>NW_026622709.1:0-1200000 GCF_028826965.1 Penicillium alfredii
CTAAACCCTAACCCTAAACCTAACCCTAACCCTAAACCCTAAACCCTAAACCCTAAACCCTAAACCCTAAACACCTACCCCTAACCACTACTACTACTATCAAACACCTACCCCCAACCACTACTACTACTATCCACTACTACTATCAAACACCTACCCCCAACCACTACTACTACTATTAAACACCTACTCCCTTACTCCCAACCACTACTACTCCCTAACCACTACTACTATCAAACACCTACTCCCTAACCACTACTATCAAACACCTACTCCCTAACCACTACTATCAAACACCTACCCCCAACCACTACTACTACTATCCACTACTACTATCAAACACCTACCCCCAACCACTACTACTACTATTAAACACCTACTCCCTTACTCCCAATCACTACTACTCCCTAACCACTACTACTATCAAACACCTACTCCCTAACCACTACTATCAAACACCTACCCCCAACCACTACTACTACTATCAAACACCTACTCCCCCTACTCCCAACCACTACTACTCCCTAACCACTACTACCCCTCTTACTATCTATCCTTACCTTTATTACCTTACTACCCCTTTTATTCCTTCCTCTCTCTTCTATTTACCCTTTTATTCCCTTCCTTACTACTAACTACTAATTATTATTCCTAATTCCTATTCTTCTCCCTATTTCTACTAACCCTTCCTATTTCTACTATTTCTAACCCTAAAAACTATTACTATTATTCCTTCTATTACTACTACCCCTATTATTACTATTCCTAACCCTATCCCCTATCACTATTATTCCTTCTATTACTACTACTCCTATTATTACTATTCCTAACCCTATCCCCTATTACTATAATTCCCCCTAAACACTATTCCTATTATTCCCTAACTACTACTATTACTACTCCTAACCCCTCTCTCTACCCTTATTACTATTAAATCCCTATTTCCTAACTATTACTACTACTACTACTCTTTAACCCCTATCTATCTCTTCTATATCCTCCTTTACTATCTATATCTTTTCTATTCTTATTTCTATTTCTATATATATCTCTCTCTCTATATCCTCTACTTATTTAATTATAAAATCTCCTTTTTTACTTAATATATATCCCTCTCTCTATCCTATAATATATTCTCTTTTTTTATTATCCTCTTTTTTCTACTTTCTATTATCATTACCTCTTAAACCCCTAATCACTATTAAATATATACTCCCTAACCACTATATCTCCCTAACCACTATATCTCCCTAACCACTATATCTCCCTAACCACTATACCCCTTAATATCTATTTTCTATTAATTTATTTTACTACTAAAAAATTATCCTATTATCCCCTATTTCTAATCATAAAAAATAAACTTAATATAATTTCTCTTTTTTCTTTTCTTTCTTATTTTATTATTATCTACTATATTATTAACTTACTACTTTTTTACCCTATTCTATAGCGGTTCGCTACGCTTACTATTAATATAATAAATTCTATTATATATATATATATATCTCTCCTAATTTACCTATCTAATATATATTACAATATTAAAATATATAAAAACACTTTTGAAAAAATTACAAAATATATTTTTCCCTCGGCTCTCCACGATATATATATATAGCTGGGAGTATAGATCTACGCCCAAAATCGAAAACTATATTTGGTAATTTCGCTATTTTTTCTGATATATAAAGATTCTACGATATCTCTCGATCAAAAATATATAGTAGAAGTTGATATTCTCTTACTAATCGAATTAGTGATACACCGAAGGAAATAGATCACCCCTAGACTCGAAAGCCCCCGGTATAGCTCTTGTAGTAGAGCTTCGAGTATACTACCCCTAGATTACTACTAAATAGGAGATCCTCGCTGATTTTAACCCCTGGAATATCCTACGCTTAGGGTCCCCTCCGGGTATAACCCTTCGTAGAAAATATTCTACAAAAATAGATAGAATAGATAGAATATATCGATACTTTAATATATGAGAATATCGACGATTTTACTATATATTTAGTATATATAGGCCTTAGGCATCAATAATATATAGTAATCATATACCTTATATCACTAATCTACCGACTTTACCCCTTAGCAAACATCTACTACGCCCGGACTACCTTCCCCCCGGTATCGCTACCGGTATAGCTCTAGGCCTCCTACCCTAACTTAACCCCGGTAATCTATTATATTACCCCTAGAGTACCTTATTCCCGGTATATCCCTTAGGTATAGCTCCCGGTATAGATCTTACCGAAAATAGAAAGCCCTATATCTTTGGATCTATATTACCCCTATAGCTTATAGCTATATCAAAATAATACTCTTGACGTAGAGAATCTAAATATAATATAAAAATCTTTCTCAATTTTTAATATTTTGATTTTATAAAGTATCGAGGCCGACGAATTATCAAAATCCTCCTTCTATTCTAGAGAATCTAAGTAAAATACTAGAAAAATATTCTAGAAAAATAGATCTACTATTAGAAATCGATCGAAAGTTAAGTAGATTAGAATATCTCTAATTTTACTCTAGATTTAGTATATATAGGCCGTAGGCATCCTAAATATATAGTGATCATATACCTTCGATCACTAATCTATCAACTTTACCCCCTAACAAAGAAAGGCGACGCCTAGTATATCTCGCTCCCGGTATAGCTACCGGTATACCGCCCCTGAAATCAACGCCGGTAATCTATCACACTACCCTATTTAACCCCCCGGAACGCCTCGCTCCCGGTATACGCTCCCGGTATAGCCCCGGGTATATCATGATATCAAGGAAGAAGGGTTCATATCTCTACCAATATAGACCCTCAAGACCTTATCCCTATATCAAAATAATCCTCTCGGTCTAGAGAATCAATATCTTCTATCAAAACCTATTTATATTAATCTATTATATTATTAATCTACTATATTACTAATCTACTATATTAAAAATATCAATCAAAATATCAATCAAAATATCAATCAAAACTAAAAAAAAGGTAGAAAACGGATCTATACTAGACCCGACTCTCTGCCGGTAGACCCTCGCTGGTAATAGAATAAACCTTCCGATGAAACTCCCAAAACACCCAAACCCCTAGGGTTACCTCGGTATCAATAATCCCCCACTTCCATTTTAAGAGGTGATTGGCCATTCGGGCAGGCCTCGCATCGTCGGGGACCCCTAGATCCTGCCATACCTCACTAACCTCGCTAGCGAATAGGCTTTGCTCCTCCCAGATAAGGCGAAAAAAGGCAACTAATAAGCCCTGGGCTAGGCAACGATTATTGACCTTATTCGGCTGACATACCTTGGTAGGGAGAAAACAGGTGAAACAACAACTATCATCCCTAAAAACAAGCCATTTTCTGATAAAATTGGTTCGTTCTTGGTAAGTCGTATATTCGCTGCATCGGATAGTCGAGTGGGTGCGCCAGTCGGAATCGGAATCGGGGCAATTTGGACGAAATCCAAAGGCGAATGCTATATAAAAATAGAATATATTAGTATATATTTATAATATATATATTTATAATATATATATATATATATATATCAAGATAGAGAATAGATCTATCTAGTATACATATATACTATATATACTATATATATAGAATAGAATATCGACTTACCTCGTTGCTGAATGAAATGAATCAGGCAAATACCCTGATCAAGCCAAAAACCAATCATATCGAGGAGCTCTTGGTAGTTCGATTGGGTAATTCGCTGATATTGCCTAGCCGTTCGACTCTGCTCAGTCATCTCCTTTTCCCTTTTGATGCAAAGATCACATGCTAAATCAGGTGATTCGCAGGCATTCATCACACGATTGTTGAAGTGCTTATGCAGAACCCGTCGTCGACAAAGACCCTCCCGAATATATTCATGAATACCCCCTAATTCGCTAGTAGGGTTAGAATTGGTAGGGAGGGTCCCCCTATCATCGAGTAGGATATAGGAATACCCTATAGATTGAGGGCTGCGTGCCAACCGGCCAGTCCCCTGCATGAAATCGGATATCGACCAGCTCCCACCAAAGTGGATCACGAGGCCAATATTGGCGAAGTCGAACCCTGCCCCGATAGCAGAGGTCGCCACTAAGATAGGCCTTCGCTGGCTAGTGAAGTCCCCTAGGTGGCGTTCCTTGATAGGGTCTGGTAGGTCTGCATGATAGATACTAACCCGGTCCGAATAGCATTCACCGAAGCTCTCAACATCTCGCTTACTAAGGCAGTAGATGATTGCCTGCTTCCCTATATCGATATTAGTATATATATATATATATATATATATCAGAATATATCAAAAATATCATAAATATAAATATCAGATATATCAGAAATATCAGAAATATAGTAGACTTACCAATTCTCTCATCGGTCTTGCGGGTATAGAATCTCTCGATAAATTCAAAGCAGCGAGCCCTAAAATAGGACCGGGGATCTGCGAGATCTCTCTGTCTTTTTGGTCGGGGGGCCTTTTTGACCTTATAGATAATATCAGACCGATTAATCTCTGCGCGAACTATATAGTAGCGAGAGACTAATAGATTCGTCTGAATACCACTAAGGGTCTCGGGGGTCATCGTGGCAGTAGCGAGCACTAGGGGGATCTCCAGTGAGGCTAGCTGCGTCAACTGGTAGCAGGTATGACGATAATCGCGAGCGAGATGAATAATATGCGCCTCGTCAACGATAACCCTATCGATTCTAGACCTTATCTGGCGAATAAGGTCTAAAAAGAAGGGTTTGGCAGCATTCTCTAGTGAGATCAAGGTAAGGTTGGGGGTAGACCTTATTATCTCACTAGGGTCTAGGTCCTCCCAAATAGTGAAGGGTAGCCCAAGAACCCTCGCTTTCTCTATTAGGTCTGCCTTGAGAGCCACTAGGGGAACTACTAGGATAGTAGTTCTGCTAATAGCAAGCGAGGCAGCCAGTAGAAAAAGGGTAGATTTGCCTCCCCCGGTTGGGAGTATAAGTAGTAGGGTAGGGTCCCTCCTCACTAGTAGGCGAAACAGAGCATCTCGCTGCTCAGGCTGCTTGAATTCCACTGCTGAATTACCTAGAATATTAGGATTAGGATATTAGCAAATATACCAATATAGATCGAAATAGCATGATATATATCGAATACTATAGTAGATATATATATATATATATATATATATATATATTATGATATATATCGAGTAGGGAGCGAGGACGTACCTAAGAACTCCCGAAGTAGTGCCAACAGAAGATCCCCCTGCTGATGCTGGGTAGGGGCTGCCAAACCATACTGTTTTAGTAGGTGGGCAGCGTCGAAATCCTCACTAGAATAGGCCTGGGTGCCTAAGCTAGTCGGGGTCGGGGTCCCCGTATGCAGTGCTAAATAGTCGTTGAATTGACCGGTTGATAGCTGCTGCGTAGGCGGACTAGGTCCCCGGAGTCTTGCTCGTAGGACTGGTTGCCCAGGTAGCATACCAGAGTCTCTCTCTATTTGCATGAATTAGTATCAAAAATATCAAAAAGATCAAAAATATCAAAAATATCAAAAATATCATGAATATCATGAATATCAACCTACCTCTCGCATACCCTTCTCTCGCCCCCCTTCTCGCCTACCCCCCTCGCTGATAGGTAGGGGGATAGTAGGGTAGATATCCCCAAACTGGGTAAAATCGACCCCTAAACCGATGAATGCATGCCAACGCTGGCTGAAGGCGATATAGCGAGATTGAACGGTGCTAGTGAGGTTTGCCAGCTGCTGCGAGTGTCTGCCATATACCAATAAGCCGGTTCGCTGCGAATGATGCATCTGGCTGGCCCCAAGGCCTTCGTTTGACCCTAGATTATCATCATCACTAGGATCATCCAATATCTCTTCATTCAGAGTATATCGGATGAAACCCTGCGCGATCTGGCGCCAGTTGGCAAGGCCAATCGATTGCTCGAGATATCGGTTCGTCTGCATCTTCATCCGCGCTGCCAACTGGCTTGACGAAACTAGCGAATGGCGAAGCCAAAATACTAATTCGGGGCGAAATTTTGATATATCAGGGTGGATCTGATTAATCAAATATCGACGAAAGGGTAGAACTACTACTAGGTAAAATAGTAGGAGGTAAGATAGGCAGTTAGGTAAGGCGCGAACCGCATTCTGTTCGATATTAGTATAGGAGAAGGTCTTCCCATATTTTAATCGAATCAGAAACTGGCAACTGCCAGGGTCCAAGAAAAGGGTGCGAGTGCTAGTGGCAGAATTCATGAATTGCAGCTGGCTGATCTCAGTGCCCCTCGCTGGGGCCCCACTAGCCATATGAATAAGGACCAGTAGGTCAGTGAGAAAGGCCTCTACCTTGGTGAGGTAGTTGCTTGCTCTCGCATGATTCAGCTGGTAGGCTTGCCGGGGGTTGCTAGAATCGATATATATTAGTATGATATATCAGAAAATATCAAAATATATCAAAATATATCAAAATATATCAAAATATATCAGAATATATCAAAATATATAAGAAAATATTAAAATATATAAGAAAATATCAAAAAAGATATCAAAATATATCATACCTTGGTTGGGCGAGTAGCCACTCGCTTTGATGATGCTCTAGCATATGCTTGATGAGGAACCCGTCAAATCGATGCGAAGGGTCGATTCGGGTCAAAAAACTGAATCCTTTCGAGATCTCCGTGAAATCTTCGGTTTTCGAATATCTCTGAATATCGATCTGGCGAGAGAGATGATGAAAAATATCGAATCCAAAGCAGAGATCCTGAGCAAGCCGATTGGTCAAATTAATGATAAATCGACGAAAAAAGACCTGTAGGTCAGTTTGACCAAGGCGAATCCCCCAAATCCCTATATCATTATTAGGGTATTGGGTGATTTCATGCCCTCGGTTGCTCGTATTGCTAGCAACTGCCCTAGCATAGACCCTGAGGGCGAGTATATCGCCTAGGGGGGCTTCCGATTGGTTCCAGAACCACTTCTTCATCCAGGTCCCCAATCTCTCTGAGATTGGTTCGGGGGGGTCTATATGATATAATTAGTAAAGGTAAGGTGAGAGCAAGGTAAGAGCAAAGTGAGAGCAAGATAAAAGTAAACAAAATAGTAAACAAAGAGGCAAGCAAAATAGGTAGTAGGTAAAATAGTAGGCAAAGCAGTAGGCAGATATATCAGATATATCAAATATATCAAATATATCAGATATATCGGATATATCAGGTATATCAGATATATCAAATATATATCAGGTATATCAAAAATATAGAATATCAACATACCTCATCAAGACCCCGCTGATATTCGATATGCAGCAGGGTAAATTGATACCCCTTGATGATAGCTGCATAGAGCTGGGTGATCTGGTTCAACTCTTTGAAGACCCCCCGGCGATAGTCGAATGCGAGGCAGGCCAGAAAGGTATAGAGAGGGTTATTATACCCCTCCGAAGTCGATACGCAGGCGAGGTCCAAAAAGAGGCCGGCGAGTAAGCGAGCCCCGGTAAGGATATCGGTATAGGCATACCCCCGATTCTGGTAGGGGGCGAGGCCTTCCCGGTACTCTCTCTCGCGCTGCTCGGTAGGGGTATCTTCCTCATCACTAGGGGCCTCGTCCCCGAGGATCTCTTCATCATCGGGGTCCTCGGGGTTGATCACCCTTGGGTCCCACTCGGGGGGTGATTGCCCTGGCGAGGCGCCTGCGTAGGGGCCTCTTGCTTGGCGAGGCGGGTAAGAAAACCGGCGATTTCGTCGAGCCTCTCGGTATGATTGCTCCCGAGGGTATAGAGACCCTTCACCGAAGCAGGCGTCTCCCGGGGGGCCCCCTCCCGAAGATACGGGTAAGAGGTAAGCAGAAAGATCACCAAACCGCGAAAGACTCTCGTATATCGTTGGATGGTCGACCCCTGCTGCGGGGCCTTGGTAGGCCTGATCGTCCCCTCGGCGGTAAAGGAGTTGAGGGTGCATCGGGCTACCCGGGAGATCTGCGATAGGCGGCCCTGCCCCGAGAAGAACAGCCACTCGATGCAGATTGATAGGAAGCCCTGAATCTCGTGTTTAGGCAGCAGGGCTTCATCGAGGCGAAGGTCGAAGAGCGAGGCAATAAAATCTATGATAATATTAGTATCAAATAGCAAATATATCAAAATATAGCAAAATATATCAAAATATATCAATATATATCAATATATATCAATATATATCAATATATATATATATATATATATATATATATCAAAAATATCGTTCTTAATCAGAAATTCGCTTACCAGGGTCGCGCTTAGCGAGTAGCTCCCGATAGTGCGAGTGCCTATCGAAGCTATTCGCCTCGCTACGCATGCCGAAAGAGGCAATCTGCGTGGGCCTCTCATCCCCCCGAAGCTCGCGCTCGAAGGCGGCGGCGATGTCGTCGATCTGGGGGCGCGCGAGGCGAGGCGGCGGGGGGTGAATAGGCGGCTGCGTACCGGGGGTAGGGGCGGGGGCCGGGGTAGACTGGGTCTCGAATAGGTATGCATTCTTCTGCAAGGCCTGGTAGTAGCAACGAGCGAGTGCCCCCTCGCGCGTAGAACCAAAGATTTGGTGCCTACTAGCGAGGTGATCCTGGCTGCGTCGATAGCTATTAAATATAGCGAGGCAGCTACCCGCCTTACAACGGAAGCCTACCTGCGGGGGGGGAGGCCCCTAACGATAGGGACTGGCTGCCTCGCTTGTATAGCCTGGTGAGCCTCCGGCAGCGAAACGAGAGGCAACTGGCGAAGCGAGGCCTGATAGACCTGCCGCTCAGGGGTGGTAGCAGCTGCGGGGTGCTGCTGGCGTAGGTGCTTGCCTGCCTGGGTAGGCCCAATCGCATGCTGGCACTGCGCGCAGATCAAAACCTGGTATTCATCAAAAAAGACGAAAAAGGGGGGCAACTGGGGGGTTGACATATTGGCAAAATAGGCAAAATAGGCAAAATAGGCAAAATAGGCAAAATAGGTAAAATAGTTAAAAAAAAAAAGGGTTCCAGATTCGATTGGTGGGGTGGAATAGCGAGAGAATAGTGAGGATGCAAGAATCCGATATTTCTTGGGGCTGGGTATATCACGTGACCCGGGAACCCCGCAGAACCTTATTGTTACGAACTGCTAACTGGTCACGGTGAGTAACGTCCGCAAAGGTGATACTTCTCTAGGAGTACTGCAGGCCTCAAGCGTATCCGCAACCGTACCAATGCCTCGGGGGCCTTCTATGGGCTCGGGTCTCTAGGGTGCTTGCAAGGTGTGCCAGTTAGAGCGCCGGTCAAGTCAGTCACTTAGGGATCGAGGATCACTAAGTAAGCTCCCAAGACCGTTGGAGGGTTGTCGCTATGTTCGAACTGTGAAGTACCAAAGGGTGGTTCCAAGTAACAATGATGGGATTGATCACGAAGAACTAAATACATGTGGTAAAGACTGTCCTTATATATCCCTTGCCCAGTATTCCACGCCCTCGTTTGTGGTATACTGCATGCAGGCATGTAGTAGTCCCATTGATATACCATCCGATATACCATTCCTTGGCGATGGATCGTGGTATATTGTCACGTGACTTATACCCTTGTTGTCCTGCATCATCACCGCGGGGTTGGTTGGCTCTGGTTTCCTCTCGTACCCCTGTTGGCGCGAGTGAGGTGGCTTGGTTCGTAACATCATCTCCCCCTCTTCCAGATTTTCGTCCTCGAAAAGTCCTTAAATTCTCGGTGTCCCCTCTAGGTGAGTTCCCACAATGTTGTCCCGTCATGTCCCCCCGCACTGCCGTTAAACCGAAGCGTAACAAGTACGCTGATAACGCTCGTTTGGGTGATAGGATTGAACGAACTGGTCGCCCCGTGGATTTCCCGTGCGATTATTGTCTTATTCGTGGAAAGTGTTGCATCATGAGTCCTTTCGTGAAGAGTAAGAAGTGTTCGACTTGTGCTCGTCGTGGACACACTTGTGAGAGGAGTTTCCACACAGATAAGGAGTGGGATGACCTGCAACAAAATGAACGAAAGTTGGCGTCCGATCTCGAGGAGGCCCAAAAGCAATTTCTTCAGCATTCGCAAAAGATGAATGAGGCGATGGCAAAGGTCCTTCGCCTCCAAAAACATCAACAATTTCTCAAAGAACGTGGTGGTCGGATGTTGGATCACGATCAGACGACGTTGGATCGGTTAAACGAAGAGGATCCCCCTACCGCCGAGGAATTTCGTGATTTTGATCGGTTGGCGGAGCAGCAGGAGATTCGTCAATTGGCTGCTACGTCGGGAGACGCTAGTCTGATGAGGATGACTCAGTCTCTGGATCAGATGCCTCCTGGCTTCTGGAGTGTCGAGGCTGCGATTGCCGAAGGGAATTTCGATCTATCCGCTGGTGGAACTGTTGAACCAGCTGAGAGCAACCCGTCAGGTGCTCAATAGGTTCCCAAGTGTTTTCAGAGGTATCGTACCCCTTCCATTTGACAAGGTAGTGAGGCTTGCCACTGATGCGTTTGTTGTCCAGAACTTTTTCGACTTCATATTCGTTTTCGGTTTCTTCTTCGATTTCCACGTTGGTAGCGAGTTCGGCGTTTTCTGGTGCGGGTTCGAGTAACGAGATATGAAACGTTGGGTGAATGCGTCGCATGCTTTCTGGTAGTTTCAAGCGAAAATTGACTGGTCCTGTTTGTTCTTCAATTTCGAATGGTCCCAACTTCAGGTGGTCGAGTTTCGCGCTCGGTCGCTTGGTTTTGATGTTTCGTCGTAGGAGGTAGACCTTCTCCCCCTTTTTCAGATCAGGGCCGGCTCGGTGGCGCTGGTCGTAGTGCGTTTTCATGCGTAGGTTCAGAAATTCGATGTCTCGAGCCATTTGCATGTGGAGTTGCTTGATCCCGGTGGTCAGTAGTCTTGCGGATTCTGCCACAGTTCTCTCGTTTCGGGGTTCTCCGATTAACTTGGGATTATACCCATAGTTCGCGAAGAACGGCGATTCCTTCGTCGTTGCATGCATCGCGTTGTTGTAAGCGAATTGTGCAATTGGTAACAATCCTGCCCAATCGTCTTGCTGGTGGTTCACATGGTGTCTCAGGTATTGTTCCAGAGTCTGGTTGACTCGTTCTGTCTGTCCGTTGGTTTGCGGGTGATATGCAGTAGAGAGTCTGTGCTCAATACCCATTTGGTCCGCAAATGATTGCCACATATTGGATGTGAACAGTTTGTCTCGGTCCGATGTGATCTTGTCGGGTACTCCATGGTTTCCGAAAACGTAGCGAAGTAGTATATTCGCCATTCGGTTTGCGTCGATGCTTTCTTTTGTCGCAACCATATATGCGTACTTTGTGAGTCGGTCGACAATGACCATGATCATATCGCAACCTTCTGATTCTGGTAGTTTCGTGATAAAGTCCATGGTAATCCATTCCCATGGCCGCGTTGGCGTGTCTGCTGTCTGCATTTCCCCGTAAGGAAGGTGTCGTGATGGCTTGTTCCGTTGACATGTGTCGCAACTTTTGATGTACCCCCTTACTTTTCGGTGCATGTTCGGGATGTAGTAGTTGCGTGAGATATGTTCCATTGTTTTTTCAACTCCCATATGTCCGTGCGTCGGGAAGTCGTGGTGTTTTTTGATGACTTCGTTCTGCAGCGATCGTGGAACATAGATCAAGCCATGGATGATGACGAATCCGTCGTCGCTTGTAGTGCCGTTGTGACGTTCGTTCCCGAGGACTGCTTGCATTGATTCGTCCTCGGCGGTGGCTCTTCGGACCTTGTCTAGCCATCCGTCGTCTTCGATTTCGCTGGTTGCTGCGAGTATTTGTCGGTTGTAGACGATGTCTCCTTGGTCGTTTGTAGTGAGGATAGCGGGCTCCGCTTCCTTTGTGCCGATCTGATAGTCAGGTCGTCTGCTGAGTGCGTCTGCGACAGCGTTTTCAGTCCCTTTGCAGTGAACAATCTTAAAATCGTATTGTGCAAGGGTTTCAGCCCATCTAGCTTGCCGTCGAGTGAGTTTCTTCGTGGTGGTGAAGAATGTCAGGTTGTGGTGGTCCGTCTTGACCGTCACAGTATGCTTTGCTCCTTCGAGGTACGCTCTCCAGACTTGAAATGCTGACACTATAGCAAGCAGTTCTTTGTCGTGGATGTCGTAATTGAGTTCTGCGGGGATCATCTTCCTAGACCAAAATGCGATTGGTCTGGGCTTTCCGTTTTCGTCCGGCTGGGTCAGTTGTGCTCCCAGGGCGTAGTCTGACGCGTCGGTTTCCATCGTGGTTGGCTTTTCGTAGTCGAAGATTCCAACGACTGTTCGTTTCTCGAACAAGCTCTTGAGTTTTTGGAATGATTCTTCTGCTTTGTCGTCCCAGTTGAACGTTTCTCCCTTCTTGGTGAATCGGTATAGTCCGGCGGCGTATTTCGAGTAACCCGGGACTAGTTTCCGATAGTAATTTGCCAATCCAAGAAAGCTTTGTACGTCCTTGACGTTTCTGGGTGTGGGCCATTCCACAATGCTTTTGACCTTTTCTTCTTCCATTCCTAGACCGTCGAGGCTGATGGTGTATCCAAGGAAGCTGGTTTCCTGGACGTGGAATTCGCATTTCTTGAGCTTCAGAGTGACTTTGGCTTCTCTGAGCTTCTGCAGCACCTTTTTGTTGTGTTCAATATGTTCTGCTTCGGTCTTGGAGAATACTAAGATATCATCCAAGTAAGCGATAACAAAAACATCGAGGTATTCTTCCAGAACGGTGAAGATGAACCTCTGGAACGATGCTGGTGCGTTGGTAAGACCAAAAGGCATAACCACATATTCGAAGTGTCCGAATTTGGTCCTGAATGCTGTCTTCCATTCATGGCCTTCCTTGATCCTGAGCCGATTGTAAGCCTCAGTGATGTCGTACTTGGTGAAGTATTTGGCTCCTTGAATGCGGTCTTGGATCTCGTGAATCAGTGGTAACGGATGTCGATCTTTGATGGTAATCGAATTTAATTGTCGATAGTCCACACAAAGTCGAAGACTTCCATCTTTCTTTGGTACGAATAGGATAGGATATCCTGCTGGTGAGGTGGATTTCCGAATGTATCCTTTCCTCAGGTTCGTGTCGATGTATTCCTTCAGCGTCTCCGATTCCTTCTGTGAGAGCTGGTAAATTGGTCTGAATGTAGGCTCCTTGCCTTCTTCGAGGTTGACCTCGTGGTCGTACGGGCCATGCTCTGGTAGCGTGCCCTCCTTTGGTGGCGTAAACACATCCTGGAAGTCTTGGTATTCCTCAGGAATCTGTGTTTCTTCCCCTGTTGCACAGAGGGCTGTGGAGCCGTGTTCAACCATCACGTACTCCCTTAGCTCGTCGTCTGTCATATCCGGTCGTTGCTCGGTGTTGACGATGGTACTGGCTTCCGTTGCCTTGTACTGTGCCCCGCCTCTGGGCCGAGTGCTCCTCTTAAGTTTGCCTTCGTGAGGGCCTCGAGGGCCACCTGTCACCCCTTGACTAGGTCCCTGTGCTGGTCTGTATCTGTTCCCGGTCCATGTCTCACTGGTTTGTCGGCATTCACATCGGTTGAAGACAATGAGTCCTTTCTGCCAATCGATAGCTGGGTTATGTCTTCGTAACCACGGAACTCCTAGCACGACGTCGTACTGCCCGAGGTTGGTGATGTTGAAGTTGATTGTTTCAAAATGATTTCCCAAAACCATCGGCAGGTCCCCTGTTTCGTGCGTAATTCCCGTGCTGAGTGGTTCTCCATTGAGTCCAGTAAGAGGTAAGAGCTCCTCTTTTCGTCGCCGCTGGATTGTATATTCCTGACAGCACTGTGGGCTCATGAAGTTTCCGCTGGCTCCTGAGTCGATCATCGCTCGCATATTCTTGTATGCGACGTTGACGAAGACTTTCATATGTGCCCCCCACTGTGTTGCTGCGAGTTGTGGTGTGGGTGCAATTTTCTTGTTGCCGTGCCATGTTCCTGTGTATTCGGGCTTCCACTGGGGTCGTTTTTCCCATCGCAAAGGTCTCGGCTCAACTCCAAGGTTGAGTTTCCCTGGGTAGTGGAGCATGCAATTGTCGTCGTAGCATCCTACAACCGCCCTGATGTCATGTTTCGGGTGTCGTGCGTATCCTCGACACGCGCATCGTGGATGCTCACATGGACAGGTTGGTTGGTCCTGGGATAGCTCTTCCCGAGCCGACTCATCCTGTTGGCCTTTTGTCTCGTCACTCGAGGTTTCTCTGTTCCTGGGGTTTTCCTGAGGCGTTTCCAGGATCGTCTCTTCCGTTTCTGGGAGTGTGGGTGGAGTTTCTGGGATCTCCGGCGTTCCTGGGATTTCAATTGGTGTCCTCAGGATACCTGTGCCCCACTCCTGGGAATCGTCCGACAATTCCTGGGAGTCGATGGTGTTCCAGGGACCGTACTGGGTCCATCCTTGACTCTCAATATCTTCTGAGCCTTGCTTGAAGCGCTCAAAGTGTTCCTCCGCGCTACCAGCTTGCGCGGGCGTCCTAAGGACTAGGTCGTCCATATAGACCTCGTTGTTTTGTGTCAGTTCCGCGGCATGATCCTTCGCGTACATCTGCGGCGAGTTTTCGATGATTTCATAGTCGATCTCTGGGAATTCTTCGTCGTCTGTTTCGGAGAGCATTCGCTCATCCCGATACAGTCCTGGTGGCTTGCTCCCATCCACAATCATGGGGCCTTCCCAGTCGCGCTCCTGCGTCGCGTAGAGCCGTTGAGGCTTCCCTTGTTCTGGTTTCTCGGTGCCAGTAGTGTCGTACGCACCTCTTCGTTCTTGGGTCGCGTTCAATTGTTGGGGTTTCTCCTGCCTCTTGCTTCGGCAGTCCTTGATTCGGTGTCCTGGCTTACCACAGTTGAAGCACAGGTTGTTGTTTTTGCGTCGTTTCTGTTCTTCGGTAGGCAGCCTTGCTGCATCGAGTTCCATTGGTTTGGGTCCGTAGGGGTCGTTGTCCCTTCTCCCAAAGTTCCGTCTTTGTTGGAATCGTCCGCCGTTTCCTCGTCCTGGGTTACGGCGCCATTGTTTAAGTTCGCTTTCTTCTCGCTGTCGGTCGTAGAAGCGGTTATCGATTCGTACAACAGTGTCGACGAATTCATTCATGGTGGTAGGTCGTCCGATTCGAGCGATTTCGTCCTTGATGTGTGATTTCAGCCCCCCATAGAATGGTGGAATCAAAGCGTAGTCGTCCCATCCTAGGATTGCGGCGTGTGCCATGAACTCGGCAACGTAGGCTGTTGCGGAGGTGGTTTGTCGAGTTCGTGCAAGTTTCCGTTCAGCCGTTGCTTTCGCGTCGATATCGCCGAAGGTTCGTTCAAGCAATTGTCGGAAGCTGCTGTATCGCGAAAAGATGCCCTGGGCCATGGCAGACCAGGCGTCTGGAGCCTTTTCATAGTATTCTCGAATGTACGGTTCCAACCAATCCCATGCTTGTCCTCGTAGGTATGATGACACAAAGATGACTTTTGCGGCGTCGTTGACTAGCCTTCCTCTGTTCATGTCAAGGTGCATATCCATCTGGGTGAGGAACCCTCGAAGCTTAGATCGAGTACCGTCGAAGCTCTCTGCTTTGGGTAACTTGATTCCCACGGAAGATGCTGGTGCGGAGGCGGCGATTTGGGCTGCACTTTGCTCGACTGAGTCTCGAAGGTCTCCAATGTCGTGGTCATGCTTGCTGCTAAAGGTGTTGAGCTGGCTGATCAGGGTGTGAATCTGTTCTTCCAGTGCCCTGACTCGTTTCTCATCTTCATCGTCCGAATCCAAGTCGGTGTGTCGTGTTTGCGTTTTCGGTGGCAGAGGCTCGATCGCCTTGCCCTTGTTGTTACTGCCGTGCGACGCCATGATGCTTGGACTTCACGGTTCGATGACAGGGTGATCAATGTGTTACGAACTGCTAACTGGTCACGGTGAGTAACGTCCGCAAAGGTGATACTTCTCTAGGAGTACTGCAGGCCTCAAGCGTATCCGCAACCGTACCAATGCCTCGGGGGCCTTCTATGGGCTCGGGTCTCTAGGGTGCTTGCAAGGTGTGCCAGTTAGAGCGCCGGTCAAGTCAGTCACTTAGGGATCGAGGATCACTAAGTAAGCTCCCAAGACCGTTGGAGGGTTGTCGCTATGTTCGAACTGTGAAGTACCAAAGGGTGGTTCCAAGTAACAATGATGGGATTGATCACGAAGAACTAAATACATGTGGTAAAGACTGTCCTTATATATCCCTTGCCCAGTATTCCACGCCCTCGTTTGTGGTATACTGCATGCAGGCATGTAGTAGTCCCATTGATATACCATCCGATATACCATTCCTTGGCGATGGATCGTGGTATATTGTCACGTGACTTATACCCTTGTTGTCCTGCATCATCACCGCGGGGTTGGTTGGCTCTGGTTTCCTCTCGTACCCCTGTTGGCGCGAGTGAGGTGGCTTGGTTCGTAACACTTATTTCTACCCCCTATATCTTATCCGATATTAATCAATCGGATCCTTCGTAGCAGAGAAAAATATTAAAAATATTAAAAAATAATAATATAATAAAAATAAAAAAATATAGGGATAAATAGGTGATTTCTAATATTTTCTTTGCTATATTACAATAGGGGAGAACGAGAGGATTCTAAATATATAGTGGGATTATATATTTGTATACTATTCTAGCGACTTTTGCCCCGAGAGAAAATTACCTACCCCTAGACTATATCGCTTCCGGGGTCGTTCCGGGGATCGCTTCCGGTATACTACCTCTGAATTAGTCCCTAGAGCGAGGATTATAGCGCTATTCGGACCCCCGGACCGCCTCGCTCCCGGTATACTACCCGGTATACTCCTACTATATATATATATATATATATCGACTATACCCGCGGCGAATCGCTCCTGTTATAGCTTCCCGGTATAGTTTCGCCTAGACCGCCTTAATATCGACCCCCGATACCGCCTCGCCCCCCGGTATACTACCCGGTATATCTTTATCTATATCTATACTATATCCCCTATTTTCGCCTCTATCTATCCTACCCTGACGCCTTATATAGCCTATCCCTATATCGAAATACTCGCCGCGGCCGGTGGAATCGGGATCTACCAGAAAATCTACTGTATCGGAATTCTTATCACTACTAGGCTATATATATATATATATATATATATATATATATTATCAATCGAATTCATTCTCGAGGTTTTCGACGATTTTGGGCCTATTCTATATTAATATCCTATATATATACTAAAAAGGGATTAGATTTAAAATATTTATAATAGGCCACGTGACTAGCATAGTATCGCCGTCATGTGACCCTACCACCCGAATCGACCGCGCCGGCCCGCCTACCCCCCTACCTCCCCTACCAATATATATATATACTACTATATATCCTATATAGAGAGAATTCCTATACTGCCTATCGAATTCTAAGGTTATAGGGGGCAATTATCGACCCGATTCTCAACACCAGCCAGCGTAGTATAGTAGGATAGAGCAGTACTACAGTAGTAAATCCCCCCTAGTAGTATCCCGGGTTCGAATCCAGCCGTAGACGTAGTAGTAGAATAATTCTAGGACCCCTTTACTACCCTAGTAATCTACTATATAATACTAGATCTCTTCTAATATACTATTATATAATATAATATATCTTTTTTTTAATATATTTTGATATATTTTTCTTTATAGTTATTTTTTTTTTCTTTCTTTCTTATAAAGATTCATTATATAGTACGATTATTTATGATATATCTTATATCTTATATATTATCTTATCCTAATATCCTAATATCCTATTATCCTATTATCCTATTATCCTATTATCCTATTCCTATTTCTATTTCTATTTCTTCTATTACTACCATTACTACTACTACTACTACTATTATTATTCCTCTTTACTATTACGATTATTTGTGTGTTATTATAGATCTCTCTCTCTCTCTCTCTCTCTCTCTCTCTCTCTCTCTCTGTTTCTCTCTCTGTTTCTTTCTTTGTTTCTTTCTTTTTATTATTAATATATATATATATATAATATTATATATTATAGGTAGGTAGGCTGATTTAATATATAAAAAGAGAATAGTAGGAGTAGGAATAGTAGATAGTAGTAGTAGGGTAGGTAGTGATGATATAATAGTATAGGAGGGGGGGGGTAGTAGATAGTAGATATATATAGCTATATAGAGCGAGGGCGAGGGCGAGAGATATATATATATTTGGCTGTGGCTGGGGTGCAATGTCGATATCTGGCATTTTACGGCTATAGGGTAGCGAGATAGATTACCTATGGTATCGCTTATCTAGGAGGGTCGGTATATCTTTCATAGATTACCCCCTAGCTAATATCTAATATCGGTATCGGGTCGGTCCGCGTAATTTACCCTACCAAAAATTCCCGATCGATTTAGACTATCGATTTTGATCGCCTTCCCCGATCTCGATTTCTCTGATATTGGAATCTAGAGCTCTCGTGAATTCCCTCGATAAGATATCCAACTTTCGCTTCGCTGCGACCACCGGAAGGGGGTTAGGTAGGGTGCCTCTCGTCTCCCACCACGTAGGGTGCCTCCCGGTGGGCCCCCCCCCCCCCCCCGATAAGGGACCCTAGGTCCACCCGCCGCCTTATCGGCCCCGATAACGCCCTAGGAGCCAATCAGCGCCCCCGGGCCCCGCTGATACCACACAGGGTCTCGCACGCTGGGGCCGGGGAATCCCCTGTAGATCGCTCCTCTTTTAGATCCGGAACTAATAAAAAAGGGAGAAATCGAAGTACTAATATACTACGATCCCTAGATATATATTATTCTCTAATAATACTAAATATTTTTTTATAAGATCTTACTAAAGCGGTTACCGCCGGAGCGATCTATCTTATATAAGATTAATATTAATTAGGCCGATCTAATTAATATAAATATATACCCTCTCTCTTAAGAGAAGATAGATAAATAGGCTTATTAAATCGCGGATCTAATTAATAAAGGTCTAATATAGCTATTGAGTAGTCTATAGAGCTTCTTAATTATCTTTATATATAAACTAAATAATAAGTAATAGATATATATTAACTACCGCGCGTTAAACTACTTAATAATAAGGAATAGCTACCTTCTATTATAAATATAAGAGTTTATTAATCTCGTAGATAGTATAAGCTATCTTACGAAACTCGATCTCGTTATAAGGTACTAATAGATATAAATAAGATAAAAGTTAGTCTTAAAGATAGTATTTAATATTATCTAGGGTAAATATAAATAGCTTACGATACTATTCGGCCTCTTAAATATATCTACGATATTCTAGATATTAATAAATTTTATCTTATACCCTTTTTTAGGGAAATACGTGATTATCTATCTTAATAATATCCTAATCTTCTTAAATTCGCTTAAAGAATACTATAATTATCTTAGATAAATATTAAGATTACTAGAATAATAATAGCTATATATCTAGCCCTATAAATATATTATCGCTATATATAAACTAGACTTCTATAGTTATATTATTAGAAAAAGGGTTATCTATTCTCTACTAGAGAAATTAGAAGTTATATATATCTAGCCACGACTATAGAATATCTATTATATATAATAATTTATAGGCCTTATAACGTATTACTAATAATATATATAAAACTTTATAGATATAGTAGTTCCTTTATATAATCTACTAAAAAAGAGCGATCTAGATATATAAAAAAGGAAATTCTGCTTAATAATATAGATACGCTTATATAAAGTATTATTTAATATACTTAAGAATATCTTTTACTCTATATTAGTCCTTATCTAAATAGACCGCGTAAAACTATTCACGATCGAAATAGATATATCTAAATAGATAGTTAGGTA
Organism: Penicillium alfredii; assembly: GCF_028826965.1. Lineage (NCBI taxonomy): Eukaryota > Fungi > Ascomycota > Eurotiomycetes > Eurotiales > Aspergillaceae > Penicillium > Penicillium alfredii. The sequence goes on from NW_026622709.1 coordinate 19,788, forward strand.
TATTCTATATTAACTTAATAAAAAAGGCTATTTATAGCTAATTATATTTAATAGATATAAGCTATCGGCTATAGAGTTAAATTATCCTATCTATAAAAAAGAGCTATTAGCTATTAAAGAGGCTTTTTATATATAGAAGTATTATATTAAAAATAGTCGGATAACTATAATCGTTACTAACTATATATCGTTATAATACCTATAGACTATAAAGATATATAGTAAATATCTAGCCTATTAGATTAAAGAATTCTAGTTATATAACCTCGAAATAAAATATTATAAAAAAATAAAAGCGATTATCCCGGATATTATTAATTAATAATCTAATTTCGTATAGAATATCTCTATTAATAAGGCCCGAACTTAGCCTAAATAGAATATCCGCCTTATTACGCTATAGATAGTTAATAGGATCCTAGAAGAATAATAGTTAATAGCTATAAAAGAATTTCTCGATACTAGGACGCTTCTAGAAGACTATACTCTTAAATATATAGTTAAAAGATTCTTTTAGAATCTATATTTCCGATAAATAGTACTCCCGATAAAAGCCTTATATAATATATACTAATAACTTATTTTTATATATAATAATAGTATTAAGATACTATATCTAGAACTACTTTTAAAGGACGAACTAATCTAGAGAATATATAATAAATTTAGATATCTAGGATTTATAGAAATAAAAAAGATACTCTAATCCTATATCTAATAGCCTAAAATATAATAAGATATAGAGGACTTTATATAGCGTTATTTAAATTACTAAGTCTCTTAAAGAATAAAGAAAAGTCTTAAATATAAAAGGGCCTAGTATATAATTATCTATAGCCTCTAATCTTTTTGGTAGTAAAAAATCGATCTTATTAGCCTATTACCAAAAATACTAAATAAGAACCGATAGATTATTATAGCTATCGACTATACTATAAACTAGCCGATCGTATAAGCGTTATTAAAGGTAACAAAAGAATAAATTAGATAATTCTTATATAATAATATTTTTATCTAGTATAACGTACCCGTTAAGATTATATTAGATAATAGAATAAGTTTCTTTATAGATATAATATAATATTATATTATATAGCTATAGATATAATATAGAATAACCACCTTATACTATCTATAGATAAATAAAAAGATTAAAAACCTTAATAGATTAATAGGCTGAATACTTACAAAACTCTTAATAAGTAAACCTATATAATTATAGGATAAATACCTAATATAGGTTATTTTCGCCACGTAAGTCTATAAATATTTAGTTATAAAGAAAAGTCTATTCTTCTTAATATATAATAAATACCCACGTATCCTATCCGATAAGATTATTTCGGATAACCCTAGATAGATTCTAATAGATCTAGAAATATAGATCTCCTAAATAAACTATATAAGGTTAGTAATAAATAAAGCCCTACTAAACTAGGCGATCGTTATAAAACGTATATAGGATAAGATAGTTATAGAAACTAGCTTCTAATAAAGTAACTAAATATTACTCTAGAATAAGAGTAGAAAGAAATTTAAGAGCTACTAGTTTAGGCTATATAAGATACTAAAAGCCTATCTATTAGAGATATATATTTTATAAGAACTAGATAGCCGAGTCCTTAAGAACTTAATTAATAATGCGCGATTTATCGCGATAAATATAGATAAACCTAATATACTATAATTATTATTTATTATATATATAGCCCTTTATTATATAGGATTAAAGCTATTATAGCTATATAAGATCCGATAGATCCTTAATAAAAAGAATATTAACCCTTTAATATATTCGGAGCTATCTATAATTTCTTAATAAAAATAAAAAAAATATAAATATTTAGAATATAGCCTATAATTAGTAAAGAAGGATATAATTACAAACTGCGTAATTATAAAATTAAGAGCTACTATATAATATATAATATAGGGTTTGCTAGCTATAAAAGCTAGTTTAATAAAGATAGAAATAGCTAGATATAGAGCTTACTAATATATAGATAGATAAAAGCCTAAGAAAGATACTAATTTAGAAAAGAATTCTACTACTCCTAAAGGATCAGATAAGGATAACGAATAATCCTCGAAGATATATTTATTATAGGACGCCGGGGAATATAAATATATACTATCCGATAGGCCCTTTACTATAGTTATATAACTATATATAAGAAAATAGACGCTAAGATTAATAGGAGTACTATAATTAGACTATAAAATAATAAAAAAGATCTTATTTTATAATAATATAAAATATATAATAAGGCTATATATCTTTAATAAAGAAAAGCCTAATATTATTATAAAATTACGTAAGTTAACGCTGATTTTCTAATAAACCAAAAAATAAGAATTCCTATATAATTATAATTTACCCTATAAGATATAAAAAAGAAAAAAAAGAACTAAAAATAAAATACTATCTTTAATAAATAAATATATAGGAATTTACTTATCTATAATATATATATTAAAAAGATTTAAGATAATCTCCTTTTTCTCCTCTTCTAACTTAATAAAAAGAGTTATAAGCTTACCGATATCTATCTAAATAAACTAGCCCTCTCGTAGAAAGCGATATTTAAGAACCTATAAATTAAAATTAAGATAAATCTTATTCTTTAGATTATTATAGTACGCCTATTTTAGGGTATCCTTAATATCTATCTAAATATCGGCGGTCTTAAAATAAGAGAAGTACTAATTAAATATAAATATAGAAATACTAACGATAAAGGCTACTATATAATATTTCGTATTACTAACTATAGAGGGGCTTACGGAGATCGAGAAACTACCAGCCTTATACTTCCGTAAAAGGGTTTAAAGATTAATACCCTCCGGACTAATTATAATAGACTATTTAAGTAAACTACCTTTTTTAGTAGTTAACGTAATCTTAAAATCCTATATCTTTTTATTTAGGGTCTATTTCGTAGAAATATATAATACGGCTAGTTTTAGAGGGTAAAAAGGCTAATTAAAGAATTCCTCAGCTATTAATTTACCTAAAGCTATAAAAGGACGAAGATTAGGATATATTATAGCCTATAGGATCCTCCGATCTAAAGGATAACGTAGTCTCTTAATCTATATAAAAAGAGCTTCCGGATACTTCTTACGTAAATTATCGAGAATCTAAATAGATAAATAAGGGTAGTTATTCTACTCTTTATCGCGACCTATAAGAATATTAATAATATTATATATTAATAAAAAAGGAGCGAACTTATAGAAAGAGTAATTAATAACCTACGAGTTAAAATAGTATATATATATATATTACTAGCTATAATTCTATTATTAGTTATAATAATAATATAGGACTTAAAAGATCCATAATAGTTAGTATACTAATTATATAACTACCTAAAAGATATAATTTTATCTATATACTAACTATAAATAATAATACGCTAAATAGTATTTCGAATAACCTTTATATTACTACGTTAATCGATATTATAAAAGATAATAAAGATATAGATAGTTTTCTTATATAGGGTCCTATAGTTAAGACTAGTAGGGTTACTATTACTATCTATATTATATATATCTATAAAAGACCATTAATCATATCATATTCACGAAGCGACATAGTAATATACCTTAAAAAGAGCGCCTAGCAGTAGTAGCTTTTATTTAGCGAGAAGAACAACTAGATATCTCGGTAAGAATATATAAGAAATCATAATAAAAAAGAAGTAGATAGGTATATATAAAAAGATAGAAGAGGTTATAAAAAGAGAAATAAAATAGTAGATAAGAGTTAGAGGAGAGAGGGCTATATTTATACTCCTCCACGCGTGAGATTATAAATAAACAAGATTAGGTAATCGAATCCGGATATAATCGTAAAATAAGCGAGTCTTTAAGAATCACTATACCTAAATTAGGTAAAAAGCCTGATTCGCTAGAAGATCGTAAGACTATATTCGGAAATAAAGCGATCTCGCGATTAGGTGTGATCCTAAAATAAAGCGATCTCTAGCTTTATCGCGAAATATTATATTTTATTATTCGAAATCGACTAATCACGTATCTACCGCCTATATAAGGGTATTCTACTATTTAATCACAGGTATTACTAAGCTCTCTATAATAATACTATCTATCTTAGTAATACGAAGCGATAAGATTATATAGAAAGACCTTATCTAAGATAATACGATTCCTATATAACTATAGTATATCTAACTATAACCACGCTTTTTTATTTATTTTATTTCCTTTATAATAAATTCTAGTAAGGGCTTAGACAGACCTTAGTCTATTTTTTATTATTTCCCTAAAATAGATATATAGAGACCTTCGTAGAAGTCTAAGGACTAACTTCGGTTTAATAGAGAAGGATATAATATCTAGAACTAGGTTATATTCCCGTGATATCTCCTATATAAATAGTCACGTATAAATACACGTGATTTCACGTGGATATATTTAGATATATATACTCGTACAGCCCTTTACTTTATATAATATATACAATCCTTTCCTAAATCTTACTAATATAACGTTATATTCTCTAAGGTTAGTAATATTAAAGTTAATAGTTTCGAAATAGTTTCTTAAAACTATAGGGAGTTAACCTATTTTATATATGATTCCTAGCTCTAGCCTTTCTTTATTAAGGTTAATAATAGATAAGATATTTTTCTTTTTGTTCTTTTAAATATTTTTTTATTAATAATATCGTAGGTTTATAAAATTTCTTAAAGCTCCTAAATCGATTATTACTTATATATTCTTATATATAATATTAACTATAACTTTTATATAGGCTCTTTATTAGATAGCTATAAGTTATTATAGATTCTTTAGTTTTTTATCTCTTTATTAGATATCTACGAACTTAGGTTTCTACTATAGTAGATTTTCCTAATATAATAATTATAATCTAATCCTATAATTTAATTTTTTTTATCGATAGATTATATAGTTATAATTATAGTATTCTAGAACTATATAAATATTATATTTTAGATATCGTACGTAGCCTTAATAGGAATATCGTAGATATTTATATAGATATATAGGTTTATTCTAGGATCGCTCTTCTTAAACTGGCTTATCTTAGAGATCTTTCGTTTTATTATTTAAGGTTCTATAAATTTACTTAGATATAAGTGTAGTCTACTCGTGGAGTAGCTTCTGAATTTTGTTAGGTTTTAGTAAATTTTTATTATTTCTAGGGGATTCTATAGATATTTCTAGATAAGTTATTACTTCTACTACTTAGAACTTAGATAGAGTTTCTTAAATCTCCTATATTCCTAGGATTTTAACTAGTATCTTTAGGATTTCTATATCTTATTCTTAGAAGTTACTTTATTTATTTTAGGAGTCGATAGTATTTTAGGGACTATATTAGGTCTATCTTTAACTCTCGATATATTCCTAATTATTCTCTAGGAATTACTCTATTTCTAAATATAGTATTAGTAGTTTATTACTATCCACGATTATTGGTTTTACCTATTCTTGTTTCTTTATTATATAGAGCTATTAGATTTATTCTTCGGTTTTTACGATACTAGTAGTATTGTATATTTCTCTATCGAGCCTTATCGAGCCTTTTATTTATTATCTATATCTAATATAGCTTATTATTATATTTCTTATATTCTTTCGATTAGTATCCTAGCTTTCTATAGTTTAAGTATAGGTTATTTTCTTTATATTAATATTATTTCTTCTCTAGAAGCCTTACCGCGTTAAGTTCTATTAGTTATAGACTATATAGGTTATTAAAGCGTAGCTATTATATTTATTAAGGTTAGAATCGCTAATAAGATAGATAGTTATTACTTTATCTCTATTCTTCTATCTCTTATTTCTATATTTATTTATTATAGAATCGGTTATTAATATAGACTACGAAGTTAATAAATATATCTATAATATTAAAGTCTTTATATCTTATAATTTTATCCTTAATATAGGATTTTAATCCTTTATTATAGTATAGAATTAGAGTATAATTATCCTATCTAAGTATCGCTATTTACTATATAAACTCGGCTATATAGGCTAATACCGATCCTATCTATCGGAGTTATCTAAGTTTTTATTTAGCCATTTTTTTTACGTCGATATCGCTAAATATTTTTTTTTAGTTTTTAAAATTATTATAACTATTAAAGATATTTTATATAGTATTTAACTATTCCGAGCTATCTTTTTCGTAGTATTCTTAGATATATAATTCGAGCTAATCCTATACTTATTCTTATAAATAGATTAATATAAAGATAACTTTATTTATTTTAGTTATTAATTAATACCTATTAATATCGAGGTATATATTTATTTATATAAAGAATCCTTATAACTTAGAGCGAGTTTTATCGAAGTTTTCCGTTTTAGGTAGCTATAGTATTACTAACGATAGAACTTAAAGTTAGATATTAGTTTATTAGACTAAATCGTAAAAGTTTTTAATCTTATTATTATATTTTTATTCGAATATAATAAATTAGCTAATAAAAGTGCTGATTTATCTTTCTAATTCCTTAATTCTCTTTTTATCTTTATCTTCCGATTCTAGGTTAGATTAATATATCTAGGTTTTCGGAGGTATAGATTCGACTATCTTATTTTTATAGTTACTACTATACGAAGATATAATAACTATTACTTTATAGTTTCAACTAATAGAGTAATTAATATATTACGAACTATTAACTAGTTATAGTAAATAGGGTCTTTAAAGAGTAATACTTCTTTTAGAATACTATAAGCCTTAAGTATAGTCCGTAACTATACTAATACTATATAAGGCCTTAGATAGACTCGGGTCTCTAAGATATTTATAAGATATAATAGTTAAGGCGTTGATTAAGTTAGTTATTTAGGGATTAGAGATTACTAAGTAAGCTTCTAAGATCGTTAAGGTTTTTAGCTTTATAGTTAATCTATAAACTAGTACTTAAGTAATAATAGTACGATTAATCACGAAGAACTAAATATATATAGTAAAGACTATTTATATATCTAGTCTTTCTTATTACCGATAAGTCCGGGACTTATTACTGATATCCTCTAGTCTTATTATTAATAAGTTTTATTTTATTAGTAATAAGTCCTTTTATATGACTCTACGAGTTTCCCTATATTATACTATATCCTAGGGTATTAGTGAAACCACTATAGTTTTCCCCCTAGTCACGTGGTTCTTACGCTGTATCTTAAGATAGTTCCTTTAGGAGTTTCTTATTATACTAGCGCTCCTAAGGTGGTGTGTCTGATAGGGTATCACTATCTCTTTAGTATTCTTGGGAGTGGGGCTGTCCTAGGAGGTTCGTAACACCCTCCTTCCTAACCACTATATCTCCCTAACCACTATATCTCTCTAATTACTATATCTATTACTAATCTATTTTCTACTAATTTATTTTATTACTAAATATTATACTATTATACTCTATTTTCTAATCCTCAAAAATAAAATAAATAAAATTCCTCTATCTAAAACTACTATTCTCTTTTTTTCTTTTTTCTTATTTCTTACCTATCTTTATTTTTTTTCCCTTTTTTTTCCTTTTTATTACAATTTCTTACTATTATTAATTTCTTACTTTTTTAACCTATTCTATAGCGGTTCGCTACGCTTACTATTAATATAATCTTTTAAGATATATTAAAAGAAATATATAAATCCTATTAATTAAAGATATCTAAAAAAATAATTTAACTTCGATTAACCCTAAAAATATATATATATATCCTAATTTACCTATCTAAAAGATATTATAATAAGAGAAAGAAAGATATATTATAATATCAAAATATATAAAAAAAAGATTTTTGAAAAAAATTACAAAATATTTTTTTCCCTCGACTCTCTAAGATATATATATAGCTTGTAGTATAGATCTACGCCTAAAATCGAAAACTAAATTTAGCAATTTCTTTGTTTTTCTTATATATAAAGATTCTATGATATCTCTCGATCGAAAATATATAGTATAAATTGATATTATCTTACTAATCGAATTAGTGATACGCCGAAGAAAATAGATTACCCCTAGACTCTAAAGCTCCCGGTATAGCTCTGGGTCTAGCTTCGAGTATACTACCCCTAAATCACTACCGATATAGGCAATCCTCGCTAATATTAACCCCTAGAATATCTTACGCCTAGGGTCCCCTTCCGGTATAACTCCTATTATAGATCTTACCGAAAATAGAAAGTCTTATATCTTTAGATCTATACTACCCCTATAGCTTATAGCTATATCAAAATAATACTCTTGACGTAGAGAATCCAAATCTGCAATAAAAGTCTTTCTCGATTTTTAATAGTTTGATTTTGTTAGATATTAAAGCCTAATAAATATCAAAATACTCCTTCTATTCTAGAGAATCAAAGTAAAATACTAGAAAAATATTCTAGAAAAATAGATCTACTATTAGAAATCGATCGAAAGTTAAGTAGATTAGAATATCTCCGATTTTACTCTATATATAGTATATATAGGCCTTAGGCATCCTAAATATATAGTGATCACATACCTTCTATCACTAATCGATCAACTTTACCCCCTAATAAAGAAAAGCAACGCCTAGCATATCTCGCTCCCGGTATAGCTACCGGTATACCGCCCCTAAATCAACGCCGGTAATCTGTCACACTACCCTATTTAACCCCCCAGAACGCCTCGCTCCCGGTATACGCTCCCGGTATAGCCCCGGGTATATCATAATATCAAGGAAGAAGGGTTCATATCTCTACCAATATAGACCCTTAAGACCTTATCCCTATATCAAAATAATCCTCTCGGTCTAGAGAATCAATATCTTCTATCAAAACCTATTAATATTTATATTAATCCACGATATTATTAATCTATGATATTATTAATCTACTATATTAAAAATATCAATAAAAATATCAACAAAAATATTAATAAAAAAAAGGTCGAACACTAATCTATACTAGACCCGACTCTCTGCCGGTAGACCCTCGTTAGTAATAGAGTAAACCTTCCGATGAAACTCCCAAAACACCTAAACCCCTAGGGTTACCTCGGTATCAATAATACCCCACTTCCATTTTAAGAGGTGATTAGCTATTCGGGCAGGCCTCGCATCGTCGGGGACCCCTAGATCCTGCCATACCTCACTAACCTCGCTAGCGAATAGGCCTTGCTCCTCCCAGATAAGGCGAAAAAAGGCAACTAATAGGCCCTAGGCCAGGCAACGATTATTGACCCTATTCAGCTGACATACCTTGGTAGGGAGAAAACAGGTAAAACAACAACTATCATTCCTAAAAACAAGCCATTTTCTAATAAAATTGGTTCGTTCTTGGTAAGTCGTATATTCGCTGCATCGGATAGTCGAGTGGGTGCGCCAGTCGGAATCGGAATCGGGGCAATTTGGACGAAATCCAAAGGCGAATACTATATCAAAATAGAATATATTAGTATATAATATATAGATATAGATATATATATATATCAAGATAGAGAATAGATCTATCTAGTATATATATACTAGATATACTAGATATATAGAATATATAGAATAGAATATCGACTTACCTCTTTGCTGAATGAAATGAATCAGGCAAATACCCTGATCAAGCCAAAAACCAATCATATCGAGGAACTCTTGGTAGTTCGATTGGGTAATTCGCTGATATTGCCTAGCGGTTCGACTCTGCTCAGTCATCTCCTTTTCCCTTTTAATACAAAGGTCACATGCTAAATCAGGTGATTCACAGGCATTCATCACACGATTGTTGAAGTGCTTATGCAGAACCCGTCGTCGACAAAGACCCTCCCGAATATATTCATGAATACCCCCTAATTCACTAGTAGGGTTAGAATTGGTAGGGAGGGTCCCCCTATCATCGAGTAGGATCTAGGAATAGGTATACCTGCTAGGCCGTCTCTGCCAAATCTGGCCTTCTTCGATCTTCTATAAGGAAATAACTTGCGCTTTGATTTTGATAATCCACATAAAACAACTATCATCATAGCAGTAGCTCAGCAGTAGAAAAACGTCTGTTCTAATCACGATTTAATCAAATTGCCTACTTTCCTAGGCATATGAGCCATACTTTTCTTGAGCATTGCTCAGATTGAACTATCTGCCTAATTCAATTCCCTCTGTGATGCTTTGGCGCCCTTCGCCGCCGCTTTTTTTGCTGCCTTTCGTGTTGCCTTTTCCTCCTTAACTTTTTCCACTTCCTGGCCTCCGAACATGTCTCGCCACTCCTGTCCTTTCTCCGGCTTTATGTTGCTGAATAAGTAAGCTGCTTTGCCAATTTGATGGCCAGGCTTGATGGATCCGGAATTCCAATGGGACGGGATCGATAGGGGCTCTGCGCGAAGCTGCGCGTTCATCGATTTTGCGGTGTCGGGCATAAACGGGGAAATGATAGAAGCAAGCAAATGAATCAAATTTACAGCAATCCCGATGACAGCCGCACATTTGAGTGGTTCATTCTCAGCAAGCTTGTTATCGAGACTGTTGGATTGGAGGAAAACATTGCCCTGTTGAGAGATAGACAGGACTGTAGACAAAGCACCACGAATTTTGACGGCGTCCAGTTTGTGGATGTACTCGGTAAGGAGTCCGTTGACTTGCTCTTTCCAAATGTCAAATGAGGGTTCGTGGTGTTGTGTGTAGTCTGGCACAATGTTTTCGAAGTTTTTTGAGTTGACGAACTTCACGACACGGCTGACAAAATTGCCCAGATTCTTAAGTAACAAGTTGTTGTTGGCACTGATAAATGAATCCCAATTAAACTCGGTGTCACCAGTTTCTGGTCGATGAGAGATTAAGTAGTAGCGCCACACATCAGAAGCGACGCCAGTTTTTTGCGCTGAATCTCCAAACACACCAACCCCTCGAGATTTGGAAAACTTCCCACCTTCATACGTGAGATATTCTGTGGTGGAGAGATGGTGAAGCTTAGTCCAGGTGTCTCGAGTGCCAATTTGGCTACCTGGAAAGATGACAGTGTGGTAGGCAACATTATCTTTCCCAAGGAACTGATAAAGTTGAACGTCGTCGGGGTTGCGCCACCACTTCTGCCACTGGTCCGTATAATTTGCTGTGATGGATACGTAGCCAATGCAAGCATCAAACCAGGCATAGATCACCTTGTCTTCATAACCTGGTAGAGGGACAGGAGTTCCCCATTTCATGTCTCTGGTGATGCTTCGTGGTTTCAAACCCTCCTTCAACCAGGCGGAAGTGATTTCTTTGCCATTGTTGGACCACGCACCGTTTGTAGCGGACTGTTGGAAGAACTGCTCGATTTCGGATTGTAACTTGTCCAGATCGAGAAAAATATGTTTCGTCTCTCTTGTAACTGGGGTTGCACCATCAACTTTGCATCGAGGATTTTTGAGTTCAAGGGGGTCAAGAAGTTGGCTGCAAAAGTCACATTGATCCCCATGAGCATCTGCATTGCCGCAAGATGGACATTCCCCTTCAACAAATCGATCTGCAAGAAATGATTTGTGTTGCTCGCAGTAAAGTTGTGTGGTCATCTCCTCCTTCAGGAACCCGTTTCGGTGAAGCTTGAGGAAGATATCTTGAGTGATGTCTGTTTGCAACTGTGTTGTTGTCCGACCGAAAATATCGAAACTGATGTTGAACCAATCGTAGACGGCGGCATGGATTACGTGGTATTTATCGCAAAGCTGCTGTGGCGTGCATTTCTCGACTAGCGCTCTTGTCTCGGACGTAGTACCATATTCATCCGTACCTAGGCAATTATATTCAGCACCAAATGGTACTAAAAGTAAAGCAAGGGTGGGTGGGGCGGCAATATCCCGACTCACCACAGACATAGAGCGTGTTGAGCCCATGCCCTCTGCAGTACCTTGCAAAAACATCCGCTGAGAGGACAGAACCTATGAGGTTCCCGAGGTGGGGAACATTGTTCACGTAAGGCAGAGCGCTCGTGATGAGAATATTGCGTTCTCCAGGCTCTGGGAGAACAGTCCCACGTTTGGGCGATTCTTCGGCCATTTTCGCGCGTGGGATGACGGGATTTGTTCTTTTAAAGTCTCGTCGTAAGTTCAAAACAGTTTTCTCGGACACAATGTAAAGATTGGGGAAACGATGCTATACACAGTTTGATGTCGTGTAATGAAATACCAGGAAGAAAAAAGATAATGAGAAAAGATTTTCAATGTTTTTATACCGCATAATGAATGACTCACCTCGAGACCTACTCACCTCGGGTAGTGATAGGGACACAACAACTTTTTGGCTATTGGCACAACATTTTATTATGTAATATAGATTTTGGGCTATGTAATATTTTTTCGATTTCTTTTCTAATCATATGACACTCTTATCCTAACCATCCAAAACAGATTACTCCGTTTGGCAACAGGGTAACTCGATATGTATAACTTTTTTCGCCGTAATTTAAACACTTTAGTAGGGCCTTCTTTCTTTTTAATTAGTTTAGCCCCCTTGCTCCTATCTGATATCTGTATAGATTGCCGTTTTGGGAAGGCGGCAGCCACAATTCGAGGGTTTAATAGGGGTTGCCATATAATTGTTATGGACCCTGCAGACACCAGTTATCTGAGGACCCCCTAACTTGATAATGGGCCACCGAGAGCCAACAAACCGATTAGTAAGCACGAGCCTAAGCGCCGGCGGAAGCTGACGGCAGAACACACGCCCTAAGGGGAATATACTACATATTTAGCTCTTTCTAAGTAGGCTTATTATATTTAGAATACTAATATAATAGCTAATAGTTCCTTATCGTAGATATTGTAATTAAGCTCTATTAAGATTTTTTTAGACTAAAATATAATTAATTATAGTATATCTTTCTTACCATTAATTGTAAAGAGTATACTTGGTAGGGTATAAAGCCTATTAATTAGGTAAAGAAATAAGGGGGAGGAGTAAGAGAAAGTAGTATATCTTTATTGCTATTAAGACTAAATCTTATATTATCAGCTAGATATAAAAGTAATAATTTATCGTATAATCTTCGTAGCTCCATGTATCATCGATAATATGAATAACTAGGTCTCTGCTAAGCATCGTGATCGTCCTACTATAGGGTAGGTCAAGTAACAAGGTCCAACTTCCTTCGAGATCATATGATATCACCTGATCCACCCCTTCTGTCAGTTGGGAATAACTTCATGCCTCACCATCTTTGTAGACCCTTTACACTGGGTCCATCTGCCTAAACAGCTGATACCCGCTAAGACCCTCCGACACCCCTACAAAGCTTTAATAAAGTTTATATACGTTTCCCGACCGATACCCGCGGAATTCCCTGCTAAGTCGTCGTGGATATATACCATAAACTAGAGAAATGATAGGTCTGGGTAGAGTGGGGTAAATAGAATCTACGCATAGTACACCCATTTATATACTAGTGATCTACGACTGCTGTATTGTGTCCGCTAATAATAGGCTTTGACTTAGGTTTGAATATTGTATTTATATTATGCCTACTCGATATTATAACCCTATCCAAAGCACTATATATGTAAGGTAAATACTTAAGAGAGTTATGAGATCTGAGCGCACTAAACAGGGTTCAGCTCCACCTAAGATCCACAAAATTATGCCAAATCTGGCTGGCGACTGACTTGGTAGCGTTTGTCGTTCTATTGCTCCACTGTCCGAGTGTCGTCTGGTTTAATAGGACTTGTCTTCCGTGAGCGATCCTCTTCATCCTGATTCAAAGTCTTTACCAAAACATCCATCCTCCCTTCAAGCACGTGAACTGAATAGACAAGGAAATAGCATATGGCTATCCTTCCCAATTTCGAGCCGTATGTGCTCACTCCACTGGATCATATTGCCTTTCCTATTCATATGTCATGTTTCTTCACCTTTCACGTCGATGAGCTTTCGACCGCAATTCCAGTTCTGCAAGCGGGCGTGAACCGACTTGTAGAGCTTTTGCCATTCCTTGCCGGAAATGTGACTCTCTCCACTCGGCTACAAGGGAAAAAGAATGTGTACGAGATGCAACCTTCATCCGCCGAATTCCTACAGAAGCATCCGATGCTAAAGATTAAACACCATGGGGAAGCTGTTTCCCCCAAAACGCCTGGTGTGTCCTTCTCATATGACACTCTGTTCAACGAGAATTGGATTCCAATGTCGTTGGATATGGTATCAGAGGAACTGGCTCCCATGCTCAGGCTACAAGCCAATATCATGCAAGATGGTATTATCCTCTGCTACAACTTCCACCATCGGGCTATGGACGGCATAGCGGTGGAGAATGTGATGAAGGACCTTGCGAAATGCTGCAAAGGTCCTAGTCTAAGCGCTGAGTCACTGCGAACTAACCCTTACAAAGAGGCACAAAGTAGAGGTGTGATTCGTGACGCGGGTAATGGACATGGTACTCCGAGCGAACTGCATTGCCTACCTGCCCCGATAGCGAGCTTATCAAGCCCACTTGTTAGCAGAATGCTGAAATTCGATGTTGCGAAGATTCAGCATTTGAGGGAAGAGTGCAACTCTTTGCTACGTCAACGATTGAATTCGCAAGGTGTCGACTTGTCCAGAAATGAAACCGTCTCTGCTTTGATATGGCTTAGCCTTGTTCGATCAAGATATGGAGTTCCTTCTTCCGAAGGTGCTGGATTGAACCCAAAGACGAAGCCAGAAATATCCACTGCCCTTATAATATCGCAAATACGCAATGTCTTACAACCAAATCTACCCGATTCTTACATTGGGAACGCAATGGTTTTCAGTGAAGCCCGCGCCAACATTGAAAGTATGCTTTCTTCTTTCGACCTATCGGCTGCTCAGATTTCTCCTTCAAGCCCGCTTGATCCTGATAAGATCAAACTCTTGGCTGAGTTAGCTCTTTCTATCCACAACGACTTTCAAAAGACCACAGACGAATTTGCTCGAAGTACTATATCAAGCACGTCAAACAACAGTGACTGGTCGGCGCTGTATCACATTGGGGATATGTTTATTAGCAACATTAGATCCCTTAAGATGTACGAGCTTGATTTTGGATCTATTTTGGGCAAAGTGCAGAACTTCGATGTGCCGGATATTCGTATCCCGGGTTTGGCTTGGTTGATGCCAGCGCGATTCCGTGATAAATTTGCGCCTTGGGAAGTGAGGATTTCTTTGGAGGCGGATGTGATGGAGCGATTCCAGGAGGATAGTTTGATTAAATGGGTCAAGTCCAACCAAGGGTACAAGCTTTAGGGGTGTTGTGAGAGGGGTTGTTTGCAATATATTGTAGTTGAAATCAATACATGTTATGCTGGGTTTTGTCGAAATTACTAACATCACTTTGCCCATTACGGTGACATTACACAGCGCAATGCCTGTATGCGTAAACACTGAAGGCTGGCGTGGGTGGCGTAAACAACAAGTGCGTCACCAGGCAAGACTCTAAGCACATTGCTAATTGGGTGAATTGATGTAGAGGTTACGGTTTCAAATCCCATCAACGGCACAAGCCTTGTCCTAGAGGCACTTACCGACAAAATAAGGCTTCATTATGTATAAAAGCTATCAATCAATCAAACTTCATGCTGCCAATGTACTACTATCACTGGTTCCATCACTACTGTATGTAGAAATGTACGCAAGATCCGATCCTATGTCGATCAGCAACGCTGCAAAGTAGACCAAAGCAGTTTCATCAAGAACCAACAACTGTATGCTCATGCTTCTGTAATGCCCATGCTGAAGAGTTCCCGGGGGGAATCATTCGGCGCGAGACAAGTATATACAACTCCATCTCCGGCCTTTTCAATCCAATATGTGAGCCAATCATGACGGTCATTAATCAAAGGGGTATAAAGACAAAACAACGAAAGGATAAACACGTAAGACGTAAGACATAGCCATCCCATATTTAGTCAGAAATGAGAAAGAAAATGAAAGATCAAGACTGGGAGGATGCAGACAAAGGTTTTCGGGCAGTCACCACGGTCAAAGGAAGGTAGGCGTGGGTTCGGTAGTCACGCAAGGAAACCCGCATTCGTGCGAGAAAAACTTGGGCTTGGCTATAAGGCCATTCTAAAGTAGAAGTTAAAAGTCGGAGCATAAAAGTCTCGAGGCCGCCATGTAGTCGAAATTGGTTCCATCGTCCTAACTCATGTAGCTTGCGATCATCGCTCCACCTGCGACGGGTGTTAGTGCTTTTGTAGGCACAATGGAAGAGAGAAAGAAATACGGATGAACAGAGGAGCAGAGAAACATACCCATTCATTGGCCACTGATACCGATGCTCCTCAACTTCCTCAAATCCCGTCGTGCGTAACCGCTCTGCGCTTTCTTGCCAAATTGAGAAACTCTTCCCGAATCGCTGCCCTGCTTGTAATACTGTCTCCCCCCAGACGCGAAAAAAATGGTTGGGGCCCATGGTCGCATCATCAGCCACCGGATCGACGGAGTGTTCCACCACCTCGATGTATCCTCCAGGTTTTAGCGCGCGCAGGCATTGCTGGAAGAACTCATCCCAGTCGGGGATCGAGCCAAATAACTCGCGCACGTGAATAAAGTCGAACCGATGGGAATCATAAGTCCATGGGAGGGTCATGTCGTCGATCTCGAAGGTGCAGTTGGGTGGCACGAATGATGGCTGAATCGGTGAGAGATCCACGCCGGTGACTCGTGCACTGGGGTATTCGTCGGCCATGTCACTGAGTCTCGGTCAGCATGATGATGTTCCTTCTCACGGAATATGTCCAACTCATGAACGTACATGGCCCATTGTCCGGTTCCTGTCCCTACATCGAGGATTTCCTGGAAGCGGGGCGGGTTAGAAATTGGCCGTGAGACACTCGAGACGGCTGGGCCATACCTGTGGCTGATCAAGCGGTGCCAGATGTAGCCTACCGTCAAGGGTCAGGCAATACATATGGTGGGCAATTTCTTGTTGCTCATTCGCAAGATCATCGTTGGGACCCTTATCGACGTCAGCCCGAGACCGGTCCGGGGAAGATTCAGAACCTCACGGACCCAGTAAGCCCCATCCCGAAAGGCGTGATATCGTCGCCCAAACTCATAACGATATTCGGTCATATACGTAGCCAACGTCCTGGTGTCATCTCGGAGCAGGGAGTCTTCGCCGTAAGCAGAATCGGTATCGCTATCGTCGTCCAACCGGAGATAGGACGGCGGGACGGCCAAGGCCTCCCGCGACGCCGCAGAACCAGGACGAGATGTTGACCGGGGTGAATCCTCGCTGTCCTCAATACCCATGGGCGAGTTCATGGCCGAGGATCGTGAGTTTCAGCTGTCATTCTATCTGTGGTTTGGTCAAGGAGATGCCAAAGAGATTGGGGATCCCGTGGGGGCCGGTCACGTGACCCAGTGTTAGTTCGCGCAGTTGTATACATCACAAAATCCACGAGAGCGATGGCCATGGCTTTGACATAGTTTAAATTCTGCCAGAGTATTTTTCAATGAGTATAAAGCTACTTGAGTGTAGCATGTGCGAAACCTGCCGGATCCAAGCACCGCCGTCGCTCACTTAAAGGCGTAAAGACCCAACATCATCCCCGTGAAGGCGGCGCCTATTGGTGGAGCTTTGGTTGCAGCCTCGTTGGAGATGGCGCCAATCCAGATGACTCGAGAATTGGTTCCTTGACAATACCCAAATCGGTACTGGTGTCCACATTCCACTATCAAAATCACATCACTGGTCTCGTCGAGCACCAGCTCGACCATTTGGCCTTCGGGCGGTTGAAAGCGCAGTATTCGGCTGTTATGATGCTTGCGGACGCCGAGACTACTATGTGTGAAGTAGTTCCACCAGACCACCGTGCCCGCCTCAGTCTGTGTCGTGGTCGGCTGGAATGACACCTGCGTCTCCCAGGTGCAAAAGTGGTGACTTTGTTTGCGGAAGAAAAGTGTCGAACAGGCAGGTACCGAAAGATTGTATGAACCGCCATAAATCCGCATATAATTGGGGCGTTCAGTGAGCGAATAGTCGGTGGTGACAGGGGTATCTATGGCTCATTAACCCCAGACCCAGGTATCTAGAAGAGACCAACACGCACTCTTTCTATACCACCCCAGCTGCATCTGTGGGTGACACAAAGTCATCTCTCCACGCAATAAGGGCTTGGAATTGGTAAAGACCAGGGGCCTTTGAGTGTAAAGTGAGCTTTCGTCCTCCATTCATCAAGGGCCAGTCATTTTCCCAGCTGACTGCCACCAAAAAGGTCTCTCGACCTGTACCAGTGAGTCAATGATCTTAGAAAAATAGACCACAACATACCAAAGACTGAATCCTCCCACTTGTCGCCTTTCCGGACGGGCCGGACTCCCAGTAGAACGGCCCACCACTTTCCCTGAATAGCCTCTAAAAGGTCTGCATGGCCCGTGTTTTGCACATCGTCTTCCACACCATTGCGCCAGAGAGGGTTGTGAGGTCCAATTTCCCATGGTCCAAATGGACCGACTGCACTGCGATCCACCCATTCGCAATGTCTACTCTTTGTGCCGCCTTCCGCTGTAAAGAGATACCAATAAGAGCCGCGTTTGACGATGTGAGACCCTTCGGCAACTCCGGAGGGAGACTCGCGGATTAATTTGGGCCCTGAAGTAGAATGCCCAGTGGTCAGATCCACAGTGCAGATATGAATTGCAAAGTCCTTGAGGTTGGCACCCGGAGTGGGCTCAAGTTTCCGGTAGGTGGACGAAAGATAGACAATGCCATCGTCGTCCCAAAAAAGCTTTGTCCGTCAATTCATTGTTTTTTCTGTTTCGTTTTAGATGTTCCGAGTATGAGACTTACATCCTGGTCGAACCCAACTTGGTCGAAATATACGGGATCTGACCATGTGCTGTCATCCCAGATATTTGTGGTCAGGAAATAGAAGCCCTGCGGCCAGATGCGATAATCCTTCTGGGGGCGATGGCGTTGGAAACTAGCTGCAACGACATAGAACACGCCGCGGTGGTATCAAATGGTCGGCGCCCACACACCACCACCAGGCTCTGGGGTGTGAATTTACAGCTGGCTCGGTCTTGTCAATACATGGCCAATCAAAGTCCACCGAATCAGGTCGTGGCTATGGTAAAATGGGAACTGCAGGGAAGTATTCAAAGGTGGAGGTGACCAGAAAGAAATCCCGGTCTACACGAACAATCGACGGGTCCGGGTTAAGCCCGGGATCATTGGATTGGGATAGCTCATGGCTGAGAATGTCTCAACCGTCGCAGGCGAGGGGTGAGGTTATATATGTTGTTTCAAACGTTGGTAGTATTGACTGGTGGAGAGATACGGCCCATGGCTGTTGCCGAGGAAGGAAAAGCACACCAGATGTGGCTGCTGGAGGAATCAATGTTCTTTCAGAATATAAAATCGCCATTGAAGTATACTCAACCATGTCAACTGCATGTTCTACGATATCGCGTCAGTGGATGAGCCCCAATCTCCGGGCCCCAAATCCTAGTGCTCCGAAAGTAGCGGTGACGCCGGTGAAGACGATCAAGACACCAAAGCTGGATCCATACCCCATGGCCAAAGGCTTTCCTGTCCACGGCCATTCCCCCTGAATTAGGGCTTCGCTGATGGGGCCACACGCGATGGAACCAATTCCTCGGCCCGCCGCTAACAGACCCATCACAAACCCAGCGGGAGCAGCCTCGTCTGTTTGCCGGACGGCCTTGACAATCCCTGGCCAGGTGGCGCTTGAACTCCCTGCAAACACCCCATAGGATAACGCAAAAATACAGAGAGGAGGCAGCGAAACGGAGAAGCCCCAGATCACAAAGACACCAACTGCCGTGGCGAGAGCAGCCAGGAAAAGAACGTTGGCGACATGCCACCGATCAATGAGAAGCCCCATGAACAGAAACCCAATGACCGTCCCAGCATTCATGGATGTCACCGGGGCGGTGGTACCTAGACCCGAGTCTCCAAGAACCGACCGCGCGTATGTCGGCAGATACAAAGAAGGAGCAAAGTATCCGAGACTCTGCAAGATGTTCCCCACCTGAAAGATGAGAAATTCCCGGGAGCGTAGAAACTTAAAGCTGAGACGTTGTGGCCGAGGGCTGTGTGCGCTTGAGAGGCGTACCCGTGGCTTCACAAAAGGCAGAAATGGCCCGACCAGAATGATCAAAAGCACTGTCCAGGCCCACATGGTAGTCTGGAAGGAGAACCGAGAGAGTGCAGACTTGATGACGAAGGGAAATACCACACCAGCGACACCACTTCCGGCCTACACCAAATCTCATCAGCTCTCTCCGACTGAGGTTCCCAACACCAAGCCACTCATTTAAATATACTTACCCAACATACTCCAAAGGCAAGTCCCTTCTTGTGCACAAACCATTCGTCAATAAAGAGTAGGATAGGATAGTACAGCATACAGGCACCGATCGCATAGAGAATGCCCTGTGTTAATATGAGCTGCCATGCTCGGGTGGCGAACGAGGAAGATACGATGCCAATGCTTGCCACAACCAGGCCGATCAGACTGCTAAATCGACAGGTATGGGGCCAGCGCTGGAGAATGAGAAGGCTGAATGGAGAAGCAAGATACATGATTCCCTAGCTTGATCTTAATGATGGACATCCAAAGAGTCTCGGAAGATGTCGACGAACCATGCAGCAAGACCCAATTAATGATATACTTGAGGCACCCTGACGAAAGGGCTCATGAGTGGTGTAATACTCCTGGAACACACCGAACGAGAAAGGAAAGCCTGGAAGCTTGTCAGCCGATGTTCGTTACCTGAGGTAGGAGTGGGGTTCACCACATACCCCAGACCATCACCTCAAGGAAGAAGCCTCCCATCAAGCATAGCCAAGCATCTTTGCCCCGGTCCACCGGTGGTAATGAGAATTCTCGTCCCGAATCCTGGTCAGTGGGGTGATCCTCTATGGCCTGCAGCTCATAGCTAGGCGGAGGGGCCGAATGGGATGATAATTGGGGAAGAGGGGCCGAGTGAGTTGAGGCACTCACTGCTGTGCTCAGGGTCTCGGGGGAAATTAGGGAATTAGCCATACTGCCATGATCATGCAGATAAACAGATATTGGCGAGAGTAACGGAACACGATGGTGGTCACGTGACACTTGCCCCTCATCAGAATAAGGCATGAAGGCATGAAGGCGTCAAAAACAAAATCAAACATCCACGCGCATTCGACCGACCTCGTGTCCTCACACCCTGCCAAATCTGTGTCTATATGGTTCCCATGACCCTTTCTCCTAGCAATCTGAATGCGAAGGAGATGACTCATCACTTTCCCGAAGTTTTGCCGACTGAACCTGGCCATTGACCTGATTCGGCGATGCAAGTGGATCTCCGCGGGGCCAAGCGGGCATGCCCTCCGCATGGCCCGCTTGGGCGTTGGGTAGCTCCATCGTCAAGCGGGGTCGAGAAAACAATTCGTGGGAAGAGGGAAGTTCATCTCTGATTTTCTTTTTGGTATGTGTGACTCTCTTCGTCGGGCTCACAATTTTGCATCAAGCCTGTTGGAAACGGATATCCCAGCTCTTTGGAAGCGCATCGCCTACGAGCCCACGTCATGGCATCAACCTGTGTGGTCCACGAGGAATCGCAAGATCTCCGTCATATCACTCTAGAGGCCCAACGAACGGGGACGGACGCTTCATCGACGGACCAGCCCCAGGGCTTTCCGGCATTAGAAAAATGGAACCACCCTCGAATCAACATCTACCGCTCCTTTGCCACGTTCTGGGGGTTTCTGGTCATGGGTGCCAATGATGCAGCGTACGGTGTAAGTCTGAACACTCGAAGTCGACAAATCCACTAGACTGTAGCTCACTGAATGCAGGCCCTGATTCCATATGTGTGATCCCACCCCTCCACACTGTTTCTCTGTCTCTGGACTCACTTCTTCCACAGTTGGAATCCTATTATCATCTTTCGTACACGGTGGTGTCCCTTGTTTTTCTGTCACCCCTGGTCGGGTATACCCTCGCTGCGTTCCTCAACCACCGTATCCATACCACGTTGGGTCAACGTGGGGTGGCCGTGATTGGGCCAGGCTGCCATCTCATCGCGTACATTGTCAACTGCGTGCATCCACCCTATCCGGTGCTGGTGGTCTCGTTCATCTTTGCCGGATTCGGGAACGGAATCGAGGATGCCGCCTGGAACGCCTGGATTGGGAATATGGCCAATGCCAACGAGCTGCTTGGTCTCCTCCATGGAGTATACGGGTTGGGCGCTGTACTAAGTCCATTGATCGCGACATCGATGATAGCCCGCGCCAATTTGCCGTGGTATTATTTCTACTATGTGATGGTGAGTTGGTTTTGCTCCCCGTATTTTGTGTGAGACATGTCGAGTTAATGATCAGGTGGGGTGTGCTTTCATCGAAATCGTGTCTTCTAGTGTATGCTTTTGGAAAGCCACCGGGGCCGCCTTCCGTGCCGCCAATACGCACTCAGTGGAGGAAAACAAGAAAGGAGGTCTTCGGGCGGCACTGTTCCATCGCCCATCGGCGCGGGTGACCTGGCTCTGTTCCTTGTTTCTGCTGGGATATGTCGGAGTCGAGGTGGCGCTGGGAGGATGGATTGTTACCTTTATGATCCGTGTTCGGCATGGCAGTGCTTTTGCCAGTGGGATGACGGCCACTGGTTTTTGGTTGGGTATCACGGTTGGCCGAGTCGTTTTAGGGTTCGTGACACCACGTGTGGGCGAGAAGATTGCGATCATGGTGAGGATTCTTGGATATTGAGTTGGTGTGGAAGCCGACAAAGCTGACGTCCGTTGACAGGGCTACTTAATTTTTTCGATGGCCTTTGGACTGGTCTTGTGGCTAGTGCCCCAATTCTATGCGTCGGCGGTGGCCGTCTCGTTCCAGGGCTTCTTCTTGGGTCCGCTCTTTCCAGGCGTTGTAGTGATGGTGACCAAGCTTCTCCCACGGCACCTTCACGTCAGCTCGATTGGGTTTGCTGCCGCCTTTGGTGGCAGCGGGGCGGCCATTCTCCCATTTGCCGTTGGAGCACTGGCCCAAGCAAAGGGCGTGAAAGTATTGCAGCCGTTCATCATTGCCCTGTCGGGAGCGATTCTTCTTGCGTGGCTGGGATTGCCGCGGGTATCCAAGGCGAGACGAAGTGAGTAAGCACGAATGTCACGAGGCGTTGGTCTCACAGGCGCGAACGCGCTGGGTCGGAACCAGCTGGCATGTGAAATTCTTCTCGGGGCAGATCTTCTTATCAGATTCGGGGCTTGATGAGTTTCGCTTCGGGTCCCCGATTTTGGCCGCGATCGATGCCATCCGGTTTCACGTGGGTTATTTTACTTTCTTCTCAAAAAATTTCGCCAATATTTGTTAGTCCGAAATGAGCAGAAGTGTTTTAGTCCACGTCAAGTGGATTCATTGAGCAGACCGAGGTCCGTTTCTTGCAAATGACTTAGTAGCGTCTCCAAGGATCCGCCCGACTTCGGGTTGGCCGACTCCGGGACGCGCCCAACCGACTGTTGGAGATGCGGGGGATCCCCTCGCCAGCATAAAATCGCCAAAATTCCAGGGAAAATATGAAAATACGAGACAAATATCTCGGAGCTTTTTACCGGTAGATAATTTTCTCAGGCCCAAGCAAAGGCGGTTCTCATCGCGTTATTCCCCCAAACCCGCCAGAATTTGGCAGTCGGCGATCCTCGGAACTCACCGATCAACTTTTGAGCCGAGGCATTTGCCGCTTTAGGCCACCCTCGGCCAAACGTCACTACCTGGACACCTTTGGGCGCTTTATTAACAGGTCTTCCCTAGTGTCTTACCTGTTCCCCATTGATGATTACAACCCCCTACAATTCAATATGCCGTCTCCTCCACCTGCCTGGGTTCAGGCCCTGAAGCCGTTGGGTCCGCAGGGTTCCGAACTCCTCCAACACGAACGCGCGCAATCGAATATTAACGTCGAAAAACTGTCCGAGTTGCTGCACACCAAGGAAATCTTGGCTCGACAACAAAAGCTTCTGGCTCTGTTGCAGCCGGAAAAGGTCTTTGACAAGTCCCAGAATCACACCTTGGGCCGCGTGGAACGGCTGCAGCGGTCGCTGGCCAAGGCCAAGCGTCTGCAACAGCTGGCAGAACAAAACAAATGGTCCATGGAGGAGCTTCACGCCGCCAACGAGCTGATTGGCGAACCTACCCCGTATGGATTGCACGCAAGCATGTTTCTGGTAGGTGATGTGGCCCCTGGCACGAAAAGCGATGGACTGACAGGATCTAGGTGACCCTCCGCGAACAGGGAAACCCCGAACAACATAAGCTGTTCCTCGAGCGGGCGCAAAAATACGAGATTATTGGCTGTTATGCCCAGACAGAATTGGGCCACGGATCCAACGTGCGCGGTCTGGAGACCACCGCCACCTGGAATCCGGACGACAAGACCTTCACCATCAACTCGCCGACATTGACCGCATCTAAGTGGTGGATTGGGTCCCTGGGTCGCACGGCGAACCATGCGGTGGTTATGGCGCAGCTTTACATCGGCGGCAAGAACTATGGCCCGCACCCATTCGTGGTGCAGGTTCGGGACTTGAAGACCCATGAACCGCTCGAGAATGTCTACGTTGGTGATATTGGACCCAAGTTTGGTTACAAGTAGGTTGCATGGGACCCTAGCATTCTTTTCTTTTGGATTGTTGCTAAAGATACTTCATCAGTACCATGGATAACGGCTTCTTGCTGTTTAACAACGTCAAGGTTCCGCATATTAATATGCTGGCCCGCTTCTCGCGAATCGACAAGGAAACGAACAAATACGTTCGTCCCGCACTGCCTACTCTAGTCTATGGTACTTTGACCTGGGTACGATCCAACATTGTCCTCCAGGCCGGTGGGGTTCTGGCGCGTGGTGTTACCATTGCCACCCGGTACTGTGCCGTTCGGCGGCAATTCCAAGACCGTGATGCGGAAGCGAACGCAGGCGAGAACCAGGTTCTGAACTATAAGATGGTGCAAGTCCGTCTGCTGCCCCTCTTGGCAGCCATGTACGCTCTCCACTTTACCGGTCGCGGCATGATGCAATTGTACCAGGAGAACCAGAATCGCATGAAGGCAGCCAGCTCACCCGGACAGGAATCGCGGGGTGCTGGCCCCGAGGAGCTGCGGGCTGGTGCAGACCTGCTGGCGGATCTGCATGCCACATCATGTGGCCTGAAGGCTCTCGCCAGTACCACCGCCGGAGAAGGGTTAGAGGTCTGCCGCCGGGCTTGCGGTGGTCACGGATACAGCAGCTATAGCGGCATTGGACCGTGGTACTCGGACTATCTGCCCACACTGACGTGGGAGGGCGACAATTACATGTTGACCCAGCAGGTCGCTCGCTATGTGAGTCCTTTCTCCCCCCCGGCCCTTTCGCGACCAAGTAAGTTGACCTCTTTTATATAGCTGCTCAAATCTGCCCGTGCTGTCCTGTCGGGCAAGGCTGCGGACAACGACACGAGTCGTATTCTCCAAACCTACCTCTCGCGCCGGGACAAGGGAGCTTCTTTCGACGTGCTCGAGACAGACGCAGACATTGTGGCTGCGTTTGCATGGCGCACCGCTCATCTGACATTTGAGGCGCTGAAGCACCGGGATGCCGAGAAGCGGTCATGGAATAGTCTCCTGGTTGACTTCTGGCGCCTGTCGACCGCCCATTCGCAGTATCTTGTCGTCAAGAACTTTTATGAGTCGGTCTCTTCGCCGCAGCTCTCGGCGGCGCTGGACCCTGAGTCCAAGACCCTGATGCACCAACTGTTCAGGCTGTACGCCCTGCACACACTGGAGCGCGAGGCCGCTGAGTTCTTCTCCTCGGGCGCTGTCACGGTGCGCCAGATCACCCTGGCGCGCACCACAGCGGTCATGAAGCTTCTGGATGAGATCCGCCCACACGCCATCCGACTGGTCGATGCGTGGGCCATTCCGGACTGGCAACTGGACTCTAGCCTGGGCCGATACGATGGGGCAGTGTATGAGGATCTGTTCCGCCGGGCCAGTCAGGAGAACCCGGTTAATGACTTGGTGTTTGACCCGTACCCGTGGAATGAGGCGCTCCTCAAGAACGAGCCTAAGAGCAAACTGTGAATGATGTGCTCCGGGATTTTCTCCTTTCTTCGGTTGTAGTTATGCTTGTTTCACTTAGTATATGTGGAAGATATAGAGATAGAAATGAGAAATAGATCTCCCCGCCGTTTCTTCCCCAGGAATTGCGATCCCTTGCCATTCCATTCCCCTTCTGATGACTTGATGGTAACAGCTAGCCTAGGGGCGAGAGTATGATGCCGTGGCCAAGACTATCCAGGACCAGCAAGGATGTTTCTTCCAGGGTTTACGCTGAAGGAGTTGAAAATAAGAGGAAGTTTTAGGATTCGGACACCTGAGAAATTTTGGACACGCGTCAGCGATCTGGCTATCTCCAAACTGAAGTGGCAATAACCCGGTGGTGCTTCAATGCAACCGTGATTTACCCGAGTCTCGCCCCATTTCGAGTCCTAGGTTCGGCCAGGAGATTGTGCTCACCTTCCAACACGATATTTGCGGTGAATACAAGACTTTTGTGGCGTGGTGCCTTGACCCCGTTGGCGCCGCCACTATCTCGCACCATCTCGCAAGGATGAGACAGAAACCAACGTCAATAGTACCAATGATGATCAGAAAGGTACATACCACGTGGGGTCCATGAGCTGCTGCACGCGACTTGAACCATGCGTATTGAAATTCGGGTCTATCGACAATCCATGCAACAACCCGATCCTTCCTCCCACTTCTTAAGGCTTTAGGGTTGAAAGTAGACGTAGCTTTTCGTAGGTATAGAACTTCACAGTGACGCGCGCTTTCATTTGCATGACGTCGGCATGCCGATCGGTTTGTATAAGAGGCCAGCCGAGCTCGCACTGGTATCTTCCGTCGCGGATCAAGGACATCACCTTATCCACGAGGGAAGACTACAGTGAATCCCTGAATTCAGATCATACCACGGTGGACAGTTCGGGAAAAGACCGTCTGAAACCTGTCGTGGATGATCTCCGGGTAAATTCGGCATTCGGTTAAAATGGCGCGACTTGAACCGAACCGAAAGCTCATCAAATTCGCCGACTGGTTGGCTGACATCGCTCCTCCACCAATGACGCAGCATCCTCCGCCGAGTTTATCCCCCGGAATCCTCTCTCCATGCTCCTCCGCATTCTCCGCTGTCGATCCCTTCCGCTCCAGGCTCAATGCCCCGGGCCCAGGAGTCGTCCTAGGTGGTACACTCCTGCCGTTTCGCTTGTAGCTCCAGCTCAGTTCGAATCTACGCCGAACCGTGCGTTAAACAGTGGATCCGTTTTCTTATAAGATATAAAGCGGCAGGGCCGCCTGGTGAGGGACTTGGATTGTCAAGCTCCCAAGGGCCACCCGCAACCATGTATTGTATTTCCAACATCTATGGTGAACTTTCTTCTCCTGTTTCCCTTATCAGACTGTTTTGTCCGGCTAACCTGTGATAGCTCTCGCCGCATTTGGTACCATCGGCGGGGCCTTATTCGGCTTCGATGTGAGGTGAATATCCCTCATGTCGACTGAAGAAAACGACATCACTAACATGATCAACAGCTCAATGAGCGCCTGGATTGGCGTTGACACATATACTGAATTTTTCAACAAACCCGACTCAAACCTCCAAGGGGGAGTATGTGGTGCCTGGCCTGATTGTTTTGATGTTAGAATGCAAGACTCACACTGGAATATAGATCACCGCCTCCATGTCGGCGGGTTCCTTTGCCGGCTCCATCTTGGCGGGCTGGCTATCGGATATTCTCGGTCGTCGGTATGCTTTGATGATCGCGTCAGTGGTTTGGATCATTGGGGCGATGGTTCAAACCAGCGCGCAAAATGTGACGCATCTGGTAGCTGGCCGCGTGGTAAGTGGCCTTGCAGTGGGCGTTACTTCGTCGCAAACTTGCGTTTATCTATCAGAGCTAGCCCCCGCCCGGATCCGCGGTCGCGTGGTGGGAATTCAGCAATGGGCCATTGAATGGGGCATTTTGATCATGTACTTGATTGCCTACGGCTGCGCTGTCGGAGTGTCTGGGCCAGCTGCGTTTCGGGTCTGCTGGGGCGTGCAGGCTGTTCCGGGCCTGATTTTGTTGATTGCCCTATTCTTCTTTCCCGAGTCACCGCGCTGGCTGGCCTCGAAGGAGCGATGGGAGGAGGCTTTGGAGACCTTGGCCATGCTGCACGGCAAGGGTAACCGCAACGACCCTGTGGTGCAGGTCGAATTCGAAGAGGTTCAGGAGGCCGTGCGACTGGCCCACGAGTCCAAAGACATTTCGTTTCTGGCGCTATTTGGACCTCGCGTCTGGAAGCGTACGATGTGCGGGATGAGTGTACAGATGTGGCAGCAGCTGCTGGGCGGTAATGTTGCGATGTACTACGTCGTCTATATTTTTGAGATGGCTGGGATGGTGAGTTTTACTTGCGATCTCACTGCAAGTGAATTAGGATTACGTGTGGTTGACTGACTTGATGTAGACCGGCAACACAACGCTGTGGTCCTCAGCCATTCAATATGTTATCTTTTTGGTGACTACAGGAGTCATGCTTCCCATAATTGACCGCGTTGGCCGTCGATCGCTACTCCTCATCGGTGCTGTCACTTGCATGATCGTTCACTTTATCATCGCCGCTGTCATGGCCAGCAAGGGCCACCCAGTCCCGGACGTGAATGGTAACGCCAATTTAACATGGGAGATCAAGGGGAATGCCGGCATGGCCGTGATTGCATTCTCATATATTTTCACGGGCATCTACGGATTCACTTGGGTATGTACTTGCAGGCCCGGGACTCGCGAAGCCTACTGACCATATCAGGCTCCGACTGCGTGGATTTACGCTGCCGAAGTCTTTCCACTGAAGTATCGAGCAAAAGGTGTGGGAGTGTCAGCAGCCACGAATTGGATTTTCAACTTTGCACTGGCGTACTTCGTTGCACCCGCTTTCCACAATATTCAGTGGAAGACTTACATCATCTTCGGGGTTTTCTGTGCGGCCATGACCATTCACGTGTTCTTTATGTACCCAGAGACTTCCGGCCGGACTCTTGAGGAGATCGACTTGGTCTTCGAAACGGATGTCAAGCCGTGGCGTACCAATCAGATTGGGGACAAATTTGGCGAGGAAATCGAGCGACACAAGGAGACGGTCGATTCCAAAAAGGCTGGCGGCGCTACCCATGAAGAGGTGGTGTGAATCACCTCAATGCCCTTTGATATGAAGAGTTCTGTGTTAAGAAGATGCTGCATGACCCAATGAATTGAGTGTCAGAAAATCAGAAGTCCTGCTTTCCCCTCCATCTCAAAATTTGATATTGCTTTAGGCAGATAGATCCTCGTTTCCTGGCTTCGGTAAAACTCGAGAGACAAGGGGGAAAAGTACGATGATCACACATGGTAGACTATACATAGCTGGCTGGATCTAGCAAGCGGAGACTCCGAGATTCGCTGTTGGTCAAGATGACATGCATATCTTGATTGGGCTCCACCTGGACGTTGAAGATCACTAAATACATAGCATCTGCAATACAGAAGATCATGGCGTCTAGGTATATAAAGTATATGGAGTGGGGCGAGGAAGCACAGGGCTGAGATTTACTCGGTTGAATCTGAAACGACTGGACTAATGTCACATAAAGATGAAGTTCAAATAATTATAACAGAAAGTAAACAACAGTCTAACATGGGGGGGTATTGGACCTTTATTCCCAATCTCATCAATCAAGGACCATCAAGAACCTCAAAACTCAGCAAAAACGAATAAATTGTCGTGGCAGTTCGCAAAACGACATGCCTGAAAAGTGAATAGACTACACTAGGTCGTCGGCCTAGGTCTATTTCTCTCCGCTGGAGCTTCCATCACTGCCCTTCTCCCCCGCGTGTTCGCGGTGGAGCTGAGTGACGGTCTTGCCCTCCCGATTCAGGATGCTGGCGCGACGGACAGCTTCATCCTCGACGTCATCCAAAGTGCGCAGGAGCTCGCCGTTCGGACCGTACATATGGGGCTCCTCACGGGCCAGCGTGACCACATTAAAGACAGTGGTAGTCTTGCGGAAGATGCGGTCCATCTCTTCCAGGGAGCGCATGGTGGTCTCCGGGAAGAAGAAGTAGACGACGGGAACGATGAAAGCATTGCTATCAATAGATCAGTTTCCGGAAAATGTATGCAGATGGTGGGATGCAACTCACATGACAGCAAAAATGATGTAAGTCTTGTAGCTAATGTTGTTGAAGGCAACCGGGGTGATCATTACAACCATGAAGTTCCAAATCCAGTTGGACGAGGTAGACAAAGCGTTGGCCGGGGCACGAATCTTCAGCGGCACAATCTCGGCCGGGTAGAGCCAGGTCATACCAAGCCAGCCGATGGCGAAGAAGCTATTGAACACAAACAGGAAGACCGTCTGGGCAATACCAGCTCTGGTACCCAGGGGAGTCTGTGGATTCGCTGCCGAAATGCTGTCGGTGATGGCCAAAACCACCATGGAGAGCGACATGCCGACGGCACCGAAGAGCATCAGAGTCCGACGACCAAACTTCTCGACCGTAAACACAGCCACCCAGGAAGCCAGGAAGTATTCGGTGCCGTTGCATGCCGAGATCAGGCGCGAGAGGGTCGGAGTGAGGCCGACCTGATCCTCCAGCAGGGTGGGGATGTAGTAGGTGATGAGGTTGATACCCGAAATCTGCTGGAACATTTGGTTGACGTAGGCCAGCATCGTCCGGTGGAAGTGACGGTCTTCGGTCATGGTAAACATGTCGCGGAACGAGCCCTTGGCCATTTCCAGGACAGTCGCCTTGATCGCCGTGAATTCCGTCTCCACGAACAGCTCGTCGGTCTCGTCACCCATCAAGCTGGCCAACACGACCTTCGCCTCGGCCTCCCGACCCTTCAGAATGAGCCAACGGGGCGACTCGGGCAGGAACATGACGAAGACCAAGATAATGGCGGCAAAGAAGATCTGGAAGGCCAAGGGGAATCGCCAGGACACCTCGTTGGGATCGGCGAACATCAGACCGAAATCAATCCAGTAACTAATGGTGATACCGCAGGTAATCATGGCGCCTTCGATCATGACCATCTGGCCGCGACGGTGGGACTTGCAGCACTCCGATTGCCAGGTGGGCACCGTTGACGTGTTGATGCCGTTTCCTAGAGGGTTCCCCGTTAGCCCAGTTCCCCTGGCTGAGTGGTGGTCCAACTCTTCAATTCTAGGGCTTACCGAAACCAGTTACCAATCGGCCGACGACCAACTGGGCGAGATCGTAGGACGTCGTCTGCAGGATGGCCCCGATACACATAATAAACGAACCCAGGAAGATGGCGCGGCGGCGTCCCAGCATGTTACCGATCCAAATCGTGGGGATCGACCCAGCGAAACATCCCAGATTATAGGCGGCGACAGTGATACCCTGGCGAGTGGTTTGAGTGCTCGACTCGGCGGCGGTCATTCCATTCAGAGTGGCCTTGCGGGTATCGATGGTTGGGAAGTATTTGGTAAACGACTCGAGCGTCAGGAGACCACCGGTCACACCTTGGTCGTAGCCGAACAACAGAAAGTCCATACCGGCGAGAATACCGATAGCGATTTGCAGCTTGGTGCCATTGAGGCCCAAGAAACGCTTGGTGGGCATCTTGGCGAGCTTAGCCCTCTTGGCTCACGACTTCGCACTGTTCAGACAGGGGAAAGGACCGAGCCAGCCGGGGGAGAGCAAGAAAGAAGGGAAAGGGAAAGGGAAAGGGAAAGAAAAGATGGGAGAGAATCAGTACAGAACAAGACGATCGAAAGAAAATCATATTCCGGGGGACCCAGATGGGTTTTAAAAGGGCAGTTTTGAATGGCATCGGGGGCCGTGACCTCTCTCTCTTTCTCTCCGGACCGGGGAGTCAGATTAGGACTTCGTTTCTTTTTTTTTTCCCTGACCTTGCCGAGCCGCTTGTACCAGGGTGAACTCTGTATGATTCGAGGACCGGGGAAGAATCGGATCCACTTGCGATGCCCCAAAAGTGTCCATGCGAGCGACGAGGGCGAAGATGTGGTTGGTCGACCCCGGGTATCTCCAGGTCATTGCACGGACATCACGGCCAACGGCCCCCAGTTTTTGGGGTGGGAGGGTTTCCAGAGCCACGCGAGCGTAACAATCAAAGCGCAGGGTACTCTCGGCTTCTCCTGACTTGGTTAGTCTCGTCTTTCTCCAGGTTCAGCTCTTTCTCTCTCTCTGATTCCACTGAAATCCTTCAACCCGTCAGACTTCACTATGTGGAGAATATCCCCCTTCTTTTGTTTTCCCCCAGCCCTCGGCCCCGGGCGAAATAAAATGGGTCCAAATTGCCATCTGGGGATGACATTTGTGGTTTCTTTTGCTATTTTCTGGGGTCAAACCCAGATTCATGCCTCACATCCTCACCGAAACTATTGGAATGGAACCCCGTGGGGTGGATTTATTTCTGATTTCGATGTTGATTTATCTACGACGACTAACCTAGGGCTAGGTTTTTTCATGGATTTCTAGGCTAACTCCTAATTGTTCAGATCGCATATATTCACACGCTGTATTGGAAATGGTGCCCCAAGCATCCATGGCTATCCGGGACCGGGATTCTTGGATGGCCGGGACAATTTCGCGAAGCCGAAATGAAACTTCGACGGCGGCTTGGCGTGCATCCGTCCGCAGACTGCGACGCCTCATGCCGCGCATGGCGTATTCTTGGTATGTGAATGAGAACCAGTATGGAACGCTGATAACGCCACGCGGCACATGGAAAAAGGTAGAATCCACGGATTGGGACCCGCGGTTTTTAGGCAGCGAATGCTGAATGGTGGCGAATCTGGAGGTCTACTATAATATCTACTTTAAGGATGAGAATCCTTCTGGCTTCTCGGGCTGGGCACCGAGTAGTCAAGCCCTAGTCAAGCCTAGTCAAGCCATAGTCAAGCCATAGTTAAGCCTATGCCAAAGACAACTGAAAAGTTCACCGCACTAACGCAGCCATGGACCCCACTCGACTGGCCAGGATCTTGACCTATGAATGTTGGGCTCATCGTTTCCCCACTGCGGTTGCGACCGAATCCTGGGGGATAGACAGTGTAACTTACTCTATCCGGCAACTCCGGGCTCCCCTACGCCCATGGATAGGAGCCCCGGTGTTTCATTTGCCCATGCCATGTGTGTGCGATGGGCCAATTTTAGTATCCACAATAACTGGTTGGATGTCTACTCTTTCTACTCTAGTTCCTGTTTGGTGCAAGTTCTCATGATGCCTTGCGTCGGGGTCATACGCGCCTCGTGGCGTCTTCCCGATCGCCGCTGAAGTCATCTGGTATGAGTCAGAGAAATGGTTGGCCATAATGCGAATCACTTTCGAGACCGGCGACCGGGGACTCTCTATCCTGTCTGTTGTGGGGAAGAACAAGTTCTAAGAACATCTTCCAAGCGAGTTTTCAATTTGCACTGATTCATTTATTAAAACCCTACAACTACAAGCATTCACCCATGAAATAACATGGATTTCTTTGGTGCTCTGTTCATTATAATATCTCGAATATTGCTACCCATAATATGTCCAAATAGGGCAAGGACGTGCTCCATAGTCCCCGGAACGAGCGACCGAATATGATCGTCTGGACTGTACGTTTGTGGAGAGACAGGCGCCCTGCGGCCTCGTTTTCTAGAAACTAGGGTCAGATTCCTTTGGCCCCTGCCCTATATCGTATCTCTCTGGGATGTGGCCCGGGTTGACTGTAGATCGACTAAGCAACACCACGCGCTCTTCCCTCCAACGCCACCGGCTTGGATCCCCTGCGAGATCCCATAAAAGAAGGGGCGAAAACAATGAGATGAATCGGGCAAGAGTCGATCCCCACGGGACGCTAACTCAGATAAGGGGATCAAGGCTCGGCTATCTGCAAGATGTGCCCCTGGAAACACCATGGGCGCTACTCAAGCGAACTGCGGAGATTAAAGCACAGGAATATTCTTCGAGAAGGGATCACGGACCACACGATACTTGCCCTGCCATGATGCTAATAATACCCAAAACTAGGGTGTTTAGCTTGGATCGCCTAACTATCATGCTTACATACAATGGGGCCACTCATATTCCTCTCTCCCTACTTCGGGCCGGGTGGGAGAAAGTATCGACAACTTCCTGCTTTTACTTGTCTTTCTTGGCGTATGACTAAATGGTTTATTCCTGCCGCTTGACTACTAGAAGAAAAATTGTCTGTACCACGAGGTTGTGTATATCCAATTGAAGCTTCTAACCAAAATCCGGTACTAGCTAATGAATTAGCCACACTAGCGACAGACTTACTCCTGATTTCCAATCCCAAGTCGACAGTGCCGGAGGATGTGTCATTTGAGATCTCTGGCTTATGCCAACGAGAAGTCACAACCACCTTCTGATAATATATTTCTTTAGTAACCAAGGATCAGTATTAACAGTGGAATCTGGATACCAGTAGAGCTTAATATAGAAACAAAAAAGACATCTGCGTGGTCCCTCGAAAAAAGTCGGAGATATTGATTTCTATCACACGCAGCTAATGCACTGTGGAGGGAGACATGATTTGAGAACCATCCCTGTGTACATTCCGCGGGACCATGGTCATCCACCAGAAGTCGGGATCTGTGATGTGAATCTGGGTTCCCGTGCCGCTCGACCTTAAAAGTGGCCCCCTTTCCTCTATCCCTTGAGCACAGAGTTAACAGGATGGAACTCGGGTCTATATCTCCGCTGTCGAAAAACCCGAGATCTGAGCCCTTTTAGTCAAGCTCTACCTAAATAAACTCGCAGCTCACTCTCCTTCCTAAGGCTTGTTTCCCGTGGTCGGGTATTATTGTCGCATACCCTGACAGGTATATGAGCCCAGGTATTAGGACCATTGAGTAATGAGGTACTAGGGGCAAATAAAGAGTTTCTCAAAAGTGGCCTGATTACCACTGGTGTGACCCTCACCGAAGCGCGTGAATGTCGGTAATGTATTTGCTCTTGATATATAATAAGGACTTCTTGACCATAAATAGTAAAGTCTTATTATCCATACGATTTATCTGCTACTGATATTGAATGTTATTTTAATTTCGAATAGCGACGTCTTCTCCTAAACCAAGCGGCATAGTAAATAAGCCGGCCCTTAACCGAGAGATGATTTGTACTTTGTGGCTTACCGGCCTCCGACAATCCTACCCAAGCCCTTTTCCTACCACTCAAATTATTCCTTGATTAACATCGCGGTTGCTTACAGGTATCTTCTTACTATTCTTACTAGTAGAAGAAAGGTTTGTAAGACTGAATTCGTGATACGAAGGCAGAGAGTGTCGGCATCCTGATGGTAACACGGTTGACATGTTACTTTGTATACGGCCCCTTTATGTATGTCTTCTTTAATGCTTCTGAGAAACCTAAGCATTCAAAAGTACCCACGTCTCAGGATAAAATGACCTCATAGAGTGTCCTCGATTGATAGATAGATAGAATTCCCGAGATCACCTTCCGGTCCAAAT
Organism: Penicillium alfredii; assembly: GCF_028826965.1. NCBI lineage: Eukaryota > Fungi > Ascomycota > Eurotiomycetes > Eurotiales > Aspergillaceae > Penicillium > Penicillium alfredii. The sequence continues at coordinate 55,251 of NW_026622709.1, forward strand.
ATGCAATATCCTCATGACAGCACCAGATGTCCCGAATCCGTGGAACAATTCTCCTCATTGGTTCGAATCCAAAACTTAAAAATGGAATCAATTTCGGAACAACGTGAATGACCCTGGAATGTAGGGATTCGGGATTTTATCAAGCTTTGACTAGGAACAAGTACCAAGTGATATCGGACGAAAACCAGTTCAAAGCGACTTGTTATTCCAATTTTAAGAATGGTTCTCAGCAAACAAAAGCAACCTAGCTCACTCTACAATTATTGGGCAGCGATTGAATCTCTAGCAATCTTTTTCCAGAAAGTAACAAGTGCATACCGGGTCAACCTGAAAGGAATGTGATAGCGGACTGAACGCCCTTCGACTTCAAATTCGAGGTGCCCCCTTGCATGCTCAAATGGGTTACACTTGATTGTAATGCTTTTTCAGGTAAGCTCTGTGCGATTTCTTAGACCTGAATGGGACTTCTGCTTTCCTGTTACTTGCCATACTCCATTACGACATCCCTCATGCTGCTTCTGGTCTTATCTCAATGACCTATAGGGGAAAGGAACAGGATAAGAGTCTCTGCATTTTGATTTAAAGCTGGAGAAAGCTCCAGCATGCGAGAATATCGGGATGAAAGCTTCGAGAACCGAGATGATATTCCACTGAAGGAGTCCGGAAGTGAATCGGGCATCGACGAACAGGATGAATACCCACCAATGTCAAAGCTAGTCCCTATTCTGGTAGGACTGTGTTTTCAGTCTTTTTGCATTGCCTTGGTGAGCTCCCTACTTCCCGGTGTTGCCTTGGTTCATCACTGATGATCCTTGTTCCAGGACAACACCATCCTCGCAACCGCAGTACCCAAGATTACCCAAGAGTTCAATTCACTCGAAGACTTATCCTGGTACGCCAGTGCTTATCTTCTGACATCATGCGCCGTGACCCTTCCATTCGGCAAAATCTACTCTTACTATTCGACCAAGTGGACCTACATAATTGCGCTCGCGTTGTTTGAGATAGGGTCACTGACATGCGCGGCAACTCCAACATCAAAAGGGCTTATAATGGGTAGAGCAATTGCCGGAATTGGGTCTGGTGGAATCTCTCCAGGGGCCTTGCTGGTGCTGGCTAACATCTTACCCTTGCACCGCCGGGCACTGTATTTTGGTATCATTGGCAGCACCAGCGGCATTGCTACCGTGACTGGACCAATGTAGGATTTGCCAATGTTATTTGGCCTTTGTGAACCAGCGAGACAGTGACTGATGTGGCCCTAGGATTGGAGGATTGTTGACGGACCGGGTCAGTTGGAGATGGTGTTTCTACATCAATTTACCGCTCGGCGCTATTACCGGATTCTTTATAATCATGTTTTTCAAAGACGCCCGCATGACTGAAAAAGAACTTGGAGGCCTGGAGCAGTTGAAACGAATGGATCCTCTTGGAATTGTGGTCTTCATTCCTGCCGTCATCTCGATCCTGTTGGCCCTTCAATGGGGCGGCGCCAAATACGACTGGGGAAATTCCCGCATCATTGCTCTCTTTGTTCTCTTTGGAGTCTTTGGCTCAGCCTGGTGCTGCATTCAGTGGTGGAGGCAGGAGGAGGCCACAGTTCCACCTCGTCTGCTCAGGAATCGCAATGTCTTTGGGGCTGTGATCCATGCCATGTTCCTGGGCGGCTCATTTTTTGTTTTGGGCTATTATGTGAGTTGAGTCTGATCTTCCAGAAAACGACCGCTGACATCTGTGTAGCTCCCAATATGGTTCCAGGCAATCAAAGAGGTTTCGGCTTCGGAGTCGGGAATCAACAACCTTCCCATGGTTGTGTCAATGATTGTTTGTTCCGCAATTGGAGGTCTCTTGGTCAACATCATTGGTTACTACACGCCGTTCATGTACATTGGAAGTGCATTCCTGACCATTGGCGCGGGCCTCTGCACAACCTTTACGGTCGATACAGGGCACAGCAAGTGGATTGCATATCAGGTGATCATTGGACTTGGGGCAGGTCTTGGGTTCCAGCAATGCATCAATGCTCTTCAGACCGTGTTGCCATTAACGGATATACCGATTGGGATTGCGATTATCACATTCTCGCAGAGCCTGAGCGGTGCAATATTTATTTCGATTGCACAGAACGTCTTCCAGAATCGGCTCGTGACAAATATTTTGGCAAACACTTCGAAGATAAGCCCAGATACTGTGATCAGAGCAGGGGCAGCAAATCTGTCGCAGCGTCTGCCCAAAGATGTTCTCCCTTTCGTGATCCACGCATACAACACTGCTGTCACTCAGACCTTTTATGTTTCGGTGACCGCTGCCGCTCTTTCCTTCGTGGGAGCCGGGTTTGTGGAGTGGAAATCCATGAGAAGAAGGCCGACACCCCAGTGACAACTGGATTAACGGGATATCGGAGTTGGCGGCTTTGTTCATTTCTGCGAGCGCTGGCATTTGACACCAGGTTGTGTTGTTTTTGTACTCGGATTTCAACAGATTATCTCTTCCCTATGAATATAATTTGAATTCGGAATCGTTGGCCGTGAAGAATTGTATCTAATGTAGGCTAGTTGTGGGTATCTCTAGGGCGCCGGTGGTGGCAACACTCAAGTCGGGTTCCCTCTTGTATGATATTGGTATATCCACTGTTCTATTATTGATCACCAAATATTTCATGATTGTATTGTCCACACAGTGGTCCCCATTCAAGCCACTCTCCTTCTAGGTCTGTCCATGCGCCCAAGGCATTGACATCGTTGTTTCCTGCGTTTGTTGAAGGAGGATGTGCTGGGATCCACTTGCGTCCATCGACCGGAGTGTCGGAAATTCTCCGGCCTGTCCTCTGTGACCTTATCGCGACATCAAGCAGTGAGCGGAGGTATGGGTAGAACCACATCTTGGGCCACAAGTCGTCGAGGTATTCTTTTGGACCGGTGCAGTGAAAGATGGCATGCACTTTTCTAGTAACGACGTTCATGTTGAGAGGTAATTGAGGGATCATGTCCGCGGGCTTGGCCTTCAGCGTCTGGGAAATAGACATGAGAAGCCGCTTTAAGGAGAGTATGACATTGGCCGGCAGTGGGACGGAGTAGGGTTTGAAATCCGGATGGTCGGTCACATTGCGCGTAACCCAGGACGACAAGGCTCCCTGGGAGTCCGTATTGTTAAAGGGAACCAGGTCCAGAGCATGCTCAAAAACGGCACGGGTCTGGAAGAGCTCCCCTTTGTAGTCGATGCCGATGTGGTATTCTGTTTCTTGCCCTAATTCCCGAGTTGGCACGGCCTTGGTTGAGCCCACGCCAGGTAGCACCGTCCCAGTATGATTGTTGAGCTGGAGCTCCTTCACAGAGCGGAAGTACTCCTGGTCACCCCAGAGATCACTCAGGTATTTTTGGTCCGAGTCTTTAGACCAGTCATCCTCGGGGTTATAGAAGTCTTGGATGCGTTTCAATGTCCCGTTGAAAACCTTTTTCATATCTCTTACGGGCCCGATGACTGTCCCGGAATTCAACCAACGATTGAGCATATGCTCTATAGTCCCGTCGTCAGGCCCATACGCATCAGGGGCAAGTCCAGTATTGGTGGGAACCGCCCAGCAGCCCGACCGAGCCTCGTTTGGCGGATAGCAGAGCTTCTCGGGACCAAATAGAACCGTTGCTCGGGGACGGCTCTCTTCTGGAGTTGCGCGCAAGTAGTCCTCGCCAAAGCGGGTTGCTAGGGCTTCATCTGCAGCTGCAGTAACGGCGAAATAGCGTTGGATCAAGACATCCGCAGGGAGCTGGAAAACGACGTCATAACCGTCGACCATCAAAACAAGATCTTGGTCGGAAGACGGCGGCAAAGTATCCAAGTAGCGCATCACATTGCGAACCTTGGCGAGGTGGGAAATGCCTGCATCCAGGTCATCGGTCTTTCCCCAGCCGCTGAGGACTGAGATGGGGTACCCTAGGAGGGCAGATGAAAGAATCGCTCGGCAAAGTCGCGGATGTTGGTTGCTTGCAGCAAGCAGAAGATGGAACTTGGATGTCCCAATATCCGCCTTGGTATTTGGTATTTTAGAAACCTGTGATTCAGGGCAGTTGGCGAAGTTAGCGTATAGTAGTGAAATGAGGCAATGGGCTAGCCCTCGAGCACGACTGACGGGTGGAACAAAGACGGGACTCGTCACGGTTGGTGATCGGTATTTCAGTAGGGCAATTAGGGTCATCGTCGCTATTGCGACCATAGCTGCCCATCGCCAGCGGTCCATTCGCAACATCTTGCGAGGCCCCTTTTGGTAGAAGGTTCTCGGATGACCTCAAGAAAAGAGTAGCTGCGGAGAGATGTGCGCGTCCATTGCTATTATTATGGATTTCAGATTGCGTCAGGCCAAGTGGATCTCCCATAGGGAGCAATCGCAAACCCTCAATTCTCGGCAATCAAAAACTATGATTCGTGGCCCCCTTTCACCTGGTCATGGCCAAGGGTGGCCGAACATAGTCCATTGGACCAAGCAGCCCACCTGGGGAGATCGTAGTATGCGTCCCTTCTTTTTTTTGGGTTGTTTTCCGACACTTTGACTTGGTTTCTGATCGTGTGGTCCCCCTTTTTTTTTTTTTTTTTTTTTTTTTTTTTTTTTTCTGATTTCGGAGTAGATTACGAGTCCACTGGGTGCAAACGATGCGCTGGTGCATATCACCGAATATTGGATTCCGGATGAGATCGGATGGGGATGAAATGGCTTGGCCACATGAAGAAATTAGCACCTATACAATTGCTCCGTCGTTGCTTGTGCCTGTCATGCCAATCCCCATTCGCCCCCCGTGGTGGAGACTGATCGGCCCTAGTGGATCGCCCTGGGTACAAGACGACCTCCGTTTCAAGAGGAATTCCACGGGTTGCAAGTTACAATCACGACGATCACGCCGCGAACGAAAAGCCCTACAGGACTCCACTTTCTGTAATAGTTGCTCTCGCCAAGATGAGCACGCGAATCCTCATATGCAGGAATTGATAGAAAGATGAGAGGTCGCGATTCCAGCCGTTCAAAGGCTCCTTTTTTCTATTCAACGTGCACTCCCTCACTGTGTTCATTCCTGAGAAAGACCGGTATTGCTCCTGGCGCTTTGATGGTTTTTCTCACGAAAACAAGCTAGCATCAACTATTTTGATAAGAGAGAAAATGGGCCCGCGCAACGAGGCTGAGGATGCTGAGCTCGGCTTGCTTGCCAACGAGGAAATCTCAAGATCGAATTTCGATGACCCCGAAACCAATCATTCCGTTAAAGAGGTGACCTCTAGCTCCAGCGAGCCCGAGTACCAGACGCCTGCGACACTGAAGTTTATCTGGCTCGGAGCTTATTTTCTTTTCAGCATGTTATTGACGATGTACAACAAGCTGATTCTGGGCAAGGTGAGCATAACTGGGGAAAACCCTCAAGCCGTTTTGCTGATTTACCTGCTAATATGAACATATGACTGATTCTAGTTCAATTTCCCCTGGCTCCTCACCTGCATGCATACCACGTTCGCGTCCGTCGGCACCTTCGTCATGTTGAAACTCGGCTACTTCCAATTATCGCAACAACTTGGCCGGCGTGAACACCTCATTTTGGTTCTATATTCGGTGTTGTTTACTGGCAACATTGCCATGTCCAACCTTTCCTTGTCAGTTTCTCTTGCTGAGCCCCCGCGATTTGTTTGTTGACACGAATTCGTCCAGGTCCCTCGTGAGCTTGGCTTTCTTCCAGATTATTCGTAATACCGTTCCTATCTTCACCGTCCTCATTTACCGTCTCCGGTTTTCTCGCCTTTATTCTCTGGCGACGTACTTGTCGCTCTTCCCGATCATCGTTGGGGCTGGAATGACTACGGTCGGAGAGTATCATTACTCGGCCCTGGGGTTGTTTCTTTCGATTTTCGGAGTGATGTTGGCAGCTGTGAAGGTATGATACTGACTGATGGCCTTGTATCCTTCCATGCCCTAACTGATCGTTCCAGACGGTCACCACCAATCGCCTCATGACTGGATCATTAGCGCTCCCTTCGATGGAACTATTATTTCGGATGTCGCCCCTCGCTGCGCTTCAATCTTTTTGCTTCGCAATATTCGCTGGAGAGCTCCCCGGGTTTACTCGGGCGATTTCTCATCGCGCTACGACTGAATCGAGGGCGGCTGCGGCCTCGACCCTTGTCTTCCTCCTCGGCAATGGTCTTCTTGCATTTTTTCTGAACGTGTCATCTTTCCAGACCAACAAGCTAGCGGGTGCTCTCACCATCTCGGTGTGTGGGAACCTGAAGCAGGCCCTCACCCTCGCGATCGGGATCTTTGTCTTTGGGGATTTTACCGTCAACCTTTTGAACGGGGCTGGCATAGTTCTTGTGTTGGCGGGATGTGCGCTATTCAGTAAAACGGAGTTAGATTCCAAGAAAAGAGCAGCCTTTGCATAGGATTCGATCGATGCTCCGGACGATTTATCTAGCAAGCAGACGTAAAGATAATGTATTTATTCTTATTACGGAATACATAGCATAATAACAGATTCAGTGTTTTCTCTGCAGGCAATAGGCCTGATCAGTCTGTGTTTCGTTCATGAGTTGAAGTATCAGCCAAAGTTTGACACTTTAGATGCTACCTAGGTAAGAAAATACAGGTTTGTCCGGCAAAAATAGGCTATTAACTAATAGATCCTGCATGTAATCCCTAGGATCTAAAAAGTTCCCATGTGGATTGGTGCAATATTTCGAGTCTGCTGCTGTTGGTTTGAGATAGGGCTTCCCGTTACCACAAAACCTTGAGGGTTCTACACATCGGAGCAATGTAAGAGCAGTCTTGCAATATTTCTTATTTTTTGGGGTATCTCGGGTGCTGTTGTCTTTTCTTCACGGAACTCTCGTAAGGTCAGAGCTTCGTTATGACCATACAAGACCCGATCTCCTAACTCCGGTCATACTCCCCCACATCGCATTGTTGATTGGAAGAGCGACGGCTCCATTTGCCCCCCGACTCGCATAAAAATGGCGGGTCTCTCTTTCTATCTCTATCTTTTACCTCTTCTTCCCTGCTGACACTCTTAGTGCTGACAGTCACAATGACCGAGCATATATCGACCACCGCGGAGCCGATCCCGGCGGATGACAGTTCTCAGCCGACAGACGAGTGGAAAGGATTGACAGACCCGGCTGAACGGCGCCGGCGACAGAACCGTATTAATCAGCGGGCATACCGTAAGTGGTTTATAGTCAAAATCAATCATAGCGTATCCTCATCATTTCGATCTGCAGGGAAACGAAAACGAAGCAAATTTAATACCAACACTCATCCGAAAAGTGTGGTGGAATTGCCCGCTTCGACGTCACTCATTTCTTCCAAGCAGTCGTATACACCTCTAGATGACATCCGAGGCAACCACTGTTTGACCGCGGGCGTCAGAATTGCCATGCTGCAGCAATTCGCAAACTCGGCATATCATAGCTACATATCGGGCTGTCCCACGGCTGACCATCTTCTGACATTGACCAAGGTCAATGTCTTCCGGGCTTTGGTGCGGAACATGGAGTTAATCGGCTGGTCGGTTGAGTGGATGGACGACGATGCCATCTCCCCATTCAACACATTTTTACCACGCCGCCAACCAATATCGAACGAGAACACGGACATCCCGCAAGGCCTCCAGCCTACCCGAATACAGACTCGAGTGACGCATCACCCCTGGTTAGACTTCTTCCCCTTAGCCAAAATGCGTGATAATTTGATCGAAGCGGGCGATCATTGGGATGACGACCAGATGTGCCGCGACATCATGGGGTTCTGGGATTCCTCGGCAGAGGATGCCGGGCTGCTGGTATGGGGAGAGCCGTGGGATGTGCGAAATTGGGAGGTGACCGAAGCATTCCTCAAGAAATGGGGGTTTGTCGTTCGAGGTTGTCCAGAGTTGATGAACGCGACAAATAATTGGCGGGCGCGGCGGGGGGAGAAGTTGATCTTTCGGTATATATGAAACACAGGGCAGCTCTGCCCGATCCACTTCTTCTACAGGCAAATAACGCGCTAATGCAAGCTGCTGACGCCCTAACTGAGCCTAGTCGATCAGTGGGTCTTGCAAGGCCAATTGCATAGAGTTGAACTGATCGGAGATTAGGCTCGCCCGAGACATGAAGTATTGTCGATGTAAATACTGTACTATACTATACACAAGCTACATACATATGTACTTGACCCTCGCTTCGCTTGGGTGGCTTTAGGAGACATAGTAAACAGTAAGAAGTAGATTTCATAAGCTGATTATTTACTTGATGTATAGCTGACGGTGATTGCTACTCTGTTTCTCTCTGTTTCTCTCTTTTTCTCTCTAAGAGAACGCCGTAGTGAAACATCTTGTCGAGGGCTTCGCGGGGCTTCTCAGTCAAGATCTGAACATGCTCGAACGCATATTCATTGGCTAACATGATAGGCCTCATCCAGGTTGTCCACCACGACTACTTCGCCCAAGCGATTCCAGGATATGCCTGCCACGTCGGCTGTGGGGAGGATCTTTAAGAGGCGGTTCACCTCTTGGATCGTCTTTTCACCCACCGTCTGGGAAGTGGTGATGAGAACGGCTGGAGAATCAAAGCCATGCTCGGCCTGTGACAAGAGATCGGTGGCCACAGTAAACGGATCGGCATGTTCATCGGCCACAATCAAGATCTCGGTTGGTCCGGCGGGAAGATCAATGCCTATTTCCTCCCCAAACAGCTGGCGCTTGGCTTCGGCAACAAAGGCATTTCCGGGGCCAGCAATGAAATCGACTTTTTTCATGGTCTCGGTACCCACAGCCATGGCAGCAATAGCTTGGACGCCACCCAAGATGTAGATCTCGTCCGCACCGGCCAAGTGCATGGCGGCAATTGTATTGACAGGGATCTTCCCAGCAATAGGAGGTGTGCATGCCGTGACATGAGGGACCCCAGCACATTTCGCGGTAAGAATCGTCATGTGGCTGGAGGCGAGCAAAAGATAGCGACCACCAGGAATGTACCTGTGAATCTGTTGAGTGCGACGATCCCAAAACATGCTTCTATGCTAAAGAGACTCACGCGCCAACCGAGCTAATCGGAATACTCTTCTGCCCCAAATGCACACCAGGACGGATCTCTAATTCAAAGTCCTTTAGTGACACTTTCTGGGCCAGCGTAAAGACTCGAGCATTTTCCTGAATCTGTTTGATATCGTTGATGATCTGCCTAGGGACCGTAGATATGATCTGCTGGATCTCATCTGGCAAAAGCTTGAAACTGGCTGGACTCCAGTAGTCAAACTTGTTCGAGTAACATCTCACGGCCTCGTTCCCTCTGGCACGAATATCATCAATGACCCAACGAACAATCGCTGGTGTGTCTGCCACCGGCGCGGAGTCTGCCATTGGGCCATTTGGCTGTTTCAATTTGAGAACCATGACGATAGAAAGACTAGGTCGAGTGTAAGTGTACACAGAAAACTGCAGGATCCACGCTCCTTTTTATAGTGCTCCCAGATGGCATGTCAGCCTCCACATCATCCAGCTTCACTCGGAGCCATCGGGCTCGGCGCCGACTCCAGGAGCCCTCGCAGGGTTGGCGGCGTGGGGGATTTCGACGATCGGCATGTGGGGATTGTGTTGCCTGTTGTCTTTCTCAAGCAAGTGATTCAATCAAAAGGATTGAGTGGACTGCCTATTGAGGGTCTGGTTGGCTGAGCCAGTGATATCCACTGGTTAGCACCGGCAAGGCCGTGGAGTATAGCGCCCCCAAAGAAGCAGGTTGGCATGTAATTCATTCCCAGCCTACCTAGGATCCACTTTAGTACTCTGAGAGAATATATAGAAGAGAGAAAAAAAATTTTGAACAAAATGGTAGAGCATTCAATGATTACTCGGTGGGCGAAAGGATCGTCCGCGCAGGGTCCAAGACGTATGTACAGGCGGCCTCAAATCCAACCAGAAAGAGGCCAAGGAAGTAAAGGACAAGAGGAAAATGGGGAGCAAGAACCAGGCCAGTAGTGGGATTCCGCCGCGCCGATTAAATGCCGTATCAGTGATGGTCAAAACCGCAGACACAAGGCCCTCGCAAAGAGCCCCATGCTCATGTCTCATCTCTTCGTGCAAACAAAGGGAAACAAAAAGGAAATCGTGGGAACACCATTCACCCAAACAAAAGGAAATAAACACATCCAAAACCACGCCGTTAAGGGATATTCCAACTCCAACAGACAGAAAGCCACCCCCAAAAATGGAAATTCAAATGACGATCACATCACCCTCGGCATCGGCAGGGTCAGAAGCCATCATGTCGCCGTATTTACCCACTGCTATCAGCATGGGATCGTCTTCCAGGTCAATGGCGCTGTCATCATTGTTCGGGAAGGCCGGGTCGGCGAGGGACAGCCGCTTCTCGTTTGGTGCGGAGTTAGAGGTTGAACCGTCATTGGCAGTTCGGTCCTGCACTCGATGTTGATCGACCGAGGAGCTGGCCTTCGATTGAGGTTGAGAGTCATTAGACCCATCCAAGGATGCATGGTCGACAGCAGAAGCTTGCTTTGGGAGGAAATGGCCAAGGCCCGTGTGCTCGGGGTCACCAAAGGTCGCGTTTTGCAACGAGCCGGGGCTATTGCGCATGAAACCACCTTTTTCCGCCTGCCACACCATCATCTCATGAAAGAACACTTTGGTCATCCACCAAGCACTGAAGCTGGCGGCTCCGCCCAGAGTAAGGCGGTGCAAAATGCTGTCCCACAGCGCATCAACCTTCTCGATGACACAATGCGTGCGATGATTGGAGAAGGTGGCGGGAAGGTTCAAAATAAATGAAACCCACTTGTCCGGGAAGTTGTACTCTTCGCCTGGAGCAGTCTCCACGGGAAATTTGCGGGCCTCAAGGCCGTCATCCAAGTCGGGCTTGGTGAAGAAGGGCAGGGAGGTGGAAGGGTTAGGATCACGCAGGGGAGTCAGAAGCGCTCGAACATCATGCTTAAGGATCTGCTGAGTGGCCCGTTCGGCGCAGCTCGGAATGTTTGCTTTCATGATCATCTCGTTCGGCTCGACGAGAGTTTTAAAGTCGAGCCACATTTGGTTCCGATTATCGGGATGGCAAAGCCATGCAGCTGCCGCATTCGCCGCCTGATTGACGTCAAGCATGTGCTTGAGCAAGTTACAAAAAGTATGCGCGGGGATCAGTCGTGCCAATGACACATGAGTCGGTTGGGCCTTGAAGGTTTCGGCAATGTGGCCACACAGTCGCTGCGAGATGGAGCTGAACGCGTCCATAACCACCCTGGGAACCACCTGAGTTGTGAGAGGGGCCACAAACGCGATCATCTTCTGGTACATCAGCCAGTCGCACTCTTTGATCCATGGTGCGAGGTTGGGATGGGTGAGTAGCTTTTGGACTGGAACAGTGAGGGTGCCATGAAAGGCGGAGAAGTATTTCAAGAGATTACGTTCTTTGCAGTATCGAAAGCTGTCGATGACCGAAATGCAATGGGATCGGTAGAGGGCGGCAAGAGCTGCAGCAACTTTCAGGTCGGTATTGGCAGGCAGATAGCCGCGGATGTCGGGAAGTTGAAGAGCGTCGTTCTCCACCGAAGGGGCTTCGTCTGTGGGGAATTGCAGCATCTGATGGATCATCTTGCCTGTCTGCTGGGCAACATTGTCACCGGTGATCATGGCATCTGGCCCAGCCGAAGGATGGGTCTGGCAGCTGCAGCTGGCAGTGGGGGGGTTAGCCGACAATCGGGGCGCGAATGATGTTGTGGGAGACGGGAAAACAGCTGTGTCCGGAGTGGGCTGCGGGATGCTGACACTGGAATCATGATGAGCACTGAGATATGAAATCGGAGGAAACAACTCTTCTTACCTCCTCGGGCGCATCACACTGGCAGGTTTTTCGGGGAGCACAGCAGAGCTACTGGGAGCGGGGGCAACTTGAGGGTTGAGAGGCGGCGGCTTTTGTTGCTTTTCCTCAATGACGGACAAATCGACATAGTGATACTTGGATTCTCCACGAACACCAAGGCGCCGTGTCTGCACGTTCGGGAAGATGATGCGCACAAGCTTCCCGAAAGACGCTGGGTTCAAAACCGACACACGCTCCGTTCCACACTTCTCGGCATAGCAGCAATACACTCGATCTCGACGCACGGAGCCGCTACTTTTCCGACAGTTCTCTCGCAGCCTGCAGTCGTTAACATGATGATCCGCTAGGGGCAAGCGATGGGATTCCCTTACCAGATCATGGCAAATACCTGCTTCACTTTTTCAGCCTTCCCGCCAGCGCCCTCGTGCTTCATAACCTCGGTGGCCATTTGCTTCAATGTATATCCCTCATACTGGCGGAGCAATTTTCGCAACTCGTTATCGTTGGCCAGCGTGGAGCTCGATCCCCTTTTCTTTTTCCCACCTGGTTCCGATATGTCTTGGTCGTCCATACCGTGGTCCGGAAGATGGTTCTCAATGCCACTATCATACATGGCCTGGTACTGCGGGACAGAGATGGGAAGCCCGTTCGAAACTTCTGCGGGTAACGAGTGGTGGGAGAGTCCGTGTCCGTGCATCCCATGCTGAGAAAAATCCTCCGCCCGGGACATAACGGAATGAGTGTCCTGCATGGATTGATCCAGGGGCGAGCCAGTGGACTGCTGAGACAGCTGATGACCGAATCGCATGATCATGTCTTCTGGGTTATTGCCGAACCCGGGAACTTGCGACGCGATGAATTGAGGGAATCCGTCGATATGTTGATCCTGCGTTTGCTGCGTCGTGCTAGAATGAATGCTAGCCGTCGAACCTCGAGACCGAGGACGGCGACCAGCCCTTGAGGCTGTTTCGGACCTTGATCGCAGAGGGTCCGCTGTCCCAGGGCGGCTATGGGGAGCTATCTGCGTGGTTTGGGACACCGCGCTGCCTTGAGACGGTGCTCGGGCTTGCAGGAGTCAGCGGGAAAAATTGATGGCACGAGCGACGTATCGGGTGGCAATCCTTACCAAGTTCTGGGGCCATTCTGGGAGTGGTTGGAGGTTAGGGTCGAAGTGGAGGAGCCCGTCACCAGGGAGATGGCCTATCCTGCACGGTCGTGTTTTGCACGGCGTCGATGACCATTTACGTTCAAAAGGTAATTCCAGAAGGGAATGAGGGACAAACCCAATTAAATAAAACAATCAAACCCCCAAGGGAAGTCGTATCGAGCCAGCTAGGCTCGTGAAGGCTGGCCACCGCGTTGTGTTGAAGTCGGTCGAGGAGAATAAACAGAGAGGCTCCGTTCCTCAGACAACGAGGATTGTTTTGCTCGGGGAGGTAGGGATCACGTGCATGGTGAGGTCAGCATTCCCTAGACCAAAACAAACCATTCGGCGGAATTGAAAAGGGTGAGGATATGGAGATAAAAGGTGCTTGAATTTAGTCCTATTTGTACATGCAGATCATGTTTACTGGCATATAAATCATTAAAGCCCGATATACTGACCCCGCAGCAGTATATATAGATGTAATAGCTGGTGATGCTGTATTGTTTTGTGTCACGTGGTCGTTGCCCTTTTGTGACAATGTTCAGGACAGTCATGGTATAATATCTAAATCCAAGGGGAAAATCGACCAGGGTCTAAAAAGAATAAGTGATTATTTCTTTTTTTTTTCACAAAAAAAGAAAGAGATGAAAAATCTCATCTACTGAACATTGACAAGACTGGGATTCGAACCCAGGTCCCCTTGCGGAGATCAGGAAATCTAGAAGATTTGGTATTAAGGTAGACCTTAACCTGACGCCTTGGACCAACTCGGCCATCTTGCCTGTGCATAGAACAGCTGCTCTCCCTTTGGTTATATCAACCAAAACACGTTGTTCCTCAATCAAATGGCCTGGCCTGAGTTGTCCCGCTTAGAACAATTGAACCAGAATAAATGTTAGGATATCTCAGGGTGTGGGCATTTATTACTTACTTCTTTTTCTGCGTCTCTTCAAGGATTTCTGGTGGAGATATAATCCATATTCCAACATCTTAATTGACCAGTACATGATATATATCTCTTCGCTTTCTACTCTCCACATTACTATGCCGATCCACTATCTCTATACCCCCCAGAAATATTTTGATATCTAGAGAAAAAGAAAGATTTCTCTCGACACACCCTTGCTCAGAAGTGAATGCCAAGAAACTAATTGCTGGGTCGCCCCGATATTGTCGCCGGATAACCACGGATTGTGTGGTGGGGGACCCAGCGCTGTCCACGCGGCATCCTGAAACAAAAACAGTGAGATGCTAAGATCGGCAAGTATTTTATATTTCTCTGTGGAATTATATGGAATACACGGTGTACGCCGCAAGATCCGTAAGGCCAGTAGGGCTGCAGTGACATCACTTAGATTGGTTCTCCATGATCCCCATTATTTCCCCCCCCGAGGGACTCTTGTTTTCCCTTTTGGTTTTATTTTTGTTTACTCCTTTTGCCCCCCTTTTATTTCTTCTCCTCTATTACCCCGGCTCATCATGCACAAATTCAAGGACAAGTTCGAGCACGAAATCGACCACCTGGAAGAGTCCCTCCGAGGTCGGACACCCCCCACCATCTCCCCCCCCACCATCGACACTGACACATCGCAGGGACGCATGTGCATGACGCCAAAGCCCAGGCCGTGCATTTCAAGCACAAGGTCGGCAAGTTCTTCAACGTGATCAACCCCAACCATCGACACGATGAGGAGCACGAGCAGGCCACAGACCGAAAACGCTCGGCTGTGGCCGAATCGCACCGCTTCCAGTCGTTCGCACCTATTCACGAGGGCAATCGCGTCAAATGGTATGTCGACGCCCTGGACTACCTCTGGGCCGTCTCCGAGGCCCTCGAGAAGGCCACCGAGACCATCTATATCGCCGATTGGTGGCTGTCCCCGGAATTGTTCCTGCGCCGCCCGCCGGTCAAGTATCAGGAATGGCGACTCGATCAGGTCCTGAAGCGTCGGGCCGAGGCCGGTGTCAAGATTTATGTAATTGTGTACAAGGAGGTGAGTATTTTCCTTGATTTATCTTGATATTGCCCCGACGCTAACATCCCACCTCCAGGTCAACCAAGCCCTGACGTGCAATTCGGCGCACACAAAACATGCCCTACGGAGTCTCTGTCCCGAAGGCACTCCCGGCCATGGAAATATTCGGGTGATGCGCCATCCAGACCACAATGTCTTTGAAAATGCGGCCGACATGACTCTGTACTGGGTGAGTTGGACATTGGACCCCCGCAAATATCCGTACTGACCGAAAGATAGGCACACCATGAAAAATTCCTGGTCATTGACTACAATTTAGCATTTATCGGAGGCATTGACCTTTGTTTCGGACGATGGGATGCGAACCAGCACCCCCTGGCAGACGTGCACCCGGCCGGTCTGCGAGATGACATCTTTCCGGGACAGGACTTCAACAACAACCGCATCATGGACTTCCAAAGTGTGGAAGACTGGCAGAGCAATGAGCTGAGCAAGGCCGACTACGGGCGCATGCCGTGGCATGATGTGGCGATGGGCCTGATCGGGGACAGTGTCTACGACATCGCCGAGCACTTTGTGCTGCGCTGGAACTGCGTCAAGCGAGATAAGTACAAACGCAAGGACACCGTCGACTGGCTGTTGATGGAGGGCCGTACTGGCGAAGACGAGGACCTGATTTCCGTGCAACGGCCCAAGTATCCATGTGGTGACTATATCCAACACCCCCTGACCCCTCTGTCCACCAAGAAGCGAGGCCAGCAGGGTTCCGTTCGGACCCAGATCGTGCGGAGCAGTGATGATTGGAGCAGCGGGATTCTCAACGAGCACAGCATCCAGAATGCGTATTGCGAGATCATTCGCAACGCGCAGCACTTGGTCTACATAGAGAACCAGTTTTTCAGTATGCTCACTCTTGTCTTGTACGCTGTGGATGGTTTATCTCACCAATACTTTGCAGTCACCGCCACGGGCGATCAGCAGCGTCCCATCTTCAACACCATCGGCCGTTCCATTGTCGATGCCTGTGTCCGCGCAGGCAAGGAAGGACGCAAGTTCCGCGTTGTTATCGTCATCCCTGCCATCCCAGGCTTTGCTGGTGATCTGCGTGATTCTGCTGCGACTGGCACCCGGGCCATCATGGACTACCAGTACAAGTCGATCTGCCGCGGCGAGCATTCGATCATGGGCCAGATCGAGAAGGAAGGGATTGACCCCAAGCGTATGAGTTGATTCTCCCTTGGTATCTTCAATCTTTTGCTAACGAGTGGTTAGAACATATTTTTGTGTTTGCCTTGCGTGCTTATGACCGCATTAACAAAACCCCTGCACTCCAAGACCTGGAGAAAAAAGCCGGGGTGACGTACCAGGACATTCAGCGTGGAATTGCCGAGTCCATTATGAGCGAGAGTGTCCATCCGTCGATTGGCAAGGATGGTGACCGACACGAGAAAAGCTACGAAGCCGACTCGAGCCTGAAAGAAGAAAAGGTACAAAAGCTTGAGAAATTCGAGGAACAGGTCGAGCAGATCAAGGTCGAAGAGGGCAATGGTAGCAGGGACTCGGTTGCACACACAACAATGCTGGATGGTGGCAATATGTCCGAGCAGCCCTGGGAGGGTGACCTGGAGGCTGAGAAGGGCAATATCGTGCAGGAGGAACTGTATGTGCACGGCAAGGTGTGCATTGTCGATGACCGCATTGCCATCTGCGGCAGTGCAAACATCAATGACCGAGTTAGCTTGTCCCCACCCTCCCCCTTTCCCTTCTTTTGCAGTACGTATGATTGCTCACACGCACCCAGTCCCAACTCGGGTCTCACGACAGTGAGCTTGCCATCGTCATGGAAGACCAAGACTTCATCGAGAGCCAGATGGATGGGAAACCTTACCGCGCAGCCCGATTGGCAGCAACGCTGCGCCGGCAGCTGTGGCGTGAGCACTTGGGGCTTCTCCCGTCGCAGAACTACGATGCTACGGGACATCCCAATGCGCGGGATCCCAGTGTGTGTTTGAACACGATCCTTGAAGGCCCCGAGAATGACTTTGTCACCGACCCCCTGAGTGATGCGGTGTGGAATACCTGGACAGGGCAGGCTAGCGTCAATACCGAGACGTATCGGATGTTGTTCCGGGCGGACCCCGACGACAATATCAAGACCTTTGAGGATTACGATCGCTTCCGGCCGCGTGGGGCACATAAGGAGGGTCACCTGTTCGATCCGTACCAGCCAGCGGCTGAGGTGCGCCGCAGACTGGATAGTATCAAGGGGCATCTGGTGTGGCTGCCACTGGATTTCTTGTGCGACGCTGAGATGGCGGAGCCAGGGTTGGCAGTGAATCAGATTACCGAGGTGAGTATTCTTTTTTCATTCCTTTTTGCTTTTTACATAGAAAACCCTCTCGAGCCTTTACTGACTGACTTTCCAGAGTATCTACACCTAGAGATCTTGGCGGACGCTGAAACGTGCATAATGAGGTAAATTTGGAGCCTTTCAGGATATAGGACATGACTACAAAGGATTTGGTACGTTTGTTTCACTGTACTTTTGTTGGAACAATAGAGTTGGCGGGTCCAAACCCCTGGAAATCCCTTGTGAGCGCAATGACCAGTCGACACATCCCATTCTTCTTTTTCTTTTTTGTTTTCTAGACGCTGCAGCCACTACCAGGGCTTGACGCACCGAAAATGGTTTCCAAAGCTCCCTCGTAGGGATTAAAAGACCTTGTAGAGAGGATAATTGTATTTTGCTTTGCCGTGACAAATGGGACGAGCCCGACCCTCTCGGATCTGTAGGGGGGGTTTCTATTTTGAGGGGAGAATGTAAACCTGGCATTTGACAGGGAAGAATGCCGTCCAAGGGTATTAGAAGGACCCTGTAGTCGAATGCATGTAGATCCCAGATCGCCTCGGGTTTTTTAAGTTCTTAAGTTGTAGGGAGCTCGAGAAGTATAGAATGATTCCATATCAAATTCTCTAGAATACAAGGTCGAACACCAGGTCTTTCCAAGGTCAAAACGCCATTCAGATGCAAGATGCAATGCATCAACGACTTGCAAACTTTTTTTTTTTTTTTGGAATCGATCAAATGCATTTCCACGCCAGGGATTTCCCCTGGATCTCAGTCTTTCGTACACCTGCATCGGAGTTAGGGCAAATCACATTCCATCGGGACAAGATACTTACACTATACTTTTTTTCCTCTCTCTTGTCCGCACTGGCTATGCCTTGGCATTGTGGCAGGCATTACACCGGCAATGTCCACAGATCTTGCAGCGCCAGATGGCCACAAAGGGACCTGAGTTGCAGTCGGAACAGCGCCATGTTAGGATATTGCCGTTGGTAGCCTGGACAATAGCAAAGACATGCCCGGAACACTGGTTGGCCATGATATCTGGGGTTTCGTTCCTGTTCCTGTTTCTTTTTTTTTTGGTTCTCTTAGCCAAACCCTGGGCCTGGGAACCCGCGACACCGTCGCCAGTATTGAACCATGACCCGAGGGGATGGAAGCTGGCGTCGATCACCATCGGGTTCCATGGGACTGGAACGTACCTTTTCTTGTTTCCTTGTTTTCTTTTCCTTTGTCTTTCTTGGTTGTTTGGAGGGCAGTTTGAAGAGTCGAACAGAGAGATTCTTGCCAACGGACAAGACAGGGAGAGTCAATGGCAAGGGAAGGAGCGAGATAAATCAAGGAACACAACCTTGGACAGATTCAGGATGACGACGCCATTATATACTGGCCAGGTCGAAGATATATTTATATAATTTTTTTTCTCTGTATCAACTCGGTGAGGATCCTGGACCCTCCCCCAGTCTCCATCCAAAGAACGCGAGAAGAGGCTGCACGATACCGGACGCAGGTAGCTGGAATGACGAAGAAGAGAAAGACTTCACCGGGGAGGAAAGGTCTATGATCTACTCAATTACCGATGCATGGAAAAAATAGAAGACACATCCCGGGTCTGCAATGTCAGATCAACATCGATCGTAGGGCATCGTGGGGTTCCCATTGGAAGGGGGCGATCGCGCACCTTTTTCCTCTCTGATCTTCACGGTTGAATATTTGAATATTTGCAATAATGGAATTAACAGAATAATAAAAGGAAAATAAAATACACCAGAAAGAAAGAAAAAGAAAAAAGTGCCGTCCCGCGAAGACGCGAACCCGACTGGGTGGACTTAGAACGGAAAGAGATCGTCTATGAAACAACCCTGTTCGGCAGGAACCAGAATCCACAAAATAACAAAAAAGAAAAAGGGACACTCCTCGCAGATCGTGGACTTCTCTCTCTGAGCTCCCATTCTCCACTGGAAGCTTTTCCCCTGACGAGTCTCGATAGTGAGATGGATAGATCATCTTGACCAGGACCCAGACGCTTGGACCAGAGCTCATCTCCACATGGCACCCTCAAGAGACACCAAATCGACACTCGCAATTCGTGATCGGCGGTGACGAGTCGATTATGAGGATCGACCGGAGCTGCAGCCCCGGCAGTAGCGCGGTCTGCTGGTCCAGTTGCTTATTGAACAGCCGCAAGGTTAAAAGAATAGAAATCCGAGAAGATAAAAATGAAAAAAAAAGGAATTGTCCGCTGATCACTCTGTCTCCTCGGTCACATCGCCAAGCCGGTAGATGCTGGATGGGGCTGTTGCTGTGGCCGACGGGGGGACACAAGACTTCCCCGAGTGCTCTCCGAACGGATCCAGCGTCAATAGACGCTGACTCGTTCCGTGGTGGTTCCACCCGAGCATTGGCATTGGGGCCAGTCTTGTGCTCACATTCATCGAGACGAGAGAATGTTGAGAAAGAGAAGCAGACGAGACTGAAGAGTTGGAGATGACGATCCATGGGAGGATGCACACCGACACTCTCATTTCGAGAGCAACTCGCCTATCGTGTGGATGGCTGACTAGACCACGCCCGAATGTGCAAACCGGCTTCCAGAAGCAAACCCGACTGTTGGGAGATCGGCCAGCCGCAGACACCGAAAATGAAGAAATAACAAGAATAAAAAAAAAAAAAGTGAAACCATGTATTGTGTTTACAGGTACAGTATGTTCGAGATGTTCTCTTGCACCACTTCCACGGCCCTTCGGGCCAAATCCCAAGGGATTCAGAAACCGGTGCCTTCATTCCTCGTCGAGTCGGGTCTCGTCAAAGGGTGCACCGAAGTACTCCCTCGAACAAGACCGGACTCGATATTTGCTCTGCCAACGCTCCGTTAAGAACACCTCGTGGGAAACGAGATGCTCCTGCAGTACCCAGAGTGGACTGCATCGCTGGGGGAAAAAGAAGAAAGAAAAAAAAAATCGTGGGATATCATGAAAGTGCAACTACAGGATCAGAAGAAGCCATTCATTGGATAGGAAAGAGGTATCATGTCATGAACTTGAGGCATGCAAAGATGGGGAAACCTGCAAATCAGTATGCACAAGGCCGTCAGCATAAAAAGGCTGCGTCGGAACGGCTATCTGCCCGAATATCATCAATCGTTAAGGTGGAAGAGGGCGGAGACGCTGCTCGCCGTTAGTGTGACGGTTTTCCCGTAGCAAACAAGTCCAGACTGAAAACAAACCTTTCGCCATAGTGATGCCGCCGGATGCTCTCGGCCAGTAGAGTTGAGACGTCGATGACGATCAATTTCTTCGACCGTCGGAGCATCGACGGCGAGATCGGGAATGTGTTGGTCACAACGATATGGTCGATCGACGGACATGCTTCCATCTGGTCCAGCGAGTCCTCACTGAAAAGCCCGTGAGTAGCAATACAGTAGACCTTGCGAGCCCCGCCGCGCTTGACCACCGTCTCGGCTGCCGCAATCCATGATCCGCTCTTGTCAATCATGTCGTCCACGATGAATACAGAGCGGCCGCGGACCTCGCCCACCAGCGTGATCGTCTTCTCGTGGTCGGGCCCCACTACACTGGCCTCGTCATCAGACTCGACTGCGTCAAAAGAGCCACCCAATGCGTGGTCCGGCGGCAATGAAGAGGAGTTGGAAATCATAGAGTTTAACATGGCGTCCGGGACCACTTCGGTGTTTTCCGTGATCGGGCCTGCCTCCGGGGTCGTCCCACCGGACTGGGATTCGGCCGCTTCGGCATAGTCATCATCGACCAGCTGGCCTTGCACTAGACGCCCCGTCACCACATCCTGCACTCGCACGTCCGTATACTCGCGAGCAGCCTCCAGCTCTGACGGACGACGGGCAGCGGGAGGAGTCTCCGGACGCAGGAGAGCCGGTGCGGTGTCTGGTTCAGGCTCCTCTGGGATCGGAGGTGTCGCTTCGGCACTGTGCAGGTGAAGCTCGAAGAGCTGCTGGTCCTTGGGCACGCGCGTGTCGTCTTCGACGGCATCAAAGAACACTGTACTATCGGACATGGTGACCGGAATCTTGCGGCGACGCCGATCGGTAGTGACAATGCCAAAGTTGAGTTTCAGGGTATCGGCGAGCGATGTGACTCGCTTGGTACCGCCGGCATTCTTGCTCACCACCACAGCATCTTTCCAGCTGGACACGTTCATCATGATCCACCGTGCAATGAACGGCTCGGCGAAGAGGTTGTCCACCGGCTTACCAAAGAAGCCTTGCATCTGGGAGGCCTGTGACATATGGAAATCAGATATGTGCATCTATATATATCCACATATAGGGAGCATACGTGCAAATCCATGGTAATGACATGGTCCACACCGGCAATCGAGAGGAGATTGGCCAGCATGCGCGCCGTGATCGCTCCGCGGTGGCTCTTCTTCTTAGACTGGCGCGAATATGGAAAGTATCTCGTGTGGGTCAGCATTCATCGTTGATTGAAATTCAAACAAGACGGGCAGCATACGGCATGACCGCTGGAAGGAATAGTTAGCCTTGATTTCATGGTTCAAGCAAAAGCTGAGAGACCTACCAGTGATCGACTTGGCCGAGCCACCTTTGCATGCCGAAATCATAATCAGAAGCTCCATCACACTGTCATTGATCTTCTCACTGCCACTCTGAACGATGTAGACATCCTGGTTGCGCACCGAGACGCCAATGTTGACGCTAGTCTCGCCGTTGGCGAATTTCCCCAAATCAGCTTTAGCGGGCACAGTGCCCAACCGTTCACAGATAGTCTCTGCGAGACCGGGATGGGAAGTCCCGGAGAAGATCTGGACACCCCGCATTGCTGGAAGACATGAAGGGGAGACGTGGAAGAACTGGAGGAAAAAAGGAACGAAAAAAAGTGTGGAGCCAAAAAAGAAGAAAAAAGGTCGGGAACGGAAGTGCGGCCGAGGGTGGTGTCCCCCGCCGTAGGGCCCTGTCATATCTCATTATCTACGCTTGGCCGATCACAATCCCCTCTCCCCTTGCGAAACATGGCCAAATTCCCCGAGGTTCAGGGGGGAGGTTCGCTGATAGTGGCCTGGCAGGCCAAAAACAAGCAGGTGTTGGTGGTCGGGGGTGGTGAGGTATGTTCTTACGATCTACGACCTGGTAGTAGATCTGACCGGATACATTTCTAGGTGGCGGCTGGGCGAATCCTGCATGCCCTCAATGCCGACGCTCAAGTGACAGTGGTCTGCCCAGCAGGTGGACTGAATGACGAGGTGGCATTCCGGGTAGCTGAGAAGCAGGTCACCCACGTCGATCGCCACTTCGAGCCCCGCGATCTGGACCATGCGGACATGGTGCTGTGTGCCATTGATGATCCCGACGCCTCGACTCAGGTGTGGAAACTCTGCAAGGAGCGGCGCATCCCAGCCAACATTGCCGATGTCCCACCCGAGTGCGACTTTTACTTTGGGAGTGTCCACCGCGATGGGCCGTTACAGGTGATGGTCAGCACCAACGGGAACGGCCCGAAGTTGGCCAGCCTCGTTCGAAAGAAGATCGCCGAGACTCTCCCTGGAAATATGGGAGCGGCGATCGAGAACGTGGGCAAGCTGCGGAAGAAACTGCGTGAGGTGGTCCCCCATCCGGACGAAGGCCCCAAGCGCATGAAATGGTGAGTGTCCGATTTGCATGTCCCCGTATCTGCTATAAAACTAATGATGTTTTACCCTCTAGGATGTCTGGCGTGTGCGAATCATGGAGTTTAGAAGACCTCGTACAGATGACGGAGCAAGACATGGATAGGTTGCTGGCCCACTACGAGTCCGGCCAGATTCCTCCGTTGCAGCAAGTCCGGGCATAAAGGAAATAATCGCAGATGAAAATTAAAAGGAAACAAGAAACGAAATTTTGTCTTATCAATACAGCACCTATGCTTCTAGAAATGAAAAATGCCCCGGTCAAACGGGGAAACCTTGACGGCGAGAAACAAAGCACAATACAAACGCCTGGAAATACACTCAAAGACCGGATATCCAAAAGAGACCAAATCAGTGGCTATCGCGGCGTGGTCCCTTCTGGGAAATAGAGCTGCGCGGGCTGATCGGGGCGTCCAGGGGGTTAGGCGGAGCAACACCCAGACGAATCTCGCCGATCCGTCGCAGGAGGGACTGTAGAGCAACGCGGATCTCCGGGTTGAGATCGCGGCCGAGCAGTTCGACACCAAGCGGATAGAAGGTGTTAATGTGTTTATCAAAGCCCTCTTGTGGGAAATTGGTGTATCCGTCAATGACGTCCACCACCACTGGACGCCAGGCCACTATGTTGCGATGCTGTGTCTCTTCGTCGAGACGGACGAAACTGCGGATGATATCCGCGCAGAGTCTAAACCCGAGTCAGTATTAACATCAATGATCAGCAGGGGGGGGAGTAGCATCAAGAAACATACGGAATGAGCGCAGCCTCGGTCTCAGCGCGACTGCTTTGCCGTTCCTCTCGCTCATCATGGTACATCCGGAAGAGAATATGCACATAAGTAGCAGCACTACCGCTCTCCTGCTTCAGCAGGTTGGGGGCTGCTTCATAAATCCCTGGCGCCAGAGCTGCATGCGTAGTTCCTTGTCTTCGTTGAACTTTTTGGCAAATTGATAGCTCTTCTTGAGCAGCCCCATCAGCCGTAGGAGCTCATGACTCGGGATTTGCGCGTAGACATTATCATTCGAAAAAAGTTCATGGACCGTTTCAATCATAAGCAGCTGCAGGACGCAGTTGGTGATGATGCGGTTGAAGAAGCGACGCCGCGTCACGGTGACGGCCGCGGGCTGTGGTTGTTGGTCTGCTTGCGGCCGGTAGTCTTCCAGTTCGGCGCGCGCCTCGCTCTGCGCAGGGGGAACTCCATCCTCCTGGAGAGATGTCGTACTTTGGGATCCATTTGTGTCCAGTGACTCCGGCACTTCTGCGGCAGGGACAAATTCTGGGGCCGGGGGAACATCCCCATTGGTAGGTTCTGTCGGTTTCGACATCGACGCCGCAGCCGTAAACAGTTCGTACGCCGTGGTCTTGCTGAAGAGCTCAACAAAGGCCCCAACGATCTTGGTCCAATGCTCTTGTTGAAATTTTGTGACATTTTGCAGGATCAACTGTTGCAGACAGTTGCTGCCGATCCGGGCAATTGTGTCGTTTTCTTGACAGATGCACAAAGTGAGAAGCTCCAGGAACCGGCCCAGCATGTATTCCAACGAATCGAAATAGTGTGTGAAAAGTGTGATCATGTTCCGCAGCGCTTGGATCATTGTGGTAGACAGCCAGACCGAAAGATCCTCGTGATTAGGTACTTTGGACATTTCTGATTTGGACTGTAGAACCACAAAGATCGGACAGAGCAGCTGCCGCCAGAGAACATCCCAGAACTCCCGAGGAAATTCGCCACCATGGCGGATCAAAGTGTCGAAGAGGTACGTGAGGGCCCGTGATCGAACCTCGAGGTCATCGCCAGTCATGAGGACGTCCTGGAATGCAATGAGAATTGGATACCAAAATTGTTCTTCCTGTGACTGGCGAGTAAGCTGTTTGGCGAGATTAGTCCCTTCATCCTGGAAGTTCGCTGCTGCGGCGCCACGATGGGACAGGGGACATTCCGGAGTCCGCAGCATTTTAGTAACTGTGGACTTGAGCGTTTCGATGGCCTGCAGGGACTTCTTTTGGAATTTCGAATTCTTCGAGAACTCAGTCAGGCAAACAATCAGATCCGCAAATGCACCCTGAGTGATCACTACTCCGAATCGGGTGTTATAAATCTGGGTGACATGGTCAAAGGCCATGTTCACAATTCCCTCATAAGGCTCGCGCGCTGCAACCGTGAAGACGCCAAACATGGTCTTCCAGCCCGATCGAATGTTGTCGCCACGGGCCTGGATCATCTGAATCAGACATCGGAGGATCATATCCTTGACGGCAGCAGTGGTGCTATTCGCCATGACATGCTCGAAGGGCTTCAAGAAATCCTTTTGGAACTTGAAGCCAGGCAACTCCTCAATCTCCATAAACCTCATTGAAAGTTGACGGAGCGAGTCCAGCGCAAAGAACACTACAGTGGTGTTGGAGTGGCAGCCAACTTGGTTGAAATGCTGACCCAGAACCTCCCAAATCTTGGACCACTCGATGCGAACTCGAGTCATGTTGTAGTAACTGATCTCGACCAGCTTTTGCAGGCTGTATGTTCGCGGCGAATCACTGTGTCCAGAGGACTGAATTTCCTGCCAGCTGACTTCGCTGAGTGCCCGCACAAAGTCGATGATGGCTTCATGCGATAGATTGGCAGTGTTAGTGAAAATGCGGTCCACGCCACGGATCATGTCTGCAGATCGGCTCTCCATGGCGACCTCCGCACGGAAAGCTGTAGGTCCGTTGACCGAGCGTGGACGAGGTCGCCGCGAGCCCTGTATGGACCTACGGGAATTCTCCATCGTGCTAGGAGCTCGGGAGACATCTGGTAAAGAACCCTCGTCCACACCATTGCTTAACAATTGTAGCCGATCCAGCTGGCTGACACAGGTCAGAATTTCCCGCCACGAACCCCGGAGGTGGTTACCCGCGGTGAGCGCAACGTCAAGTAATGCTTTGAGGGCCTCGAAGTTCTTCGCCATCATTTCTCGCACGTTACCCAAATTGGTGAATTTCGCTAGTGCAGTGACAAATGCGACTCGAGGAGTCTCTAGATCGAACGCGCAACTAATCCGGATCGCCACCTTGAGACCTTCCATGCAAAGCCGGATTGTTTCGAGGTTTTGAGTATCTTGCATCGGCGCAGACAGCCCGGACAAGAAAGACATCCAGGTCACATTGAACATCGACCCGACATGTCGGTCCGAGGTCGCGGGGATAAACCGCGAGAGCGCATCCTTAACCGCTGTCTTCCGTTGTGCCCGGATCAGGGAGCGGTACAGTTGTTCGGTCTTGTTTGCCATTTCCTCGGAGGCCTGCGCGTATTTCTCGCCCTGAATGTCACGCCCAACGGTCGCAAACACCTGTCCCGCGCGGGTCGCCAACCCAGTCGGGGTGGAGGTCTGGAGGCCGAGATTCGCCGCGTGCTCTCGCTCGGTATCGAGAACAATCTCGTTGCTAGCGATCTCCTCGTAGATTGACACAAGATACTCGGAAGGCAAGTCTTGATTGTCGTTGATGCCACGGTTGTTCTTGATGAAATCTTCCTTGGTCATCCGAGGCCCTTTCATTTTGGCACTGTGTTGGTCGGTGTTGAGCAAAATCACCGAGTAGGAAAGCACATAAGCGGTGTCGGCATTGGCAAATGCATTGGGATTCTGGGTTGTGTAGCGCTCGGCGAACTTGAGCATGAATCGATCGATCTTTTGGGCTTCCCCAGGCAGTCGGAAGTGCTGTAGGAATCCGCGCAAAGCATCCACGAAGCGCCGCTTGGAAAACTCCATCTTGTCAACAAACGCATGCATGATAGCAATGTTCTCCGGCTCTCCCTCGCCCAGGTATTCGCCCAGCATGGCCTTATCCAGGCGGTCGTGATGCAACAGGAACGTGGCAATGTCTTCCGGTGTATCTGAGCGAATGAAGCCTTCTGAAAGGAAGAGCTTGATGCCACGTTTAGGCTTGAAGTTAAATTGCTGGATAGCATTGGTGAGGGCAATTTTGCGTTGCTTGACCCTTTCAATTTGGTTCGGGTCGTCCTCGGGCAAGGGCGTGGACCGACCCGTACCGCCCTCGACAGCTTCCGGACGCGGGGATATTAACACATTGGTGTCCATAGATTCTCGGGAATTGTCCATGGATTTAGATGGAGGAGCGGGCTGAGCGGGCTGGTCTTCGGGGCGCTGCGAAGCCCAGTTGTCCAAGGACCGGAGCATCTCCACGAGGCATTCTAGAGCCTGATACTTCAGGGTGTATTCCGGTGGGAGGCTGGGGATGGTAGGCTGTGAAGGGGTCATTATGTTGGCAGATGTGAGCGAAGGAGGCAGAGTCCCGCGGTGGTGCCAATCCGACCCAACACTCGACATTTTGATGTGATGTTCCTGGAATTGCTGCTGCTGGCTGGAGCTTGTGACAACTGGCACACTTGCGTATCGTGAAAGTTGTTCGATCACACTGCGATGGTTGGTTAGTAGTGTTTCGGCGATGATCTAGCGACCAGTTTCAACATACTTTTGGAAGATATTCTCGAGTGCCGTCCGATCACAGTCATAGTTGAGATAAATTTCCACCAACGCACGCGGATCACCACCCAGGCGCTCCAGGACTTCCATAAAATACTGCTTTTGGAACGAGGGAGCAGCCCGCTTTTCCAGGATGGCCAGATAGATCTCCTTCAAAAACACTTCCAACTCTTTTTTCATCATGACTCGCATATACTTGAGCATCAGCCAGAAAATCTCACAGCACACCTTGAAGACATGGGGCACGGCGCTGGAGCCGTTTCGACTCAGGCTTAGACAGAGGTGTGGTCGCACAGCCTGGAGGAAGGTCATGGCATCCGTGCTGCTCGAGCTATTCTTGATCGCTGCCAGGGGAGAGGTGAAGGTTGCAGTGTGGTTGTTGATAAGATAATGGACCAGATGCAGTGAGAGTAGCTTCGACCTCATGTTCTGGGATTTGAGGTCTTGCTGTTGTTCGTGGCCAAGAACCTTATGGCTTAGCTTGCAGAGAGCCCGGAACACCAAAAAGGCATCCTTGACATAAATTTCATCCACTTCATCCTCGGCAGAGCCATCTTCTTCTTTATCTTCGGGAATGCCTGACAAAGACCGAGTCGTCGACCGGGAGATCTTCGCGCGAGTAACCATAGTGGGCGCATTGTCATTGACACTGGTCACTTCCTTGGGTGATTCGAAACTCTGCAGAGTGAGTTTCTCTGTGGGCTCTTTGGTGACTGGCTGGTCCGCCACGGACACCGATGCAGCTTCGGATATTTGACCTTGGTCACTCGTTGAGGCATCCAAGTTTGTTGAGAGTTTCTCAACCTCTCGAGCCCGCAGTTCCTTAAGATCCAGCCGCACACGCACACGATCAAACACTGTGCTGACCATCTGAGTGAGTGACCCTTGAGCAATTTGTTGGTTCTGGCTGGATTTGGAGTAGATGAAAATGTTGTAGATCTGACGAACGGCTTTCAGGAGACCCGCTCCATGTACCACGATCTTGTCGTTCAGGACTGCCGCCAGCAAGGACTTGATGATCTGCTGCTGGATTTCATTGGAAGTGGCTTCGTTCTCAAAGCAGTCGCAGATGGCATCAATGGCGCGCTCGATTAAGGGCGGCTGTTCTGGGCTGGCTTCGTTCTCGGTCTCGGCAGAGGGAAAAGCGAAATAGGAGTATGTGATAAGCTTGCCGATGCAGTCCAGCGCGGTCACCTGCAGCGGAATGCTAAAGGACTTGCTCGCCAGGTGCAAGGGACGAAAGATGAGCTCGGGGTCGATTGGCTGCCGATCCGACTGCTTGACGTTGGTCAGGGCCACTTGTACTGCATCATCGAGCTCTTTGCTCCTCCGTGCTTCCCGCGAGGCACCGATCGAGTCGAGGGCGGTCACGATAAAGACCGTGGAGCTAACTGCGCCTGATCGCTGCGTGGTTACCGTGGCCGTCGTAGACCGCGAGTCTGATCGCATCCTGGTCTCGGGAGCATTGTCCTCCTCCGGTACGGGTTCCTGGATCTCGGGGGGCGCATCTGTTTTGGCCGGTGATTCGGTTTCGGGGCTGCGCTCGGTGTCCTTGGGGGGGACCTCTGGAGCTACATCAGACGAAAGCTCTGGCTCTTCCTGGCCTTTTTGATCATCCTGGTCCTTTTGACCCTCCTGATCTCCTGAGCGCTCTTCCTCATTGATTTCTTGCCATTGCGTTTTCTCGGGCAACGTCGGCTTGTCCGCTGTCAAGGTCGGGGGTGATGCATTGGGGGCATCTCCGGGGGTGTCGGGCACCCCCGACATGTGCTTCGGCTCGGAGCCCGGGTCGACGTCCGCCATCTCCGGCGGAACGATCTCACAATAACATCAAACAGAACGTGGGGAAGGGGAGCTGTTTACTGCGCAACAGCAGGATGCGTGTCTTCTCCGGATCGGGACTAGGCGCTGAGTCAGCATCACATGACCCGGAACAGGCCGCTCACCGGGAGCCGTAGGAAATCGGGAGCTCAACAGAAAAGTTCCCAGGCACCTCTTCCTTCCAACCCCCCCCCATCCTTACCCTCCCCTGGCCCTCCACGTTTCCACACCCCCCGTACTCGGGTTAATTTGTTTCTGTCACCTCCACGTCGAGGGCCTCTTATTCTCCATTCCCAATCGCAGCAATTCCTGACACCATGGTCGCCGCTGCTGTCCGGATGCGCACCCCGAGTGCCATGCTCCGAGGCGCCGCCTCTATGCGGCGGCCTCAGGTCTCCTACAAGTTCCAGGAGGTGATGCAGTAGGTGTCATTGACATGGACTGTGGTTATGATTGGATGCTGATGGATTCTTTTTCGCTACGCGCAGATCCCAATTGCCCACCCTCTCCGCTCTCTCCCGCTTCTATGCCTCCAAGTGTACGAGATGAACCCTTAATGACCCGGTCTTGTGGGTCAATGCTGACAGCTTGGGTTCGCAGCTTTCCCTTCGCACACGATTATCAGCATGCCGGCCCTGTCGCCGACGATGTCCGCGGGAAACATTGGCGCGTGGCAGAAGAAGGCCGGTGACGGCCTCCAGCCTGGTGATGTCCTGGTGGAAATTGAGACCGACAAGGCACAGATGGATTTCGAATTCCAGGATGAGGGTGTTCTCGCCAAGGTCCTGAAGGAGACTGGTGAGAAGGACGTCCCCGTGGGCTCGGTAAGAATTCTCCCGACATTCCCCGCGGATATGCGACAAGCGCTAACGGGAGCAGCCCATTGCTGTCCTGGTTGAGGAGGGTGCTGATGTGGCGCCGTTTGAATCTTTTACCCTGGCCGACGCTGGTGGCGACAAGCCTGCCCCTGGCGAGCAGAAGAAGGAGGAGCCTAAGAGCGAGCCGTCGGCCCCGGCGGAGCCCGAGCCCGTCGCGCAGGAGCCTGAGACCTCTGGCGAGAAGCTGCAGCCCAGTTTGGACCGTGAGCCCTCGATCAGCCCCGCAGCCAAGGCCCTGGCCCTGGAGAAGGGTGTGTCGATCAAGACTCTGAAGGGAACTGGCCGCGGTGGTCAGATCACTAAGGAGGATGTGGAGAAGTTCAAGCCCAGCGGCGCCGCCACGGCGGCCGGTCCGACCTATGAGGACATCCCCCTGACCTCGATGCGCAAGACCATCGCCAACCGTCTCAAGCAGTCGATGCACGAGAACCCGCACTACTTTGTGTGTACTACGCTGTCGGTGACTAAGCTCCTGAAGTTGCGCCAGGCCCTGAACGCGTCGGCTGAGGGCAAGTACAAGCTGTCTGTGAATGACTTCCTGATCAAGGCTTGCGCTGCGGCTCTCTTGAAGGTGCCCCAGGTCAACTCCAGCTGGCTCGAGGAGAATGGCCAGACGGTGATCCGCCAGCACAACACTGCTGACATTAGCGTTGCGGTCGCGACCCCTGCTGGCCTGATCACTCCGGTGGTCAAGAACGCGCAGGCGCTGGGTCTGTCGAGCATCTCGAACCAGGTCCGCGACCTGGGCAAGCGTGCGCGTGACAACAAGCTCAAGCCCGAGGAGTACCAGGGCGGCACCTTCACCATCAGCAACATGGGCATGAACGCGGCCGTCGAGCGGTTCACCGCGGTCATCAACCCGCCGCAGGCCGGCATCCTCGCCGTGGGCACCACTCGCAAGGTAGCCATTCCCGTCGAGACTGAGGAGGGCACTGTGACCGAGTGGGACGACCAGATCGTCGTGACTGGCAGCTTCGACCACAAGGTGGTGGACGGTGCCGTTGGTGGCGAATGGATCAAGGAATTGAAGAAGGTGGTCGAGAACCCTCTGGAGCTGCTGCTGTAGAGCCGGCCGAGGGGATCGAGAGTACTGTGTAATCTGTATTAAAACCTTTTCTCCCATTTGTTCATTTTTATCTTAGACCATTGGTCCTGTGTTTGGTTTTTAGCCGCTTTGAATCCATTTCCTTTGTGATTACATCGGTATATACCCGTGGAAATTCAATATAGATCCATGGCTATGTGCTTGACTGCGCCATTTTTTCTGCGCCTGATAGAAATCGATTTATTTATGAGAACCGAGCCGTGAAAGGTTCTATCGATATCAATAAATATTTCTCCCTTGC
This sequence comes from Penicillium alfredii, assembly GCF_028826965.1. NCBI lineage: Eukaryota > Fungi > Ascomycota > Eurotiomycetes > Eurotiales > Aspergillaceae > Penicillium > Penicillium alfredii. The sequence continues at coordinate 86,744 of NW_026622709.1, forward strand.
CAACTCGTTTCTACCTAAAAAAACCTACGATCCTCCACCATTAGGTGTTTTAGCCGCATCCGTAAACGGTACTATGTATCATGGGAACTGATTTGAACTCTCCATGTACTTGCATCCAGGCTTAGCCGAGCCCTTGTCGTTCGAGAGGTGTGCGAGGTGCATGCTAGGAGGGAAGAAAACCTGGTCTAGGTCCTCTACGAATTTTTCTAGATGAAACTATAACCTGTAGTTATGACTCTCACGATCATACTAGACTTGTGTTAACCCACAGTTATTGGGGAAACGAATCAGCTAATGACGATAAAAGTTTGGAGCCTTTATATATCGACTTTCTAACCAGTAGCCTGTTCGTGCTAATTGAAATCCATAGATATCTGTAGGAAGGGAGTATATAGTAACTCTCGAAATTAGCGGCATCTCACAACTAAGGCATCACGCGCAGCTTTTCCCTATCATACTAACTGAATACTCTAGGATAGTTTTCGAAAAGTCGGTTTATTATAATCTATGTATAGACGCTTTCCGTCTAAAGGAAGATATACCACTAGTCACCCAGCACATAGACAGACCATTTGTGTTATTCCAAGGTGGGGATTTTAAGCTATAGGTCTTGAATATTAATTAGCAAGCACCCCCCTTCCAGAATATTAGCATATTGTTTGTATTTTACACCTGTCAAAGATCTCTTGGACTACCAGAGCACTGGTGAATGATGCCTTGTCGATAAGGCAGTCTTAAAAACACCCACGTAGGTTATTTGGCTGAAACTTTAGGAGTGGGATCTATAGTCTATCGAGGTAGGTTATTCTGCATATATTCAACATTCCCACAGCAAAAGCGCCAAGACTAAACAAACTGGCGCACAGGGTGATGCAAGGAAGGAACGAACTTGAGATGGCCTAAAGGTCTTTACTTCTCGGGCTAGATAGGGTTATTTCTACTCTGCATAGTATAGATACACTAGATCTCCCTATTAATACCCACTGTAGCTAACGTATAGATCGAAGATTCTCGTGAGACACCCGTCGACCCGTGGGCATGTCAGGTACGGTTCATGATGTCATCGATCAACCTTGATTTTCCGCTTTAAAACCTTCGCTTCCCCCTCGGTTCAACGTCAACTTTTCCTTGATTTTATTCCCGACTTTTTTTTGGTTGCTTCTTTCCTCTTGAAATAATAACCCCTTTATCACCCTCCATACACAATGTCTTATGCCGACGCTGCCGCCAAGGGTCCGAAACAGTCGCCCGAGCAAGTAAGTGAGCCCACATTTATCCCAACTTCCATCGCTAATCATCCTATACCACCAGGCGTAAGTACTCCAGAGCTTGATTTTCAGCTCGATGACCCCTCGCTCACAACCAGTAGTCGCGCTCCTGATGTGGGCGGCGTTTACAAGGATGAATCAGAGAGCACGGCGTCCTTGATCGACGTCGACTCGCCGCACGTGGCGGCCGTGGACCCCAACTTCCTCAACCAAGAAGTCAAGACTACTACCCAGGCGCAACGGCTTGAGCGTGAAGCCGCCGAGACCGAAAAACAGCACGCGCGCGAGAATAAGAAGGCCAAGGCCCGCAAGACCAAGGGCGGCCTGTGTGCTAACTCGGACAACCCCGTGTTCATTGGGAATGCCCTGGTGGCCACTCTCGTGGGTGCCGGCCTAGGCTTTGGTGCCTACCGTCAGCATGTGCAGGGCAAGCTGTCCTGGGAGCTTGTCGGGTTGTCGGCCGGTGCGGTGGGTGCCTTCGGCGTGGTGGACTACTTCGTCAGCAAGTAGGTTGGAGTTTACCCAACGCGAGAACATCCTGCTAATGTTGAGTCTAGGTGGTTCCTGCAGAACAAGTTCCCCCCGAAATAGAGGCCCGTGGGCCGTTGGCGTCTTGAGTTGTGTTCCCAGATACCATCCCAGCTCTTCGGATATTTTGCATTGTATTTAATCGGCGAGAATGGAGACGTGCTAGTTCTCATGAGTAGCTGCCTCGTAGACTGCGGAGATGAGTCCGTGTAAAGTCCGAATTTTGTACAATGCACTTCATGAGAAGCTCCCAGGCGGTGAGCCGCGTCAGAATCGCTCCAAACGCGACATGTGGCCTCGGGGGCCGCTTTGCGCATCCTTGGCCGTGGGTTTGCCCTCGATCTCTTATTAATTCCACTCCCCGCTAACGCTGTTCTCCACATCCTCTTCCTGGGTTCCTGTGGTGATCACTCCGACAAGATGGTATGTTCTCAGCTGGGAGGCGACAAGAATGACGGCTCACAGCTTTAGAATTCGCTGTTCAACTCCGCCCTGAAGCAATCGTCCGCCATCAGAAGGGACTTGGATACCTTTGCCCAGTCGCCGGGCACCTCCTCGCCGGCATTGCAAGGTGCGCCTGGTTCAAGCCCCGCCATTCTCACCCCTCCTGACGCAGTTCACAGGCCAGATTGCCGCATCCCTGTCTTCATTATCACGCACTGTCGACGACTACTCAGCCCTGTCGAAGAAGGAGCTGATACAAGAGAAGCAAGAAAAGGCATTTGACCGAGTCAAGAACTTCCGCAACGAACTGACGGACTACCGGGCACAATTCGATCGGCTGCGCAAAGAGCGAGAGGAAACAGTACGTGGCATATGGATTTCCCGTTTGAGTGCCCTTCCACTTACAATCGTGTTCTAGCAATCCGTCTCCAACCGCAATGAGCTCCTGGGCCGCCGACCCCACCACGCCGTCACGCCCGAGAACCCGTACGCCCAGTCGGCACTCCCCAATTCGTCGGCCTTTGCGCCCTCCTCGGGCCTGAGCTTTGGTGGCGGGCCCGCCGACTACAACCGCGAATCGCATGCCCTGCGCGAGCAGTCCTTCTTGTCCAGCACCCACAACCAGCTCGATGACTTCCTCGACCGGGGGCGCGCCGTGCTCTCCGATCTCGGGCAGCAGCGTGAAGTGCTCAAGGGCACTCAACGGCGGCTATATAGTGTGGCCAATACACTGGGAGTTAGTGGGGATACAATTCGAATGGTCGAGCGGCGCGCTCGCCAGGACAAGTGGATTTTCTGGGTTGGGGTAGTAGTGTTTTTCTTGTTTTGCTGGGCAGTGCTGCACTTTCTGCGGTGATGCTGTTTGATTCATATATCTTTGTTCTTTGTTGCTTTTTTAACTGCCTTGTGGTCTATACTTTGTATGTTTTTTTAGGGGGTGGTTTTCCATCAGCGCCGGCGTTGGGGGTTCGGGATATAGTTCATTTCCACGTGTCAATCCACCATAGTATGGGAAAAGGAACAGTAAGCATTGTTGAGCCTCAGCTTCAAGTATTGATGGTAGCAAATACTCTGAATATCCTCCCTGTCTATAGTGCCAAGTTGCTGCAAGTTTCTATCGGTGACGGAGTTGTATACTCTATCATATAACCGAGACTATCGTCTCTATCTATCAAAACACCGCTGACCTTCGCTTCGCTGAGGCGGCTTTGAAAGATATAGTAGAGAATAGAATTTAGATTCAAAAGGCTTATTAACTGAATTCTATCCTATTTAGGAGGTTTTATTCTTTATGAAATATATAGATAGCTATTTTACTACTATTAATATTAGTTTGTTAATATTTTTTTCTCTTAAATTAATTCATTTTCTTTATTTTCCGTCTCCTTTTTCCAATGCTTTTTCCAATCCCTTTTTCCATTCCCCTTTCTAAATATATATTTACTATAGTTATTCTCTATATTATATTCGAAAAGTCTAGTGTGAGTGCCCGGTGTCGCACCACCGGGAGCTCGGAAACGGCAGTGGAGCCCGCCCGGCCAATCTCTTCCCCCTTCCTCTTCCCTCCCTCTTCTTCTCCCCTACACCATTTCCATTTGCTGTCGCAGTCATGTTTGCCGCTCGCCAGACCTTCAACCTCTTCCAGAAGCGTGCCTTCTCGGCCTCGGCCAGCCAGGTACGACTCTTGTGGATTCGGTTTACCCTATCACGCTAACCGAGCTTTCTCCAGGCCTCCAAGGTCGCCGTCCTCGGTGCCGCCGGTGGCATTGGCCAGCCCTTGTCGCTGCTGCTGAAGCTCAACCCCCGTGTTTCGGAGCTCGCGCTCTACGACATCCGTGGCGGCCCTGGTATGTGATTTCGGTCGATTAGTCCCTCGATGTTCAAGACATTGACGGGTGTTTTCCAGGTGTCGCGGCCGACCTGAGCCACATCAACGCCAACAGCAACGTCAGCGGTTACAACCCTACCCCCGAGGGTCTGCGTGATGCTCTCAAGGGCTCCGAGATTGTCCTCATCCCGGCCGGTGTTCCCCGCAAGCCCGGAATGACCCGTGACGATCTCTTCAACACCAACGCCTCCATCGTCCGGGACCTCGCCAAGGCTGCCGCCGAGGCTTCGCCCGAGGCCAACGTCCTGGTCATCTCCAACCCGGTACGCCCGCATGATCAATAATCTCTCGTTCGGGATATCAATTCTAATAATTCTCAGGTCAACTCCACCGTCCCCATCGTCTCGGAGGTCTACAAGGCCCGCGGTGTCTACAACCCCAAGCGCCTGTTCGGTGTGACCACCCTGGATGTGGTTCGTGCCTCGCGCTTCATCTCGCAGACCCAGAAGACCGACCCCTCCAAGGAGGTCGTCCCCGTGGTGGGTGGCCACTCGGGTGTGACCATCGTGCCCCTGCTGTCGCAATCGGGCCACCCCTCGATCGCTGGCGAGGCCCGCGACGCCCTGGTCAACCGCATCCAGTTCGGTGGTGACGAGGTCGTCAAGGCCAAGGACGGTGCCGGATCTGCCACCCTCTCCATGGCCATGGCTGGTGCTCGCTTCGCCGAGTCGCTGCTGCGCGCCGCCCAGGGCGAGAAGGGTGTGGTTGAGCCCACCTTCATCGACTCGCCGCTGTACAAGGACCAGGGCGTCGACTTCTTCGCCTCGCGTGTCGAGCTCGGCCCCAACGGTGTCGAGAAGATCCACGAGGTCGGCAAGGTCAACGAGTATGAGGAGAAGCTCCTCGAGGCCTGCCTCGGCGACCTGAAGAAGAACATCCAGAAGGGTGTTGACTTCGTCAAGGCCAACCCTTAGATGGGGGTCTGTTGTATAACACCACTGTTGATTTTATGTGTACCTGTCACCGTGTTTATCGTGGTGGCATGTGTGCCGATCGATATCCATGTCCAATTCATATCGGTCTACTTGGTTTCTTTGTAGTACAAACGTAAGAGCATGTAGTAGAGACCAGCAGTATTTTCCAAGTATGTTCGGCCTCCAGAAATTGTCTAGGGACAATTCTGTTGGTAGTACGAGCGTAGTCTCATGTAAGATATGCCTAGATCCTCGGCATAGCCATCACCGCCAGATCTTCGGCTTGTCGAGCTCGATAGATGCAAGGAAAGAACATCCATACCCGAAAATCAACCAATTTGCATGCTGTTGAAATGGCAGAATCTTTCAACTGCGAAACTAAATCAAAACCCTAAGTGTAGCTCCGCATCGCATCCAAGTACCCCGTTCCACCTCGCAGGTCGTGGTCAAAGGTCTCGGCAACCTCGAGCACGCGTTTGATATGGCTCATTGACAAAGGTGACTTTTCGTTGACGGCCAGTGCCTGGGCAGTGCGCACGGAGTTTTTGATCTGGCGGGGTTAGTCATTGCAGTATAAAATAGATGACACCAGAGAGACAAAGAAGCACGAAATTGCAGCGTAGGATAACTTACCTGCCGGCCATTCAAAATATGTCGCGAGAGCATGTCGTAATCCTCCTCGGAGAATGCGGCAGTGCGTACGCCATCGATGGCGCGCACGCGTTCCAGGAACATCTTCCAAATGCTACGCTTCGCCTTGGCGTTGAGGTCTCCGTAGCGCAGAGCGACGTGGATTCGCGACTGGAAGGCGTCATCAAAGGTCTCGACGCGATTAGTGGTCAGGAACAGGATCCCCTGGTGGTACTCGAGCAGCCTCAAGAAAATCGAGACCAGGGCATTGCGGTGGATGTCGTGGATGGTGCGCTTCTCCAGGAAGATATCGGCCTCGTCCAGCAGTAGCACAGCACCCCAGGCATGGGCAATGTCCAGGATCTTGTTCAGCTCGGCTTCCAGCGTGCGCGAGTCCGTGCCCAGCTCTCCAGCGCTGACCATGTACAGGGGCCGGCGAAGGAGCTCGGCAATGCCTTCAGCCGTCAGCGTCTTGCCTGTTCCTGGAGGCCCATGCAGCACGGCCACTAGACCCTTGCCCTTGCCCTGGATCACATCGTCGATGTTTTCAGCGGCGTGGAAGGTGTGTGACTCAACCAATGCCTTGACAATGGCCTTTTGGTTGTTCGGCAGCACCAGCGAGTCGAAGGCGTCGGCGTTCCACTCGATGTCACTGATTCCCGAGATGGTGAACTCCAGCCAGAGCTTCTCGCTGAACGCGAAACCCAGCACCACGGGGCTGGCCACCAGCAGCTCCTCCTCACTGAATTCGCGCCCCTGGGCGCCAGCCGCGTCGCCGTCGATACGGTCCATCTTCTCCGTCTGGATCTCGTTGCCCAGTTCATCCACCTCGACCTCGACCACACGCGGCGTCCCATCGCACCCCTCGACGACCTTGTAGACGACTTTAGGAGTGTCAGATGAACCGCCGTGCTCCGAGTCTGACGCCGACCCCCCGCAGCAGCACGCATCACTACCCTCGTCCTCAGCATCGCTCATCCCAGCTTCGGACGCTTCCAGCAGGTCGGGGTCTTTGGGACGGACCGTGCTGATCGGATAGTTGGGGTTAATGCGTCGGTGGATGGCCGGATCGATCATCACTCGACCGTTAATGTTGACCTTGACCACGAACGACCGCTTCTTCTTGTAAAAGGCCATGCCCTTGTGGAAGCGGTAGTTCATGCCGCGCAGTGCCACAAACCGCTTGCCGCGCTCGATCAGACGTGCTCGCAGCGCCTCGGCATTGCGGTGGTACTGCAGGGGGTAGCAGGCCAGGCTGGTGATTTTGCGGGCTCCCTTGAACGATTCCACCTCGGCGGACATGGTGCCAAAACCAAAATCTTTGCCATCGTATTCCAGATACCGGCCCTCCACACTGTACCACTGACCCTTCATGAAGGAGGATTCCTTGATGGCATACTCGATCTTGAAGGCCCGTGGTTCGTCCGCATTGCCGTAGGTCGGGGTGTAGGCGATAGTGTTGGGCTTGAACAGCGCCCACAGAAGGTCAAAGGTGATGGTGTTGGCCTCCAGCAAGGGATACAGGGTCTTTTTGGTGTCGGCATAGTCGGTGTCGAGGTACTTGAGGAGGACCTTGAGATGCGCGACTTTGAGGGAGGCATTCTTCCGCGGCTTCTTTTTCTTCTCGGTGCGCGATTGACGCTTCAGCTCCTTCATGTACTGGCGCGTCTCCTCCAGATATAAGAACAGCATGTTGGGGTCGACCACTGCGGGCTCTTGTACCAGACTGACCCCCTTGACCCCATCCATGACTTTGCCCAGTGCATCGCGGAGGTGCTTGCTCTTGATGTCGACCACGGTATCCAGATATTTGTTCTCCCAGTTGAACGTGCGCCGCACCGTGAAGATGTACTGGTCCCATTCGTCTGCGTCGGGATCGTCGACGGTTTCAGTGATTTTGTACTGGTGGATTGTATTGTCCCACACTAGCGATGAAGGTATTAGTATGGGCATAGGCCAGCCACAACACACATTGGTACTCACGCTGGTCCACTCGCTTAAATGCCAGTTTCGATGCGGGCTTTTTCTTCTTGGATCGTTTCTCTCGCCGAGTCTCTCCCAGCAGGTCAGATCCACCCAGCTCGTCCGAGGCCTGGTCGCGCAGCCTTCTGGCGCGTTTTTTGAGCTTAAGCTTCAAGACGAGTTTCCGCAGAGCCTTTTCATCCATCGAGCCCTCATCGTCTAAGCCATCAAAATCCGACTCAGATTCAGTGCTGGAGTCAGTCTCAGAGACGATTTCAGCCGCCTTGCGCGAACGCAACTTCTTCTTCTTCTTCTTCCTCTTTTGCTTATCTTTCAAGGTGCGTCGGGACCGTGCCTTTGCCCGTAGTCGATTGCGCTTGTGCCGGTCCGTTTCCGACTCACTGGCGGTTGACTCTGAGTCTGCCGTGGCCGAGCCAGGTTTGCCTGTAGAGTCCGAAGAAGAGGTCGACTCAGAGGAGCTGTCTGTGGCATCGGGCTTCTTCTTGCCTTTTTTCTTTCTCTTAGAGTCTGCAATATTTTCATGCTTCTTGCACACGGCAACCTTGGGTGTTGTCTCCGTTGCCGCGATTGGGGCCGCAGTATCCTTGACGGGAACCTCTGAAGTACTGGGCTGGGTTGTGCCATTGACATTCTCTGGTGATGGATCAATCTCAAGCTTGGTGTCAGCTGGGTCAGCCGGAGTGGCAGGATCGGGCATGGTGGAGCTCCAAGCTTCACAAGTGGGGGCGTGGGGAGATGAGCTGAAGAGTGATAGCTGGTTGACTGAAGCGAGAGAGACCTGGAAACAGGCGGGAAATAGGAAAATGATAATAAGAGCGAGAGTAGAAGAGGAAGAAAAGAGACAAGAGACAAAAGACAAAAGACAAAGAAAAAGGGTGTCACGGCAGAATAGCTCTGTGGGTGAGACGCCTTTTTCAAGGCGATGCTGCAGTACACAAACCAATCAGTCGGGCCCACGCATGGATGTGCTGGCGATGCTGGGACCGGGGGGTGTTGGGATTTGGCCCAAAATCCTCTTGCATGTCTTCTATGCTCTTCGATGGAGTGTGGGTTCTGTTGATCTCTGCGCCAAAGGGCCAAAGTGAAGCTATGCAGCCACTTGGCCAGCTGGACTAATCAGAATGAGAGAACAAAGGAGGCTCTTCTGAAATGAATACGAGCACAAATGTAGAATTAAAAATCCATCATAAGCTGGCAATTTGGTACTATTGAAGTGTTGATGCCTTGATGGCTGAGCCAAGTCTGTGTTCCTTCATCTTCAGGCCTCCAGGCAGCCACTTCCTGACACTCTCAGGCAGAAGATACTATCTTCAACACACCGCACAGTTGTATAATTACAACAATGGAAGACTCTAAAATACCCGAACCCAGTTTCCCTCTGGATGGCTGTGACCTATCGCGAAGTTCTGATGAAACTCTCACTGCTCTCTTTGATACCGCGCCGACTCTCCATTCCTATGCAGGAACTCACATTGTGCATGTCCCTCGATCATTAATCCTTAATTGTGGGATTACTACACGTCCATATGAGGCCAAGATCTTGAAACTCATCGCCGAGGGGGAGCGAGAGGGATCAACAGCAATCTCAGTGCCCAAGGCTCACCGAGTGTTCAACATCGAAACCGGACACCAGATTTTTTGGTTGTTCATGCCTGATCCTGATGGATTTTATTGAGGGCAAATCACTCGAGAAATGTTGGGGTGACTTGAGTCAAATCCAGCGCAAAGACGTGGTTTCTCAAGTCGCTTCGATAATCACCACTCTACGGTCTTTTCAGCTATCGCAAGAGCAGCACCAGTGACCAGGCCCCATGGGCTGTGAAAACTGTGCAGCCCGTGGTTGCTGGTTTTCCAATATAGGAGCTGGTCCCTTTGATTCGAAAGAGGATTGTGAAGCATGGTTCAACCGCCGACTGGATATTTCCCAGAAATTCCACCAGGCGTCTGAGACTGCTCCACTATTTCATCTTGACAAACTAGTGGTCACTCACTTGGGCATCGCTCTCCGCAAATTGATACTAGGGCCTGATGGCAAAGTCTGGCTGATCGATTGGGGTGACGCTGGGATATATCCAGATGGATTTGAAGTGGCATCGCTCAAACACCGGGGATTCGAATCGCTAGAGTACAGTGATATGCTACTTGAAACGCTTTCTCAAGTACTTCCCAAGCACGAAGAGCTAGAGTAACAGCTGAGGTGTATTGTGTTTGCTTTGACTACTGGACAGTGTCTCAGAAGAAAGAGGCTTGACTTTGGTCAGATCTGATCAGATCTGATATCGTTGAAGATAACAGCCGACCTTGAGTATTCAATTCAAATAACCCCATTCTAGTCTGCGGTTAAAATAGAATCGGAGTGAGTGTATGTGCCTGGCAATGATTTACATAGATTCATTCACAACGCCTTCAATCAAGACGGTATCCTCCAGCTTCATACTAGACCATAAAAATCTCGATCTAGAAGAAAGACATAGACCTCAACAACTCCATTTTCTTAAGAGCAACCCCAGATTGTTCCAGGGAAAGAAAGCATCACCCTTACCCGTCGCCTCTCTCTTAACGTTGCCCGTTCTTTCCCACTTGCCTGCACCAACAACCTCTTCCACCAACCCATCAACATGACGAGTCCTCACAATCACAAGCTATCTCTGTCTTCTATTGCCGAACTTACCATGCCGCAACCAGCGCACCACAGCATACCCGTCGACAAGTCCGAGGAGATACTAGTGAACCTGCTGAAAGGCTCCCGCGCTCCTTCCATGCCTCGCCGAGTCATTAATGAGAACGCCATCCTGCAGCCACTTTCCTCCGGCGACCTGGATAAGCTCTTCGAGGCAATGGAGGCAGGCCATGATCAGCACCCTACTGGTGATGAGAATGAGACGGCTCGGGTCAGTCATGGCACTCCTTGGGCGTTGACCCAGTGGAGGTGTTGCAACCTCCCATTTCCCAATTGAACTCCCACTCATAAGATAAAAACACCAAGCTGACAGCGAGAAGCAACTACTTTCTTTCGAAGCAACCAATACCAAGCCCACAGTGGTGGTTTCCACCACACCAGCTAAACAAGTCCGCACTGATACCACGCCGCCCAGCAAGAGGCGCAAACTATCCAGTAGCAAGACCAGCACGACCAGCAAATCGAGGAAGAGTAGACAAAACGGTCGAGACAAGGACTCGCCAACCAAGACGCCCAGGCCCATCCCGAATTCCTGGGATACGGCCCGGCCTGAGGACCGGCTTCTCGTGCAGTTGAAAGACCAACGCGCCAGTTGGGCCGAGATCACCGGTGCCTGGAACAGCGTGACGGGGCTTGACTACTCCGCGAAGAGTCTGAGTACACGGTACAGTCGCATTAAGATGAAGCTGGGCGCGGTGCATGGGGATGGTACAAGTATATATTTCTTTTCCTTTGCCTTCTTCCCTTTCTTTTGGTCTGCAAGTCCAATTGTGGATTGTGATACTAATGGTGGATGCAGAAAGCACTAGAGCAAGTCAAGAGCCAGAGACTGCTTGAGCCTGCAGGGCCTTTTTAAGACAGAGACGGGCTCGGTGGAACTAGAGAGGGGTTATGCGGCCACCAAATGTGAGAACAGGGTCGACGAGAGTGAAGTCTGAACCGTGAAGTGGATATTGAGAGTGGACCAGCGGTTTGTATGACTGATGTGAAACGTGGATCAACGTCGACCACAGCATTCATGAATAGATTTATCAAATGGATACCCAAAAAGAAACTCATCGCCATCATTGCATTGCCTTGCCTTTGCGCAGGATATCAAAATTCCCGAAAACGCCTCCCCACCAGCCCGCGATAGAAGAGATACCAAATCCAAGTCTCCCGCCGGTTGTCATTCAATCATAAATAGCAGAGAAAAGAAAGCAGAAAAAAGAAATAAACAAATCATAGCACACTCAGCTCGCGGCGACCTCCGCTCCGCACACTCATCCCCATTCCAGGCGGCAGCCCCGAGCTCCACTCCGACGAGGACGAGTCTCCGCGGGCTCGAGATTCGCTGGCACTAGTGCTCGCACCAATACTAATTCCCGCAGTGGTCAGGGACTCGGTGTCATCGATGGCGGGCGGGCCGCCAACCATCACAGGCCGGATCTTGGCTCCAACAAACCCACGACGGTCACGGCCAGTGCGGCCGCGGCCGAGCCAATTGTGTTTCAGGGCTTTGCTGAGTACTTCGATCCTCTCCTGGGCGGGATCATCTGTCTGCACGCTGGCCAGGACGCTGACACACTGCAGCATGCGGCCAACTGTTTCGGTGATGACGTGCGACACATCCGGTGTGCCGCCGCGGTGGATGATTGTAGGCCGTTGGTGAGAGGTCGGGGGCGAGGAGACAGACTGAAATATGAGTGGGTCTGGGTTGGACGAGGTGTTGGAGGTGGCGCGGCTGCGGGAGTCGCTGCTCGGGGGTCGCGGGTGTTGTGCGAGACCGCTCATTGAGTCGGTGTCTGTAAACCCGGTGTTGAGAAGGGTCGAAAATTGTGAGGTGTAGCTGCCGGGGCCGGCGTCCAGAGACGCGGCGGTGCCCGGGCGGCCACCGGTGCCGGTGCTTTTGGCTGTGACGCTGAGCGTGGGGAAACCAGAGTTAATGCTGTCGAGACTAAGCCGAGAGAACGTCGCCTTCAAGGTGTCGTAGCGATTGAGGATAATCCGGTCCCGGAAAGCCATCAATACCAGATTGCGTACTTCCAAGGACCCGCCTACTGGCAGCGCACCCCAGAATTCTTGGGCCTCGCGGCTGGTCATTAGAGACCCGCATCCTTTGAACTCGAGGTCCAGCGGCAGGAATACGGCTTGAATGAAGGGTAGGATCGTGCCGAACACCAACATCCAGATCTGTACCAGATGCGGTATCAGTTTCTCGTCTAGGATACCCATCAAGGAGCTGTGGTTCAACGTAGCGAATCCGGTTTCGAGAAGTTCTTGTAAGTCGGTGATAACAGTAGTGGGGTCACGTTTTTGCACACAGCGCTGCAGATGTACCAGGACGAGCTTGTTGAGGTCTTCAATCGCAATCCGTACATCCTCGCCGTCGAAGATAACGAGCAGTTTTGCCTTGAGAAAGTCCCACGCGTCTTCCGGGCTCATGTTGTTCAGCCCAAATCCCTGCAATGTCTCGCGCAGTAGAGCCTCGCCCAAGGGACCTCCTGGATTGCCTAGCGAAGAAGGACCCGTCGCGCCCGGCGTTGGGACGCCGCCGTTAGAATAGGCCAGCCATTCCATCTGCTCAGATTCTGCCAGTGCCTTTTCCTCCTTCTTCTTCTCACGGAGGGCCCGCCCGCCATGCAGGATGTCCAGCCCGCTGACGGATTTGCCAAAGGCCGTCCCGGGGGCCGGAGTTGCAGGGCCGGTAAAAGAGTAAAGAGACTGGGGGGCATTAGGATCGGCTGGACGGGAGTTACTTGCAGCTGATGACAGCGGCAGATTATAATTATCATCGCCGCCGCGATCTTTGAGTTTAAGTTTCGGCCGGGACAGAAAGTGGTGCTTGTGTTTATCCTTGTCCTTGTCCTTTTCCTTTTCCGGGGCCGGAGGTCGATCGGCGGGCACAACCGTGCTCACAGAGGCATTGGACAAGTTGTACATGGAAGAATTATTGGATGGTAGATCAGCCAGAGTGGTGGTAGACGCGCTGACCATGCGGGACAGCCCGCTCATCTTGCTCGGGGACGGCAGGCCGCGGTCTTTGCTGAACGGGTCTTTGTCCCGACTGATCCCGATGTGCTTTGGCTTAGAGAAGAGCCTCTTCTTTTTCTGTTTCTCGGGTTGTTGCTGTGGCGGTTGGGCCCCGGCTCGCGGGAACACCACGTTGGCGGCTGTTGTGGCTACGTTCCCTGGTGGGGGCTGGGGAGGGGCTGGCGATGGCTGGTTGACACGCAGCGGAGCGGGCATGAGCGGAGGGGGAGGCGCTTCCACTCCGGCGTGGGCGCGGGCCCTCGTCAAGTGGGCTAGCAACGGTTTGGGGGCGCTTGGTCTGCTGCATGGCTGCCTGGGCGGCAATCCGGGAAGCGGACACCGTCGGCACCTGGTCGGACGAGGCTGTCGGTAGGGACGGCTCAAAGAAGCCTTGCGAATGGTGTCTCGATCGAATCCGCGGCAGCTCAGCTGACGGGCCTCGACCGGACGGCCGCCGGCCAGACGAGTCCTGGGCTGGAGGCATCGGGCGTGCGGGCGAAGAGGTAGCGGAGGCAGACCGCGGGTTAGGGGAGAAGTAACCCGCCGCAGAATTCTGCGTGGTGACCGGGGTTATCGGAGCGGCAGAGACGGTGGTTACGTTGGAGGAGGCATCACTGCCGGAAGATCCGGGGGTGCCAATTCGTCTTCATCGGAGTCGTCATCTTCATCATCCGAAACCGGGGGCGGCTGGGGATGGCGATGGGCAGGAACGGGTGCTCGAGCCAGACGCCCCGGCGAATTGGGAGAGCGAACAGACGAGGTCATGATGTGTCCATGTTAAGGTGGTGTCGAGAGGGTGTTGAAGGGTTTGCGGTGGAAAGGGCGGGTGCCTGCAAAAACAGAGCCTCCTTCGTTCGGTTTGCTGATCGTCTCCCCACCACAATTCTTCTCTTCCATTCTTCTTCCTCTTCCTCTCTTCTCCCCCTTTTCACTTTTCCCTTCTTCCCCTCTATTACAAAATGGCCTCCCCCACTCCGTTGAATCTACACGCGGTCTACACCGCTCCACAGGCCAGTCGCACATTCGAGCATGCAATCCCGGTCGACTCTGCAACCGATGCTGTGGCCGCCAAGCAAGCCCACCTCACCGCATTGCAATCGTTCGTTCCTAAGCTGCAGGAAGAGATCAATGTCTTTCTGACCGAGCGTATGGAAGAGGACAAGAAGGCCCAGGGGCAGATCTCGGAGAAGGAGGCCAAGGAAGAAGAGAACTACGGCGAGGAGGTCGTCGAGGACGATGCATGAAATTCACACGATGCTATCTTGGGGTATCAAAAATCGCTGGAAACAGCCTCTACCACACACGCACAATACAAAAACCCAACAAATATAAAACACGAGAGAAAAAAACCCCGACAATGCTGAAAAGAAGGCATGGAAAGAACGCTACCCGGAACGAACAGTCGGTACTCGATTGGCGCAGCCCAGATGAACCACGGAGTTACTAGATATGGTCAGCGATGAACGAGCCAGAAAGGAAAACAAAAGAAGAAAACAGCACATCACACTTACTCGGGAAACACGTTGATCACGCTCCCTCCCAATCGTTTATGACATACGCCACAAATCCGCTCCTCGGTGACTGTGACGTGGCGAGCCCGGGTTGCCCCGCCGCGAACACCCTCGCCAACGACCAACTGTGCTTGGATCTGCATGTCGCGTGCTTTGCGCAAGCTGGCCACGATGCGGGCTTCGTTGAAGGCAGAGTTGGCCGCGCGCATCCGGCCTTTGAAGTAAAACTCCAACTCCTGCACAGGCAATACCCTGGGGATAAGACCTAGTGCCGCATCTGCCGGTAATCGAGACCCGTGCTTAGCCAGGACTGCCAGAGCCGGGCCATTTTGGGGCTGGTAGCCGTGTGGTGGTGCCAGATACAACGACAATAGGGTGAGGTAGATGGAGCTTTCGCTTTCTTCCTCGATCTTCTCGGTCAAGTGGACTTGGTTGCAGTACCTGTGGTGGTTAGCAAGAATAGCAAGAAATCTCAGGAAGTAGAATCTCACTCTTCTGCCTTCTCATGATCCTCAAGCTTGAAGACATAGATCTCCAGCGCTTGGCGGTGCTGGCCCATTTTGCTGAACACAATTGCGCGGGCTTCGTAAAACTCGGGATCTGGTATATGTCAATGAAACCTCGTTCTTCACTGGGGCCAACCAACTCACCCTCTCGGTTCAGCCGGTCCAGCATCTTCGCTGGCGAGTACTGCTCGCTCTCTCTTAACATGCCCAAGAACTTGGCCTTCCATTCCGCAGATGGCTTGTTGTGGATGAATTGATCCAGATACAAAACCAGTAATCTTTGGTGCAGGTCCGGTGTCAAATCGTTCCATTCATGGATGACATGCTCGAGGTACTGAATAGCAAGTTTGGGATCAATGCCCTCGAGGAATTCGAGGACTCGAGGCCGCGGTAGTGTCTCGGCGTTTTCGGTATCCGTCAGAAAAATCTCCATCCCCAGCTCTTGGCTAGTGCGCAGCGGCCATTCCCCGAATTCAAGAACCAGGTCGATCTGATCTGGAGAGAGATTCTGGAGGTATGCGATGGTGCGCGTGGGCCCACTGAGAAGGCCCGAGTCTTCTTGTCCAAAGCGCTGCAGTAATTTGAGGGCCTGGCGGTGCAGTCTCTTGCCATACAAAAAGTCAATCAGGTCATTGTACCGGCCGGTTTCCTCGAGCCTTTCCATGACCACCTCTGGGTCGCAGAAGTTGGCAATGCGGAAGAGAGACCCGGCCAGCGAGGGCGTTGCGTACATGTGCGCGCGAAACAGCGTGGTATCGACAAGCCGAGCCTTACTCTGGATTTGACTTGCGAATTCTTCTGTAGGGGGGAAGTCTAGTAGTTTGAGAACCGAATCACTGGCATCGTCTTTGGGCTCTGTTGGCACGGGAGCTTTCAGAGAACCGTCGGGGTTGAGGAACCGCTGAAAGCGTCGACGAACATCCGCTAGGTATCCCTGCAGCTCGCGGACAGCGACCTTGAGATCTAAAACTGAGTTAGAATAGCCAACGAGTCATCGAAACTTTGGGTCTTACCTTTTTCTTCATCACGGTTGCTGCTGGAATCACTGCCCTCATCGGTTCTCCGCAGAAAAGACCTGACCGAAGGCGCGTACATGGATGATTGACCCGGAGCAGCCGCTTCAGAGGATCCATCCGGTTGGGAGCCGTTGACTTTATCAGTATCTGGCTCAGGAATGGCGGAGAGATCACCCGCGATCAAACGAGGATACAGACGAATGACCGTCTCCGGAGGGGCCGTAATTTCGGTGAAGAGATCCAAAGAATCACGGTATTTGTGTAAAGCAAACAGACTCTGCGCCTTTTCCAGCCGGATGGCACGCAATCGACCGGGCTTATCCCGCAGAAGCGCATCCTCCAGCATTCCGAGGAGGCTAATCGCCTCGTCCAAGTACCCCTTTTCAACCAGAGCATCGATTTGCGTGTCATAACTCAGCCCCTCCATGCGCCAGATGGACCGGTCACTCGCCACCAAGAACCCTTTTCCGGCGTGGGCGAGACTGATGTTAGGCTGCGGGATGTGCAGAAGGCTAGCCGACGGCAGCGGGATGGATTGTAAAAGCGACAAGGTCTCCGGATTTCGAACCTCTAGCACTCCTTTGGCCGAGTCGTGCAGTGCCAGTAAAAATGGATAGGAATACCCGATCTCGACAGGGGCATGACTCCATGGGATTTGTCGCCGACCGAGGGGCTGGCCCTCTACGTCGATAAAGCGTGTATTGATATCCTTGGCCAGTAGAATCTGGCCCTCACGCAACCTCGTTGCCAGCGGCCGCGGCACCATGCCTCCCATGCCGATATAGCTCATACTCGCGACGCCGACGCCCGTGAACCGGCCGGACTCCTCGATACTGCCGGGCCCTGCCAGTTCGGCGACCTGGCCTGTCTCAATATGGACCATGACATAGTTCGAGCTCAGTCCCACCACTAGCCGAGTGGCAGATACCCAAGTCAGGGTTTTAATGCCGCTGACAAGGCTCAGCTCGGTGGTGTCGCGCTCTAGTTCCATGTCTTGCCAGACCCACATCAAGATCTTGCGTTTGACCGCGACGGCCAAGCGAGAGACAATGGCTGGGACATTGGTGTCGGGGTCGTTGACAACGTTTGAGGTGATTGCAAAGGCCGACGCGCCTTTGGTCTGGGCCAGTTGCTCGAGGGGCTCGTAGGTCTGGGCGTTGTGCAGCGAGACATAACCGCCAGACAGCGCGACCAGCACATTAGCCTCCTTAATTAGGGCGAGTTGTTCGATCTTATAGCGCGAGAACCTCTCCAGTTCGCGGAGGAGCTCGGTCGTCCCCTCGTCGGTGACACGGTAGATGCGTAGGCTGCCATTGTTGAGACCCGCCAGCAGGCGATCGCCATAGGCGAGGACTGAGTCGATCCTGGACTTGTCACGCGGCTTGAGCTCGACGAGCGGCCGCGCGGTGAATGCCGACAACATCGCTGAGGTCAATTCATGTCCTTTGGCGGGATTGCCCCCCCGGAGCTCTGAGGTGACGTCTGCTGAGTCATGGCTGAGTCAGTATTCTGCAGCCCTCTGCCCAGGCAGCTCTCGAGGTCTTGTTCTACTCTGATTATCATCAATTTCGATGGAGTATAAAAGAAAAACTACGAAAAATCATGAAACAATATAAGAATAAAGAATCGTATTGGAAGATGTTTTGGTATCCGAATCTCAACCCAAGCCAACCAGCAGAAATGACGCCCATCCGATGCAGATCTATGGTCCTATGGTTTGCTGTCCGCCGGGAACTCCTGATGCTTCGCCGAGGTGCCCTTGCCACGCCAGGTCGAGACGGCCGGGATGTCAGCCTTAAAGCGCTGTTCCTCGGTACCATAGGCGCGCGGGGTGAGCTTGATGAGTGTGTGCAGAGGCACCTCCATCCAGGGGCTCTTTTCCTGGGGCACGTTCATGAAGTAGGCGTAAATGCAGCGCAGCACCGCCTGGTGTGTGACAATCACAACGTTCTCGCTGCGCTCAAGTTCCATGATGATGGGTTCCAGCCGAATCACCACGTCACGGTAGGACTCGCCGCCGCGGTAGCGGTAGTTGTACTTGTCCTCGTCACGGGCAGCGAAATCTTCCGGGTACTTCTCAGCGATTTGCTCGTAGGTCAGGCCGTCGCATACCCCTGAGTCGAGCTCATCCAGCGCCTTCCACTCGAGCTTCTCGAATCCCGTTTCCGCGGTCAAATGGCGGGCTGACTGGATCGTACGGCGAAGCGTTGATGTCCAGATGACAATCTTGGTGTTGGGTGGAATCCCAGATTTGCGCATGAGCTCAGGCAGTGCGCGAGCATAGGCCTCGCCGCGCTCCGAGATGCTGGAATCGCCGCCAATACGCCCAGTGAGGTTGTATTCAGATTCTCCATGCTATATTCATCGTCAGCTTGGTGCCTGATTCGCACCAAAAGGAACTTGGAAACTTACTCGAGACAACCAGATCGAGCGGGGCTTGATATGGAGATTCTGGATGTAGTACACAAGGCGGCTGGAAAGATAGTCCTTGATCTGGTTGATGATCACGGTGGACCCGACGTTGATGAGCTTGACATAGGTGTAGTGCTTCTCGTTGTCGTCGATGGTCTCATATGCCTTTTCATAGTTGCGGATTCGGCGGCGGAAATCCAAGGCAGCCAGCTCGGGGTCCTGGCCCTTGTAGTCGGGAGAAGTGGTTTTGACTTCCAGGATGTTGGTCATGATCAGATCCTCATCATCACAGATGGACTCGACAAAGAGGGTTTCAATGTCGGCATCACGACACTTCTCGTAGATCCACTTTCGTCGGTCCTGGGTAGAATTGGTGGCATCCAGGATAGCCACCACCCCCTTGCTTGACTTGAACCACTGCAGCATGTCGGTCATGGCCATCTCTGCTGCTGCACGTCGCATGCGCTCTCCTTCTGCATTGTGCGGATCAAAGAAGGTAGCCTGCGGCTGTGGGGTGTTGTTGCGGCGGTAGCTGCCGACATTAAAAACCCGAGCCTGGACACCCACCCAGGCCAGATATCGCATGGCTGTCACTCAAAGTTAGCATGCTGGTCTATCCGCTCGAGACGGGAGCCGTACCTTTTCCCGCGATGAGGCTCTTGCCTCGGGCCGGGAGGCCCACCATCACCACACATATTTTCGACTCATCGGACTGAACTGGCAAGTTAACGGAGGCCATCTTGACCAGAGCAAGAAGTGCACGCAGTTAAATGAGCATGGAAGAAAGGCGTGCACAGATGGTGAAAGAAGTAAAGTCCAGAAGATAAGGTCAATCGGCGCGCAGCCGCGTTGCCTGATCCCCAACAATCTATACATCATATGGATGCCGAGACAATCATTCACTGTTGATGATGACTCGCGTTGCCTTCCAGGCCCATCGTCACCCCATCGACTTGAATCCATCCCAACCCTCGCAAGAATGCGTTGGACCGAGGCTGAGGGGTACCCCGCCGAGATGGCGGGGCCATAACACGCAGAGAATCACAATTGAAGCAAAGAAAAGAAGATCCAAGATACACTTACACTCGCAATGAACACCTTGTGTTGGCCCCGGGTCATACTCCCTGACGACATGCTGGGCTGATGGGAATTCGGTCGGGAAGAATAGGGACAAGCCGACCCGAAGTCGGAGAAACACCTGGACACACTCACGACATGTACAGGGGAAAGATGCAAGGTGAAGATCCTCGAGTTGGGGGGATAGCCAGAGCTCCGATCATAGAAATACCCTCGAAAACTATGAACATCAAAAAGAAAAAAAAGATATAAAAAAAAAGATAAAAAAGAAGATCGCAGGAATCGGGGCAATGCGGTGAGTCTGGAATTCTCCACTAACGTCATCTCGGTCAACTTTTCTTCTATCCCGATATTCTCTCTCAATGAGGCAATCCCGCGCCATTTTATGGGATTTTTGTGTTTTTCTCTGTTTTTCTCTACTAATTTTTTGCTTTCTTGCTGTTTAGGGCTCGGTCTCAGTTCGCTCCTCTCGTGGGCCCCGGGCCCGTTGCACTCGGAGCGGATTCCCCCATGGTCCCTCCTGGCCGCTCCGTGAATCCATGGCCTCTTGGGCTTCCTCTACGCTATGGAAGTCCACGAAGAGGTAGTAGTGGTCACCGGGTTCGAACCGTTTGGCCGGGTGAGGGGTGAAGAGCTTGCTGATATTCTCTCTGGACACAATGTCAGTCTGGAATCGAAATCGGTGGATCCCGGCACATACACATGGAGTCCTGTGAAAAAGGCGTGGACGCCGGTCTCGACATCTTGGTGTTCCGTCACTCGGGGCAGACCACCGACATAAACCCGTTTGCTGGAATCGCTGTGGGTTTTGGCGAAACTGGGGTTGCCCTGGCGGCGCCAGCGGTCGAGCGCAAATGGTGATCGGGTTTGATCTGGAGTGCGATCCGCCGACTTGGAGACCCCGGGCTTGATCTTGACGGGCCGGCCCAGCAGGTCTCGACCGTCGAGCTCGGTCATGGCCCGTTCGGCATCTTCCTTGGTGTTGAGATCGACAAAACAGTAGGACGGGTTCCGACCGGTGAAAGGATCAATGGCGATATCAATGCGCTCGCTAATCCAGAACTCAGTCGGTTAACCCCTCAGCGGGCAAATGCAGGCCTACATGGAAAATTCGGCCGTGAACAATGCCTCCACATCCTCTGACTTGGCCGTGTACGGCATGTTGCCCACGTATAAGCGGCGCCCTTCCGCAATGGCCTGGGGCACATGGGACCCTGGTCGGCTAAAGGCCACGCGGGGGTTATTCGAGCGCAGCGAGGGAGAGTCCGGGGCTGAAGAGCCCTTTGTACGCCAGTTAGGCGAGTGGAAGGCTCGCCCGGTGGTGCGGACATTTTCGTAGGGTGACCGGGGCGCTGTAGATGTGTAGATGGGCGTGTTAGCTATCTCGAGATCTTCATGGCTCCAATCTCACGCACTTTGCTCCTGGGGATGGTTCTCTGTGTCAGCCATGGCGAATCGTCGTCAGCCTCGAAGCACAAAATGGATGATTCTAGCGAAGTCGCACACAGCAACCGCAATCCGCGGGATTGCATTCGCCTTTTTTTTTGTTGAAGCCATGCAAACAGTGCAAAACAGCTGGTCTCCACTGCTCCACCGTGGGCTATTTATTAGCTGATTTTTTTTTTCTTCCCTCTATCCTTTTCTTCCTCCTCTTCAGTCCTTCAGGGTTCTCAGAATTGCAAAATAGTTCTGGCACCATGGATTGGTCTTACGTGGATGATCTATCCATTGGTTCAAGCATGAGCATCCCATGAGTTCATCAAGACCTCATCGCTGGACCTCAAGAGGTGATGGCAGGTGAATCTCGTACCTGGCCATACACCAACACCTAACAAACATGAAGCTCTTCCTGATCCGCCATGCTGAATGCGAGCATAATGTGGGCAAGACATCGTATGTGCGCGGGATGAGCTTCAATGAGTGCAAACTGACTTTGGGGGGCTTCAATCTTCCAGAGGCAATGCCGACCACTCTGGTCTGACCGATCTTGGCAAGACCCAGGCACAGCTCCTGGCGCGTCACTTCCGAGATCGAACCGTCTGCTTCACGCATGTCCTGTCCTCGGATTTGGATCGCGCGACCGACACTGCCCGTGTGATTTGCCAGTACCAGCTGGGCAGCGGGCCGTTGCTCGAGCCGATTCAGACTGAGGCCTTGCGCGAGCAGTGGTTTGCCTCGGGCAAGGAGCCAGGAAGCCGGCGTGGCCCGTCAGAAGAGTCAATGTCGTCGATGCGGGCCCGGGCCAACGGGTTCTTGCGCGACCACATCCTGCCACTCCTGGCGGACCGCGCCCGCAACGATGCTGTGGTAGCGGTTGTTGCGCACGGCATCATTTTGCAGGTCGTGTGGGCGTGTTTGGCCGATCTCTTTGCGTCGTTCTATCTGGCCCGCAACGTGGACTCGGCCGCTTCCGATTACATGCATCCCGTGTGGTCGAACACGGGGGTGTTGGAGTTGGACATTTGGACTGGTGGCTTGCCCGAGGAAATGGTGCTGGTCCATGCGGTGCATCCCGATGTCAAGCCCCCCTGGCTGGTTAGTCTGGACCAGCCTCCCATGGAGCACCCGTTGGCGGGATGGTCCGTGACCATCATGGCGGTGGACAGCACGGTGCATCTCGATGGAAATCTCCATACGATGACGGTGCCCGATAGCCCCCATCGCTCGCGACAGCAGCCGATGGACGATTTCTATCGCTTGACGGGGACAGCATAATCTGCCTACCTGTCTCAGCCTTACTGGTGAGTTGTCTATCTTTTCCCCATTCTTTTCTCCAATGATGAAGCACAATTTCACACAGACCTGTTCTGAAATATTATGAGGACAATCAATTGTTCCAACTGCTGTCTGAAGGAGCTTTTTATTTTGTTTCCGTTTCAACATTATGATGAACTCAGCTAATGTGGTTCAAAGACTCCCAGGTATAACGTTTATCGAGATAGAAATGCAAGTTTTCAAACAAATATATCAGGATATAAACCATGTATCGTAAACAAGATAAACATAGCAGAAACTCACAGCCAAACCTATACCACATCGTATCAAGCATTGTAGCCCAGATCCTGCGCCGGAGCTGCATCCTCGCGCTCCCACAGAGTCTCAGGCCGGACATCACGGCGCAGGAGGTAACGCTTAACACAATACGGAATCTGGCGCAACCCATACTGGGCATGAAAGCACGTCGAGACCGAAAACACCTGATCTAGCTCCTCGAGGGTCTTGCCCTTGGTCTCGGGCAGAAACAGGAGCACCAGCCACCACCCGACAAGGTTCCAACTGCCGTACCACGCAAAGCCGCCCTGGGCAGTGAAAGCGCTGCGCAGCGAGGGCCAGGTGACACCGAGAAGGAAATTGAAGAACCAGGTGGTTGCCGTCGCCAGCGCCATGCCGTACGACCGCACGTACAACGGGTATGCCTCGGCCGAGTATGTGAAGGGCACAGGACCTTCGCCTGGTGAGTATACGATGCCGAAAAGGTATGTGCCCAGGGCGATGCAGGCGATGCGCGCTGTGTGGCTGGTCTCTTCGGGGATCCAGAAGCTGAACCCCGTGAAGAACATCGACAGTGCCAGCAGCGGGAATGTGCATAGGAGCAGGTTCCGTCGTCCGAACGTGTCGATCGTGTAGATGGCTGGGATTGCGAACAGCCAGTTGATCATGCCCCAGCCGAGGGAGGCTCCCAGTGCTGCGGCGGGAGAGAAGTTTGCTTCGAGGAAGATCTCTGAGGAATAGTAGGCAATGACGTTGACGCCGCAGAACTGATCTGGTTAATTTTATATTCCTTCTTTGAAGAGCCTATGCTTCAGTTGAAAAGCGACACTCACCTGCTGTGTAAACATGACAATCTCCGATGCCAGCATGGCGCGGCGGTTCCGCGGCACAGTGATCAACTCCAGCAGCTTGTTCTGGCCGAGCTTCATGCTGTTCTCCGCCTCGAGCAGAGTATGCATGTAGTAGAGGTCGCGGGCAGCCTGCATCTTGTGGTGACGCAAGGTGCACATGGACTGGTAGGCGCGGTAGTATTGCTTCTGGCTCATGTACCAGCGCGGCGACTCGGGGCACGCAAAGACAAAGCAGCACACCACGAGGGCCGGAAACATGGCCGAGGCCATCATGCAGCGCCAGTTGAGACCAACTATGGCGGGAGTGTCGGCGACCTTGAAAAACATCAGGTCAGCCGCGTAGCCGAGCATGATCCCGAATGCCGTCCACATCTGCCACTGCATGACCAAGGCACCGCGGATGGCCGGCGGCGCCGTTTCGGCCGCGTAGATGGGAACCGTGGCTGATTTAGGGCCGATCCCGAACCCCAGCGCGAACCGTGCCACGAACATGGCCCACCATGTCGACACGAACCCTTGCCATAGACAGGCAATTGCTGAAAAGCAGCAGGTCAGGAAGATGGTGCCACGGCGGCCGAACCAGTGATTGAACGGGACTGTCAGCCAGGACCCGACGACAGCGCAGCACAGATATGGTGCCGAGTTTACCAGTCCCACCAGCCAGGTACTCCTTGGGCTGTCATCAGCGATGCCGAACTGATGCTTGTACCAGATCTGGGCTCCGTTGACCACGGTCTCATCTAGAAGAAAGTCGGGTCAGCACTCGTTTTCTTTCTTGGTTATTCGTCAAGTCTCTATCAAGCCCTTACCCATTCCCTGAACGGCCGCTGATAGCGAACACAGCGCAATGACCGCATACATCGTCCAAGGCTGCGACCAGCGATGCGCAAACTCGCGCCGCAGCACCTCTTTTTCCTGGGTAGTCAATCCAGCAACGGTGGCGTAGCGCTCGGGGGACTGGGCCAGCACGGCACCCAGCTCAAAGGCACGGATGTCCGACTCATCACCAATTTCGTGGGCGATGGCAAAGTTGCGGCCCTGCTTCCTGAGATCGGCATGACTGAAACCAGCAAGCGGATTGGAGAGTTTGGCGTTGATATTGCGACGGGCGCGCTCGGCGGCCGTGCCAAACGTGCGCTGGGGGACAAACTTGCCCGGCGCGGGGGCTGTGGCAGTTTGTTCGTGTTCGATCATCGTGCCTAGTTTGCCAGACATAATGGGTGAAATGGGGACATCACCGGGTTATGAGGGCATCGAGGAGAAAGAATCGAGGCAAACAAACAAAGAAAGATCAGAAAAAATAACGAGAAAAAGAGAAAAAAAAACTCCAAGCCCGTAGACACATGACTCTTCTTTCTTTCTTTTTTTTTTTCTTTCGCACTCTCTTTCGCCGGACACTCGAAATCGCGCAGGACCAAGCCCGGTGGGTCCAACTGTCAAAGAACGGCCAAAAAGCTCGCTGGGAGGCACTTGGGGGCCCAAACTAGGGGGGAAGGCCAGGGTGTGGGCAGCAGAGAGAGAACAAAGGATCGTGTTTTGGGGATCAACTGGGTTTAGGCCATAGGGGCTGCTCGGCCATTTTAGCCTGGAGAGAGAGAGAGAGGGATTTAAGGGACTGAGTATGATCAATTAGCACGAATACCAATACTCCTAAGCCACGGGGCCAATGTAACCCGAGTGGATATTAACGGAAATTAGGAACATGAGAGATAATGGGGTTTTAGATCAGTAATTGTCGCTAACTGCTAGACATCCAACGACACTGGGTATACTAAGGATACCAAGTATACGAAGGATGTCGATGGTCTACTTCCCCTAACCCCGGACCCACACAATGCGGGGAATGTCACGCTTTTGTTTTATTTGTTTTTATTTGTTTTATGGCGAAAAGGGGTGAATGATAGAATATTAAAATATATATCTATACCTGGTCATTCTAGAATTATATAAATTCTCGCTTTTTGGAGAAAACTCAGGGGCTATCTGCCACACTATCCGCCTGTTTTGCGAGTCTCTTGCGACTATCAAGAGACGTGAAGAGGTCCCCTGACGCAACAACCGGGTGGAGTCGGCAATGACCGGCATAAATATGTCAACCATCAACTACGCTCTCTCTTACATCTGCCTCCTACTGATGATTTCAGACCGGATATATTTCGATCCCCAACTCGGAACCATCAATACCTTCTATACCAGGCAGTATCCGGATGTTGCCCGACACCATCACTGACAACCAACCCGGGAATTCCCGACGACGTTCCTACAGACGGAGCCAGAGCTTCTAGAAACCTTCTCCACTGGAGCCGTGGACGGACCTAAGAATGACGTCGGGAAAGCTCGCCAGTGGCGGACGGGCTTTTGCCTCTCCACACTCCCCGAAGCTAAACACAAACATTCAAGCCACATGGCCCGAACCTGATGCACCGTCCATGGTTGCCGAACCGAAGAGAGACAGTTGGGCTGGAAGCCCCCCCCTCTCCGATTTTACCCCCGCCCGCGACAACACGGAAGACAGAAAAGTGATAAGATGGCTGCAGTGCGGTCGACAGCATGAGACACGCCCCCGGCACCATGCCCTGCCACCCTCGCGCCGCTTGCCTCGCACCGTGGCCGAAGCGTTCGAGCAGCCCCCCAGCATTGTTGTTTGGGAACGGAGCCGGGAACGAGGCCATCAGCATCGGTGTGATCATCTTCGTTTCCATCGCGCTCTACAACGCACTCGAGCTGGCGGTGCTCATCCCCGTGAGCTTTCAGCGCTACCGCACCCTATACTTCTGGGCACTTCTGACTTCGGCCATGCTGGGGGTGATCCCCGCCGGGTTGGGGACAATATTCCAGTTCTTCAGTCTCACCCCGCTGTGGGTGAGTCTACTGCTGGCCAACATCGGGTTTGTCATGATGGTGCCGAACCAGTCCGTGGTGCTGTACTCGCGTCTGCACCTGGTCTCACAAAACCATCGGATGCTGCGCTTCCTCAAGTGGCTGATCATCGTCGACACCGTCCTCCTGCTCATCCCAACGATCTCACTGAATTTCGGTTCGGCATACGTCCCCACCTCGCCGGGCTGGACCAAGGGTTTCGAGGTTG
The DNA here is from genome assembly GCF_028826965.1 of Penicillium alfredii. Taxonomy (NCBI): domain Eukaryota; kingdom Fungi; phylum Ascomycota; class Eurotiomycetes; order Eurotiales; family Aspergillaceae; genus Penicillium; species Penicillium alfredii. The sequence goes on from NW_026622709.1 coordinate 113,543, forward strand.
TCGAGCGCATTCAATTAACCTGGTTCTCGGCACAGGAGACCCTGATCTCATCGGTGTATATCGTGGAAACCGTGCGCATGATCCGGCTCAGCCCTGACGGCGACAAACGCCGGCACAAGATTCTATATGAGCTGCTTGCCATCAACGTCGTGGCCATTGCCATGGACCTGGCACTGCTGGTTCTCGAATTTCTGGGGTTTTATTTCACACAGATTATCCTCAAAGCCACCGTGTACAGCATCAAGCTCAAGCTGGAGTTTGCCGTGCTGGGTATGTTGGTTTCGATTGTGCATGCACATTCATCGGATCCGGTCTGGTATGGCGAGTGGAGTCCGTCGGGGTCTACTTGATGTATACAGCGTACTTATCATATGCATTACTGTACGTATAAATGGAATTTATATAAATGCACATCCTCTATGCATTATTGATATAGCTGTAAATCAACGTCCTGGCTCCACCCGACCCGACCCGCCGCGGGGGCGGTCCGCTGTCGGATGAAACTGATGCACGTTCCGACGCGCATCGGCTGTACTTTGCTTGAATTGTGTGTTGCATAGTGGAGGTAAGCTTAGGTTTATAGTTTGGTCTCTACTGAGCTTCCGATGCGGGGTCTCCGTATATAAAAATGGTTGGACACCGCAGTTTTGCTTTCAATTGTATACCGAGAACTATTCCCTCTCATCCCAACCCCAACATATACCCTCAACCTACAACATGCTGGGAAAAGTCGCCCTCGAAGAAGCCTTTGCGCTTCCCCGATTCCAAGAAAAGACCCGCTGGTGGGCGGGCATGTTCGCCACTGATGTTGAAAAGCACGTCGCCGAGATCACCGACGTCGACTCCCTCCGTCTGAACTTTGCCGAGCGCCATGGCGTGGGCCTCCAGATCCTGTCGTATACTGCACCCGGTGTGCAGGATATCTGGGATCCCAAGGATGCACAGGCGCTGGCGGTGGAGATCAATGATTATATCGCGGGCAAGGTCAAGAAGCACCCGGACCGGTTTGCTGCTTTTGCGTAAGATCCTTATCTCATAAACATTTCTTTCTTCATCAAGTATTTAGATACTACCTAGTTATACCGATGCTGATATAACGACAGCACACTATCCATGCACGACCCCCACGAAGCAGCCCAGGAACTTCGACGGTGTGTAACACAGCATGGGTTCCTTGGTGCACTCGTCAATGACACACAGCGAGCCGGGCCCGACGGCGACGAGATGATCTTCTACGACAACAGCAAATGGGACCCATTCTGGCAAACTTGCACCGAGCTCGACGTGCCACTCTACTTGCACCCACGCAATCCCACCGGCACAATCTACAACAAGCTCTGGGCCGACCGCAAATGGCTCATTGGGCCGCCGCTATCCTTCGCCCAGGGAGTCAGCCTGCATGTACTGGGGATGGTGACAAACGGAGTCTTCGACCGACACCCAGGACTGCAGATCATCCTAGGCCATCTGGGCGAGCACATCCCGTTCGACTTGTGGCGCATCAACCACTGGTTCGAGGACCGCAAGAAGCAGCTGGGGCTGCGCGAGACGTGCCGCAAGACCATCCGCCAGTACTTTGCGCAGAATCTGTGGATCACGACCTCGGGCCATTTCTCGACTCCGACGCTGCATTTCTGTATGGCGGAGGTTGGGGCGGACCGGATTCTGTTTTCCATTGATTATCCGTTTGAGACCTTTGCGGATGCTTGTGACTGGTTTGATGCTGCTGAGTTGTCGGAGACGGATCGGGCGAAGATTGGACGGGAGAATGCGAAGAAACTGTTTAAGCTGGGTCCTTATAAGGATAGCTCGTCTTAGATCTTCGAAGAGGATATCCACGAATACCCTCTGCGTTTGAAGATTGTGCATAGCAGACAATAGTGGAAATGAAATCGGCTCACTGATATGAGTGGACATGCTAAGTCGTTTGAATTGTTGAACATCACAAGAAATCTGAGAGAACATGTATACCTGTCATTCCAGGTCAAGTCCGAAGAAAATCATGCTTGGGTATCACCATATCATCATGAACGCCATAAAAACAAATCCCATGCAATTACCAGCTACTGTGCCGCATGCACCTCGAAGCACTGCTCCCACACCTCGGCCGAATCGCAAAGCTGCTGCAGAGCCGGCGTAAAGTACTTCTCGCGGATATCGCGCGTGGTGGATGTGTACACGGCATAATTCTCAATGCAGCGCGTCATGACATCCCAGATGGCGAGGAGAAAGCGAGACAGTTCGAGCCGGTCCGGATTGGGTTTTTCTTCTTGCAGAATCTGACGGTTGCGACGATGGAGAAAGGCCGTGTGCACCCATCCCTCGTACAGCTCCAGGTACAGGGTCAGCAGGCGGCGTTCGAGGGGGCGAGGCTTTTTGAGATGGCTGACGAAAACCCAGTAAGAAATAAAGGCAGAGAACCAAAGAAACCAAAACGAAGAGCTTTCACTTACACTGTCACTACGCTGGCCATGCGCCGGTATCGCACGTACACCGTCACCTCCTCTTCCTGGGAAATCTGGCCCACGATGAACGCGACCTGGCTGGCCGTCTGCAGATGTTCCTGCAGCATCTCGTCCATCCACGCCAGGTACATCAGGATGGTGGAGGCGAGGTCCTTGGCGTCGGTAGTCTCGCGTGGAGCCAGGAAGTCATCGCCGCGGCAGAAGAGAACGTGGTTGAGGCGGAGAGTCATGTTGGTGAGAGCAATGAAGCGGTCGCGGGTCTGCTTGCGCAGCTGTGGCAGAGACAGCAGTTCCTTGATGGCGTCAAGGGCCTGGGTCTGCATGGAGTGGCCATTTTCTGTGGCGAGGGAGATGGGGACGATTTTGGGGTCGACTTGCTGGCTGCGGATCTGGTCCTGCACGGCTTTGGCGAAGGCGTACTTGTAGGCTTCCTCGTGCTGCACATCCACAGCAGCAGACTCCTCGTAGACAGGGAATGGCTCTTGGTCATTGTGGGCTGGCGACGAGGACTGATCAGAGTCCGAATCGAGGGTGAGCTGCGAGCGCACGGCAGCCAAGAGGGATTTTTCTGGGAAGTCGGCCATCGCTGAAGCAGAAAAACAGAAGAAAAACACAGGTGCAAATACGAAGAGATAAGTTAGGGGAGAGGGAGAGGAGGAGATAAAAAGGGAGAGGAAGAAGGCAGTGCTTTGTTGGGAAGTCACACGGTGAAGTGAGAGAAGACTATATTCAAGATATCAGATGCTATGCGACAGGAATGTACCACCCCTCAATCCACAGACGCTCAGAGTGAAAAAAAAAGAAACAGTCCATACGATCGAGACGGGGCCTGCCTTCCCCATGGAGGCTGCTTGATAATTGAAGCTGGTCGAGGACAAGGAACAAAACGCTCCAGGCGTCACCCAACTCAGCTTCTCAAGCAGACACTCCACGAGTTAAGAAGGGCAGTGTCATTCTTCGCGCCGTGACTGATTGACGTGTCATTGAGAGGAGCACGGCAACTCAAAGTGGCGCGGAATAAAAATAGGAGGTTATTCGTCCTTGGGATGTTCTTCTTCTTCCTCCGGCAAGGGCACATCCATGACCTTTTCGCCGGCTTTTTCTAATGTGCGTCTACTCCATGACCGGACGCCCTTCCATACTGCCTGGGGTAGAGTTAGCACCAAGAGTTTTCAAATAAAAACCCAGACGATAGTACATACCCAAAGAAATGTGCCGACACCAAGTAGGATCACCACCCAATTCAGGTTGGCAACCCGATTGCGGCCAGTATTCCGGCCGGTCGATACTACGCCCGATGAGCGCATGTTCCAATAGAATGGAGACAGAGTAAACAACGCCTTGAGGAAGGACAACATGCCCAAGGACGCCAGGCCCTTGATGAAATGCGCAACCCACGACGCCTCTTCTTCCAGTTCCACGTCTGGGTAAATGTCCACAGGACCGACGTAGAAATCAATGAGGGGGTCAGCAACGAATCCAAGTAGGAAGATAGTTAACAGAAGAATGCCGAGTGTTAAAACTAGTTGGGCGGCGGCGCTACTGATCCAGCGGGCCCATGTCAGACGCCCTAGCCGATACTGAAAGCCGCAAGTGGGACATTGCCAGAAGTTCCTCGTCCCATATTTGGGGTCGGCATGTCGCCAGGACTGGAGACAGCCCTCATGGACGTAGCGCGAGGACCCTTTGCATGGGCAGGGACGTAATAGGCGGCCGAGCTCAGGGTCGGGCGACTCATAAATCACACGCGGCTTCTGCAGGAATTCAGAGGGCTGGAAGGTCGGCTGGACTGTTTCCAGGCAGATCCGACAGACCCGAGGTGGATGATCCGAGTCCATTACTCACTTTCGAGCATTTGGGAGAAATGGATGTGAAGAAGAAAGAAAAGCGAAAAGTCCAAGCGAAGAAAACGAAGAGGCCAGCTGGGCCCACCCTAACCCCATCAGGTCACCGCCTAACAGCTCCCAGCTCGCGTCAAACGTCACCCAACATCTGCCTGCTTCCTCCCCTTCATCAACTTTGTCTTTTCTTGTGTGGTCTCTGCTTGCTTCTGTAACCTCGGATCATGGCGGACCGCTACTCGTTCTCTCTCACGACTTTCTCTCCCAGGTAAGGATAGCTTCCCCGGATTGAATGACCGTGCTCACACCCTATTACAGTGGAAAGCTGGTGCAGATTGGTAAGATCGACTCGACGACATTGATGTTGCAATGAGCTTGAACTGATGACTCTCAGAATATGCCTTGAATGCAGTTAACCAGGGAGTCACGGCCCTTGGCATTAAAGGTATGTGGCTGGTAGTTTGATTCGAGGTCCTGTGCCAGAGCTGACCATCACAGCCACCAATGGCATCGTGCTCGCGACGGAAAAGAAGTCCTCCTCGCCGTTGATTGATCCTCCCTCGCTGTCAAAGATCTCTCTGATCACGCCCGACATCGGCATGGTCTACGCCGGCATGGGCCCTGACTACCGGGTGCTGGTCGACAAGGCCCGCAAGGTGTCCCATACGGGCTACAAGCGCATCTACAACGAATACCCTCCTACCCGGATACTGGTGCAGGACGTCGCCCGGGTGGTGCAAGAAGCCACACAGTCCGGTGGTGTGCGGCCGTACGGTGTGAGTCTGTTGGTTGCCGGCTGGGACGAGGGTGTGGAGCCAGAGACCGGCGAGGCCCACAAGGACGACGACCCGGAGAAGACCCCGGGCAAGACTGGTGGAATCCGAAAGGGTGGCCCGAGTCTGTACCAGGTCGACCCCAGCGGCAGCTATTACCCGTGGAAGGCGACGGCCATCGGCAAGCACGCGACGAGCGCCAAAACATTCCTGGAGAAGCGATACACCGAGGGCATGGAACTGGAAGATGCCATCCACATTGCGCTGTTGACACTCAAGGAAACCATTGAGGGTGAGATGAATGGCGACACAATAGAGATTGGTAAGCGCCCATTCCGGGACCAACCTGTCTACCTCGCTAGGTAGCTAGGGCCATGATTGACACTGACACCTGCGACAGGGATTGTGGGCCCGCCGGCGGACCACCTGCTGGGATTTGAAGGAGTGGAGGGAGCCAAGGGACCGCGATTCCGCAAGTTGACCAAGGGTCAGATCGAGGACTACCTGACCAACCTATGAACAGGGGCAAGATATGACACCGTAGACTCTTCAATGAAATGCCGTTTTGTGTTGATGTGTGGATTTGAGGTTATAAAACCGACCAGCGGGTTGGTGCATCTGCATCCTTGAGTAGACCAGTGACTTGCCTAGCGTTGGTGTTGTACGACTTGTCTGTCTGCCCTTCTCCTCTTTTCCAGTCTCTACTCTCCTCATCTCATATCATCTCTCTTCCCATCTTTCTTCTGTCCCAGAGGATGTGGGCATACCAGACCGGGTGAACCTGGCTCCTCTTGAGTCTGGTCGCTCATTTCTGTGATATTCCTCTATTGTCCATTCCGAATGCATCGCTCTCGGCCATGTCCGATCCCCCGCAGGACCTGCTAGATGGCATTTCCGGTGCACTGGCCAAGGAGGGCGATGTCCTGCAGATGATTCTGGTGACGTTTATCGGACTGTCCTGCTACAATGTCGCGGAGCTGGTGGTGCTGGTACTGTCGACATTCCGACGATGGCACGGTCTGTACTTCTGGTCGCTGCTAGCATCGGGCTGTATCGGGGTGGTGCCGTACTCGATCGGGTTCCTGATGAAATTCTTCACGGGGACCGACTCGGTGTTGTCAGTGACCGTACTAACCGTCGGCTGGTGGACTATGGTAACTGGTCAGTCAATTGTGCTGTACTCGCGGCTACACCTGGTGCTCCGGGATGAGCGCGCGCTGCGGCGAGTGTTCTGCCTCATCGTGGCCAATGTCTTCCTGCTGCACATCCCAACGACGATCCTAACATATGGTGCCAACATCGTGCACGGCGGCGAGGCCGCCTGGATCGATGGGTACAACATCATGGAGAAGATCCAGCTGACCGGGTTCACGATCCAAGAGAGCCTGCTTTCGACGCTGTATGTGATCGAAACGGCCAAGCTGCTGCGTCTAGGCGCCGACGTTGCCTCCCGCCCCGACGCGCGCACGATTCTATACCAGCTCCTCGGCATCAACTGTACCATCATCGCCATGGACCTGCTGCTGCTGGGACTCGAGTACGCCAACCTCTACGCGGTGCAGATTACACTCAAGGGCTTTATTTACTCGCTCAAGCTCAAGCTCGAGTTTGCTGTGCTCGGCCGTCTGGTTGATATCATCCAGGGCTCGCGGCACCCCGTCTCTGTGGCCATTGCTGACACAGTGCCGCTGTGCCCGGTCCAGCGCGAGTCTGACCCGCCTGATGTGTCCATCGGAAGTACAGCTGATGCTCCGTGCGAGCCCAAGGAGTTTCTGGCTTCGTCGACCGAAGCTCGCGTGGTTGAGAGAAGAGTTGTGGATCCAGGGCCAGGGCCTTGACCGTTATATGATGATATCATGTCTATCAAATTAATGTTTCTTTCTTTTTTTCATCTTAATGATGTCTCTAGACTGAGTCAACTATTGCCTCGTCCATCCATTGGTATTCTTCGTCCGAGTCTTCATCCTGGCTGTCGGCTACCTCGTCCATCTTGCGCTTGCGGCTTGGAGTGTGGTCGGGGACCGCCGAGGATTGCGGTTGCTGTTCTTCCTGTACATCTTGCGACTCCTGTGGCTTTTGTGGCTCAATCTGTCGCTCGTCTTCTGGCTCGTCCAATTCATGGAGACCATTCTATACAGTTAGAAGAACAATCACACAAACGAAAAAAAAGTTCAAGAACATACAAATTCAATTCGAAATGGCACAATCAAGTCAGCCGACCGCACAGGCAAAACCCGGCCCGCTCGCTTGGTGATTTCAGCCAACCGAGTATCGGGCAGGTCACGGTAGAGCATGATACGCGTCTGCACATTGCTCTCCCAGGCACCGCCCGCCAGAACAGGATGCAAGGTCGCACGCGGCTGGCCCTTGATCTTCGTATGGGTCTGATTCAGAGCCAAAACGGCGATGTTGCGCGCGGCCAGGCGCGCCAGATGAGTGGCCAGCTCGCCGGCGACATTCCACTTGCGATTCAGCAGCCACTGCAGCTGCGGCTTGTCGGTGATTTTGCCCTGCGCCAGCCGGTCCTTGAGCTCGGCTGCGTTGGGGAAATATGCTGGAAATAACCCAGACACCGAATCGATCACCACCAGGGCAGTGTCGTTGGGTGGGAAGTTCGGCGGCGGCCGGACAAGAAGTGCTAGTAGATGCGGCAGCGTAGGCGCCCGGAAGTAGGCCAGGTTGTCAAGATCAGAGCTCATTGACATGAGACGGGGGCCTGGCACAGGAGAACCCGTATCTAATACAAGGTGAGCGCGAGTCTATAGAGCGCGGTGTCTTCCGTACCGATCCAAACGACTTTGCCCGCATCTCGCAGCGCATTGCATGCAATGGTGAGCCTAGTCAAGGTTATTACACACACTTTCAAACAAAAATAGTGGTAAGACTTGAACACTCACGCCAGCGATGTCTTCCCTACCCCCGGTGGTCCAAACACCTCGGTGAGCTGCCCTCGCACAATCCCGCCGGGACGCTGCGAACTCGCCTCATCGAGGGCCGTATCCAGACGCACAAGGCCAGTACTGATTGGGTCTCGGGTGCTCGCAGAAGCGTTGAGGGACTGCGAGGCCGAAATCGAGACCACGGGCACTAGACGCGACTCAGCCTGGAGCTTACCGAGGGGTGTCGCGAAAGATCGCGAGAATCTACGTACGCGTGTCTTGGCTGTCGAGACCCAGCAGGTCGGCGTGGATGCTCATAGCGCATCAGAGGGAGCCAATTTCATTGCTGGACGTTCATGTTCCACAATGCATTCGTCGGGTGGATGAGCGGGCGGAGGTCTGCAGGTCTGAAGATGCTGAGGTTGCGGGTCGTCGCGTTCCGCCCGTTTGACTTCTCCCATGCACGTCGACGTCTCCCCCAGCGAGGTATCTTCCTCCATCATTTGGATCGCTTTATTCTGTTTTCTTCCTCTGCTGATCCTTGTTCGTCGCCAATTTGCAAACCCGCGTCCCCGAGGATGTCGCCGGTTGGGTCTGTCGCCAGGCCAGAGCAATCTGCGTGATGAATTTGATCCCAAGTATGCCGAGGGCGTACCCAGCGTCCACGACAACGGCCGAGCCTGGCGCGTCAAGGCGTTGTTTACGTACCCACTAAAATCGTGTGGCGGGATTGAACTGCAGGCGTCGGATGTTGTCCCGACTGGGCTCGCATTCGACCGCCAATTCGTCTTTGCCGAGCACGGCGCCGACGGATGGACCTGTCGGACACTGCGCAATGCTGGGTTCAACCGCATGGCCCTGATCCAACCAGAGATCTGGGTGCCTGACCCATCTGCCCCCGACTACGATGTGGCTCTGCCCGAGGTGCAGTCACAGGGCGTCATGGTGGTCTCGTACCCTCGTCTCCCACCAGCTAGATGGATTGGATGGTGCGTGCGACTCGGCATGGCGCTCGGTGTACTACAGCGCCGACACCAGTTTAACCTGCCACTCCGTGCCGACTCGGAGTGCCGACTAGTGTCAGTCCGGATCTGGAAAGACAAGCCTCTAGCTTACGACTACGGCGCGAAGCTGCCGGCCTCTCTGCACGCCTACCTAGGATCCGACCCAACAAATACACAATTGACACTCTTCCGTGCAAGTTCACGCCATTCGCGCGAGATCTTCCGCAACGCGCCTCGCAAAGCCAGCCTGGGGTTCCAACCCAACACAGCCTTTGCCGACGCCTACCCGATTCACCTGCTCAACCTGACCAGCCACCGCGACGTGGCAGCCCGGTGCGCGTACGCGATCCCGCGGCTGAGTATCCGCCGTTTCCGCGCCAATATCATTATCCAGGGCCCCGCCGCATTCGCCGAGGATCATTGGAAGCGCATTGCGGTTACCGGTACTGAGATCTATGCTGCGTGCCGTGCCGTCCGGTGCCGTCTACCCAATGTGGATCCGCTCACGGGCGAACGCCATCCTGCTGAGCCGGACCGCGCGCTGAAGGCGTATCGGCGCATCGATGATGGAGATCGCACTAATGCGTGTCTGGGGTTGCAGCTCGTGCCAGCTCGAGAGGAGTTTCGGGTTTGCGTGGGGGATGTTGTTCGGGTCCTGGAGACGGGCGAGCATCGCTATATCAAGATGTTGGCGCCTGGGGAGCGCGTTGAGGGGGTCTAGTTGATATACAAAAGCATGTATTACTAGTAAGTGCATCTAATTCTCGAAAACATTTCTTCGCAAAGCTAATAATATCAACGACAGTGGACTGCCACGTTCGAGCGTACACCATACACCGTCGATCGTCCTTTTAAGAGTCAGCTCTAAATCAAAAAAAAGTCATGATTTCATGCCACGATCAAATCCAATATCTATCCCTCGAAAGTCATCAGCTCCTTCATGCCCTCGTCGGAATATTCCGGCTGCTCTCTGAAATAGAAATGCGAATTCGACACCTCGACGGTGCGGCCATACAGCTGGGATGCCGAGACACGAGTGCCACTGCCATCCACGATCTCGGAATTTTTCTGCTCGCCGTCCAAAAGCATGAGGATCACGTTGAGAACGTCTTCCATGGGGATCAGGAGGTGCGTGGGGAAGCTATCCCAGATGGCGTCCGCGACGAGGTTGGTTCGCACGATGCCGGGGCAGATGGCGTTGGCGCGGATGCCGTTGCTGTAGAACTGCTTGGAGATGGCGCGCATAAAGCCAATGATTCCATCTTGAACGAAAAAGAAGTCAGTACAGCTGAAGCTCAGGCTAGGAAAGAATCACTCACGCTTGGTGGCCGAATAGATCGGTAGGTTGTAAGCCGGGTATATGCCACCGGTGCTAGAGTTCAAGAGAATACTAGCGCCCTGGCCACGGTGTGGTGAGATTCGGAAATAATGCTGAGCCAAATAACCGGTCATCACGACACCGGTCAGGTTGGAATCGAGGGCCGTCAGATCCAGTCGGGGCGGGCCATTAGTGGCGTCAGAATGCGGTTCGTAGAACGGGGTTCGCTCGAAGATGCCGGCGTTGGCAAACACATAGTCCAGACGGCCGGTCTCGCTGAAGACCTTGTGGAAGACGGCAGCCAGTTCGTCGTAAACGGTGACGTTGGCACGGTGGAACGTCGTCCGTGGCAGCTTCTCGGCCTCGGCGCCGCGGGCTTCGTTCTGACCGAGTACATGGATCGACCAGTCGCCGCGCTCAGCGAGAGCTTTGGTGACGGCGAGGCCGATTCCACTCGCTAGAAAAATGGTGAGAATCCGGGGAAAGAAGAGGAGAGAGATTGTTGGTGGATACGTACTGCCCCCGGTGATCAACGCTACTTTCTGTGTCATGGTTAAATGTAATGGCCGGAGGCTTAGACATCAAACTATAATGCTCAAGTCTGGTATATCGGCAACTGCAAGCGTTTACGCAGTCAATTTTCCAAAGACAGGGATGAGAGTTGTCTGGACGAGGTGAGATGGCCCGAAGACCCCAAGCGATTCTGGATGGGTTCTATAAGAGGAGCGGGGACACCGAGCACATCCCGCAGGTACCTCATGCTTCACTCGAGCCCCTGTTGGCTCATACTCCATGGCCATGAGGAGCTTGGAACTTGGCCCCCGCGGGAAGACTGAAAAGTTGGGCTGTGGCCACTTTGATAGTGGGTCTGGTTCCAAGATGCTCTGAGGAGTATGGGGATTGGATGAAAGATAATCAGGGAGTCTTTGATGAGTCCTCAAACACACATAGACCTGGTCATGGATTTTCGTCAGTATGTTTCTCATACTTCTCAACTGACTCAGGTATGCATCGTCAACAACCTCACTCCGGCTTGTAGTGGAGACCAGGCAAGAAACAAGCGATTCCTTCACTTTGCACTTCAGATCTTGATTGGCCGAGTTTCCATAGGTGCATGATATCAACTGGCCCCCACGCTGCAAGTCGACTTACTCTAATAATTGCTGATCCCCAGACTGCACAAGAGCCCTAACGCCAATCATGTCGAAGCCCTCTGATGAGTGGTCATAAAAATGTGGGTTGATCCTTCCTTCAAGGCCAATAGGGCTTTTTACCAGTCAAATGGCTGGCAATCACCCCAAGTATTGACTGCTTTGGGCGTTGATGGTCTCAAAATTCCATGTAGCAGGATCGTATCCTGAATTATTGAGCCAAGAACCCTCTCAGCCTGGTTCCAGTAAATAAGGGTCTTGACCTGCGGACTGTCGCCATGTAAATCCTGTGGGATGATGGCCTGTCGTCAGAGAGAGATAGCTGCAAGATAAAGTAGATCCCTGCCCCCGGCGTTGTCCCAGCTCGATATTGGACATTTTTGTTTGCAGATTCGAGCTTTCTGTACCTAGCCGGTTGACATCAAACAGCATGGCCCTCGACAAAGAAGCCGGTCACTACTCATCGGACGGACCCTCCAGCTACCGCTCGACTGATGTCGGGAGTGATGGCAGCGCCGAGCCCATCGTGACACTCAAGACCTGGATCGTCTGTGCCATTCTCTCGTGCGGGCATGCCTTTTCATTCTGGCCCATCCCCGTGCTGTCGGCAATTGGGCCGTCCATCTCAACGACTCTGGGATCGCCCGAGTCCTACGTGTGGTTTGTGCCGTCTTGGACGATTTCGATCACTGCTGCCTTTTTGATCTTGTAAGAGCCTTCAACAGAATGACAAAGGGAGCGGGATCGCAGAAATTCATCTTTGACAGTGGACCCATGACTGACATGTTTGGCCGCCGCTGGTTTCTGGTTGGCGGGAGTTTGGTATGGCCTTCGTGTGTTGATAGTCAGAAGTGCGATAGATTGCTAAGTGTGGAAGTTGTGCTTTGTCGGCCATGTTATCGTCGCCTCGTCCAAAAACAACCGCCAGGTCATTGCCGGCCTGGCCGTGTCTGGAGTTGGTGCTGCCAACTGCCAGGTAAGAACCGAACCTCATCCCACTCCATCTCATCCTCGCTGACCACTCGACAGATGGCGGCATTTGCCCTGCCCGAGCTCCTACCCAACAAGTGGCGCGCTCTCGGAGTTATGCTGTCTGAGATGACTACCTACGTCGCTGTGATAGTGGGTCCGATCACTGGTCAATACTCGGTGCAGTGGGGGGTCTGGTACTGGAACTGGTATGCCCTGGCCATCTTCCAGGGACTGTCTTTCGTGGCGTTATTGGCCCTGTACTTTCCGCCCAAGCATCCGTATGTACTATCTTGCTTCTACTTTTCTCTGTTTTGTTGATTTGATACTAACCTCTCTAGAATTGGTATCTCATACATGGAGGCATTCCGGTCGTTGGACTATCTCGGTGAGTTCCCACCGGACTATATTCAATACATTGCAACTAACATTTACTAGGGGCTTTCCTCTTCATTGGCGGGGCTGTCCCCTTCCTTATGGGCGTCGTCTGGGCCCAAGTCTACGACTCAAATGATCCGCATGTGGTGGCAACCCTGGTGGTGGGCGCGTTTGTGCTGATCCTCTTCGGCCTGTGGGAGACCTTTGGAAACCTCAAATATCCACTGACGCCGCCGCGGGTCTTCAGCAGCTCCTGGGGCCGCGATGTCACGGCGCCGGCGGTAGTTGTTGCTATTGTGAATATGTTCTACTATTCCGCCAGCATCATCTGGCCGCAGCTGATCAGCGTCTTCTATACGCCAGGCCATGACTGGACGTACGGGGTCAAGCTCACGCTGGTCCAGGGCCTTCCCATTGCCTTTGGCGCGATTATGGTGGGCCTCTGCTCGAGTTATATTGGCCGGTGGCATTGGCAGCTTACAGTATCGACGCTCCTGATGACTCTGTTTGGCTCGCTGCTGGGACTGGCCACGCCCACGAACAAGGCTACCATGAGTGTGTTCCTTTTCCTATGTCAATTCACCTACGCTTGGGCTATCACGATCTCCATCGCCATCACCCAGATGGGTGTTGACCAGAAGGACCTCGGGATCAGTGGTGGAATCGCGGGTACATTCCGGTTTGCCGGTGGAGCGAGTAAGTGATTGAAACTCGGTATTCTTGTGTTGTCTTTGTCTTCGTTGCTCACACTAGATCTAGTTGCTTCTTCCATTTACCAGACTGTGTACCGCACCACCTTGACCAAGTATACTGCGCGATACGTACCCGCCGCCGCGCTGTCTGCCGGTCTGCCCAAGTCCAAGTTGACAGGTCTGCTCTCGGCTCTGTCGCAAGACCCCACGGGACTGAGCAAGTCGTATGGCAATGCCATTGCCACGGCCGCCACGGCAGCACTGGGTCAGGCATATTACAAGGCGATTTTGTGAGTGGTTCATTTGTGGAGGAAGTTACCTGGTTGATGTCTGGCTGACTTGCATTAGTACGGTGGCCATGTGTTCCATGGCGTTCGGCATTGTCGGCATTTTCGCTTGTCTGTGCTGCAAGAATGTCGACCATAAGATGACGAACAAGGTAAGCTCAATTTTCCTTCAGATGGTGTTCTGGACAATGCTAATATCTCTCTCTTATAGATCGAGGTGTACCTGGAAAACACCAGGCTTGCCGATCGGAACGAACACCACTGATGGTTTTATACACTTGCCATGAGCTAAGTGAGAGATTAAAGTGCTTAGAACAATCTAATGACTGAACGCGTGGATATAACAATACAGGCAGGTGAATGAATGCAGCTCTGCCAAGTTCTACTCGGGCGTGCAGGACACGGAATCCGGGATTCAAATACCTAAGAGTTACTGGACGATCGGCTCGAGCTCTGTCTTGATCATGACGGGTTCTCTGAGAAGTGTTGCTCTGTTTCCGCTGTAAACTATTCAGGCGCAAACCCAATATATGGCAGTCTCCCTTATCTTGGAGTAACAGAGCATGACCTCCCATACAAAATTGTATACAACGCCATGCCACGTCCCTCTAAACCAAATCATGAGATACAAACTGCTTGCTTCCAGAATACGCTCTTGGCTTTTCTCTCTGTCTCATTTCCGTTCTTCCTTTTCGCATCTTCCCATCCTCTCGTCCTCTCACCCTCCTATCCTGCCACCTCTCTTATCTTTCTCTTCTCTTCTCGACCAGCTCCATTGAAGCTCCTGATCAGAGAAAAATCTGAACAAATCTGAACAGCACCAAAGTTTCTATCGGATATGTCTAAAAAATCCAAGTCCAAGGCTACCAAGGTAAGCCCATACTCAGACTCACCAACCTTCACTTCCAGCACTTGTTTAGCTGCTTGCTGTCATCTGTGATTTGTTGAACCACAGAACAGCGAGCGCCGTTTTTTTTATCAGCTAGCTCATTGTTCACCATAAAGAGGTCAGCCACAGCTAACTTCGAAATAGCCCAAGGTCAGACTGTTCTGCACCTACTGCAAGAAGCCGGGCCACGACACCGCCCATTGCTATACCCTCGAGGCGGCCGGGGTTATGGCTCGACACATGCTGGTAAAAAAGAGAACAGAGGTGTGAAAACAAGCCATCCACCGGGCTAACCACGTCCCAGAACATGAACAGCAAGCGGACCCTGCGTGACAACAGTGAGAAGGAAATGACCAGCAAGCGAGTCAAGCGTTCTGAAAAAGCCAGCACGCCTAGCAGCAGCTCCAGCCTTGAGGTGATTGCCGACATCGGACGTCCTTCAACCCCGGCTGCCCCTACTGTGCTTGACTACATGGTGCAGCACAACGAGATCAACGAGCTGCGGCGTGAGGTGGCCGGTCTGAAAGAGAGAATGACCAAATTGGAGGAGGAACTGGAAGTTCCGATGGAATGAAGATCCTATGCTATGCGCTTCGTGTCCTGGTCGTTGGCTATGGATGACATTTTGCTTCCACGCTTGGATTCTATTTAATATTTGGACTTGAAGTTCAGTTTTGAGATCTCGTTGCGTCGAGAATTATTGATAATCAAATTTGATGAATTTTTCCCAGAGTTTTATTTAATTATATGACTGGCTGCTCCATCTTCGTCGGGTTCTGTGCTGTGGTATCTGCCCGGCCAACCTCCGGCTCAGTCGAGTTCCATACCGGCGGGTTGTCGTCAGGCTCCTCGGGGATGATGAGGTTGAGAACCACGCCCAGGATGGCACAAATCGCAAAGCCATTGGTCATGACCAGATCCACGGCATTCAACAGTCCTTCCAACGCACGGTTATCGCCACTATACGTGAAAAAGTAAGTCCACCAGTCCGGCTCCAGAGTCACGCCCATGCCAATAGCAAAGCTCGCCGTGAGAATGAAGCGGTTGCGGCGGGTAAAGTCAATAGTCGAGATAATGCGGATGCCCGAGATGGCCACCGACGAAAACAAGAAGCTGGTCATGCCGCCCAACACGGCGCTGGGGATGGCCACCAGGGCGGCGGCGAACTTGCTGAAGATGCCCATGATGACCAAGAAGAAGCAGCAGCAGTAGCCAGCCATGCGGTTGGCGCATTTGGTCAGCGCGATCACGCCGTTGTTCTGTGCAAACACCGACATCGGGCTGATGGTCATCAGGCCGGCCAGCAGACAGGTGATACCGTTGCCCAGGACGCCGCCCTGGATGCGAGAGTCAAAGGTGGCGCCTTCCACGGCGAGTCGCGACACGTCGCAAGTGGCGGTGATGTCACCGATGGACTCCATCATAATCACAATGTACAACGCGAGCAGCGGCAGAATCAGCGGCGGATAGATGGTCAGAGGGAAGGTATGGACCCAGGCAAAGGAGGCGACCGGCGCCGCAGTGATGCCAGAGTCATCGAAATAGTTGCAAGCGGCCGCGACGATCGACCCAACCAGCAACCCCACAACCACCGAGCAACTCTTCAGGATCGGAGGGCCGAACCGCTCGCACAGGATGATCGTCATAAAGACCAAAAACCCCAGGCCGATGAATTCGGGACTTCCCCACGGCAGAGCATGCGGGGCATCGGCACTGGGACAGAGCGCGCGTTCTGCGGGGTTGGTGCCGCACGAAGAACCCCCAGCCCAGTCCTGCATGGCCGATTTGATCAGAGATGCTCCGATCAGGAGGACCGTCGGGCCCGTCACGAGCGGCGGGAACACGCGCGACAGGATCCGGCTGCTCATGAACGACAGTCCGATCTCGAGTAGCGAGCAGAGGCATGAAGTCCCGAGCAACGCCCCGTATCCGCGGGGGCACGGCAGGGGGTTGTTATTGGCGTCGACGGGACAATACCCCGATTTATACATCTGCGAGAATGCACCGGTGGCTACGGTGATGGTGGAAAAGGAGGTGCCTGTAGCGGTGATTAACACACAAGATATTTCACTCCCACCTCAACAAGGGGATGTTGTCCATACCAACCACCGACAATAGACCTGTTCCGATCCAGTATTTTGTGCCCCAAACCCGGACGCGAAACATCTGGACGGCACTCAGAATGCCCGAGACGATCAGCGACGTCGAAACCAGGTACTGATAGCGCTCTGCGTCAAAGTTGACCCCAGACGACCCGCCCAGCATGATGGGCGGCGAGATCACACCGGCCAACATGGCGAGCGCATGCTGGAGGCCCAACAGTAGAGCGAGGACGACCGGGACACGATCTTCGAGTCCAAAGAACGGCGCCGACTTGCGAGTTTGTTTGGTGAAGGGCAGCCGGGGCGTAAACAAATACGCATAGTCGTAGTCGCCGACCAAGCCCTCTCGCGTCGTGAAGGTCTTGACAATGCGTCGCACTCGGTCGCCCCAGGAGCGCTGGGGTGGCAGATCGGGGCCAATTTGGTCGGGGCCGTCCATTGTCTGAGGGATGTGAAGAATGCCGAGTTGGAAGAAACCCGAGGCGGTTTATAAACATCAAAAAAAAAAAGGAAGAGGAACACCACGCGATATTTCCTGGCGTAGTTATCGGGGAATTAGCAAGCGCATCGCATAAGGCGAGCGTTATCAGTCGATAATCACGCCCAATCATGGTCAAGTGGAGACGATAAGGTTGCTATACTTCGTCTGGGGTTAACCGTCGGAGGAGGCCGTGGGCCGATGGCTTATCAGTGCATCTATACAATCAGATCTATGGAGATATCTATAGTCCATTCTCTATTCCATCTTGGCCGTGTCGGTTGCTACATTGCTGGGCCCATAGGTTTCGAATGTGATGAAATTCTTGGCGTGGCCCTTGAAAGGTACAGTGATTTGGAGAAGTGTTTAAATTGATATTTCATGGTGCCAGCGAAGGCAGTTCATGAGGCAATTGGCACAGCCTAGGGAAAGGACGTAGCGAGGTAGGTTAGCAATTAGCCCTAATAGGAGGGTTGAGTGGCCGGGTACATCTTATTGACCAAGTCGAAGTCTGTATCAGCGGAGCAAGTGCCACTCTGGAAGGAATCGAACGAGAGATATACCACACATGTCGCGGTCATTCTCAAATCGAGCCTCTAACTAATCGATCACAACCGATGCAAGGATTGTTTTACCTGCTCCCAGAATCCCTGGACAGAACACTGTTTCCTGTGGTGTTTCGATCCATGCCAGGAATTCGAGTCACTCCAACAGCCACTGCCCTGTTCCTGGCTGACGCCGATCAAGTCACTCTGCTGTACTGCATCGTTCGTTGGCAACAGTCACTCTACACACTTTTGGTCTTGCTCATTGCTCTTGTGATCCAGTAATTCCAGGACACTGTTGCGGGTGATTCGCCCGTTGATGGCATTGAGAAGGCCGATATTACTGCGAATACGATTCCGAAGTTCCCGAACATCTTCATGTTCCCACCCAAGACGTTTCCAGACTCTTTGGAAACTATGAGGGGCGTTGATTAGGGAGTATCGCTCAATGACTTTTTCGATTCCAGCGAGAACATTTTGGCAGCTGGCTGCTATTTCTTGCAGTTCTGTTTTTTGCTCAGCACTGAGAGCAGTGTTTGATAGATCGACTTTGACATCATTCACAACGATGGTAAGATTTCATACTCTGCCGATGGATCAATAAGTTCCTTGAGGATAGTGGAGCCATCCATGGATCCATGGTTAGAGAGACAGCGGCGTACTCATCGGAGCGAGCCTTGAATTGAGCAGGCGCACCAACAAATCTGGTTGGAATATTGTTAGCACGCCCTATGACTGTTAGAAAATCGCCCACGCTGAACCCAACACTCATGCTCACCTGAGGGAGAGTGAGGAAGAAAATCAATAAATAACCAAGTTGTGGAAGGTGAGACATGCGGCTGAACCTACTTGAGTGGGCTGTCTCGGTCGGCCATGAAAGTCATCTACTCTAGGGGTCGATCATTTACATGGTTGCAAAAGATAATAGAAAATAAAAAAAAAAAAAAAAAAAAAGGAAGAGAGAGTAATCAGACTAGGCTGCAAAGAAAGAGAAGAGAGTACTCCGTGGAGTTCACATCCTTGGATGCCAGGAATATCACCTGATCTATCAGGCCCCGAATGAGTCACGTGAATAGATAACCCGGGGTTTCCAGGTTAGGACTAGTGGGGTTGGTGAGCCAATGAAATCGTCTGCTCCTTTTTCCCAGCGGATTTTCTGATCCGCCCTTTTTCATGCCTGAGGCATGAAAGCGTTGGGGTGGGCCACCCAACACGATTGCGGAATTCAGTCGCCACCTCAAAAAGCGCGAAAAGAAAGATTTTCACTGTTCTTCTTCTCTTTTCTAACCGAGGGATCTTGTGATTGTGCCCAATGCCTCTGTGGTTCTGATTCGCCTGTGGACTTCACTTCCCTCATAGTCGTTGGTGATCGTCCCTCAGCTTCCCCAACGTTGGTCCCAAGTGGGCCTTGCATATAAAAAACATCGCCCTGTCCTGGTCTCCTTCCGACAACTCTCACATATACATCACCATGTCGACCAAGCCAGAGTCATCACGCCCTCGGGCACCAGACACCAAGAAGGTGCACATTGCCGACACCCCGTTGACCAAGCACAACTGGCACAAGCATGTCAACTGGCTGAATGTCACCTTCATCATTGGCATTCCGCTCTATGGATGCCTCCAGGCCCTCTGGGTGCCATTGCAACTCAAGACTGCCGTCTGGGCAGTTATCTACTATTTCTTTACTGGACTCGGTATCACCGCAGGTATGTTGAATTGCATGAAACAGCGATGGGCCAAAAAAAAAAAACTAACTTACATTCCTAGGATACCACCGCCTGTGGGCTCACTGCTCTTACTCGGCCACTATGCCCCTACGAATCTGGTTCGCTCTTGTCGGCGGCGGTGCCGTCGAAGGTTCCGCTCGCTGGTGGGCTCGTGGTCACCGTGCTCACCACCGGTACACCGACACTGAGAAAGACCCGTACTCGGTACGCAAGGGTCTGTTGTACTCGCACCTGGGCTGGATGGTCATGAAGCAGAACCCTAAGCGCATTGGCCGTACCGATATCTCGGACCTGAACGAGGACCCCGTCGTGGTCTGGCAGCACCGCCACTACATCAAGGTCGTCATCGCCATGGGTCTGATCGTGCCCATGTGCGTGGCTGGTCTCGGCTGGGGTGACTGGTGGGGTGGATTCGTGTACGCAGGCATCCTGCGCATCTTCTTCGTGCAGCAGGCCACCTTCTGTGTCAACTCGCTGGCCCACTGGCTCGGCGACCAGCCCTTCGACGACCGCAACTCGCCTCGGGACCACGTGATCACCGCCCTGGTCACCCTTGGCGAGGGCTACCACAACTTCCACCACGAGTTCCCCTCTGACTACCGCAACGCCATCGAATGGCACCAGTACGACCCGACTAAGTGGACCATCTGGACGTTGAAGCAGCTGGGCCTGGCCTACGACCTGAAGCAGTTCCGCTCCAACGAGATCGAGAAGGGCCGCGTGCAGCAGCTCCAGAAGAAGATCGACCAGAAGCGCGCCAAGCTGGACTGGGGTGTTCCGCTGGACCAGCTTCCCGTCATGGAGTGGGACGACTACGTTGAGCAGGCCAAGAATGGCCGCGGTCTCATTGCGGTGGCGGGTGTGGTCCACGACGTGACCGACTTCATCAAAGACCACCCCGGTGGCAAGGCCATGATCAGCTCGGGCATTGGCAAGGACGCCACGGCCATGTTCAATGGTGGTATCTACTACCACTCCAACGCCGCCCACAACCTCCTGTCCACCATGCGTGTCAGTGTGATCCGTGGTGGCTGCGAGGTCGAGATCTGGAAGCGCGCCCAGAAGGAGAACTCGGAGTACGTCCGCGACGAGACGGGTCAGCGCATCATCCGGGCCGGCCAGCAGCCCACCAAGATCCCGGAGCCGATCCCCACTGCGGATGCGGCGTAAGGCCTCAAGAGGACAAGAATTGTTTAGCATATTTGAATCGGGTGTCGGGGCGTTTTCTTCTTTTGTGTTGCACTGTCTCAAAATTGATGGGGACTGGCTCCATAGATAATCTGTCATGAACTAGAAACGACTTGCTTTGATGCTCATTTTGAATCCTAATAGCTCCCTGGCCTCTACGTAATTACCATCGACCCACCCGTAGTCGAGTCCCCACAGACTGTAACGGGGACAACGAGACAATCACCTGACCTGCGTATAGTCGTCCTCGGAACTCGACTTCACCGCATCTTCACGGACTTGACTTCCGACATTTGCCAAGATTCTCGCCTTCACTCCCCGCCTCCACCTTCTAGTCCCTCTCTTCGCCCTCCTCATCGTGGCGCCGTTCCTCCGTCTCCCCGCCCGTCTCTCATCCGTGCTGGGCCACTTTCGTCCCCCCGCACGACTGTTGACGACTTCCAGCATGGCCCCTGCTCATCTCCGGCGCCCGCCCCAGGCGCCGCCTGTGTTCACAGCTACCCCGCAGTCCGTGGTGACGGACGCCGAGCGCCTGATCCGAAGCTCGCGTGCCGTGCAAGACAAGGTGGTGGCCGGGGTCAAACCCGACGCGGCCACCTTTGACAACGTCGTGCGCCCCCTGGCTCAAGATGAGAATGTCATGGCCCTTGAAGCACACATCCTGGGGTTTTACCAGGCTGTTTCAACGGACCAGAAACTGCGAGATGCCTCGTCCAAGGCCGAGGAGCTGATGGACGAGTTCTTCATCGAAGCGGTGATGCGAGAGGATGTCTTTGCTCTGGTTGATGCCGCCCTGCGCCGTAACGAGTCTCTCGACCCGGAGTCACGCCGTCTGCTGGAGAAGGAACATAAGGATTTCGTGCGGAATGGACTGGGTCTGCCTGCGGGCCCCCAGCGGGCCCGGTTCAAGGAGATCAAGAAGCGGCTGAGCCAGCTGAGCATTGAGTTCCAGAAGAACCTGAACGAAGAGAACGGCGGGCTGTGGTTCACCGAGGAGCAGCTGGCCGGTGTACCCGAGGACGTGCTCTCCAGCCTTAAACGCGGCGAGGGCGAGAATGCCGGCAAGCTCTGGCTGACGTTTAAGTACCCGGATCTGTTCCCGACAATGAAGTACGCCTCCAACCCCGAGACCCGCCGACAGGTGATGGTCTCCAATGAGAACAAGTGCAACCAGAACGTGCCGCTCTTCCGCGAGGCCATTGTGCTGCGCGACGAGGCGGCCCGTCTGCTCGGGTACCCGAACCACGCCGCGTTCCGTATTGAGGACAAGATGGCAAAGACCCCGGAGACAGTGGACAAATTCCTGGGCGACCTGCGGTCCCGGCTGACTGCGGGTGGCAAGCAAGAAATTCAGAAGCTGATGGAGCTGAAGAAGGCGACCGACTCCGCCGCGGACGGCCGTTATTATCTATGGGACCACCGGTTCTATGACCGGTTGATGCTGGAGCGCGACTTCTCGCTGGACCAGCAGCTCATCGCCGAGTATTTCCCGCTGCAGACTACCATTGAGGGCATGCTGAAGATTTTCGAGGAGCTGTTTGGACTGGAGTTTGTTGAGATCACGGGCGACGACCGCGCGGCAGTTGCCCCGACGGGCAAGGGCGGTGATATCGTATGGCACGAGGATGTGCAGGTGTTCAGTGTCTGGAATGACGAGGGCGAAGGCAGTGGGTTCGTCGGGTATTTGTATCTGGATCTGTTCCCGCGCGAGGGCAAGTACGGCCATGCCGCCAACTTCAACCTGCAACCGGTATGTATATTTCTGTTATGGCCTATATACTTAATCTAACGTTATGCAGGGCTTCACCGATGCGTCGGGCAACCGTCGTTACCCGGCGACGGCGCTGGTGTGCAACTTCACCAAGCCAGGGCCGAAGAAGCCGAGTCTGCTCAAGCACGACGAAGTGGTGACGCTGTTCCACGAGCTGGGCCACGGCATCCACGACCTCGTGTCGCGGACGACGTACTCGCGGTTCCACGGTACCAGCACGGTGCGCGACTTCGTGGAGGCGCCCAGCCAGATGCTGGAGAACTGGTGCTGGACGCCGTCGCAGCTGCGGGCCCTGAGCCGGCACTACTCGACGCTGTCACCCGAGTACCTGGCCGGATGGCAGGAGGCGCAGCAGGCACGCAGCGGTGGCAAGACAGCGACGGGCCCGCCGTCTGAACGCATCCCCGACGAGGTGATCGAGAATCTGATTCGGACCAAGCACGTCAACGACGCGCTGTTTAACCTGCGCCAGCTGCACTTTGGTATCTTCGACATGACCGTGCACGAGCCCGCCTCGCACGCCGACATCGAGGCCCTGCCGCTGTCCGCGACATACAACCGGCTCCGCCATGAGATCACGCAGATGGACGGACCTGAGGCGTTGAGTGCAGGCGATGAATGGGGGCACGGCGAGGCGACCTTCGGCCACTTGATCGGCGGCTACGATGCGGGCTACTATGGCTACCTGAGCTCGCAGGTCTACTCGACCGATATGTTCTACACCGTGTTCAAGGATGACCCCATGAACAAGGCCGCTGGCCGGCGCTACCGCTACCAGGTCCTGGAGAAGGGCGGCAGCCAGGACGAGATGAAGACGCTGGCAGAGTTCCTGGGCCGCGAGCCTCGCACGGATGCGTTTTACCAGGAGCTGGGACTGGCGTAGATATCGTGATTGGTAGCATCAGGGTAGCATCGGAAACATCTTCGGTAAATGTTGTTATTTGGACATCAATGATCGTAGATGCTGTTAGATGCGCAGAAGTCCAGTATTCACTAGATATACTGTAAAGTGAACGAAATACATAGCTGTCGCGCCAAGATATTCCCATAAGGCCCTGACAGTGGATCCACCGCCTTCGAGAGCTTCAATTCTGTCTGAACCAACGAGCTGAATACCTTTCATTCTTTCTTCCAGACGGAATATCTTATTACCACAAACGAGAAATGGGCAACAGTCGAGTCCAAAACACAACAAGACATCTATTTCCCTCACCGAATTGACCGAACTCCCCGCAAAGAATCTCTCACCACGCAAGTAACGCAACCCGCTATCGACCAATTTCAAGTCCCAATTTCACTCGAAAAAAAAAACCTCCCTTGGAACAAATCACCATGGTCACAAACCATCCACCCACCCTTCCAATCCGCACTCTGCACTGCCGCTTCTGCAACCACCTCCTCCTCGCGACAACGCGCCAGCTCGCGCATCTCCCGCGACGCAGCGGTGCCGCACAAGATAGGGCAGTGATTCTGCCTCTGGAGAGAGGCGAAGCTGAGGCCGAGGTTGAAGCTGAAGCCGAGACACTACAAGAGGAGGCTGAAGCCGAGGACAACGAGAGTGCCAGCGACGCCAAAGATAGCAGCGATGCCGACAAGAACCCAGCAAGCCAACTAGATACGACAGCGCAGTCCTCTACGACACAGTTACAATCTACATCTACGCAATCTCACACAAAACACACGACGCTTCTCCTCTCGACAACCATCCCCGACCGGCGCCCAACCTTGATCCGTCGCGAAGACGGCATCGAGAAGCGCGTGCTGCTGCGGTGCGGGCGGTGTCGCGTGTTGATGGGCTACTATCTGGACCGGGTGCACTGGGCGTCGACGGAGCAGACGGATTCCGAGAAGACGGGCGAGGACCGGCCGCCGGCGGTATATCTGCTGCCTGCGGCGGTGGTGGAGACGGAGCAGATGGGCGGAGAGGGAGTGGGGGAGAAGGAATGGCGGGCGTGGGCAGAGGGGTCGTGAGGACGTTACATCATATACAAGCACACCAGAATAGAAAGATGAACATAAATATTCACTGGATTGAATCATACAAGATAGTCCCTCGCGCCCGAGAACCCGACCGAATCTCCAAATGCGTGCGTAAATCATAAACAAGTCAAGGGTATCAGTTGGCGAGGATGGTGCGGACGAGATCTGAGAGAGTTAGTGCTGCCCTCTACCCCCATACAGAGAGATGGAACATACCCGTGTAGTTGATCTCGCCAGAGCTGGTATCAACGGCCTTGAGCAGCTCGTCGACCTCGTCGTCAGACATCTTCTCACCGAGGTTGGTAAGGACTGCAGCATTATTAGCCGCATTCTTCCACGCCTTCACACTTTCACTCTGTTCATCGATCACATACTGTAGCGCAACTGGCCCACCCCAATAAACCCAGTCATATCCTTGTCAAACACCTGGAACCCGCGGCAGTACTCTTCGGGGTCGCCAGGTTCGCGGAAGCCACCGGGGCGGTTGAGGATCTTGAGGAAAGATTCAAAGTCGACTGTTCACGTCATCATTAGTATCTTTGACATTCGCACTGAGGAATCATCCGTAAATCACACTGATAAACGTACAGTCATTGCCAATCGCCTTCTCGAGATCGGTAATCTCGCCCAGCGTAGGGTTCTGCCCGCAAGCGCGCAGCAGATCACCCAACAGCTCACCAGACACACGGCCAGAGCCGCGGCGGTCGAACAGCGAAAACGCTTCCTTGTAGTTGGTAGAGGCCTGATCGTTCTTGTTAGCCATGGTGAAAGAGGACACAGAGAAGATCTCGAGAGCAGAAAACAGAGAACGGCTTCGAGAGATTCGCAAGGAGGGGAGTGATGAGCGGGAAAGGGGCGGGCGGGCCAGTGGCCACAGCCCCGATGAGGCAACCCGTCAACAAAGTGATGACAAGGGGGGTTCACCATCGCCCAGGGGGGCCATTGGTATGCGGGGATCAACCTACCATGACGGGAATTTGCAAGGGAGATATGCGGGAAAAAGAGAAGCGCAAGACAGGAAGATCGGAGGAGTTTTGGGGGAGAAATCGAAGAGTGGAAATTGGGGAAGTGGGATCGGCGCTGGTCGTTAGGGGCAACGGATACACGACAATAAATCCACTCCGATCAGATCTACTAGAACAAGAGGAATTACAATATAGCACGTTGACAACTGTGGTTCATCCTAAATGTACATCGCGCAGCTTTGCAATGCAGCTGTCCAGCAGCCGCGCCGCTTCGCCCAGCAGCTCCCACCGCGAGTTGACAAACGAGTCTCGGAGAATCATCAACAGCCCCAGACACTCGTTTCGCCCTTTCATCGACTCGAGATCATTGGGCCCATGCGCCGCGCCGACTCTTCTCAGAAACATCTGGAGGTCGTGCTCCCGGTCTGCTATTGTCGGCAGAGCGGGTGCCGGGCGAAGCGGCCCATCTAGCGCAAACCCATAGCACCAGACCACCAACGCCGCAAAATACATCACCCACGGCCGATTCAGCAAGTAGTCGTCGCGCGCCGCATACTGGCCCGACGGGAACGCCGGGTCGGCAAAGCACGCCGACAAGAACTTCAGCGCGTAGAACGCAGCATCCCGCGCCGACGCCTTGGCCGCCCATCGGACTGTCTTCTCGCGGGCCGTGCTATAGTCGCGAGCCGTGATCGACCGGCCCATCAGTCGGCCAGCACCTGCAAATATCTGAAGATCAACAATCTCCACATGCGAGGCCATGTGTGCCAGCCCATGTAACACGTCCCGCAATTCCGTCGAGGCCGATGGGCCCAACGCCTCGTTGAAGTCGCGGCGCCAATGGTCAAATGCCTGGAGCAGGGCTGTCCGCCACTTGTTGCGCCCACCAAGGGCCTGTCCAACCCCCAACGAGCTGATCTGCAGGTCTCGTTGGTTCAGGTGCCAGCTGACACTTAACAGACCCGCCATGAGAATGATTCGGCCAAACGCATTGGTCCGCACAGGCTGCCCATTGAGAGTCCGTTTGAGTCCGTCCAGAAACATCACCGGCCGGACCCCGTGCGACTGCAAGCTTGACTGGACTCGGGCGACCTCGGCCGCACTTGTCGCAGCCCACAATGCTTCATCACACGGCAACGGCAGCCGTAGCTCGTGTGCCACCATCTTGGCCGAGTGCCCGAACATGGTGGCATGTGTGGAGTCGAGTACAAATGCCGCAAATGCCACACGCCGAGTAGCTTCGGCCTTGATCCAGTGCGACCACGACTCGTCCTCTTCTTTAGTATCGGGCGACTCAAACGATGACCGGCCAATCAGTGAGCTACCACGACGCATGAGCGTCAACGTCGTGTCGTGGTGGATATGTGCGCGCTCATGCAGTGCCCGGGTAGAAAAGAGCTTCTCATATACTTCCAGCAGTAGCAGGGCCTGGAACACCCAGACCCGGGCTGGGGGCCGGAAATCTGCATCCATGAAGATCTCCCAACGAAGATGCCATGCAATAAAACTGGCCAGTTCCGCGGCGGTCTCCGTGACGGCCTGCCCGTGGATCTTGTCTAGCGTCGCGGCCCCAATGGCCATCATTGCCAGCAACAGTAGATTCGGGGTGCGGTCGGCGGCAAAAGTCGGTTGATGCAAGATTGGTAGTTGGGCATGAAAATGATACCAGTAGGACCCGATATACGTCTGCATCATGCGCAGACTCAGAACGTGGCGATCATTATTCAAATCACCATCCATCAGCGCATCTTTTCGTTTAGCGCCCGCCGTGTATGCCGCCTCGTTGAACCGCGCCGCCATCAATTGTAGCAGTTCCTGTCGCTTATCATCGGAGATGATGGCGGGCGCCGACCCTGAGTCCAAAATACTGGTGACGCTCATCGGGTGCTGCGGGATGACCGAACAGAAATTATTGTAGGTGGGCTCATTCATATAAAACTGATTTTGGACAAACGGCATCATGCCATACCCCAGCGGGGCGAGCGGCTCGCTGAAGAGCCAGGCCGCGAAATCGTCAGCCATGGCAAACGGCGACCGGTTGTAGGTTTCGCCGCCGAAGATCGGGTAGGCGCCCGACATTGATTCGAGATCGAGTAGACTGTCGGATTGATCCAGAGCCCCCGGGAAGTCTGGGTATTCAGGCATTTGCACCGCACCCACATCGATCCCTGTCGACAGCGGGTAAGCAGAGCTAGGCGGAGGTTTGGGCTCAAAGGCATAATCAGGCGCGGTCATGGATGGAGGAGTCGGCGATGAGGCCGGGGCAGGTTTGAGGTCGTCATCCTCGGGGTTTTCGCTTGTGAAGTGGTCGCGTTTCTGAAGCTGGGAGCCACGCGTGGTGTGGCGTTCGCGATGGCGGATGCAGAGATCCTGTCGCACAAAGGATCGATAACAGTTGGGGAAATCGCAGCGATAGATTTGCTTGGGAGCATCTACCAAAGTCAGAGGAGGCAAGACGCGAGTCGCGAGACAGAAGACTTACGATTCAGCTGATGGCGGTACAGGTGCTCAGCGCGCGAATAGCTCTTGCCGCAGCCCTCGTGGGTGCATTCAAATTTGCGATCGGCCAGGACCTTGCGGCTGCGACGCCGACGCTTGGAAGGCTGGTCGACCTCGGCCATTTTATCGAGCCATAGCAGATCCCACGTGGGGGGGAGAAGAGAAAGACAAGAGTTGATCCGGGGGAGTGCGGAGACGCGGGGTCTTAAGGTTACTTGGCTGGTTCTTGGCTGGCAACGGAGACGATCTTGATAACATCGCACATTATGGTACATTAATGAATTCATGATCTACGCTATTGGTGTGTGTGTGTGTGCTCATACATTATTGTCGAGTCTCTAGTGTACTCCACTCTACATAGAATATACCATCCGCCGTATGCATCGGATCTACAGATATACATCGTGGAAACCCGACCAGCAATGCAGGAACCATGCATGAATGCGAACTACTCGAGAAAACACTTGATGGATGCAGCCTTATTCACATTTCTGGCTAGTGATATCCACCGATTCCATGTCTTGAATCTCCGAGGTCTTAACCTTCTCACCATTGATCGGCTATCTTGGATGTAGATACGCGAGCCAGATAGAATGCTGCGTATTTATGACATGCTCATTGCAGCCCGAACTGAAATCTCTATGGACCCTTCCCTGATCGAGGCCGCTCTTGTAGAGCACTCCCCGTAAGTCAATGCCAGATCATCTGGCAGATCATCAATCGTGACCGGATTCGTGCCATCGTACCCCATGGCGAATAGCAAAGGACCAACACCTGATGTGCAAATGCTCCGGGGGATTTTCTTTTTCGGAAAACAAAAAGATCACAAAAAATATACACGGAGAATCATTCACCCACTGAACCGGAACCGAGTCGCCTCCAAGCGGCCCAGGCCATCGCGAGGAGCCACGTTCCGGCGGCGGTATGAATTGGTGAAGTCTGGAAGCAGTTAGTATCGAGAGAGCACATCAATCTTAGAAATTGGTATCGTAGCTTACCTTGGAGAAGTGGGCGGATCTTCCGGGTCTCTCCCGACTGCACCTTGTCGGAAACGTTCTTGAGAAGTCGCTCGGCCTCACCGGCCTTGATGGACCCAGCCGGCAGCATTTGCAGCGTGGTCTGCAGCCAGGCCCCAGCTTCTTGCGGAAGAAGTTCAAACAGCGTCATAATCACACCCGACGCATCCGGGAAACAGTCGCTGGGGAACGTGAACATCATCCCCGTTAGCACACGCTGCGCCAACGGCTGGCCTTGCGAGACCAGCAGAGCCTTGACAGCCTCGCGCACTTCGGGTGGGTTTAAGTAGGGCTCGCCTTCGGGACTGGTGAATTGCGAAACCAACGGCTTCTCAAATGCGAAGCTAAAGAGATCTCGGTAATAATGAAGCGTGGCGATGAGAGGATCCACCTGTTGGAGGGTGAGAGCACTCAGGGCGGCGGAGAAGATAGGGATGGCGAGGGACGAGCTGATGCACTTCTTGGGGTAGTAGCGAACAGCGTCGGACGAGAGTCGGAAAAAGTCTTCAATGACATCGGGCAGATTCTCGGGAGGCAGGTCGTTCAGGATCCGCAAGAAGGCAATGGCTTGCTGCTCATAAAACTGGTAGACGGCATCACTCGTGGCCTGATCCACGTATTCGGCACCGTCGGAGAACTCGCGCACCACGGCGTCCGTGGCCCACAGAAAACAGCCTTCCCGCGAACTCTCAAACCCACTCCCGATGCTTTGAGCGAGGGTAGGCAGCAGCGGGATCATCGCCGTCCGGTACGAAATAATCATATAGCGCCAGCAGCGGCACACTCGCTCCAAGATGGGCGTCGAAGACGTAAAGTTCATGACAATCGTGGTCATAATGGGCAGAACCTCTCCACAGTATTTCACAGCCGGGTTCTCCTCTCCGGGAGCGACAATGGGAGTCACTACCTGCACAAAGATCGTAATGAGCTGCAGATGATCCGCCACGGCTCGCTGGCCTTCTTCGTCTTGTGCATTATTGGCGAGGTTCATGATCCGGGCCATGATAGGATCACAGAACATCTTGAACGATTCGTAAATCTTCTCCAGAGGCTGCACCGACACCACGGCGGCAACACCCTCTGTTACTTCTTCTTGACTGGTGGGCTTCAGTTTATCGAGCACGGACTCAAAGAACGAGTGCAGCTGAGCGATGTGGCCTCCCAGTAGCTTCTGACAGTCGGTCCCAAGGAACTTGAAGGCAAGTGCAGCCGCCTGGACGACCTCTTGGGAGGTATGGTGGAAACCAGAGATCACATAGTTCAGTTGAGCCTCAAGTGTTTCCGGGTGTAATGCTGTCCACTCCGTGTAACGCGCCAAGGCCATAATCGCCTGGAATCGCACCTTCTCCTGGTCGGGGATCTGGACAATCAAAGGTATTAATTGTCCCAGCACCGTACTCTCCTCGGGATCAACCATGCGGCCCATCGCCCGAAGACCGAAGAGCGGGGCTTCCAGTTCCTGCCAGTGCGGAACATGTTCATGGCTGGCCTGCGACGCATACTTGGCTACCCACTGCTGGATCAATTGGTAGATCTTGCCCAAGCATTCTGCCACGCCGACCACCGCACAGCAGTCCTTCAAAACATCGCCCATCGAATGCCGGAACTGGCGGAACTTTTCTTCCTGCTCACGATCACCCCCAAACAGATCTGTCTCTCCTTCCTCCGGGCTGGGGTATTCGAGATGCTTCACCATGATATCCACCAATTGGGAGAAAATATCCTGGAAGTTAAGCCGAGCGTCCGCAAATCGGTCGAGGGTAATGTACTGTTTCAGTTCGAACCAGAAGATAAACGTCAGCGACACTGCGTCGCGCTCCCAGTCTCGCGCACAGCATTCGAGAACAGCTTCCACCAGGCCCCGGAATTCAGCCGGTAGACGGGTGATCAACACCACCCAGGCCTCACCAGCCTCAGCGAACATCCTTGTAATGCCTCTGAACGCCTCGGAATCTTCAGTTTCGGCCATTTCGGCAATCTTCGGTCGGAGAGCCATCAATCGCGGGTAGAGGGCTTGAATCACGGGTAGAGATTCGTCGACATCCTTCGTGTCTCTGTAGAGGGTACACACGCAGTCGACACCGGCATCGAACGACACGTCATTGTCCAATGCTTTCAGGATCACGTCCATCAAAGGTGACTCGACGACCTTGGCGGCGGGAATTTCGCGAAGCCATGAAGTGATGCAGTCCAAAAGACGCGGATTGGTTGCGGCCGTGGCTAAATAGCGAGAACGGTAGTCAGTACTATTCGTTTGGCGCGAGAAAAAGGAAAGATCCTTGGTAACATACGCGACGATTGAGCATACTGAATCATCAGCTGCATCACCTGCTCGGCATTGTCTTCCAATAACTCCTTGGTCCTTGCATTCAACTCATCCTCCTGTAGACTGTGTTAGCCCCGACCCAGAAGACGCGACACGACAAAAGAACGTACGCTCAGATTAATCTTGCGGCCCTCAGTCACTTCCTCCGGGAGGATCTTCAAGAATTCCAGCACACAGTCCCCCGCACTACTTCCCAGTGCGGTTCCGACGGTCGCCAAAACATCCTTCCAGGCGATCATTTGAATCGCCAGACTAGCCAAGCACACACATAACTGTGTTTGGATGGGTCGCGGGCCCGAGGCAAATGCCACCAGCAAATTGAGTACCGAGTCTCGTAACGCGACTATCGCCTCTGGAGGGAGTTGATCCAGGTCGAAGACAATCTGTCCGGTTAGCCACGCGGTCATGATGCGGGGCAAGGGTCCCTCTCACCTTCCCTTTCAAGGTTGTGGCCGCGAATAGTTTTGCTTCCACCGGCACGTCGGGGGACTGTAATAGAGCGTGTGTAGTAGTCCAGGCTTCGATCTGTAAATGCGTCAGAAATAACCGAGAAAAAATTGCACCAGGGGGAAGGGGGCGGGAATTACCGATTTCTGGAACTTCTCGAGAAACTCATGGGCCTGAGTCTTTTCGGACCGGGGCACATTCCCTTGCATGGTCGCGACGGCCGCCAGGACCGGGGCGAATGGCTGCCCGTCTTCCTTGCTGGCCATTTTGAAATTGAATAAGAATTCAGGCACAGCAAGAGAATATCGGCATCAGAAACAAAAAGAAGAGAGAGCGGTGGGGAAGGCAGAGGCGAGTCACAGAGTGTGAGGAGAGGGAAGGTGGGATGTTGACCGGGGGGCGTCACGGTATTACCGTACAGATCACGGGGTCTCAGAGCTTGACTTCCCGCGTCGATGGACGAAGGACTTCCCCGTCAAACTCTCAACCACCATGGCTGGCCGCAAGACTTTGTTGGCGCCGATCCATTTTATCTTCAGCCTGCTGCAGAAGCGCAGTACGGTTTCTATCTGGCTGTACGAGCAGCTCGCCTTCCGGATAGAGGGCAAGATCCGAGTTCGTTTCCTCATATCTCCCAGCTCCCCCAGCTCCGCGCTAATGTCATTAGGGATTCGATGAGTTTATGAACCTGGTCATTGACGATGCTGTGGAGGTGCGCCTCGCAACCAAGACCGAGGAAGAGAAGCGCCGCCCGCTCGGTATGTACAAGACTCAAGGCCCAAGCCCACACAAGCACCAACGACTAATTGAATGTGTATCACAGGCCAAATCCTGCTCAAGGGCGACAACGTGTCACTGATCCAGGCCGTTTGATTTATTACTTTTTCTTTTCTCTCTCTTCTTTGCGGGTCTATCTACGTTTGAGATACTCGCCATCGCCCACCACGATCGCATCCACCAGCCAGTCATGTTCCACCACGGGAATTCCCTCGGCGACCAATTGGTCCTGGAGGGCAAGGGCAACTAGCACGGAGTTCAGTCGGGGGAAAAACGGATTGTGTTGATTCTTTTTGGGGAGAGTGGCTCTTACCCAGGAATGGCATTTTGTTGCTCCATTTAGAATATCGCGTGAGAAAATGATCATAATATCCTTTGCCATGGCCAAGCCGTCGAAAATCACGGTCGAATGCCATGCCCGGCATCACGACGAGATCGAGGCCGGTGGTAAAACAGTCCGGACGACCATCGGCCTGCGTAGATTGAAGAGACGGGATGCCCCATTTATCGGGCTGTAGCGATTCAAACTCCGTCATCGATTCCAGCGCCAACATGTCCATGACCGAGGTTTTGTTGTGGGTGTGGATGTATGGGATGTAGACTCGTTTTCCACGCTGCAATGCATCTCGCACAATCCCCGTCGTCGACAACTCCCCCACTGGCATCGACAAGTACACAGCGATGCTCTTCGCATTCTGATACTCGGCCTGTGATAGCAATTGATCGGTAGCGACTCGGGCTGTGATGGTCAGACCTAAACCCCCAAACATCAGAAGAGAAAAGAAAAGAAAAGAAAACGAACATTGTTGAGTGATGGATGTGGCCGGTAATTGTCGAAGGGCCTCGCGCATCGTCTTGCGCAGGTCGCGCTTGGCCGACTGCAGCGCCATCATCTTTGCGTCAACCGGGAGGTTGCGGGAGAAAAGCACATTCCTGCCGATACGATAAGAGTGGAGCGCATTGCTGAAGGTCTGTTGATGTTCCCCACTCGAATGAAGGGTTGCCCTAATGAAGGGGACATCTTCACTCCAGGATCCAATTTCCTTTTTTCCTTTTGTTCTCTTCTCGCCGACCCTCACGATGATGTTGATCTGGGCTTTATTATCTGTGGCCTATGCCACCAATGTGGAGGATTTGGTCGGTACTTGGACAACCAAGTCTCGCGATGTCCTCACGGGCCCGGTATGTGGACTCGAACAGGAAAGAAAACAGTGTCAACTGACGCGGCGAAGGGATTCTACGATCCGTTGCACGACAAACTGCTGGAGCCCAACTTGACGGGGATTTCATACTCGTTCGATGCCGACGGACACTATGAGGAAGCCTACTATCGAGCGATCGCCAATCGTCAGTGTGGGTCCCTTCTGGTGGTCGATCTATACAGCTAATGCTTCGCAGCCACCGACCCGTCCTGTCCCACGGGGATCATGCAATGGCAACATGGATCGTATGCTGTTGCGTCCAACGGGTCCTTGACCCTCACCCCAATCGCGGTTGATGGCCGTCAACTGCTCTCGGAGCCATGTCGGAAAGACATTGGCACCTATACGCGCTATAACACGACAGAACATTACGAGGTATGTCCGCGGATCTCTGCCTATCTCTGACGAGATGTATCAGGCCTCGCTCACAGATATTAGACGTTTTCTGTCGGTGCCGATCGATACAGCGGCATTCTACGCCTCGACTTGACCAGATCGGACGGCATCATTCTGCACCCGATGTACCTTGCCTACCGGCCCCCGAAGATGCTGCCCACCACGACCTTGAATCCCACCCCGACCGGGTCTCACAAGAAGCGGAGTTTGTCGGAGAGTCATCTGATCATTAAAGAGGAGCTGATCAACCCGGACCGGTGGTGGTGGCTGGGTGTTGTGATGACCTCGCTGGGAGGCATGGCTTTTTACTGCTCGTGATTGTTTCCAAGGGGTTTGTTGTGTCCTTTTAATCAGCCGGTTTTGCAATTTCAAGGGAGTTTTTTTTTTTCTATTTTCGCATCGAAGCTATTGTTACAATATCGTAGTGTACAAGTAGGTAGATCATGCTGCGATGATCTCCTGTGCCAAAGCAGCCAGTTGTCTCATGTCGACTGGCTTACCATTCAGAGATCCACCTGGGGAATGCGCCAGCCTCTTGATCAAAATCCCAGGATTAGGCTTGCCTCCATCTGCTTTAATGGCCTCGATGTCTCGTGTAATCGCCTCCCGGAGCTCCTCGGTGCTCACAGTCTTGACTTGACCCGCGTACTCATCCAAGACAGCAATCTGCGCCTCTTCTTGGTCTTTCAAATCCGATCGATCAGCCGCGGCGAATTGCTTTGCGGCCTCTCGACTCGCAGCTTGGCGTCTCCGGATGAGCGACAAGAGCTGGATGTCTGTGGTGATTGGCGACGTGGTTTTGGCGGCGTTGTTGGTCTCGGAGATTAGAGCGCGGAGGACATTGAGTCTGTAAATGAGCTTCTGATCAAAAAAGAGAGAGAGAGAGAGAGAGGAAAGGCAAAACACACCTTGAAGTATCCTTGGCTCTCATGGCAGTCTTGAGGTCAGTCCGCAGCGTCGCCAACAGTGGCGGAGTCGCGGGGGAAGTCGAGGAATTCCATCGAAGTGAACCAGCAGGAACTCGCACAGGAACTCGCGGGACACGCGCAAACAGGCGCAATGAATAGAACATGGTGACAACAGGCGACAATGTTCAATGGGAGGAATGAATCGAAGAGGATAAAAAGGCGGAATCCGTCAGGTGGTCTGTGCGTTCCGTGTTGACTCTCTTTTCAACTTTCTCCCATTGCTCAATCTTCCACCTCGTCCCTCCCTCTTTTTGTCTCGACTTGAACTGCACGGTGGCTTCGGGGAGTTCTCCCTCTCCTCTCCCAACTGTCTCCCACCATGTCGTATCCGACGCTGCCAACGTTTCCGCCCGCAACGCCGCAAAAACCCCTTCCTGGAGCTTACCTGCAGACTCCAGCTCCAGCCCAAAATGGCCTCACCAAGTCTCCGGCTCAGCCGACATCTCCCCCAATGCCCCTCCCTAAGATGCCGCCGGCAGCATCCAGGACCAAGAACCAGACATTGAGCACAGAAGAGCGCGGGGCGCGGACCATCAATGACACCCTGTTTCAAGAGTCGCGATACCCGGACTTGGACAGCTACTTGTCCCGTAGGTTTCCGCGTTGAATCGCTAATTCTCAAAGCGCCGAAGCTGACTAGATCCAGAGGGTTTCTCTTCGGAATACGACATCCCCCTGTCCACATCATGGGCCCCGTTCCAAAAAGTGAAAATGTATAATATCCCCGACCAGATTTTCGACCAGTACAACCGCGCACAAGTATCGACGAGTATGGGTCTCTTCGCCGAGCTCAATCACGCATGGGTGGCCATCGACAACGCGCTTTATCTCTGGGACTTTACACATCCCAACCCGCAATTGGTCGGATTCGAGGACCAGCCCAACAGCATTAACTCGGTCAAGCTGGTGAAACCGCGACCCGGAGTGTTCTTAGCGGCCATTACGCATCTGTTAGTGGTTTCGACGACAGCCGAGGTGATTTTGCTAGGAATGGGATGTGAGACCACACCCAGCGGGGGCCGACAGGTTTCATTGTACCAAACCGGGATGGCGGTTTCGATTCGAGGCTTGGATATCCACGTCTTTGCTTCGTCTGACTCGACTGGTCGGATCTTCTTTGGTGGTTCGTCCGACAACAATGTTTACGAGCTTACCTATCAACAAGAGGAGCGATGGTTTCAGGGCCGGTGCGCCAAGGTCAACCACACGAGCTCACGGCTTTCGGCTTTCACCCCGTCGCTTAGTTTGACCAACCTCACCCAAGCAGCGTCAGAGCACGTGGAGCAGATGGAGATTGATGACAGTCGGAAATTGCTCTACACGCTTTCGTCCTCATCGACGATTCGCGTGTTCCATATGAAGCCCGACAACACGCTACCTCTCGCCATCACCAAATCGGCCGTTGATATATATTCGAACATTGGACACATTATTGTCTCAAACGAAACATTAAACTCCAAGGTCAAGATTGTTTCTATCAGTCCCGTGCCGGCCGCCGAAGCCTCACGGTATCATCTGGTCGCCACGACCGCAACAGGCTATCGCATCTACCTCAGCGCCACGAGTTCTTACAGCTGGAGCCCCGCGCCTAACGGCACCAATGCCCCCACAAGCATGCAGGCGCAGCATGTTAAGACACCGCCCATCGAGAATGTGGCCGACTTTGCTTTCAAGTCTTCAGGAAAGACCCACTCGCTCACGCCCACTCGGTTGGCCGCTCGGTATCCTCCAGGGTATTTCTTTTGCTTCACTTGCAAGGACGCCACGCAAAAAGCGGACACTCTTTTCATCTCGTCGCCCGATTCCGGCCGGATCGCCCGCTCGCAGGAAAATGTCTTGACCGGCAAGGCCGCCGAATCGGCCATCTGGCTGAGCTTGGGAGGCCGCGCAGAAGATATCGGGCTGTGTTCGGCGCCTGCTGGATCCAACAATGAGCTGGCCGTTCAATTCGATCACCCCGCTGCTGAAGTCGCGATCCTGACCAACACCGGAATTCATGTCATTCGCCGACGCCGTCTGGTCGACATTTTTGCCGCCTTGGTACGCGGCGGTGGTACCACCGACGAAGGCTTGGAAGGCGAGGTCAAGAATTTCATTCGCACGTACGGTCGCAGCGAAGCCCTGGCGACTGCTCTGGCGGTGGCATGCGGTCAAGGCGTGGAAATTTCCCCCGATCAACGACTCACGCCGATCAACGATCCCGATGTGTTGGAGTTTGCGCGCAAGGTCTTTATTGAGTATGGTGGCCGGCCCACAATGAATGAAAACGCCGTGGCGGACAGCTCGACACCTGCCATAGACGCGGTGGTGCCGTCTCCACGACATGCCGGTATTTCCCTGTACATTTCGCGGCTCCTGCGGTCTATCTGGAAGAAGGAGATTGCCAAGGTGGGCAGTGGCCCCAACGGCGCCCTGACAATATCGGCTTCTGTGGCCGCCGCCAAATTGCAAACTATCCAGCACGACCTGTCGGCCTTGCAACGGTTTTTCAAGGTAAATAAGAGCTTCATTGAAGGGCTCAGCGGACCCGAGGCCCTTGCCCGTGTATCCACCAAGCAGGAAGAGACGGCGCTGCAGGCCGAGCATCGCGCCCTGCACTCGCTGGTGCAGTTGGTATCCCACACCATTGAGGGTATTTCGTTTGTATTGGTTTTGTTCGATGAGCGAGTCGATGAGATTGTGGCCACGCTGCCCGAGGAGTCTAAGCAGCGATTCCTCAAGTTGACTTTTGAAGAGCTTTTCAGTAGCAGCAAGGGCCATGACATTGCCAAGGAGTTGGTCAAAGGTATCGTGAACCGCAACATCGCCAAGGGCTCCAATGTGGAGACCGTGGCTGATGCTCTGCGACGCCGATGCGGCAGTTTCTGCAGCGCAGAGGATGTGGTGATCTTCAAGGCACAGGAGTTGTTGAAGCGTGCCACAGAGGCTGGCGCCAACTCGGAACTGGGGCGAAACTTGCTGAACGAAAGCCTTCACCTCTTCCAGCAAGTAGCAGACAGCCTCCCCATGGACTACCTGGTGTCGGCGGTGGACAACTACATTGCCAACCAGTTCTTTGCCGGTATGTTGAATTGTTGCTTGGTCGTTTTTCAATGCTGCTAACTTTTTATGCTCTAGGGGCCATCCAACTGGCTCTCAACGTTGCCGGCCGCTCTGACAAAGCCAACCTCGCGCTC
The DNA here is from genome assembly GCF_028826965.1 of Penicillium alfredii. NCBI lineage: Eukaryota > Fungi > Ascomycota > Eurotiomycetes > Eurotiales > Aspergillaceae > Penicillium > Penicillium alfredii. The sequence goes on from NW_026622709.1 coordinate 151,755, forward strand.
TCTTGGATCATGGATGGGCGCCCCGAACAGGTGCCTTCGCCCCCGGTCTCCAGCACTCCCAATGGCTCACACAAGTGCAGGACCCCCGCAAGGATTACTTCTACTTCCGCAAACAATGCTACGACTTGATTTCCAAGGTGGTGCTCGCAGTGGACAACCTGGCAGCACACGATCCCAGGTTTATCGATGGCCAATTAACTGTGATCGCCAAGCGGCAAAACGAGGCGTACGGCGTCATTTCCGATTCGACCGACGAGGTTTTCCTTACGAGTTTGTATGACTGGTACCTGGAGCAGGGCTGGAGCGACCGTCTTCTGCAGACGCAGTCGCCATTCGTTGTTACTTACCTCGAGCGCAAATCCACGGACGACCTATCCCATGCAGATCTGCTGTGGCGGTACTACGCCCAGTCCCAGCGATTCTTTGAGGCAGCCCAGGTTCAGTTCCAGCTGGCCAACAGTGCGTTTAGTTTGTCACTGAGCCGGCGGATTGAGTATCTGGGTCGGGCACGCGCCAACGCCTCGACATATACGGCGGACGTGGGACGTCAATCCCGACAGCGGCTGCTGCAGGAAATTTCTAATCTCATTGATGTAGCCAACATTCAGGACGACCTCCTCCAACGGTTGAAGGATGATGAGCGCATCACTTCAGAGCGCAAGGCCGAGGTCATTCGCGATGTGGACGGGCCCGTCATGGACATTAGCACCGTATGTTCCCTTTCCCAAGCCTGTCTGTCAGGCCCCCCCCCCCCCTCCGAAAACGATTGTACTGACCGCCGCAGCTTTTCAACCAATACGCCGACTCGGCCAGTTACTATGACATCTGCCTGCAGATCTTTTACCTGGCCGACTACCGCAACGCAGCGGACATCCGAGCCACCTGGCAGCATCTGATCCAGGATCTGCACGCCGCCACGTCGGAACGTGGATCGCCGCTGCCGTATGAAGCGGTGATCGACAAGGTTCGAAGCCTGGGCAACCGGCTGCGCATGTCGGAGACGGTATTCCCCATTCGGGAGCTCATCCCGTTGTTGGAGCGCTACTCTTTGGAGCACCAGCGACACATGGGTCCGGCTACGTGGGTGGTGGATCTGTTTTTGGACCTGGGAGTGCCGCACGAGTCGCTCTACGCGGTCCTGGAGACCATGTACTACACGAACGAGGCACCCTTCCACGATGGCAACCGCCGCTACATCGCCAATGATCTGTTGTATTTGCTGGATGGCTGGTTCCGCGAGACGGTGCGGCTGGGCGGGATGGTGTTCGGGTCAGACGTTGTGGCCGAGCGCGTGGCCGAGACGCTATTGCTGCTGCTGCAGGGCGGTGGCATCACCCCGGAACAACTGGAGACGGCGCACGAGCTGCGGGCGAGGATTGCGAACATGCGGTGAAATCTCTCTGATTTACAATGAGTCTTGTGCTATTCCCTTTTTTTCATTTACTTTCTGGTGTCTGTACTTTAGTTGCATGGGATGGGTAATGAATCTTTCTCCGGGCAAGCAATTAAAACAATGGTATTGACTCGAGATCATTATTGGGAGAACCGAAATCTATAAACCGAAACCAAAAACACCGGGAATCCCTCCAGCTCTAGGTATCTATTCAAATTCATCGTACACGGGGATGGGCTTCTCGCCGAGGGCGATGAGGCGGAAGATGTGGCGGGCTTTGGCGCCATATTCCTCGTCGATGTAGTCGACGATGGCGGAATCTACATAGTGGGTTAGCATGAGCGCTGGAAGAGAGGGAAAGGAAAGAGAAAGAGAAGAAGGAATACATACGAAGTGTGGAACGGTTGTCAAACATGACAATAGTGCGCGGCTGCCAGCGCACGCGGGCCTGGAAGTCATGCCCCCCACGATATGCTGCATCAGGAAATCCCGCAACCAGCGTGTCTCGGGCTCCTTGAGGCCCTCGATGCGGGTGATGAACTCGCCATTAATGAAGAGACACTTCTCGCCGGTGACGGGGTGCACGCGGACGAGCGGGTGGACGGTGTCGACGGGGTCCTTGCGGACCAGCCCGCCGGTCAGACGGGCATGGTTGATCATATTGGCGGACGAGTGCACGACCTTCAGCGAGTCCAGGAACGAGGTCAGGGTGGGCGACAGCCGCTTGTAGGCGAGATCAGTGGCGGCGAAAACGGTGTCGCCGCCAACCTCGGGGCCCTGCAGCAGGCCGAGCATCACATACCCCGGCGGCTGGATCTCGTAGCTGACGTCCTGGTGCCACAGCGTGGTGGTAGTGCGCTGCGACAAAAACCGGGCGATTTCGTCGCGGTTGCCGTCGCGGTGGATGATATGGAACGCCGGGTGGCCGGGCATGCTGCCGGAGATGGGCTGGTAGTTGGGCTTACCGAAATGGCGCATGAATTGCTCCTGCTCGTCGGGGCCGGCATCGATCAGGTCCTGGTCGGGGAACGCGACGACTTTGCGCTCGGCAATCAGCAGGGCCAGCTCATCTTTGGCCGTGTCGGAGAGCTTGTTCAGTTGCACGCCTTTGACCACGCTGCCCAGGCTGGGCTGGATGTGCTGCACTTTGGATCCCGGGCCCAGCAGGTTTGGCTTGCTGCGGTCTTTGACGCGCAATGCCGGGTCCTCATATTTAAAAGGTGGTAGCGGATCAAACCACACGGGCTCCCACGACGGCAGATACTGCGGGTAGGGGGAGGAGCTCTGCTTGTTGACGTCCACGTAGGGGAGGTTGATATCATAGCTGATGGGAACCTCAGGCTTGTGGGCGTTGGGGGCCTTAGGCCGCAGAGGCGCCGATGACGGCATTTTTATTGTTTGGTTTTTTTTTTGGTGTTTTGTAGGAATTTCACGATAGGGCTTGGAAAGAAGAAGTGCCGAGGGCATGAACGATATATTTATATATAGTGATATCATATAATATCAAAAAATATATACAAAATACAAAAGAACGAAACACTAGTTCGCCCTTCATCTCCCGGGCTTCCATCCTTCCGGAGAAGCGGTCTGACACGGGAATCTCCCGACGTGGCCCGACAGTCTGGCACTCTACTTTTCTCTCTCTCTCTCTCTCTCTCTCTCTCTCTCTTTTTTTTTTTGTTTTGTTTTGCTTTTATTTTATTTTCCCTGCCAATATCTCTTTTTCTCTCTTTTTTGAGGTCTGTTCACCGCTCCAGTCTCGGTTGAGCTCTCCCGTTGCAAGCTTGATAAGAAAAAACAGCTGCAGCCCAAATGCCAATCCTACACATACATCGTGATGCAATGGATTGAGCCACATGGGGCCTCGGCTGGAGAAGGGGGCGAGATCCTGAAGCCCCCAAATTCCAACATTCTCTCTCTCTCTCTTTCTCCCAAGAACTCTCGAGTCCACCTCATCCGGAGTAATCCCGCGCATCGAGGATGATTGGGCCAGGTCAACATGCGGTCTGCTTCCCTTCTGTCTTTTTTTTTTCCCTTCCACGTAGCACGAGGGATCCTGCGTGGCGGTCCGACTTGATCAGATTAGCTTGTGATGCAATTGCATTATCGGGTGGACCTCTTGAGTCTCCCTTCTGCCCCTCTGAAAGTTTCCCTCGTCAGTTCCCTCTATCTCGCAAGGTCCACGAGTGGATCCGTTGAGGACCGGCCCGGCAACCCACACGGGAACCGTGGAAAGGAGCGGGAATGCAGGAATGGGGAAGATCCAATGTTGATGAGGAGATAAGAAAAGAAAGAGAGATAGCAAGAGAGAGAGAGAGAAGTGCAAGTGCAACTAAGCTTCGAAGCTTTTGGGGGGAAAAAGCAAACATGTTTTCTAGAAAAATCACCTGATCGATGATCTTATCTTCACCTTCACCTTGGATGACCCTCCTTATTCCACGCATTCCATCTATCTCTTCTCTCTGTATGCCATGGCCTCCATCTGGTCTCGCAAACGCGACCTGGCCTACCTGGCCTTCTTTATGACCCACCTCCCCATCGTCTACTGTATGTATTGACCCTGAAAATGAACGTCATCGAGCAATCCCGACCGGGCTAACCTCGCAGTAATCGACACCGCCCCCCTGCAGCCGGCGATCGTGCGCACCGATTTCTCGCAGCAGCTGCGCGACTTCTACGTCGCAACCTACCACGACAAGTTCTTCTCCGAGCCCATACCCGTGTGGTTCAACGTATTCATCTGGCTCGAGGTCCTGTACCATGTACCGCTGAGTCTGTGGGCGATTCGGGGTCTTCTCCGCGGTATGTTTGGCAATGAAATTCTTCAATCAATACGGGAAATCAATCTCTGCAACGGAGATTGATTCGCCGTTAATCTAATTTCTGCGGGCTGATCCACTCCAGATCATCCCATGGTGCCCGTGCATCTCTTGGTTTTCGGTGTCGAGGCCCTCATCACCTCGTTGACATGCTTGGTCGTCGTGTGGAGCTGGCCGGATCGTTCCGTCGCTCAGAAGCAGCAGCTCACCACGCTGTACGGGCCTTATGTGGCGCTCGGTATATCTCTCTCTCACCCCCTCCCCCCTTTTTTTTCCATCTTTGTATACGTTCTAATGACTCACTAGGTGCACTGATGGCGTTGGATATGACGTGCCGTCTGCGCGACCGACTGATGCCCAAAGCCAAGCGCGAATAGATCGATTCCCTCATCACCCATGCCCGTTTGGACGCCCAAAAGAACATGGATCCTTTCCAGAATTTGAGAAAGATCTGCAGATTTATAATCGTACACATTCATTACGTGATCCGCTAATACAATTTGCCCACCAACGCCGCAGAGTAAATGCCCTCCCTTAGATCAAAAAGCCGATAGCATGATCCAAGTCCCCATTGGCCGCATCCAGAGCCCGCACCGCTTCTTCGCGCGTGAACCCAAGTTCGGTGATCTTGGCGATCGAATCCTGGGGCCAGCGCGACGCAGGGGCCGGCCGGATGTTGATCTTGGGCGGCCCCGAGCCTGAGCCGGTCTCGTTGCCGGCATCTTGCCCGGCAGCTTGGTGGGTAACGGCCCCGGTTCGGGCACCGACCTCGGCGCCATCGCTGCCCTTAACCGTCGGCTCGTCCTCAAACTCCTCGGTCAGGTGTTTGGGGATATCGGCCTCGCCCAGGAACGGCACCGCCTGGTCCTGGATGACGAGGGCCCCGCGCTTGAGGTCGATGCAGGCCTGGTGCCGTCGCAGCATATCCAGCCCGAGCAACAGATCAATTTGTTTCCCCTCCATGACGGTGAACGAGCACGGCAGGAACATCTCCCCGATCTTGATCTGCGCCGAATGCACTCGTCCCAGGATCGGGGCTGTTCCTACGCCCTTGGCGATGCCGCCGTAGCGTCGGTCGACTAGCCGCATGATGTTGCAGGCTACTGCACACTGGGGCGACATGATTGTGACCTGTGCACCCGAATCGACAAATGCGTTGAGCCGGTGGCCGTTGACTTCGACGGGGATGTAGAGCATAGTCACGCGACCGAAGGCTAGAACGGTTAGCTGCTGGTATCGTGCTTGCAGTCGGCCGGCGTAGTATTGGCCATGGGTATAGGCATAGGCATAGACATAGGCATAGAAATAATCATAAACATACACTCCGGATGATGTTCCATGGCGTTGTGCAGGTTCTCCGTCACGGCATTCTGGCGAATGATCTCCTCGATTTCCCGCTGGTTATCCGGATTGAAGGGGTCAGCATTGAGCATCGCAATGCGGGCCTCCTTCTCTGCCTCCTGCTGCGCCTCCCGCTGTTGCTGACGGAGCAGCACCTCGCGGAACCGCTGGGCGTTATCGGCCGCCTCGGCCAGTTCGGGGTTCTGACGTCGGACGGCGTCGCGCACGCGCGGGTCCCCGAGAATATGGAGCCGGATCGTCTCGGGGTCGGGCATGCCGGCCGGGGGTGGCAGGTTCTGGCGCGGGGCCGAGCTGGGCCCGGCGTTGGGGGCGGGCTGGGGGGGACCACGCAGCGTAACGTGGACACCTAGCATGTCGCCCTCGGCGATGCCGATCTGGTCGAGGGTTTGGGCGGGGTTCTGGAGGAGGGCGTTGTTGTAGACGAGTTGTTGGGCTTCGGGGGGGATGGCGGTCTCGCTTTGGACTATGGCTTTGAGGAGCTCGATCGTCATGTCGCCGCCGACGTCCAGGGTGATGATGTCGGAGTCCGCCTCGGGGCGGATGACGCTGACGGTGATCCGCATGGCGGTTACCAAGATAGAGATAAGAGAGGATAGGAGGGAATAGAGAGCGAACCAAAAAAGAAAGAAGAATATAAGGGATATTTGTAGAGGCGTAGAGAAGCGGACAGAAGTCGATAAAGCGAAGCTCCTTGCTCCACTCGGGTCAATCGCCAGGCTTCCGCTCGTCGTGGATCGCCCGTGAGCCTCAGGTACCACTCTGTGTTGACTTATTTACTTGTCCATCTCTCCCTATCTCTTTCTCTCTCTTTCTCCCTATCTCTCTCTCTCTTTCTCACACACTCTCTCTCCCTCTCCAGCTCTACTCTACCTTCTATGCCATTTCTTGAGACACAAGGCAATCATCTCGCGGGGCTCTCTGCGGGGCTCAGCGGTCCGTGGCAAAAGTACGACGCCCCATCACCAACGTTCGATCGAAGTGGATAACATCCAGTGGGGTTCAAGTACCCCTCAATCACTGCGCCGTTGAAGCTACGGCCTAAACATTCGGAGGGGTTCTGACTTTGCTCTGGACTCGCAGGTCCTCAGTCTTACCCAAAGTTCAAGCTGACAGACGTCTTCGCCCAGTGAGAGGCTATAAGCAGCCGCAAAGATGAAGCGCCAGCATGCAGCTCGCTCAAAGCAAGATCCCTGACCTACATCCATGGATGCACCTGGCCACTTTGGTAGTCAGGCACAGACTCGGTGACCCACATCCCCCCGTGGAAGATTGTTCCCACCTTGCTCTATTGGGGGTGACTCGCCCTAGCTCAATGCAGGCACCTTCTTCTGGATGTGCCTGATCACCCGGTGGAGCTTTGGATGCGAGCTTCTTCTACGGATTCATTGGTTGTGGCCATGGCCAAACTGCAGTCAGCTGCCTGTGGATCTCCACTTAGTGATGCCGTTGAGGCAGGCGTGATTCGCATGTGCCATGCTTTATGCAAGTATACTGGGGGATTACCCTTGGAGTGATGTTGATCATATGTTCCAGTGGATGGTCATATCCTAGGACTAGCTGTGATAAGTTCTACTTTTGAAATGCGCGAAACTCCAGAACTCAAGACCAGGCAGTACCCATAAGCTTGAAAGCAGTAATCCAACATGAAGCATAAGTTCCTCAGAATCAGAGAGTGACCAGCCCTCTCTCTGGGTAGTAAGCCGCAGCAACGCGCTTTCTTCCCTCGCGGAGGTCATCCATATCATCTTTGCTCAGGTTAATCCAGCTCCAATACACAATATCAGGAGTTACCGAATCCGCCTCAAAGACGTCTTCGAAGAACAAATTGCCCACATCCAGATTAATCCACCCGCTCTCAGCCTCCTCGCCTTCCATGCGTCTATATCCATACCCCATGTGAAGCAAACCGAGCATCTGATCTGTGTCGTCTCGGAACCAGGCCGAGCAGCCCCCATCCGACGCAATGATCATGGCCTCGCTCTCGTCGCGTTCATCCGCCGGTGTTAGCGCAATCTCGAGAGACTTACGGTCCACCGCCAGAAAATGGGCTGGCGGTCCCCGGGCATTATCAAAAGTCGCCTCGAAATACGCCAGCAGGCCATGCATGTCCGGCGACTCCAGCTGGTCCGACACGTCGGTCCACATGACTCCGTCCGGAGTACCCAGTAGCTCTTCCCGGATAATGCGACGTTCAGTCTCGGTCATAGTATCTAAAATAAAGACCGGTAGACCGGTCCAGCTGTTCGGGATGTTGTCAGGGTTGGCAACCAGCTCGGTTGGCCCACCAGTCCCACAGCCCGTGTCCCGGATCGACGGGTTGGTCCGGAGCCCGTTCATCATTTCTGGCTTTGGGTGATGCGCGAACGGGGTCCAGACTACGGTCCAGAATTGGGCGACGTCCGACATCGCCAGGCGATGCAGCTCCAACATGTCGAGTTCCGGGCTTGCCCAGTGCGGGCCGCCGAGCCCGGCTGCCAGGATGGTAGGGTTGCCGTTGAAATCATGGTCAATGAGCAGGGCGTATGCATCGTCGGTTTCATCGTGACAGACTTTGATCGCGTGGAAGATTGGGTAGAGCTGGGCACGAGAGCATGGTTCGTGTTCTGGCCAGTTACGGATAGTCACGTCGCGCTCAATCGAGGACTGAATTTCCTCTTGTGCGGTGTCAGAAAGATGCACTAGTGAGACCAGTGTGATAGTAGATGGTGATAGATGCAGATCTGCGAGATGCGCAGGAAGTATGCCGCGGCTGGGATTCTATCGTCGATTAACATGGACTAAACCACCACCGGGATCTTAATACGAACCAGGAGACTCGGGCGTGGAGGACTCTCCGGCAAGACCTGAGGATAGTCCGCCGACAGAGACCATTCGCCCTTAGCAGCAGCGCTGAGCAGCACATTAGCGCGGTTCATAGGCACACGCGCGACAGTGGGAGGCTGGCCCTCGCAGAGAATAATGGCCGAATCATCGCGGCGCGACTGGCTGTCAACAAAGATCACCGAGTCAACGGACGTCATAATTTGGTGGATCTTGAATATGGCCGAGGGCGGAGGAGTGCCATGGAGCAGCCAGGGCACTTCGACGAGCCGCCGCATCTCAGCTTGTGGTCGGTCGGGCCAGTCGGGGTCAACGGTGATCAGTCTGGTCATGATGGTACGCCGCTCGGCGTCCTCCATAGGACACAGAAACACCACCAGCCATGTTGGAGGTTTGTAAGGAGGGTATAGGGCTGGGAGCTGCCATGATCTAGAGTTGAGGGCCATGATGATCAAATGGCCGGGATCTGCAGTGATGCAGGCGAGGTTGTTCAATGCATGCCGCAGCCACAATATTGATCGTTTTCCTGTTTCGATTGTCCAGAGAACTTTCACTTTGAATGAATCGAGTATAAGCCAGTGCAGGTTACTGGCTCTTATTTATACTCTATCCATCCAGTCTCAATAGAAATTTCGGTATTTCAGGTTCATTTGGGGTATAGCTCGAAAGCTTGAGATATAAATCGTTTCCTGTTCAGAGGCCAGTACCTGGCGTAAAAAACGTGGAATCAATATTTCACATCAAACCCAAATGTACCTGATGTAAAGCTTTCTAACCTTCATAATTACCTCTTCAAATAACCAATCCGAACATAATCAGATTTGTAGGTTTTCTTTTAGGGATGTTTCTCTCTAGGTATAAAACATATTGTTATGATTCACCCAGGGAGTCCTAAGTAGAAGCTCGGGTGTTTTTTTATGTAGATAAATAGTTGAAAAATGAATTTATTAATTGCATTAGTAACCTGTATATATGAATCTCAAGGCCAGGTACTACTACAGCGTTACTCTCAGAGAGCACTAGGGGAAACTGGGGAAAGCAGAACTGCTGAAGAGAAAGGACGCAGAAGAGAGAAATCAAATTGTCTGTAGGAGAGAAGAGAAGCTATCTGCTACCTACACTGCTCTGCAGAACACCAGTCCCAACAGCTACTCCAATGGATGACTGGGCCCAGAAAACACTACCTCATCTCCCAACTGTGACAACCTACCTGTATCGATCACCATTAAAACGTTTTGGAGAAGCGCATGAAGCACGTTACTAGCCGGCTACAAAGAGAAAAGAGGTAAGCTCGGAATCGAGTTGGACTCAGCAGGGCTTTTTGTAGCACTTACCTCGAGAACGTGAAGGACAACGATGGCTTCAAGGAGACTGCCAATTTGAATAGGGGAAGGGAATTTCCGAATAAGGTCACGTTCCGTATGGGCGAGGGATGATGAGAACTTCTGTAACGAGACTTGGAGCTGGTCACGCATGTTTTGAACTTTGGCTGCGTCTTGTTTAGAAAGACAGTTCTTTCCACCCTCTAGATATATATCCTAGGTTAATTATAGGTTTTTTCTCCAGAGCTAAGGTAGAGAGGAACCCTCACCGAATTTGGCACTGATATCTTTACTTAAACTCAGCAAATCGTGGGTTTGGCTGAGGAACCACTGCGCTTTTTTCTTTTCCTGAAAGAGGGAAGTATCAATATTAGTATTACTGTTATAACTAGCACGTCCTAGGTCAAGTCTTACATTAGATCCACCCTCTTCCTCAGAGACTTGAGCCTCAAGATCTTGAAGTTGACGCTCATAATCGGTCGACTTCGTGTAGAACTGCTGGAGCGCAGTAGCATTTTTCTGTGGGATACACAGACTAGATGGGGTCGGTCCAACAGCAGCCGAGGCCACGAGGGTAGAGAGGCAAATAAGAGAAGCTGGGATATAGAGCTTCATGGTTGCGAATAGATATTGAAAGAAAAGGTGTTATAGAATCGAGAAAACAACCGTGGAATTCATACCTCTTATACTATAAGAGGTTTTTCCCCCTTATCCAAATTGTAATTTTATCTCGGCTGGTTCGGTTCCAAGGATCCATTATGGAGACTTCCATTGCCCGATCTTCGACTATTATTCCACCATTGAATCCCTTGCATGAACTAGCCGTCCCCTCGAGTCGGACCCACAGCATTTTCAACTGTTGGTCCTCTACAAAGATACGAAAATTCCCACCGATACGAAAATTTCTCTCTTTATAAATTATTCAACAATTTCGCTAATTGAATTTAAAAAAAAATAGAGGGTTTTTAGTAGCTAATTCGTTTTCTTCTGATATCAATATCTCTCTATTTTGACCTCGTTATAGGATTTGGGGTAGCTACGAAGCTACTGATTTTCTCGCTCGTCGAATATTCTAGTGTGTCTCTTTCGTTGTACGGTCCGTACTTCGATAATTTGTATCTTTTATTAAGAGAGGTCCTAATATAGGGATTCGTCTACGACTTTTAGGTATTTTTTTTAAGATATTTATAATTAAAATCATCAAGTTTTGCCGGAATAGAGTGAATGTCGGCAGACTTTTGGACAGTTACCAAGTTTGTGTTCTCCAGGAAGGTATGGAAGCCATTGCTAATAGATCTATGAATAAATGCGATTGTGCATTCCCATTGGTATCTCAAAACGATAGATAAATCCATAGAGGGAGTATAGTAGAGTCGCGAATACAATTAGATGTTCCCTGTTTTATATGACCTAAATATGGACGGGGGTAGGCAAATTGCGAGTCAGAACACCATGAGTTGCTAACGATATCATCAATGTATAACAGCTCTATCTCTCTCATGGCGAGAAGCACTGTTGGGGAATAATAGTAAACGCTAATCCAGACTGAAGTATATACAAAACACGTCCAACCACGACTGGTCTATCAAAAAAAAAAGTCTATAAAATATGAAATCAACGCTCAATCATTGCAAGTCATGCCGCCTCCGGAATTGCGCCCTATGTCCTCCACCCGACGCAATAGCCCACGCCTGAAAGTCATAATCCGAGCGAGCGGCAGTCGACTTGTTAAAAGAGTCCGTCCCCAACGGCAGCCGCATATCATACAAAAACAACGTGCGCGCAAGCGTGACATTCAGCTCCAGCCACGCCAGTTTCCACCCGACACACGAGCGCGGCCCCATTCCAAATGGACAAAAGACCTTTTGCGCCAGCGCCAGCGACTCGGGCGTGACGCCAGCCTCGGGATCGACGAACCAGCGCTCGGGCCAGAACTCGTTGGGTTTCTGGAAATAGTGCTCGTTGCGCATGAGTGTGTAGAGCGAGGTGCCAATGTTGACGCCCTCGGGGATGTATTCGCCGCCGACGGTGATGCCGCCGGCTTGCACGCGGCGCGGGGAGAGGTTGGGGACGGCGGGGACGAGACGCATGGTTTCGTTGATGCAGGCTTGCAGGTAGCGGCAGGAATTCATTTTCGGTCCCATGCGGATCTCATCTTCGCTGGTGAATGTTGCTCGCACTTCGGCTGTGAGGTGGGAGAGTGCGGCTTGGTTGTGGAGGAGGTAGAAGAAGGCGGCACTCATGGTCGCCGAGGTTGTGTCTGCGCCTACAGGATCACGGTGTGTTAGCAGAGTCGGGAGTTGTAGTCTGCGCCTTGTGGAGTCTTACCTGCTGCCAAAAGCAATATAGATTCGATCCAGAGATCCTTGGTTTTGTATTCCGAGCCCGTCTTGAGGTCTCTTGCGTTCATCAAGATCGAGAAGATATCCTTCTTGTCGGGGTTCACTCCGAGGGATTGCCGTGTCTTGGTGCGTTCGTAGATCCAGGTGCCCGCAGATATGATTTCCTTGTAAAGCCGTGCAAGGAGAACGCGGTCGAGTTTGCATTCAAAGATTTTGGGTTGGATAAGACACTTAGGTGGTCGAGTTAGGGCATGTCGGGTATAGAACACAGGAACGACCACATACCACCATACTGCGATAGGACATGCTGGTATAGACCTCGGGAACCCAGCGCAGCTCCGGGGACTTGAGCATATTAAAGCTCTGGCTGTATGTGAGGTCACTGATAATGTCGAAGGACAGCCAGTTGCATGGATTCGTCATCGGTGTAGGACTCCCCCAGCTATTCTTCTCCTTGACGGGCAACCCATCATCAGCCGAGCCTAAAAGATCGGTGAATCCCTTGATCTTCTCGATGATCCGGTCCTCAATATGTTTCATGTTCTGGTCGTAAAATACATGCGCTAGCGTCCGGCGCTTGAACGCATGTAGTTGTTTATCCACAACGCTGAGGACATTCGGGGTGCGGCGGCTGGCGCTGAGGGCAACCCACTCATTGGCCTTGCGGACGTTGGCTTTGATCCCGTATATTTCTGGCATCGTGTCGTGGGAGTCGAACGAGAGTGTGTTTGGTGCCGTTCGAACGATGACTCCTACAAGAGTGGTTAGCATCTTGGTATGTTGGATGCTATCGGGCTAGATTGCGCACCATATTTGTCATGGCATGCCCTATTGTGGACATGCAAATATCCCCGCCATGCATAGAAGGCAGAATACCAGTTTGTGAGGGCCGCTAGTTTTGGGCCGGGGTATTTCGAGAGAGGATGGAAGAAGAGGCGATATATTGACAGCAGAGTCACCTACACATCAGACGTTCGGGTTAACAAGGGCCCACAAAGATACACACAATAGAAAGGAAAGAAAGACGGTACGGCACATACGTGAAAAGTGACTGCCACTGTAGCCAAAAGTATATAATGCATGATGAACGCCGCGAGGTCTCTGTTCACACTATAGACGATCAACAACTCATACAGACAGATCTGCGGGCGGAGATTTGAGACGGACGTGGAGTTTATATGGCATGAAACTGAACTAAATGATTACCCTAAAGGGAGGCCTGGATAAACAGCCTGGGGCCATGTAGTGGGTTTCATCACAGCCCTTTCATATGAAAGACACGCTTCACCAATAGATGAGACGAGAAACTTGATATGGCCGAAGGATGCTCAGCCATATCCACCTCATTGTTCTGCGTACGTGCATTTTTTTTTTTTTTTTTTCAATTTCAGGTTTAATCTTTTTTACTTATTTTAGATATAGTACTGGGCGCTGGGGCCTACCAGTGGGGGGAAGGATTATAATCATCGACGAGGCTCCGCAGGGGAATACTGTGCGGTATTTCTTCCCAAAGGCTTGCTTATGCCGCCAAGATGCAGCTTGATTCGTCTCCGAGTATACATTCTTCCTACGTTATTTTGCAGGAGCGAGTCAGTAGGCTCAAAATAGAGAAAACAGTAGAAAATGGAAAATAAAACATAAAATACAAAACAAAAGCCATAAGCCATAAGCCATGACCAAAACCCCTCCTATAATAAATAAAAATAAAAATAAAAATAAAAAAAGAAAGCCATCGGATTTGCCGCATCGTGAACAATAAGCTTAACCGCCAAATTTGGCCCGGGGGCCAAAAAAACCCCCGAGAAATCATCGAGATTAACATGTAATTAGATCTAACCCCCGGTGGCTTGCCCCCGATAGCGTGGTCGTTACAAATGGGGCCACGAGGAAATAACCATGCAAGTGAGACAACCTTGCAAGCGAGATATCGGACGGGGCTGCTTTGACACGTACAGGGTCTTATTTATAGAACTGACAATCAGTCGGTGACGATGTGTTTTCCACTTTGGGTAACCTTAGTGCAGGACCAATTACGAGAACAATAAATCCATAAATCCATAACCCAACAATAATAATAGTAATAAAGTGCTGGATTCATACGAGACACAGAGTGGCATTTCCGTCGGCCACGTCCACGATCTCTCACTGATGCCACCACACTTGACGATGCGGAGGATAAGTCGCAAAGTTAAGGCGCCCTAGTTCCATTGGTTTCGGGATTTCGCAGGATTCGGCACAGTAGAGATTCATGCGAAAGCACATACCTCTTAGGGCTAGTCGGCCCCAGGGGGGCCCTAAATCCCAGAAGAATGAGCAGGCTGAAATGCACAGAATGGCCCCCAACAACATGCAGATCTTCAAATCCATGGCCTTTTGCATGACTAGTATTAGTATTGGATCTCCTCGCAACCTAGCCCTATCTCGGCGGTCTTCCTCCTGCATATCTATAACTATCGTTTATTGTGACCTTGCTTCTCCCACATAGTGATCTCTATCAAAGATAATTATACTGATCCATCATCATGGCTGCCATAGAGCAAAGCCAAGGGAGAGCCATTGAGTTTTCTCCCTACCAGACACAACTTTCCAAAGAAACCCCGGGCAGCCCTGGTGGCGCCAACCGAAGCGATGGCAGCGCTACGCCCGACGATGAACCGGACAAGCAAACCTACAGCGCGCGCAACTGGAACCCAAAGTTTAAACTCTTGATATCCTTGAGTGCAATTGCATCTTACTTTGTGATGTGAGCTCGACCTTGAAAACCTGATGGGGGTCTGTCGCAACTGACTCCGATGCTTTCTTGCACAGCACTCTTGCAACCTCCATCTACATTGCCAGCATTCCTGGTATCATGCGTGAGTTCCGCGTCTCACAGACCTTGGCCATCTCCCCGATTACCTTCTATGCCATGGGCTTCGTGATCGGGCCCATGTTCACGGCAGCCCTCTCCGAGGAATTCGGCCGGCAGTACATCTACAAGACCTCGTTGCTGCTGCACCTGGTCTTCACCATTGTCGGCGGTGCAGCGCCAAACTTCCGGACCATTGCCGTTGCCCGAGCCATCTCGGGGATTGTCGGCTCGCCGTCGGTGACGGTCTTCGCGGGCGTACTGAATGATCTGTGGAAGATGCCCGAGGATAAAGCGGCCGGCGCGCTCTTCGTGCTGTACGGGCTGGGCGGGACACTGGCCACAGAGATTGGCCCTATTGCCGGCGAGTCGATCGTGGCGGACCGTGACTGGCGCTGGTCGTTCTGGCTGACTGCGATGCTGGTCGGGGTGTGTTTCCTGTCAATGGTGTTCGTCCCCGAGACCTACGAGCCCGAGATCCGTCGCAAGGCGCTCAAGCTGCCGCGCGGCGATTGGCGCAAGACGCTGGGCCCGGCGTTTGCGCGTCCGGCTCGCATGCTCTTCGTCGAGCCCATCATCCTGCCCACGGCGTTTATCGTCACGATGGGCCAGGTGGTTGTCTTTGTTTTCTATGCTAGCTACCCCCTCGTCCTGCAGAGCGCGTATAATTTCTCTTCCTACGAGGTGGGACTGGCCTTTTTGCCTTTGATGGTGGGCAGTCTCCTGGCTCTGCCGGTGTTGTCTTGGGCAGCAAAGAGGAGGGAAAAATACACCGAGAAACACCCGGAGCAGACCCTGACGGGGGCGATGGTTGCGGCGGTTCTACTGCCCATCAGTTTGTTCTGGTAAGATTTCTCGCCTACGACATTCTATTCAATGCATCACAGGATGATACTAATCAATCACAGGCTCGCATGGACAGCTCGTCCAAGTATCCACTGGATCTGCCCGCTCCTCGCTGGCATACCATACGGCATGGGATTTTCGCTGTCGCAGGTAAGTACAGTCATCCATGTCCTATGCCTAGGTCACTCTCGCTAATTATCATATTCAGCTTATCTACCCCCTGTACAAAAACGAGTTCTACGGAGCGGAACTCGGCGCATCAGCCTTTGCAGTCGACGTCGCCATGCGGTACACGTTCTCGTGCGTGTTCCCCTTGTTCACGATCCAGATGGTTGATGCAATGAAGTTTGAGTGGGCCATCTCCCTCTGTGCATTTATCATGTTGGCCATGGCTCCTGTTCCGTGGCTCCTGAAGATCTATGGCCCGTCGTTGCGACACCGCAGCCGATATGTGAAGACCGGGGAAACCGGATCTGATGAAGGTGCCGCATAATGAAAAATATAGACGAGTGTTTACGAGATACCCGAGGGTCTGTGACCAGATGGGTGAAATCCACGAAATTGCTATGATTGTTCTTTTTACTTACGTCACTAGTAACTAAACTTGAATTTTACTATATATCCAACTCAGCATGGTAGCTCCCTAGTTGTGGAATAGAGACTGAGCGGCTGGTTGGCTCAAGTTCTCCATCTCGGCAATATCGAATTAACTATACAGTAGTAGTTCCGATGGGGCTTGTGTTGATCTAAAGTGGAGTCGGAAAGGAGCCGGAAAGAATCCATGGATATTCAAGCATGCCTGTTCGGAACCTGAGTCGCTCACATCATCTAACTATATTCCGCTTGGCCCAGGATATGGCGGTCAGTATGGCCGAGTGGTTAAGGCGCTGGTCTTGAATATGGCGCTCCGGCGTGTCTCATTAACCAGTGGGTTCGCCCTCCTAGGTTCGAACCCTAGTGCTGACGTCTTTTCATTGTCTTTTTTGTTCATGTCACTTTTGATTCTTCATGTATTATTATTTCTCCAATTTCTCCATTTTTAAATCCAGTTGGACCGGGAAATACTTGACCGTCATGATATTGCACAAAACGAACTATCCAAACGATTTGTCGCCAATACTGACTACCTATTACTTACTTCATCTTACGTTTACAGACCCTACCTTACTTACCTCTTTCTTGGGGCGATGTCCTTTTTATAAACTATAATCCAGCAACATCACTATCAGAGCTGCTTGTTGCGAAAGCTTGTCGAAGCTCACTGTCATATCTCCTTTTATCAGCGAGCTTGGTGGCCACGAATTTCCCCACGTCCCCCAGTAACAAGGCATGATTTCACCAATTTCCTCGGAGCTGTGTTCGGACAACAAAGGCTGAATATGGTCGTAGAATAAGCTGAAGAGACCCGAGGGACTAGAGAGTGCCAATGAACTACCAGAAAGTCCCAGTCACTCAGGCTTCATTCATAACCTTTGATAGTCGTAGCGAGACTTTGTCGGCTGTCGCGGAGGGGATATGACTGGATTTGTCGGTCTTTTCCTCTTCGGCACTCATGATGGCTAACGATTCTGTTCGAAGTGCATCGTATTCTCCAGCGTCGACCTCGTCCACGCCTTTATTAGTCAACCAGTAAGGTGGTTCGACCATTTGAACAGGCCGGGAGCAGGCCCAGTCCAAATTCACCAGACAAGTGATCCACCACTGATCATCGACGAAAATATTGCTCTGGTGGAGATCGGTCAAAGTAAACACAAAAGGGCCACGACTTAGGTCTCGGCGGAAAAACAACGGCGCTACTGTCTGCATTGCGGCTAGTGCTGATATCTGATACCCACAATCTTGAACATTGTTCACGGCATTGGGCTGGTTTCGAAGGCGGCTGTCATGGCCTCTCAGGAGATCTGTCACGTAAGATTCGACTGTGGAATAGGTGTACTCGCGAGACAATTCGGTCGGAATCTTCTCATTCTCCAATTCATGCAGCTCCATTGAAAGCGGCCGGTTGCTTAAGGTTAAGTAACCTTCCTTGTGGATAATGAAAGATCCAATACGGGGTAAGGGCGTTCTGCTGATACTCAGTAGGATCCGAGAAAGATCCCTGAAGAAATTTGTGCGCGGCTGGAGATCGTGTTGTTTTTCAGTCCACGTATTCGAATGCATCGTCCCTTTTACTTCCTCGATGCAACTCCATCAACAAGTATCCAGCCTCCTTCACACCATCCAGAGAAGGCTGGTTTTGATTCGGATGGCGGACGTAATACGAAGGCGTCGGCAAGCGAAGCCATTGTAATACCCGACGGCGTATGGACTGGAAAAGACGAGTAAGAAAAGGCAGATGCTCAAGCCGGGTGAACTGCACTCGAGAGGATTAGTCGTCCAGGTTTCTCCCAAAAGTGTGTGGTCTCGTACAGTTTCACCGGTTAATAGAGCAAACCCGTACAGTTGTGGAATTGGAATGTCTGGACAATTTTGTTGGAGCTATGCATACGCCCCAGCTTCGCATTGGATATTTTCATCCCCATTTCTAGGTCGAAATTTCTCGCCGACACGATATGGAAGAGGAAATCGGAGGAAGACTCGATGACCCGGCTGCTGCTGGCCCTTCCAGGGATCAATCGAAATAGGAATGCAAACGTTGAAGCTGCCCCGGAACCAGTCCTCTATCTTCGCGATATGGCACCCATCGGGCGACCTGAAGCCCAAATGATGAGCTACCACGGCTTTCATTCATTCTCGTCTGTCATTGAGGTGGGAGAAAAAGCGGCATTGTCCATCGAAATATCCCAGTTGATGAAGGATATTGACCCCCCGTTCCTTAGCTAGAGAATAGGTGATTTCTTCTTTAAGGAGCCGACGCGTTCCCATCATGATGATAGGTGGAGACACAATCCCACGATTCAATGGGGCTATGTGAAGATCAGCTAGTAGATAGGAATTGCCGCTGTGGATCCCAGTTCTCAGCGGACGAGGGGAGCTCAGCCCCATAGAGAAAAGGGGGGAACCCCAGCGCTGTTTGTATGCTTCGGCACGGCGAGATAATTCGCCGAGACGATCCACACATCACGTGGTGTGACGTAGGGCTCGTCAATCCGAAGCCGAACCCGAGTCCGATGTATACTATAGCTCGCGATATCAATCTTACTATCTTGGGTAAGCTTCTATGCAAGAATTTTTCCTTTCTTTATGAGTTTTTTTTTTTTTTTTTTGTCATTCCATAGGTCTGGTCTTATTATGTATGGTGATAATTGGCCTAAGCGAATGATCTCTTTCATAGATTATTTACTATTTTAAATACTATCACAAATATTCTAAGGTCTTCCTTGGAAGGCTCCATTAGCCATGACTAATTGTTTTCTCAATCTTGAGAGAAGGCTCTATGTAGCCATCCACGGTCATCCATGGATAATCCTTCATGACTCAGATCGGGTCGGTGTTCAGCCCTAGCAAGAGACATCAGCCCCCATGTGTCTACTAAAAAAAGCCCCGGGAGGCCTAAGGGACACTCCGCCCCCATGGACCCCGCGAGCCTCCAACACACAGATCGGGGTCTTTTTTGATCTTGAAACACCTAGCAACTTCAAGTATTCCTTGAAATAGTCTTGACCGAAATCAAGGCTACTTGCAGTACAGGTATTCAGTGGTCCAACTCCAACACCGAACCAACAACTAACCCAACACCTCCAGCTGTGCCTCATACCTTCCTCCTTTGCTTGGCATGGAAAAAGAAATTAATAAGGATTATAATTCCGATTACATGCCGACCCCAACCCCCCAGCCATGCTGGATTGGCTTCGAGAATTCCTCGCCAAACAAAAGCGCAAGAGGAGTCTGCGCCGACACAATCAAAAAGTGCGCAACCGCGAACGCGATCTTCGAGAAGCCAACAGGTTGAAACCGCGCATCTTCTGGGGTCCGCCGACTCAGATGTACGACGATAACAACAAGTCGCCGTACGCGAAGATGGAGTTGCGATAATTTTCAATATGGGTACTTCTTCTGGTTGAATATCTTGCATTGCGAATAGATGGCAGTGCACTTTGGTAAGGGTATTGGTTATTTCAGGCGTGAGGAGCATACTGTACTGGCATACTGGATAAACTTGTTTTGTTCTTTTTAATCTTATGAGATACCATGTGGCTGGAATGCCATCTTCACTTTCTACAGGCCATTCTTCGCGGGTCATCATTCATTTCGTCGTGGATAAGCTATAGCTCTAGCCCCTATACAGAACCCATCGGCCCGGTGACACCCTCTCCCGAGGGATGTGATATGCTCAATGCTGGATGACATGACTGCTGCACTGCAGACCTCACCGAGCAGCCAGCGCCGGGATAAACCGGTGGCTGGCGAATCCATGGGCAATGATGGACTGAATGTCGATGTTGCCGTCACTGCGGGGACTCCACAGCTTGATCAAGATAAAGCGGCCGGACGGCGGGGGTCGAACTTGATGCTCACCATGCTCTTCTCGCGCTCGATAAAAAATCGGGCATGCGGCTTCAGCACCTCGGTATTCGGAGCAGGGGCTGCTGCTGGTGCCGGCGCCGGCGCCGGCGGAGGGAGAGGATCCACGAGACTCGGTGGGCGACGGCGCGGATCGGCCTGGCGACGCGCCACGAGGCGTTGGTGGATTTCATGGCGGCGGCGGTTGAAGATGTCGTCGTCATCACTCATGCTGTCCTCGCTATCCGACCACAACAGATCCTCCTCACCCTGGATGCGCTCGAGTTCCTGGATCCGTTCGAGCTCCGTCACTGACGGGCCCTCATCTTCGATAAACACATTATCCTCCGACGAACTCTCGTCATACTCGGTCGTGACTCGAAACTCGGTTTGTGGATCGGGCGCAGTACCCGGCGCCGATTGCGAATCGGGTCCCATGAGAACTGTTCTCTCAAGGGATTGAAGGGGCGAACGGAAGGCATTCAGGTACTCCTGCGACGGCTGCATATCGCCGCGACGATTTCGGCGGCGTCGCCGGGCGCTGGAGTAATGGATCTGATACTGGGCGGTGCGGGCGAGCAGCTCATCGGACGTCATGGCCACGAAGACCATTCCTTCTTGGATGCTAGAAAGTATTAGAGCCATGTGAAAACATACACCAAAAAAGAACCAAAAACATACGGAGCATCGAACCCCGTACGAGGAGCCTTGATGACGATCTTCTTCAAGCAGAAGGGCGCCTCGCCTCGGTGGCGGAGGACAAGGTTACAGCGGTCGGACTTGGTGCAATAAACAGACTGGTCATTGCGCAGAATATTCTCCGGGAAAGAACTATCGCCATCGGGGTCGTAGGTGCCGCCATCACAGCTGGCAATCTCCATCTTCAACGCACCCGGAACCACCTGTCCATACTGGCCGTAGTTGAACCCCCGCATTCCCTCGCGGAGGTCATCCGAATCCAGCTTGCGGCGCTTCAACCGCCCGCGGCCGTCGCGGCCGGTACCCGGCTGCGACATGGAGGTGTCGTCGGACCCGAAGCGGCGGCGGCGGGGTGAGTCCGAGTCGAGGCGTTCGGAGCGAAGTTGGTCAAGCCAGATACTGCGGATGCGCTCGGCGGGGCTGGAGAACTCCAGCTGCTGAATCTGGCGGTCAACTGCAGCACGAGCCCGCTCGAAGTGGGATCGGTCACGGGCTCGGTCAAGGTGGTGGTCTTCGATCTCTTGGTTCAGCGTCTCCAAGGCACGGGTGGTATTGTAGGCTCCGGAGCGATTGCGTTCCGAGACTAGATTGCGTAGATGCTGGAGGCGAAGCACGTCTCGGTCGTTGGACCCGCGGGACGAAGCTGGGGGATAGTCGTAATTCCCGGACTGGAGAGGCGGACGAAGAAGTTAGAGAGGATGTGGGTTGAGACACTCGGTCAGGCAGAAACAAGACCCGCATCACTTACCATATTTGGTCCCCCAGGCTGATTCAGGAGAAAGAGAGGTGCTGGCAAGAAGAAAAGGGCGAATCTACAGACACAATCAGCCCATCGAGGGCCAGTGATGAAGACAACCCCGAAGGTACACGAAAGGTGAGCTGATAACAGCCACGTGATGTGCGATTAGATCATCGGCTCCTTGCGTTTCATACTTCTTGTTTGGACTTCTCTCTTACTCTTGCGCTTTGTTAGAGAGACTCTTGCAACAGCTCTACTTTGCAGGCCCTTCTTATTCTCTCTACTGCACCACACACAGCATGGAGAACGGTCAATCTATCAGCGCAGGTAGGAACTCCAGCTAGCTCTTCGACCGAACACAACCTGACCCAAGCTAGATGAGATTGCGCTTTACGACCGTCAGATTCGGCTGTGGGGAGTCCAAGCGCAGGAGAAGTGAGCGACCCAACCTAGGAGGGTCAGACAGTCAGATATGCTAACCACATCCACAGGATCCGGTCGGCCAACATCCTCCTCATCACCGTGAAAGCGCTCGCGAATGAAGTAGCCAAAAACCTGGTGTTGGCAGGAATTGGCAGTCTCACAATTATCGACCACGAAACTATCACCGAGGATGACCTGGGCGCACAGTTTTTCGTGGCGGAGGCACACAGCGAGGGAGATGTCCTTGGAAAGAATGTGAGACGAACAATCCCACTTCGTTCTGTATACTCTCATGTTGACCCTACCCAGCGAGCAGAAGTGGCCGGCCCCCAGATTCACAAGATGAACCCGAGAGTGAAGTTGCACGTCGACACGGACGATGTTAAAACAAAACAGCCCGATTTCTTCGCACAGTTCGATTTGACGATCGCGACTGAACTCGACTTCGCAACGAACACTACAATTAATGCTGCATGCCGGCTGGCCAATAAGCCGTTCTATGCGGCAGGTCTACACGGGTTTTACGGGTATGCATTTGCAGACTTGATTTCACACGATTTTGTGATCGAGCGGGCCAAGTCCAACGTGACTGCCCAGCGGCAAGAGACGCCCACACGCAGCATGGTGAGCATCGCCACTAAGAAAGATGGCAACAAGGCTATTGAACTGGTCACCAAGCGCGAGGTTTACTCTCCGCTCCTACTAGCCAATACCTCCCCACTCCCCGAAGACTACACCCGCCTACCGCGCCGCCGCAAGCAAATCACCCCGCTGCTAAGTTGTCTGCGCGCGCTATGGGAGTTCGAGAAGGTCTCCGGCGGCCACAAGCCCACATCCTCGCACGAGGACCTAGTGTCCTTCACCAGGTTAGCGGGTGACTGCCACCGCGAACTACAGCTCGATCCGGGCTCGCTGGACAACGTCTTCCTACGCAAGTTCCTACAGAACCTCTCCGCCGAGCTTAGCCCCGTCGCTGCATTCTTGGGCGGTTCTCTCGCCCAGGATGTCATCAATGTCCTTTCTGCGCGTGAACAGCCCCTGCAGAATATCCTGCTGTTTGATGGCGAGAACTCTGCCGGTCCTATTTACCCGCTGCATCCCATCTTCCCCGAGATGGAAACCCTCGCTGCTGTGCCTCCTGTCGCGGATCCTATTCCCCTCGATCCCATCCCTACTTCCACACAGTGATTCTTTCTTGATCTGGCGTTTTTGGGGATTCGGGGTGATGATATGGGGGATGGGACCATTTACGACCGTCATTTGTTTCTTTCTGCTTGGTTTTGTCATGTATGATACGATACCTAGCCAACGAATCTTAAGATTGTCATGGACAAAGGAATTGATTACTCAAGTATATTCAGTCTGTTCCATAAGGGTACTAGGTGTAGTAGCTATGCCTGCTTAAAACAACGCCATTTAAGAAAGACCCCCAAACCCGAGAGATAGGAGAAGAAGAGAAAGGTAAATAGAAAGGGGAAGAAATGACCCAAAGTCTAGGAAATGACCGTTTTAGTGACGAGAAGCCTCCTTCGCCATCTCCTCGTCGCTCGTCTTCCGCGGTCCGGCGGACGGCTCGCCCTCTTCGTCCGAGATCAGACCCTGCAGCTCGAATGCCTCGGCGTCTTGAATCTGCTCCGAGTTTGAGCGTGCGTGCCCGTTCGCATTCATGTACTTGCCTTCGTCGGACTGGGTGGACTCGGGCCAGGCGTAGACGGCGTAGATGTGGAGAAGGATGTTGACGACTGCGAATCATTAGCAATGCAACATGGAAAAAGGGCTATTATTTCCTCTTTTGAGAAAAGGAAATGAAATGAAGGAGAATGGTGCCAACGTACAGAGGAAAAGGATAAAAGCGATGCTGTACAGAATCAACACGTACGACACGTGCATGATCCCGGCGTTGTGCAACAGCTCCATCTGCTCCTCAGTGGAACCCATAAAGAGGAACCCGGATGCGTAAAGCAACTGCGAGAGTCAGTAATCGATCTTCGCATGCAATATCCCGAGGATGAAACTTACAAAGGGTGGCAGATACTGGAAGCTGTTGGGCTCCGAGCCCAGCGAGCTTCGGTCCTTCAGCACAAACGAGATCTCAATGATACGCGTGACACCGGCTGCCATCAGGGTGTAACCGAAGATCGAGTGCATCATAGTACTGATCATCAGGGTCTGCGAGTGCGCGGACATGGCGAAGCCGGTCAACAGGATCACAATGGCGGGGATCAAGTTCCGCTTGGGACGGCCACCACGGGTCCGGCTCAACCACATGCCCAGCAGGCCGGCGCACCACCAGACAATGCCCATGGTGGTGTGCTGGAGGTCGTTATGAACCCAGGGACCACCCCAGCGGTGCTCGGTGAAAGTGTTGACACAGCCCCAGGCGGCAATGATCAGGGAGTCAAAGAACTCCTGGCTGCGGCCCGTGCGGCGCAACCAGAACTGACCGACCAGCAGCAAAATGGTCAGACAGATGCCGTACGCGATAAAGGCGCTGCCCATGATAAAGTGCGCAAGACACTGGCCGAGGTGGTCACCCTGACAGAAGCCCAGGGCGGCAATGCCACCGAACAGCATCTGCGTCCAGCTGACCAGGGGCATGGCCTTGCCGACAATCCCATGAGCCAGCAC
This sequence comes from Penicillium alfredii, assembly GCF_028826965.1. Classification (NCBI taxonomy): domain Eukaryota; kingdom Fungi; phylum Ascomycota; class Eurotiomycetes; order Eurotiales; family Aspergillaceae; genus Penicillium; species Penicillium alfredii. The sequence continues at coordinate 176,439 of NW_026622709.1, forward strand.
GAAGATCCACCGAATCCGGCCCTGGCCTGCCTTCTCCAGGTGCAGCTTGAGATAGAACCCCAGGGCGACCTGCACCACCAACATCAACATCAACCAGTTCGCGAACCCGGCGTGGACATTCTTGCCGAATTGGCGGCCCTTGTGCGCATGGCCGAGGAAATAGGCGAGCACGGCGATGACGGTGCCGACGACCTGAAGGGGAACATGCCACCGGGAGCGGGTGATCTATCGCCAAAGAAGTTAGATTGCTCTCAAAACAAGAGGAGTGGGGCTTATGCTGGGGGTGACATACGCCAAGGACCATGCCAAGGGGGAATATGAGGCCAAAGGCCAGGCCCATGAGGAGGATGTGTACCCAGAGTGTCGCATCCTAGAACGGGGGAGTGTGTTAGCCTGGGAGTCCGGCGGAAGAGAGGTCCTGCAACGGGAAACGTACGAGCGGCTCGAGGGAGATGGCCGCGCCCTCCGGGACATGCCCGTGGTCGCCATGGGCTATTGCCGAGCCGAGCAGCAGAGTCCAGGCGAGGAGTTTCATGATGAGTGAATGAGCGGCGCGGTGTTGCAACAGGGAGAAGAGAAAAAGACAGCGTCAGACAATGTCGATCCTCGACCAATCCGGAGGATCCGCTATGATGTCGAGCAGCGACGCGCAACGAACTCGAGAAAAATCAGATGGCCGAAGAGCTGGGAGTGTTGCTCATGGCCGTACTCATGCAATATGAGGTTTCTTCGATTTCCCCGTCTCCAGCGATGGGTGTTTTCTTCAAGAAATCCCCGCGTGAACTAACCCGGCGATTATTCAGCGTGGACGGTGATTGGCAAGGAGTGGAATGTACCGGTACATGTATGTGGGGAAGACATAACGGCATAACGAAGTACCAGTACAAGTGCCAAGTATACTTCTCTCGCCTATGCTTCTTCCTCTTGCCTCTACCTATTCTTCCAAGGTTGTCCTGTTCTACTCTGCCGTTTCTCCATCCTCCTTGATCAACCCAGCGATGGAGAACCCTGCTCGCGAACAAAAACTAGTACGCGTCAGCCTCCAACCCCACTATACGGACTAACAATCCATGCAGGCCTCGCTCTCCAAATCCATCACCACCCTTCAAACCCAACAAAGCGAGCTCGAAGCCGAGCTGGCCGAGCTCACCTCCAAGCTGAGGTACGTAGCCATCAATCACCCTAAATAACCCCTTGATAAAAAAAAAGGGTGGGAAAAATCAGAACCATGTTTCTCACAGCTCCAGACAAAACCCGTCTACCACTGTACAGCGCCACATCCGCCTCTTGCACGAGTACAACGAGATCAAAGATGTCGGACAGGGCCTGATGGGACTAATTGCAGACGCACATGGTGTGCGGCAGATCGAAGTGCAGAAAGAGTTTGGTGTCAAGGAGGACGACTGAAACCTGCCCCCGTTAGGACGTACGATGAAGATGAAGATGAAGATGAAGATGAGTTCATTCAGATGGGACTATTTCTACCTAAAGCTTCGTCGCTGTTTTTTGTTGCCCGAGAGAGGCCCCGCGATATACTCCGGTGACTGAATCCAACGCCACAGAATCTATCAAACACAGAAAAGGAGAAGAGAACCATAATGGGTACATCGAATGGAGAGGCACGACGGGTATGAAGAGTGCAAAAGGTATGAGGATCGAGGATGAAAAGAGTCAGGGGGGTATGAAAAGGGAGATTAGACCAAAAGAAAAGAGGAAAGAAGAAAGAAGAGAAAAGGGCAAGTTGCAAAACACCATAGTACACCTTAATGAGTCTTGTTCAAACTCTGCAGGTTGACCAGCTCGTAGTACCGGCCCTTGTTGCGCAGCAGCTCACTGTGCGTGCCGCTCTCAACAATCTTGCCCTGGTCGAACACGTAGATGATGTCCGCCTTTTGGATGGTACTGAGCCGGTGCGCAACAGCGATAGTTGTGCGGCCGCGAGCGGCGGCATCCAAAGCCGCCTGTACAACCTTCTCCGACTCCGAGTCCAGCGCCGAGGTGGCTTCGTCCAGCAGCAAGACCTTGGGGTTGCGCAATAGTGCGCGAGCGATGGCAACACGCTGCTTCTGACCGCCAGACAACATGCCTCCCTTGCTGCCAACAATAGTGTTGAAGCCCTCACTAGGAAACGCAGTCAGTATCATCATTAAAGTGGCTAGATGGGAAGATGGGTGAACTTACGGAAGAGACATGATGAAATCGTAAATGTTGGCGTCCCTGCACACCTGTTCCAAATGCTCATCCGAGACTTCTTCATCGGCAGAGCCCAACAAAATGTTCTCCTTGATGGTACCCTGGTACAAAGTCGGCTCCTGGCTAACCAAAGCCAGATGACGGCGGTAAGAGTTGACGTTGAGGTCTGTGACCTTCTTGTCATCGAGATAGACACCGCCAGACAGCGCATCATAGAAGCGCTCGAGGAGGGCGATGGTGGTACTCTTACCACACCCACTGGGCCCAACCAGCGCAATGTACTGGCCGGGCTTGACACTCAGGTTCAATCCACGGAGGACGGGCTGTTCCGGGCGGTTCGGGTACCGGAAGTGCACATCGCGGAATTCAATTGATCCGTCCACATGGTCCAGGGTCTCACCCTCTTCAGACCAGCTGTCAATTGTCGGGCGGCGATCGAACAGCTTGCGGAACTCGGCCGCAGCGTTCTTGGCCTTGCCCATGTCGGGACTGAACGAAAACACGGTGCCGGCAGACTGGGCGCCGAACAAGATCTCACTGAAACAAACAAAGAACTGGAAAGTGTCGTACTCATGCTTCCCGAGCAAAGTACCTCCGTACCAGAACCCAAGAGCAACACAGAAGAAGACCAAGGCCTGCGACATAGCGTAGAGAAGCGAGGACTTGGTAACTGAAATCAAGCTCGAGCGACCCTGTGCATCAAGCTGGCCATGGTAAACCGACCACACGTCCGTCTCGCGAGTGAGGGAAGCAACAGTGCGGATTGCTGACGTCGCTTCGCAGGCATAGCTGGCCGAACCCTCGTAGGCAAGCTTGGACCGTTGCTGGAACGCAGCAAGCATGTAAAATCGGTAGAAGCCACAGGCGAGGAGAACCGGGACCACAGAAATGCAGACAAGGGCCAGCTTCCATCCAAAGGACAGAGAGATCACACATGCAGCGATGAGAGTAGTGGAGGTCATCAGAATAGTTCCCAGGGTCTGGCCACTGATCCCAGACAGATGTTTGGTCTCGGTGGACAGGAAAGAAGTCAAGGCACCAGTGCTGTTCTCCTCCCGATCGAAGAAGCTGATGTCCTGGCGAAGCATCGTCCGGAAGGCCTTGCTACGCGCTTTGCGAATCAACCGCTCTGAACTGAAGGCAAAGGCAATGCCATGGACAGAGAAGGTGATGAATTGGGCGATTCCAACGACCAGGAACATCAAGGACCAAAAGTTCGCGTCCGATCGCAATTTGGCAGCCATGGACAAGGGCAACGACAGCGCAACGATAGCCTTTGCGTACAAGAAGGCTTGAGTCGGCTGGCCACCACCGGCCAGACATGAAAAGATCAGCCCGACCACCATGAACTTCCACTCTTCCTTGTTAAACGAAGCGATGAACTTAATCAGAGTCCACAGAGAATACTTTTGGCGACCCTCAGATTCCTTCTTGGAAAGAATGACGCTTGACACCGACTTGCGGCTATCAGCGCGGCGAACACCCAGGTCTTCTTCGGTCTTCAAGACACTAGAACCACTAGCCATGGATTTGATGCGGGAGACGTGCTTCTTGACCGACTCTGTCTCCTCCAATTCATCATCAGAGTCTTCATCAAGCAAAGCGTCGGCTTCCTTCTCCTCGTTGATGCGCTGTGCCTCCACGAGTTTGAAGTAAGGACCACCCTGCTCTACCAAGTGATCATGGGTTCCCTGCTCGACAATCTGGCCATTGACAAAGACCACAATGTTGTGAGCCGTTTTGATGGTGGACAGACGGTGGGCAATGACAATCGTGGTGCGGCCCTCAGCAGCGCGGTCGAGCGCCGCCTGGACAACACCCTCGGACTTGGTATCGAGGGCCGAGGTGGCTTCATCCAGCAAGAGGATCTTCGGGTCGCTCACAACAGCACGGGCAATAGCAATACGCTGTTTCTGACCACCCGACAGCAAAAAGCCACGCTGGCCCACGTTGGTCTCGTACCCTTCTGGGAGGGCCGAAATAAACTCATGGGCGTTGGCCATTTTGGCGGCATTTTCAATCAGATCTTGGATTTTCGTCTCGGGCTCGTGTTCGAAGCGGGTTCCAATAAGACCATGGCGGATGTTCTGGTAGATGGTAGTTCCAAACAAAACCGGCTCTTGACTGACCAGCGAGATCTGCTGGCGCAGCCAGCGCAGGTTGAGGGTCTGAATATCGTGGCCATCCAAGAACACTGTGCCACCAACGGGCAGATAGAAGCGCTCGACCAGACCAACGACCGTACTCTTGCCAGAGCCAGAGGGTCCAACCAAGGCAGTCGTCTTGCCAGCGGGAATCGAGAGCGTCACGTCCTCCATGATTGTCACCTCGGGCCGCGAGGGATAGATGTGTTTGACGTTGCGGAATTCGATGTCGCCCTCAATATGATTGAGAATAATGCCTTCGTCCGAGGTGGGGTCCATGGGGGAAGCGCGGTCGATGGTGCTGAAGATCTTGGTCGCCGCAGCCACAGCATTGGTAAACGCCTGGCCGTTGGGACTCACGTTGCCCAAACTGAATGAACCGATCAAGATAGCCATCAAAATCGTCAATACCTGGCCAACATCGACCTTGTGATCGACTAGGAATCGCGAACCCATCCAGAATCCCAGGCCGTAGTTCAAGAACATGATCCCAAACATGCCGCCCACCATGACGCCGAGGGCCATCTGCAGGCGCATGCCCCACCGTTCAGCGAGCTGCAGATGCTCTTCGTACTGCTTGGCGAGCTTATCCTGCGTGCCAAAGGCGGTTGCGTTGCGAATGGAACTGATCACTTCTTCGGCGACAGTTCCACCGGCACCATAGCTCTCCAGAGAGAGCTTACTGTACTTGACGATAAATCGAGATCCTCCGCCCATGATGACCACCAGTGCCACAATGGTCGAGGTACAAATACCAGCCAAGGGAGCATATTTGACATAGGCAACAACAAAGGCAGTGACAAAAGTAGCGATAGCGGTCAGCGTCAGGCCAACTTTCTCGGACACACCGTCCTGAATCAAGTTGGTATCGGCAGTAATGCGGGTGGTCACCTCACCGGCGCCCAATTTGTCGAAGTAGGCGATGTTCTGGCGCAGGATGGCCTCGAGGTAATTCTCGCGGATCTTCTGGGTGACATGCTCTCCGGTGTAGATGAAACCAATCGTACTGATATAAACGGTGACAAATTCGGCGATGCCCAAGTAAACAAAATACAAGACGTTCTTGGTAAGTTGGTGGTAGAAGTCGTCGTAGGGAAGAGTTCCCAGGGTAATCCCCTGGAAGTCCTTGGCCAAGGATCCAAACAGAATCTGACGAGAGATATGAGCGATAGTTCCATCAGATCATAAGAAATACTCACCGTGAATAGAGGCAAGGCAGCACCAGCGGCAATAGCGCAAATGGCGCTCACCAGCATGATCAACACATCCATGCGCGAGGCATAGCGATAGAGGCCAAAGAACGAGATTTTGGCCACGGGAGCATCCAGCTGTTTCTTCAGAATCTCCTTCTCATGCGATGGCAGATGGGCATAGAGCGCGTCCTCCTCCGATCCGGGGGTGTTGGTTTCAGCGCCACTCTCTTTGATAATCGCCGAAAAGGTCGAAACCGAGTCGGAGTCGCGAGCCTTCTCATGAGGATGAGCGACAGTTTCGTCCGCCAGCACCTCGACGGCGGTCACACCCTCCTCCGGTTGCTGCATGTCGAAAACTGAACGATGGTCGACAGAACAGTGGCGAGCACGAGGTTACTCCATTCAGACCACTGACAATAGGTCCCGACAATCACAGATCGTAGGATTCGGGAAAGAAAAGAGATGGGAGTTGGCGAGGAAGGGATACAGGGTGAATAAGACGGTCCCTCTCAAGACTTTAAGTGCAGAAACATCTAGATGTGAGATTTGGGTGGGCCGGAGAGTGGAAGATCCGGGCGGCTTATGCAGCGCGCCTTGTACTTCCGATTGAGGTTAATAGTTCGTGATGATACTGAATGACTCGCTTTTTTTTTTCTTTCTTTTTCGTCCGAAGATGTTCCTGGGTGAGTTGGTGAATTCTACGATTCTCCGATCGGCACATTTCGAGCGCGTCGTGCATTCTTCGCCGCAAGGGCATGCCAGGGTCCATTACACCCCTGGGAGAACGCGAATAGGATTTTATTTTATTTTCATGTTTTATTATTATTATTGTTATTGTTATGACGTCTATGGACCAGATGCTCGATCGCTGACACGAGTATATGACCCCACACTCTACCAATGCATCTATGGATAAATCCATGACGCATAAGCCCATCACGATAAACACACGATAGATACACGTTGACTCATCTCTTGACCGAATTTTCGTCCTTCGAGACACTTGAGCAGGAATCATTATCCACTTCCACATAAGCTATCGGCCAGTCATATTGCATCGGTTGCACGATTAGGCCCCTCATGCAAGTACCAAGCTCCGGCACTATCGCTTTGTGCCGCATTTACGAGGTCATGTATCGGCTCGGTGATTACAAGGTCCCGAGATGATTTTTTTTTCTGCATTGGGTCCCCGGACGGCCCCGGGGGCAACCCTTAGGCATCAAGAAAGGTCACCTGGCCAGGTAAGCAATCGGCTGAAGGGTAGTTGGGGAGAAGAAAGGAACTCTGCTGGGATCCCTTGATTGCCTCAGCACAGTCAAACAAATCAAGTTAATTGGAATCAAACATCACTGCCTCAGGCATTAACCTTGAAAATAAGAGGCTTATTCATCCATAGACACCTCAGGCACTACATGAATATTTCCGCCTGAGGCGTAATCACCTGACCCAACCGAAGCGAAGCCAAGCCCTGCCGCACACAAATCCCTCCACTCCCGACGGTCATCCTCCCTCCATCCAACCGCTCGCCATCGCGTCCAAGCCTTCAAGATGCCGGTATGTATCTGCGATGGGTTGCAGTGTCGCCATGATAAATTGACCATATACTTACTCCCGCTGTTTCCAACAGAGCCACAAGAGTTTCCGCACCAAGCAAAAGCTTGCCAAAGCTCAGCGCCAGAACCGCCCCATCCCCCAGTGGATTCGTCTGCGCACCGGCAACACCATCAGGTAAATTGCAGCCCTTATAAAGAAAGAAGGAGAAGAGTCGGGAAAAATATACACGGCGGTCGATCTGTTCAACATATATCGAAAAAAAAAAAGACATGACCCGAGCCCCGACACAAAACGACCAGAAAGCAGAAGAAAATCCACCGAACAAGGCTGATACCCTGTTTTTACAGATACAACGCCAAGCGGAGGCACTGGCGCAAGACCCGTCTGGGCATCTAGATTCGACCCGATATCCCCATTTTCTGTCTGTCTGGTCTCTCCGATTTCTCGTTCGACCCGCCATGTCCCGCCTCGATCTTGTGAATGTCGCATGACACCCGCTCCACACCAGGGGAGAGACCCCCGCCTTCTCGGACTCGGTCGCGCTAGTCACTTTGGAACTACATTCGAGTCTCGGCAACTGTCTTGTTTACCACCGCGTGCACTTTCTCGAACTACGCAATCCTTGGATGGAAACGACAACTACCACACGTTGCCCTGCAATACTATGTTTGAGGCGGGGAAATACGGGTAGCGGACTTTCGGGAGGACACGGATTTCAGGAAAGACGCACGGCAGATATTCTTATCAAAAATTCTGATGGAATCGAATTGAACGTCTCTCTTTGTCTTGCATTTCTTGCGGGATGTCCCAATCTCACCTATCGTAATGACTGTCTTGGGAATTCGCGGCCTACATTTACAGAGCAAGAAGCGTATAGACCATGGTAGACCTGTAGCTCGTTCCACACCAAAGCGATCTAAGCTATGTCGAATCAGTTCAAGTTCATTGAATATTCGCCTACCTCCAGCCGGCGCAGGCGACAGTACAGAAAAGAAAAGAAAAAGCCACAAGAGGCCAACGCCATCGTTAAGGGAAGACTCTAGAAGCCACGAGTCGCATCATCATGGGAGAGCAAGAGATCAATTTCCATTTTCAGGGGAATAAAGCAAGAAAAAATCATTTAGCGACTAGAAGTAAGAAAAAAAGAAAGGCCATCGGTTAGCATGAAATCAATCAACGGTCGGGAACACACTCACTCCTCGGCCCATTCATTCTCGCGACGGATCTGGTCCTCCTCCTCGGGCGTGAAGTCATTCTGGATGTTAAAGGTCTTGCGGATTTCCTCGGGCGACTTGCCCTTGATCATGTTGGCGACGGTCTTGCAGCCGACATCGAGGAGGGCCTTGATATCCAGGTAGTTGGCGGCCTAACGGATGAGGGAATGAGGGGTCAACAGATGGACTTTGGGGTGGGGGGGGGGGGGGGGGGGGGGGAAGAAGTAAAAATATAAGAATGAGGGGCCGCCAACCAAGATTATCTCAAACAGCATCTCCTGGTCAACCTGCATAAACTTCTGGTCCCACTCGTCAATGTCAGTGGTCTTGCGACGATTGTCGTCGTCGTCGCCCGCAGTGGGGGGGTCGTTCTTGTGGTGTTCGCACCACTCGACCACCTTCTTCAGGACGGGCTCGTTGACCTGAAAACAAAGACTGGATGTCAGTGAATAGCCAGTCAAAATTCTTTAAGGAGACACTGACATTAGGGATGGGGATGGCTTCGCCGGAGTCGCCGAGATCCTCCAGCATGTTCTTAATGAGAACGGAGCGTTCAGCGACTGCGCGCTCTGGAAGAGAGAGTCAGATGTGGCTGGAACCAAGTCCCACAGGTATCAAGCGTACCGACTGAAATGTCAACGCCATCAGAGCTGGTCAAAGTGATGGAGCTCGCCATGGTGACTGAGGGTAATTCGCCAGGTGTTCTGGTGGAGGTCAGCGTTACAATCTGACAACCAAGATCTCAGGATAGCCGTACCGGTATAATTTTGATGAAGAGATCTGTTGATAAAAAGAGAAGCGCGGGGTTGAGGGAAGTGGACGTCGAGAGGGGAATGAGGAAGAGAGGAAGTTCAGCGGTTCAGCGGTTCAGAGGTTAGTCAGTGAGGCTCTCCAGAAAGCCCCCACGCAAACAGTTGCCTTCGGATTTCCTGAGGCATCCGGAAGTGTAGAAAGTAGAAATATTGTCTAGGCATCTATTGATTTATTTCTTTATGTATATCTATTATTTATGTGTACATGTATATGTATCTATGGAACCTATCAACTGTGTGGGTGTTAGCCATCTATCCACGTCTACTTCCAGATAGCCATGAGGATGGGGAATACTGTGTAGAGCCCAGCATGCAGATTAGATTAAATAGTCGGCAGATCCTTATCTCCAGACCTTCGATGACTCGAGAAATCATTTATTTCTAGGGCACTCACGTATTATTTCGGCGCTAAGTGCAAATAGCAGAAAACTGGCAGTGATATCATCGCGAATAATCAATCACGTCCTGCAACCCCCCCTTCCACTCCTTTTCGAAGCATTCTCTTGGGCCTTTCCGTTCTTTTCTTGAATTTCTTTTTTTTTTTCTTATATTTGTTTTATTCTACAGCATGTTCCTCTCGTGAACCATGTGGAGACGAACCTACTTGCTGTTACTGGCGATCCGTGTTTATTTTGCGCTGTCGCCGAGCTACTTGCACCCCGATGAGAATTTCCAAGGTCCCGAAGTTTTCGCAGGTACGTCCCCATGGCGCGCGTTTTCTCCCCGGTGGACGCGCCTAGGATCCTCGAGAAGATAGACTCATGGCAAAAATGCAGGTCGCATCTTCTCCTATCCCACTCACCTCCCCTGGGAGTTTACGTCGGACCACCCCATCCGCAGCGTCTTCCCACTATGGCCGACCTACGAGCTACCGATGAGCCTCTTGAAGTGGTTCTCCCTCGAGACCGGAACGGGCAACCCACATCCACAATTAGTATACTATGCGCTGCGCGGGGGCATGTTCCTGCTGAGCTTCGTGCTCGAGGACTGGGCTGTCTATGAGCTGGTTCCTTCCCCGCGCCATCGTCGCGCGACGGTGGTGCTAGTGGCCTCGTCGTATGTCACCTGGACATATCAGACGCACACGTTCTCCAACTCCCTCGAGACCCTGTTGGTCGCCTGGGGGTTGGTGTTGATCCGGCGCATCGTCGAAAACAAGCAGCGCTCCTCCTTCTTTTCCTACGCGGTCCTCTCCTTTATTGCCGTGGCCGGCGTCTTTAATCGCATCACCTTCCCAGCTTTCCTTTTGATCCCGGGGCTGCAATTGCTGCCTCATTTCCGACACAAGTAAGTCCAAATATTGTGGTGCTGGGTCGAGGTCAGTTGCTAACGCGGTCGGCATCATCAGACCAGCCTCCCTGGCGGCATTCGTGGGCTGCGGGCTCCTCTTCACGTCGACGGCCATCCTCACCGATACGGCCTTCTACCGACCGACAGCCTCGCTCGTGGATATTGTGCGCGCGCCCATCATCACCCCGCTCAACAACCTCCTCTATAATTCAGATATCTCCAACCTGGCAGCCCATGGCCTCCACCCGCACCACCAACACTTGATTGCCAACCTGATCCAGCTGCTGGGCCCCGCATATATTGTCATGATTCTGTCGCTGTTCAGCTGGCCGGTGGTGCCATCGTGGATGCGCAATGCGCGCGCCGTGTCCGCCGTGTCCGCAACAGTGCTGCTGTCAGCCTTCCCACACCAGGAGCCCCGGTTCCTGATCCCGTGCGTGCCGCTGCTCCTCAGCTGCGTGCGCGTGCAGCGCTCGCGCCTGTTCCTGGGGGCATGGATCCTCTTCAACGCCGCCATGGGCTTCCTGATGGGCGTGTACCACCAGGGCGGCGTCGTGCCGGCCCAGCTGGCCATGCGCTCCATCGTGGCCACCCACTCGCCCACCCCGCAGCCTGCCGCCGTCTTCTGGTGGAAGACCTACTCGCCCCCGCGCTGGCTCCTTGGCCCGGACCCGGACCCGGCCGCAGCCATCACCACCTTCGACCTGATGGGCCTACCGGGCCCGGACCTGATCCAACAGCTAGACCAGGCCGTGCCCGCCTGCACCCTACCTTCCCCCGTATTCCTGGTCGCGCCCTCATCGGCCACCTTCCTGGATCAGTACGCCCCCACCGCATCGCCCGCCGACCTCGAGCTCCACCAGCGCTGGTCCTTCCGCCAACACCTCAACCTCGACGACCTGGATTTCGGTGACGACGGCGTCCTCCCAACCCTGAAACGGGTTGTTGGGCGTCGCGGCCTGGCTGTGTGGGCTGTCCAGCGGGTCTGCCATTGACAGAATCTTTGAAATGTTCATAAGTGGCTGTGGCTATGAGGCTGGGATTTATATATTTTCTTGATTCTAATTCTTTTCATTCTCGTTTTGGATTTTGACAGTCTTGGTCATATCTTTTGCATTGTATTCTAGAACCGATGAGATACCTCTTTCTTTCTCTTTCTTTTTTTTCGTTTGTGTTCTTTTTGTGGTCTTTGCATCGGCTCATCGGGATGGGCATGGATCGAGTGAATAGGGGTTGGAACCCGGTGATATCTTCTATCTTCTATCCAGTCACACATCACAGTCTGGGAAGTAAATGAGAATGGATATAATCGAAAGTATATTGGTCCACTGGTTTGTATAACTACATCATTCTCTTGGTGGTAGACATCAGCAGCCCTGTCCAGGTGGTCATCCGAGTTGATCACATATGGATATATGGATATATATACCTCCTCAGGGCAAGGATCGACTCCCCACCCGGGATTTGCAGGTATCCAGGTATTAGCGATGGCACATCTCTATTTCCCGTATAGAATATAGGTCTACGATGAGCATGACAAGAAGTACCTACAAAAGATCCACCAAATCTACAAGTAGACTCACTGCCCAGTTCAGCGAAAATCCCGTTTTGCCCATTAAGTTAAATACAGGATGAGAGTCGTATCACAGAATAAATCGGGATGCAAAGAGCCAAGTCCACACTCAGCACAAACTCAAGAGACGCCAGGCTGCGCACCGATTCGGATTTGGATTCGGGTTCGGGGTGTGGGAAAAAGGGAAGGGGAAGGGAAGGGCTGAAGGCATGAGGGAACTGGGAAATATGCGGGAGAGATATTCGTCACAACATAAGACAAAGAAAGACGTTTACTCCTCATCGTCATCCGGCTGGTCGAAGAGGAAATTGGCCGCTAGCTCTTCGTTCTTGTCGCAGGCAAAGTATGCCTGGATGACCGAATCCCGCGGGAAGCCCAGACGGCACAACTAGTATGGGGTTAGCAGCCGATCAATGCTAGACTCGCACTCAAAAGAAACATACCCGTTCAATCGCGTCCCGCTCTTCCTCCGTCACCGAAATGGCTTGCGTGCCCGGCGGCAATGCCGACTCGTCGTCCTCCAACTCCTCGCTCAACAGCTGAAGGAACTGATCCGAGTTCTGCCCGATGATCTGCGCAATCTGTGGGTTCCCAGCGGCGACCTGCTGGAGGATGGGCTCGAGCATGTGGGGCTGCTGTTGGACCAGCTGCCGCAGCTGCTGGAAGTGGGGGTTGTTGCGCAGGAACTCGAGGTTTGCCAGAGGCTCGCCACCAGCCGCTCCCGCGCCTCCACCACGAGCTCCTCGACCACCACCTTCACCGGCCTGGGCAGCAGCCTCGAAAAGGTTCAAGGGCTCATCTTCGCCGGTTGCGGGGGCAGCTCCACCAGCGGCAGGGGCAGGGGCAGGGGCAGGGGCAGAGGGGGCAGTACGCTGTTGCTGTTGTTGCTGCTGCTCTTGCTGGACATTGTCGGGGATGCCCTGGTGAAATGTTAGAAGAGGAATGGATTAAAGAGATGAATCAAACTTACGGTCAACAGGTATTCGATAGCACGGTCGGGGTTGAAGAATGCAGCTCGCATGGCCCGGTCAATGTCACTTCTCGCAAACCCCATTGCCTCCATCTGAGCAACGGCCCCTTCGGCGGCAGACCCCATAGCCAACGCAGAAGGGTCCCCAAAGGCAGCATCCTGAGCACCAGCCTGCGTCGCACCACCAGCCGGAGACGGAGTCGCAGGGGCTGCAGGGGCTGCAGAGGCAGGTGCGGGAGCTGGAGGGGCAGCGGGGGTCGATGCGGGAGCTCGGGCAGCCGGGGTGGAGGGGGGCTGAGAGGAAGTTGCAGCAGCGGAGGGAGCGGCCTTGGTTTGCTAAGAAGATCGATTAGTTTTACACCTCAACTCACTTCAAGTCTAGCTTCATACCTTGCCAGGCAGGCAGACTAGAAAGTCCTTCTCTTGGATGTTGTAGGATTCGACCGTGTTGTCATCCTGAAGAATCTTGCCTATCGAGCGAAAACCTGTGTAAGCAGACCGGAAAATCCATCGATGAGACAAGCACCACTTACCAGAGTAGATCACTTTCATCCGCTCTGCATCATATCCGCTTTTCTCCTGAGCAATTTTTCCCTTGACTTGGCGCACCTAGAACCAGCAAAATCGATGAGTCCCGCACCCGGTTGGACAAGTTATATCGAAAGACTCAGCATCACATACCGTCTCAGAGGGATCAGCCTCGATGACAAATTTCTCCTGCTTGAGATCCTGTGCCCATGAACCTCTGTTAGCTGTCTGTGAATGAGGAATGCTCCAGCCCACGTACCTTGAAGGTGAGCTTCATTTTGCCACCACTCCAAGATGGAAAACCAGAGTAGGACCGAATGATATGAGGGAGATGAGATGGGGAGTGTCGAAGACAGAAAATCTCAGCGATGAAGTCAAGAAGGTAAAGAGGGGAGTTCATTTCCAGAAGTGACGATTGCTGGAGCAGCCTCAGGCAGCCTCACCGCCTTCGGTGGGGGGGTTGTGCAGTCCCGTTTCCTCACGCCGTCCACTCCCGAATGCCATGGTGGATGATTCTATGCAAAGACACCGGGGCTGCTATGCCTTATAGCACCTGGTGTATGTGTGTTCACTGGTCTGTCTAGTTTTCTTTTTTCACCATGTGTGGACGTCGAGGGTTGATTCCCCCACCTGGCCACTAACCGAGGGAAGTATAGCACAGACCGTGTTGACAACATTGCATATGAGATATCAATGCCAGGTTGTTCAAATTCTATGCAGCGATCGGATTTCCCCGGACTGGATGCATTCGATCGGGGTCCGATCAAGATGAATGATCTAATCTGCGGTCTGCAGGGCCAGCAAAGCCAAGTTCGCGTCCAATTGATCAAGGCCATGAACCCATCTGCAGAGCCATGGGATGCCAGGCAGATAAAAATGCACTGGAGGAATTGGATGGATATATCACACAGCATGGCATCGGGATCGGGGTCGATCCACCCCTTCTGATCCCGGAGATCGCGGGTTGGATACATCAGATTAATAGTTTGTTGCTAGCGGCTGGATTGACCACACCATGGAGATCCAGGAATTGGGGACTCTGAGTCCCAGTGATTAGGATCCAATTGACCGGTAATTTCTGAAATGAGCTGCAGTGTTATTTGACTGACTATCAGCCCTTTTTTGGACCTGACTTGCCATGCACTCGGAATGATGGATCTCTTATTTTCCAGAAATTGACAGATTGACATTGTCTGCTTCCGTCTTCCCCGTCTGATATGCTTTGGACCATGTTGCTGGGATGCGTCCCGTCCCGTTTTCTATCTATCTTCCCCGGGCCACGCGAACCATCCATGGATGCTCGGCATAAATATGAGCTGCCTCCCCATGGTATGAGGACTCCCAGCGTTGCCAGCGCCGAGGATCGTGGAGTGCCTGCAAGGCCATCAGGCTCTCATCATTCTCTCTTTATATATCAATCTCAAATTCACTCCTTCGTTTCTCTCTTTTTGACCTCAATGCCCATCATGCCTCGTGTCCTCGCATACTCGTTGGCAGGAGCTTCCATGCTCTTTACATTCATTGTCACAATTCTCAATGGACTCTCCTATGCCACCTTCCAATCCTTGTCTACTTATACTCCCACTGGCTTGGCCCCAGTTGGTCTGAGTGCTGTCAGCTGTGTGGCCTTGATCGTGCTCAGCGTGTTGCTACACGACGATAACCGGGCTGGCTACTGTTCGATGCAGTGGAAAATGGGGGTGTTTTACTTCACTAGTGCATATCTTCTGATTGCCGCCGGCTCAACTGCGGGAGCAATGGCAAGCAACACGCAATTCAATTCTTTGTCTATTGCTCGCTCGGTCTTCTGGGCGATCTCGGTGTTTACCCAGGGCTTGTACGGTGGGTATCTCCTGATGACCTGGTCTCAGAGGAGGTCTGATCCAGAATGGCCACGCTCATACTCGCATGAGCTCGGCTCTTCTACAAATCTGGACACCGTCTCCTCTCCTCCCCGGGCTGTCTGTGATCCCTGTGGGTCAGTTGGACTGAACCCTAAACGATCCTCTCTCCGCAAATTCCCTCGACGGTCGAGCCGTTACTCTGGTGGAACACTCTGCTTTCAAAACTCCGAGGAAGACAAATATGGATCCATCGACACTAGTTCCTCGACCTTGTCTCCGGAAACGTCCCCAATTATCGACAAAGTCAGCGAGTCTCTTGAACATCGCGACACCAGACCCCTTCTGCGTGGCAGTGGTAGTATCCGCAGTATGCCGAGTCTGCGCCGCAACCAAGAGATCAAGTTGTCGCTCGACACCTTGGTCCAGCCATCCCCGACTGCCTCGACCCTCCACGTCAACTCCCCCAACAGGATCTACCCACAACATCCTGGAGACCAACCCGTCTCAACAGACTCACATTCATCCGCTATTCCGCTCGAACAGCCCTTCGCCGTCGCCCACCCCTACCCCTGGGACCATGGTCAAGGCCTCCCCGTCTGCTGGACAGACGATTACCACAAAGACGCTGACCCGCATGCGATCTGCTCGCTCGCTCCGAGACCAAACAATGCGCACACCATCCCCGCTGCCTGGATTGGAATTCGACGAAAGCACCGGCACCTACTTAGACCCGACACAGGGAGTGTCGGGTATCCTCGCCGGCCATGTCCGTCGAAACGTCTCGGAGTACGAGAAACGACACGACCTAAACGAATCGGCCGAAGAAAAATGATATAGATGACTGGAAATGGTTCATTTTTTATTGCTTGGTTTGGTTTTCTTTTTCTTCTTCTTTGCTTTATGTACAGAATCATGGCTTGTATGAATGAGTATGTCTATAGGAAAGGAGTTTGTGAATATATAGGGTTTTCCAGGGGTTCTCCAATCTGTATTTGAAGAAGAATATAGATTGAGTAACGAATAAATGACCTCTTTTCCCGGTCTTCCCTAGGAAGTATGTATCATCCATGGATGTAACCTTCTCCGTACTAACCCAAGAACGGAGCCAAAGCTGAGGGTTGGTCTGAAAATATACACAGAGTGGGTCCCTAGCTTACTGTATTCATGTCACC
This sequence comes from Penicillium alfredii, assembly GCF_028826965.1. Classification (NCBI taxonomy): domain Eukaryota; kingdom Fungi; phylum Ascomycota; class Eurotiomycetes; order Eurotiales; family Aspergillaceae; genus Penicillium; species Penicillium alfredii. The sequence goes on from NW_026622709.1 coordinate 192,926, forward strand.
GTATAGCGTGTCAAGTTGTAAGACTTGCATATTAATTGATTGAATAATTAGAGAAACCCCGGGGCCGAAGCTGTTGCTTGTAAATTTTTTTTTTTCTTTCTATTTTTGTATATACGGACCAAGGGAGAGTAGAGGGTGGTGGGGAGAGTACAAAGGATCAGAGGTACGTACTCGTAAAGTTGAGGCACAAAATATGAAGCAGAGCTAGCTGCACAGAACTATAATTGGCGCGACCCATCATGAAGTATACGTGGAGTCTAGTCAAGCATAGTCAAGCATAGTCCAGTCAGTATTGTACACCTTGATGATTTTTTGGCAAGTGCAATCAATTAAGAATCAAGCATACCTAGGGATTACTCTTCGTATTTTATATCAATTGGCGCTCTATGGTGGTCGCTCTCATATCTCCCATAATCCGACTGGTCGGGGGGCAATTCTCTTCTCGCCCACTTGTTTTGGCTCTTCTCTAACGTACCCTTGCTTCGACTCTTTTTTTTTTTTCCTTTTTCTTTTTCTTTTTCTTTTCTCTTTCTTTCTTTCTTTCCTATTTCTTCCGGATCTCCATTCTATGGGGTTATTTTATCCTACATTCTCCCTCTATCTCTGCCGTGGCCCTTCCCCTAGACACCCACTTCTACCCGGCCCAGTCAAATCCTGCGCCCCGAGTAGATCCTTGCTCTCCTACTTCTTCTTTTCTACTCTTTACTTCTCCCAACTTCATCGCTTTCTGGCTCTCGCTTTCCCGGTAGGTCGCGTGTTTCTTTTTTTCTTTTTCCTTTCATTCTCTTCCCCCCCCCCATGTCTCTCTGATTGCGCACTCTACTCTCTCCCTCTCCCCCCCCTAGCGCGAGTCACGGCGGTGTACCAGTAAAAAAGATCGCGTGTTTTCATCTACATGACATCTCGAAAGTATCCCCAACCCCCCTTTCTCCACGCCATTCATTCTCCCCCCTCGAATTGTTCGATTGTCCCGATTGTCGCTCAATCGAATTCATCTCAATCATCTCAATCACCTCAATCACCTCAACCACCCCATTCACCCCATTCACTCTATTCGCCCCATTCGCCCTATTCACCCCCAATGTCTCTATTGTTGCCATCCCCATCTTGTACTTTAAATCCACTGCCATCGGTCCCTTTTTCGATCCTTTTCTTTTCTTTCGTCTCAAACTCTTCCTCGATCTCCTATTTTCTATCGTGACTCTGCCCTTCTTACCTTGTCTTCTGTTGCTCTGTTCATCCCTACCTTGCTAGTTCACTTCGAAAAAATCGCTAATCCCCTGCAAAGACGATCGCCATGGTGGGAAGAAGAAGAAGCAGAGCGGCCCCAGAGCCAGCTCATACTCCCAGTACCTCGACACGATCCTCGCGCAATACCTCCGGTAAGTTCATGATTTTCATGATTTTTCTAATTTATATCCGTGCTGTCGCTAATCCTCGCAGACTTCATTCATGAAAGTCCCCGCAGAAGAGGTCGCTGGGCAGGCCGGACGAGCCTCCCTGGACACTCTGCGCCGGAGACACCGGCATCGAGCAGGTCTGAGCCTCGCTCGCACATTATCAAATTCAAAGTGCCCTCACTTCAGGCCCTTCGGACCACGTCTCCGGAAGCTCCCTCTGAAGACCAGGAGCCTGCGTCGTCGACTTCTTCGGGTGACACGCAAAACCCAGAGACGCCGCGCCCCCGGCGCTCAAGCGTGCCGTGGCCGTTCCCGAGTCTTCGCGCACCACACGCCAGTCGGCAAGATTGAAGGCTCCCGACGACCCGTCTTTTGAACAGCCAACTCCGACCAAGACTGCGGAACCGGCGAGTCAACCGGAAGAGGCATCTTTTGACTCTGCCCCTAATCCCCGGGAAGAAGACATCACCACACAGTCACATATTCAAAAGATGTCTCACACCCCGGAAGCCCCGGACCATGCATCTCAGCCCGTATCGCCGGGAGCGACCGAGATCCAGCCTGCCGAAGCGGTCGCAGAAAGCCATGAAACGGGCGATTTGAAGATGTCTGTGCAGGCCTCGAACGACCTTTCTGCCCCCAACAGCCCCAAATCGACTGCTCACGACATTGCTTCAACCTCACTGGATTCTCCCCGCTTGTCCCGCAAGCGAAAATCAACTGAGATGAAGCATGAAGCCGTCGACGCAGAGACTGCTGAATTCCCCGAAGCCAAGAAGCCTCGGCTTGACGACGGGGAAACTCAGTCTGAAAATGCTGCGCAGAATGGAGTCGAGACCGAGACCTCGCTTGAATCATCTCCCGACGATGCCGGACTCGCTGCTGCCGATGAGTATGACCCCGGTCCTGTGAGTGCTACTTCTTTCGGACGAGGCCGTGGGGGTCGCGGAAGCCGCGCGCGAGGACGTGGCCGCGGCCGCGGTCGTGGAGGCCGTGGCGGCACAACCACCGCGCCCGTCCGAGGAGGAATTGCCAAGCGTGGAGGGACTCGTGGACGTGGCCGGGCAGCTCGCCAAGCCGCCGCTTTGAAACGGGGCAAGAAGATCGAGGATGAGATCTGGGATAGCGAGACCTGGCGGCAGCGCACCCCGTCACCTCCCCCGGCCTTGCAGCCGGTGAGAAACCGAAAGGATGAGTTGGCGGCGTTTTTCAAGAAACTTGGACAGGTGCAACAGGTCTCGTTGACTGTTGTGGCAGAAAACTCCACCCAGAAGGTGTCTCGCGACAAGACCTCCTACGAAGATTGCCCGGAGTACTTGCAGCTACAGCGAGATCTTGCCGCCCGCGAAAAGAAAGTGCTCGATCGATTGCGCGCTGAACGTGATCGGAAAATTAAAGCGGACAAGAGAGTCACGGAAGGTAAAGTCTTCTCGATCAAGAACATGACGGAGGTAAGTTGGAAAACGACCTTGCTTTTTGACGGATGTGGTTCTAATTATGGTTGCGACTCGGATCAGTTTGAACTCGGGGAAATCAAGGAAGAAACCCTCTATGCGGCCAAGGGCAGCTACATGGCTCTGGTCCAAGGGCAACGAGCGGTCGAGGACGATGAGCATACCGAGGTAAGCATTTTCCGATTCAAAGTTGGAAGGATGTGCTAACAGCCAACTCTACAGACCGATGGCTCCGACTCCGATTCTGAACCGAAGCAGTTTTTGTTCCGGACTACCAAACGCGCCATCAGACAGGTTGAGCGCGGATTCACCTCGAAGGCTGTGCGGAATCCTGAAGGCGCGGCAGCGTACATTCGTGGCAAAGAAGGCTGGGACGAATTTGTTCAAAAAGCTCGCTTGGGTGAAGATCTCGATCCGCAGATGAAAGCGCTGGACAAGGCGCGTGAGCCCACCTGGTTGGCCCATGTCGAACAAATCTTTGACAGTTTGTTGTTTGCCGCCAAGGTAATCGGCGATTCGGACAGTCGCCCAATGATGATGTCTTACGACGGTGCGGCCGACATGCGACTGGAGCCATTCCCTCAAGCATTGACAGCGCTGGCGGATGCCGCTCTGACGGAGCGCCCAACGACTCTGCCCCAGATCCTTACCGATGCCAATGCGGGTCCGCATCGACCTATCTTTCCACCATCTCAAGTCCCTCCTCCGACCATGGCCGCTGGCCCTACTGACCCCCGATCATTCATCCTTCCTCGCCCGACCCCTACCCAGCAACCTCGACGTCTTCTCCCTGCACGGCACCAATTGGGACTCCCAGACCCGTTCTCAATGAATGGACCGCCGCAACTCCCGCCGCCGCCCGGCTCTAACTTCCAGCGTCTGCCTCTTCCCGGTTACCTGCCACCTCCGGGGCCACCAGGGCCTCCCGGACCTCCAGGACCTTCACTCTATTTTCCTGCTCCACCGGGATCTCACCCTCCGCCTCCTCGTCGGTATTGAAAAATGCCGCGAATGAATTGCAAGACTATCATCGGATAACCGATTGACAATTCATTGACAACCTGAACAACCTCACTACTTGAACCACCTGAACCACCACTGGATACGCCAGCATCACTTGTACCATTACAGCACCTCTTAACCTCGATCTACCACGATATCCATGGATGGGTGAATATTGCGATACCATGAATTTGCGATCGGATGTACCATCGATTCCCTGATCTTGTTTCCATGTACTTTATTTGTGTCTTTCAGCGCCGGCGTTTCCACTGAATGTGGCCGTGTTTTTCGATGGATTGCCCCTGCAATCACTTTCACCCTTGTTTTTTATTTTCCATTTTTATCTTTATCTTCATTCCTGTCGTTCTTTTTTTCGAGGGTAGATGGACAATGAATCATATGAGACACAATGAGTCACAAGTATAGGGATGAACAGTACAGCCTGCGGTGATGTGGAGCCCGTGACTAACCATGACTTGCGGCGGGGCAGAGCTTTTTGCGCTTTTTCCATCCCACGCTGGTCCTCGTCCTTGGCTATTTAAGAGCTTCTAGTGAAGTGTTGATTTGCATTTCATTCTTCCGAGCTCTTGAAAAGTTTGTCATTTTTCTTCTTCTCCAACCCCCTCCCCCTTCTCTTCCCTCGCAATCAGCGAGCCTCTCCGCTATTCTCATTCTCGCATCCGCCCTCGTCTCCGACCACCTCCTAGACTTGCGCCCGCTGTCGCCCTTTATTCCTTCTTCCTCCTCTTTCGATATTCCTGATACCCATCCAGACCTTTATACACTTCGGATTTCTGGCAGTATGGCTGTGCGCGCGCAATTCGAGAACTCGAACGAGTGAGTGGGACCCCGGGAGAGAAAAGACAGGAAAAGACAGGAAAAGACAGGAAAATGAAAAAAGGAATGAGAAAAGAATGAAGAGCTAATTGCGTGCAGGGTCGGTGTCTTCTCCCGCCTGACCAATTCCTACGCCCTCGTTGCTGTCGGTGCCTCGGAGAACTTTTACAGGTATGCATGTCTCCGGATACCACTGCTACTGCAGTCAACCAGCGAAAAAGCACCCTAACACAGACCAGTGTATTCGAATCGGAGCTCCAGGACGTCATCCCGATCTGCCATGCGACTATTGCGGGGACACGGATTATTGGGCGGTTAACTGTTGGGTATGTATAAGAAAAACAGAAAGAAAAACGAGAAGAGAAGAGAAACTAATTCTGTGTAGAAACCGCAAAGGCCTGCTCGTCCCGACTACAACGACCGATCAAGAACTGCAGCATTTGCGCAACACGCTCCCGGACTCGGTCAAAATCCAGCGCATAGAAGAGCGGCTGTCGGCACTGGGGAATGTGATCTGCTGCAACGACCATGTGGCACTGGTGCATCCTGACCTGGAGCGCGAGACGGAAGAGATGTACGTTCTTAATCCCATACATATACATATACATGTATGTATGTATATGTATATTTGTATACAATGTTACTAACGATAAAAAGAATCGCCGACGTCCTCGGCGTCGAAGTCTTCCGCCAAACCGTCGCCGACAACGTCCTTACCGGCTCATACATGGCGCTCTCCAACCAGGGCGGCATCGTGCACCCCAAGACCTCGATCCGCGACCAGGACGAGCTCTCCTCGCTGCTGCAGGTGCCGCTCGTCGCCGGTAGCGTCAACCGCGGCTCGCCCGTCGTCGGCGCCGGCATGGTGGTGAATGACTGGCTTGCTGTTACGGGGCTGGACACTACCGCCACCGAGCTGAGTGTTGTTGAGAGTGTGTTCCGGCTCGGCGAGATGGCTCCGGGTGGTGGGCCTGGGGCTGGGGCTGGTGCTGTTAATAAGGAGAGTATTGTGGAGAGTTTCTATTAATTTCTCTCTCTTTCCCTCTTTACATTTTCTTGTCTTGTTTCTTCTCTTTTCTGTGTCTGGTATTCTGTCATGATCGCATGTGTGACTTGACTTGCGCCATGCCCTTGATAGGATATTAGAGGAATGATGATCATGATGAAATGAGTCTGACGGACCCCCACCTGACTTTTGTTGGAAGAGAATATTTAAAAATATTCCTCTTGAAATTGAAAAAAAAACTACCAAGGTAGTGAAATAGTGTACAGGGTAACCATCCTAAACGCGAGATTCGAGCTGGTTGGAAACTGATATGGGGGGGGTATTGGACAAGATGGAATGTATAAAAAAAAAAAAAAAAAAAAAAAAAAAAAAGAAAAGAAAAGAAAAGAAAAGAGAAAAGAGAAAAGAAACACAAGAGTAGAAGCGAATTCAAACCAGAATCTTCCCCTTTTTTGTCACTCTCGCTATCAACGTTTTTTTTTCTCGGGAGTCGCTCTTTTTTTTTTATTTTTGTTTGAGCCTCAAAACATCTCAATGCAGTGGTTTTCTTGGTATGAGTAGCAGGCTTCCACTACTACACCTTGCCCTCGATCCCAATCTGCGATGGCGGCAGCTCCGTCTGCATATCGACTGCATACCCCGGCCCGGACGGAGAATCCTCTTTTGGGGGTGGCGGAGAATCGTCCTCGGCAGTAGTCCCGACACTACCACTGCGGTCACCGGCCTGGTCAGACTCGTCGGCTGGAGGCGGCGGAGGGGGCGGAGGCGGAGGCGTGGACTTTTGGCGTTTGGACGGAGAGCTGTCGCCGTTCTCGACGCCGAAGTCTTGGTCCAGGTCATTGTCGGGGTCGCGCTTGCGCTTCAGTGAGGCCGCGAGGTCGTCGTCTAGAGGTGAGGCTGCGGCGCCAGTATCAGCTTCGTCGTCGGACATTTTCACGTCCGCGTCCGCGTCAACTTGGGCGGAACCATGACCATGCGTCTTGGCCGCTTTGCGCTTCTCGCGCTCATGGTGCTTGGCGGCCGCCTTGTCGAAGAACCCTTTGCAGTAGTTTTTGACCGTCTGCTGGTGCTTCTCGCTGATCCGCGTGGGGTCGGTGACGCGGTTCTTCTTGTAGTCGCCTTCGACCAGTTTCTTGGCCGTCTATCTCATCATTAGCCTTCACTTTGTTCTTTCGCCTTTTCTTTCTTTCCTCGGGTTTATCAATTGAAGACATACCTCTTTGGCGAATCGCTTCAAGTGATCCTTGGGGATCTTGTGCTTGTACTGGTCGACGACGTGCTTGATGTAGGGGTGGAGCTGGGACGCATGAGCGATCTGTTTTGTGGGGATTGCATCGTTGCCTAATCAAACTCACTGTGTTTTCATAAAGCTTTTTCTGCTTCTCCAATGGAAGCTTCTTCCACCGACTCTCGTCCTTCTTTTTCTTTTCCGGCGGCTCGACAGAGACTTGTGGGGTAGCGGGCGTGTCGGTCTTTTGTTCGGAGGGGGTCTTTTCCTGGGAGTTGATGATGCCGTCGATAATGCTCTGCAGAGCCAGGTTTCTCTGGTTGACTGGAGGTGGCGGCGCAGGCGCAGGTGCCGTCGGACGTTGCCAGGTGGTCTCGCCCGAAGCCGAGTAGTAATAGGTCCGCCCGCCATCGGCTTCTGCCGTGAACCATCCCTCGGGCAGGGGCTGACGCTGGCGGCGGTTGTTCCGGGGTCGATGATTATGAGAGTTCCGCTCCCTGCGCGGCTGCGCTGCCTGACGGGGCGTCTCGTAGGACGGCGATGGAGAGCGCGTGGCAGATCGCTGGCGACTCTCACGGCCTGACTCCCGGCGCTCAAACTGATTGACGGCCTGCTTGATGTGCTCGCCGCGCTTCATGCGCGGGATGCGGTATCCCACCTCCAGGTTGGCCCAGCTTGCCAGGAGCGCGGCGGCCCTAGACTCAACGCGCTCCTCACCGCATGTCGTCAACGGCTGGATGTTCGACTCGATCTTGGAATCGATGATCTTGTTGCGCGTGAGCCGCGGGAATTTGTCCAGAATATCCAGAATCTGCAGCACCACGTTCTGGTCCTCCTTCCACATAGCCAGTTGCGAGTTGAGGATCTGGTACCCGTGCATCTTCACGACGCGGTTCCGCACCCGCTCGTCCTCGCAGCGCTGGATGCGGCCCAGCAACTTCACTGCAATCCACTTCTCCTGACACTGCATCAGCGCAGCCATAACCTTGGTCACACCATCCTCATCCAGCGACTTGGGCTGCACGCTGTCGACATATTCCTCGTCGTCTTCCTCCGTCTTCTTCTTGCGTGGCCGCCGTGCCACCACAGTGTCCCAACCATCGGCTTCGTCAATGCCTAGAGCCTCGATCGTCGCATTCGACAGTTTGGTTGCGCGCTCGGTCTGGGTGCGCCCGCCAATGAATCCGGTGCAGTTCGGCTCGCCGCAGTAGCAAGGTTGGGGGTCCGCGCCATAGCGGTCGACGTTGTAGTTAAAGACCAACTCCTCGCCGGTTTGCACAGCGCGCTCGGCGAAGATGCCCATGCGCAGCTTCTCACCTACCACCCACTTGTCGACATAGCAATTGGGGTTGCAGGAGTGGTTGCAGAATCGGCCCAGGTTGCCCTTCTTGGTCGCATCGACAAATTCGCCCTTGTTCAAAGACATGAAATAAAAGTGCTTGATGCCCTCCTCGTCGTATTGTCTCATGCGCCGGCGGAACTGCGGCTCGCCCACCACCTCGCCGACATACTCGAAGATCAGCTGGTGCGGCTCGAGGTTGGTCTCTGCGCGCAGCCCAAAACCCTTCTTGTCGGTCTGGATGACCGCCACACGTGCATACTGTTTCTTCTGAAACCGCTGGTTCCGACAGTCCGGTCCACAGCCACAATCTCCCACACACTCGATCTTGGTCGCGCGGTTGATGCAGTCGGAGTCTTCGCCGCATGCCAAATTTTGGCCGATCTCGGGAACTGGAAGGGTTCAGTTAGAAAAAAGATCGAGATAATGCCGGTCCCCATTCAGAAATCATGTTTTTCCTTTCCGATGCCGCCATCTACAGTCGCACCGAGATGAGCGAGCGGCATGGGAAGAAAAAAAAAATCAACCCGCCAAAACTGAGACGTACCCCACTCTTCGGTGCAATCGCACTCCATGGCATGCTCCGTGTAGCCCATGTATTTATTGGCATACCAGCAGGCCTGGATCTGCTCAAACGTGGCGAGCGCATCCTGGGTGCTGTCTGGGAGATGGGTGTACAGCGGCGGAGGACGCGACACCACCTTCTGCGAGGAACTGCGAGACAACTTGGGCGGCTGGCCCGGCTCTTGCTTCACCACAAGATCACCGACGTTTTCTCCAGTCGACTCAGGGGATGGCGGGATCTCCATTTTGGGTGAGGGGGGGGATCGAGATCGCGATCGCTCGGGGGGTGGATTGGGGTCTCCGTTGACCCGGGGAGAATCCATGGCTGCCTCAGTGTCTTTGGAGTCCGCGTTGTCATGGGCAGACATGACGACACGGACAGAGAAGAGGGAAGGGTGCGCGCGCAGGAAGAGAGGAAAGCAGAAGGTTGGGGTGAAGGGTGGTTTTCCGGCGCGCCAAGAACCGACACCGAGGAATCAAGGGGTCTTGGAGGCACGAAGTTCACGCTGGCTTTGTTTCATTCACTCATGGATTCATTGAAATTTTGGACTCGATCAATAGAGTGGCAGATGTCTCTCCTGGTTAAGAATCATGTTTCTGCTGCTTGGGAAGCCTCTTGAGCTCGTGCTTCGAGCGGGCCATCCCCGACGTGGGGATTACGACGCGTCTTCACAGCTGGAGAGTACGCTCAGGATCGATAAGAGCTCAGTTATCAGAAAGCTTGGGTTTTGGTGAATCCACAGAGAGTGATTTAGCGGAGATGCAGGAGTCTCTGTGTGTCGAGTTCACCTCAAAACACGTTCCAAGAAGACATCGATGGCGGTAGAACCATAGGCTCAGCGTGATCAATGGATGCTGCAGGGTTCAATGCAGCGCCAAAGAATCAAAAAACCCGGGCGGGTAACGATTGGGAGTAGGAAGGATGGGAAATAGAGGATCCGATCGAATCAGAATATTAGAGAAGAATACCTCGAACCTCGAACTACTAGGTAGGGATGTACTATGCCATAGAGAACACTATGATCCATTTCTGATCCGTGTTCTATTCTATTGAATATATAATATCTAATTCAGTTTATTCTAATATTCCAACCCTCCGATCTTCAGTGGATCCCAGCGCCAACCCCTCCAGCGCCTATCAGCCACTCGGGGGGATTGGCGCCCCAATACCGTGGTTTACCGGGAGAAAAAGGCGACTTAGGGCCTGGCAGTCCCTTGGCTCTGGAATATGACATTTCTATATATCCAACTTCTCTCTATCTCTACAATCTATTCTATACTCTCCTATCTACCATCTTTGATACAACATACTATACTATATATACTATGCTATATACTATATAAGATACTATATACTATGTACTATGTACTATGTACTACCCACATCTACACCAATATCCCGTTAGTGGTAATTTTGAATCTCAACGATCCCAAACACAAAACCTGAAACATGTAATAAACTGCAGCTTTCCTCTAACGCGCGCGATCCCGATTGTTTTGCAATAATAGGGGGAGGTTCGTTCTATTTTGTGGCTCTTTGGAGGCCTTGTGTTTTTACATTTCTCTCTAGTGCCCTCTTTTGCTTTTCTTTTTTTTTTCTCTTTTTTCTTTCGTGGTCCACTGGATATGGGGATATAGAAAAAGTTGCCTCTTCTCTCGTTCTACTTTTTTCCTTGGGGGGTTTTTTTGGTCTTTTTTTTTCCCATTTTTTTTGCCCCGAACCCTTGAGGGTCGAGGTTGTGTTGTGTTGTGTTTTTTTTTTCTTGTCTCGGCCCTAAACTACTTCTTCTATTCTTCTGTCATTTGCTCTCTCTTTTGTTCCTTGTTATTTCCTATCTGGGGCTATCTGGGAGGTTTTGGTCTGTTGTTTTTTTCCTGCACGAGGGAAGATCTATCCGCTTCCATGGTTTGGATATGTCGAATCCACCTGATAGGCCATGGACCGAAGAGGAGAGGGTATGTGTGTCCCATTGACCTTCAATTTCAGCATGCTGACCCCTCGTCCTCGTCCAGTACACTCTGCTCACCGAGATCCTCAAGAAGGCCGGTATTCCGTCCAGCCATCTCGTCCGGATGATTCGCGACTTTCGCATCGCGCCCAACTGGGGGGATATCCCCCTCCCCTCCGGCCGGTCCCTCAATTCGTGTCAATTGGCCTTCTATCATATGTGCCAGCAGCCCGCGCACCCTCCGACTCACCCCGCGTCGTTTCCCCCGCGTCTGGACGTGACCGGCCCGCCGGCGCCGCCAATGGATCCGAGCGCCCTGCGCAAGCGGCCGCTCTATCCATCAGACAAACCGGCTCTGGCGCCTCGCGCTCTCCAACCTCGGCCGTCGGCTAGCACCGTATCGTATAGCAGTGCGAGCGGCGCGTCAGTTCAGCTGTCCCCGCGGTTGGAGTCTTCCAACGAGCCCCCGCGCAAACGTGGCCGTCCCAGCAAAGCAGAGACCGAGCGCCGCAAAGCCGTTGCTGAGGCCCGTGGCGAGACCTACCCTCCGCCGCGCCGCTCCAACTCCGGCCCTCTGAAGATCCCCCCGTCGCCGACGAGCCCGGCCACGGCGGCGTCCGCGGGAACAGTGCCGTCACCAGCACCGCTCCCACCACCGGGCCTTCCCCCGGCTCCAATGCACTACGAGGGGCCGGCAAGCCGGCCTCCCGCGCTGCCACCAGGCCCATCTGCGGCCGATGAACGACGTGATCTTCCCTCACGCAGCATGGGCTCTAATCTGCGTGAGCTGCCCCGTCCTACAGAGCTCGGCCATACCCTCCCATCACCTCACACCCTCCAACTCGGACCCCGAGATTCATTCCCACGCCTCGGCAGCAACCCAGTTGAGCGTCCATCCTACAGTTCCTTTGCCGCAGACCGCTTCTCCCCACCAGACAGCGGCCGCCGCGACTCTGTCACCAGCCAACCTAACCCGCCATACAATGAAGGACGAATGAGCACAGCGCCAGCCGAAAAACCGCCGCGGTGACATTCTGATACCTATCACTGCTTCAATCTATTCAGCATCTCATCAGCATTTCCTCTCTTATCATTTTGCTCGCGTCTCGCCCCCCCGCCATGAATGAACGATCCAGCCAATTGATGAACCATAGATAGCGTTCCTTGTGTTTATTCACCCACTATCCAAGCCCTCGAGTTCTCAAGCCTCTCAAACATTCCTTGACTCCTTCTCGACATCCCGTTTTGCGTTGCAAACCCTGACCTTGATGTGCCCACGAGTGCTCACGTTCGATGAAGATACGGCTTTGATATTGTCTTAGCGATTGCACCCAGTTGCCTTCACTCATCCCCTCATCCTCCGTCCCTGATGCGCCTGAATTACCACGGCATGAGATTGCCCAGGTGGTAGGCTGTTCAGTACCAGAGGACTTGACGACCAAGACGTTTTAGCCAAGCGATGCCCAGATCTTTGCATTGACTTGCTTTTGCTTGTTGCTTGTTGCTTGTTGCTTGTTGCTTGTTGCTTTTTGCTTCTTTGATTATGATGGTTTTTCTTCTTCTTCTTCATCTTTTCATCTTCCTTCTTCATATGCCTTGCATGATTTGCATCCCAAGCAGCCACGACCTCTTTCTTGCATGGCGACGCGGCAGTCCTTCCAAGTCTTTGTTTTCAAAAGCTTGAGCTTTGATTTGGACCTGTTTGATTTGACTATGACTTTTTTTTTTTTTTTCTTTTTCCGTCTCTCTCTCTTCTTTTTACTGCCTTGTTTATTCTTATTCTCGGCTGCAGTGTCTCGCTGGACTTTGTATTATGTATTATCTTATCTTTTCTCATATTGACATTGATATTGACATTGATATTTCGTGCGTGATTCTGTGGCCGTTAACCGACTTTATGATTGATGCCTTGCTAAAGATTTTCTAATCCACCTGCTTAAATGGATATCAGACGAGCTACCCCGTAACCACCATTATTTACATGCAGACTCGTCGAGGAAGATGTTCAAAGTGGAAATTGGAATTGTCTTACCCCGCTAGCACTCGAAAACGAACGACAGGAGGTGAAAGACCAGAAGATAAGAAGGAAGAAAAGGTAATACAGATGCATTGCTTGTACACAACTCGCCACTCAGCACGCCAATATCCACAAAGTAAGAATCAACTATTTCCTCCTCGCAACACCCCGTGCTATACTGCTATACCTCGATATATCAAGCCCTAATATGAGAATCGAACTCACGCATCACCCTGCTTGTCCCGAACACGGCCCAACAGACGCCGCAGCTGCGCCGAGGAATCGTCCGTCCCCGGCTGCGAGTCTGTAGCCGGCACGCCAGTCGCCTCGAGGGAAGAGGCCTCCGGGTGCGGCAGAGACTGCGAGGACAGCGAAGATGAAGGCGGATGGCTGGCAGCAGGAGAAGACTCCTGCGCACGCTCGGCCGACTGTCTCTGCTGCTGGATCTGGTTGCGAAGCAGGCTGGCCGCGGCGCTGAAGGCCGACGGGGCGCTCTGCGACGGCTGGAGGTCTTTCATTCGGCCGATCTGCAGGTCCAGCGACTTGTCCTTGGCGAGCTTCATTACGTCGTCTTTGCCTTCGACGCGCCGGGTCAGATACACCTTGGGCCCCGTGTCGCGGTCCGTCAGGCTGGCCTTGATGCGTTCGAGTTCCTGGCGGTACGCCGTTTCGTAGATGTCGAACTCGGCGGCCCCCGGCGACTCGCTGACGGGATGCATGGGCTCGTCCGACTGCAGATCCATGGGGTCTGCGCGGTCCAGCGTGCTTTCGGGCTCTTCGAAAATGGGCCCTGAGTCGTCGGTCATGTTCGGGTTGTTGGACTGCTGCGTCGATGGTCCTGAGTATGTGGATGGGCCGATGAAGAGATACGGGTATTCCTCCTTCAGGGGATCCCGCGCGTGGCCTCGAGTCCCCTCGGCACTGCGCTTGGTCGCGGCCGAGCTAGCCCGCGAGAGCGGATGCCGAGGCGACGCCGATTGGGAGGTTTCTCCCAAGACATCTGGTTTCCCCTGAGATTTCTCACTGTGTATTGAGCCCGAGTCTTTCCGCTCAGGCTCAAACACGCCACTCGGCCACTGGCTGCTGGCGGGACTGTGCTCGTACCGGGACGAGAAGTTGGTTGAATCGCTCGACCCCGTTACCCCGGAATCTCCTCGACGGTCCATAATCCCCGCCAGCATCGGGTGCCGCCCCATCCCCGCCCGAGCCTGGTTGGTAGGGGGATGGAGGTCGGCACCAACTCTCGGAAATTCTTCATCTGGGTCCATCTCCATGGGCGGCTCGACGAAGTGAGCCTCGTGACCCTCACCCAGGATACTTTGCATGGGGGGAGCTGATTTTGCAGGGCCGATCAGCCGTTTGAATCTCTTGACGGCTTTCATCTACATGGATCACATCAGCGGCAATCTTCAGAAAGTGAGTGTGATGGCCACATACCACTGTTATCAAGTGGTTCATGTTCCTCGTAATCGCCGAGTTCATTTCTTCCTCGGTTGGAGGCTCGACGATCTGCGCCGTGTTCTCTTCCCATGGCAGCAAAGGATCGGCCCCGTTCTTCGTGACCCAAGGATGGACCTGTAATCTATGAGCTCGTGTGTAAATTCATTTAGATGTTCTTCACTTACCCGCAATTCGCGCATCTTGATCCGCTTGGTCGGGTCTTTCTCAAGAATCCGGCCGATCATGTGCTTGAAACCCTCATCCGTCTCGTCTTCGCACATAACCGGGTCGTTCCGGATGCTCTCATACAGTTCGAAGATGCTCTGTTTCTCAAAGGGCAGCTTCCCGTATCGGAGACAGTAAAGAGTGACCCCCATAGACCAAATATCCGCGGCTTTCCCCGAGACATCGCCGTGTTTGACGACACATAGCTCCGGTGGGAGGAACGCAGGAGACCCGGCCGATTTGGCCGTGAACATGTCCGAATTCTTCTCGAACATCTCAGACACTCCGAAATCGACCACCTTGAGCACGTCGTCGTTGGTTACCAAGCAGTTGTCTGGTTTGATGTCTCGATGGACAATACCCTGGGCGTGCAGGTATTCAATCCCCAGGATCAAATCGCGAAGCCAGCAGCGACACTGCTCGTCGTCGTAGGGGTCAGCCCTATCCTCTAAGCCGACCTTCATGACCACGCCCTTCTTGCACATTTCCATCACCATGTACAGAGAATCCTCCGTTGGGTCATCCAACACCTCGATCAGCGACACCAAGTTATTGTGGTTCAGCTTCTTCATGATTGCAATCTCCTCCTTGATCAGATACAAAGGATTCTTTGCATTCTCATTCTCGCCCGCCGGATTCCGGTGAAGCGGCGAGTTGAACTCGGTGCCCGGTCGTCGGGGGCCGCGCGGTCTTCGCAAGAGATGCGATTGTGCTCGTTTCCTCAACCGGGCCTTGGAGAATTCTTTGACTGCCTGGTTTTATAGAGTGTTCATCGGACTGTTAGCGACAGGAACCTTTCCAATCGTCCAATGTTCGAGGGGTTGTATATAAACTGCTGGAGGAGGGTCGTACAAATTCATTGCCAAATTGATCAGCAGCCAGATGAACGGCCCCGAAAGAACCTCGTCCAATCTCCTGCTTGATCACATATTGGTTGATGCGATGCTCGGCGGTGCCATCATCCTGGCTTGTTCGATACTCGGAGCGGGCGTCCAGCGTTTCCTAGTCCCCTCGAAGCAGGATCAGCTCACCGACTCTGTCACGATGGTGCGCAGGAACCGACCTTCACCGGACGCCGTGTTCTCGGGTTTCGTCGGCGGTGTCTCTGATGGCTGTCATATGAGGCCTCAGAGCTGGAGATGTAAATGGCATGTGTCAGCCAAGCATTCCTTCCAAAGTTCCCATATATAAGGCCTTGGTGTTTTCCGAATCTTGACCTGACATCCAGCACCGAGGCAACTTACGCAAGTCTCTTGGCTGGTGGGGGTCCAGGTAGACCATCCGAGTCAATCGAAGCCTCAGCAGAGACATCGGAGGGGGTCTCAACTTGATCATTCATTGTAGGGTGGTGGCCCTCTCTGGGCGGAAGATGGGTGTGGGGTCAAGAGGAGAGACTGGTCGGAGGGGGGTTTTGATAACGTGAGATGCGGGCTGTCAGCCTTACAGACCCTGCAAGGAAGATCGTAAAAAACCGGCCAAAAACCACACACCAAAAATCCCCCGAAGAAAGGCGCATAAATTAACAGTGTCATTGTAGGAGGATTTCTAGGCAGCTTTATTTTGGCTTATCGGGTACCTCCTGTCCCACCGTATCGCCCATACTACCGAAAGTACCTTTTTTTATCGATAGTCCCCCGTTCACCGCCCCATGCCCGAGTCTCCTGAACATCAACAAATCCCCGAGGGGTCTGTTGAGCGCAACCATGGCCGTCTACTCGTTCTATATCTTTGACCGCCACGGTAAGCACGGCTCTCTGCGTCTCCACCCAGAGAATCACCCACTAACTCGCTGTGCAGCGGAATGTATCTACAAACGCCGCTGGCTCCCTCGGCCGACCTCGATCGTGGGGAAATCCTCACGCTCCGCCTCTGAGACCCCGACCCCGGGCCTCGGCCAGACGGTGCGGTCCACGGATGATGATTCAAAGTTAGTGTTTGGGACGGTGTTCTCGCTGCGGAATATGGTGCGCAAACTGGGCGGCGAAGAGGACAAGTATGACCTCCTCCCCCTTGAATATGTCCGCACCAGACCGGCATCGCTGACATTGGGCCGACGCCAGTTTTATCTCGTATACCACCAGCCAGTACAAGCTCCACTACTACGAGACGCCCACCAATATCAAGTTCGTCATGCTCACGGACCTCAAGAGTCCGAGCATGCACATTGCGCTGCAGCAGATCTATATCAATCTCTTTGTGGAATACGGTTCGTGGTTCTGGTTTTAGGGTCTGGTGATCGCCTGCTGACTCGATGCACAGTGGTGAAGAATCCACTTTCGCCGACCGAGCATCCCGGTGGGGTGGGCGTCAACAATGAGCTTTTTGAGGAGTCTCTAGAACAGTTCGTGGTACGTGGTGTTTTAGGTGGTCGCTGCGAGTTTGCCTTTTGTTGACTTGTTTTCTGATCTGCTAGCAGACTCGGGTTTTATCATGATTGCTCGACGTAGGCGTCGAGTAATGCGACGAGCTCGGCCCTTTTCCCGAGAGCAGGATGTATGGGAATAAATTTGCAATGCTATTGTCTGGACCCGCCTGCCGTCTGGTTCTCTAGGCCAGCTGAATGAGGCCAGGACAGTGGGATGAGGTGCTCCGTACACCGCTACGGCCTAAGGATGGCGCCGGCCGAGTACCTGCATGAACAGCGTGCTCGGCTGAACATGACACTTCAGAGGTTGCGCATCATCCAACACCGCCTTTTTGAGCCGTGGCCTGTCATCGAGAGTCGTGTCGCACGTGGGAGTGAACTGCCCGAGAAAGGAAAACTGCGTTCCCTGGCCAGTCGAGTGGCATTGTATACACGGGAATAGCGAGTGTCATGAGGAACGAAGAACCAGGACACTCAGCCGGGATAAATCGGAGAGGCAAAACAACACGGCCGGCGCAATCTGTGTCGAGTACCTCAATAATCTCCATAGCATATCGACCGGGGGTCTCCTCTTTTAATAGTACGGCACATATCCATGGATGTCAGGTCTAGGCTTGTGATCGTGTTATTTCTGTTATTATGATTATTGTTATTGTTATTTCAATAGATTATGCCAAGCACGGACGAGACACGGCGTGGCGTATGCATGCAGCGCGTCCTCGGCCACCAGGGCAGTCGATCGGCGCATGTGTAGCTGCGCAAGGACCAGACTCGTGGAATTTACTGGGTGAATATTGTGAGACAAGGCTTTGTGGATGGTAAGATGAGAGAGCATCAGGCCATCCATCCATTCATCCATCTATTTAACACGACAATTCCTCCTTTGATCGCCCTGCAGGACTTGGCTTGTTTCCTGGATACATACCGAGGTATATGTATAGTACAGAAGTACTTACAAGAGTCGAGATGTATGCCAAGCACCCAAGACCGAGCTCCCTGCACGATGAGCTTGGAAATAGCACAGCTTATCTCAAGCTGCATAGATTGGCCAACTTCCCCCCGTGATGGAGTCTGATGTTTTGGCATTTCTCTCCCCCATATGTGTTGTCCATGTGTATTTCCCGTGTATACTTCCCCGTGTGTCCTGCGTGTCACCCATGAAAACTGGCGGTCAACGCAAGATCGAATCGGAGGAGCAGTCGGGCCAAGGGAGAAAAGCTTGGATGGGGATCTGGTGGAAATGTGAAATGGAGGGGGGGATGGTGGTGGGGAGAAGAGGGGAGAAGAGGGGATGCATAGATCTACAGTTGGATACAGAAAATGACATGGCATGGCAATAGCAACAGCATAGCAATTGCGAGACTTACTGTAGGTGGCAATATTTGTTCAATTCTATAGCTAATCAATTACCATACGCAAAGCAAAACAAAACGGTCGCATGCATTCGGGGCGTGGGAAAATGGAGTCCAAGCTGCGCGTGTGATTGGTGCAAAGAAAATGCCTCGTACATAGAGAAGTGAGAAGTGGATTTGGGGGGCTTTTGGTGCCCCGAGAGAGAGAGAGAGAGAGAGAGAGAGAGACTTGTTTAAGGGGAGTTCACTTTTCCGAAGATCTTGAGTAGAAACCAGAATATTCCAAAGAATTTGATACAATAGATAATAGATTATAATAATCATGTAAACGTAAATGAAGAGGTAAAGTAAGGATCTGGGGCAAATTCTCCATTAGGGCTGGGATCAGACCAGGTGAGCTTGTCTTACCCCACCAATGGATGTCTACATACAGCCATGGATAATATGTATAGTCTATAATCTACGAATACTATAGTATGTACAGTATCATATATGTTAAAAAGACGGTGAGTGCAAACCAAGCTCCAGTGCTGACTGCTCGTGCCCGTCTGATAGGTGGTTCTTCACAGGCTCTAGGGAATGCCTCGGGCACAGGAAAAAGGCTCCCGAATGATATAATGATTATAATAATATTATGAGAATGATCTAATACCATGATCTAATATAAATAATAAATAATACCCCATCGCTCAGAACTCCCCACGGTCTCCACCCCAAAAGAGGATATACATGGTCACTCGAGTCAGATCCTAAGCCAGGTTTCTGATTCGTGAGGAAACAATAATGCGAGTGTAGAATTCAGACGATGTGGGAGATCCTCGCAAGTTTCATGTCCCCCCTCACAGTGTGCACAGCCTCAAAACAAGAAGAGGGGAAATTCGACGTCACTCGATACTGGATACTATGTATACTATGTATACTATGTACGTAGTATACAGGATCCCTCATGGATCGCTAATTTCCCAAGCCCCAGTTCAACTGGGGCTGCGGATTGCTTAATCTTTCTTAGCCAACACGGACCCAGTTTGAGAACTGGTTTCTCTCCGGAAAATCTCTCACCAAAAAAAAAAGGAAAAAAAGAAATGTATTTTTTTAATGCCTCGGAAGCTCCCCTCGCTAATCTTTATACTCTACGCAACTAGGTAGGGCAAGAGAGCATGCGCCACGTTGACGCCGTTCTCGGTACGGTATCAAAACCTCGGGTGCCACTGTTCCCTGATACCCGGTAGTAATATATATCATCTATGTAATATACTCATGTACATGTAAGTGTACCTCGACTTGCATGATCCGTCATGCTTAGATCGAGTACACCCTGTACGTGGACCTACAGTATGAAGTATCCATGGATTATACACTTAGGTAGCAGTAATATATTCATGGAGACTTGAATCGGCCTCTCCGTGACAAAGGTGTAATTAATAATCCATTACCTGTACCGTTACTGTTGCACCCACCTTTTTCCGCAGCTTTTTGGCCCTCAGAATCGTCTGCTATTCACCCGAAAATTCGACCCAAAAAAAAGATGGTAATTCCCCATACAAGGCCTTGCCCTTGGTATTTCAGTCCATTTATCCCTCCTCTTTGCCTCTTTGCTCTTTCCCTTTATTTTCCTCTTTTTTTTTCTCCCCTCATATTGCTCTTCTATATACACATATACCCCGAGGGGGTCGCCGGGACCTGGGTGTTTCCATCAGAAATTCCGTGGCTTTGACTCTTCACAAACTTCCGATCGCATCGCTGTGGACTCCGAGTCACTGGCGTCACCTTTTTTCTTTCTTTTTCCGATTCTGCCTCAGGCCACAAGCAGCTCGCCTCTTTTTTTCTTTCCTTTTTCTTTGCCCCTCGCCAGTTCTTCCTTTTTTTTTTTTTTTTTTTTTTCTCTCTCTCCCCCTCCCACAGTTAAAAAATTTACGGCGTCAGTTGCTCTAACAGCGTCAGCTTCGTGCGAGCTGTCGCTCGTCTCCCTTTCTCTTCGGAGACGTGATTTTTCTAGTCTCATTCCTCCAATATCCTACCACACATGACTCCACCTTCTCCCTCACCTGTACCTTCCGCAGTCTCCTCAGCAGCAGCATCTCAACATTCACATGACCCTCGGGATGGAGATCCTTCGGTAACACGCGCCCTCGCGGGCATGAACCTGTCCGCGCTGAACGGGGAGCATCTCCCCGCCCCTCACTCTAAAGCTAGCAAAGCTACCATGGCCACCCGCATTTCGCGCATGTTCACCGGTCCGGGGAAACAGACCCCCCACAAGGACCAAGATCCTCACCGGGATCTCTCCGACAGCAGCCTGGACAGCGTCCACCCACCCAACGGCAAAGAGAAACCGTCCTCTAAAACGTCCTCACGCCCCACCTCCCGTCCGAACTCCCGCCCCAACTCCCGTCCTCCGTCCAGAACTCCTTCGCGACAGCCGTCGCTGAAAAGTGAGCCCGTGGAGAAGAAGAAAACGCCCGGTGGCAAGGACCAGAAGGATGGAGCCACCGCCCACAAGCGTTTTGAGGTCTTGCCGGAGGGTACCGGCACCCACTCGCATCATCTTCGGAGCGCCCGACGCCAGGAAAAACTGACCGACCTCCTGCGGGATATGCTCGGGGGTGGTCGGAAGAAGGATGACCAGGTCGACGAGCAGCAGCTGTCACTCATGTCGACCTGGATCGATCAGTTCAAACACGAGCGCGACAGGCTGGCGGCCGATAAAAGAGGCGGTCCGAACGCGACCGCATCCTTAGTGGATAAATACGGCAAATGCCAGGAGATTGTCGGCCGCGGCGCGTTTGGCATTGTTCGCATCTCGCACAAGGTTGACCCCGCGGATTCCAAGTGCGAACAGCTGTACGCCGTCAAGGAGTTCCGCCGCCGCCCGCAAGAAACCGCCAAGAAATACCAGAAACGCTTAACCTCGGAGTTCTGCATCTCCTCGTCACTTCGCCACCCGAACGTCATCCATACTCTGGACCTCTTGCAGGATGCCAAGGGCGATTACTGTGAGGTCATGGAATACTGCGCCGGTGGCGACTTGTACACTCTGGTGCTCGCCGCGGGTAAACTGGAAGTCGCCGAAGCCGACTGCTTTTTCAAGCAGCTGATGCGCGGTGTCGAGTACATGCACGAGATGGGCGTTGCCCACCGTGACCTCAAGCCCGAGAATCTTTTGTTGACCACGCGCGGGGCCCTGAAGATCACCGATTTCGGAAACGGTGAGTGCTTCCGGATGGCTTGGGAGAAGGAAGCCCACATGACCGCCGGGCTGTGTGGGTCTGCCCCGTACATCGCTCCCGAGGAGTATGTTGAAAAGGAGTTTGACCCGCGCGCGGTCGATCTGTGGGCGACCGGTGTGATCTACATGGCCATGCGGACGGGACGACACCTCTGGCGCGTCGCTCGCAGGGACGAGGATGAATTCTACCAGCGGTATCTGGACGGCCGCAAGCATGAGGATGGATATGCGCCCATCGAGACGTTACACCGGGTAAGAACTGCTCACTTCCAACCTGCAATCGCGGGACAAACACTCATCCCTTCTCAGGCTCGTTGCCGCAACGTGATCTACTCGATCCTGGATCCGAATCCTTCCCGGCGCATCAACGCCTCTCAGGTGCTCAAATCCGAGTGGGTGCGCCAGATCAAGCTGTGCAAGGCCGGCGAGGAAGGGTTCTGATCGGGGTCTGGGCTGGTATCGATGCAGGCTGTTGGGCTTTTTTTTTTTCGCATCGGGCGGTTCCCTGTCTTACACCCATTCCAAGAAGCGAGGCTTTTTGTCCTTTTGAATGCTCCTAATAGATGGAGGCCCTTTTTTTTCGATCTTTTTTGTTTCTTTTCAACCCCGGCGCATTATCATATTCTCCAGCCCGTGTTCATTTTTTTAGCTTGTCTCGTTTTCTTTCTTTTTTCTTTCGTGTCTGGATTTGCCATGTTTCCACGTCAATGCAACGAAGAGTCATGACCTTTTTTTTTTTTTTTTCTCTTGGGGGTTCTACTCGGGGTTTGCGTTTCTGGGACTTGCACCGATACCTACGGACGGCGTTGACGGGCATTGTCAATCTCCCCTTGTACCATCATCATGGCCACGAGCTCGGCAATTTGGTTCTATTGGGATCCACGGCCATCCGCAGTTCGGACTGGACGTGGTCCACGCTACTCGGTGGTACACGATTCGTGTCTTAGCTGGGATTGGATCACGATAGAATTGAATGGATGCTCGACTGGTTTCTCTTTTTGTTTCTGGTTTACTTTCTCTCGTTTTTCTATCGGTCCCCCCGTATATACTACCGATTCTGTTCCTGTATATAGCCCCTGACTCGTTTGAATGGGATTGTGCTCTTCTACCTGAACACGATATCCTCCGAAATCAACTGCGCTGTGACGACATCATCTAGGGCTGTCTCTCTTGACGTCGGAAGTGGCCGAGCGACATCAGACAATTGTCGGGCACCAGAAGGGGAGGCCCACTGCAGATCGCCTCTAGCAGACGGTTACCTACCTAAGACGGTAGATACAGCATCGATCCCCGGAATACCAGCACTCCCTCTCCGGAGATCCACCCGAGGGCTGCAGGCGGGCCCCATCCTGATGCAATGGGATGTGTCATAGACCAAGTCGATAGGGGGAGGGCACTTCCCTGAATTTTTCTTTTTCTCTTTCTTGATTTGCCAAAATTTCACTTCAATTATCAATCCCATTCCTACACCGAGGCACTGCTGTTAGGCACCGACATTCCAGGCTCGGCAGAGTGGGTAATGCATGCACATCGGGGTCTATTCAGCCTTGTGGAATTTCTTGATGGTTATATTGATACCGCCTGCATCGTGTATGGGTGAAATCATGTGTAATCTAATGTGTGCAGCCGCAGCCTTGTCGCATAACCCCGTAGTATAACCGTGTGGCATATAGCCCTGTAGCCCTAGGTATTCTACTCAGGCACCGCACCGCCACATCACCGCAAACGGTGATTATATAACCAGCAGAGCCATAATAGCACCGCCACACCCTCATTGCGCCGTCATCCGCGAACTTGGCCTTTTCGGGACCCTCTCTGGATTAACCAAATCCCTTGCTTCCTGAGATCCTGCAGTGTTGTGGATCGACGTGACTGTTTTTGTTCTCCATGTTCTCCTAGGACTCTGCGTGTGAATCTTTCTGTGCCTATTATCGATATCTCTGCCCGGACTCCGCCATCATGTCGTGGACAGGTAACACTCCGCAGACTCCGACCGCTCGCTCCAGGCGCCAGTGGCTGACTCGGTGTTTTTCTCATTGCAGGGTTCAAGAAAAATGTCAACCGTGCAACTACGCAGATGATGATGAAGACCGGTGAGTGTCTCATGTAGGAGTCGAGGCTACCCCGCAATGGGACTCGTTTCCGGATCATCCACGATCTATCGAATTCAGGACTGACCAGTGTGGATTTGGGAATGAACAGGTCATGTGGAAAGGACTAATGATCGCGACTATGAGATTGAGGAGCGGTAGGTTCTTCGGGCTCTGTCCGAGGATCCGGCAGCTGACGCTATGATCGCAGACGGTACCGGACTATGGAGGCTGCTGCAAACCGGCTGCAAAAGGAAGCAAAGGGGTACCTGGATTCGCTACGAGGTCTGTCTTGCACAGTGATCGAAGACGGGCGACAGTCATGACTGACAATCCATCGCAGCTATGACGGCGTCGCAAATGCGCATCGCAGAAACCATCGATGCCTTCTATGGTGATGCCGGTACCAAGGACGGTGTGAGCCGAAGTTACAAGCAAGCCGTCGAGGATCTCGACGCCGAGACCATCAAGGCCCTGGATGGGCCATACCGGTATGAACCGCAATCCCCGTTGGAGATGTTCGAAGAGCAAGTTGCTAATAGACATATCCTTCAGAACCACGGTGCTCGACCCGATCTCACGGTTCTGTGCCTACTTCCCCGACGTCAACGAATGCATCAAAAAGCGCAACCACAAGCTCCTGGACTACGACGCCATGCGGGCCAAAGTGAAGAAGCTCGTCGAGAAGCCCGACAAGGACGTCACCAAGCTGCCCCGCACCGAGCGCGAAACCGAAATGGCCAAGCAGGCCTACGAGCAGCTGAACGAGCAGCTCTTTACTGAATTGCCCCAACTCATCGACCTGCGTGTGCCCTACCTCGACCCCAGCTTCGAGGCTCTGGTCAAGATCCAGCTGCGCTTCTGTGCCGAGGCATATTCACGTATGGCCCAGGTGCAGCAATACCTCGAGGCTGAGACCCGAGATCAATACGCCCGTGGTGATTTGGATAATCGCGTCGAGGAGGTGCTGCAGGAGATTCGGGATCTGAGCATAGCAGGCACGGTCTGAGATGTGTGCTTTTCTTTCCTTTTCCTTCTCTTTTCTCCATGTTTATTCACATCATTAGCGTAATGCCTGTTTTTTTTTTTTTTTTGTTGTTTTTCTGTTGTCTGGCACTGCGCTGAGGCTGTGTTCGCTGGCCGGTGGACTATCGACGATGTCTGTCTCGATTATGACTTTGCTTCTATGTTATGTACATGATCCGCTCTCAAGCAATACCACTGGGTTCAGTTTGATTCATGATTTTAGATGTCAATTTTCTCGCTACACTAGTTTTAAGTGCGCACGACGGAGAGCAATTAGATTAGATCCGTGGTTCGTGCTTATATCCAACGGGAACTGTTGCCTATCACACAGTCTCAACGGACATCAACTACCCAGCTTGTTTCCCCAGGTCTCAACCTCCACAAAAAAGCAGATCAAGCAACAACATGGAAGACCAACCCACCCTAGACCAAGTCCAGATCTTCCCTGAGGCTAGCTTCTTCCAGGAGGAACGAGCGTCTGCGCTCCCCCCACCATCAGAAATCAGAACCATCACCAAACAGTCGGGGATAATGTCTACGCCACCAATTCCAGTCGTCCACCGCCCTGTCATGATACCATCGCTGGGGTCAATGGTCAAGTGGGGAGGCAACGTGACCCGCACCGAGGTCGGGACTCAGATCCTAGCGCGCAAACAACTACTTGGCCGAGTGCCGATCCCAGAGGTGTATAGGTGTAGGGCTGGGCCGACCATGGCCAGCAGAGATTCATTTATATGGCCTTGGTCGAGGGAAGAGACCCTACTAGAGTGATGGCGCGGCATGAACGAAGATGAGAGACAGGGTGGTACCCCGCTTATTGGGAGTATTGCAAGGCGCGGCGGGTGCTGGTTGAATCCGGTGTATTTTGGAGGTGCGGTTCAGGAGTGGCATTCGAGGTATTGGCCGATGATTCTGGATCCGGTGGATGACGAGGAGTATTATAATCCTTGGCTGTGGTTTGTTTTGTCCAAGGGCATTTTGATCTGAGTAGACGGAAATCTCCTACAGTGTGTTGCATGAAAGGGGTTTATGCCCTTCAATAGCAGAATCAATGTTCGAGTATATTTCAAGATCTTCCGGGGTATCATAACACAACTGTTGTACATGTACATCGAGCCTGGTCTCTCGACCAATATCATACACTCTATCGGTGGAGACACCGGGACACTGCCTCATAACCCCCCGCTGTCCTCCCGGTATAACTCCTCGGCCAGCAGCTCCACCACCGGAGCCGCAGCACGATGCACAGCCGCCAGCTCGGCATCGCTCATACCCTCCAGGACATAGTCGGCCACCGCGCCCTTCTCACGGGTCGGAGGCCGACCAATCCCCACGCCAACACGCAGGATCGACAAGTCCATCGGCGGAGCATCCTGACGAGGACGCCGGCCACCCTCCCGCGCCGAGGGATACATCCTCTTCAGACGCAGAGTCTCGAGCACACTAATCAGCCCGCGATGCCCACGCAAACTCGCCTGTTCGGGCCCTCCGCGCTTGACCCGGATTTTGCCCAGCGGCGCCTCCAACTCGTCGTGCAGAATCACCAGTGTGGTTGGGTACGGCGGGACCATCGGGGCTGTCTGCAGGCGCACGGTCTCGCCTTGCTTGGCGGCCCATTTCTGGAGCTGGCGGACGAGTCTGGGCCCGGACTCGTTCATGTAGGCCGGGCTGTACCAGCTTGTGTAGAAGGGTGCGGGCGCTAGCCGCGCGGGGAGGAGGGGGGTTACGGCATCGAGGAGAAGATGGCCGGCGCTATGGCGCGTATGGCGGTAAGGAGCTTGAATGTTGCCAATGGAGGCGATGAACAGGAATCGACGGGGGGACTTCTCCATTGAGAAAGGGGGAAGAAGTAAAAGAAAAAAAAAGAAAAGAAAAAGAAAAGAAAAAGGTTTCCAACGGGAGATCGTCTCGTGACTTGGTCCAGACTGGCGGGTCTCTCGCACGGACAGGGCAGTTTCACCTTTCCAGGGATTCCCAGCACATCCCCGAGTGCTGGATCCTTCTTCCCTGGGATTGTCACCCAGCTGGACGGCTCTAGCGCCCGTCCCTCTGGGGCCGTCCCAATTTTTTTTTTTTTTGCTGTCTGTTCTCTTCCGCAACGGCTCCCCCTTCTCCACTAGTGTGGACGGTGCCAGCCAGCTGGGTTCGCATACCTCATCTATCATATGGTATTGTAATTTATTGATTACTATGTGATTCTCTCTTCCCTCCTAGAATGGAGCCCATCCAGCTGGTCGGGTCCGCTATCTTGTCCCGTCAAACTCAGGCCCCTGCTTGGATCTCCCCTGATCCTTCTCGGCTTTCGTGGGTTTCTTGGGTACATCCGTGCCCCTGCTTTTTACTTCTCGCGCTGCATTCTTTTCACTTTGTTTTCTTCGTTTCTTTTGTTCTTCTGTTCTTCTGTTCTTCTGCTCTTCCGTCTCTTTCGTCTCTTTTCCCTCTCCCTCAGCTGCATCTCCAGACCCGTCATGTCATGGACGGCAAACCCATCCAGCCATCGGACGAGGGTGCTGACCCATCTCATGCCGACATGGCGAGAACGGACAGCCCGGACCCCGAAGAGGACAGTGATTCCGATGGAGAGGCGTCAATGTAGGTGATATGGTTGGGAGATGTCTCAATGGATCCAAACACCAAGCCAAAAAAAAGGCTGACGGCGGTAGAAAATCTACTAGGTCATGCTCATGGCAAAACCTCGGAGGCACCATGGAAAATGGCCGCCGATACTGTGACGGCACGTACTTCATGCCCAACGACGAACCCGAATTGACTCGCCTCAACATCGTGCATCAGATCTACCTGATGATGCTGGATGGACGTCTGACTACCGCCCCGCTCACCATGGAGGAACCGCGCATCCTTGACGTCGGCACGGGCCCGGGTGACTGGGCCATTGAGATGAGCGCCGAGTATCCGCGAGCCTCCGTCATTGCCTCGGACATCGGTGTGTTCGACTCGGGCCTGGGCCATCTCTCCCTGCCCAATGTGGACTTCCAGCTCGCCGACGCCCAGTCCGAATGGACCTACCACGAACCCTTTGATTTAGTGCATATGCGTGGCCTCTCGGGTGCCTTCCAGGACTGGCACGCCATCTACCGCCAGGCCTTCACCCACCTCAAACCTGGCGGTTACCTCGAAGTCGCCGACGCCGACCCGGCCGGCGACACCATGACCAACCCGGACGCCGACGAGTCCTACATCCGCATCTTCGCCGCTGCCATGCGCTCCGCCGCCGAGTCCGCCGGCTACCCGCGCGATCTGCTTCATCTGCAAACGAGCGCCCTCTCTGCTGCGGGCTTCGTCGATGTCCGCGTGCTGGAACGTTTTATCCCCATCGGTCTGTGGCCCGATGACCTGCACGAGAAGAGCCTGGGAAAGATGGCCCTCATTGCCGCCCTCGAGGGGCTGGAAGCATTTGCGCTACGTCCACTCACTCGCTCCGGCTGCTGGTCCCTCGACGCAGCCCGCGATCTATGCGAGAAGGTCAAGGGTGAGTTCCTGACCGCAGATCGCATAACGGCCCGTGTGCGTGTCGTGACGGGCCGCAAACCCGTCTCGTATTCCCAGCGTCGGGAAGAGGTTCTGGCCCGCGCCATGCGGAAGGTCAGGATGTATGACGGACCTGCCGAGTCCGAATCCGAACCTAAGTCTAACTCTGACTAGCTTTTTTTTCCTTTTTTTTTTTTTTTTTTTTTTTTGCATAAAATGTACCATAAGCATTTGGAAAAGCGTGTGCATTGCTGGTGTGATTAGCGAGTGGATTCTTGCATGAGGCATCCGAGACAAAAGCGTGTGGTTATAATCATCTTTCACTTGCACAGTATCTTCTTGGTCACAGGATTTGGGTGACCATCGATTCTATAGATTCTATTCAAGCAGAATGGTCTATGTTCAAATCAATTGGGATATGTAACCATCAAAGTCGATATGAGCAAAAGAACAAAAGACATTGCTTTTGAATAAACTCCCCCAACCCATGCAAAACCCTCGTAAGATGGAAAACAGACAAGACAAGATAATAAATCAAAGCTGGAACTTGGTTCTCTGCTTCTCCATTCCACCCTTCCATTCCCACTCCTGTCCACTGACACGCTGGATCCCCTTATCCACGCGGCGCAGCTTCAAGGTAAACCGCGGGCCCAATTCCTGCAGACCAGTCCGGATTCCCTCGGCACCCTTCATTTCCTGACCGTCAGTGCCAACAACAGGCTTTTCGGTCTCGCGCTTCTCACGGAAGATATAGCGGTGGCGGCGCACGAAGATATAGTCACGTTGGTTGTGCAGAGTCACAACCTGGCGGCCTTCAAACTCAGGCTGGGGCGGGAACAGCGAGCGGAACAGGTGCGCGGTCAACAGGCCGAGCGGGGTGCGGAAGTTGTTGAGGATCAGCTCGGGCCAGTGGTCGGTGGCGCGGCCGTGGCCGGGGAGCCGCTTGCCCTCGATCCAGTTGCTGATGGTGAAGTGGAAGGTCGGCCCGTGCGGCAGATGCACGATTGTCAGCCCGCTCGGCCGCTTCTGGTCTTCCTGCAGAACGAGCAGCGTGGTGTAGTTGCGGTTCGAGGCGAACTTGGCGATCTCGCGGATCGAGAACTTGTGCGAGTACCGGTGCGCCGTGCGCCGGATGTACACGCTGTTCGGGAAGAGGTCTGTCAGGAGCTCTGCTTCGTTGTGCAGCGTCGAGTTGAGCGATGTCGTGATCAGGATCTTGGGTGTTGGCGGTGGCTCCGTCGAGAAGAGCGCGGGGAACTTGGCTGCCAGCGCCTCTGGTGCGAGGTTCAGGTTGGTGCTGCGGGTTGAGTGTGTCGGGCTGGTGGCCCGGTCCGTTGCCGTGGGAAGCGACGATTTGCTTCGGCCGCGGCTGTCGTCCGGGTCGGCGTCGTCGCCCTCGTCCTCGTCGTTGTCTTCGCCGTCGCTCGAGGCAATCATACTGTCAATTGACCCGTCGTCTGACTGCGCGTCCCCGCTCTCGTCCTCTCCATCCTCCAATGGCCGGTTAAGCTCGTCCTCCTCGTCCTTCTTGGCGCGCTTGATGCGCTCGACGTCGACACTCAGCCCCAATCCGTGGTCCTCAGCGTCGCTGTCGGCATCATCCCACACTCGCTTCCGGTCTAGGGTCAGGGGCACATTGCGCCGCAGACGCTCTGTTCTGAGGTTCGGGTTCTTGGCTTCTTCCTTCTTGACGGCATAGCGCTCTGCCCGTCGGGTACTGTCCTTGGACCTCTTGCGCTTGATATGCTGCATCTGCCGGCGCAGCTTGTTCGCGGGCTTTATCTCAAGCCCAGAATTGGGCGGCGGCCTCCCTTGGCCCTTTCTAGGCATGGTGAATGTAGTGTCGAGTGTATTCGCAGTCAATCGTGAAGATCAAAAAATAAATTATCCCGGATAATTGTTTCCCCGAGAGAGCCGACGACAGCGCAGTTTTGCTGTGAGATTTATTTTCTGGCTGTTTGGAGACAGGAAAAATCGAGAAAAAATCCAGAAAAATTTACTCAAACCCACGTTAATTCCTCGTTCTCTTTTCTGTTGCATTGTTTCCCTGGCTCCGGTGGTGGGCTGTGTGGGTGGATGACTCAATTGCCGCGCTTTCTCCCCCGCCGATTTCTTTCCCCTCCATCCTTTTCTTTCTCTCTTCCCTGCAAGACTTTCACCTCGAAGCCGTCCAAGCGAAACCCCAAGATGGCCACCGTCACCACCAAGACCGGCCAGGCCGTCGACCGGCTGGTGCTCGACTCAATGCTCCGTCGCCGCATGTTCTATACCCCCTCGTTCGAGATCTACGGGGGCGTGTCGGGTCTGTACGACTACGGCCCTCCCGGCACCGCGCTGATCGCCAACCTGACGGATCTGTGGCGCAAACACTTCGTGCTGGAGGAGGACATGCTGGAGGTCGACACCACCATGCTCACCCCGCATGAGATCCTCAAGACCAGTGGGCACGTGGACAAGTTCGCCGACTGGATGTGCAAGGACCCCAAGACGGGAGAGATCTTCCGTGCCGACCACCTGGTGGAGGAGGTGCTGGAGGCCCGTCTGAAGGGCGACAAGGAGGCGCGCGGCCAAAAGGTCGTGGTCGACGAGGAGAAGGAGGCCAAGAAGAAGAAGAAGGCGGCCAAGGAAACCAAGGCTGTCAAGCTGGACGATGCTGTGGTTAAAGAGTACGAGGAGGTGCTGGCGCAGATTGACAACTATGGTGGTCCCGAGCTCGAGGAGATCATCACCAAGTATGATATCCGCAACCCTACCACCGACGGCAAGGTGCAGCCGCCTGTCTCCTTCAACCTCATGTTCCAGACCTCTATCGGCCCTAGCAGCAACATGCCGGGCTACCTGCGCCCTGAAACTGCCCAGGGTCAGTTCCTGAACTTCCAGAAGCTGCTCGAGTTCAACCAGCAGTCTATGCCGTTTGCCTCGGCCGCCATTGGCAAGTCCTTCCGTAATGAGATCTCGCCGCGCGCGGGTCTGCTGCGTGTCCGTGAGTTCCTCATGGCTGAAATCGAGCACTATGTCGACCCGGAGGGTGGCAAGAAGCACCCCGCTTCGCGGGTGTCAAGGATGTGGAGATGTCGCTGCTCAACCGTGATGTGCAGCTGTCCGGCAGCACCGAGGTGACGAAGATGACCATCGGCAAGGCGGTCGAGACCGGCTTGGTCGACAACGAGACTCTGGGGTACTTCCTGGTCCGGATCCAGCAATACCTGCTGAAGCTGGGTGTGGACCCCACCAAGCTGCGCTTCCGCCAGCACATGGCCAACGAGATGGCTCACTACGCCACCGACTGCTGGGATGCCGAGCTGCAGACCAGCTACGGCTGGATCGAGTGTGTCGGCTGCGCTGACCGCAGTGCCTATGACCTGACGGTACACAAGAACAAGACCGGTGCTCCGCTGGTGGTGCGCGAGACTCGCGCCGAGCCCCTGCGCATTGAGGAGTGGCAGGTCGATATTGAAAAGAAGAAGTTCGGCCCCCGCTTCAAGAAAGACAGCAAGACTGTTGAGGCCGCTGTCGATGCTCTCTCCCAGGAGCTGCGCGAGAAGCTCTCCCTGGATCTCGAGCAGTCCGGCAAGATTGAGATCGACGTCGAGGGCGTCGGCTCGGGCAAGATCGAGCTCGAGAAGGATCTGATCAAGATCGAAAAGCGTACCCGCGTCGAGAATGTCCGCGAGTACACTCCCAACGTTATTGAACCTTCGTTCGGTATTGGCCGCATTCTGTACAGCATGATTGAGCATGTCTACTGGTCGCGTGCCGGCGACGAAGCCCGCGGTGTATGTCACCTCCTTTTTTTTTGGGTGTCAATAATTCTTATACTAACTGTGCTAGGTCCTTTCTTTCCCCCCGGTCATTGCCCCCACTAAGGTCCTGCTGGTCCCGCTCTCGACACACCAGTCCTTCAAGCCCCTGACAGAGCGACTGAGCTCCAAGCTGCGCCGGCTGGGCGTCTCCAGCCGCGTCGACGACTCGTCCGCCAGTATCGGCAAGCGGTACGCCCGCAACGACGAGCTGGGTACGCCCTTCGGTGTCACCGTCGACTTCCAGTCCGTCAAGGACAGCACCTTCACGCTGCGTGACCGTGACTCGACCAAGCAGGTGCGCGCCGGTGAGGAGGATATCCTGAACGCGCTCAAGTCGCTTGTCGAGGGCGATGAGACGTGGGAGGATGTGCGCCAGCGGCTCCCTGAGTTTACTGGGCAAGATGTCGAATAGAGGCGCTGATTGCGCCATATAAAATTCAATTTTTTTCCTTTCTTCTTTGGTCTTGCTTTCTATGTCCAATTGCATTTAATACATTAGTTATATCAAAGATAGCTAAACGCAAAATTCAGTGAGAGTAAAATACTCGAGTACTGCCTGGGGTTTCACCACCGTCCTCTCTTAACAACTGCGTCTCCCATATCTGTAATCGTCTCTCGTCATAAAAAGCATGGCTCCATTTCCATCATAGCCTTTCCCTAGAGCAAAGCGGTTGCGGTGCCCAATAGAGGAAAAGCAAGATATAGACTAATACATAGCGTATAAGATAAACAACAAATAATTCATAATAGGTGCTAAAATTCGCAAATCAAAGGCAATTCGAAAGTGTGCAAGTAGAACTTGGGTAATTGTATATGTGTACTTGTTAGATCATGATTTCGGTGCTACACCTTCCGATTTATAGCTTCTGTCATGTAGTCCACTGCTAGCATCTTACCTTCAGCCTTAAATAGAGCACTTGACCTGTTTATCTCAAGCGATAGATGACTATTAAGCTTAAAATTTTTGAGAGAAAAGCGATATCGTAATGATGCAACCTTCTGAGGGAATCTATGGATAGATAATTGATGCAGAGGCCCTACTACTAACACAGAGGATCGTAGACCACAGAACTAGCCCAGAGAGCAGCATATTCAATAAGAATAAATACTCGGGTACTGCCAGGGGCTTCACCACCATCCTCTCTTAAGTGTGGCGCCCCCCATTCCTGCAATCATTTCTCGTCCCAAACAGCATAATGCCATTCCCAATCCTTCTCAGGGTCTCGCTTAAGATTCATTACATATTCCTCGACGACGACTGGGCGTATCGCTTATCATTCCATACACGAGTCGTTTCATAGTCGCTTCAGGTACTAGAAGACCCTAGTTGAGAGGCTTATATATCATCCTTTATGGCCTTCAGGTTTCCAAGGCAGATATTGAACAAGATAAACTTATCAAAAGGTCCCTGCTAGATAGCCTAGGGTATGGTTAACGTACCATTTATGGGGTAATCGTTCTTTGTTTTCCTAGTGCGAGCTTTCAAAATTTCGGGTGTCCAGAGTTTGTTATCTCGTGCCTTGCTTGATTTTCCTTGTTCTGATGTTGATTTTGATGTTCTTCTTTGATTATTGTTATTGTGATTACTGTCGTCTGTATAGGCTTTAAAGGGTTCAGTCTAGTTCTTTTATATTGAAATTGTATATTTCTACAAATTTCTGATCCCTATAGAGTCACAAGTATAACAAGATATTTGGCTGTTCTATTAGTTCTATGGAATAGGATAAAACAAAGTGGGTAACTTGAAAGATATAGAATAAGATACTGATTCTACCTATTAGAGACTGCCTATTTATTCCTCTTATAACCGGCTTGATAACCACTCCTTAAATCACCTGGCTTAACTTATAAGGCTACTGCTCCCCGGGGCCCGTGTTGATACATGAGGCCGATTTGACAGAATAAACGAACAGTTCCGGATTAAACAGTTTACGAACAAGGTAGTCAAAATGGTATTGGAAGATTTGAATATGGACTGCCTCGTTGATTGAAGCTTATTCGCGGCCATGAGTGTCTGAAGATCGCTTAACCTCTATATCGAAGTCTTTTGCACTATAAATCAAGTCGAGAATACTTTCGAGATGACTTGAGCTTACCTTGGTAGATAAACAATCAGATGAATTAATTGACGAGAAGCATAATTTCGTTAGAAGCACGATGAAAGGATGCTGTCCTCCTTCTAGAGGATATCTAAACTTTCTAAGTATTGATATAAGTCCCGACCTATAAGGCTCTCTGCGATCGAACAAGCTTTCATTAACTTAACCCCTTTTCTCTAGTCCTGTATACTAGAAAGTTCTTATACGAAGGCTCTCAATACCAGCAAATTGGTGACAGTGCTTGGTCAGATGTACATAATTTAAAGGGAGTCTTAATAACGTCAATTATCTAGCAATTAGCGTTTTCTGATAGTGACAGCACAGCGAATACTTAATAAAGATATATCGACAGAAAAAACGCTCTATATAACTTTTCATACTTGTCTGCGTGTATATAGTACGGAGTTATCGAAATTCAGCCACAGTATAAGCCTTTATACTGATCTACGTCGTGTGTGAAAGAGGTACTAGTTTCAGTCTCTAGTAGATCCTTCTGGTTAATTGTTATGCCGTTTTATAAAAGATTTTTTTTTTTCACAAAATCCCTTGACTCGTTGACTTGACGAGATTAATAGGGAATTTTGTAATCCAAGTTAAATTCTGTACGAGTGGTTGCGTAAATTGAGTCTGGGGTCAATTTAACTCGGTTTATACGCAGATACCAAGACACATGGTCTCATGAATCCGTCGATCTTATTACATTGTGGTCAGTCATTGAGCTGCTTCCCGATTTCTCTTATTAGAAAGTAAGCTTATAATTGTTGACTATTCATCTTCGATCCGATCTAGGGACATAAAGCACTTATACTTGATTGAAAATAGACAGTGCTACTACTCAGTGTCAGTTCTCACCACTATAACATTCGACTCCTACAGGAATAGCAAGAAGCGTCTACTGGATTAGCGTCTATAAAGAAGTAGATTCGCGGCATCCCCCAATCTGGTCATCCGCGCCAAGAAATCCGGGGCAATCTTCCTGCGTCATTCCAATCTGGCCTCTCTGTCTTTTTGATTCTTTCTCTCTTCTCTCTTTTTCGCAAGTCAAGGCACACACACATTATGGCGCCCACAATCCACGCCGCAAAATTGACCCTCTCGTGCCCGCTGTTCGCGGCCGAGTTCGATCCGCGCAGCGATAAGTTCCTGCTCGTGGGCGGCGGCGGCGGCGAGGGGCGTAGCGGAGTCGGGAACAAAATCGCAAGTTGCCCCCTTTTCCTGACCAAGAATTTGGGACTTGGTTGTGGAAGGATCTCGTGCTAATTATGAGGCCGTGTAGTCTCTCCTCGAGACGTCGCATCGTCACGATATCTCCGAGGCTGTCGAGCTGGATCTGTCGCGCGATGAAGACTCTGTGACGTCGCTGGCTGCCGCACCGCAGCCCGGCGATATGGAGGGCTCGCTTGTCGCGCTGGCCGGAATTAATAGCTCTCTCGAGCAGCAGAAGAAGAAGAACAACCAGCATCTGCGCGCGTTTCGGTTCGATGCCCCGCGGAAGACCCCGGCTCTGGCGACGACAGGGACACAAAAAGATCAGGACGACCAGGGCGAAGCAAAGCCGGACGACAAGAAGGAGGAGGATGAAAAGACAAAACAGCAGCTAGAAGAGGAGTTGATCCCTGGTGCCGCGGCGGCTCTGTCGCGCGCGTCGCTCTTCCGCACCAAGAATGGGCCCCAGGCCGCAGATACATATCAACGAATGTTGAGGCTGTCGCCGTGGCGCAAGACAAGGGATGCATCCCAGCATATTGCCAGGATCGGAGCCATTGCGACGGGGCTGGCGCCGTCTGGTGAAATTGTCTTCTTCCGCGCAACCGAGACCCCGAGCGAGTCGGATGTCATTGGCCGTATCCGACTCGGCGACAACGAGGAGGCCGAGGATATCGACTTTGCCAGCCTGGAATTCGACCCGGACCAGGGCAAGGATGCACGCAACCGGTTCCGTTTTGCATATACCACAGGCACGGACGTGATGGTCGGCGAGATCTCGGCGTCGGCCGCGACATCCAATGCGGCACCCGACGTTCGCTGTGTCTATACCATCCCGCTGCCGGCGACTGGAGTGCGCAAAGCACGCCCCAAGTTCCGGGCGCTGCGGTTCCTCTCGCCGACAACGCTGCTTTTGCTGCAGAACGCGCCGGACCGCGGCGGCAGCGAGCTGGTTCTCCTGCAGCTGCCGACGGCCGCATCGACTACAGCACGGATTCTGCGGCGGCGTCGGCTGCCGCGGGCTGTCAAGATCGCACTGGGGCTCGACATCTGTCCGCTGGGTACCAACCCGCAGGGCCAGCAACAAACTATTATCGCGACCAGCGGCAGCGATCACTCGATCTCACTGTGGACGCTGGAGTACGGACCCAACCGTGGGTACGGTGACTTCCGCGCATACACGACGCTGCGCGACGTTGCACCCATTCTCGATGACAGGCCTGTGTTTCTCGACATTCATCGCGCCGGCACACCCCATCACGCCCGACGTCGGCCCCCAGCACGTCAAGCTGGCATCGGTCAGCATGGGCAACACGGTAGTCGTGCACACGCTGCCGCTATCACCATTCCCAACCTCGTCGCGCACCCCACGCTACGTCCTGGTGATGCCAGGCCCCGCCGAGGTATGGGAGCTCGTCTACAGCGCCGTCGTGCTGCTCGGCTCACTCATAGCCATCTGCGTCGCCCTCCTCGCCTTCGCCGAGATCCGCGGCGGCACCCCGCCCGTGCTCGGCGCCGCCAACTGGCTGCCATCCGGCCTCCGCCAGTCCATCGCCAACGAATACATCCCACCGGCACCAGGCCGCGGCTCCTTGTTCGATTCATTGCTCGCCCCGCAACGGTCCTCCGCCCCTGTTGCCGCCGTCCCCGATTCCGGCCCGGCTATTGACAGCCTCCGCGATATCCTGGACCGCGTCCACGCCGCCGGCGCCGCCCCCGTTGATCTCGACGTCGCCCCGCCGCAGTCTCTCTCCGTGATTGTGCGCTGCAATGAGCACGGCCCGGGCCCCGCGCAGAGCGTCCTGATTGAGACTGCCGAGTCGGCCTCAGTCGAGTCCGAGTCCGAATCTGATAAACTGCGCGCCTGGCGGGATCTGTCGCTGCAGGACCAGACTGCCTGGAAACGTCGACTGACGGATGCTGGTCGCTGGGCTGCTAGTGAGGGCGAGACGGTTCTGCAGGGTGTGCTGTTTAGCGAGGTGTGTGGTCGGCTTGGTGATTGGGTAAGAGAGGAACTGCCCTGATTTGATGTTTTCTCTTTTTCTCTTGTCTTGCACTAAGTATATTGGTGTGGTTTCTCCTTTTTCGTTGTATGAATTGACTATATACTATATATCCTTGGGTTAATTCCATAGCACCATGATATACTAGATTTATAGACTCGAGGGTCCGATAGTCTGAATTGATATTGTGGTCTACTAGATCTATACTAGACCAATGCCATATCAAGAGCTACAGTACACTGTCGATGTAGACTATAGCCAGTATACAAGCAAATCTTCCATATAAACCAAAAACCATCTCATTCGGACTAAGTCGTCGCTTTTAGCGCAAAGACGCATAATACAGTGCAGGTGCAGGATCGTCAACATCGTCGGGGAGAAAAAGGGGGAGTCTTTTGTGCAGAGAAAAAAACAGGACGAAAAAAAAAGAAAAGAAAAGAAACCAAAAAAGCAGAAAACGCCGGATTATCCACGCCCAGAAAGCAGCAACGAAGTCAAGACCCCGAAAATAGGGGCCAAAAAAAACCACAAAATTGTCCAGAAGAAGCGAGGGGAATTGACGCATGCAGGTTCGTGAGAGGGATGAAAAGAAAAAGACAGAAAGGCTAACCAGAGGCGCGCGTGCGTAGGTAGGATCGAATATGTGCGCAGGACAGATCTCCAAATTCCAAGGGGATATGAGAGGAGGTGAAATCAAGTCGGGAGTTATTTACTGGCCGCTGGGCTTCTTCCATCGCAGCAGTTCCGCCAGGCTGGCCAAGCTGCAGCCCGTTTGCATAAATTCGTGCGCCAGGAGTTCGTCTGCTGTCGCCCGGCTCCGGACATCCACGCAGAGACACACGCTCAGGAACGCCTTGAGTTCCTTGCTCAGCTTCTCGGGCTTCTTCAGACGCGGAGTCCCGTTGGTGGCGATCAGATACAGTGCCTTGAGTGGTTCTTCGTTCAGGTACGGCGGCTCGGACTCGATCATCTCGATGGCCATAATACCCAGTGACCAGCAGTCCACCTTGGGGCCGTACTCCTTCTGCTTCACCACCTCGGGGGCCATCCAGTAAGGTGTTCCCACCATTGTGGCACGCTTACTCTTGGATTCAGTAAGCTTAGCACAGAAGCCAAAGTCGGCTGCATCGTTGGTTAGCATGTTTCACTTGACACATAGTTGAGCGTGAAAGCTTACTGATTTTGACATGGCCAACGCGGTCGAGCAGGACATTGTCACTCTTGATGTCACGGTGGATGATGTTCTGACTGTGCAGGTGGGCAAGTCCCTTACAAGTCTGCGAGCGATATAGTTAGTGATAAGTTTCCACGAACAGACAAGGACACAACCAACCTCGGAGCAGATCGTCGCGATCTGGTTTTCTTGGATGACTTGATTGTTGTCAATCACGTCGGTGAGCGCACCACCCTCCATAAACTCCATGACGACCCAAAGCTCGTTGCTCTGCTCTTGCAAGAACGAGTCGAGGAAGTTGACAATATTGGCGTGCTGGCTGTCCTTCATAACAATGATCTCGTTGACAATCAACTCCTTCCGCGGCTGGCTGCGCAGATCCATCTGCTTGATAGCCACCTGGCAGCGCGGGCCATACTGTCGGTACAGCTCTCGTGCCACAGACGAGGTCGCGTGCTCCTTGACCCGCGCCACGTACACCGATCCAGAAGCACCCTGGCCGATCTTGCGCTGCTTGCTGTAAGAATCGTTGGGGTTGTCCTTGGACACCACTGACCGCAGTCGGTCCATGACCTCGTTTTCAGTCATGTTTGACATGCGCACCTCCTTCTGCCGCGGCTCCGGCTTCTTGGTCAGCGCCGCTTCCGCCTGGCGGACACCATCGGGCACGCCCTGCTTGTTGCCCGTCTGCTTGTTGGCAATGTTCAGCGGCTTGACTGCCTGCACAGGAGCAGGCAGGCGAGTTGGAGGAGGTCCTTGTGCCTGCTGGCCCTTGTTGCCATTGTTCTGGGGACGATTCGCCAAGCCCTGAGCCCGAGGGTCATTGGGGAGGTAGCGCGAGTTGGGGGAACCTTGGTCCTCGTTCCGCAGCCCGCCAGGGGTGCGGGGCGGGCCTTGTCCATAGGGGCTCTGCGATGAGGTCGGCGGCGGCGGCGCTGGACGCTGTGCCGTCAGCTGCCGAGGTTCATTAGACTGGTTCCGAGCCCCAGGGCCCGGAGCCTGCGGAGCCGGGCGGCTGGGTTTGTAGCGACTATTCATCGAAGACTCCTCTCCACTATAGCCACCAAGTTCCTGCTTGGCTAGCGGAACGCGCGTCTGCGGCAAAGAGGCATTGTACGCATCCTGCTCGGCCCGGTTTTGCTCTTCCTTTCGACGCGATTCTTCTTCCACGCGACGTCGTTCCTGATCGGCTAATTCCTTCATCCGCTCCAATTGCTGTTGCTGTTCCATCGCACGGTCCGACTCTGGTTTGCCCTGTGACTGTCCCGGTGAGGATGTTCCCGAGCGCATGGAGCCTTCCGTCGATTGCTTCGACTGGTTGCTGTCGAGTCGCTGCATGGGGCCCGGCGGGGGAGGTCGCGGAGGCGCGATGGAGCTGCCGACCGTGCTGTTCCCGAGTGACTTGGCTTGACCGCCGGCTGGAGCGTTCATCCCACCGTAGTATTGCGGGTTCTGTTCGCGCATCTTGATATCGGAGTAAAACTCAAGTACCTCAATGACCGCCTGAGGGTTCTTCTTGTAGTCTTCTTTGGTGATGGCGGAGGCCGTCAAAAGCTTCTCCCATTCTGGAGGCAAGCCCACAAAGGCGCCCGATTGCGGGTCGAAGCCAACATGGACGCGGTGGCTGAAGTTCGTCGGATTGCTCACTCCGCCCATGCCTGGGCAACGCTCATAGATCTTGTCGATCCATTCATAGATCTCGTCGTCAGTCTTAACCTCACAGGTGATAGTCTTAGTGGGGACGTCGCGGGTAATCATAGCGGTTTTGGATGATGCGTCCTTGGGGTTGGCCAACCGTGTGATCTCAAAGGCCATTTTGGATTCCTCGGAGCGGGCCACCGCCGTGACAGAGGAGAGCGGGAAAGAGATCACCACTTTGCCCGTTTCATTTTTCAGGAACTCAAGTTTGTATTCGCGCAGGATCAAGTATCGTTGGTTCCATGTGGCCAGGAACTTGTCTTCCTTGCAGCGAACGTATCCCTCCTTAATGATAGCGAAACCGCCCTGCCCCGCGGTCTGGCTCCGAGTCAGGGACGGACTGCTGGTGTTGGGGAACAGAGAAAGGTTGGCGGACCCCGGGGTAGTCGGTGAATTCAAGCTCATCTGATTGAACGAGGTAGCCACGTTGTTATTAGTGGGAAGAGTCAACTTGGGAGGGCGCTCCGTAGGGGGGCGGGGTGCCGGCCCAGGATTCATGAACTGATCCGGCGTATACATGGTGCTGCGAGCGGGTGAGCTGCTAACCTGACAACCTCATTGGGGGTAAGAAGACCTACTTTCCGTAGGAAGAAGTCATTGTCGGGATCTGTCCAGGTTCAGGAGTCGTGCAACAGCGAGAGCGGGATCAATGCGCCGAGACCTCCTGAGGCCCCTCAAGACTGGCTATCGACACACTGGCAGCACAGACACGATCAGCCGTTTTGATCCAGGGGCGAGTAATAGGGGGGCCAATCAGTCAGGGGAAAGACGATGGTTCCACGAGGGATGACGAGAGGCTTGAGGGGGCTTGGGGCGGTTTGGAGGGGTGATCTGACAAGCGGTGTCCTAACGGGTTACCTACCGAGTGGAAAGAGGGAGCGGAGCCTCGCACTGCGAGGATTGCTCTCAAAGACGGAATCAAAGAAAAAAAAAGATGAGTCGGGAGATTTTTGATTGGATCAGTTGGGTGGGAAAGGGGGGTGGGTGAAACTGGGGGCAGAAAGACCCTCTCCCCTGAGATCTGCCAAGTTGATAAGGCTTCAATCTACAGGAAACCCGGTTCTGCTCACTCAGGCATCCACGGTTTGTTCCTGAATGGGTGGAAACAAAACATTCGTCTGCTTTGTTTGTTCCTGTGCTTTTCTTCTTCTTTACAATTGACATGCCAATGCATCTCTACTCCCAAGGGTCCCTGGGACTTGGCATCTTAGGGAGTAAATACCTCATCGCATCTACTACTCCCTCCATCTACACAACTACTTATAAGGCGCCGACAGATCCACGGATGCATCGATGGGAAAGATGCTGGCATTCCATGGATCCTTCGCCCTGAATAAGCATGGCTCTGCCCTATCGCACCGCAATCCATGGGTATGTTGACAATATTCAGTACAGGGGAGGTATGTACACAACTCAAAACTCCTCGCCGAAGGGATGGTTGAACTTGAGCAGTCCGTTCAGGCCGCCGACCCATCCCTCGTGCGCTTCGCCGCCCATGCTTCTCCGCATCACACTGGGCACGCCACCATGCCATTCATTCTTGCCATGCCTCATCTCCTCATTCCACACTCGAGCCTCCATACCAACCGCCATCCCTTGACCCAGGTTGACGCCATCTAGGCTGACTTCCAGCTCGCGGCCGCGGTTCTTTTCGCTCAGCCGCAGCGTAATGGGTGTGCTAGAGGGAAGCACTAATGGCCGAAAACTGAGGCTGCGCGCACAGATGGGCGTGAGAAGGATCGATGGCACTAGCGGGTGCACAATACTGCCGCCACTGCTCAAGCTGTAGGCTGTACTTCCCGTCGGCGTCGAAATGATGATTCCATCTGCCACCGCCTCGGTCAAAAACCGCCCGCCCACAAAGACATCCACCACAGCGAGGTGCGGTTCCTTGCCCCGATGGATGAGCAATTCGTTCATCACGTACACCCCTTGGCCCTGGTCCGTTTTACCGCGGATTGGCGTCGTCTCGGTGCCATCGGCAGTGAACAGCCCGACCTTCAGCCGGTTGCGCATCAGAATGCGGGCTCCACGTGTTGAGCCCATGGACTTGCCTCGAACGGAAGACCATCCGGTCGGACCCATTTGAGACTCCTGTACTTCCAACGCCGGTTGTAAGGGCTCCTCCAAGACCGGGGCACGATCCCCAGCACCGGCCCCGGACATGTAGACTTCGCGGAACGCCCGCTTGAATTCAGAGAACTTCCATTCGCTCAAAAACCCCAGGGTGCCCATGCTGAAAGACAAGACCGGGGGTACATTCGAGCATGTAGCAAAAAGCGAGGATGCGTGCAAGATTGTGCCATCTCCACCAAGGGTCACCGTGAGATCTACCTTGTCATGAAACGCGGTCGGTCGTTCTTCCAAAGAAGCAGAATATACAGAGAAAGGTAGCGACGAATGGAGTTCGGCGGCGGTCTTCGATTCGAGAATCACTGATATTGACGGATACGTCGATTTGATGTGGCTGGGGGCTAGTGTGAGTATCAAGCGCTATCATGGTTGGACGAGCTCGGGCGCGCACCTTGCAAATTCAATGAGAGAGTCGCTCACGGCCGGGGCACAGTCCTTGCGCACCAGGAGGATGTTGCGTGGCGGTGCCGGCCACTGAAGGGAGAGCAGCTCTCCCTCATTAGATTCTGGAAAGGATTCATTAGACCTCGCATCACAACGATGACTCTGCCGCCGGACAGGTCACCTCGCGCAGTGACCCACACCTTGGTATTTGGGGATTAGGCGCCGAGACAAAGACCCGAGATCCTTGATCTCGTGACGCGCCAGAGACGTAGAAAAGCAGCGCCGCAGGAGTGGAGTCCTGCGGAGACACTGCATGTTGGAAACTGGGGGACCGAGATGACCGTGGTCATGTGTATCTGCGGGAGAGCTCCCAATGCTGCGGCATCGCAGCCCAAGCGTGACTCAACGATGGTCGATGTGTGAGGCCTGGGAGGTATTAATAGAAGAAAAGAATCACAGCATCACCTACGCCAGGCGATTTATTGGGCAAGAAACAAGGGGAAGAATTCGAGGAAGAGAAGAGAAGAGAAAGTCGAGGGAGCCAACAGACCCACCGCCTCGAGGGAGCCAACAGACCCACCGCCTCGGCTCTGACGTTATTTTGGCTGTGAACGTCACGAGCTCAGGTCTGATTTTCCCTCCGAATGCCCCGGATCTTCCTTTTCCTTTTCTATTTCCCCAATGGCGATGGCCTCATGATACCCTGATTTATGACATTTCTTCTCTCTGCTTGCAACAGACCCCACACGGGCGAACCTCCATCTACCCACTCAGGTGGAATTCTTGGTATTTCTTAATAGCACTTGGTGCCTGAAAGACACTGTATGTGTGGGCTGTTGTGCACCTCGGCGAGTGCTCGCTCGCTCCCAGTCTGACCTTTGACAAAATAGCCCCTCGTTTTAAACCCGTGTACACATCACAGAAAAAATGACCAGTATGGACGCGGCCGAGGTTCGACAGCGAAAGCCGACCGTCAAGGAAGCCAGCGATCTCCACAAGCTTTCGAGTAAACCCCCCACGGAGCCCCGTCTCAAACATGGAATTCCCATGCAGGTTCTTCGCTCTCTCCTGCTGGGGACCTGGTTCAATTGCTGCTGTGTGGTCCTCTTCGTGACGCAGCTGGTTGGCTCTCCGTTGTACTTGATACACAAGGATTGGTACTATTCGTATATGGCACACACGAAGCAATGTTTTGGTCTGGTGATCACCGCGGTCACCCACTGGGGTTGCCCAACGCTTTTCCGGGTCAGTGGCGATGCCAGTGTACGTGGTCAGCTTCATCTATCAGAGGATGGAATGCTGCGAACGCAGTTTCCGGAGCGTCTGGTCCTGGTTGCGAACCACCAGGTCTACACAGATTGGATCTATCTGTGGTGGATTGCATACACCAACGAGATGCACGGACGCATCTTCATCATCTTGAAGGAATCACTCAAGTATATCCCTGTTGTGGGTCAAGGGATGATGTTTTATGGCTTCATTTTCATGGCCCGCAAGTGGATTTCGGATAAGCCAAGGCTGCAGCATCGCTTGGAGAAGCTCAAGACGTGTCATACCGGTTCCAAGTCGGGCAAGCCGCAGTATGATCCTATGTGGCTTCTCATCTTCCCCGAGGGGACGAACCTGTCCATTAACACCAAGCGACGGAGTGATGAATATGGACAAAAGCAGGGACTGCCTTCGTTTAAC
Organism: Penicillium alfredii; assembly: GCF_028826965.1. NCBI lineage: Eukaryota > Fungi > Ascomycota > Eurotiomycetes > Eurotiales > Aspergillaceae > Penicillium > Penicillium alfredii. Next base: position 237,124 of record NW_026622709.1, read on the forward strand.
CACCAAATCCTTCCACGGTCCACCGGTCTGTTTTTCTGTCTGCAGCAGTTGCGGGGCACCGTCGACTGGGTGTATGATAGCACCATTGCCTACGAAGGTCCACCGTACGTCTTCCCCTTCTTTTTGCCCTGGATTTCGTATAATACTGAATCCATTCGTACAGAAAAGGCAGCTATCCCGACAAATACTTCACACTTCGTTCCACATACGGTCAGGGACGACCACCGACTTCCGTCAACATGTATTGGAGACGCTTCGCTGTTTCAGAAATCCCCCTCGATGACCAAAAAGAGTTTGATGCTTGGTTGAGGGCCCGATGGGCTGAGAAGGATCTGCTCTTAGGTCAATATTTCGAGACAGGTCGATTCCCGTCCGACCTGGCCGGTTCGATTGAAGCAAACAGCACCACAAATGAACAGCAGGTGGCTGTTTCTGCTGGATACATTGAGTCCTACGTTCAACTGCATCACTGGATTGAACTCGGTCAGATCTTTGTGGTGCTGGCTGGTCTCGGATTCTTGTGCAGAATGCTGGGAAACTGAGTGCGCGGGGTGGACTATAGCAGTTACGAATCTTTTTCTCTCTCCCACTAATCCCTTCACATTGGGAAAGCTTTGTGAGCTTGATACCTAGATGCGTTATTCTTAGATATTGTTCATTATTATTCCATATTTTTTCATACTTCGAAGACTTGAGGCTTGACCATGTCTTACGTAAGGGGTCAGTGTGGCTGTCTGTGGCGGTGCCCAGCCGCTCCGATCGTCAATTCTCAACTTCTCCAGCACCGCGGTCAAGCCTCCGATTCCACTGGCGCGTTTGGTGTGATCTCAAAGTCTCCAAACTTCTCGTCAATCTTTCAGACTTTTTATGGATCTCACCTGATCATGACTTGACCTTCTTACGAGCATCCAGTCGCATCCCAGTGGCCTCTCCACCTCCCTCTGGGTCGCATCATGGCGTCTCTTCAGAATGGCCATGCCAATGGCCTGAACGGCGATACTCTGCCTTCGACGAGCTTGCCTGACAGCCTCCGCTTCTCCGATATCCCCGATGCCATCGACATTCCAGCTTCCAGCTTCGACAGCGAAGTCGAAGTCAGTCTACTCGATCTGCCCGAGGACCCAACCGAGCTGTGTACCCTGCTGGAAAACGAGAGAGCAGCGAAGAATTTCTGGGTGATTATTGCTCTCGCGTACGCGAAGCGAAAGCAACTCGACCATGCCATCGAGATCTTGAACAAGGGCCTGGCTTCGGTAGCTCACGGCGCAACGAAGGAGAAACTCGGACTCCTGGGCTGGGTTTGCTGGCTGCTGATGCTGAAGAGTCGCCAGGCCCCCCGAGTTGCCCCGGAAGGCGAACTGTATTCCGAAGCCAAGACCAAGGACCACTACTTACAACTGGCGACCTCGACATTGAACGAGGCGTCGCGTCTGAACCCGGCGTATCCACCCTTGTTTCTTGCGCGTGGTGTCTTGTGTCTTCTTCGTGCATCCTTGTACCCCCCTCGCGCGGTTCGCCCCGGTGCTATCGATACGTCAGAGAGAGTAGAATCGCTACGACAGGCATTGAAATGCTTCGACGAATCATCCAAGGCCTTCGGCGGCCGTAACATCATGGCCATCCTGGGACGAGCTCGAGCGCATTACATGCTGGGAAGGTACACAGAAGCGTTGGAAGGGTATCAAAAGGTTCTATTGAAGATGCCTCACCTAGCAGATCCCGATCCTCGGATTGGTCTGGGATGTTGTTTGTGGCAGCTTGGCTTCAAGGATCAAGCAAAGGTAGCCTGGGAAAGAGCCTTGTCTCTGGTATGTGTTTATGACGGGCGATATTATCTAAAGGGGCATAGCTGACCTTGATTTATTGTTTATAGACCCCCGAATCCAAGGTTGCGAATATCCTTCTTGCTGTGTATTACCTCTATGACAGCTCTCGCCGGTCGACCACCGATCCGATGTTTGGCTCTTTGTACAAAGTTGCGATGACTCAGTATACCCAAAAGGCGTTTAAACTGGACAAGGAATACCCAATGACTTGTGCTATGTTCGGCGGCTACTTCCTCCTTCGCAAATCCTACGCGACTGTGGAGACTCTTGCGCGCAAAGCTATTGAGAACACGGACGTGATGCCCATTGCCAGTGACGGCTGGTACCTTCTTGGGCGAAAGGCGCACTACGAGGGTGACCCCGCCCGCGCAGTGGAATTTTACAATCGCTCTGACCAGGCTCGTGGCGGAGGCGACAAGGGCTATCTGCCGGCTAAGTTCGGCACTGTACAGATGCAAGTCACGAACAAGGATTACGATGGAGCAAAGTTCCGCCTGGAAAAGATTGTCCAGCAATCGAGAAACGCCGAAGCAATGATTCTGCTTGCCTCGCTCTACGCAGAAGAGGTTTTTGCTGCTCACAGAGCCGGCAGCAGGGAAGACAAATCAACCGAAACAAAGCGAGCAATCAGCCTTTTGGAGTCAGTGCGTGCTATGTGGAAGGATGAAAAGCTGAAGCTCTCGCCAGAAGAGTCGGTATTGGTCTACCTGTCTCGTCTTTATGAGATTACGGCTCCAGACAAGAGTATGCAGTGTCTGGCTCAGCTGGAAAAGCTTCAAATCTCCAGTATTCCGGAGGATGACCGGCCGCAAGACATCGAAAATGAAGATGATATGAACAAGGCTCTCCGAGAGCGTTTGCCGCCGCAACTGCTTAACAATATGGGCTGCTTCCTGTACCAGAGCGAGAAGATTGCTCTCGCCCGTGGGATGTTCCAGTCTGCGCTCAACGCGTGCGTTCAATCCAAGGAGAAGGAAAACGACACAGACAACGACGCGCTCGTCACCACTATCAGTTATAACCTTGGCCGGACCTACGAAGCGGCAGACATGTGGGACGAAGCCAAGAAGGTTTACGAAGGTCTTCTGGAGCGACACGGTGATTACACAGAAGCAAGCGCACGGATGACCTACATCGCGCTGCGCCAGAGTCCCACGGACGAGGGCCCAAAGAAGATGGCCAAGCTCTACGAAGTCGATTCTTCTAGCCTCGAGGTTCGGGCGCTTTTCGGATGGTATCTCAGCAAATCGAAGAAGCGCGTGGCCAACATTGCCGAGGACCACGAGCAACGCCACTTTAAGCACACCCTGCAGTACTACGACAAGCACGACCGGTATGCCCTGACGGGTATGGGCAATGTGCATCTCATCGCTGCACGCGATATGCGCCGTGAATCCGACCAAGAAAAGGAGAAGCGCCGGAAGATGTACCAGCGGGCCGTAGAGTTCTTTGACAAGGCTCTCCAGTTGGACCCCAAGAATGCCTATGCGGCCCAGGGAGTGGCCATCGCTCTGATCGATGACAAGAAGAATCACAGCGCCGCGGTGCAGATTCTGTCCAAGATTCGGGACACGCTCAAAGATGCCAGTGTCTACCTTAACCTGGGACACGTGTACGCCGAGCTACGCCAGTTTTCTCGGTCTATTGAACACTACGAGGCAGCATTGGCCAAGGATCGTTCCCGCGATGTGCAGATCTTGGCCTGTCTTGGCCGCGTTTGGTGGCTGAAGGGAAAGCAGGAATCAAGTCTCGTGGCGCTGAAGACAGCGCTGGACTACGCGCAGCGTGCGCAGTCGGTCTCGCCAGATCAGCTCCATTTGCAGTTCAACGTTGCCTTGGTGCAGAACCAGATTGCCTCGCTCGCGTACGGTCTCCAGCCTACGCAGAAGACCCTGCAGGACGTGCAAGAGGCTGCCGAAGGGCTTAAGGAGGCCATTGAGACCTTTGATCGCCTCTCCAAGGAAAAGAACCCGCCCTATCCCAGCGCGGCCCTGGAGCAACGTGCGAACATGGGCCGCACAATCAGCAAGCAGCTGGATCGTGCGATGCAGAGTCAGAAGGAATACGAAGAGAAGAATGCGGCGAAACTGCAACAGGCTCGTGAGGCTCGTGAAGAGGCCATGCGAAAGCGCGAAGAGGAGCTGCGCAAGGCACAGGAGGTCGAACTCGAGCGCAAGCAGAGGATCGCCGAGGAGCGCCAGCAGATGGTCGAGGAGGCACAGCGACATGCCGCCCAACGCGCCGAGAACGAACGCGCCCGCGAGGAAGCTGAGTTGACGGCCGATTCCGAGACCGGAGAGAAGGTCAAACGCAAGAAGAAGCCCGCTTCCAAGCGCAAGAAGAAGGGCAAGGACGACTTCGTGGCCGACGATGAGGACGGCGAGCCAGCTGGCAGCGCAGAGCCTGAGAGCGAAGGCGAGACCGCACCGAAGAAGCGTCGGAGACTTGAACGCCGGTCTGGCGGGAAGGCCCAGCCGCAGGGCAAGTACAAGAGCAGTGAGATGGTGGTGGACTCGGACGACGAAGAGGCGGTCGCGACCCCCAACGCCGACAAGGAAAAGGATGATTTGTTTGATGACGAGCCGATGCAAGAGGATGAAGATGCGGCGCCTCGTCGTCGCGCCAAGGCCTCGCGCCGCATCACCGACGACGACGATGAGGACGAGGAGGAGGAAGCGGCGGCATCCGCCGAAAAGCAGACCGGGCACGAAGAAGACAACGATGATGATCTGTTTGGCGAGGAGCCCGCGAAGGAGGACACCGAGATGCAGGACTGATGCTGTCTTTGCTGCCACACTACAAAACTACATATGTTTTTTTTTTTTTTTTCTGGTGCTTTGATTCTTTTTTTTATTGATCTCCGGCGTCTGGGACACGGCATCTGAATCACTTACAAATTCTTTTGCGACCGGACTTCTTCGACCCTTGTGTAATTAGCCCTGAGAGTTTGTTCAATTCGCCCTGCCACTTGCTCATACGGATCTCAGTACGCATTCTATGATTGTAGGTATGATTTCCGTAGATACCATGAGTAAAAGACCCCGTGAGCCCCTCCAGCCCCCACGCGTAAGAGATGAGAAACATCCTTGAGAGATAAGAGGGATTGGGCCGGGGGGCTATCAACCTACAAGGCGCACCTCATCTGTAAGTTGAGACGGATCCGCGTTGGATTTGGGGGCGGATGAGGGAAAGACGCGAGTTATGCGTGTCAGATGTTACTATGTATATATCTCAACTGGTTGGTCTTGTGGGAGGATTGCAGGGGGGATATCTAAATATAGTGCGAAGATATGCATGTATAATGCTAGTGGTTCTAGAAATTGGAATTGGTACTATTGTCAAGAGATATCAAGAAAGAGGTGAAAGAGGATACGCAAAGGATTTTATCTCTCGTAAATCATGGGTTTGTTCTCTTAGTAGTTTATGCATTGCGTGAGAAATTCAGTTGAATCAATCGATTCTTATAGCAATTCTGCCAAAGATTTTCTGAATGGTATATATTCAGACCACTCAAGATATATATACCATGTTCGAACTGCAACAGTCCCTATCAAGCTAAACCAGTCGGCTAATTTTCACCAATGTCATGGTTGCAGCGTCGAATGGAGTAAAAATATGATCATCTCAAGTATTTGATTTCTCGACTATTTGGAATAACAAGGGTTTGATGCTGCATGTTGCACCGGATCAATGCCGTAGATAGTACCCGGTATATCTTGGACTAGAAAGGTTCTGACTCCCATTCAGTGGGCGAAAAAAAAACCACGAAAGACTCGATTCTGCACCTGGAAAGAAAAGAAAGAAGAAAAATGAAATGAAACAAATCCTGCGGTGGAAGTTTAGCTTGCGCATATGCCATCGTCTACGGCGATGTCGACAGCAGTCGATGACATGACTACATCAATATACTCACTCCCCTGGACAGCATATTCAAGGACCAGGTCAAATAAGAAATCCCTGGATCCAGGACTCAAAAAAAAAAAAAAAAAAAAAAACCGTATGCACTCAGAAAAAGGTCTTGCATGGAGGCAAGCTCTGGGTCCCGGTGCGTGTATAGTTGCACTCGGAAAGAGTAGATATTTCCGGAGGCTGGTAGATAAGTTGGATAAGTAGAATTCTGACAAGAAGCTTGACCTTTTTTGTTAGCCAAGTTGCTAGGCAATTGAGCCCTAGTTCTGCGCCGGAGAAGCTCATACTTTGAGGCTGTTTGGTTATTGAGTCGCTACTTGGCCTGAGGCTTCTGCGAATAACTCCTGGGCCATCTCCCAATCGTACTTTCCTTTCCTCATCTCTACCCCATTGCATTCCTCCGTCCCCCATGACAGTTGAATGACAGCTGCGATGTCAACTGTCAGATAAACCGATGATATTTTCCGGTCGCTGGCTCGATCGCCCAAACAGTCAGTGATCGTCTTGAGTCTCCCGCATTGACTGATCATCTACGGACCCACCGGAATACAACTTTTGTTTACCTTCATGTACCTTCGCGGTCTCTATAGTTGGTATACCCGGGAAAGGGACCGCAGATCCATGGCTGTATCAGACGAGCCAATGCTTGTCCAAACCTTACCCAGACACGATCGCTGCGCGAACCACTCATGTGGGCATTGATCCGGGCCTCGACGGTGCACCGTTCCTCACAGAGAGGTAGCAATGAGCTCGCAATGGCCTGATGGGAACTCTCAAAAACTGTCGTCGTTTTTTTCTATGGCCCAAGCACGTCGGCTATCCTCTCCGACCCCAGGTTCTTAAGTGCCCTGAGTGTCCCTGGCGGTTATTTCTCGCCTTTCTCCCGTTTTCTCTCTATCCCGATCCACCAGCTCCAACCTCCCCCTAGACAGTAAGTGCAGAGTCTCCTCTTTCTCTGTATATATATTAGTGCTATGATAGGAATATAGCTCACAGAAAACATACAGTCTCCTTCTCTTTTGCGCCGCAACTCCCGGCTATCATGCATTACACTCTCGCTACCGCGCTGTTCGTCGCAGCTGTCATTGCCGCCCCTGTCCCCAACGGCGACAGCCTGGTCAGCCTGGGCCTGGGCACCGACAACGTCGACTCCAGTGGCAACATTGTCCTCAAGCGCTCCAACGAGGATGTGGTCAAGGACCTGGAACTTGACCTGACCGCGCTCAAAGACGAAGCCGTTGGCCTCGTCACCAACGCGGACAAGAAGAAGCGTGACATTGCCAACAAGGACGACCTCGTTGACCTTGGCCTTGGCGGCGAAGACGGTGACGGCAACATCGTCATCAAGCGCATATGAGAATATCGATGTTGGCACCGCGGGTATTGGCCAATTCGACGTTGGCCTCCCTGGGATCGACATCACCTAATCGCGAGATCCCATAGTTGTCGGCTTCGTTACCAGTAACATGGATGATGCGGCGCAGCAAAATGATCTATTGGAAGCGTATTGTGACGGTGGTATCACGGAGTATCACTCGGGATCTTGATTTCTCAATTTCTTTTCTCTCTGTTTATTGTATGATTTATACTGTGGGGAACAAAAGGAGAGACCGGCGTTCGGTGGGATCCTAGTGCATTAATACTATAATCACTAATACAATGGTTAAATCAAATCGAAGCGCACTCCAGAAAATCAATCTATTTGTACGACATGGATCAACAGTATATGGTCTAGTGGGCCACCGGGTGATACCTCGGGGATGCAAGGACGTTGCACTGTGCAGTCGATCATGGAGAACAGCCAGATGCGACCTGGACGGATAATCTGCCATGCTCGCTTGTCGATCCTCACGGGGCGATCTGACCTGCAAGTACCGTAGAAAGAAGAGTAGTCAAGGGGTAACTAGGTGAACTAGCAGGGCACTAACGGGCCACAAGATCGCCAGAAGGAATCGCCCCTCCACATATACGCGGGTCAGGGCTCATGACGGACCCTAGGTACACATGTGTCAGCGCCATGGATGGTAACTAAAAAGAAGAGAGAGAAGGGGGCGGGATGGAGAAGGATTCCATGGATCATCGAATGAGGACCTAGGGAGATCCTGTCAGCCCAGAACTATGGTCAGTAGTTTTCCCTCACAACACACATACACATACACATTCCGGTCATAATCAGCATATCGCAAGAGTCAGCCTTGTACCAGATCTGCAAGTCGACACTGAGTCGCAACCGCCTCTCTCGCATCTTGGACCCCAAGGCTGGGGCTGAGCGAGGGATCGTCGAGGGGAAAATCGCATGCGAACATACGCTGTTCGTGGCACATCCACGCAATCTCTGTAAGGCTGCCGAGAGAAAAAAAAACACATGGGGCCGACCGATGATTTCAGATCCTTAGGACATCTGATCCATGGATGGTGTTGACAGGATCGCGAACCTTTTGAAGATGTGCCCGTTGGGCCAGGGGTTGGTTCGAGCGTGGCCCCCAGGGGCGAGTCAAACCAGTTGAAAATCATTTGCAAATCATTCCATGGACTCGGTGTTATCTTACAAAGCACATCAGAATGGGGCACCCATGGATCTTTTGCCTCGTGCTCCTGAAGGATTTCTGAGTGAGAGAGTCTGAGGTCCATTCTGACTCGAGTTTGTCCATTTGATCGCAAGTCTGATCGACTTTGATCATCGGAGTCATCTCCGAAGAGAGACCGAGGAGACACCCGAGAGGACTGGCAAGTATCAGCAATAGACTGAGAGACTGAGAGCACCGTTCAGCCTCTTCAGCTGAGCCCGGAGAGTCACCGACGGTCGAGACGGGATCGTCAGGAGCGACGATACCTGCCAGATATGGTACGAGGGGGTACTTGCAGGTTACCTGGGGGTTGTACCCCCACTGGGTGAGAACCCAATGTACCACCCGGGTACCCCTCAAATAACCCACGTTACGAGTCTCGTCATCTGAGACGCTGGCGTCTCTCTTGACTTTTTCCCTCGGGCTTCTCTCTTGTTTCAACCGTTGAGCTGCCACTAGCTGGACTAGCTGCAGTCGAACATGTTCCGCTTCTCAGATAGGAAGCTGGGAATGACGTTTCCTTTCCACCCACTGTGTATACATCCACAGGGGAGTTAGGGCTTCATAGGTTCCTTACCGCTCCCAACCTCTCGGCTTTGGAACTCCATCTCGACCAAGTCTGATGCAAACCTTGCGCAAGGGCGACCCACCGGTGAGTTCCGGCATTCTTCATGCGGGCTCCTCCAACGGTCCTGCGAGATCTTGGTCTCTGATTCTCTTACCATCCCGGCACTCTCCGATTCAACTTGCTCTCCTTGCGAGGGATAGACACGGTCATATGTACAGAGCTGGGATCAAACACAGGGGTTTACTTCGTTTTTCTTTTGCCTAGGTACAAAAAAACTGACACATGTTTGCCAACTGCCGAGTCGCACACTGGTAATCTTTCACATCTTACAATGTGATTATACGACCCCCACTGCCGGGTCCCCGGGCGAGATTGCGATCTGTGGCCTCGTTCTCTATACACGCCCGGCGAAACGGATCCTTTCCCAATCATACAGTATAGCCCGAGATCCCAAGATCCCAAGATAGTCCAGGGGCTATGGGTTGCGGAAAACCGTTGAACCTGACACGCTAACGTGGGGAAACGAAGGGGTTTATATTCATTTGATTATGTATGATTATTTTACTATTTTACTATTTATTATCATGTTACATAGGTGAGCTGAGACGCAAGGCCACCGTAAGAACCGAAGTTGTCCCACATTCTTTCTCTCCGCGATTAGGGCTTCCAAGGCGTGAAGGGCTGTAAGGAGAAAAAGAATACAGGTATCAGTTGCAACCTCTCTGTGGCTTGAAGGAATTATCGACCTTTGGCCATCCGCATTCCTGGAGGGCACCTTTGATCCTGAAAGTATTTATTTATTTTTTTCCCTCATCTGCCTCCAGATTCCCGGTGAACTGGGTGTGGTTTCTAACTAGTAACTAGTAGAAAAAAAAAGGCCCCATAGGAGTATTGCACCGCCGATTGTTACTTGACGGGGCAAAGCTCATGCCGGGCCCCCCACACGCCCGTTCAAACACGTTCTCACGAAAAAAGAAAAAAAGAAAAAGGCCCCTGGCCCGACGCATGAGTTTCGGGTCCGTATTGCTGGGAGGGAACGCCGAGATGATACCACTGATGGCTACACTGTCCACACTATACACGCTATTGCCGGGAAGCCACCAAATGGCCCAAATAGTTCTGAAGTAGAAAATAGCAAATAACAGAGACATAATACACAATCAATAGTCAATAGTCAATAGTCAATAGTCAAAGAGTAGAAATACAAAAATACAAAAATACAAAAATAACAGCCAGAGTCGCATCGAGAAACTCGGCCGCCCGCGTCTGTGCAACCGAATCACAGTGCGTCGCCCCTGACTCCACTTGGTATTTTTGGTGTATTTCCAATACGCCATCTCGCACGTTGCGATATTATAGACACTGCGCCCCCCCCGTCTTTCCCTCCCTCTCTCTCTCTTTATTATTCTTATTGTTTTACTTGATTCTTTCCTTTTTTCCCCTCAATCTATTCGCTCCTTATCCCTTGAGGGTTGATTTGGTGTGTTCTTACCATGGTTTAGACTCGCAATTGGTGCTTTCTCTGCAATCCTGCACCATGTCGACCTTTATGAATTATCCAATGGCCCAGAGCCACTGGATGGATAATGGGTCGGATACCCCCTCCACCCGGTCCTCGAACGAAGGCCCCGAGCATGTTCATAGTCGTTCGAGGTCAACAGCCCACACCCATAGCCCTAAGCGTTTATCTGTCTTCGGTGGCCGGTCCCGAAGCAACACCACGACGTCCACTACATCGCGTCGCTCACCGAGTTCGTCCATGACGTCGACCGATGGCTCGTCTCAGGATGAACGCACTTCCTCAGCATTGGGGTTCCGGGCTGAGCGGCCCGAGAAGCCTCGGTCGTTCCTTGCGCGTGGCAGCCGGATTCTGCGCCGCCAGGGTAGTAAGATTAACATCGTCGCCACGTTGGACGAGGCAGATGAGCTGGATCGCGAGCAGCCGCGATCTGAAAAATCCCATTTCTTCAGTCGTCACCACACCCGCCAAATCAATCACCGTAAGTTTCTTTTAAGTGCATCGATTGTGAAGAAAAGATTCCCCCGTTAATCTCGACCATGCAGACGAACATCTCAAAAGTCTGATCTCGGACCCGTTCGATTTCCACCACTTGACCCATACGAACCCCTCGCAGTTCCAATCTCTGGACCAGACGCGCGAGAATGATCTGGTTACCGAGTTCTCCGCCATCCGGGCCTCGCAGCGACCCCAAACGGGACTCAAGGGCATTCGCGCCGATGACATCCACTTCCGCAACTTTTCTACCGACAACTTGGACACGTTTGGAACGGCAACAACTGTCGACGAGCCCACCCCCAGCAAAAGCCCGCCGGCGTCCCCCCAGCTGGTGCGACGCCATGCTCGACGGGAATCCCGCATCAATGAGAACTTCTCGCGGCCTGTCTCAAGATACCCTCGCTCCTGCCCGACTACCCCGCCGCCTCCCGTCGTGCCCGAAACCCCTCCTCCCGATATGGCAGAGCCCGCACCGCGCGCCATTGACGAGATTTTGGGCTTGGACTCGGCCAAGACTTATCCCGAGCACATCGACGCGGTGCCACCAACCCATCTTCATTTCAGCCCGGAACCCGCCGATGACCCTACGGCTCGCTCCTCGTCCATGAGCAGCCACTATGACCTGGAAGATGTTCCAGAGGAAGAAGAAGCGACCCGGTACTGGGACAGCCCGGAGCCCAGCGAGGGCCCGCATTCCCGCTCGATCTCCCAAGTGAGCCAGCCTCCAGTGGACATTCAGCTGCCCAGCGTCGCGGAGCCTCCAGCTCCCTTGTCAATCTATGTCGCCGATGAGCTCTCACAAAAGTTCTCGGAGGCACTGGGCTCGCCAACCTTGCCTCAGAATCTCCCTAACGCGATGCCCCATGCGGCTCCCAAGGCCCACGTGGAGGTGACGCCACCGGTGCCGGCACCCCAGCTGCATCAATTCTCGTACGACGATGAAGTATACGACTCGTGGGACGCGGACATTGACTACTGCTACGAACATGCCGCTGAGTCCACTTCCAACTTTGACTGGTCGCGCACGTCTTTGGATGAGACGCGCCCGCAGGTCGGGGTCGCTTGCAGCGATGAGCCCTGGATGGCCGCACCCAAGACCCGGCACATGCAGCCTAGTCCGCTGAGCACTTCTGTGCTGGCGACTCCAGATCTGGACCCGAGTTCGGCGCGATCTGTGCCATCGCAATCGGCCGCTACCCCGTCGACGGCTGACTATGAGCGGGACTTCATGGCACGAGGCACGGGCGACTACTTCCAACCTGTCAGTTCCTCGATCCTGCCATCGACGTTGGGGAAACAGCTCCCCCAGGACACTCTTTACGAGGAATATCTGGCCACTGATGCGGAATCAGATCGGCACTTTCCCTTCGTTGCCCAAGGAATGATCGCTCCCACCGAGAACCCAATTAGCCCCCGCAGCAGCTTCTCCCCTATTAGCAAGTGCAACTCGCAGGAGAGCTTGATGCTCTCGCGCGCGGCCTCGATTGTCCGCAAGCACCGCTCGTCAGTGTCGACGACGAGCGTCCCCGAGCTGGTCCACAGTCTCGCCAACAGCCGCGAGCTGATGCCGACCGACCGCCAGACCGCTGGCGAGACGCTGGCGGCCGGTCCCACCGGCCCGGTCTTGCCATTGCACCGGCAGACCAAGAGTCTGGCCGAAGCCCATTTTCTTCTCCAAACAGACAGTACCACCAGCCTCGAGACTGCTGACCCGGTGCTCACGACTCTGACCCACGACCGGGCCAAGTCCACCTCTGAAGTGGACTCTCGCCCCGTCCAGTTCAGCGTTCCTCCATTGCCTCCGGTTCCTCCGCGCAACCCCAACCGCAAGAAGGGCCGGACTACTTCTTATTCTCTGTTCCCAACGGCCGCTCACTGAGCAGGGCCTGAGAACATCCACTGTATACACCATGTGTTGCATTATTCTTTCTTTTTTTTTTTTTTTTTTTTCTTTTTTGACCCGATAGAATTTCTCCACGAGTCCATGACCTGTGTGTTTCCTTGCGTTTGTGGGAGCCATGTCCTTCTCTGTCGTTTTCTTTCATGTACTCTGCTGTGGCCGTTCTTTCATCTTGCATTTCTCAGCGATTGTTTGGTCTGGTGTCTTGGAGGGGGGAACTGGGAAAGAGAAAAAGGATTGGGATTGGGACATTCGCTAGGCTTCTTTCTATACATCTATAGGTGCATCTATAGAAGTGATCATTTACATTATCTTACTTTCACATCAGTCATGAGTTTCATTACTTGGTAATTCTTGTGTCGACGTCTTAGAAGAGCCAGTAATTGGTATACAAATAGAGTAGGCACAGATCACATGACCTGATCTTATCGGCAATCAGAATCCCACGTTTTCGATCTCATCTTCGTCTTCCTCACTTGACTCGGCCTTGGCTTTCTTTTTCGATTTTCGTGCTTCATCATGGCATCCTCTCCATCACAGGCACTGGTCAAGCGATCTGAGGGCCAGCTCATGCCACCCCCGCCACCACCGAAACGAATCAAACGCCCCGCGACCGTCCTTGACGAGGATGTCTATACCAATGCTTTATCCCATATAATCGCCCGTGACTTTTTCCCAGGCCTTCTCGAGACCCAGTCCAAACAGGAGTACCTTGATGCGCTAGAGTCGAAGGATAAGGAATGGATCTCTAGCGCCAAAAAGAAGCTTGCGGATGTTATGCGCATGCCAACCCCGGGCTCGAATGCGAGGCGAAAGCGCAGTTCTACATCTGTTTCAGGCACCCCGCAACATCGTCCGACGGGCCGGACAGATGAAACCCCTCGAGGCTGGGGTGGCGAGACCCCGATGTCCGTCGTCTCGGGGACTACCGCTGCCTCCGAGCAACGCGAACCGGAGGCCCCCGATGTATCCAATCTGGGACTGATGGCCTTCCAGGCCAAATACACCAGCGAAGACAACGAGTCCTTCAACAAGGTCGTGGACAAGCAAAACGCGAAGCGGCGTGAGAAGTACGCCTGGCTCTGGAACAAAAATAAGATCCCGTCGGCTCGCCAGATCGCGCACCACCAGCGCGAAGTGAAGCGTATCACTGCCCAGGGTGGTAACCCGAATACCAGCCTTGTCAAACGCGATGAGGTCTCGGCACCGGCCATAAAAACAGATCTGGGTGCCCGGCCCGCCAAGCCCGACTCGTGGGATGCTCGCCCGGATAACACGCTCATGTTTGCACCGTCTTCAGTCGAGGATACCCACGAGACTCTCCAGCAAAAAGCGGAAACGGCACCTCGGGCAGGTCCCAAACGTACTTTGTACCAAAACACCCGGCTCCCAGACCCCGAGGCGGCCGCTGCAGCTGATGCCGTACCGCCGTCCCCATCTCTGTCCGCCATCCAAGATGCCATTGCCGGACAACCGCATCTCAGTGCATCTGAAGTTGGATCCGCTGTTCTCGGAAGTGAAACGCCGCGGGTGAACGGCTACGCTTTTGTCGATGAAGACGAGCCGGAGCCCGAACCAGCGCTCAATTCGGGCCTCGACGCAGACTGGCGTCTTCTGGGGTCAAGCGACGCCACCCCGAATCCATTCCAGATCAGCGAGACTCGCAAACGAGAAGCTTTGCACCACCGCATGGTAGACCGCGTGGCGCGCAACCGCCGCGCCGAGAAGGCTGGCCAGGTCACCAAGACGCCCGTCACAGCTACGCCGCGCTTCACTAGTGGTCCGCGTCTGGATTTCGCGATGCGCTCGACTCCCGGTGGAACGCCGGCTGGGGCTTCTGGGAAGATGCTGACGCCGGCTGCGCAGAAATTGCTGCATCGGGTTGGGGGAAGTACGCCGTCGTCGAGAGCGAAGGGGGGTACGAACACGAATATGTGGACTCCGACGCCTCGGCGCAAGTGATTTCATTCTTTTCTCTTTTCTAGTAGTTTTGTTTTGTTTTGTTTTGTTTTTTTAACTTCCCGGATTAGGGACTTTCTGCGGTGAAAGCATGATACCACGGGTGACTTCAATTGGCGTTAAAGAACCAGCGATGACAATACAAATTACAATTAGAGTGAGCAGAGCAGCTCCATCAAGAGTGACTTTTGAGATATAAAATGGGTCCAGTAGATATTGCATGCTGGGAAGTGCAAGTGTCGCTCTCGGGATAAACAGGAAAAGCACTCACCCGGCCTCGGCTGTGTCCGGATAGTTAAGCTACCAGAATATCCATGGATGTTCTTCGACCATTGTTGAATGGAACTATCCTCCCGATCTATACACAAATTCTATGTCTATGTAAGTAACTGATAACCAAAACCAAATGCTGCCAGGAGTGGTTTCTTGCTAACCCCACGGGTTAGATCATATATCAAAGGGCAGAAGTGCTACACTATCTTCCTGCACATACACACAGCTCTGCCAGATAGCTGGATATAACCCAGATATCTATAAGAAGAGCAATGAGCGGGGATAAACCCTTGACGGAAGATTGCAGAGACACAGACCAAGATGAAGCATCTCAAGATGGCACATCCCAAGCCAATTCAGCAACACCAATACCAACAACACCAACATCTCTCCTAACAACACTCCTTTCCCCCTTCACCAAGACCCAGCCCCTAAACCAACCATCAGCCCAACTTCCAAACCCCATAATCCATGAACCAAAGTCCCAATCCCAATCCCAACCACAGTCCCAAACTCCACTCCCAAAACAAAAACAAGAACCAGACCCATATTACACTCCAAACCAAACACCCCTCTTCAAATCCCTCCAGCGCAAGCGTCTAACAGGAACCCGCACAAGACAACTCCTCCGCGCCGCCAGCCGCGCCTACAACGACCCGCCGCCCCCGCCGGCACTGGGGATGTGTTGTGGGAGCTCGTGCGATCCGTGCGTGAATGAGCTTTGGCGTGAGGAGATTGGGGTTTGGAGGGAGGTTTGGGGGGATCGGGGGGTTAAGGATGACAGAGAAGAAAATGGTACTGATAAGGGTAAAGGAGGAGAAGATTTTGATAGCAGAGGTTCAGGTGGAGTGGGTGGTGTAGGGAATGGGTTATGTTCGTCTTTGCAGTGGTAGATATTATATCCCCTGTGTTGAAGTCTAACGATTGTATGTAAATAAGGTATATAGAGATTGGTGGTAGAAACAGGGGGTGGCATCGGGTTTGACATGTTCTATAGAGTATTTCAAGTCAGAATGTCGATATCAAGGATAGACTACTTTTACAGTGACCTTCAATTCAGATACTAATCACCCCAAGACTATATCATCACCCATAAGACTAGCCACATCGCCACCAACCCGAGTCCACCTCCCATGCTGTGCACGCGAGATCCTCGATTTAGGTAGTATGCGGCACCCAAATAACTGCAGGTGATGTCGCCTTCGGCATTGCGGTAGCCGTACGAGGCATTGAGCCACGACCCGGTCGGACAGCCGAATCCCAGGGCTGATGGACAGCTCTTGACCAAATTATAACAAATATCCTGACATGGCAAGACCTCCTTGTACGGACCAGGCTTGATCTCCGTGTCGATCAAAGAGTTCCGTGACTGGTTCCATATGGGAGACTGCCGGTACTTGTTGTCCGCCGGCAGCGAGCTCCCATTGAGAAATTTCTGGCCGGCGTTACGCACTGCCAGGTACGGCTTGTTGTTGCCAAAGTCGGCGCAGCGCGGGATGCTGACGCTGCATAGCCACTGCTTGTACGCATTGGCGCAGTCGTCGCAGTCGACTGCTAGCGAAAACATCGCCTCCTGGTTCGTCTTGCACTGCACCTGCTGCAGCGAGTAAGTGAAGTTCTTGTACAGCGCCTTCGCATTGTCGTCGTAGATGGACCGGAGGTGGTCCGTTTTAAGGTCAGGCCGTGCGGGCACCGCGTAGGCAACCTCCGAGCAAAATGTCAGATTGAACAGGATGGCACAGTTGTCCTCTATGTAAAGCATCAGTGAAACCAATTCCCATCGGAACATCGAAACCGACAGTTGATCGCTCACCAAACTTGGTCGCGAAATTTATCGGCTTCCACACTCTCCCACCGCCCCCAATGACGCCGTTTAATGGCTTAGTCGAATTATTCACCAGGGCCAGAGTCCCGCTGTACCAAGAATTCGACTTGAGACCCGTCAAATAGAACTGCTGTTTGGGCTTGTTTCCGAGTCCCCGGCGCGTCATGCCTACCTCGACCGAGTGGTTGTTTTGGCCCACCTGCGCAAGCTCGTTCAGGGCACAAAACGACCGTTCCAGTCCACGGAGAGTCGAGCTGGAATTGTTGTGTGCGAACATGGTGTACGGGGGCGTGATGTTCATCCACTGCTGGTAGTTCTCCGAGCTCGGCTCGGACTGCGTCAGGTTGTTGGTCACCAGCAGGGCCGCTGAGACGTCCGCGTCGACAAAATACAACAACGATTCATCTTCGACCACGCTATGGAAGAAAGCGTCAATGGAAGCCGCAATCTGGTACTTGTAGGACCCAGAATGACTGGTCGAGTTCGGAGCAGCAACCCCGATAAAAACATCGCGGTCGGCTTCTACCGTGAATCCCGCGTACCCGTGTCTGGCTCTGGTCATGGTCTGAATTTGATCGTCATTACCTGGTCCTGGCTTCTGAACCTTTTCAGATGTCGATACATAGACATCCAGCTGCCGGGGTAGATCTTGGTCGTGGTGGTTATGCTTGGTAGAAGGCTTGCTGCAGGTCGTTAGCGACAGGTAGACCGTTGTCGTCTTTTTCGACGACTCGTCGCGTTTCCGTAATTCATGACCAGAGTCGCCCAAATTGTCGGGATCCAGATACGCAGGAAGCCCGGTTGTCGGGATTCCTTTCTTGCCATGCACTTCTTTCTTGGGCATGTACCACCAGTGGACATCCCCGAGATGAATGTTGCTCTCCTGGAACTGGTTGTTCCCCAGGGGCTTGGCGTCAGCGGGGTACCGGCGCACTAGCTCTAGTTCATTCAGCTCCCCGTCCTCTGTGGTACCATCTCGGATCTCCAGCCCATTAAACGAATCCAGCGCGAGCGGCGACCCTCCATCGCCCATCACCGCCCCGCGAAAGTTCGGGCTGTCCTCCGTCTTGGAGCCATCCGGTATTGAGTTTGTGGCATGAACAATCGAGTCGCTAGCGACGACGAGAGGGAAAATCGCACCGATGAGTGCAGTAAACGAACACTGCAGGGTGGTGTACTGAAGTCGCATGGAAAGTCGAAGGAGAGAACCGAGTCGCGGAAAGGCGCATGGGGGAGTTCGAGGAGCCGGGGTGCGGATCACGGGCAATAAGTTTGCATCAAGGATACGTAGGTAAGGTCGGGGATTTTGACCGACGGCTGCATGTAGTCGGGTGGGAGTTCAAAGCATTAATTATTGCGAATGTTGCCCAGGTGGACGTGGTTGCCTTATCGATTGTGGCTGCCTTGCTGCCTTGTCTACGAGAGGGCAAGTGCCAAGTAACGGGTACCTCTTTTGACAACAGACTTGCGTATCACTTTATGTACCTGGTACTTCTTCAGCATGTGCCAATGTCACGTGATGGGAACACCGGCCCACCTCCTTACCCACCTCATTCATCACCCACTTCCTTCTCATCCACTGCCGTCCTCTACTGTGCGTAATTCTATTACGCTTTCAAGTCATGGCAACTTCGGTCCGGCTCTCGCCGCAAGTGCAGCGGTTGCAAGTGAGGTCGCCATACGTTGACATTTACACCCAAGCCTTATCCAACCCTCTTCGTTCACCAGTAACCGTCGATTCTCCGCCTTCGACAACACACTCACATCCAGAGCCAAAACGATGGCAAAACCCCGGCGGATGGGGAGCGCGACATATGAACGATATAGCCCCATTTACGCTATGGAATGGTCAAACCCGCAAGTTTCGATCTCCCACACACGTAGAATTATCGTGGATTCGAGGGAACTTCGGCGATGGAAAAATCGGTTGGACCGGGTGGTTTATTTGGATTGAGACTGCAAACCCACCCCTGCCAGTACCGCTTACTATCGGATGCATGCCAGTGTATTTTGTGGGAACGGGTGAAACCCACTTCGAAGCCCTTCCGCGCGCTCCCTACGCCAACCCTCGGGTTCCGGATCCATGTCCTACTATTCGTTTGCCAGAGATGCAGTTCCCGACAAAGGAGCAAAATATCATGGTATTAACAGCTTTGCAGCCTCTTGCAGATGTACGGGCGATCCTATATCTACCAAATTGGACTATCGTCGAACTTAGGCACGGAGATGGGCGTGTCTACAAACCAAAGTCTCTTCCAGGCGTTGTTGCTGGCCGGACAACACTGTATCACCATGAAGAAGAGCCGTTTTATAAGGCCATGAAAGACCACACGCGAGTCCGAGCTATTGATCCCCAACAGTACACGAACAATAACGACCAGACGCTGCCGCAAGATGACACGAACTATCTCCAGAGATCTTCCCTTACGCCAGGGTGTAGATTGGAATGTGGCTTTGGCCTACCGGGATCCATGAACGAGTTTGTTACTTGCGCCACGTCCTCGGGGGTGAAAATTCGCAATGCTCGTGGCGAACAGGCATTAACAGTTGCCTACCATGGTTTCCTTAAGTCTAAAGACGTGTACCACCCACGCACGAATACAGACCAGATCGGGCATGTCTTAGATGCACTTCCTGAACTTGACGTGGGACTTGTTAGTCTTACCCCGGCGGCCTCTGCCAGGTTTACAAATAACTGCTATTTCCAGGCCCAGCCCCCTCGGATGTTTCTGGAAGGCGACCAGATTAACCAAGGGGCTTGGAGTGAGGTGGATGGCATGAGCTCGGGCCTGGTGAGTTTGATGGCGTATGGCTCTATGTTCATGGAGCCGATGCGCCCCCTGGTCATCCCGAGATCGATTTCCGACACTGGCGGGCCCTTACTCTCAGCTCAACGTTCGGAGTCATAAATGCCGATGTGGCGGATGGGGTTTGTGGCGCGCCAATTGTGAATTGTGATACAGGCGGTGTTGGGGGCTTCTTCCATCTATTCGATGGAACGAACTGTCTATCGGCTCACTTGGATGATTTAATTGCTGAAGGATGGCAGGTGGTCTAAACTGCCTGTCCTAGCTTAGGTATCCTAGCTTAAATGGCTAAACGAATATGAGTTCAGATATTGAAGTGTCGATCAGTAGTCGATTGCCAGGAGAATGGCGCGATAGAAAAGTCTGTGACAGCCGCTAAAACTGCTTCAAGTCTTGAAATTATCTTTGTTTCTGGTGTTCTTCATAGCAGCACAGATTCATCATACGAGATTTCCATGTTGATTTAATGTTGAGTATGTATGGAATTTAAATGTATTTCAGCAAAAGCAAACAGCATCCACTCGAGTAGCAAATATCAACAAAAAATCCAGAATCATACTGAAATAAAAAAGAATAGCAACAAGCCGTCAAACCAGCTTCTGCCAGCGGGCGATCATCATGCTCAGAACTACAATCCCAGCCATCACTCCGAGAATGCCAAAGAACCACCCCAGTCCGGCGGTGTCCTTACCGGGCACTTCGACGTTCATGCCGAAGAGACCACAGATCAGGTTCATAGGGACCAGGATTGTTGCAATCAGTGTGACTTTGCTGAGAACCTTGTTAACATGGTTGCCCAATACCAGGTTGGTGACATTCAACTGCGCCAGGTAGTTGGTGTGGGACCGGCTGAGCATTTTCTCAAAATGGGCCAAGTTCGACATCATGGTCACGACGTGATCCTGGATATCACCCAAGTAAAGACCGATGTCACCGCGGGGAGTCACCGAGTATTGCTCGTTACAGCGCTTGGAGAATCCCCGGATGACATCTGCCTTGCCACCCAGAAGCCGCATCAAGCTCATGACTTTCTTGCGAAGGCCGCCGATTCGCGGGAGGAATGACTCGAAATCGTCCACGCGCGCGATGAAGACATGGTCCTCGATCGCCTCGGATTCCACCTCCACATCCCGGATCACCGGGCCGAAACTGTCCACGATGTCGTCGCTAGATCACACGTTAGCTGATGGCAGCGGTGGGTGTTTGGACAGGACCAACTTACATCATGGCATAACAGATCCAGTCACTACTGAGCGACACATAGTCCCGCAGCTTTCCAATTCGCTTTCGTACATTGGCGGCGTGAGGGTTGTCGACGAAGGAAAAGGTCAGCACCCCATCCCGGAAGACGACCATATAGAAGTTGACCGGCTCCAGAAACTCTTCACTGGTCTTGTCCATTTGGTCAAAAGTGCGGAAACAGACAAAGTAGTACTGCTTGAACAGCTCGACCTTCTCGCGTGCTTCCTGAGTCTGGATATCCTCGGTCGTCAGCGGGTGAATTGAAAATGCCCGAGAAATGGCACCAAGCTCCTCCTCGGTGGGGTTGACGACGTCGAGCCACCATACGCCTCCATCCGGTCCCAGTTGGAACAGGTCTCGGAAGGTGTCGCCGGGGAGCACCAGATCTCCCAGCTCCGCCGCATGCACCGTGCTCTGGGATTCGGACGAAAAGAAACCAAAGCGAGTTGGCTGGTTGGTGTTTTGGAGGACCTCCACGAGCACCTTTCCATCTACAACCTTGCTGGGCTTTTCCCCGGATGCGTTGCTCGAAGCATCCGATGAATCGGACTTCTTCAATTCGTCGACATCGGGGCTTTTCGCGCCCGGGCGGAGGTCATAGAATACACGGGGTTTCTTGCTCTGCGAGCTTAGGCTGTGTTTCCGGCGGTCACCAGCGGTCTTGACTTTCTGGTTGAGTGCCACAAATTCCTCCAGCTCTTCGTAGTCGATGACGGGGATGCGACCTGGTTGTTCGTATGGAGGCATGCAAACCTCTTCTGGCATATCCAATTGCACCTCACCGGGCTGTGGTCGAACCCCGCTAGCATTGCTGAAAGTGGGGCGCCGGCGATGCGTGCCACCAGAGACAGTACGCTGCAGAATAGCTTCCAAGTCGGGAGCTCCATGGCTATCCAATGTGTTGGCACGTTCACGGCGACGTGGGTCGGCGAAAGCTTCCACGGAATTGGGCGGCGATGTAGACCGAGCTGACACGGACGACGTGCGCGAGACATTGGTGAGGTCTTGCTGGGTGCAACTGATGCGACGAGGAGGTTGGAAGTTCGCAGTCGGGTCGACTGAGAATCGCCGACCTACCCCATTCACATCGTTGAGAGATCGATCGTCATCAACCACGGCATTTTCAAAGTCTCGGAAGACCGGCCCCGCTTCCCGCAGAGCATCTTGTACCTGGAGCAAATCCGACCGCTCTGGAAGCTCTCCCGCAGGTCCCTGCTGAGCGGTATTTTGCTGGCTCAGAGGAGCTTCCACAGGCGCCTCGATGCGAGGCCGATCCATCTGGAAGCGGTGATCATCCAGCTCTGGCACTGGCGTGCTGTACCGGGTCAGGCACATGTATTTCTCGGATCTGGGAGACTCGGACATGGTGAATTCTCGATTGGACTTTTTCTTTTCTTTCTTCGATCTCGTCGGATCTGATTAGGACGCCAGATTGACCGGGTTCCCGTTCTGGGAGATTCTGCGTTCTGCTTTTATTTTTGATTCCCCTTTTTCTTCTTAGGCTTGCTGGGTTCAGCGCGACGGCCAGAGCAGACGCAAACCGGTAACAGGTCCGATCAGGGGTGACGGCCCTCCATCCATAAGCCAGACCCTTCGCGAGGGTCTAGCGGTACTGACGCACTTTTATCTGCCACAATAGAGGACGTTGTGAAAGCCCAGTTAGGGGGGTCTGGTGTCGCCCCCGCAGAAGACCCTGAATTTAGGGCCTGCAAGAGGGTGGGGGAGAGACGACTGAGAGTAGCGAAGGCCCGCCAACTTGAACAGGTAGAACGATCGGGAGCGCAGCTGCTCCAGAGTTGTAGATGGGGGTGAGGGCGAAGAGCGATTTCTCCCGCAGAATCTTCAGCCGATGACGTGAATCTCTCGAAATGTCCTCGATGGACAGGTTGGGGAGTCAAGTGAAAATCGGGTCAATAGAAATAGTTTTGGAGACAAGAGAAGAAGGGGGAAAAAGGCCCGAAGACTGTAGTGATGAAGAATGATCAAAGAGTCGAGTGGGCCGCTGATGGTTTCGGTCACCGGGTCGACTCGCCCGAAGTGAGAAGAACAATGGAAAATTGTAAGCACACAAGCAGGTCTACCTCGAGAGGTGATTTGAATGGGGAAATATGGATAAGGGGAAAAGAGGAAAAGAGGATAAGAGGATAAGAATGAGAATAAGACAAAGAAAAAGAAAAATAGAAGAGACAAACTGCCGGGGCGAGGTAGCATTAAACAGCGAAAATTTTCAGCGGGTCGCCCCTTTCACCCACATACATCTTGACATGAATAGATATTGAGGCATTTTTTGCCGACTTAAAAGCTTGGTTTTTTTTTGTTTCACTGGGATTTTATTTTTTAAAAAATTTGAAAAAAAAAAATAAAATAAAATAAAATTCAAAAAATCCAAATAACCTCAGGGTATACTAGTTTGTACAGTACGGACTAATACTGCAGTCGAGTCTATTGCATGTATCTATGGATATCTATGGATTGAGTAGAGCAGTGGAATAGTAGTACAAGCACACTCCCTGGTCCCGTATGGACAAGACTGAGAGTATCCATTCTAATCGCCCCTATTAAAAAGATATTTTGTAGATCGTTCCAAAACCAATCGCGGGGATCGCTGGAAGAGAGAGAGACTCCACTTGGGCTTTTTTTTTTTTTGACGCCAAGCAAGTTCGAACCGAAGACTCACTGCAATCGCATATTCCTTCAAACTTCTTGTAAAAAAAGAAGACAAATCCTACATTCATTGAGCCATGTCCTTTGTCATTCGAACACCTTGCTCCTCCGCCAACATTGGCCCTGGGTTCGACGTGATCGGCCTGGCACTGTCCCTCCACCTCGAACTCCACGTCACCATCGACCCAAAATCATCCTCGGACCTGCCATTGAACTGCCAAATCACCTATGAAGACCAAAGCAAAAGTACCGAATCCATCAGCCTGGACCCCGAGGTCAATTTGATCACCCGAGTAGCCCTGTATGTGCTACGATGCCATAACCAACGAGCCTTCCCCGCCGAGACCAAGGTGCACATTATCAACCCCATCCCACTAGGCCGAGGCTTGGGGTCATCGGGAACGGCTGTGGTGGCGGGAGTGATGCTGGGCAATGAAGTTGGTCGCCTGGGCCTGAGCAAGGAGCGATTGCTGGACTATTGTTTGATGATTGGTGAGTTCTTCGTGGGCTCGGGGTTCTCTGACCCTGCACGAGGTGCACGAGGGATCAGACACACGGACCAAAAAGGGGGAAAAGAATGTTCTTTTGAGCAGAAATACTAACGGGTTCCACAGAACGGCACCCAGACAATGTGGCTGCATCGCTCTTCGGAGGCTTTGTGGGCACGTATCTCAACGAACTGAAGCCCGAGGATGTGGCACGGATAGAAATCCCGCTCAGCGAAGTCTTGCCTGCTCCAGCCGGTGGCATTGACACGGGGTTCAAAACCCCCCGAGCCCCCCCCTCGGCATTGGCCACTACAGAAAATTCAACTGGGCCAAGGAAATCAAGGCTATCGCCATTATCCCGGATTTTGTGGTTCCCACTGCTAATGCTCGCGATGTGCTTCCCAAGACGTACACGAGAGCAGACGTGGTATGTATCATTTCCTCTACATGCAGCTTTGGAAACATGACTCATCCGATGTCCAGGTCTTCAATCTCCAACGCGCGGCTTTGCTCCCCGCAGCCCTGGGAAGCTCCCCACCAGACCCTGATATGATTTTCCTGGCCATGCAAGACAAGGTGCACCAGCCGTACCGCAAGACTCTGATCCCCGGGTTGACCGAGATTCTCCAATCCATGACCCCTGCCACGCAGCCCGGTCTGCTGGGGATATGTCTTTCTGGTGCAGGACCGACCATCCTGGCTCTGGCGACGGATCGCTTCACCGAGATTGCAGACCGCATTATCGCACGGTTCGCTTCCAACAACATCTCGTGCCAATGGAAGCTGCTGGAGCCCGCCCAGTCGGGGGCCACTGTGACCCCGAACTAGACTCAACCCATCTGCTTTTTCTTTTGGGTCAGAATATAAGCGCGCCAACTGCAATGGCACGCTTGATCTCGAGCAAGGGATCAATGCTTGTCGGAGGTTTCTATTGCCCACGCCGTCCATGTGTCGATGCAAGATCTCTTCGGTTCTCACCGCTTCTTTTTTTGCCTGCATTGCAGAGTGCATATGACCTGAGACACGGGAAGCTGGTTGTTCCCGATCGAGACTGCAGATTGGTGTGTAGCTGGCCCTAGACACGGTGACTCGACATAGGTAATTTGCGACGACCTGCTGACGCCGGCATTTTTTATAGAGTCTGGAAGATATCAACGAATGAAATCACGAGAACAGACCCCAGATCCCGTCAGGATAGACACTGTCGCCAAATGTAAATTGGAGATATTGGAGATGGGATAGTCCAGTATCAATTAAGGAAGAAAGAAAGAAAGAGAGAAAGAGAGAAAGACAGAATTGAAATTCTGCTGTTGCAAAGCGCATCGTAGGGCGGATTGCCGGAGGCGGTGATGCGGCAGATGACAACATTGCGATAAGCCGCTTCGTCTTCCCCAAGAGACCCCTCAAGCGACAATTTGGTTTCCCTCGACCCCCCCCCCCCTTCAATCATGGACGACCTACTTGCACCACTTCAAGATTTCTTTGAGGGGCAAATCGTATGAGTTTATCTCTGTCCAGAGCTCCTTGAGCCGCTGCTAATAAACATCACGACGCGCAGGACTTCCATGGCCAGCGCTTGGCCGAGATCCTCTCTACCGTGTTGTTGATTATCTCCGCGGTATGTGTGCACTAGAAAGCTGCCTTGATGTGCTGTTCAATTCACATGGGATAATGCTGACTCCTTGACCCTTTCTTCCAGGCCGTTGGCTTCGTGGTCGGATACATCTACAAGGACATTCACCAGACATTATGGATCAGCTTGGCGGGTACCGTGTTCACCGCGGTCGTGGTCGTCCCGCCGTGGCCCTTTTTTAATAAGAACCCAGAGAAGTGGCTGGTGCCGGCGGGTGGAAAGGCGAGTGGTTCCAGGGTGGTCGTGGATGGAATTAAGGTGGCATAAATGATCTTGGATGCGGATATTGGCGATATTTACGGACAACATTGCATCATGTTCTACGAGAACAGAGACATAGGATCGAATCTAAATTGAAAAATCTAAAGAGCTCGTGGATGCAACGGCAAATCTGATTACCTGAACGCCAGTAAAACCCATTGTCCCTCCATCTCCGGTCTCATCTTCAAGCAATCATAGCCATGGAAAATGCGTATGGCTTCCCCTCTAGCTCTTCTTTTACCGGCCGTACTTCTGGAACTCCCAGTCTCGGTTATCCAACGGGCACACCTGGCGAGTCTTCAACCAACGCGAAATGCAGTGGAAATGGAAGGCGTGCTAGACGAGCAATCAGACCAGGGCTTTGATTCCAGATTTGGGGTGACTCACGTTGCAGATTCCCCAAGCAACCGTACACTCTTCCGTTGTTGATGAACCTTGGTTTGCTTGGCATTCGATGCCTGTTTCAGAAGTTCAGCCTCAGACGGTTTGACGAGGAAAGGGAAAGACGGAAGGACTGAGCACATACAGAGGTCCATGATGTGATTGCGACAAATGGCGCAGTTGTCGACGACGATATCCCAAGCCCACAGGGCAACGGCGTTCCACTGGACCAGTTAGACGTCGAGCGCCAGAGACAAAGATCCGAACAGCGGTTACCTTCTTGACCTCAAACTTCTTCTTGCCATCAGCACCTTCGGGGCCCCTAGACACTCCCTTTCCCTTGGACGAAGCGCCCGCTTCCTTCATCTCCACGTCCGCCATGATGGTGGTGGTTGCTCGCTGAGGATCGTTGCCGTTCACCTGACGTTGCTGGATGAGCTCAAAGCTGTAGGGTTCGGTGTGTAAATGATGACCGAGGCGAGAGCGTGGCGAGAGCTAGCTGAATCAGAAGAACTCCAAGGTACTCTTTCTCTCTCTGAACGTCAACCCCACCTGTCTGTCTGTTTGATTCTGTTTGTTGTATGGAGTGGCGGCCTTAGTCAGACAAACCTCCCCTCTCCCGCAAACCGCCTTCCGTCACCATCTTCAATCCACAATCCACCATGATTCCAGGTCTTTTCCTTCTGCGGTCTCCTCGCTAGAAATGGTTTTTCCTGAGCTTTTGTTCTTGACTTTCTCTTCTTTTCTTTGCACCCATTCGATCTTAGAAGGCGTTTCAGATCGTGTCTGAGACACCCGTCTTTCCTTTGGACGTACATCGTTCTTTTCTCTGCTTATCCGGCGTTGGAATATCTAATATTGTCGACAGCTGCTGAGCAGTGATTTGGCCGATTCCTTTGTTTTCCCCAACTCATTCGCGGATTGTTTTTACCGTTTTTTTCTGCTTCCTCAAGCGTTGTTCTTTCTCTTATCTCTCTTCCAAAGGCTGCCTATTTTTCAAGCCAACCGTCGCAATGTCGACCCAATCTCCTCACCCTCCTACGCCCAAGGGCTCTCGCAACAATCGACGTCCAAAGAAGAACTTCACTCCTAATGCGCAAAAGGTCGCGCACCTCACTACTCCTCCGTCATCTCCACCCAGGAATATGAGCCCGGGGGGAATCACGACCGACTCGTCGAATAATATCCAATCCTCCAAGAAGAAGCCTCCTCGATCGACGAAGAAACCCCGGGATGTCAATCGAGCTTCGCCGGCGCCAAATAACGGACACCGACACACTTCGTCCCAGCCGAGCGTCACCACTCCCCAGCTGAAGGAAGGCGCGCATTATGCAGGACCAACTTTCCATGCATCGCCTGCGCCGTCCGCTCTCCCGATTCCAAGCTTCTTCTCCAAGTCGGTCCCGGATTCTGACCTGCCGCCCACTCTCGAAACGGACAGCGATACTGCGGACATGGAACCTGATCTTGACACAACCCCCTCTAAACCGAAAGCTCGCCGTACACCCATGAGCGAAGATCAAAAGCCCACTCCTCTGGACTTTCTTTTCAAGGCTGCCGTGCAGGCTAGAAACTCCCCTTCAGCGGGTAGTCCAGAGGTGAGCAACCGGGTTCGGTCTCCCCAAACCGATTCGAAGGCTCTCCACGCCCATCCCGATGCCATGCCGGGTGGGATCTTCCCATTTGAGATGGAGAACTCTGGGCGCCCAAGCAGTTCGCAAATCGGACCTTCCTTTGCTCCTTCTTACCAGGATCGCATGAACGCCCTGCGATCTTCGAGCTCCCCTTCTCAGTCTCCCAGTCCCTCCGAGGACCAGCGCAGGATGAAGACGGAGGAACTGAAGCATCTGTTGCTCAATCCGCGCCCACAGAAGCCGCCATCGTCAGTTTCGTCCCCTTACGAATCACCGGGGAGCTTTAGAGGTCAACAAAACACACCTTCGCATGTAGTACCTCATTATGCGACCCCGATGCGAACCACGTCCGGACCCCCGGCTACTTTCTCGCACGGCTTTCCTGCTGGTCCCCAGCCGCCAATGCCTCACAACGCTGGACGTCCTCCGTTCCCGTACACCCAGTCTAGCGGCCTGCAGCAGGTTCGGAACTCGAACTCGCCGTTAAAGCGTGAAGTGCCTCCACCCAACTCTTACGTTTCTGGCGTGTCGTCCCCGGCCCCTTACGGCAACCCATACATGGCCCATCCTCCCCAGCACCCGAGCTATGCCTCTCCGCCAGCTCGGTATCCGTCCGCTTCGGTCGAGATGCCCACTAATTCGCCATCGCCTTCGAAATCCACCGACACCAAGAAAATGGAGGATGATCTTCGGAGGATCTTGAAGCTGGACGGGCCATCGGGCCTTCCGTCGAGTGGTATGCAGAGTTCATTCGCTTGATCTTGCCACTCTTTTCTTGTTACAGTCGCTCGTTTCTTGTTTTCTTCTCTTTTTCTCGTGATTCAGCCTGCCCTTCCGCATGCTCTGGTTCCTGGGGGTTTGGAGGGCATCCTTGACTGGTCCAAGGTCCCTCGGTGGCTACGTTTGGTCGCGACAAGGGGCTTGATGTTTTCGCCCGCGCAATTGATGTTTATGATGGTTTGTGATACACGGGTCTTCTCGGTACATTGAAGGAGGGGGTAGCGTTTTTCTATACCTTCTTGCATCGTTCGGAGTCGGGATCTTTCCAAGTGCTTTTGCCGTGTCGCGACGGTCCAGCCGAGGATGGCCATCCTCTGCTTTCGCTGTCTTTGCTTGTTTCTTGTCACTCTTTTTTTTGGTTTCTTTTTGTCACTTTCTTTCGCGAGCCTGCGCGGTGAGTCCCGATCGCATTCTTTGGTCGGGGCTCCGACGCGATGGCGCTCTTGTTCTTCTCTTTGGCTCCTGGGTTCTCTTGGGATGTCTGTTGTATCTGACCTGTCCGATTCGGTGTTCTCCACACCCTGCACTCGTTTTTTTAGTCCATCATTTCTGGTCAGAGCGTCCTTTTCGTTCCTGGTTTACTGTAGTCGATGTGGACTCCGTGGCTATCATCCACTCTGTAGGGCATCACGTACAAAATTCGGAGGAATTTCGACAAAATAATGGGGACCTGGGTACCAATGAATCATGCACCCTGAACTTGCTCTCGCCGGTGGAGCTCCAGCGGCGGTGGATGAGTGCCGATCCCAATTTCCATGTTGTCCAGACTCGAGTGACGATGTCGTTTTTTCGTGAGTCTTCAATGCCTGATTCCGTCCGGTGATTTAGACGATGATTCCAATCCTCGATAGATGCAACTGTCACTCTTCTCTACCGTGAATCCGGTTCTCTCCGTGGGCTATCATTCTTTTCGAGGCATGAATCCCCCTTAATAACCCGCAACGCCACAATTGCCCCAGGGAGATCCACTTGATCTAATTTTATTTCGATTCTTCTCGATTACATCAAGACTGTGTCTTCTTGAGAGTATTCAAGGCCCTTGGGATTGTCTCTGCCTGCTTGGTCCCAAGGCCTTGTCGATTCGAAACGACACTGTCGAGAGCCTCGAGTCTTCAATTCGAGTGTCCATCTTGTCTTGGAGGAAGCTTAATTGCGAGTCGAGGGAACAAAGGGTGTCGACTTTACAGCAGATAGATCACTTATGATCGGGTTTACTCCCAGATTCTGACAGATTTGCCTAGACGCTACGCAAGTCTATCGGAACAGGACTTTGGCTTTATTTGAGTATAATTCCATTGTTCGATGCTATTGTTGCAGTGGTCACAGATACAGTGGAAACCATCGGAGTATTGGGCATCATAGCTATGCTGGTAAAATAATAATAAAAAAATATATATATAAAATAAAATAAAAAGGAATAGAAAATACAACAGGAATCCCTCTCAAGAAACATGACATGCCGAGTCAACAGAAAGAACATGCGATTGGCATGCTCCCAGACGCATACAGAGGCGTCGACATCATCCTCAAGCCGATCTGCATACCTCCAGACTTCTCTGGATGCGGCCAGGGGCAAGGTTGACATTGATGCTCTCGGGGATTGACCAGACTAACAGATAAAAATAAGAAAGAAAAGACAAAGATTGGCGATTTTGACAGGTTGAATGGTCTCGGTGACCTTCAGAGAACCACTTTCCCCCACTGTCTCCTTCCTTACCTAAGACTTCTTCTTCTTCTCGCCCCTACCATCATCCCCCAAAAATCCATTTCCCCGAACCCTCTTCAATTTTCTTCTTTCAATTGCCTCTCGGGTCTGTCTCTCACTTATCTACTTTTCCACCCCTCGGGACTCTGGGATGACTCCCCCTGCGTCTGTCTTTCTGTGATCATTCCCAGTCCTTCGCCAACCATGGCGAACGTGTCAGTACCCTCTCCTTGCCCTTTTGAGGTTCCCCTTCCTCTTATCCTGGAATCACTGACCTCGGCTCCAGATTTGGTTCGGCATGGCGTTCCTTCTGGCACACCATGACCTCGTATGACCGGCATGCCTCCCACGACTCCCCCTACCGCACCGGCCGCCACGTCCCGCTCAGCCAGAGCCGCCATGAACCACTCACCTCTATTGCAACCAGCGCGATCGAATCTCGCCCTGACCTCTCCAGTCCGTACGATGATGACCCGAAAGCATCGGCAAGTGCCCACGCTACCGAATGGACTGGCTCTCCCAACGACACGGGCTCCCCCAATCGTCCCTACTCGCCGGGGATGCGATCGGTCGCATCCCAAAAAAGACGATCAAATGACCAAGGCGAAGGCCCAGAAATCCAGATGCAGAGCTTTCATGACGGGGCGCCGCCGCCCCGCCGGTCGTTCACTCGTGGGCCAAGATCGAACGGTGGCTGGAGCGCAACTACGAAGAACTCTTCGACAACCTGTGTGAAGGATGCACCCAGAATGATATCAATGAATTGGAGCATGAGTTGGACTGTAGTTTGCCCTTGGAGGTGCGGGAATCGTTGATGGTTCACGACGGTCAGGAACGCCCTGGTCTGCCCACCGGTGTGATTTTCAGTTCGATGCTGCTGGACTGTGAGGAAATTGTCCAGGAATGGAACAACTGGAAAACGGTCAACGACGAATTCCTCAGCGCATCGACTCTGATGCAACAGCCCATGTCCAGCTCCGCGGCAAGCACATCAGCCGCCGCCGCTCAACAGCCCTCAGGTCCGATGTGGCGGTCAGACCTGCTGGACCGCCAGGACTCTCAGCCTCCCGGAGCGGTTCAGAAAGCCTATGCCCACCCCGGCTGGATTCCTCTGGCCCGCGATTGGGGTGGCAACCACATCGCGATCGATCTGGCACCCGGTCCCGCCGGCAAATGGGGCCAGGTGATTATCTTTGGCCGTGACTACGATTGTAAATACGTGATTGCTCGGTCGTGGTCTGCGTTCCTGGCTGTTCTGGCCGATGACCTCTGCAGCGGCAAGGTCATTGTCGACGAAGAGACGAACGAGCTCAAGCTGAAGGAGTTCAAGACCCAGAACGTTGAGCCTCCGTATTTTGAAATCCTGCGCTGGAGAACGGATCAGAAGTACGGCCGGCGCCCGCCTCGCCGCAAGGGCCCTACTGGACTGGGGGTAAACGCGTCGGTTCAACGCTCGAGCAAGGACTCGCCCTACGGCAGCCCGACCCGGGCCGAGGAGCGTGGCCGATCGCCGCATCGGTTCCCCAACCGCGGATCCACGCAGAGCCCTAAAACGCAATTCGGCGTATCCAGTCCCCTCGCCCGCGTGACTGAGGAAACGACAAGTCCTGTTGTCACTGCAGGGCCCACGATCTCCGAAGACCCGCGAGAGAATGGCCCAGAGACGCAGACCGAGGATCTGATGGAAGTTGCGACTCCGATCTCCAACAAAGAGAATGAAGGATTTTCCGCCAAGGCTTCCGAGCCCACATCATCAGAACCGGAGCAGGCAGAGAACGATGCCACACCGGGGTCGTCGAATGTGGACTCGGAAGTTCTTGGTGAGATGAAGAACGTAGCCATTTAGATTGGGTCTGGTCTCTTCGGGGTTCCGAGCCTCTCGTTGTCTTTTCTTTTCCAGGGCATTCGGCGTCGATGTGAAGTTCTGTGGTCCTGTTCTGCTTCCGTGTATAGAATCCCTTTCCGCTGTTCTCTGGTCCCGGCATTTGTTGTAACTCTAAGGAGCTTTTGTTGTTTTGTTCCTTTCCTTTTTGGTTTTGTATCGAAAGGCCCTGCGTTGACGGTCTATTGATATCGTGTCTGTAATTCTATGATGATGCAGTTTTGGTTTCTCTCGTATCTGGCTATAATCCACTGATCTTGACGGAGAGCTAGGGCTAATACTCCGAGTAGATACCGCCATAGTATGTAAGTCGTTGAAGTATGAAGTATGTCATTTTGAATGCATAGACAAGGAGCCAACAGTATCGAGGCTTATTTATATACACATGAGATTAGTCCCAATCATCATCGTCGTCATCATCGCGGTTGCGCAGTCGAGCAGTGCCACTCCGAATGGCTTTCCTCGCGCCCCTTGGCCTTCTTCTACCCTCATCACTCTCGCTGTCGTCCGAGTGTCGATCCTCAGCATCTTCAGCCGTCGAGAACTTGGCCTGCACCAACACCCCCTTGAAAAGGAACCGCTTCTCAAGCACAGCGACGTCGAAACCCTCGGCGCCGTCCAGCCCACGCGCCCCAAGCCCTTCAAACCCCACGATACGTTCCACGCCCACCCCATCCCGGAACCCAATCACACACGGCAAGACGCGGATACTCAGCTTCTCGGCAATGAACGGCGTGTGCCGCACGTCCACGCGCGCAAACCGAACATCGTAATGCCGCCCCGCCAGCTCCTCCATCCGCGCATCCATCACCGCGCACCGCGCAAAATCCGGGTGCGCAAAGTGCACGATACACCGTGTCGTCTCGGTCGTAAAGTCCAGTACAGCCTGGTCGCTGTCTAGCGTGGGGTATGTCTTTTGGTGGTCGATCGTCGCCCCCGCGGCCCGCGATGCCGCGTCGCGGTTGGTTTTGTTCGACGCGAACTCGGCGTTCAGTTGCTGGATTCGCTGGTCTCGGTAGCTGGTGTCGTCTTCGTTTTCAAGTGCGGCGAATACTGCGTCGTCGTCGCTGTCACCGTGTGTGCCTCGGAGGTGGTCTGGTTCGGGCGCCATTTCTTTTTTTTTTTTTTTTTTGGAAGCGGGGCAATGAAGGGGAGAGGGAAAGAAAGGTTGAGGAGGGGCGGAGAGCTGGCTGGACTATACGACAGCTGGGATTATTCCATTTGGTGACTCAATGGGGGTTTTTAGGTAGGGCTCGATGTTGGGAGCAATTGTGGAATGAGGTTGAAGTGGAAAGTGGTGTTCCAAACGTTGTAGATCGGACGCTCCACACGTTGGACCTCTCATACTCTGCCCCTGCCGAAGGTCACTGGAACTCTGATAGAAAACACAATCTGTGGGAAATCCCATGCCTTGTCATTTGGCCACCTCTCTCCATGGAGATCTGGGGACTGGCTTTGGCGCGGTGCCGGGAGTGCACTCGGGAGAAGGCATCCCGATAGCTCCGCATACAACCACGGGCATTGACTGATCAACAGGGCAACCTCTCTACGTAAACTCGAGGAGTATCTGCTCGGTAAATCAAACGATCTATTGAATTTCACATTCTCTCGAGGGCATTCATGTATCAAGTCGCACGCGACCTATAGGCTGAGTCAGCTCCCCCTGGCTTAGCTCAGCCGTCAAAGTCCCCAAGTATTTGTCGCTTTCTCCCTTGGGACTTTTTTCTCCAACGTCTCTCTCTTTGTCGACCCCGACGCGTGTGTCAGTTGGTTTTCGATCCCTGCGTGTATTCAAACGAAAAACGAACAAGCGACAGGTGGAAATACATCCCGACACGCCCTTCCTTTCTGTCCCGACGCTGCCGTCAACATGGTCGAAGACAAGAAATCCGACGACTACACGGTCCACATGGACAAGATCGACCAGGGAAACAAGGAATTCGGGGCTGCGCCGGCTACCCAGCCCCGGGTTGTCTCTCCTAGCACCATCAGCAACAACCCCGCCTTCCCCGTCCTGGCCTACTGCGGATCATCAATCCTCATGACCGTGATGAACAAATACGTTTTGTCGGGATTGGACTTTAACTTGAACTTCCTCCTGCTCTGCGTCCAGGTAGGCTGACGCGGCTTTTTGCTCTGGAATTCAATGTGCTGATTACTCGGGCAGTCTCTGGTCTGTATCACCGCGATCCAGTCGTGCAAGTCCATGGGCTTCATTACCTACCGCGACTTCAGCGCCGACGAGGCAAGGAAATGTACGTATGGGAATAGAACATTGGCTTTTGTTTCCAAACACTAACGGTTCTTTTCTTTGGTCAGGGTTCCCTATCACACTGCTTTTGATCGGCATGATCTATACCGGCTCCAAGGCGCTTCAATTCCTCTCGATTCCGGTGTACACCATTTTCAAGAACTTGACTATTATTCTTATCGCGTATGGCGAGGTGCTGTGGTTCGGTGGCTCGGTCACCGGGCTCACGCTGTTCTCTTTTGGCCTGATGGTCGTGAGTTCGCTTATCGCCGCGTGGGCCGACATCAAGCATGCCGTGGAGAGCAGCGGGGATACCTCGACCAAGGTCTCGACTCTGAACGCCGGATATGTGTGGATGTTGATCAACTGCCTCTGCACCTCGTCCTACGTTCTGGGGATGCGCAAGCGGATCAAGCTGACCAACTTCAAGGACTTTGACAGTAGGTGGCCCCTTGTCTGATTTTTTTTTGTCGTATGTGTGTGTGTGCTCACTCTTTCCAGCAATGTTCTACAATAACCTCCTGTCGATCCCCGTCTTGATTGTGTTCACGCTGCTGGTGGAGGACTGGTCTGCCGCCAACTTGGCCCGCAACTTTCCCGAGGCCAACCGCAACGGCATCTTTACGGCGATGATCCTGTCGGGTCTCTCGTCGGTCTTCATCTCGTACACTTCGGCCTGGTGTGTGCGCGTAACCTCGTCCACGACCTACTCCATGGTTGGCGCCCTCAACAAGCTTCCCATCGCCGTGTCCGGTCTGGTCTTCTTTGACGCCCCTGTCACCTTCCCCAGTGTGTCAGCCATTGTAGTCGGTTTTGTGAGTGGCATTGTCTATGCGGTGGCCAAGATCAAGCAGAACGCCAAGCCCAAGGTCGGGGTGCTGCCGACGTCCAACCCGCTGGTCAGCGCCAGCAGCAAGAGTATGCGAGACTCGCTACGGTCTTGACTGCAGCGCGGGCAGTGTCTCTTGTTTCTTCAATGACAGAAGAAAAAACGAAAGCGAGAAAAAGAGAAAAAAAAAAAAAAAAAAAAAAAAACACAGAACTACCGCATGATGTGCCTGACTGGTCAGGGCGTCGGCATTTCCCAAGGTGCTCTTCGCTTCGCATGTGACACTATGATTAACGGTTTCTTCGCCGAAGATCTGAGTTGGTCTCATTCCCGGGCTGTATGATTGTTGTAATGGTGCAGCGGCCGTAGCATCTGGGCTGTTTTGATGTATATAGCAATGCCGCAATTTGAGCAATAGAAGCTGATTGATCTAATGTCTAATGGAAGGAGAATGAAACAAGATATTACTAGATTAAGTAGATTAAGTAGATTAAGTAGATTAAGTAGAATAGGTGGAATGGGTAAAATAAGTCAATATAAAGTGAGCTAGCTATGCACTGCAGGCGGCAGAACCGCGATTGGCCGCCTACGACTTGGACATTCCAACCATCGCGACCGCCGACTTTCTCAAATTCTCACCACGTTAATTCTCTCGACAATTCCACAAAAGGAATTAAGGGCTCTCCAAGTATCTGCAAAGGAATACCCCATCAGCCATGCCCCGCAACAAAAAAGCCCGAGGCCCTCCATCCCGCGCCCATGGCCCGTCTAAACCCGCTCCCAAGAAAACCTCGCAGAATGACCGGGCCCACGACGCGAGCAAAAAGGTCCCATCGAACCAGCGACCTATTGTTCCGTTTCTCAGGGGAGATCGCATTCTATTGATTGGTGAAGGTATGTTTTTTTTATTCCCATTCGTTTGGTTTATTTACTGCTGCTATTCCTTTGGAGATGCGTTTCTACTCTGGTAGTTATACATGGTTCTTGAGGTGCATATCTATGGATCTATACATGAATATATGCTTAGCGATGCTGGCCTGCTTTATACTTCATATTTCTTCTCTGTTTATGGATTTATGTATTGTTCCTCTTGGCATCAAGCAAAAAAGTTAACAGCACAAGGCGATTTCTCCTTCGCCCGCTCCCTGGCCACCCAGTACCGATGCCGCAAGCTATGTGCCACCTGCTACGACTCGCAGGAAGCACTGTATGAAAAGTATCCACAGGCAGAACAGAATATCCAAGAAATCCAGCAAGCCTCCCGACCAAAACACAACGCCCAAGATCAAAACCACGAGACGGAACCAACCAAGCAAAAAGACCAAGAAGAAAAAGAAGAATCTAACCCAGGCCACCGGGCCCGCCCCAGTCCCAAAGTGCTGTTCTCCGTCGACGCGCGCAAGCTCGGCACCCCCGCCGGCGGAGGCAAAGACGTGCGCACGGGGTTCCCACGGCGTGAGCGCAAGCGGCCCGCATGGCAGATGACGCAGCAACAGCAGCGGTCCTCGGCATCAGACCCATCATCAGCAGACACCAAGAAGCGGCCACAGGGCGGGCCGTGGGACGTGATCTGCTTCAATTTCCCGCATGTGGGCGGGCTCTCGACAGATGTGAACCGGCAGGTTCGCGCGAACCAGGAGCTGCTCGTGGCGTTTTTCAAGGCGTGCGTGCCGCTGGTGTCGGTGGCGCCGGATCGCCCCGCCGACGACGAGGACGATGCTGAGTGGGCGGATGAGGGGACCGACTCGGATGAGTTCACGGATGATGATGACGACGCCGAACCCGAGGGCAATGCCGACGGGGAGGAGCATGTCCTGACTTCCGGTAAGGCCCGGCGGACTGGTCCCGGCCAGATCCTCGTGACGCTCTTCGAGGCTGAGCCCTACACGCTTTGGAATGTTAAGGATCTGGCGCGCCATGCTGGACTGAAAGTTGTCACTAGCTTTCGGTTTCCGTGGTCGTCGTACCAGGGTTATTCTCATGCGCGGACGCTGGGCGAGGTCGAGGGGAAGAATGGCGGGCGTGGAGGCTGGCGTGGGGAAGACCGCGAGGCGAGGATGTATGTCTTTGAGGTGAAGCGCGAGGAGGCTACGCAGGTCGGGAAGAAGAAGAAGAGAGCCCCGGATGATTCCAGTGACAGCGAGTAAAAAGGAAGGGGAAAATGTGGCTTTGGCATTATACCAGCTGCGCAATTACATGATGTACACTTTCTTCATCTCGCTCTCGGCAAAGACCTCGCCCGTCGTGGGATCCTTGACCTTGCCCGACTCTACGGATCCCATCTTTTTGCTGATCTCCAGGAGTCGCGCTTTTCCATACACCCGGCCGTTGGGCAAAACAATTGGATCGCCCTCGACGTAGCTCTTCGAGTGGTGTGCGTAGGGCATTTTGCGCGCCAGCTCATTCAGTTCTGTCGAACATATTGGACACATTGAAGTCGTCGTGGACTGCGAATTTGAGCTGGAGGAGGTGTAGGCGGAATGGCACAGAGGCGTTTTGAGTGCTGAGAGGCCAGCGGACAACGCAATATGTAATAGCGGCTGCGACGGCAGCGATAGTAGCTCGTGATGCGTTTGGATGAAAAGGTCTGATAGATGATTCCAGCGATCCAACGAAAATAGCGACTGCGACCTGTCAGTCAGGGTGAATGAGGATTGGAAAGATCCAGCGTACCTTGTAGGGCTCCGCTCTCGTGTCTTGAGTAAAAACGAGCAGTCCTGCGGCGCGCAGGATCTCCGTCTTTTGGGACTCCTGGTTCGGGATGAGGTATTTTTTGGCATGGATGATAGCTTCGAGCTTTTTGGATTTGTCTTGTGTTCGCACCATCTCGATGTATTGTTGCAACCGCAATTCAAATTCCAGATTGTTCTGTTGATGTCAGAATTCGTTCGCCATCCGAGGAATTCCACGACACCACGACTCACCCGGCTTTTTTTCAACGCTGCTTTGTTCTCCCCACACCACTGCAATGCCTCCTTAGTTTCCCCGCGGCGAAGGCTTTCGACAATCCGTTGGCACTGGGTAAAGACGTCGAGGTCCACAAGCTCCTCGACCCCTCGTTCTTGGGCCAGCTGCTTCGCACTTTCCGAGTAACCCGAGCGCAACATATGATCCACCAGGAGCCGATCCAGTCGAACTCGGGACCACTGATCGTATTTGACATCGGCCAAACTCGGGATCTTGTGCAGGGTCTCTAGATGTTGGATACGCTTCCTAGATTGAGTCTGTATTTTCTTCTCCTCCTCCTGAAGACTCTCCATTTTTCGCTTTAGACCCTGCATGCGAGCTATCATGGCGTCGAGTGCGGCAAGTGTCTGGTCAGGTGTCTGGGTGTTCGACAGAGAGGCGTTGGCGGCATCTTTAAGTGACGGGAGGACATATTCTTTTTCACGCTCGACGACTCGTTGGACCGTTTTGAAATTCCGGCGAGCCAGTTCTTGAGGTAGACGAAGAAGCGGTTGATCCTGTGCAGACCGAAAAAAGTTAGGTAACAGGTCCGGTGACGTCGATCAAAAGGCACATTACCAAGATGAGGTGACTCTCGGGGTTGAGCTTGATTGATGTCAGCTCGGCGGCCATTTTGACGATGGAATAGTCTGAAGTAGCTTCAGAGCTTGCAGAATATGACAAGCAATCAGATTTCAAGAGAGATAGTGAGAAGAGAGAAAAGTGACGAGGGGAAGCTTCGAGGAATGCGGAGATCGCGGGAAGGTCACGAGATCGCCTTATCGAGCACCTCGAGACGTGTACCTTAGGCACAAGCAAGCACCTTCTGATTCTATTTCTACGAATGGAGGTGTTTATCAAGATTTAACGAAGATTCGATTCGATTCAAAGCAACTGAAATACCAAATTCCCTTTTGAACCAAGACTCCGGAGGAAAACAATATGATACAGGAAAGGGACATGAACAGGTCTGCCTGGAGACATCTAATCGCTGTCATCGCTGTCCTCCTTGTCCTGCTTGGACTTCCGGCGCTCCTTCTTGTCCTTCTTTTCCTTCTTCTTCCGCTTGCGCTCCGCCCGCTCCTCGGCCGTCTCGCCGTCGTGTCGCTTGCGCTTCTTCTTGTCGTCATCGGCGTCTTCGTCCTCGACGGCATCGGCAGTCTCGTTGGCAGATGTGGGGACTGGGGCCTCTGGCTTAGTCTCGGTGGCCGGCTGGGCAGTCTCCTCGGTGGCGTTGTAGTCCTTGTAATCGCTCTTCCACTTGGCCGGGGTGGCCTCGTTGGTACGACCATATTTCTAGTTCGAGTTAGCAATGTCAAAGGCCGAGCCGGGTGATTATTTCACGTACATCCAGCTTGCCCGCGGACTTGAGCTTCTTCTTCTCCACAGCAATGGGACCCAGGCCCCATCGGCGGGGGTACAGATCACGCTCCATGATGCAGCGCTTGACCTTGGCGACGACGCCGTGGTCGCAGGTGGAAAGCTCCACGGTGGACATCTGAGCTATACCGATGGCGATAGCCTCGCCCTTGGTGGTCATCAGGACAACCTCTTCGTGGACCTCGATGCCAGCCTCTGCACGAAACGTTAGTATCGGCAGACAAAAGTACAAAAAGCGGGAAAAACGACATACCGAAGCGCAAAAGACCCGGAATCATTAGCTTGGCACCGTAGCAGACGGCGTTGACCGCGCTGTCCTTGACGACAATACGCTTGTAGGTGGTGAGGAGGCTCTCCAGGGGACGGATGACCTTGCGCAGGTACGACTCGTCACGCTGGTTGTCATACACCCACTGGGCGTCCATGACATCGTGCAGGGTCACCATACCGCTGCCCTCGTCCATGGCTCCACTGCGCACCCGACGAAGTTCCTGCATGTGAGCACCGACACCGAGCAGAAGACCCAGGTGCACACAGAGGGTACGGATGTAAGTTCCAGCCTCGCAGCTGACCCAGAAGACACCCAGGTGGCGGTCATTGTCGAACTCGTAGAGCTTGCTTTCGTGGATAGTTCGAATGCGAAGCTGGCGCTTGACAGCGGAGATCAGGGGAGGACGCTGGAAGAGAGCACCCGTCAGGGTCTCCAGAGCGCGCTGGAACTGAGCCTCGCCGCCAGGAATCTTGTCGTGGAGGCGAATCACACAGACATACTCTTTTCCGGCGCCCTGCTGGGACTTCACCAGGCGAGTCGCACGGTCGATGCAAACAATCAGACAACCGGTAACCTTGGGATCCAGAGTGCCACTGTGGCCAGTCTTCTCAGATCTAAAGGAAAGAGATAGTTCAGTATTGGCTGCAGCCAACTGGGGTAACAACCAAGGCGAGTTTACCTGAGGATCCGCTTCATCCACGCCACAACCTCATGGCTGGACGGGTTGGACGGCTTGTCCAGGTTGATGACACCCGAGCTGATGTAGGACTTGAGGTCACGCTTGAGGGGCGAGGAGCCCGCAGGAATCGGGGTGAAGTGACCGGTTCGGACGAGCACTGAAGAGAAGGCCAAAGGACATCAGTATCGGGGATCACGGAATTGTCTGCGGAAAATGCGTACACTGCTCATAGTTCTTCAGAAGAAGCGGCCAGTCCGAGGAGGAAATGTTGGGGCTGATCGCCTCAGGCTTGATGGCGTAGTCAATCTCCTGATCCTTGACGGCTGCCATCGTGGGTGGTGGATTGGAGGCAAGAATTGCGCGGTTGGAAAAGACCCCGAAAATCGCTGGAGGAAATTTTGCGTGCGGCAGCTCCATCGCCTAATTGGGTTAGCGTATGTTGGAGTCACGTGTTTACCATCTTAGTTTCTTCGCAAGTACCACTACCTCGTCTGCATACTCGATTTACCGTAGAGAGATGTATTGGTACTTAGAGGAGGTACTTCTCTCCCCTTAATATTATGCCACGGAAGTAAGTATCTCAAATCAAGTATAGGGGTGCTGGGGGTATATACAGAAATTTTCAAATCCGCCGTGCCAAAATCACTCATAAGCTATGTAAAAGGATCCCGGGCATAAAAAGTGGTAACTACGGTGAGTAATTGATCAAAACAATATTCTCGAAGCAATCTACTTCAAATTTCGGTACAACTCAAGAAGCTTTGTATGCTTCATTGATTCTGATCGATTGTGTCAATTATCACCGACCCTTTTTAGTCATCATTAATTCGTACCAACCATCGACATCCTAATCACCCCCGAGTCTCCGGCCGGCGCCTCGACTACCCCAGGGATTTTGAATGGAGGACGTCCAGCCCCGACCTGAGGACGCCTGAGATGGTTGCGGGGTGCGGTAGGCGGTCCTATATGACCGGTTTCCAGTGGGCACAGTGTTGGTATTGAAGAGTCGGTGCATAAAAGTTGGTGTGGTGATGTAGTTTCTTCCGCCGCCGAATGTCGGATAGATGCGGGTGAGAAAATCATACAAGTGGGCGGCGACAATTCCCATGCTCTCGTTCAGAGCGGCCGGCCACCCACCCATCACCAGCGTCATCGTGAGCATTGCCCACGGTAGGTACTCGACGGGGATTTGAACGATGAAAAACATCACCTTCTTGCCTCGGTTGTCCTGGGCATAGGTGTAGGCAAAGGCGAGAATCAATGCTGTTTTCCCCGCAAATCAGTGGATTGTACGCTGTCATGAAGAAAAGGAAACGCACCAGACGTAAAGATCACGCCGCCCAAGTAGCAACCTGCAGTGAGCTTCGGTAAGTTAGCATAAATGCACATAAAACCTCATTTGGCTACCGGGGAACAAGAAGAATTTCAAGTGTTCAATGACATTGGAAGAGAATAGATGACTTGAGGATGTATATAGTAATGTAGGGCACCTTTTAACACCGCGCGTGAACTTATAGGATCACGACGGCTATCTCAGAGGTCATCCCACCATTCCCACACCGCATGCAGCCCCGTAAGGATTTGCGAATTGGTGGGCACTGCACGGGATGCAGGGGTAATCTCCCTCGCTTCCAGGAACCGCTTCAGCTATAAGAGGCTGGGCGGGCAGATAATGCGAGGTATGGGTTCCAGATGAAAGAAATGAAAAAGGCTCTGAATATAAAGCCACTTACCAAGATGGTAGATGCTACAAAGACCACATAGGTGAGGAAATCACCAGGCCGGCTGAACCGAGGCGAGCTGGTCTCCAACGCAGTGCCGTAGTGGTACACTGCCGGTAGATTAGCACTCCGGACTGTCCGAGTTAACCACACCCAGGTCGCATACTGAAGTAAAGATCAAAAATGAAGCTGATTTGTGGGCCAGTTAGTAGAAAGGGAGAGGCCAACCGCCAGATCTGCGGCGGCAGTTTGAGAAGGTTGCGTGGCAGGAAGACAACATGATATCCACTCAGTGCACCACCATAAACTAGAGCAGACTGGACAAAGGTCAAGGCCGTCAGAGTCCTACCCAGAATCTGTCAGTCACCAGAAGCGGGAAGCAGAGACAAGGGTGCGGACCTGGACACAGGCGGGGCTGCCCAGAAGACATCCATCTTGAGAGAATAGATGCGAAGGCTAAATGGTTAGAGAATTGAAGCCCATATCATTTACAGAGTGATAAAAATACTCTGAGGCCAATGGAGGTGAGAAGAAGAGAAAAAGAACTGAAGGACGCGAGCGAAAGAAAAACGTGTGCAAACTAGTCTCGGCGCAATTTCTCCGGGCTCCGAGACCTTCTTTGGCCTTCGATCATTTCCCACGGGGAAATCTCCCTGCTCGACTCTATTCAGGTGATTTTATATATTATGAATACCTATATCGTGGAAATTGGCAGATATTATTTATTGAACTCTTGTCAAATCCAATTGTGTCGCAGAATTGTGGGTGGCTTTTGTGTAGTGAGATATGTCATTCTGGTATATAGTTATATTTGGGTAGTATCACTCCGGAACAGAGATTCAATCACTCTTTGCCCTATCAACTAAACAAAGATCCCTTTTGCTGCGACTTGTACTGCTCATATTGCTTGATAAACTCAAGCTTGTAGTCCTTGACGTTGTCTGCCATCTTTATCAGATGCGACTTTTCCAATTGGGAACTCCTCTGAGCCTGCGCAAGACTGCAAGCTGAGGTGACGACGTTTCGAATCTGGCGCCCATCAAAGTTCATGCGATGGATGTCCCCCTCCAACCACTCCATGATATCTTCCATATCCCGGATTTTGCCTTGATCATTCAGCGGATCTAAGAAATTGCGGAAGATCGCAATGGCGCGCTTCTCATCGAGTTCCCGGTATCTGATTGCGACGTGGATACGCGAGTGGACGGCCACATCGAATTGGGCGATTTGGTTGGTGGTCAGCATGAGGATACCTGCTGGGTCAGTGGGACAGATTCAGAGAGACAAGGGACCGGCAAACTCCCTACCTTGGTAGTATTCAAGAACGCGGAGGAAGACTGCCACAATTAGCACGAGCCTCATTTTTTAAGCAATGTAAGTGTCTTACCGGAGACTAGCGCGTTTCTCTCGGTGTTGTTCCCAAAACCCACGCCCAGCGATCGGCTCTGCAGGAACACGTCCGCTTCATCACTACATAGAGTCAGTACCGGACCCGTGCAGAGAAGAGAATGACTGACATGAGCAGAATAGCCTGCCAAGTGGTAGCCAAGGCAAAGATCCTGGCCAGGTTGGCCTCAACATGCTTCGCGGTGGTGCCCACGTCAGCGACGCTAATCGCAAATAATGGCTTTCGAGCCTTGATCGCAACTGTCTCAGCGGTCGATGTTTTGCCCACCCCGGGAGGACCTAGAGGAATCAGTTGAAGCATTTAAATGGGATATTTGCAGCGTAAACAGACCATAGAGCAGAATCACCAAACCCTTGCCCTTTCGTTCAACAATATCATTGACTTCTAACCCTCGTTGGCCGTGACCGGTAACAAGATCCAGGATCATCTGCTTGGTGGATTTGCTGGCCAGCTTCAGCCCGGAAGACCAAGTGTCGTTGTGATCCTTCGGAGCAACATCTATCAACAAGTCCACTT
Source organism: Penicillium alfredii (assembly GCF_028826965.1). Taxonomy (NCBI): domain Eukaryota; kingdom Fungi; phylum Ascomycota; class Eurotiomycetes; order Eurotiales; family Aspergillaceae; genus Penicillium; species Penicillium alfredii. The sequence continues at coordinate 281,446 of NW_026622709.1, forward strand.
GCAGCTGAGCCCACTGTTTTTCACGCAAGATATACCCCAACACTCGTGGGGGGCATATAAGATATTGCTCCGGAACCCACTGCTTTCCATCACAATTAGCTCCATCGAAATTAGATCTGAAGATGGTGCGGAGGGCCGGGTTATGGAGACAAGTTGGACACTGGCATTCAGTGTGGCCTTCGTTCGGCACGAGATCACCAACGCTCGCAACCCCAAGCCCGTATCGAAAGTACGATTGAAAGTCAACCATGACTCGACCTGTCACCTGGACGGACTTGGTGACATGGCCGCCAGGATATGGTTTCGAAGAAAATCCGTATACATCCTGGGAAATGAGATCGCTGTCTGACTCTTCATTGCCCTGGACACCTGAAAATCCCTTTTTGAGGAAAACCGTCTGTCCAGCGTATTCAAACATCTGCGACCCAGGCCTGGCTGTGCAGAGCTTCCTGTACTTCATCCCCCGCTCGATCAATCTTGTCTTGAGCGCTTCGGGGTCCTCGTGGTATTCCAATGGATAATATGGCAACGAATTGATAGGTTTCTCGTTGTCATACGGCTCGAAATCCAGGCGTAGCGGCAAGCGCTTGAACTGGGAGCCGTCCCAATCGTATGTCCAACACAAGAGCTGGAAATGGTTGTCCCGGTATGGCCAAGGGCTGGTGTTGTCCTCCACAATGAGTACTTGATCCTGGCCCTGAAAAACTTTGCCATAGATGAGGCCTCCTGGAGGAAATAAGGTCCACAGCGCTTCATAAGTGATCAAGTTTTGTTCTTTGATCGAGGTGCGTTTGCGGAAATAAGTTTCAAGTTTGGGATCTCCCGATCCAGTCTCGACGACGCTGAGAAGTTCTTTGAGATCACTTCGAGCCTGTTCGTCTCCTGCATTTGGATCCTCGGTGGCCCTGACAAGATTGTCCCATTTGAGAACGATGGCCTCGTAGGGAGAGTAGAGAGTCTTGGGAAGATTCCCATGGAAGATATGGTAGGGGTATGAAACCAGGCTTGTTTTCATAAGCTCCCACAGTGCCGAACTTTCGATCTCGATTTCACTGCTGTTGACATCACTCAGGTCATCTGTGATGATCTTACGCAGTTTAAAGGCGTAGTCCTCCTTCTTTCCGGAGGATTTCTTCTCCAGAGGCTCATTAGGCGGGCTGTCTTTGCGCACTCCGTCGGAATTGATCTTGTTAATGACAATCCTCGCGCGAGCTTGAAGCTGCCACAAGATATGAGTTGGGGTTTTCAAAAGAATTTCCTAATAGAAAGAAAGACCATAATTCACCTTGTCATCGTTGGGTTTGTCCTAAGATAGTCAGTACATGCTGGTAGAGTCGACAGGAAGGTTTGTTTACATCAGTCGAAACGGAGACATCAGAGGTCTCTTTGGGTGCTGGGCTCTTGGTATTTTCCTCCAGCTTCTTCTCGAGGGCCGCTATCTTGGCCTCTAGCGCCGCGAGCTTTTCTTCTGTGGTCTGTTTCGCGTCAGCTCAGTCGAACTACATCCCAAAACCAGTGCAGTAGATATGCTTGCCATTCTGGTGTTCACGTCCCTTGCCTGTCAACTTCACAGATAGATAGATTATTTCTGTCAAAACCACCCATAAACACAACGGTTGAGACCGTGAAAAGGTGGAGGGGGGGGGCTTAAGCCCTCAGTCCAATACTTGTTAAGACTTGCGTGGCAATGCATTGCATTAGTCGTTGGATCTCGGGCGGATCATCCCGCAGTGATAGTGTCAAATATCAGCCCGTGCATGACGGCCCCCATTTGTTGCCAATGAGAGCTGAAGAGTAAGCGCCTCCTGCACGCTCCACTTCTCAGCTTGGGCAAAACAAACATGCCCCAGTCGATTGCTACCCAACATAGACAGCGGATATTGTGCCAAGTGCGTTTCTAGCAAATCCAAAGGGCCCTGTAAGTGGTTTCTTTTGATAGTCCGGGGGGCATCGTGGATTCAATCCGACGGGGAGAAGACATCATCCACTTACCATGGGGGATGGAAAAAACCCCCTTATGCGCTGTTCTGAAAAGGATCGGTATAGGCATTTGATCCCACCCAAAAGACCCCCAGTGAACAAGAAGCTGACGTGCACAGAGATACCGTTAAACAGTCCGAGGACGCTCAACATCAATTCAAGGAAAGTGTCCTCCAGGGAAAGGATTTCTCGGATGCCGAAAAGGCGACCGTGCAATTCACGAGCGTTGAACAGTTTCAAAATTATTGGAACCAAGCAAATCGAGCGCAGGGAGATTTCGACGACAAGCACGAAGCAGGATGTGGTCTTTGTGTCCGACGATACCAGTCGTCGGGAGACCTGGTGCTAGGCTTCATGAAAGACTTTTCTCCCATTGTTGATGCAGTCAAGAACTTTGCTTCCCCGTATGGAGGACTCGCCATTGGCACCATCTCGCTCGTTTTTGTGGTTGGTATTTTCGCTTGCATATCATCGAAGTCCCGTGGCTGATCATTGGGGTTTCTAGGTAGCGCGAAACAAGGACAGCGTGGAGAAAACTCTGGCTTTGACCATCTCGGAGATTCGAAACCGTTTGCCGGGAATCGACCTATACCGGCATATCTACGATGAAAATCATGCACTGGATCACACTCTCCAGAATCAGATCGTAGCGGCCTACCAAACTTTCATCGACTTTTGCATTGTTGCCACCAAGTACTACAAGGCCCGGGGTGCTCGTAAGTGTGCCTTGCAATATGTGACATTGCGCAACGGTTGATTGATTTCATCTAGGACGTTGGCTGAAGGCATTGGGCCCACCGGGCAGTCTCGTTGATAGTGCAACCAATGTGCAAGATTCCTTCGTTGATATCAAACGGACCAGCCATGAATTGCTGGCGAAGAATGTCGATCGAATCAAGAAGAAAAACGAAGGTATTCTCTGTCGCCCTTGCTGAATTTTCGCCGATGCCGTGCTCACGTGTATTCAGATCTCGAAAAAAAGGTGTCGGGTAGGGTCAAGCAGCACCTCCTGTTCTTATACCAGCATACTAATGGACGTAGCACTGCAGGACCAGCTCACCAATAGAGACACAGATGACTTCCAACAGGCTTTTAAGCTTGAGAGCTTCTCCGAGGAAACGTTGCAGAAAACTCTTGCCGCTCGCCGTGACGCCCTGGCCATGGAGTTGGACATAAATGCTGGGTTCTTGCAGCAACTGCGAGGTCCTCATTTGGACCAATTTATCAGCAAGGGAGTGTATGAGCAATGGGATGCATCGGAGCAGCCCTGTCTGCTTATTCTGAGTGGTCAGAACTTCCCCGGGCTTCTCTCGCAGCAGTGCTGGCTCTCCCGGGTAGCCATCTCCACTATTGACCGAGTCATGGCATCTGCAGCACACTGTGCTTACTATGTCCTTTCGCAGCAGGAAGCGTCACTCTATCAAGTGCTTCCGAGCATTCTACTGCAGTTAATGGCGAAAAAGAGAGATATGCTGCGCGTGGAGAAACAGCGCGATGCCCTGAGAGCAGAGCTGCACGAGTACCGCAATTCGGAAATGAAAGCTTCGAGGATGAACGGGTACGATAGCCGAACAAACCCCCTTCACAATATTGCACGGCGGGTAGTGCAGTTCTTCGATGAAAGCGAGACGGTATATATCATTGTCGACCGCACCGATTGGTGTTGCGACTACGTCAACTATGACCACCGAAAGTCTTTGGTGGATAGTTTAGTGCAGATGGTGAACGCCGCACGGTGTAGACTCAAGATCCTCGCCGTGGCTGACAGCTCCAGCTGGTCGGTTGAAGAACACCAAGACGACCTACGCATTCCAAAGATGGAGCGTGTGGTGGTGCACACGATGCACCAGAAAACGGCCTGAACGGTGGTGAACATGTATATAAATTCGAGAGGTAGATTGTCATTCATCGTGGTATATCGTGGGCACGCGCAGTGCCTCGAACAGCGAGGCCGCCGTCGGGGCCTTCAATCCACACATCCCAGGCTCCGCTGCCGCTCTTGGGCTTGCCGCAGATGGTCAACTCCTCTTCCACGTAGAGAGGCGCTAAGTTCCGATATTCGACCTGGCCGACTCCAAGGTTCAGCGGATTCAAATGATGTTGCAACACACGGAGAAGCAGCGTCAGAGTTAACGGGCCATGCACCAAGAGGTTTCGATATCCCTCCTGATTCTGGGTGTAGCCCTTGTCAAGATGGATGGAATGGGCATTAAAAGTCAGCGCCGAAAAGCGAAAAAGCAGTGATTTGGTGGGCATGACGAGATGGCGAAATATAGCATCGGAGGGAGCTTTTGTGTCACAAGAAACCACATGGAGTCAGCACTTTCTACGACGATGGGTTGAGAATGAAACGCGCACGTTTGACAATCCGACTGGGCTTTGCAAACTGTGCCTGATCGGTCTGGATCTGCTCCTGGGACTTTGATCGCATGAAGATCAAATCCCGGTTCTCAATGACCGACGACTCCCCCGGGTTTTCTCCATCGTCCTGCCAGATCCGCGCCCAGGTGTGGGCTGGCGCTTCTGCCTCGGGCACGATGCCAACGCGCCGTTCGATGGTGACAATCACCTTCTCGTCGCCATCTCGTCCCTTCACTTGCACATTGCGTATCGATTCGATGCATACGGCGCGGCTTCCATCCAAAGCAGGGCTGGTACCCGGAAATCTTACGTTACCTCCTGCCCATAGACGCCGGTTGAAGGGCTCGCCGGGGGTATGTAATATATCAGTGCCGTCGGGGAGGAGTTGAGACAAGGGAACTTGGGGCGGAAAGTAGATTAAGTGATGGCCGACCGGCAGAGGAGATGAGTCTTTGATCGAGGGAAGAGTCGTCAATTCGGTACTGGGCTCTGGTGATGGCGGGAGGAAATCATGCAGGGTCAAGTTCAGCAGATGCGATGGCTGTGGATGGAGATAGTCGTAAGTCAATGGAAGCTTCCTCGAGATCAATTCAAGGCGCAACTCGGAGAGCGACGAGTAGGCCCGGCTTGGCCGAAGCGCCCTTTGCAAAGAAAGCCGGAGGGGATTCATGGAGCAAAGAAAGGCAAGATGCGAGAGTTTGTCTGGGTTTTTTTTTTTTGGCGGGTGGAAACGGCGATGCCCACACCGCTTGGGCTGGCGATGGAGTTTGGATCTTGCAAGACCTCCAAGTGACATCTTCTCTTAAGATACCCCCCAATGGAGCACCTAAGGGTGGTCTTCCTCGGCCCGGTGGCCTCCTTTTCGCATCAGGTAAGAAAGCTAAGAGCACAACCCATCATCTGCACTAATTGACAGTTGCCCTAGGCCGCAACAGAGTCCTTCGACAAGACTTCAGCCACCCTGGTGCCCCACGCCTCGTTTGCCGAGGCATTTGCATCCGTGCAGCAGCAAGAGGCCGACTACGCAGTGATTCCCTTTGAGAACTCGACCAACGGGTCGGTCGTTCAAACATTGGATCTTCTGGCGGACCGCAATGGCATGTACAACGATGTGAAAGTGTGCGGCGAGTACTATCTAACCGTGCACCACTGTCTGCTGGTCCGCAAAGGATCTTTCCCGTCCGGCTGGGCTGGCTATGACGGGTCAATCACCAAGCTCTACACGCACCCGCAGGCATGGGGACAGTGCGATACTTTCCTCTCTCGGCACTTCAAGGGCGTAGAGAGACAAGACGTGTCGTCCACGTCAAAAGCTGCCGAGATTGTCGCCAAGGAGCCTTCGGAACCCTGCGGCGCAATCGCCAGTCGGTTCGCGGCAGAGCACCACGGCGTGGATGTGCTCCACGAGAACATCGAGGACCGAGCAGACAACACTACCCGCTTCCTGATATTACGAAATGTGCTCTCTGAAAACACGGCCCAGCTGGTGTTTGAGCAGCCGCATCCGCCCATCCCACAAGCTCAGTCCATCCTGGCCACCACCCACAAGACCTTGATCTCATTCACAATTGACCATTCTTCCACGGGTGCATTGGCCAACGCACTACTCATCTTCAAGGCCCATGGTCTGAATCTCACCAGCATCAACACTAGACCAAGTTTGAAGCGGGCCTGGCAATATATATTCTTTGTCGAATGCGGGCGTGCCCCCTCGGATGAAAATAAAGATGCAGTTGTCAAGGCTATTAGGGATCTTCGAGAGGTCACTGAAGCATGCAGAGACCTGGGCACTTGGAAAGACCAGCTGAGCACAAGAACAACTTGACGCTGTTTCCTTCTGTTATGTTTATATACGTTCTACGGGAGCTTCTGGGACTCCCTGGTGACGAGTGAAACGACTGACGACCTCCCTGTTCTGTCTTGCATAACAAAGCCAGGCAGAAAAAGACTCAGCAGCAGTCCAATATATCGAACCTTTCAAGTACATTTTCACGGTAATAACGAGTGCAAGTAACACGAATGAGCGAAGAACCGGAATTGGGAGATCCGGGGCAAAGAATTGGCCAAGCAAGAAAATAAATTCACTGCCTGGCTTACACGCGGCAAGTCGAACAGATGGCATTGGATGGCCAAATGCTGGAGAGAATCACATCCAACCTTTCAAATTGCAATTTACACCTCCTGTTCATCTCCGACACCGAGGTCACCTCGGTGAGCATATCACGGAGCTTGGATGACCCTGCAAGCCAAATCGTCAGAGCCCGATCTGGGTAACTACTCAAACCCGGAGCAAAATAGGACTGACCTCTAAGCAGCTTCATGAAGCTGGGACCAGGCCTTTTCATGTGATCCATCACGGATGCCTTAGTTCCATCGCGGGAGCCGCCTTCATGATTCACGGGGCGAGCCGTCAGAAGACCCACCGCGGGAGCTTCTGGCCGTTCATCCTCGCTCTCTGCGAGGGGGCTGAACCGTCAATCTGCAAAGAAGAAAAGTCAGTCATAAGATCCGGACGGCGAGGGACAGATATGGGGAGATATCATACCATCGTAGAACTCGTCGTCGTCGCTATAATCGGCAAGTTGTTCGAAGTTCACCTTGTACCGGAGAATGGCACCAATTCCACCAAATCCCTTGACGAATTGGTTACCCTCGCTCGATCGGTCCGAGATGAACTCCAGGTTAGCGCCAAAGTCTTTGTACGATTCAGCGAGCCACTCAAGGAAGGAGCCCGAGTCGACTGTTTCCATGTCAAGTCCCGTCTCCTTGTCGATGAAGAGATCCCGGCTGGCTTCTTGGGCCTTGGTGGTGTGGAGGACAACCTCGGAACCGCTGGCATTCTTGAGAACCCATCGAGTCATATCCAGGTTCTCATATACGATCAGAATTTCTGCCGCGCCAAGCTCCAGAGCCTTGAGAGTATCTTCGACACCGTAGCAAACCTTGCCGGTGTCCTGACTGATCTCCTCAAAGTACTTGCCGATCAGCTTCTTCTCCTGGACGAACTTGACGTTGCTCAGGGTTTCCGAGGCAAGTTCGATGGCCTGGTTGAAGCCGTTCTCACCACCGTAAGAGACGTCCACCACCTTGATGACCTTGGATTGAAGTCGCTGGTCGAACATGTCGGACTGGTTGAGGTCGTTCTTGAAATCAGCAGAACCAGCCAGCACCAACCCCGCAACATTGACCTTGTCGTTGGTGATATAGTTCTGCACAGCCAATTCGGCGATCTTGCGGACGTAGTTGTGACGCTTTTCCTCACGAAGACGCGCGAAACGCAACGCGGATTGACCACCACGACCCTGAACATAAAAGTCAATCAATTGACGGGAGCATATCGGCAGCAGCAAGAACTCACGTGTTTCTTAGGCAAGTCGACCGAAAGACGTTGCAGAATCTCTCGGGTGTTGCCACTGAGAGTACCAAACAGCGAGCCATTTCCATCCATGATAATAAAACCAAACTTCTGGTCGGATTCCAAAAGCTCGCTCAGTGCCTCGGTATGGAATTTGTTGTCACAAAGATAGAGCGAGGTATTGATGGGCTTAAAGGGTTCGAAGTCGATGTTAATCTTTCGCTCCTTGCCTTCCGATGTGATGATTTCACCACAGTAGACGACCAGTCCATTCGGAGGGACCTTGTTGTACAACTTGAGACGCTGCTGCGTGGAAGTAATGGCTGACAGCACGGAAAGTCGGTTCACTCGCGATTTGATGTTGGACGCGGTACCCTGGTGGCGAGGGGTTAGACAATGTTGAGCTCTCGAGATGGGTTGGGGGCACAGCCTACGTATTCTTCCGCCAACATCTTTGCCGCGCGAGAAATCTGGTCCTTCGGCGCTGCGTTTTCGAGTCAGTGGCGACGACAAGAGATCGAGTTCAAAAGCACTTACGAATAATGAGGGAAATCATGGACGTTCCATTTCCGCGGGCGGATTCCAAGCGCTTGATCAACTTCTTCACCTTCCAGATCTCAATATTCTTCTCCGCTTCGTTCGGCTGAGGCGCGCTCATCTTGGGCGAGGCGAAGGTGATCCGTCAGGAAAAAGATTGTCGCCTGGCGGCCGGTCAGTATGTGGGAGGGACGGCCCGAGGGGAACAAAGAATTGGGCTTGCCTGGTAACACCTGAACAGTCAGTATGGGCGAAAGCAGCAGAAGAAAGGTGAAAAGCAAGTTTCTCTTTTCCTTTTTCGTCTTCTTTTTATATAATCTCGCCAAAATACAACAAGGATCAAGAACAGGGGGGGGACCACACCTTGGTTGACGTGGATGCCAGTAAATTTCCTCTCAGGCACCGTGGGGGGAAAGACGTCGAGGGGCACGGCTGAGTCAGCCAGGGCAATGGCCCTGACGTAGGTACCAGTTACTTGGTCCACTCTGGTGTGGCGCCCGACCTGGGAGGTACCGGGTACTTGATGCGGGATGTATTTGGATCTCTCGAGTGGTAGATGGCTTTGGGTTGTGGGATATTGATATTCTTGCATGTAGCTCTCGAGATCTATACGATAGTCTTGAATATCGTGATATCTTTCATATTGAATTTGGTCTAGAGTTTCTCCTTGGGTCTCAAGAACATTGTCAGCTCACCAGACAACATAGACTTGGATATACCTCGATCTACCCTCCTCTCTCCCTCTCAAGGTGCCTCATTCCCTATACTACATGTATATATATACATGTATGTATGTGGGGGCAAGACTGAGGCCATCCTTTGCGTTAGCTCTGTCTTGCCCACACGGGATCAACCTAGGTAGAGAGCATATATTAGATAAACCAAAATATTATCAAAAGTATGATAAGAATATCGATATAAAAGTAGATCAATAGAAGGTAAAAATCATAAACACAAATGCATAGGAAAGAAGCGATGTAGCTCTTATCAGGGATTTGCAGGATCGCTATCAACACCCCACACGGAAAGCTCCATGTCCACGTTATGACTGAGCTGGGCTTATCTCTGAGCCATCGATTAAAAAGGGGGACTACCCTGAGGTCCAAATTGTTCGGCCTTCCTTCTTCTCCCTGAGGCCTTCATATCCATTCCCAGTGACAGGTCACTGGCAGGTAAACATGCCGGGAGCTTCGGGAACTGCGAACGAGGATCTGGAAGGTGATGCCAGCCATGGATCCTTGAGAGTGCCGACGGCCATGGCACCCAACTCGTATGATTATGGACATCTAAGTCGTGGCCCTCCAATCGCCGAGTCGGAAGCTTTGGGGAGACAAAGGTATCTCATCCTTCATTTCACCTTGATACAACCCCAACTCATGCCCATCACGCTCTTCTCCAGATCGTCGTCTTTCTCCACCCGCTTTCGCCAAGCAGGTGGTCCGAACAGTTTCGATAATTTTGCCCGGTCTTGGCAAAGAGCTGCTTGTTTCCCAGAAGTCTGGCCACGGTGGTCGTCGTTTGTGTCTACCGACTCGGACGACGAATTTGACATTGCAACGGGGCTGAGCAATGATGCTGGGAATTCTTCTTTTCAGGGTCGACCATCCGACGCCGAAAGACCTCTATTGCGCGGTGATTCGGATTCGGATGAACATGGCGATGACGACCTGCTCGGGCCTGACTCGTCAAAGAAGGGACTACCGACCACCGGACTTCTGGCCTCATCGCTAGACAGAAGCTTCGCGACGTCGTACGGTACGATTTCTTCCCGAGTGAGTGAGTCGACTCGAAGGCATGCCATCCAATTTCACCATGAGCAACAGGCCCATGTGGATGGTCCGGGGGGTTCTGACCGGGAGCCACTGCTTGTCAAACATGTCCAGCGGGACGACGGCACCAGTGAAGGTGTCATCGTCGGTCAATCGACTGTCCCGCAGACCACTTTCAACTCCGTTAACGTGTTGATCGGCATCGGTCTGCTGAGTCTACCGCTGGCGATGAAGCAGGCTGGGTGGCTGCTGGGGCTACTCTTCCTGGTCTACTCTGCAATCACTACTTCCTACACGGCTAAGATCTTGGCCAAATGCCTTGATGTCGATCGGACCCTCGTCACCTATGCCGACCTGGCCTATATCAGTTTTGGACATCACGCTCGTTTGGTAACCAGCTTTCTCTTCTGTATGGAACTTTTGGGGGCTTGTGTGGCCCTGGTGGTCCTGTTTGCAGATAGTCTATATGCCCTTGTTCCAGGGTTGAGCATCATCCAGTGGAAAATGGTCTGTGGATTAGTACTTGTTCCTCTGAACTTCCTGCCATTGCGGTTCCTGAGTGTAACCAGCATCCTGGGGATCATCTCTTGCACATCTAGTAAGTACTCCACTCGCCTGGTTGATGAGAGAATGAAGCTAACCTTGGAAAAGTTGTGGTCCTGGTCTGTGTCGATGGCTTGATCAAGCCAGATGCACCGGGCTCCCTGCGGCAGCCCGCCAGTACATTTCTCTTCCCCGAGAATTGGGCTACTCTTCCGCTGAGTTTCGGTCTCATTATGTGTAAGGATGGATGTGCCGTGGAAACTTGAACGTGGCTAACATGATTTGAAAAGCACCCTGGGGTGGTCACGGTGTCTTTCCCAACATCTATCGAGATATGAGACATCCACAGAAGTATGGAAGGAGTCTGTGGACAACTTATTTATTTACAGTAAGACGACCCGGTCGCCCATGAGTCCACTCCACATCTAACAATCTTTCATAGTTCTCTCTCGATTGCTCCATGGCAATCATCGGCTGGGTCATGTTCGGTGACACGGTTCGGGATGAAATCACTGCCAACATCCTCACCATAACCGATTATCCACAACCTCTGTCTGTCTGTATCATCATGTTTATATCAATGATTCCTATAACCAAAGTGCCGCTCAAGTGAGTCGACTACCTCTTGACTATCGGTTGACTGTCGCTAACCGAAACAAATCTAGTGCCCGACCGCTGCTGGCCACATTCGAAGTCCTTTGTGATCTGGCAATCGGCCATAGATCCACAGACATGACTCGACAGGTGTCACAAGTAATAGTCCGCATTTTCGTGGTAGTCATGATTGTAGTGCTGGCTGTGGTGTTCCCGGCCTTCGACAGAATCATGGCCTTCTTGGGATCGTTTTTGTGCTTCACAATCTGCATCATTTTCCCTCTCGCGTTCTACCTCAAGATCTTCGGGAAGGAGATCAGCCGAAGGGAGCGCATCCTTGATTGGTTTCTGCTTGTCACCTCGACGATACTGGCGGCGGTGGGGACTGTTTGGGCGTTCTTGCCACAGGATATGATCTCTGCAAGCTAGGTACTACCCTGATCACAGATCGGAGCTGGAGTCGGAATTCCACTCAATCTCCCTGAAGAATGATGGCAAAGTTGTTTCTCTTCTTCCCAGGGTTGAGCATCTCCTTCTTGAAGACTCTGAGCGAATATTCACCCGTATATTCCCAAAGTTGAAAGATTAGCTTCGAGGTCCGCTTGCTCTGAGCGAGGTGAAATCCCAAGCAAGCCAGAATGTCGAGCAGTCTTTGCTCGGTGAGGTAGCGCGAGTTGTCGATACAGGCAACCGGCAACACAAGGAAGAGGCGAGGCACACAGGAAACGGGACTATTGGATGTCAAGAACTTCACACAGCGCTTGAGCATTTCACCTCGCCCCGTGGCATCGGGGACATAGTTGAGTACCAAAGATAGACTTATTAGATGAAAGCGCTCTTCGTCGCCAGACGGTAAGGGCCGCTCCATGAAATCTTGTTTGAGAATCCCCGGCTCTTGGGAATTCAGGTCGATTCGCGTAACATCCAAGGCCGGGTCCATGGAGCACGCATTCTTCGTACTTAAAGCACCAACTTCCAGCACGCGGAGTTTAGAGATTGTGGTATCCCACTGGCTCAGTTGCGGCCTGATCCAGTCGAGGAGGGTCTTGCTGGAATCACCTCCTCGTTCAAGGGACTGCCCAAGCTTGCTGGCAACCTGGTAGCTTTCGAGGCCCCCATTCGCATGGATTTGAGCATCAATGCTACTGACGCGAGCCTCGTCGCCCGCTTGCAAAGCCTGTGCTCGCGCCTTGAGCAACTGGTGGTGGGAGCGAATGAGATGGCGGGTGGCCTTGGATGACAATGCCGCATGCTTGGACTTGACAGTTGGTGGCCGAGTCCGCGACATCAACTGCGGCCGCTTAGGCCGATTTTTGGGAGCCATGGCGCAGGAGACTCAAGCATCGCAAAGCAAACCGAGTCAAACAGTCAAACAGCCTATTTGCGGAGCGGCGTCCCGAGAGATCTGATTGGGCGGTGTGTGACTCAGCTGGAGATGACTAATGGTCACCTGACCCACACACTGGTAGGGTTTTCGCTAAGCGAAGCCACTCCAAATTGTTCGACATTCGACATTGCGACAATCACCACCGCGTCGGACGACAGCCATGGCTCCTAAGGCAGAGAACAAGCAAGGTATGTTCGATTTTTGCCAGCCTGTCATGACCGTGTGACTTCAACCCTACCAATTGCGAATTTGCGACGGTGTGGATGGTCGCGGGACGGATGTTCTATTCAAAAATATACCACACTGCGAGATACCCTTTGCAACAACATGGAATGCTTGGAAAACATGGGATAAATACTGGTCGTTCAGATGGGGATTTATTTTTTACTCTCTGGCCTGTGTTCCCCGAGGGTTTTCTGTCCACACTTCGCCCATGTCGAACCGCAATCTGCAAACCATGTACTTGAAGCAACGATACTAACCAGTCTTCCGTGTCTTCAGGCAAGACCCGCCCCGCCGCCCGGGCTAACGCTGCCGCCAAGGCAGTTGTGAAGGGCTCTTCCGTATGTTTCTCCACACATCGAAATGGAGTTCTTGTGGGAAACACATACTAATGTGACGGGGGAACGAATAGCTCCACAAGTCCCGCAAGGTTCGCACCTCGACCACCTTCCACCGCCCCAAGACCCTGCAGCTCTCGCGGTCGCCCAAGTACCCCCGTGTGTCGATCCCCCGCGCGCCCCAGCTGGACGCCAACAAGGTCGTTCTCTACCCTCTGAACACCGAGAGCGCCATGAAGAAGATTGAGGAGAACAACACCCTGGTCTTCATCGTGGATGTCAAGTCGAACAAGCGCCAGATCAAGATGGCCCTGAAGAAGCTTTACGACGTTGACACCGTCAAGGTCAACACTCTGGTCCGGTACGGCAGCCTCTTTTTGAAGTGCATGCAGAAAATGCATGAAAGGGAATACGTTTCTAACTGATTTCGACAGTCCCGACGGCTCCAAGAAGGCTTTCGCCCGTTTAACCCCCGACGTCGATGCCCTGGACATTGCCGCCACCAAGCTGGCTATCGTCTAAGATTAGGGTAGGAAATGGATCTTTCTTTGGGTTTGGGCGAACTGTTTTCCACCGTGGTGATTCTCAATACCAGCCAGTTCCTGTGGCTGTCCGTGCAGCAAGGGCTGAATGATTACAAAAAAAGAACATGTCTTGAAATGCACGATCCCTGAAGATCTGTGACCTTGGTATTCTCGTAGGACTCGCCAGTGCAGCGGTGCTACTCGGCTTTGGTGCATCATGATTGATGACCACTGCTCAGATACCCGTTTGTAGAGCATTGACAATGTCTTGATATCTGGGTTTATAGCCCAACTACATGGATGCATGGCGGTCGAGGTAGGAGTACATGTTGTCTAGTGTCTGGCTTTGGCTTCGGTCATATACAGCTCTCCAGAAATTCCAGAGCATCCTTATCATCTATTTCCCTACCATCTTTCTCCTTATTTAATATTTGAATGACTGAAGCACAAGTAGAAGAGTCGGTGTTATACATAGGATTCAATTCCCTTCGAGCTCCCGGGTCATCACTGGTACGCTTGACTCGGAATTTGCACAAGATTTAGAAGCGGACAAGAGCACCATAAAAGTGAAATTTACTAGTATACAAGAAATCGACCCGCCGGCATCCATCGCCCACTGGAGTTGTCACCGATGTGCAGTGCCGTAGTAAGGATAACACCAAGGGGAGTAGGACGTCATGGGGGCCATCGACATGGAAAGTAAGAGGAACAAGATATTTCTTTCTCTTCTCTCTCTTTTTTTTTCTTGTTTTAATGTCCCCGCATGGAATCGAGGTTCTTCAGAATCGACAGGTTCGTGTCCATCCACCGCTCAACACAGTTCTGCGCGCACGCCTCCTCGGTCCGGTCGAGTGAGCCCGCGGTGATCTTGCCCTTGCCGGCAACACATTTCTTCCAGCACACGTCGTTCAAGTGGTGGACAGCTGAGACAAGGTGAGAATCCGGGCAGATACGAAAGGATTGGGCCATTTCGACCACCTACTTTGCTGGATAGTCGACTTCTGGGCCTCGTTGGTGAGGACCTGGTTGAGCTCCTTCTTGTCAGCGTCGCTGAGCTTGGAGATGTCGACCTGGGTTTGAGGATCCATGACGGGCGCAACAATGAAAGCGGCAATGGCTGGGATTAAAAAAGGGAGGATAGTGTGCAGCGAGTTCAAGGAAGATCGCGCTCAGGTTGAGCAAAATCGAAGGCGGTGGCACCCGGCACAAAAAAGGCACTTATCGATAGCTCTGCTCTTCTCTCTCTCTCTCTGCCTTCTCCCATTCCCATCCCTCGCTACTGTCTTGGCACTAGTTCTCCTGTGGCCTCATCGCTCGCTGAATCTTTATTTCAGTTTTTGCGCAAAATATCTTCTTTCATCTATCCACCTCCCACCTTCATCCGCCATGCCGCCGATTCGCACCTCCCGCAACCGCAAGCCACCGCCCGCGGGGTTCGAAGACATCGAAGACACGCTACTGGAGTTTGGTAATAAAATGAAGGATGCAGAGAATGCCTCACATGAAGGCAAGAAGAAATACGAGGTGCTGTGGCCGATATTCCAGATCAGTCATCAACGTAGGTACCCCGTTGGAGAGAGAAAGAGAGAGAGACCTGGACCCATTCAGCTACTGACGAACTGCTCTTATGTGTGCATCAGGGTCCCGATATATCTATGACCTCTACTATGAAAAGGAAGCCATCTCCAAGCAGTTGTATGACTGGCTACTCAAAAATAATTACGCCGATGCCAACTTGATCGCCAAGTGGAAGAAGCAGGGCTACGAGAAGGTAGGCTTGAGACTGACCCCCTCCTTCCCAGAAGACCTCGGCTGATGTCTGTCTAGCTGTGTTGTCTGCGCTGTGTCCAAACAAAAGAAACCAATTTCAATGCAACATGCATCTGCCGGGTGCCCAAGGCCCAGCTGAAGGAGGACCAGATGATTCAGTGTGTCAGCTGTGGGTGTCGGGGCTGTGCGAGCAGTGACTAGTGTACTATTTCCTTGGATATTTTCTCTCATCTTCATCAGATACCCTGTGGCCCATGGCATAATACAAAAGAGTAATGATCAGACAAGTACACTTTCCATTGTAACTACATTAATCTCATAGCGCCTCTGATGTGTCCAGCCCTAGGTGCCCATAAAGATAAATCCCAACCCCAAGATCCGAATCATAAAACCATCGCTTGCTCATGTACATCTTGGCGTCATCAAAGGTCGTAACCAGGCCATCCTGGGCTCGGTGAAAGATAGGTCAAGACGGCCGAGCCTCAAAAAAACTCCCGGACGAAAACACCGCCCAAAAGCCAACCTGGAAACATTACCAATATTCAACTCCACAAACCCAAACCCAACAAAAAAATCAAACAAAATCAGACAGAAGCCTGCAGCAAACGCCAAAAGCAGTGAATCCCATCACAAAAATGACATCAGGGTCTTTTTAAAACAAAGTGGTGTTGCTGCGGTGGCTCATTGGAGGCCGCGCATGAAGCGCCCGAGGCTTGAGGGTGTCGTCTTTGTTGGAGCCTCCAATCTTCTGGAATCCTTGCAACAGATCAACTCCGTCCACTTCACCAGGGCTGTCGCTGGCTTCGTCAAAGAGATGGAACGAGAAAAAGTCATCCTGACTTGTGTCCCCAAGGCGGCTCGTGTCCGGCAGCTTTGATGGGGATTCGGGGAAGATCGATGTCTTGGATCGGGGCAATGACGGCGCACCCAGCCGACTATTCGCGCTCACAGAGGTGATGTCGGTGAGGGCTGTGTTACCATTGTCGGTGCGCGGGCGCTTTGCCGAGCGCTTCTCCGGGGACCCATACGCCACAGAGCTATTCTCAGTGCCAGGATCCGCAAAAACATCAAAGGTAGTGTGGAAGTGATCCTGTGGTGTGTAGGTCTCGTCTTGCAGGTTGAAGGCCGGACTCCACGGCAGGTCCTCGTCAGTGAGGCCCAGATGCTTGATGGGGGAGTTGACCATTTGCTGTATCTTTCGACGATGGTTCCGGAGATTGGTGTTTGGAGAAACCGATGGTGGCGGTTTGGCGGGTTTCTTGAACTTGATCACGGGAGTGAGCGGTGGTGGCAGCATGCTCACGTACTCGCCCCGAAGCGGAGAAGAACCGACCAACATGCTGGCATCTTTGCGAGTTGCCGGCTGACCGGGACTCAGGTCATGCGATGAACTTCGGATGCGCGCAATTTCCTCCTCGGCACGACCTCTTTTGATGCGCGGTGGATCGATATCAAGATCGGATGTGAGGATATGGCCTGCTTTGTTGGGCCTTAAAGCGGATGACTCCAGAGAAGAGAAATAGCCGCTATCATTCATGGTGATCGATTTGCGCTTTCGGGGACGTGGGGCAGCGATGGGGCCTGACTGGGTCGGCGTGGGAGGAGTTCCCTGACGGACACAGCGGGGCGCAATCGGAGGCGATGACTGAATGGCTTGTGGCGGCGAAGACCGTGGTGGTCCCGCATGCGGTGCTCCCCCATGGAATCCCTCGTCGCCCATGTCCTCCTGCAAGGCTGGATCAGACGCGGGCAATGTGGCGTCGGATGACAGATCCACGTTGCGCGGCAGCTTGGGAGCCGGCTGCTGCACCGACGGGGGCGGCACCATCCATGTCGTGGTGTTGGCACTCTGCGGCTGGGGGACGAGATCTCTTTGAGGGACGGCGGGGAGGGGTAGACTGGCCATGGTTGGCCGCCGTACTTGTTTGTCCTTGAGGAACTGAACCTCCATCCCAGGCTCGATCGCCCAATAATTCCCCTTGCCTGGGTCATCCTTGGGGCGTTCTTGCTTGATAAATGCTTTGTTGAGACTAAGATTGTGTCGGATACTGTTTTGCCAGCCGGCGTCGCTGTTCTTGTAGTAGGAGAAGGTGTCTGAGATCCATTTATAGATCTGAGCCAACGTCAAGCGTCGATTGGGGGCGCGAAGAATGGACATCCCGATCAAGGTCGCGTAGCTATACGGGGGCTTGGTGCCATCATCTTCGATTGGCGGCATGTCATGCGGCTCGGGAAGGGGGACATAGGGCTCATCCTCGCGCTTCTGCTTCTTCACCGAGCGCTCTTTTAACGGAGCAGCGTCCATGAGGGTTCTTTTCATAGGCAGCTTGGATTCATACGAGGGTTCGGGGAAGTCCGCGAAGTTGTCATTCGACGGCTCGTCCGGATGGTGGTTTTCTTTGGAAGATTCAAGATCCACACTGGGGAAGGTGGTAAATAGAGCCGACTGGGGCATCGAGGACGGGGAGTAGATCGAGAATGGCGGTTTCTTGGTGGGAGAGTCGGTGGTGAACGTGGGAGGAGCCGGGGCGGTGATGGGCACGAAACCGAGTTTTCCTTGGCCCGGGTGGGAGCCGCCTTGAGACAGCAGTGCTTTTGTTGGCGATGGCCTGTGCGGGCCAGCGGAAGCCGGGTTCAAGGACGGATTCTCAATGGGTTGAAGTGGTAGCGGTGAAGGTTGCAGATGGGGCTGCGATTTGATCGCTTTTGCAGATGGGGTCAGCAGCGCCGGGGAATTGTGCGCGCCGGGCGCCGGACGCGTCGATCCCATAATCTGGACAGCAGAGACAGACAGAAACGTCACTGATCGCCAAGCGAGACCATATGACGCTTCAAAAAGGGCCTTTTTCTTCTCTCTCGAGACGGGTGATCGGGGGCAGGTCAAGTACCCACGAGTCTGAGTTGGAGAGACCAATGTGATGGGAATTCGCGTCGGACCAATTGCAAGCCAAACAAGTCAATCTTAGGCCGTCATGCAGCAAGTTGACTTGGGCCACAAGGCGCTAAGACGGCACTCCAATCTGGGGCCAAGCCAGTGGAAACCTTCCTCAGACACGCGTTGATAGCAGAAAATAGATTCACCCCCAAAAAAATGAAGATTAGATATGTATGGTATGAGATACCTGGGGGGAAAGAAAAATGAAGACGGGGAGAGAGAGAGGGAGGAGACAAGCCGAAGGTGGGAAGGGAAGCCCTTTTTCTCGTTTCTCTCTCTCTCTTTCTTTTGGAGAAAAGAGACCTTGCTGAAGAGAGAGGTGGAGGAGATGTAATAATACCAGTCAGGTATGGTCATCACACGCTCGCGTCACGCGTTTTATTATGGGGTCGGGGAATGTTCCGGCTGTCACACTGTGTAAGGCCCTTGCTCGGCATTCGATCATCGATTGGATCCACCTCGGACTATGCGCCCTTCCTTTGTATATACCCTTGCTCTATATCTACCATACTAGAATTATGACAATTATGATAATTCAACTAATTATTACTCACTACTGATATTGCACATATATGTATGTATACATACATATATATGCCTCTAGCTCAAAATAGAATCTCTTGACTTCCACTGCCGATAATGGCGGTCTTTCGACCTCTCTTGACCATTGGCCCAGAACACCCGGTATGTCGATGTAACTCTGACACGCCGGTGGCTTCACCTCATCTCCAGCAAGGGATGCTCCCCCCCCAGCCGCTGTCAATGGGGCACGGGCGACGATCATGTCTTTCAGATGGATCTGCGCATGTGTTCGGCAGGAATAGTTCAAGTCGAGACAAAAGACCAGAAAAAAAAAAGGACAATTTCCTTGCGGAGATTGAACTATATGGGAGGACAATCCGTGGAATATGGTCTTGATGCCATCTATATAGAATATGACCGAGAAACAAAAAGAAAAGAAAGAAAACGCCCAACCCATGCATCAAAGACAAGAAAAGAGAAAAGAAAGCATATGCTGGGTGTCCTCGTCAAACCCCCCTGTCGTGCCTAGATGTATCCATGGATATGCCAACTTTTGGTTCTTTTTCTCTATCGCCGAAACAAACCAGAAAACCAGACCCAATGGGATATCTCAAAGAAAAAAAAAAAAAATGACTCGTGACTCGTAGTCATCGGCCTTCTAATCCAGGAAAGTGAACATACTCGTGTGGATGATGTTGAGCGCGCGGTCAGCATCTCGCTCTTCGATGACGCAGGAGATGTTGATTTCACTCGCACCTGCAGGGGAGAAGAGGGGTGGTCAGCCACTGGGAAGGGAACGAAAGGGACCGAGTGAGGGGGGACGATCATGGAAACTCACCTTGCGAGATCATCTCAATGTTCACATTGTTCTCGCCCAGAGTGGTGAACATGCGGCCCGCGACCCCGATCATATTCTTCATCTGCTTCCCCACCAAACTGAGAATGGCCATCTCCGGGATGATATCCACCGTCCCGTACCGAGCCAGGTCGCTGAGAGCGCCCTTCAGATCATCGTCAATGACCTGGTACTCATCCCGGCCGTTGCCATTCAAGAGAGGCATTTCGGAGTGAAGTGCCATTGACACGTGGACCTCACTGGTCGAAATCAGGTCGATCGACAAGCGCCACTTGTCTAGCACGGAGAAGATCCCCGCAAAGAATCCGTGCGATAAAGAACGTTTATTCGAATGGACGTTGATCACCAGGATCTTGTGCTTGATAGTCACCGCGGTGGGCCGTTTCGGTCGCTGCATGAAACTGGGGCTCCGGGTCCGGAACAGGCGCGGATCATGACCTGGGGTGGTCCTCTCGAGCTCGGCCGTCGAGTCGGGGAAGATGATGGTACCCTTGTTCTTGGGATTCATAACATTCTTGATGCGGATGGGAATCTTGGCACGGATGACTTGCTCCATGGTGAATGGGTGGATGACTTCTGATCCATAAAAGGTCAATTCGGCGGCCTCGGCGGGCGTAATCGCCGACAGCAGACTGGCGGTGGGCACCTTGCGCGGGTCTGCGGTAAAGATGCCGTCCACCTCTTTCCAGACCTGCAGCTCTTTCGCATGGGTTCCGACGGCGACGAGGGCGGCGCAGAGATCTGTGTAACCACGACCGATCTGATCGAGCAGGCCGCCGGGGATCGTCCCAAAGTACCCAGTCACTACCGGTACACGGTGCCCACACGCTTCAATCTTCTTGCCGATAACCGTCGCCAGGGTGTTGTAGAAGTCCTGGTCCAAGCCCTGGCTTCCGATTGAGAAATCCACCACGTCGGCCAGATCCACGTACTGCGAATCAACTCCCCGATCCTGCAGGAAGGCTGCCATGAGCCGGCAGCTGAGTTTCTCGCCCGTACTGATCACTTTGTCCACGCAGCGTGCGCTGATCTCTCCCAGGGTCTGAGCCGCCTCCAGGACTTTCAGGACCCGTTCACATTCCCCATTGATATCTGCCACCACCTGGTCCCTCAATTCCACCGACGTTAATTGTTCTTGGGCGACCTGAGCATGCTCCGCGCGAACGGCCTCGACAAAAGATTCATACTGCCGTGATTGCGAATTTTCGGCGTCCCGCGCGGCACGTAGTAATCTATGTGATTTGTCGTCAGGATGGAGTGCTTCCAAGGTTGCTAGGGTCAACCCGTTGACATGTGACTCACCGGTTGGTGGTGCCCTCGGCTTTGGTAGAACTGCTTCTTGCTGAACACACGACAGCGACCCGGTGCTCGGCCAGACTAGGTCTACAGATGGTCAGAAAACCCAGGCATTCAAGGGATATCCCGAGGGAAGAAAAGAGAATTCGAGACAGAATTATTCAGGGTAAACATACTGAACGACCTGCTCAATAATATTCAGAGCGAACTTGCCCACGCTGGTGCCGCCGAACTTTTGCACCACCCAGTTGCTGTGCGGGGCCTGCGCAAGGGCCTGGGGATTGACCGGGACGTGGGGATCCATCACTCGGGAAACAAGAGAAAAAGCAAAAGCGAGAACGAAAAGAAGAAACGATCAAGAAACATGCGAGAGTTGGGGAAGGATGGAGCGAATGCACATTTTTTTTTCCGGTGACTCAACTGCCAATTGAGTTTTTCCGCCTCAGGAACGATGTCGGAGTGTCGCTGATAGAGAGCTTATCGATTGACTCATATAAATAATGGTCGATGTATACGAATCTATCTTTATATTTATATTCTCTGCTATGCCATTCTATTGTATTGTATTGTATTTCTTAATTTATTGTATTGTAGTACAGGATTAGCACAGACTCTAGCAAATCCATCACAAGACTCGCTGAGATATACCCAATCCCATAGAAATCAAGCCAGTAGGTGGGGTGCAATAGTCAGGAAATGTCCTACATAACCTACGTACCTCCAGGGCTGAACTCACCCTGCGTCGTGACTTTTTTGTGTGTGGCGTCGGCTGCAATTCTCCCTGTTGCAGCCTGGAGATATCCGAGGCATCAACTTCCCGCATGCGACCAAACCAACTTCTTCACCCCGCCATGGACGATTCGAGTCCAACATGTCCTCTCTGTCCCTTCACCGACTCCGATGCCAATTGTGTAGCAGAGCATATTGAATTTTGTCATCCAGAAAATGGCGCTCTGGAAACCTCCCGGGATTCAGATCCCCGAGAAATGACCCGTTCGACCTCATCATCCAGTGACGAGTCGACGGACAAATACGTCGATTGCCCGCATTGTTGTGGTGAAACCGTGGCTAGTGTCGATCTGTCAACACACCTCGATTTGCACATCGCAGAGAGCGTCGCATTACATGTAGATGACTACGGTGTAACCCCGACACGCGCAGATGCGGGGATGCTCGAGAATCGTCCATCCTGGGAACAAACGGACTCGCTGGATGTCGTGGGTAC
The DNA here is from genome assembly GCF_028826965.1 of Penicillium alfredii. Lineage (NCBI taxonomy): Eukaryota > Fungi > Ascomycota > Eurotiomycetes > Eurotiales > Aspergillaceae > Penicillium > Penicillium alfredii. Next base: position 303,660 of record NW_026622709.1, read on the forward strand.
TCGCAAAGGCAGCAAACGTGGAGCACAGCGAGACTTTTCACGGACGAATACCGCTAAACCAGATCGACCGCGCAGCTTACCCAGAACCGTCGGTCCCGATGGCGCAAAGAAGCTAGGGGTATGTCATTGATGATCGGACACGGTACCTACGTTCCCACAGCTGATTTGATTAGCGGGCGGAGCTGGGTCCTCATGCCCATGAGAAGAAGATGCCATCATGGCTCAGGAAGATACTGGAGAAAGGTGGTCATACCACGAAGCAGAACCAAATCACCCCGGATGGCAGACTTGCCCGGTACAAGAAGGTGGAGAACGAAACAGACCATCTCATTCCCGTGCTAGCTCGACTCTGTGAGCAGGACAAATCGGTTCAGCGTGCCTTTCTCTGCAGTCCCAAGGTCCGCCATATCTGCAAGATGCCGCGCGAGGGAGGGTTCTGTGGCTATCGAAATATCCAGATGCTGGTGTCCTATCTCAAAAAAACTCATAGCCCAGGCCATGAGAACTTTGCAAACAAGGGCCCCACGATATTGGAACTGCAAGAGATGATCGAGCTGGCATGGGATATGGGCTTCAATAGTGTGGGGAGGACTGAAACTGGGGGCATCAAAGGCACGCGGAAGTATATTGGGACACCCGAGGTGAGCAGCCTTTGTGATTTTTCCTGAGAGCACTATTCAGATGGCTAATATCAGCAAAGGCGCAGGCGCTTTTCTTGAATCTTGGGGTTCAGTAAGTCCTTTGTGATTTTTGCAGGGTGTGTACCACACTGACTTCAATCTAGTTGTGATGCCAGTAGCCTCGGCGAGAGTAATGAGATACGAGCCTATGACGTGCTCTTCATGAATGTCGCAGACTATTTTCGATCTGCATGTTCCTTGGACCAAGAGACGAAGGTTTTCACGACTGATCTCCCACCGATATATTTCCAACACCAGGGTCAGACTGCCTCTGCTTTAGCCCGATATCTTGTCTAACACAATGAACAGGGCATTCCATGACCATCGTGGGATTCGAGATTCGAGACAATGGTAGCGCGAACCTACTGGTGTTCGACCCCATGTTCAAGACATCACCGGCGATTCATCGTCTGGTCGGCACTTCTGCAAGGCCACCCGATCCCGGTCGCCTGCTCAAGGCATATCGCAGGGGTACACCCTATCTGCAGAAATACAAGCTTTTCGAGCTTCTCAAGTACGTGCCCCTCCACTTGCGATTGAGCCTTCTCTCATGCAGAGACAATCTATAGACTATGTACCCCCAGCCTTCCCACGGGGCCCCAGGAACCAAGGCCCCATGTTGTATGATTCTTGTTCATTGCAGAATACCCAATATTGCTACATGGAAATACAAATACAAATACAAATAGAGCAGCTATCTCTGGGCATAATTGTAGCCATACTGTGTGTGTAGAGGCGCCAAGTCCCGTGACATCCCCCCTCCACACGATAAGATAAACCCACGAAGAAAGTGATTTCCTTCAAGTCAAACCTGAGCTCTGACCGCGAGAAGCATGCGGACCTCTCCGAATGTGATCATCACCGGCACCCCCGGGGTGGGCAAGACTGTACACTGCGAACAATTGGCGCAGGAGATCGGCTTGAAGCACCTGTCGATCAACCAGGTCGCCAAAGATCGCGGGTGCCATGAGACCTATGACGAGGAATTGAAGAGTTGGGTGGTCGACGAGGATAAAGTAAGCTCATTTCCTCCTCCTGGTGTTTGAACCACCAGATAATTGTGGCTGCAGCCGCTTACCAGGTGTGCTCCAGCTTCTGGATGCCCTCGAGGACGAAATCCCCCGAGGTGGCTACCTCATTGACTGGCACGCATGCGACCTCTTCCCCAGATCTTGGATCGATCTTGTGGTCGTCCTCCGGTGTCCCTCGACTGCGGTGCTGTACGATCGTCTCGCCTCAAGGTATTCAATATCGCCCCGGATTTCCCACTTCTGTCTACATCCCATGCTGAAAGGTCTATCTCTCTAGGGGCTACCACAAGGAGAAATTAGAAGAGAACCTCGACGCCGAGATTTTCGGAGTTCTGGTCGAGGAAGCCCGCGAGGCGTTCGAGGATGAGATTGTGGTAGAGCTGAACAGCGAGAAGGACGAAGATGTGGAAAACAATTGTGCCAGAGTCTCTGCCTGGGTCGAGGCTTGGAAGAAAAATCAAACGGAAAATGCGGAATGAACGCCCAAATTGGTCTCTTGTTCTCGTTCTACGGCCCGCCGCTGGACCTTTCTACCTTGCTATATACCCTCGGAATATTTCACTGTCCCTCGGCCAGCCACTGCTGCAATTTCACCAGAGCCTTGTACCGGTGGGAAATGCGGTTCTGCACTGCATTAGTGGCTTTTCCCCCCCTTCTTTGGTTAGCATCCTGGCAGGGGACTATATGCTCACCTTTTCTTCTTTCTCCATTTCGGCATATGTTTTGCCTTGGTGTTCAAAAATAGGGTCCCAACCTAGAGGATCGCACGTCAGACACGGCTTCTTTTTTCTGGGTATAGATATATAGATCTTCATCCATCTACTTACCGAATTTCGCTGGACCTCGGGGTCGCACAATCGCACCCTGTCCAGTGGGTCAACATCGAGGTTCAATGTAAAAGCCAATGGCAATGGTCTTACCTCGGTCCTTCCCTGGAATATAATGGGCTCCTCTCCAGGTCCGCGGCAGAAGGCAAAGGTACACACGGCCTCGGCAGCCCGGTCCTCGAAGCCATCAAGCATCTTGTTCAGGCCTTCAAGGCCAAGGGCATCAAGAAATGATTTGCTTGTTTCTAGTCAGCAATTGATTCACCGTCATAACACCGAGAAATACTGACATGTACGGGCCAGGGAGGCCTTTGAGGGCGCGGAATTCCAGCGCCGTGTCCTCGGTCAAAGCGGGCCCATTGATCTACTCAAACAGTGAGCGGATATTATGGAAGCCATCGGAGGATATACTTACCGCCTCGGCTGCGCGTCTGGACTTTTCTTTGGCGATGTCCTCGATGGTCCCTTGGATTTCTGGAACATCGACTGCTTGGTTGTCGACTGTAATGACGCTGCCCAAGATAGCCCGCACCTCGGCGAGCTTGTTTTGGTTGCCAGTGATGAAGTTGATTTTGTTCAACGACATGGTGGCGAGTGTGGACACTATAATCCTTTGTTTCTTGAATTTGGATGTGTGTTGAGAAGGGGAGTTTCGGGACTCCACAGTCTCCCTCCACCGCCAGCTCTCGCGATCCACTCCCACTCTTCTATAGTCTACGGAGAAGATACAACGAAATTGCCATGATCCAAGAACCCGAAAATAAAAAAAAGACAGGAACAAATGAAATTCATATGCATCACTGTATTCAAAAGCCATGAATATTCCAGGCACAAGGTCGTGGTGAAATGTCAACTCTGGTCGTAATCCGTAGCTCACGGGAGATCCCCCAAAACTAATATACACAACTACTCCTCAATCGTCCCATTATCCATGTCGAGCTTTTCTTGCTGTGCCATCGCCTGCGCGGACACGATTTCGGCCAACCGCTTGAGTCGCGGCGTTTGAAGCCCTGCGAAGGTCGTCAGTAACCATGGAAAAAAAAGGGGAGAAAAATCAATGTTCACTGACAGGACGGTGTGTAGGTTTCCAAGGCCGTGATGGCACGAGGCTCGGCAATTTCATAAGGACCACTGTCATCCATGTCCACCGGGGCCAACAGAAGCACGTCACTATTTTCAGTGACGCGGGAGGCAACAGCCTTCATGATCTCGCCATTGATGGGCTGTTCGTAGTCCGCAACAAGATACTGGTTCAGAAGTTTCTGGATTTGGTTTGGCGACAGCCTATTCATGAACCAGATTAGTCACAGCCCGAGTTATTCAACATCCCAAGGGATTTAACTTACATCCAGCAAATGTCTTGAATGATTTCGATGTCATTCAAAGTAGCCTTCTTGAGCTGAAGAAGCTTGGTCGCTTGCTGTATAATGTGTTAAGGAAAAAAAATCATAAAAAAAAAAAAAACTCAGTATGGATCGGGCAACTTTACCATCAAATGCTCTAGCTTCAAAGTCCCCTCCGGCATATCATGACTCTTGCACCACTCCTCGATCCGCGTGATGTTGTAGTTGATCTGGAGACCGCGCTTCCACGACAGGAAATTCCGGCGCATGAGAAGGTCATTGAATGCAGTCACTCCCACCAGGCGCAGAAGCTCGTGGACGGTCTGGTTGACAATCGTGTCCTCCAAGTAGAACGCCCTCATGGCTTTGTAGACATTGTTGAGCAGACTCAAGAGGTTGTCCATGCTATAGGCTGGATTGTTGTTGGAGGGCAGGAGCTTGCCAAGGAACCGGTTGGTTTCGCTGGTGACAAAGCCTGGAAGGGACTGAGATTCGATGATGGCCGGCACGATCATCTTGTAGAGCTTCTTCTTCAACGTCTTCATCCACGTGTGATAGATGTTGAACTCGAGACTCTCGAGATCATGCTTCACGATCTCCAACAAACGATCATACTCGTAATTGTCAGTCTTCTGGGCCTCATACCAATCCTCGGCCAAGAAAACAAACGACAGCATTTCGTGGACGTTGGAGAGCCAGAAAGCACCAGGGTTGACTGCGTCTTCCCCATCATGCTGCATAACCTCCTGTTGGATCGATTGCATCACATTGGCCAAGAATCGCTCGGATTCCTTGACAAAGCCATTGTTCCACATCTCCGAGGTGACGAGGTTGATCAGGTAGGCCGGGAACAGGACTTCCTTCTCAGTTGGCGGCGGAGTCGAGCTTGGGAGCGGGATCTTGAGGTTGCGAATTAAGCCCATGGTGACCTCCTCGTTCAGATCCTCTTCTTCGGACAGCAGGTTCTCGAGCTCTACCTCGACCGAGTCTAGGCCAGGCGAGATTGCGGCGTTCGGGCGCCCAGCGCCAGCTGAGGGGACCGCCATCGACACCGGCCGCGGGTTGTATGCACCGCTAAAGCGATCAGTGTCGATCTTTTCTGCTCCTGCACTGCGTCTCTTGGGCTTAGGTTTCTTCGAGGATACCAGATTGATCAGACCAGTGGCGGGAGGCTGGACGGCGCCACCGTTCGGCAGATCACCATTCAGGCCGTTCGCTGGCACAGACCGCTTGGCAACCTCGAGCTCCTCCTCAAGCTCAGAAATGCGTTGGCGTAGAGCAGCCTGCTCTTTTTCGTGGTCGCCATTCAGCAGCTTCAGGCGCTCCAGTTCCTCGTTTGAGGTACGGAGTGCCTCACGAGAAACTCTCTCTTCCTCTTGGAGACGCTTGATGGTGGTCTGAGCCTCGGTATGGCTTTGTTGTAGCTTGCTCATCTCCTCTTCGACAGCTTCCAACCGGGCTGCGGTGATACCGGCCTGGTTAGCCTCGGCTTGTAATTCCTTGGCGCGAGCCTCCAGCGTGTTGTGCCGACTTCGCCATGACTTCAATTGGGTCTCGTAGTTCTCCAACTGAGAGCCCAAGGACTTGTTTTCTCGCTTAAGGGACTCCAAATACTGCGTCAGCTCTACCACCTTGTTCTCCAGTTTGTAGGAAATTTGCTTGAGATCCCGCGCGTCCTCTCGCAGCTTCCTATAATCTTGCCTCGCCTGTTTACCTCTCCAAAGACTTTGAATGATGACCACCTTGCGGCGATATTGTCGCCAGGATCGCAATTGACGCCATGAACGGAACGAGCGCTGGATGATCTTCGCAGCGTTGCCGTTGATGGAGTCCATGATGTTTCGTCGACAGAGAAATCCCTTGGCGAGGGATTGGAAGCGAATGTAATTGCCTCGGGTTTTGAGGTACTGCTTCCTCTCCTTCTGCCCACGCCAGACCCTCTGTATTGTAGTGGCAGCTTTAGTTTGGCGAATTTCCTGGGCCCGTTGTCGTGCCAAAAATCCCCTGATGAAGGCCTGGGTGGTGAGAATCGATTCACGGGCATCCAGGTAGCGGCGCCGGTAGTATTTGCAACGCAGATTCTTTTGAATCATAATCGCACATTCGTTCAACCTAGAGGTCCGGAGGTTCTCTAAGAAAGCAAGCATACCGGCCCGGAAAAAGATCTTGGTCAGACCGAGTTGATACTTGTCCCGCTTTTGATGGTTGGCATCTCCCAGGGCTTTTCGAAGGATAGCATGGCACATCTGCCGAATTTCCGATGTCCACTGTGAGGAATGGCAGAGCATGTAGTAGCGAATGGCAAATTCCTCGTATGTCCAGCGAGTCGGGTACCCAGCAGTGCTGATTCTAACGGTTTCCAAAACACCACAAGCCCTCAACTGACTGAGAACCATTGGGCCCTCAAACTTCCAAGCCTCTTTGGCTTCATTGGGCTTGATACAGCGGATGTAATGCACGTCCGTTGAATTGATGGTGGCCATCAGCTCAATCAGCGAAGACTTGAAAATTCCTCCCAGGGTGGGCTTGCGGTTGACCGCAACACCGATTCGGCGCCCTGGGGCTGCGACTGGCTTGGATGAGACCGACACGGAGTCTTTTTCACGGACCGCGGCGGCCGTTTCCAGTATTTCCTTGACGAAGTCGTTGGACGAGTTGCGCAGGACTTCCAAGTGCTCATCCGGGACGGTGTCGCGGTTCTTTTCAATGAAACCATCGGACTCGTAGGTGACATCAACAGCATAATGGCAAACGGTGAAAGCCGACTTGCCAAAGCGAGGTTTCTTGTAAAACTTCTGCTTGTCGGCGGCGAAATGGTGATGAAGCTTGGTGACGAACTGTTCATCGGAGCCCATTGGAAGTCGGGATTCCTCGTCCAAAAGAGACAAAATTCCAAGTTTGGCCTCGATCAGATCAATACAGGGTTGGTTATCAGAGAAGTCAATGAACTTCCAGTCGATCTCTTCTCGAACATATTCCTCCTGTTCTAGTTTGAACACATGCTGGTTGAACTCCTGTTGCAGCTTCTCGTTGGCATAGTTAATGCAGAACTGTTCGAAAGAGTTCTTGGCAAAATGTTCAAAGCCATAGATATCCAGAACACCGATGAAGAACTGGAATCGGCTGAGAACTTCATCAGTGGCCAGACCACGATTGATCTTGTCTACCAGCCAATCGAACAAACTCGAGTAGATGAACTTGGCGACCGAGTCTCGTACAACAGTGGCTTGCTGCTGAGTCAAGTTGGAAGTGATCTTCTCGCCTCGTGTAATCAGCTGCTTTTTGACGATCCATTTTGCAAAATCGTTAGCATCGATCCCCAGCATAGCACAAGCGCGCACAAGAGAAGGCTCGGACGACGAGAGAGAGGAGTCCGTGCGGGTAGCCGTGATTTTGACATTGCCAAGGTGCAACAGAGCCGCGAGAATGCGGAAGATCTCAGTTTGGTTGTGCTCCGGGACGCCAATCGTGGCCAGGGATTTCCTAGTGGCATCAAATTCCGCCTTGTCGTCGACACCGTCAATCTTAGGCGTTCCACCCTGGTTGAGATACTCGTATTCCTCGACAGGCAAAATACCCAGGTCTTGCCTCTCCTCGTCCGTGGCGCCGGCCACGAGCTGGTAGAAGATGTGGTAATTGCGCTCCTTGAGTGGCTGGAAGACTAGCCTCGATCTCTCCAGAAGATAGGTCCGGATCTTGGCACCAATGATGTTGGTGCGGTCATCAAACATGATCTCGATGTATTTGCCAAAACGAGAAGAATTGTCGTTCCGTGTCGTTTTGGCGTTACCGAACGCTTCCATGACCGGATTGGTGGCCAGGATCTGCTCTTCCGTCTCACTGATTGCATCTGCGCGACTGGTGGTGTATTTCCCTGGCTGGTCCGAGGACTCGCGAGTTGCAAAATACCGCATGATATATTTGGCACTCACGGTCTTTCCGGCACCTGACTCTCCGGAGACCACAATGGTCTGGTTCTTGCCGTCACGAAGCATGTCACTGTCTCGCATGTGAGCGACGAATTTGCAAATTCCGCCACGTTAAGGGTACTCTTACGCAAAAGCTTCCTCAGCAATGGCGAACAAATGAGGTGCCTGTGAAGCTCGATGTTTCCCTGCATAGACCTGTACCATCTGCGGCACATAGAGCGAGTCCACCCGGGCAAAAGGATTGGTCGCAATCAGGACGATGCCACTGTAGGTATATATCTCTTTCTGAGCATAGCGGAGCTTTATAGCCTGCAGTACTTTAAAGCCGTCAGCCGAGGAACGTTATTCCGAGGTGCCAGTTGAAAGACAAACCAGCGGGCTCATTCAAGTGAGACAAGTTGGTCAAATCTTCGCTGGCTTCCAGCATGGCCGGGTTCATTAACGGAGGCAAGTTTGGGTTGTTGTCGACCTGCAGTTCGGACTGCGTGGTCTCGATGGTTTTTGTCTGTTCGTCCACACCGGGTCAGCTTTGTTTTCGATTGCTGCCATCGAAGCCAAAAGTCCATCTTAGCTTCAGGGACACACTTCTCCATTTTCCAGCTCAAACACCAGCTGCACTTTCTCTCCATCGACCAGTTTCTCCTTGAGTTCGGACGCAAGCCATCCATCCGTCGGGTCAGGCTGCCAGGCCCTTGTCCCGACCTCAAAAATATGCGCCATGGTATTCTTTCTTCAGGCTCTTGATCCAGATGCAATCAGGACTCAGAACCAAAAAATCGGTAGAGGGTTTAGGAGTCTAGGAGATGTCGGGAGAGCGGTTCAACATCGAAGGGAAAACGTAACAATAATTTAAGAATGAGCAGTCCAAGGACGAGGACGAGGGGACTCTCTGTAACCCCTCATCGGCTCATGATCCAGAAAGGAAATAAAAAGAAAAGAAAAGAATAGAGGTAAAGAAGGGGAGATCGTCGAGAAGAAAAGCGCCCTTGAAAGAGAGACTAACAGCTGGCCATTTAGCGAGAGCCCCTGAAGGAGCTTAGGCCTGGGGGGGTTTGCCGCGCCACACCCCCACAGGCTGTCACCGCCTCTGCAATGGAGAGAAATGACTCTAAGCCCATGCATGGATGCATGGATTATTTATTATTTATGATCTATAGTAATTAAGGACTTAGGTATGGTGGTCTCTAGTCTAGAGAAATTACAGAGAAACTACCCTTCGAATATTACACACCAATTATGTCAACTATGGATTGTGGCATATTAAGAAGGTTTCACGCACAAACAAAGGCATCAGAGAGTAAAGGACATAGAAAAGCATCAATCACGACTCATCCCGTTCGATCATTTCACCATGGAGCCGATTTTTCTTCTAGTGGGTTGGCTTTTTTCCTTCCCCCACCCCTCTAGTTTTGCTTGCACTCGGCCGCCTCCTTCTTGGGCTTGGAAGTGCCATCCTGGAGCAAGTTAGCAGTTCATTCGATGGAAATTCGGGATAAATCCACATACCTCTTCGTCTGACTCATCCTCCACATCACGGTCTGAGCCTCTCTCGTCGTCATCTTCATCCTCATCATCCTCGTCCTCCTCATCCTCGAACTCGTCCGGGTCCATGTCGTCACCCAATTCTTCGAATTGGAGAGCCTCCCCAGTGAACCAATCAATCGCGCGAGGAATGAGTTTCTCCTTGATGTCTTCACCAAGCTGGTAATCCAACTCGAGACGCTCCTCGATGTCGCTGGCAACCGACTCATCATCATCCACCGGCGGCTGCGGGGGAGCGAAGAAGTTGAAGAAGGACTCGGTAGGCACGCTGATCTTGACAACACGCGTCTGCTTGGTGTCTGAAAGGGAGTTGTTAGTGTCTGAAATGCTGGGTTTCGAGGGAGGAAACAGTGCACTTACTTTTGTTCCTCTGCTTCTTGCTCTCAAGGCGAAGCGTCAAGTCCTTGTCCGCCTTCCAGTCAATCTTGGAGCCCTCGGCATGGTCGTAGATGAAATCACCACCGTAGCCATTCTCGTCCTTGTAATAGTATGTCTTCGAGATGGTTTTGTTGGTGAAGAACTCGTTCTCGGCGAACTCGAAGATGAGGCGGAACCCGGGTCGGTCCAGGTACTCCATGCGAATGTCGGTAAGGTGCTTGAGAGCTTCCTCGTCGCGGTCGGTGATCATTTCGGCAAGGGAGATCTGGTTCTTCATGGCAGAGAGCCAGAACTCGGGGATACCGGTCATGGCCTCACCCTCCTCCTTCTTCGACTCTTCCTCGCCTTCCTTGTTCTCTTCCTCCTCTTCTTCCTCCTTACCGGCGTCAACTTCCCCATCAGTCGGTTCTGACCCTCCCTTGACTATCGTGGCACGGCGCTGGTACAGCGGGGTGAACTTGGCAAAGTACTTCTTTTCCAGTTCCAAAACCTCCTCCTGGAACTGAGCCTCCAGCTTAGCATGCTCCTTCTGGATACCCTTCAGGCCAGCAACACGGCGGCGGACGACCACGGGAAGGGATTCGATGTAGCCTGACGAGCGACCAACGAGTTGACCCAGCTTGCCTTGAATCATCGAGACCAGAGCAGGGTTTCGAGCAAACAGCGATGCGGCCGCGGCATTATCCAAGTTTTCTGGAGCGAGAAAACAAGTGTCAGAAACGATGCCGGGGGGCACCTCAGCAAAAAACGGTGGCTTACCTTCTTTAATGCTGGACACGCCAGGTTCCTGAGCGTGGGAAGAGATGGGGGCATTGTTGGCCGGCGTGTTTTGCGGGGTCCTAATGAGCCGGTCAGTCTTTTTCTTCTTTCTTTTTTTGACCTGTCTGTATGTGCATGTTCATTTTTCGCCATCGCTCTGCCTCTGCATTTTTTTTCGGGGGGGGGGGGGGCGATAAGCGGTCAAGAGAGAGAAAAAAAGCAAGAAAATACTTACGGGGCGACCGGGAAATCAGCCTTCTTATTCCTGATGGGCTCAGACATGATGAGAGATGAGAGAGGTTGTTGACAAGGGAGAAAAGGGAGGAAGAATTTGATACTCAGTTTTGGGGAAGTCTGGAAGATGGTGGGATCCTTAGGGTGGCCGAGGGGCTTGGCGGGACGGGGCTCTTAGACAACTCCCAACACTCTTCTCTCTACTGTTTTTCTTTCTACTTCCATCTCTACTATTATATTCTCTTTCTAATTTATATGTTTTAATATCGTTGGTATTGATATCCATTTATTGTTCTTTCATAATTCTATTCAACATTCTCTCTATTTGTAGGCTTTCTAGGCCAGCCTTGTGGCGCCTTTCGCAGTGTCCCATTTACCCCTCTCTGGGGCAAATAACGAAGTATACCTACCGGTCATCCCCCGTTTTCGATGTCTTTTTCTTTTCTTTTTCTCCCATAGATCACCCGATAAATTTAGAAACACCCCCGGCATATGGGTGTGATGTTCGACCTGGAGAGCTTGACTCCGTGCCTTAGAGAATAATAATATATTGCTGACTGATCCAACGCTGACTATTTCCTGTCATAGTGGAAGGTATACCTATGAATTGTTATTCTTGTAGAGACAGACTACTCCCATATCCCCCCTCTCAGGCATCCAGGCCAGAAGAGATGGGATAGAGTCACGTGTCGATAGGAGATTAGGTAGCTGTAACTCAGCTGATCCCTTTGGGGCAGATAAGCTGGTCACCCTACCTTGCTCGTTTTTCTTTTCCCTTTTCTTCTAGCTCTCTCCCCTGCTATTATCCCCCCCCCCAAACTGCAATGCATGTGTTGGAAGTTCCCCGCGAACTATAATAATAATTGATCCCGCATCAGTGAAATTGGACCAGGGCATCATAACCCAAACCACTGAAGGATCGCGAAGAGATCATTTCCATCACTATGGGAAGTCGTCCGCAGTCTCCGACAGACACAGGTCCTGCTGGCCTCTCAATGCCTCGTTCAGGACTGCGGCGCGATTCCTTGAGGAGCAGGTGGGTGTGCCTCTTCTCCCCAAATCTCACTTCCCTCGCCCGCTAATTTCTCTGTAGCTTGAGTGTCGTGTCGGATGTGGAGATGGCACGGGATGAGGTAATGTTAATCCAACTGTTTCAATGCAATAAACCCCCGTAGTTGACCCGAATTGCATCTGAAGGTCTTTGACGGCCCCATTTCCGAGAGCATTCCTTCGAGTGTTGTGTCATTTTCGCATCGCAACCGAGCCGGTTCGACCGTCAGTTTTACATACTTCCAGGATGAGGAAGACTTTGCAGACTGGTCCAATGAAGATGCAGTGGACGTGACTAGCGAGATCGGGGACCAATCTATAGATGGGCTAGGCGAGGCAGACCTCGAGTCTGCGAGAGGCTCGTTCGCGTCCAAGAGGCTCTCGCATTCCCAGGATTCTGTCGAGCATCCACTTCTCTCTCGCTATCTCTCTGCTAGCTCATATGGTCGAGATCGACGCCCCGGCAACAGACTCAACCAAAAGGTGTATATTGCGTCAGAAGATTTTACCGCAGTATTTGCCGGGTTTTCGACTAGTGTTGGCGGCTTCGCACTCTATGTTGCCCTTTGTATTATGACTTGCGGGCTCGCCTATCTTATTTTTCGATGGCTGCCACGATGGCGGATCAAATTGATTGGCAAGGCAACGCCCTTGGGGAAATGCCAATGGATTGCTATTGAGGTAAGGGGTCCCCGTTTCTGTGGATCCACGACTGTAACCTGACCAGTATTGCAGGACCAATGGAATCAGTTCACCATCCATGAAGTAGGCCACCAGGCGTACGGGTGTCCACTGTCGACGGTCTTTGTGGACTCCCTCAGTCACGCCTACGATGAGGACAGTGACCCAACTCTTGCAATTCTCCGCTTTCTCGATTTCCGGTATCTTCGGTTCTTCTACCACCCGATTGAGGATAAGTTCTCCTTAGTCAATGGCTGGAAAGACCCCTCGTGGAAAAATGCAAAGGTCATGCGAACAGGATTGGATGCCGACGAGCGTGACAGCAGAGGTCGGATTTTTGGACAGAACATCATCGATATCCAACAAAAGAATTTGTCCCAGCTTCTCGTTGACGAGGTCAGTGCCCTTGGTAGTATTTTTCATCTTGGCCTTTTCTGACCACGCCCAGGCCTTTCATCCTTTCTATATCTTCCAAGTCGCGAGCTTGATCCTCTGGTCCATGGATCAGTACTATTACTACGCAGTTTGCATCTTTCTCATTTCTGTATTCAGCATCGGAACGACGGTGCTGGAAACCAGATCGGTACGTCTTGAGAGCGTATTGACCAGAGATTTGAGAAGCTAAGATTGAAGCAGACAATGCGTCGGCTCCGAGAGATATCCCTCTTCGAATGTGATGTTCGCGTTCTCCGAAATGGATTTTGTGAGTCCATCCAGCGACATATTTGTCGTCTTTGCTCGGTAACCCCACGACTGACACTTGCTGCAACAGGGCGATCTGTTTCTTCCGAGGAGCTGGTACCGGGAGATGTTTTCGAGTTCTCCGATCCGTCCTTGAACTTGGTCCCGTGTGACTCTATACTTCTATCTGGGGACTGTATCGTCAATGAGAGCATGCTCACTGGTCTGTACCCAGCAAATACCTGCCCAGTATTACGGGGAATGCTAACAACGTAACCAGGTGAATCTGTTCCTGTCTCCAAGGCCCCGCTTACCGATGATGCTTTGAAGTATCTTGATCTCAGCGCCCCATCGGTGCATCCAAACGTTGCAAAGCATTTTCTGTTCAGTGGGACCAAGGTCATTCGGGCTAGACGCCCTCAACACGTCGATGACGACGAGGCTGTTGCGTTGGCAGTAGTCGTCCGAACAGGCTTTTTGACTACCAAGGGAGCCTTGGTCCGTTCGATGCTCTTTCCAAAGCCTTCTGGTTTCAAGTTTTATCGGGACTCTTTTCGCTACATAGCGGTCATGGCAGTGGTCGCCCTGCTTGGTTTCATTGCCTCATTCGTCAATTTTGTTCGGTTGGGAGTAAGTAAATCGCCATGAAAGCTATCTCCCTCCATTCGCTGATAAACAGAAAAGCTCGCTTGGCACCTGATCGTTGTACGAGCCCTCGATCTGATCACTATTGTTGTGCCGCCAGCCCTCCCGGCGACTCTCACAATCGGCACCAATTTTGCACTGTCACGTCTGAAGAAACAAGATATATTCTGTATTAGTCCCCAGAAGTAAGTGGACCCGGTTGGTTGGATTGGTGGTGAGCCCTTGCGCTGATGTATGAGATAGGGTCAACGTCGGCGGAAAGCTTGATGTCGTGTGTTTCGATAAGACCGGGACTCTCACCGAAGACGGGCTGGATGTGCTCGGCACCCGCACTGTTAACCATGAACAGAGGTTTGTTTTCAGTTCTTAAAGGTGATCAAGGGTGATTTGATGGACCATGACTGAGTGGCCTGCAGGTTCTCCGAGTTAGTATCTGAAACATCCGCCGGTTTTCTTCTCGCTCCTCCGACCGCGGGTCATGTATCTGAGCTTGAAAGACAGAGGAAAATCATCTACACCATGGCCACGTGTCACTCCCTCCGGGTCGTGGATGGGGAGTTGCTAGGGGATCCTCTTGATGTCAAGATGTTCCAATTCACAGGCTGGTCCTACGAGGAGGGAGGCAGCCATGTCTCGGAGCAGACGAGTCCCAGATACGATACCATCGCACCGTCCGTTGCAAAGCCCCCGGCTGCTGCACAGGCCAGTGACCGCCTACGGAATGACTCAGATGTATGTTGCTTCGTTGATTAGGTCTGAGATTTCACTAACCATAGCTATCTATTTCAGACTCCCCTCGAGCTTGGGGTTCTTCGAAACTTTGAGTTTGTCTCCCAGCTCCGCCGTGCAAGTGTGGTGGTCAGGCAGTTCGGGAACAACGGAGCAAGCTTCTATGTCAAGGGTGCTCCCGAGAGTGTCAGGGATATATGTGTTCCTGAAAGCCGTTCGTCATAACCCCTCACTCTACCGTTGGGTATGCTCGCTGATTTTCTCGTAGTCCCATTCGATTACGATGAACTTTTGAATCATTACACCCACAAGGGATACCGTGTGATTGCTTGTGCCGCCAAATACGAACGAAAGTTGAGCTGGATGAAAGTTCAGAAAATGACTCGGGCCGAAGCAGAATGCGACCTAGAATTTGTGGGCTTTATAATATTCGAGAACAAACTGAAGCCCAGTACCTCACAAGTGATTTCCGAGCTAAACCATGCGGGTATACGCAACATCATGTGCACGGGTGATAACATCTTGACCGCGATCAGCGTTGCTCGCGAGTGCCAGATGATTGGCCCCGATGAACAATGTTTTATCCCTCATTTTGCCGAAGGTCTGCCTTGCCTGTCACCTGTTAGGGGCCAACTTGACCTGTCGAGCTAACTAAGCAGTGCAGATCCTGGTCTTGTCTCGAAAACATCGCTTTACTGGGAGAGTGTGGACGATCCCGAACTCAGATTGGACCCAAGAACACTTTTGGTAAAGTCGTCTTGTTTCCACCTACAAACATCGGCTAACGGAGTGCAGCCCGTGGAAGCCACAGCCGGCGTCGATCTATCCATACCGGACTATGCTCTGAACGAGCGCAGGTACTCTGTAGCTGTTACGGGTGATGTGTTTAGGTGGATGGTTGATTTTGGGAACGAGGATGTCCTCAACAGGGTGAGTAGTCATTGCATCTGATTTAAAATGTCTTACCCGTGGGTGAAATTTTGCTCTAAGTCATTTGCATCTCAGATACTTGTGTGCGGTAAAGTCTTTGCCAGGATGTCGCCGGATGAAAAACACGAGCTGGTGGAAAAGCTCCAATCAATTGATTACTGCTGTGGCTTTTGCGGAGATGGTGCCAATGACTGCGGCGCATTAAAAGCCGCAGATGTGGGTATCTCCTTGTCCGATGCCGAGGCGTCTGTTGCCGCACCCTTTACCAGCCGTCTCTTCGAAATATCCTGCGTTCCAACCCTGATCAGGTAAGTTGCATACCATGACTGTTGATCGGATACATCGACTCATGTCGTCACAGAGAGGGCCGAGCTGCTTTGGTAACAAGCTTCTGCTGCTTTAAATTCATGAGCTTGTATTCGGCCATCCAGTTCTCCGCCGTCAGTTTTCTCTATACTTCCGGATCAAATCTGGGTAATTTCCAAGTAAGCAAGCAGGCAGCGCCGGGACACAGGTATTGATCGGGGGCTGACTGGGGCTCTTCAGTTTCTTTTCATCGATCTCACACTCATTATGCCAATTGCTGTCTTCAGTGAGTTTATTGACCGTTCGAGAAGCGCTCAAGGCTTGAACAAGCTGACGATGAACAATCAGTGGGCTGGTCCGGTCCCTATTCCACGCTCTCTCGCAAACGGCCGACGGCGGATCTTGTCTCGCGGAAAGTGTTGACACCGTTGCTTGGACAGATTACGATTCTTGTTCTGTCCCAGTTGGTGATCTTCAAAAATGTTCAATATCAGCCCTGGTCCGCCATCACCCTATATTGCCACACCCTTTGCAACCGCTGACAAGCTATGCAGGTTTCTGCCTCCCCAGCTCGACCGAGAGAAGAGCAATATAGTCAACTCGGAAAACACGGCTCTATTTCTGTTCTCTTGTTTCCAGTACATCCTGACCAGCGTCGTCCTTAGTGTTGGACCGCCCTTCCGAAAACCAATAACCAAGAATGGTAGGAAATGCACTCCATTTCTCTCCCGGGAACAGACACTAACTAGCGTCGTCCGGATAGTACCATTTTTGTGCACCATTCTTATCGACCTTTTGGTTGCGGGATATATGGTCTTTCGACCATCAGAGTGGGTCTTGGACGTGATGCAACTGACATGGATGTCAAGCGGCTTCAAAACTTGGTTGGTGGCACTTGCCTTTGGGACTTTCACCGTCTCCTGGATGGCCGAGCAAAAATTACTCCCTCATCTAGCACGGATCCTTGGTCATATTCGTGCGCGCGTGCAACCCAACTACCGCAAAAAACGGCGTCAGTACAAGGTTCTTCTGGACGGAATGCGCCGATAATTGGATATGCTTCTCAGGGAGCGCTTTTCCGGGTTGTTTCTATGCCATTCATGAATTCATACATAGAGATATAATGTAGAAATGTATTTCTTAACGCAGCTATACCTATGGTTTACTTATCGGCAGAGTGGGTAACTCAAATGAAGACATAGCGAGCAGAGGGAAAGGTATGATACAATTCGATTGCAGAACAAAAAGAAACAGGCTATCCAGTGGCGTTTTCAGGACTTGGAAGCTGAAATTGAAGACGACTCGGCGATTCTCTTCGACCTCGTTGCGCGGAATGGGGGGCGTCTCGAATTCGGAAGAGTTTAGGTAGGGTGAGGGATTCAGAGCCTGGCAATCAGGCGAGTTCAACATTTAATGGTCCCACGGGTGCTTCCAGCCCAGCAGAGCCGGTCCATCCTTCTTGGCCCGATACATGAGCTACATGGAAGATTTGCAAGTCAGCATCTGTCACTCAGAGAATCAGGTGGGAATCATACGAAGAACCACATGCTGGCACCCAACGCAGTGGCAGTGAAGCGGTACAGAGGTCGCACCGGGTGGACGTGGATTGGGTGAGAATTTCCCATGACTGAATAGACAATTAGTCTTCAACAATATGCGGTGGCTGGGGTTGACAATAGGTACGCACTGTCGGATGGTGGTGAATAGTGTCGCAGACTGTATTCGTCTCGGGCGGGAGAGGTTGAGTAGTGGTCATGTGACCCTTATTATCTTACTGTCGCAACTTTCTGATTCAAGGCTTCCGCGACTATGCGCATTCACTGCGCATTTCTTTCCCTTCCCTTCCTCACTCCCTAATATAAAATGGGTCCTACCCGATTTCTCAGCCCTGACATGGTCTGAGACCTTTCTTGCCCACAGTGACGTACCGACCTCTCGATAATTTGATTTGACAGCTCTGCCACCGAATCCCTTCCCTTCCACTCCATTCCAGGCCTTGTTGGCCTTGGCTGGGGACAGAATGGCCATCTCATCTCTTGAGAAGGATAGCAATGGCCACCCCCGGTTCTTTGGCTGCTCGAACATCCGTGACTTTGAATTCGTCGGGAAACTCGGAGAAGGAACTTTCGGGTAGGTCCCCGTTCCCTGTGGCCAATATATCCAGGTGACTGATTCCTATACAGCGAGGTTTACAAAGCAAGGTCTAAAAAGGACAATTCAGTGGTGGCACTGAAGAAGATCCTCATGCACCATGAGAAAGAGGGCGTGAGCACATGTGTACGGACTTCCATCGGCAATAGCTAAATTTCTCCAGTTTCCCATTACCGCCATCCGAGAAATCAAAATTTTGAAGGCGCTTTCCCATCCCAATATCCTGCAACTCAAAGAAATGGCGATGGAGCGGAGTAAGGGTATGGATTCAGAGACGCTCCATCTCTGTCCCCACTAGCCGGTCCATGGAAAATGTGGCTCTGACACCAAGCTCAGGTGAGGGGCGCAAAAAACCCAGCATGTACATGGTCACACCATACATGGAACATGACCTGTCAGGACTCCTGGAAAACCCAACAGTCCACTTCAGTGAGCCCCAGATCAAATGCTACCTGATGCAGCTCTTAGAAGGACTTCGGTATTTGCATGCGGTACGCATACTCCAACTACCAGAAGGAAATTTCTAACGGTATCACAGAATCGCATTCTGCATCGGGACATGAAAGGTAGGTGTAGAACCTAGTTTACCTGGGGCGTAAACTGACGGGTCTGGATAGCTGCCAACCTTCTGATCAGCAATGGAGGTATTCTTCAGATCGCTGATTTCGGACTCGCACGACCCTACGATGAGTCCCCGCCCCAGCCTGGAAAAGGCGGGGGAGAGGCCAAAAGAGAATATACCGCCCTCGTTGTCACGAGATGGTATCGTCCGCCGGAGCTGCTCCTTCAACTGAAGCGATATACGACGGCCATCGACATGTGGGGAGTAGGGTAAGTGGTGTTCAAACATTGTCTTTCTCGCTCGGATTCTTACCAACTCAGCTGTGTCTTTGGCGAGATGTTCAAAGGAAAACCCATTCTTGCCGGCAACAGCGACCTCAATCAAGCGCAATTGATCTTCAGCCTTGTGGGGTCTCCTAATGACGAGAATATGCCTGGATGGAATGCACTCCCAGGCTGCGAGAATGTGAGAGACTTTGGGTCCAACCCCGGAAACCTTGCGCATGTCTTCAAGGAGTACGTCCAATTCGATGTGTACCGGGCCGATCAAGTTGGTTCCAGCTTGTGGCCGGTTTGCGGAACCCACTAACGGTGAAATAGTCAAAGCCCAACAGCCATTTCACTGCTACGCGAGCTTCTCAGGCTTGACTGGCGGAAGCGGATCAATGCCATTGACGCATTGAAGCACCCTTATTTCTCCACGCCCCCACTCCCAGCACGCCCGGGCGAAATTCCCCACTTCCAGGATTCTCACGAGCTTGATCGGAAAAAGTTCCGCAGTCAGCGGCCCCCTGCCCCAGGCGGCGTGGATACTCACTCCAACGGAGGCTGGGTGAGCTCGGGATCCCGGGGAGACGCCCGAAGTAGTCGGGTTCCTGGTGCCGCCCGCGGGGGAAGACCAAGCGCACCAGGGGGGCATGTGAACCCTATGCGGCGCGGGCCCTTCCCACCTTCCCAGAGAGACAACGGTCTACCGCCGAGGCCACCGGTGTCTGCTCACCAGCCATGGGATGGAGCACCAGCCGGCAGGGCCGATGGAAGAGATGATCAGCGACGAGACCGGTTTGGTCAGGGCCGGTCCGGAGGTAGGCCCTCGGGGAACTTAGACTCATACGTTCCTAACTATGGCAATGCTCTTGATCGTGGGCGAGAGGCTACCGATTATCGACGTGATCATCGCCGAGAACCCGTGCCTCGGAGAAGGAGCCGGAGTCCTCGGTAACTTCACAGCAAGGCAGAGGCTTGGCTCAATCTCGCGCAGATGTTTCCATCCAAAAAAAAACAACTTCACCAACGCACACATGCACAAGAAGACGGGAGACCCGAATGATCTCAATGACGAAGATTACGGGGCCATGACTACGCATGTAATCTATCTTCAGGCGTCAAATTCTGTGGACAATTAAAAACTGCAAATCCATGTGGCTTTTCTCTATTTGCATATAGACATATGATGAGTACAATATACTACGTCACAAACCCTATTCAGTACAAAATCCGAGTCATAATTCGAGCTGAAGCAGAGAGGGTTAGAAGACAGAAAACAACGAGGGAAGAGAAGTCCTCTTACATGCAAGGCTTTCAAATCTCTCATACAAGTCCTTGATGGTAGAAGCATCGACATTGCTGATGTCAGCCATCAGATAGGCGATCTAGGCATCATTAGTTTCTTGTCTCGGGGATCCTAGGGGGGAATAAAGTGGACATACATCACCCCGGCTGTCGGTCATTTGCTTGTCCACATTGTGATCACCAATGATCTCGTTTACTACACATCAAAGTTAGTGTTTGCTTGGGTGTTGTCTGGTAACTTCAAGGCACTTTTACCTTTTCGCAGCACACCAGGAATGTTCTTATGGATGTAAATCACCCGGGCATGGTTTGGTTCATCCATGGTCAAGGAGCGGAGTGTGACTTCGGGCAGGTTGACGGCTCCCAAGGTCGTGCCCTCGTTCACATATCTGACCAATGCCTGGCCCACCTCGACGCCAATTGCCGTCTGCGCCTCCTCGGTGCTGCCACCAATGTGAGGGGTCAAAATCAGGTTCTTGAGGGAGCGCAGATCGGCACCCCATGTGTTCAAGTCATTGTTGAAGTAGTCGCCGTTGCCGGCAGGTTCGTTGGGGTACACATCCAGAGCGGCGCCAGCAACCTTGCCGCTTCGCATTGCGTGAATCAGTGCGGGGATATCCACGACGGTGCCCCGGCTGGCGTTGATCAAGTAGCTTCCCTGTTTCATCTGCTCAAATTGTCGTTGTCCGATCATGCCCTTCGTTTCGGGGAGCTCGGGCACATGGCAAGTGATAAAATCAGCCTCGGCCAGGAGAGCATCCAAGGTGTCCACCTGGCGTGCCGTTCCCAGCGCCATCAGATTGACCACATCGTAGAAAATGACCGACATTCCCATTGCCTCGGCCAATACCGACAGTTGAGCACCAATGTGCCCATAGCCAATGATGCCTGGGGTCATTTTGTGAGCCACGAAAGATCCCGTTGAGTAGCTCGAAACGAAAAAGCAGCTTACCTAGCGTTTTCCCCCGGATTTCCCAGCACTTGTTGCTTACTTTGTTCCACGTGCCATTGTGCATTTCGTTGGACCGATCACCCAGCTGTCGTGCCAGAGCGATGATCTCGCCAATGACCAGCTCTGCGACGCTGCGGGAGTTACTAAATGGGGAGTTGAAAACCGCGATACCATGGTCCGCGGCATATTGAAGGTCAACCTGGTTGGTGCCAATACAGAAGCAACCAATGACGATGAGGTTTCGGGCCTCTTTCAGGACCCGTGCGGTGAGCTTCGTCTTCGAGCGGATACCAATGACATGTACATCTCTGTCAAAGGCGGTTAGTGATTACCCCCCAAGAGAAAGAAGCCATTTCCCATCGGAGGCCTACCGAATCTTCTCAATCAGTTGGTCTTCTGGGAGGGAAGACTTGAGGAATTCAACCTGGTAACCCTGCTGGGACAGGATTTCGCGGCCGATCTGATTCACGTTCTCCAGCAAGAGAACCTTGATATCCTCGGTGGCGAATGGCTTCAAGTGCTTTGCATTGGCCAGAGGGATGGTACGTGTCAGGGCAGAGCCGTGGCTAGAGGGGGAGTGGAAGGAGGCAGAGGGGGAGGTCGAGAGATGCTGAGCCTGGAGGGACAATTCGTCCTGTCGGGGCCGAATATCTTTTGCAGTTGCCATGGCGGGGTGCTTGGGGAGAAAGAATGAGAAGATCGAAGAAAGAAAAGTTTACAAGATTGGCCCAATTGAGGGTGACTCGTTTATATAAGCCCGCCGGAATCGGACCGCAAGTGACTCATCGTGAGACTCATTCATCTTCACCGAGGGCTCTTTAGATCGATATGGATCTCGTGATCTCGATCTTGATCTCTCTACATATCGTGATCAAGATCGATTTATATGTTCAGTATTGCTAGATATGAATTGGATGCCTCATAGTGTTCTCTGGAGGGGCATCGCGGGGCACACATTTCTTTTTTTTTTTGTTAGGTAGGGCCAATCAGAGAACAGTAGCGGTGAATTCCCCGCCGAGTTCGCTGTCGATGACTAAGAAACAACTAATTCATCAGGCTATTCATCAGGCACAAGGCACCAGTTGCTCGAATCCGATGGGCATGGATTATCTCCAGTTCCAAGGGTTGTTGGGGCCCGATGGAAAACTTCTCAATGTTACATCACTGAATTGGTGTTTCTGTCTACCATGAAAACAAGGTCATGGGGATATTTGCAAACACCGATCCAACCGGCCCCTAGAACATTAAACCTGAAGACCCTCCATCTTCTTGGTCGCATCGTCGGTACGAGCCGACTTGTTTGCTGATTTCCCCTTGGGCTTCTGAGAGGTTGTGTCCTTGGGGAGCTCCTTGGTGTATGGAAGGAATTCAGGTGCGCCTGGGATATACTTGCGCAGCGGCAAGGGAACCTCAATGCCCTAGACAATCCGGTCAGTACGAAAAATTCACCACCAGGGAGCGCTCAACCTACATCTTCTCGCTGGTAGTTCTCGAGAACGCAGCACAAGGTTCTCTCGGTTGCGCACAGGGTCGCGTTCAGCGCATGAACATAGGTTTTCTTCAAGTCGGTAGTCTTCTTGACGCCAAATCGAATTTCCAAGGCCCGAGCCTGGTAGTCCGTGCAGTTGGAACAAGAAACAAGCTCCTTGTATTCGCGCTGGAATGGGAACCAGGCCTCCAAATCGTATTTCTTGGCCGCTGCATTATTCAACGCACCGGAGACAATGGCCATGATCTGGTATGGAAGTCCGAGGGACTGGTAAAACTCCTCAGAGGTAGCCATCATCTCCTCGAACGCTTGCCACGAGTCGTCCGGCTTGGTCAGAACAAACTGCTCAATCTGCAGGAAATGAGAACTCTGAGGTAACGCAGCCTAGGTCTGGATAAATCATACCTTCTCGAATTGATGAACCCGGAAGATGCCCCACGCATCTTTCCCATGAGCACCCGCTTCTTTTCGATAGCATGTGCTGTAGCCGGCGTACCTGGTTCGATGGTCAGCAACTGGTATATAACGCAATGACAATCTATCTCACTTGATGGGAAGATCCTTTTCTTGCAGCCACTCGCTGTCATGCAGCGCAGACAATGGTTGTTCGGAGGTCGCAATCAAATACTTGTCTGTGGACTTGTCCTCGCTCTCAGTGACCTTGTACAGCTCCTCGTCAAACTGCTCAAGCTGTGCCGTCTTCGCCATGAGGTCCCGGAGCATGAATTGAGGAGGCTGGTTGGGTTTGTAGCCTTTCCCGAAGAGAAATTCCAGGCCATAGTTGATAAGGGCTAGGTTGAGAAACAGGCCATACCCTGTCAAACAATATCCTCGGTGACCAACAATCTTCACGCCGCGCTCTGGGTCATACCCGTCAAGGCGGGTCAGTACTTCATGGTGAGAGAGGCAATTCTCCCTTTCCATGACAGCATCTTTAGGAGCCCATGTTTTGATCACCTGGTTGTCATCCTGTGATCGGAAATGGGTTGTGAGCCAGCCAATTCTGTCATCTTCGAGGAGCATGGAGGGTTCACATACCTCATTGTTGCTCACAGGAACTGACTCGTGGACATAGTTGCCAATTAAAGCAACCTGTCGATCCCGCTGTTTTTCCTTCTGAATTGCAACTTCCTCTGCTGCCTTCTTGCGTTGCTCCAGATCTGCTTTTTGTCCGATCAAGTCACTGGCATCTTCCTTGTTCTAAATAGATCGATCTGTGAGCCTCCAATTCCAAGTAGAACCAAGGCCAAAAGCAGAGGTGCGTCACCTTTTTTTCTTTCCGATCTCCTTGAGAAGGGCGTTGAGTTGCGAACCAATTTGTGTCACCTCATACCGTGCTAGCAAAGTCAGTACGAATACATCTTGCCCCAAGGTTAGCACGAACATACCTCCTCGGGCTTCTTCATAGAGAGCAATGACTCCATCCACCGTCTCCTCTGGAGCGAACCGTCTTCGCTGGCTCTCTTTGATCTTGTTGGGATCTCCACCACGGTCCTTGACAAAATCCGCAAGGTCAAGCATGATGGGCAAGAATTCAGTGAAGTGAAGCTTCCCTCAGAGAAAAGTGGCAGAGCAAGTGACTCGAAAGGTGGAGGGGTAAAATCTGGGAAAATCAAAGTGCGTATGCCCACGCACTGCGGGATATTACCTAAGCCACCAAGCGCCAGCAGCTCTATAGAGACTATATCTATACTTTGAAGTCTCAATTTCTCAAGGCGCTACTATATTCTCTGCTATCCATGGATTACTTGTCGCAAAATATCCGGTCTTATAAGAAGAAACTTCATTACTCTATACCTGCCATTCCAGAGCCCTTTCATGATTCATGCATGCCGTATTCCACCAAAACCAGAAAAATCAACACAAAACCACGAAAGAATTAGCAGAGCTATACGGGTACCGGCAAGTGGACATGGACACTGCAAAGCTCCAGGTCAGCGTCCAAAACACATGCGGGAGAAAGATGAAAATACATGAATCAGATCCACCGAAGCCTCCTCCCCTTGCCAACCCCGAGAATCAAAAAAAAAAGAACAGAATCCCCCCAAGAAAAATACACATTGGAAAGATGAGCAGATAGGCAGGGTCACATCAAAATGCACTTGTTGCCACCAGTTGGTTGTGAGGGATTTTGAGACTTCTCAATCTCCCCGATCATCAGATCAAATGCCTTGGCGACATTGAAGTCAAGGAAGGCACTAGCCTCGGTGAATGCACAGTTGAGTTCTTCGGTCAGTTGCCGACCCTCGTCAAGGGAGACTTGTCGTTGTTCGGGCTTGAGATCACTCTTGTTGCCGACGATAACCAGGGGCACTTCATCCGCTCCCTTTGACAATGAAAAATAAGTGAGCATACCAATCCTGATTTCCGAGGAAAGGGGTGAAGAAAAAGATCCCACAACTGACCAGATGGTTCAAGATCTTGTCCCGAATAACTCGCACCATCTCAAACGACTGGCGCGATGTGACAGAGTAGACAATGAGGTACCCATGGATACCAATGAAGTGCTTGGAGTTCAAGATGCTGTACTCGTCCTACAAAAGCGTTAGTCACCCGGCATGGTTTCTATCGGCATAATTCGATACCTGTCCTGCAGTATCGACGATCTCGGTTGCGTAGTCTTGGCCATCGTGCTTGATAATTCGGCTGAACGTATTCTCAATAGTGGGATAATAGCTTTCGACGAAGTGGTGCTCGACAAACCGGACCGTGAGAGAAGATTTACCTAAAAAAGCGTGGCATTAGGTACCAAAATCAATTGCAGAGGCTTTTGTGTCGGAGACTGGAGAAGCCATACCCACGGAACGGCTCCCGACAACTGCGATCTTCCTTTGCTTCGGGGCGGCAGGCATGCTGACTGATGCAATGTGCAACCCTGTCGGTCACTCGCCAGGGAATGATGGGAAGGGAAGAGATGAACGTAATTCAGTTGGGTTGCTCTCCACGAAAAGCGAAACCCAGGATTTGGCCTGGGAAGTGATTAGGGGAGTGGCGAATCCCACTTGAAGCATTGCGGAGCTCACCCCTTGCAAACCATGCAAACAGAGATCTTGCATTCGATCGTGTTTTGTTCGCAGTGGAGACATCCCCGTACATACATACATGGATGTATTGATAATTAGATATAATTAGATATATTGAGACCTAGATGTTTACTTCAACCAAGACGAGATTCGATTCAAATGGACTAGCATTCATAGGGGAGATCCTACAGACAGGGTATCAATTATTTCCAACAAGCCGCCCCAGTGTCATACTTCCACATAAAAAAAATCATCACATCTCGGTCTCTTTGATTCGAACAATGAGGGCCTGCAGTCGGTTCAGAAACCCACTGGACTCCCCGGTCGCTTGGAAAGGGTGCAACTCCTGTTCAATCTTCCGGTGATATTGCAAGAATTCGTCCACGGTGGTAAGAATGGCCGCCAGTGCATCTGGGTGCATAGACCTCTTGAATTGCAGACGGGTCTCGTGGTGTAAACAAAGGGCCAGGAGAAGCACAGCCAAGTATCCCACAGCGACATTGTGATGAACTTCCTCGACCGAATGGGCCTAGAGAATGCGATAAGCCTTGGTGTAGTAGGAAGGGTCAGGAATATGTAAGTGGACTTACCTTGGCAATCGAATCCACATGGGCAAGGAAAAGGTGCAGAAGCCTGTCCAGAAAGGACTGACCGAGGGAGAGAGGATAAAGAAACATACCTCGAGAGACGTCACTCTGCTCTGTCAGGTTGATGAGAGCACCGAGTGCCAGTATTACACTGTCCAACGACTTGTCCTTTTGGACAAGTACGTCCTCGGTCAAATCACCGAAATTTGTCGTGACAATGTCCACCAATCCCTCAACCACCCCGGAGGTCGCAAATGCATCACAAAGTGACGGGCTACTGTTGGTCACATTCAAAACCACTCGGACATAGAGTGTTTGGACCTGTGAACTGATATCGCCCGAAGGGTCTTCGCTCTTTGAATCAAGCAAGCCATGTAGACCGGGAAGTTGGCAAAGAATCTCCTGGTTTCCTTCCGGGAGGGAGTCTATGGAGGCAGTGTGTGCCTCCAAAATCGACAATCCCAAGGTCAAGAGCTGAGACCTCTCCGGTGAAAGTCCGTTGGGCGCATTACAGTTGGAGCTTTCGGACTGCAAAAGACTGACCAGCCGGCTCAACAGAGACGCAGGAAGACCGCTAGGGCTCGTACCCTTCGCTTGAAGTGTTGACAGTGTCAATTTCAAGCATCGCAGTGCTAAAATGCAGGGAGAGAGCCTCGATTGTGGATGTTCATGGAACAGTGTAGACGAAATCTGTGGGACAATGCTTTGCACCGATGTTTGTGCGAACCGAGATAGGCCATTTGTTTGAGCTCGAGCCACGACAGAAAGATCATCTTGAAAGTCCAGCAAGAGTGTTGATATATCCAAAAGTTTCGGCCATGCGGCGGTCGCAAGAACATATGGCAGGGGCTCCCCTAAAGCACCCAGGCTATACACAGAGAAGGCAAGGGCAGTAGAGACGAGGTCAAGCTCATTGGAAAGACAGTCCACAAGCCTTTTGTCAAAGCCGCATTCAACAAATCGGTATCTCAATGACGGGTCTAAGAGTTTGCGACAAAGCTGGACAAACGCATTGCACCGGCCCGACACCGAACTATGCGTATCTTCGATGTCTTCGAATATCGATTCGACGGCGGCCCGGTAGCGGGCATTGCCCCCGGCCTGTCGAAGTTCGTGAATGCTTCGAACAGCTCCATCATCATTGACATCATCCTCTGTCGTGATCAAACGAGAGTGAGAGGTGTTTTCATGTCCCAAGGGTTGCTGGGCCGACAGGTCGTGGGATCCCAGCCCAACTGAAAGGTCATCTGCCAGGGAAAGATCATCCAGGAAAGAGCGCTGGCGTGCATATGTGACCTTGGAACCTCGAAGATGGGATGATAATGGGCCACTAGAATCTTGGTTGTGACTCTCCTCTTGGCTCTCTGTCACTGGCACACTTGGGAGCACAAAGTCGGGAAACTTAGCGAAGCTGTGACGAGCTAGACTTGGAGATGATTGACTATTGGCTGATCCCGTCGGTGACGATTCTCTGGAGGGCTGTTCTTTTGTACCCAAAGAGTCTATCAATCTTCTCCGACCTGGAGTAGTGTTCTCGATCGAGGCGCATAGGCCCTGTTGAGAGCTCGAGGGTGCCTGCAAATTTCCGGATCCATGAGGCCAGAGAACATCTTCTTCAATCGACGAGCGTTTTATAGGATCACTTTCATCGGGCACAGGTAGGTCAGCCTTCTCGAAATGAGGCTTCCGGGACCTGCCAAGATTTGTGGTTGCTCTTAATTTGATGGGACTCGATCTTTGTGTCAATGGCCGCTTGTGGATTTCCGATCCATTGGCCCGCGGTAAGCGATCCCCAGTTCTGGGCTCATTTGCGGCTGTTTCCAGGTTGAAAACATCACGGGTTTCCGTAGACGACCTGGCTGCGGGGCGTTGTCGAGAATCGTTGGAAGCCATGTTCCGATCAGAACTATATCTCCTTCGCTTCCGCTGAACAACCCATGCTTCATCCTCATCATCAGAGGACGGAAAGTCGTATACATTGTCTTCGGCGGTGGATCGCGTTCGGGCCACGGTACCAGCTGCAGTTGCTCGTTGAGGACTTGCCAGCTGTTTTTCGCTATTTCTGCTATCTCGTTTGGAATTCAAAGTTCGAGATTGGCGAGGCGAGCTTGGCGACACGATCTGAGGTGAAGTTTTGCTTGTCGGGGGGTGCGCGTAGGCGTCTTCTTCGCACCAAGCCGATCTTTTTTAGTGTTGCCATAAGTCACAAGTTTGCGACTCCGGGGGCGGGAACGATCCATATTTAATTCTTAAGAGCGAAAGTTCCTGGATGCACCCACCAGTCTGACATGAAGGGGTGCGCAAGTTGACAAGTGTGGTTGAAGGGCCAAGTCTCGAGAGGCAATGGAGACATGTCGCGACACAATCGGGATTCTTAAGTCGCAAACAGGGTAGACATTCTTCAAGATAGGACCATGTCCTCGGTTCCCCAATCACGCAAGACTTGCGCAAATGCGCTTCTGACAGAGAACAAAGGTACCAAGAGATGAGGTGTACAGAGATCCCTTCAGAGCTTCAGGGCTGGCGTTGAAGGCCCCTCGATGAGTCAGCATGTGGAGATGACCTCGGGGTGATAAGGTGGCCGTAGGATCCAGCGAGATAAGACAAACTCCCCCAAAATTTCCCCTCCAAGGTCTCCCCAAGCTTCTTTTCCTCGTCTTCTTCTTCTTCCTCTCTCTTTCTCCACTGCTTTGAATCCGGAACCTATATGTGCCAGCCCAGTTGAAAATCCTCTCGATCATGGCCACCAAGCCAGAGCCGATTCCATCTCCTGCCCAGGGCGTTGGCCCTATTTACCGACCTGACGGTGAAAAGCCGACGGCAACAGTCTCTAGAGATGTATCTTACGAAAACGTCCACGTGCTGCCTCAGACGCCTCAATTGATTGCTCTGTTGACGTGAGAGGGATCTTCACAATCTCAGGCCATTGCTCTGTTCAACCTAACCCACTCCGTAGGATGATCCGAGACAAGAAAACCGGCCGGGCCGACTTCATCTTCTATTCCAACCGAATCATCCGGCTATTGGTGGAAGAAGGACTTAACCACCTCCCCGTTGTAGAACAGTCAGTGACCACCCCCGTCGACCGCGCCTACCTCGGGGTCAAATTCGAAGGGAAAATCTGTGGGGTGTCGATCATGAGGGCTGGAGAAGCCATGGAACAGGGGCTCCGAGACTGTTGTCGGTCAGTCCGTATCGGGAAGATCTTGATTCAACGCGACGAAGAGACATGCATGCCGAAGCTCTTCTACGAGAAGCTACCGGCAGACATTGCCGAGCGTTGGGTTCTCCTTCTGGATCCAATGTTTGCAACCGGTGAGGATTAAGCTCTTTGACACGATCTTGACTCCACTAACTCTATATAGGAGGATCTGCGACTTTGGCCGTGGAGGTGTTGAAGAACAAGGGGGTCCCAGAACACCGGATATTGTTTTTGAATCTTATTGCAAGCCCATCGGGTGTTGCTGAATTCGCGGAAAGGTTCCCTAAACTGAGAGTCGTGACTGCTTTCATCGATCAAGGACTGGACGAAAAAAAGTACATCTGGGAAGACTTGCGCGCAGTTTGATCATCATGCTGATTGAGTGACAGATACATTACCCCTGGGCTGGGCGATTTCGGCGACCGATACTATACACTGTGAGGCCATCCGTCTTCCAGTTTTCTACGGACACAAGCCATACACAACCGATGGAAGAGAAGAGTCAAGTGAGCGGGTTGAAAGGTTGCCGACCCGGCCGATGGGCAAGAGGGCATACAAAAGGGTCCATAGACCTTGGGATAGGCATCTGTGTCTATAAAACCGGTATGTCGTCAGAAATCCCACGCCCGTCAACGCCTCGCGGGGTGAGATACATCTCAAATAGTATCCATGGATGTAGTTGAAGGGATGATATAGGCCAAGGCAGCAAATGAAAGTTACGATTATGGATGCGTAGCGTAAAAACACATAAGATTCAACCTGACGGTACCATTGCCCCAGACGCCGTTCGCCCTTCACCAAGTCAGTAATCGTCATCTACATAGGCATCTCCATGCCCGATTTCCGTTGAGGTGTCTTGTTTGCTGCCAGTAGGGTCCTGCGAGCCCAAGCCAGGCGCATTGTCACTGTACTGGTTGGCTGTGTCCTTGGCGACAGCATCACAGGCATCGACCCAATCCGAATACACGTCCACCGGAGCAGAGAGATCTAAACAAGCAGCCATGTTAGCGATGGATTCAACGGAACAAGGGCAACACAAACCTACAGTTAATGCCCGTCTGAAACTTTTGCCCACACACTTTACAGGACAGGTCCCCGAGACCCAACTTCTTGTCTAACCTGACCACGACCGAGTTCTCATGGTTGCAAAAAAGGCAGGAGAAGGCGGTCGGGAGAGGCTCCCGCTGTATGGAATCAGTTTTGAGTTGTGGCCTAGTACAGGTCCAGTCCACGCACCTTTCTGGGCCCTTGTGGTTGTCTGCTCGACTTCTTGCGCTTGCCCTGGAAGTGGAATTAGAAAAAAAAAATTTAAAAAAAAGAATGCATTCGAATCAAGGGGTGGGGCAGAAATATACCATGCTCCTGACGCAATATGACGATGGATCAGTTGTAAGAAAGTTGGGGAGTTGTATGAGGGTGGGTTGCGGAGCTATGGACTAGGGATCGGAAAAACACTCATCCCGAGTGAAGTGTATACTCGCCCAAAAGACCTCGGAACTAGGCCATAAATGGAAGATCAAATGGGAAATTCGATGAGAGACGATTATGTATATAAAAAAGAGTATATCTAGATCATATCCCCAGATCCACGTCATAGGGCCAATGGAGCCGGCGAACAGCCCAAAGGCAAACCATTGTCATGGTATTGTAGGAGCTCCAGTACCAGTACATGCAAAAACAAAAAGCAAATAGTAAAAAGTGAAGGGGAAAAAGGTTTAAAAGTAATTTATTCTTGCAAGATTAGTACGAGGTTAATGATTCTCTCAAAGAGCCTGTTGGGGCTTGTCCCGATGGTGGGGGCATGGTGCGAGGGCCCTGTGGTCACGTGTATGTCATGTGATGGGGTAGGGCCCGCGCCTCGCTTAGCCGACTTTTCTGTGGGTTTTGGTTTTCACCCCGTCGACCAGTGCAGCGTCTCGAAGTGGTGCGATACTTCGTCTGTCTTCCAACAACCCACAGATCGACCCGACTCGCAATCATGGCCGTTGGAAAGTAAGCGCCCTCAGCTCCTTGTTTCTAACTTTTTCTTGTGGCTCTGGTTCTTTTTTTCTTTCGCCCTCGGCTGCCAAATTCTTGGTTGCGGTGTCATCGCCGGCAGCCAGTGAATCAATGGCTAATCTACCTCTTATAGGAATAAGCGCCTATCCAAGGGTAAGAAGGGCATCAAGAAGAGAACTGTCGACCCGTTCTCGCGAAAGGACGAATACTCCGTCAAGGTAAGGGCCGTTTGCTCGTACACTGTGAAGCACCGCTAACCATGAACAGGCGCCTTCGACCTTCCAAACCCGCGAGTATGAACTTGCCCCCATGTCCGACTCCATTATATTTGCTGTGCTAACAGAAGTTAAGTGTCGGGAAGACTTTGGTCAACCGCACCAGCGGTCTGAAGAACGCGAACGACTCGCTGAAGGGCCGGATCTTCGAGGTCTCCCTCGCCGACCTGCAGAACGATGAGGACCACGCCTTCCGCAAGGTGAAGCTCCGTGTGGATGAGATCCAGGGCAAGAACTGCCTGACCAACTTCCATGGCCTGGACTTCACGACCGACAAGCTGCGATCGCTCGTTCGCAAGTGGCAGTCCCTGATCGAGGCCAACGTCACCGTGAAGACCACTGACGAGTACCTCATCCGTCTGTTCGCCATTGCCTTCACCAAGAGACGCCCCAACCAGATCAAGAAGACCACCTACGCCCGCTCGTCTCAGATCCGTGCCATCCGCAAGAAGATGACCGAGATTATGCAGCGCGAGGCCGCCAGCTGCACTCTCTCCCAGCTTACCCACAAGCTGATCCCAGAGGTCATTGGTCGTGAGATCGAGAAATCCACCCAGGGCATCTACCCCCTGCAGAATGTTGGTTCACCCGAGTCCATGTGGAGTGAATATCAGAATGCTGACATTTTCTTACTTTTGTAGGTCCACATTCGCAAGGTGAAACTCCTGAAGTCGCCCAAGTTTGACCTTGGTGCTCTTCTGTCCCTGCACGGGGAGTCGGCAACCGATGACAAGGGCCAGAAGGTTGAGCGGGAGTTCAAGGAGCAGGTCCTCGAGAGTGTTTAAAGTTACGAGATTTGAAGTGGTGTCAAGTACCGGGCAGCCATGACGATTGTGGTCTTTTGGTCATAAGATAACAAAAAAGTTCATAAAATGTGTGGCAGGTAGATTTGCATCACTGTCTAGCATGACATGTCAAACCGTAAAGCTATTTATGCCCTTGACTCGCCCCACGCCTTTCGGTGTAGGTGCTTCCTAATAGATTCCTAGTTCTTTGTATTCTTTGTATTCTTTACTATATGCCAGCTGCTAACCCTTACTTTGCTCGGGTGGCTTTGGGAGGTATACACTCCCGGTCAAAAGTCTGGTTACACCCTATAATTTAGTTTTACCCCATTATATCAAAATCTAGATAAATCACCCAATATTAAGTAATATGAATTCAGACTAAATATATAATAAAAAAGGTCAATATCTAGTATACCAACCCTTCGCTACGCGTATAGCAGCTATTCTACGAGGTATAGATCGAATTAAGCTATTAATAATATTTTAATTAAGTAGACCCTATACTTTGTATATAGCTTTTTTGAAGACCTCCTAATCTAATTTAGATTTTCTATTACCTAGCTAGGGGTATAATTAAAAGATTTTAATCTTTAGAAGTCGCTATACTAGTTCGATAGGGTTTAGGTTAGGCGAATATAGAGACTAATCGATAATCTAAATCTTATAATTTTCGAACTACTTGTAAAGGGTCTACCAAGATGGTGAGGCATAAGGTTATTCCTAACTGATGGAAGGGGTGAATCAGGTGATATTATATGATCCTGAAGGAAGTCGGAACTCGTTACTTAATCTACTCTACAGTAGAATAATCACGATATATAATAGAGACCTAGTTATTTATATTATCGATAATACTGTAAAGAATATACTTGTCAGGGTATAAGGCCTGTCGATCAGGTAAAGAAATAAGGGGAAGGAGTAAGGGTAAATAGTATATCCTTATTACTATCAAGACTGAATCTTGTCTTGCTAGCTGGATATAGGAGTATTAATTTATTATATAGTATCTTCGTAACTCCATATATTATCGATAATATAAATGACTAGGTCTCTGTTATATATCGTGATTATTCTATTGTAGGGTAGATTAATGTTACGAACCAAGCCACCTCACTCGCGCCAGCAGGGGTACAGGAGAAAACCAGAGCCAACCAACCCCGCGGTGATGATGCAAGACAATAGGGGTATGGGTCACGTGGCAATATACCACGATCCGTTGCTAAGGAATAGTATATCGGATAGTATATTAGTGGGACTACTACATGCCCGTATGTAGTATACCACAAATAAGGGTATGGAATATTCGGCGAAGGATATATAAAGACACTTATTCATCGTATATCTAGCTCTTCGCGTTTAACTTATGTTATCAACCTTAGTTACCAGTTTAACTTAGATTGTCTCGTTTACACTGTGATCCTCTTAAGATAACCCCTCTAGTAGTGAAGCACCTTCGGTACTTCTATCACTAAGCACTCCTTACTTTAATCGTTCCTCGATACCTCAATAGACCTAAGCCTATATAAGGCCTAATAAGTAAGGCAATAGTATAATTACAAGGCCGGATATCGTTGGTACTAGAAGACCCTTAGTCTTCTAGTATAACTAGAAAGACCCACGTGTCTTGGTATCTTAAGAGAAGTATACCTTTAGGTTCCAGCTAATATCTATAAGTGACCAGTACGTAATACTTTGAACGCCCGTCTTAAATCATAGTGTATAAGATATTAATACTTCGACAACTATAGCCGGCAACGATAGTACTAGTAACCTTTCGCGTGGTTCCGCGAGCCAATCTACTCCGACCAACGCGTAACTTATAGATATAATTAGTTAGCTCCAAAAGTAACTTATCTAGGAGAGAACTAGACCCGTAGTGTCTATAAAACCACCGAAACCCGACTTCTTCGATAAAACTCGATCTAAGCTTCGAGGATTCCTAACCTAGATAGATATATAATTACGTATTATTAACTATATAGAAGAAGCGGATAAGGTTATCTACGCTTCGACCTATCTTTGAGAATAAGCCTTTAACTAGTTCAAGCCCTATATTAGGGAATTTAACGAGAAAAGGCAACCAGATTAGGGAGACGTGACTTAAGCGATTTTCTAATTATATACTAACTTTAAAAGAAAACTCGAATAGATATTCAGGGATATCGATACGTAACGAACCGCAGAGCGACAACTTAAACGGATCCGATAAACCAGCTTAGCCAGTATTTACGCCGCTAAATTCTAGTAGATTATCTTGTATCTCGATTATAATAATAATATATATATTTAGCTATTCGAACGAGGACTTAAGGAAGAAATTAAAGACAAACTTATAAGAATTAATCGACCAACTAACCTATCCCGGATAATCGAGATAGCGGTCAAATTCGATAACCGGCTTTACGAACGAAAACAATAATAACGTAAAGCACGATAGAACGGCACCGGACATATCCCACAAGGATTCCGCCGCCACGATAGTAAATAAGGACAAAGGTAGTAATCAGTAAGAGAATTATATAATAATAATCCTTATAGACCAAAACCTATAGAGCTCGACGCAGCGAGACTTCCGACTAAAGAATAAGAAGAACGTAAAAGAAAGAATCTTTACTTCTATTATAGTAAGCTAAGCCACTAGATCAAGGATTGCTATAAGAAAGTATTAGATAATAGTAATCAACAACAGCAACTACGAGTCACGTAGGACAAAGGAGCTTATAATACTACTAGAGTACTAGCTCAGTAACTTTATATAACGAACGACGACCGTTAGGACGAGGAATCCCTTAGCGAAGACTATAAAATAACTAGATATAATTTAAACCTAAATACCGCGTAGACACCGGTCCTAAGACGCGAAGACGTATTTATTATATATAAGGAATTCGCTAATAACGGTATACCTAACTAAAGAGAGTTAGAAGGTTTTCTAGAGATTAATTAGGAAATAGTTAAGAGTCAAGGATAGACCTAGAACGGTCCCTAGGAGAACAATAACTCGCCGGATCTATTAAAAGAATCCTCTAGCTAGGGATATAGTATCTTAGAAATACCGGTCGAAATTCTAGCAACGCCTAAACCTTAGGAGACTTCTTAGGAGACTCCGGAATCGCCTCAAGAAAACCCCCTAAAAAAGTAAAGACTTACTTAAGAAGATACAGTAACTCCGATAGACAAAAAACGTTAATATATACGATAAGGACTTTTAACGACTAATAGCTCGACTCGATAAAAAACTCGGATACCCCTATCTAAACCCACGGTATATATATAAAGGACACGCACGATACCTAAACCACTAAGATATATTAACGCTTATATACTATAACGACACTTGTTTAATCTACTATTAAGGCAAGCTCGATTATAGTATCGAGCCGCGACCCTTAAATTAGATAAAAGAACCTCGATAGAAACCAGAGTTCACCGGAATATAGATTAACGGACGGAAAATCTACGAATAAGGTACTAATAACCAGTTAGAAAGGCAATAGTAGATAACGGCAATAGTATAAGGAAGATATATAAAGCTTGATATTAGTATCCTCTTTTAAGCGACTAAAGCGATGCTTAACTCGGGAGCCGCAGATAACTTTATAAACCCCCGATACTAGTAATAGATATAAATTTAGGGCTACGCGAAGCCACGACCGATACCGATTTAAGGACTTAACGGGGAAAGCCTTAGACTAGGAATTACGCACGAAAGCGGAAATATCCTAATAATAATTTATAAGTATTTTAAATTAATTAATTTCGATATCACCGAACTAGGGGAATATAATATAGTTCTTAGAGTACCCTAGTTACGGAAGTATAATCCGACGATTAATTAG
Source organism: Penicillium alfredii (assembly GCF_028826965.1). Lineage (NCBI taxonomy): Eukaryota > Fungi > Ascomycota > Eurotiomycetes > Eurotiales > Aspergillaceae > Penicillium > Penicillium alfredii. The sequence goes on from NW_026622709.1 coordinate 339,842, forward strand.
TAGATAGGAAAAATCGAATTCGATAGATACCTATATAAAGAGATATATAAAACCTAGACTATAAAAAATCTAACGACACAACTAAAGGAACCAAGTTATAGGGAGACTAATATCTAACAAAGTTCCTACGAAAGAGAACCTAAAAAAAGCTCTCGGCCCTAAGACAAGGCTACTTTACTAATTAATACGTACTATAATATATAGGGTCCCTACAAAGGAGAACTTAAAAAGAGTCTTAGAGATAAGATCATAGAACGATACTAGAAAAATAAAATATAGATATACAATACTAGCGTTATCACGACCACCGAGTAATCACTAGATATAACAGACAATAAACTACGAGACTATATTATAATTAGGCACGAAACAAAGTAGGTTTATACCACTAACGAAAAACCATAAATCCCGAAAGAATATTAAGACTTCGAGGATATTTTTACGAAACCAGTAAATAGGGTACTACTAGAGCACGGCCTATTCGACTACAAGATTAATATAGTAAAGGGTAAGGAATCTACTATTAAGCTAATTTACTAGCTATCCGAGAAGGAGTCTTAGGCACTAAAAGAATATATTAACGAAAACCTAAAGAAAGGTTATATCCGTAAATCAACTTCGCTAGTAGAATACCCGATCCTATTCGTTCTAAAGAAGGATAGAAGTCTACGTCTTTACGTAGATTATCGATATCTAAATTTAATTACTATTAAAGACCGATACCTATTACCTTTAATTCATAAGATCTAAGATCGGATCTAAAGAGTAAAATACTTCACGAAATACGATATTACCGACGCGTATTATCGTATCAGGATCAGTATAGGCCACGAGTAGAAAACGGTATTTAGGACTAAATTCGGACACTTCGAATATATAGTTATACCCTTCAGTCTCACTAACGTATTAGTATCCTTTTAGCGATTCGCCTATACCGTATTAGACGAATATCTTAATACCTTTATTATAGTCTACTTAGATAATATCTTAGTGTTCTTTAAGACCCTCGAAGACCACGTCGAATATAATAAGAAAGTACTTTAGAAACTTAGAGAAGCTAAAGTGTTTCTTAAACTTAAGAAATACGAATTCTATATCTAGGAAATAGGATTCCTAGGATATATTATTAGCACTAAAGGGTTTAGTATAGAAAGAGAGAAAGTTAAAAATATTCGCGAATAGCTAACGCTACGTAACGTTAAGGACGTCTAGAAGTTCCTTAGACTCGCTAACTACTACCGACGAATAATCCTAAGCTATATATATATCGTAATAGGACTCTACCGATTCACGAAAAAAGAAGAAAACTTCGTATAGGATAACGCAGCAGAAAAATCGTTCTAAGACCTCAAAGAACTCTTTAAGGAAAACGCGATCCTCGCAGTATTCGACTACGAGAAGCTAGTTATAATTAAAATAGATATATCAGACTACGTATTAGGCGTATAATTAACCCAACTAGGCGATAACAACAAGCCTTGACTAATCGCGTTTTAGTTAAAGAAGATAATCGTAACAGAGCTTAACTACGATATTCACGATAAGGAATTATTAGCTATAGTATTAGTATTCTAAGTCTAGAGACTATACCTAGAAGGAGCTAAATATATAGTTATAGTCAAAATAGACTATAAGAACCTTATATTCTTCACGACGACTAAAATACTTACTCGATAATAAGCACGATAGGCTAAAATCCTCGCGTAATATAATTTTAGAATTATTCACTATAAGAGAACAGAGAACAGCCAAGCCAACGCGTTAAGCCGACAACCAGATTACGAGCTTAATACTAAAGCAGCAGATCTAGCGATCCTTAAATAAAACGAGAACGGATCAATCGGCTATAACAAATAAATCCTCGTAGCAACCATTGAACTCGAGGACAATAAGCTATTAAGATAGCTCCGAGAAGCTACTACTAACGACTAAGTAATATAAGATTTATTTAAGGATTTAACGGAAAACGACAAGTTAACAATAAATAAAACCGGACTCGTGTATATATATAGATTAATATATATTCTAATATTACTACGAGAAGAGGTTATCAAACGTCACCACGATATACCTATATACGGGTATATAGGAACCGAGAAAACCATAGAATAGATCTCACGTAATTTCTACTTTCCGAATATAAGACAAAAAATCATATATTACACTTGACAATACGATATATATTAACAAAATAAACTAGCAAGATATATATAATATAGAAGATTACAATCCGCAGAAACCCCTACAAGACCTTAGGAATAGATCACTATAGACTTTATCACGAAGCTACCAGACTCGGATAGATATAATATAATTATAGTTATGATCGATAGACTAACTAAATATACTTATATAATCCTAACGACTAAACAGATCAACGCGACCTAAATAGCGAATATACTACTTCACTATATCTTCGCGAACCACGGCATACTAAGTAAAATCACGTCTAATAGAGATAAGCTATTTATATCAAATATATAGTAATCATTCGCGGACCTTATAAATATTAAGCATAGACTCTCTACCGTATACCACCTATAGACTAACGGACAGACAAAAAGGGTCAACTAAACCCTCGAGTAATACCTAAGATACCACGTTAACTATCAGCAGAATAACTAGGTAGGATTACTACTAATAGTATAACTCGTATACAATAACGTAATAAACTCAACGACTAACGAGACACTATTTTTCGTAAATTACAGATACAATCCTACAATCATCGGCGAACCAATCGGCAAATAGACAATCGCAGAATCAGCCAACCTTTTAGCTATAGGACTTAAATAGCTATACTTATAGCTATCCAGAGATATCGAATTTATCAACCTCTGTATAAAAAAATATTACAACCAACGCTACTAGAAGGGACCTAACCTAAAAAAGAGGGAGAAAGTATATCTCCTACGTCGAAACATCAAGACCAAACGACCCAGCAATAAACTCGATTATTTAAGAATTAGACTATTTACTATTAAAGGAAAAAGGGGACTAGTCATATATCTCTTAGATCTACCTAATAATATACGACGTATCTATCTAGTCTTTTATATCTCGCTACTCGAACCCGCACCAAAAAACGCCGAACTCGCTACTAATATAAGGATCGAGGAAGAAACCGAAAACGAATATAAAGTCGAAGAAGTTCTAGACAACAAATATATTAGCGGCAAGCCTCACTACCTTATTAAATAGAAAGAATATAATACCGATAAAAACATATAGGAACCTATTAAGCACCTAACGGGTTGCTTCTAGCTAGTTCAATAGTTTCACTAGTAGATAGATCGAAATTTCCTTCAGCAATCGCGGCCTCGACGCCTTAGAAGCTAGGGGGCATCTAATCCAGAGACTAAGTTATTCTTATTAGACTAGTATCCCCTAACGTAGTAGCTAATTAACGAATCTTCTACTACTCCGCCAACTGATTAAAATCACGAAACTCCTCGGCGGTAGAGGGATCCTCTTCGTTTAACCGATCTAATATTAACTAGTCGTGATCTAACATCCGACTACCACATTCCTTAAGAAATTATTAATATTTTTAGAGACGAAGGACCTTCGCTATCGCTTTATTTATCTTTTACGAATACTAAAGAAATTACTTTTAGGCCTCCTCGAGATCGGACGCTAACTTTCATTTATTTTATTACAAATCATCCTACTCTTTATCTATATAGAAACTCCTCTTATAAATATACCCGCGACGAGCATAAATCGAACACTTTTTACTTTTCACGAAAGGACTTATAATACAATATTTTCCGCGAATAAAACAATAATCGCACAGGAAATCCACAGGGCAACTAGTTCGTTTAATCCTATTACTTAAATAAACGTTATCAGCGTACTTATTACGTTTCGGTTTAACGGCAGTACGGGGGGATATAACGGAACAATATTATAGGAACGTACCTAAAAAGGTTACACCGAGAATTTAAGGACTTTTCGAGGACGAAAATCTGAAAGAGGGGGAGATAATATTACGAACCAAGCTACCTTACTCGCGTTAGTAGGGGTATAGGAGAAAACCAGAGCTAACTAACCCCGCGATAATAATATAAGATAATAGGGGTATAGATTACGTGGCAATATACCACGATCTATTGCTAAGAAATAGTATATCGGATAGTATATTAGTAGGACTACTATATATCTATATATAGTATACTACAAATAAAGGTATGGAATATTCGGCGAAGGATATATAAAGACACTTATTTATCGTGTATCTAGCTCTTCGCGTTCAACTTATATTATTAACCTCAGTTACTAGTTTAACTCAGATTATCTCGTTTACACTGTGATCCTTTTAAGATAACCCCTCTAGTGGTGAAGCACCTTTAGTACTTCTATCACTAAGCACTCCTTACCTTGATCGTTCCTCGATACCTCAATAGACCCGAGCCTATATAAGGCCTAACGAGTAAGGCAACAGTACGGTTGCGAGGCCGGATATCGTTAGTACTAGAAGACCCTTAGCCTTCTAGTATAACTAGAAAGACCCACGTGTCTTGGTATCTTGAGAGAAGTATACCTTCAGGTTCCAGCTAACATCCATAGGTGACCAGTGCGTAACAATTAAGTAATAAGTTCCGACTTCTTTTAGGATTATATAATATTACCTAATTCACCTCTTTTATTAGTTAGGAATAATTTTATACCTTACTATCTTAGTAGACTTTTTATAATTATCCCTCTTCTTAAGATTAGATAGCTTTAACTAACGTGTTTATTTTATTACTATAATATAAACATATTAACGCGGTATCTTTTTATAGGGTTTTCGTTTACCTTACTATTAAGGCGATAAAGAGATTATATGGTTAACTAATAAATAAAGACGCGTCGAATCATATATTTAAGTCTTTATTTATATTTTTAAGTAGTAACTCTTTTTTTTTCTTCTTTTCTCTCCTATATTATATTTATCGTATTTTATTCTCTATTTCTTATTATTTCTATTATTTCCTATTCCCTTTCCGTGACTATTACTATTATTATATTTTATTATTATTATTTAGATTAGTTATTATATTAGCTAATACGTTCTATTACTATTTTATCTATCTTCCTATAATATACTAAGTATTTTTAGACTAAGGTTAAGGTATATAACTCTAAATCACCTTTTATTATTGAATATAAACTAGATATAGTAGCTTTAGTTATCTATTAGTAATATTCCGCCTATAATATATTATATAATATAGTATATTCTATAGTATCTTTATTTTAGTTTATATTAATATTCTTTAGATTATAGAGGATATAATTAGGGATACCTACGATCTATAAGTAATCCTTAGCTAGCTAAATAAGGAATTTCTAGAGCCTCTAGCTAAGGGTACTCTTAAGAAAGGGGATAAAGAGAAAGAGAATAAATAGAAGAAAGATATATTAGTTATAGCTAAAAAGGCTATAATAGAGCTTATAAAAGCCTTTAATATAATAGAGTTAGTATATTATTGTAAAGAATATACTTATTAGGGTATAAGGCCTATCGATTAGGTAAAGAAACAAGGGGAAGGAGTAAAGGAAAATAGTATATCCTTATTACTATCAAGACTGAATCTTGTCTTGCTAGCTAGATACAGGAGTGTTAATTTATTATATAGTATCTTCGTAACTCCACGTATTATTAATGATATAAACGACTGGGTCTCTATTATATATCGTGATTATTCTACTATAGGGTGGATCAAGTAATAAGTTCGGACTTCCTTTAGGATCATATAATATTATCTAATTCACCCCTTCTATTAGTTAGGAATAACTTTATATCTTGCTATCTTAGTAGACCCTTTATAATTATCCCCCTTTTTAAGGTTAGGTAGCCTTAACTAACGCGTTTGTTTTATTGCTATAATATAGACGCGTTAACGCGGTATCTTTTTATAGGGTTTTCGTTTACCTTACCGTTAAGGCGATAAAGAGATTATATAGTTAACTAGTAAATAAAGACGCGTTAAATTATATATTTAAGTCTTTATTTATATTTTCGAGTAGTAACTCTTTTCTTTTTCTTCTTTTCTCTCCTATACTATATTTATTGCGTTTTATCCTCTATTTCTTACTACTTCTATTACTTCCTATTCCTTTTCCGTGATTATTACTATTATTATATCTTATCATCGTTATTTAGATTAATTATTATATTAGTTAATATATTCTATTACTATTTTATCTATCTTCCTATAGTATACTAAGTATTTTCGGACTAAGGTTAAGATATATAACTCTAAATCGCCCTTTATCGTTAAATATAAACTAGATATAGCGGCTTCGGTTATCTATTAGTAGTATTCCGCCTATAACGCGTTATATAATACGGTACGTTCCGCGGTATCTTTATTTTAGCTTATACTAACGTTCTTTAGGTTATAAAGGGTATAGTTAGGGACGCCTATAATCTATAGGTAATTTTTAGCTGGCTAAATAAGGAATTTCTAGAGCCCCTAGCTAAAGGTACTTTTAAGGAGGGAGATAAAGAGGAGGAGAATAAATAAGAGAAAGATATACTAGTCACGGCTGGAAAGGCTATAATAGAGTTTATAAAGGCTTTTAATATAATAGAGTTAACGTATTGTCGCTAGTTCTCTTTTATTATTACCCGTAAATCGATTATAGTAAATAGGATCGCTAATATTAGTATAATTTCGCTAATATTCCGGTAGGCCTAATATAAGGTTTATATAGTATATATCGCTATTTATCGCTAGGATATAGTTACTTATATCCTTCTATCTAAGGATCTTTTAGGGAAGTATCTCTGAAAGTTCTAGTCCCAGCGTCTTCTTTATTTAGTTCCGGGAGATAATAGTTTTATATATTAGGTAGCGGCGAAGTAAGGGCTTCTAGAGGCCCTATAATTAGTATCCCGAGACGAGTATAGTCCCGATCCGGCGGTCTCTGATCCGACTAATAATCCTAATACTAAGTATCGCCTAAAGTAATTAAAAAAGAATTTCTTTATTTCTATTCCTGAGTTTTAAGTAGAGTTCTATGCTTGTATCACTATTTTACGGTAATAATAATAGTATTATTCCGATAGAGTTTCGGTGGCTTTCTACTTAGTTTATAGGATTTTTTTTAAGTAATATCTTATCTCTTTTATCTTTATTTCTTATATTTTGTAATAGCTCTTTTTATATTTACTATATTTTCTTTTAGGATCTATTAATTATACTTTAATAGCTAGCCTTTTTATTTAACTAGGAAGTAGGATTTTCTATTAAAGTATTAGTAATCTTTTATTTTTTTAATCTCCTATTTATTATTATCTTATAGTTCTAGTATCGGTATACTTCTATTATCGTTTCGCTCTTTATCTCTTTATTTCTAGGGTTTAAGAAGTAATATATAGAATATATTATAAATTTAATTATACTAGTTTAGTAGAATTAGTCGATACGCCTATAATCCGATCTTCTTAAGAATTTAGAGAGGTCCGATAAACTTAGATACTAATTTCTTTATTATCTTTAATCTTAAGTTTCTTATTAATAAGGTAACTAAATCCCTATATTTAAACGATATTTCTTTATAGGTTTTATTATAGTATTTCGCTTACGTTTCTATTACTTTTTGCTATTATTCTATTAAGTCTTATCTTAACTTTTATAGTTTTTTAGTATATATTTCTATTACTAAGACCTCTTTTAAAAATATATTATCCTTAGTATATAGTCAGAAATTAGGCGAATATCTTATTAAGGTCTAGAAAGCGGATTTCTTTATTATTACGCTAAGGATATTATTATTATATATAAATTATATATTTCTTAGTAATTTTAGCTACGCGATCTATTCTCTATTAATAAAATAGCGAAGATAGCGTTTTAGCGTCTAGTTTATCCTTTCTATTTAGTTATTAGTTTATAGATAAAATATTATTAAAAGATAGAGTTTAATATAGTTAATATAGTATAATTTTAACTAAAATTTACTAATAAAGAGTGATCCTCGATCTAAGATAATTCTATCTAGTAGCCTATACTATAGTTCTATTTTATTATAGAATAATTCTATAAGTTCTATAGCGTCGATTATTATTAATATAGTAAAGAATAAGGACTATTTTATTAGTCTATTAATAATAACTAGTATCGTATTAATTTCTTAGGTTCTATTTCTATTTAGTGGTAACCCCGTGATAAAGTCTATTAATAGTTCGTTAAAGGGCTGAGATAGTATTAATAGCGATTCTAGTTTACTATATAGGCAATATCTTAGTATTATTATTCTTTAATATATTATATATATCTAGATATATTTTTTTACGTTATCCTAAAATCTAATCTAGTAGAACTTCTTTTTTAATAACGTTTCGGTCTTATTTCGCCCGAAATAGCTTACTAAAAGGTTATTATAATAAATACTTAGTAACTTCTTTCTAAGGTTCTCTCCTATTAGGATAAAAAAACGATTCTTAAATCGAAGAAGGCTTTTTAGATTAATACCCTAATTCTTAAAGTTTTTAGATATCTAATTTAACGTAGTTTTTAGCCTTTATATCTCTAGGTCCTTATCTTAGATCCGTTTAATTATTATCTATAATTCGGTACTAGCTTCTACTAAATAAGTATACTCCTTTTTATAAGTACCCTATATCTTATATTAGGGTATTCTTTTATTTTTTATAAGTTTTTTCTAGATAGCCTAGTTAGCTATTTCTATACTAGTAGACTCTCTTTTACTCTTTGCTATATAAATACTAAATTAGGGATTATTTTCCCCTAAAAATATCTCGTTAGGTTTAAACTAAGACTTTTTAATAATAAGGTCTATAACTATAATTACTTAAATACTAGCTTTCTATAGGCTAGATAGTAGCTCTTCGGTTATAATCTATTCTTATAATAATATAAGTAATTCTTTTCCTAGAGCGTCCCCCTAAATAAAATTAGGTTTTCTCAAAAGTCTATTTATAGGATTACTTTTTCCTAATTAGTATTTAACTATAAAATTAAATAGTATAAGATATATATATTAATATATCTATCTTCTATTTAGCTTAGTTTATTTTATAAAAGATTAAAGATTTAAATAATCTAATAATACTTTAATAGTAAATCTACTACCTTCTAAGTACTATCTTTAATATTTAAAAAAGTATATAATTATAAAAAGTTCTTAGTCTAGTATACTATAATTTAACTCTGCTCTAGAGAATAATTTTAACTAAAAAATAACTAGATAATACCGATCTTAGTTATTTAGTTAAGAGAGAATACTAGCTATTCCTTAATTTAACGTATCTATTTCAATACGTATTAGATATTAGGGATTAAAGTATCGTAATAAGGATATATTACGAAAGGCTACGATTAGGCGTTAAAACGCCACTTTTTTATAAATTATAAATTAGTAACTTTTAGGTTTTTTACTATTCTTACTCTCTTTAAGTAATATAGTTAAAAATACTATAATATAAGAGAAATTATAGATAAATTATCGATAGAAGTTATAGAATCTAATAAAGACTTAGATATCGTGGTAACTTTTAGGTTCTAGCTATAAAATGATAATATTAACCTATTATTAATCTATTGATATACTATTTTAGTTTATAATAAATCTAAGAAATTCTACTCTTTTTTAGTAAAATATATATTTCAAAGGTTTTACGTAAAGTCCTATTTCCTTTATTTTTTTAAGGATTTACTAGATATAATAAGTATATAACTCGCGGTCCGATAAGAATATTAGAATATTATCTAAATACGTGATATAAGAGATATTAAATAATCCTTATAAGGCGGTATAGATATAATTCTAAAAAGTAGTAGAAGTATTAGTTAAACTAAATAGTATAACTATATATTTAAAGTAACTATAATATATACAGAATATAGTCTTCTATTCTTTATTCTCTTAAATATAAATATAGTAATAAACGTTCTAGATATTGATTTTACTAAAGTATTTTACTCCTAAAAGTTAATCTAAAATCTCCGAAATAAAAGATAAAAAGTATCGATTCTTTACTATAATCTTATTAAGTCCTTAATAGTCTATATATAGATATAATCCTCTATCTTTCTTTAGAATAAAAAAGATTAGTACTCTAATAGGACTTTTTAAGGGTCTAATCCTTCTATTTATAAGATTTTTATTAATATAGGTTTATAATATTTATAATTCGTCTTATAATAAAAGATATATTAGTCTATAAGGTAAGGAATAATTATTTTCTAGCTTAATAATATAATCCTATAAGCTATTAGATAAAAAGATTTATGATCGCTCTACTAAAAAGATATCGATAAATTAACGTAGTTCCGGGGGGATTTCCGAAAGATAGATAGTTAATTCTTCGTCTTCTTTATAGGGTAACTAGACTTTCTTTAAGAGTTTTATAATAATATAAATAATAACGCGTTTTTAATATTCTTTCGCGAGTTCCTAAACTAGTACTAATTTAATTCTAGTAGCTTTAAACTACTAACTTTAGTTCTATAATAAAATATAGATATAATATTTAATAAGTATTATTATTAAGAGTAAGATTAGACTTCTTTATTTATAAAGGTCTCTATTAATTATAAGATAAAGATAAACTATTAATTTAGTAGTCTCTCGAGAGTCGGTAAATATAATAGGTATCTTCTATATACTATATAAAAGGGTTTCTCGATTATCTATTATTCTAAGTAATATTAATAATAGTTTTACTCTCTATAATTTATATTTTTCCGCGAATTCGATACTAATAATATTAATCTTAATATAGATATCTATATCTATATATATTTCGACTTCGTTCTATAGTAATACTAGAATATAAAGATAAATCGTAGTTCTTATTTAGGGTAATAGAGTTAACCGCGTAAGAATTAGATTAACTTATTATCGTTTTCCGACTCGATCCGAGTTATTATTTATATACTAGCTTTCTTACTTAATTTATTAGGGTAATAATTAATAAGATAGATTTTGCTTTAATAAATATAATATTAAAGGGTTTTTTTATCTCTTCTAGTTAGGTTCCTTTCTTTTTCCTAGGTCTTTTTTTTAGGTCCTTAAGTTTTACGGTTTAGTTAATACTAATTAGTCTAAAATTACTTATTTATAGATCCTTTAAGGGTTTCGGGGCCTTTTCGTTTTTATATTAATTATAGTAATCCCTAGTAATATATAGCTAAAGATACTATCCTATCTCGGTTTTTAGGTAGCTTATATATATATTCTTATATATATCGCCTAAGATTATAGGTGAATTTCGAGAATATTATAAATATCCTTTTTTTCTTACTTTAGCGAGGGAAGTATTGTTTTAATAAGTCTAAAAATATATAAAACTCTTATAGATCCTACTCTAGACGCTAATAAGCTTTTTATAATTATCCTATAATATCGATTTTAAGAGTTATAGTATCTTTAATAAAAGAGAGAGTCTAATTCTTGAAATAAGTCTATAAAATATTAATATTTCGCTATTCTTCCTTAGGTTTCTTAATAATATATTAATACTATCTTTATTAGTAGATAGATTCTATATATAATAAGGCTACGATAATTTACTATTCTTTATAATAATACTTCTATAACGCTCTTTTAAAGGTAAAAAAAAGATCTAAAAGCTATTTTTCTCTCTACTAAAAAAAGAAATAGATCGAGAGTATTAGGATATTTCTAATCTAGATCTTATCTTTATCTTCTATAAGGGATAAACCCTAATTTTATTATTAATTCGCTAAAGGTTCGGTAATATTCCTTTATTCGAGCTAACTTCTTATTTATCGGGCTATTTATTATAACTCTTATAGACGTTAAAGTTTTTCGATTATTTCCTAGATAGTCTATAGGTCTTTATCTAATTAAGTCTAATTAGTTTCGGATAGAGGGGTTTACAATATCTCTTTAGGAGTATTACTCTAGCGTATTATAATAGATCGGGTCCGTAAGGTTATCCTATTTCTTTAAGTGATCGAAAAGGAAGATTTAGAATTATAAAAAATATATTTATTAAGGTATAAGGCCTATCGATTAAATAAAGAAATAAAGGGAAGAAATAAGGGTAAATAGTATATCCTTATTATTATTAAGACTAAATCTTATCTTACTAGCTAGATATAGGAGTATTAATTTATTATATAGTATCTTCGTAACTCCACGTATCATCGATAATATAAACGACTAGGTCTCTATTATATATCGTGATCATTCCACTGTAGGGTAGATCAAGTAACAAGTTCCGACTTCCTTCAGGATCATGTGATATCACCTGATTCACCCCTTCTGTTAGTTAGGAATAACTTCATACCTTACCATCTTGGTAGACCCTTTACAAATACGTGGAGTTACGAAGATACTATATAATAAATTAATACTTCTGTATCTAGCTAGTAAGATAAGATTTAGTCTTAATAATAATAAAGATATACTATTTCCTTTACTCTTTTTCCTTATTTCTTTACCTAATCGATAGGCCTTATATCCTAATAAATATATTCTTTATGATTCTAAATCTTCTTCTTTAATTACCTAAAGAAATAAGATAACCCTACGGACCTAATCTATTATAATATATTAGAGTAATACTCCTAAAGAGATATCGTAAACCCCTATATCCGAAACTAACTAGATCTAACTAGATAAAGACCTATAGACTATCTAAGAAATAATCGAAAAACTTTAATATCTATAAGAATTATAATAAATAGCTTAATAAATAAGAAGTTAGATCGAATAAAGGAATATTATTAAACCCTTAATAAATTAATAACGAAACTAGGGTTTATCTCCTATAGAAGATAAAGATAAGATTAGGATTTAAAATATTCTAATATTCTTACTTTATTCCTTTTTTTAGTAAAGAGAAAAGTAGCTTTTAGATCTCTCTTTTATTTTTAAAAAAATACTATAGAAATATTATAATAAGGAATAATAAATTATTATAGCTTTATTATATATAGAATCTATTTATTAATAAAGATAGTATTAGTATATTACTAAGAAACCTAAAGAAGAATAGTGAAACATTAATATTTTATAGGCTTATTTCAAAAATTAGACTCTCTCTTTTATTAAAGATATTATAACTCTTAAGATTAATATTATAGGATAACTATAAAGAGCCTATTAATACCTAAAATAGGATCTATAAGAGTTTTATATCTTTTTAGATTTATTAGAGTAATACTTCTTTTACTAAAATAAGAAAGAGAGAGTATTTACAATATTCTCAAAATTTATCTATAATCTTAGATAATATATATAAGAATATATATATAAGCTACTTAAAAACCGAGATAGGATAGTATCTCTAGTTATTTATTATTAGAGATTATTATAATTAACACGAAAACAAAAAGGCCCTAAAATCTTTAAAAAACCTATAAATAAGTAATTTTAGATAAATCAGTATTAACTAAACTATAAATCTTAGGGATCTAAAAAAAGGATCTAAGAAAGTAAAAGAAACCTAATTAGAAGGAATAAGAAAACCCTTTAATATTATATTTATTAAAACGAAACCTATCTCGCTAATTAGTACCTTAATAAATTAAGTAAAAAGGCTAATATATAAATAGCTATTTAGATTAAATTAGAAAATAATAATAAGTTAATCTAAATCCTATATAGCTAACTTTATTATTTTAAATAAGAACTATAATTTATCTTTATATTCTAGTATTACTATAGAATAAAGTTAAAATATATATAGATATAGATATCTATATTAAGATTAATATTATTAATATTAAATTCGCGGAAAAATATAAATTATAGAGAGCGAAGTTATTATTAATATTACTTAGAATAATAGATAATCGAGGAACCTCTTTATATAATATATAGAAGGTATTTATTATATTTACTAATTCTTAGGGAACTACTAAGTTAATAGTTTATCTTTATCTCGCGATTAATAAAAGTCTTTATAAATAAAGAAGTCTAATCTTACTTTTAATAATAATACTTATAAAATATTTTATCTATATTTTACTATAGAACTAAAGTTAGTAATTTAAAGTTACTAAAATTAAGTTAATACTAATTTAGGAACTCGCGAAAGAATATTAAAAACGCGTTATTATCTATATTATTATAAAACTTCCGGAAGAAATCTAGCTATCTTATAAAGAAAGTAAAGAACTAACTATCTATCTTTTAGAAATACTACTAAAACTATATTAATTTATTAATATTTTCTTAACGGAGCGATTATAAATCCTTCTATTTAATAGCTTATAAGATTATATTATTAAACTAGAAAATAACTATTCCTTATTTTATAAGCTAATATATCTTTTATTATAAAATAAATTATAGATATTACGAATCTATATTAATAAAAATCTTATAAATAGAAGGATTAATCCCTTAAAAGTCCTACTAGAGTACTAATCCTTTTTATTCTAAAGAAAAATAAAGGATTATATCTCTATATAGACTATTAAGGACTTAATAAGGTTATAGTAAAGAATCGATACTCTTTATCTCTTATTTTAGAGATTTTAGATTGATTTTTAGGAGTGAAATACTTTAGTAAGATCGATATCTAGGATATTTACTATTATATTTATATTTAAGAGGGTAAAAAATAAAAGACTATATTTTATATATATTATAGTTACTTTAAGTATATAGTTATACTATTTAGCTTAACTAACGCTCTTATTATCTTTTAGAATTATATTTATATTATTTTACGGGGATTACTTAATATCTCCTATATTACGTATTTAGATAATATTCTAATATTCTCCTCGGACTACGAGTTATATATTTACTATATCTACTAAATCCTTAAGAGAATAAAGAAAGTAGGATTTTACGTAAAACCTTTAAAATATATATTTTATTAAGGAAAAGTAGAATTCCTTAGATTTATTATAGATTAAGATAGTATATCGATAGACTAACGATAGGTTAACGCTATTATTTTATAGCTAGAATCTAAAAGCTACTATAATATCTAAGTCTTTATTAGATTCTATAACTTCTATTAATAATTTATTTATAATTTCTTTTATATTATAGTATTTTTAACTATATTACTTAAAAGAAGCAAGAATAGTAAAAAACCTAGAAATTACTAATTTATATTTTATAAAAAGGTAATATTTTAATACTTAATTATAGCCTTTTATAATATATCTCTATTATAATATTTTAACCTTTAATACTAAATATATATTAAAATAGATATATTAAATTAAAAAATAGCTAGTATCTTTTTTTAGCTAGATAACTAAAATTAATATTATTTAGTCACTTTTTAGTTAAAATTATTTTTTAGAGTAAAGTTAAATTATAGTATACTATATTAAGAACTTTTTATAATTATATATTCCTTTAAATATTAGAGATAGTATTTAGAAGGTAGTTAATTTATTATTAAAGTATTATTAGATTATTTAAATCTTTAATTCTTTATAAATAAATTAAGCTAAATAAAAGATAAATATATTAATATATATATCTTATATTATTTAATTTTATAGTTAAGTACTAATTAGGAAAAACTAATCCTATAGATAGACTCTTAAGAAAACCTAATTCTATTTAGGGGGACGCTCTAGGAAAAGAATTACTTATATTATTATAAGAATAGATTATAACTAAAGAACTACTATCTAGCTTATAGAAAACTAGTATTTAAATAATTATAGTTATAAACTTTATTACTAAAAAATCCTAGTTTAAACCTAGCGAGATATCTTTAAAAAAAAGCGATCCTTAATTTAATATCTATATAGTAAAGAGTAAAAAAGAGTCTATTAGTATAGAAATAATTAATTAGGCTATCTAAGAAAAACTTACAAAAAAAAAAGAATACCCTAATATAAGATATAGAGTATTTATAAAAGGAAATATATCTATTTAGTAGAAGCTAGTACTAAATTATAAATAATAATTAAATAGATCTAAGATAAGGATCTAGAGATATAAAGGCTAGAAACTATATTAAATCAGATATCTAAAAACTTTAAGAATTAGGGTATTAACCCTAAAAGCCTTCTTCGATTTAAGAATCAACTATTTATTCTAATAAAAGAGAATCTTAGGAAGAAGCTACTAAGTATTTATTATAATAATCTTTTAATAGGCTATTTTAGGTAAAATAGGACTAAAATACTACTAAAAAAGAAGTTCTATTAGATTAGACTTTAGGATAATATAAAGGAATATATCTAGATATATATAATATATCAAGAAATAATAATACTAAAATATTACCTATATAGTAAACTAGAATCGCTACTAATATTATTACGGCTTTTTAACGAATTATTAATAGACTTTATTATAGGGTTATTACTAAGTAGAAATAGAACCTAAGAAATTAATATAATACTAATTATTATTGATAGACTAACGAAATAGTACTTATTCTTTATTATACTAATAATAATTAATATTATAGAACTTATAGAATTATTCTATAATAAAATAGAACTATAATATAGACTACTAGATAGAATTATCTTAGATCGAGGATCGTTTTTATTAATAAATTTTAGTTAAAGTTATACTATATTAGCTATATTAAACTCTATCTTTTAATAGTATTTTACCTATAAACCGATAGCTAAATAGAAAGGATAAACTAGATACTAGAATATTATCTTTGTTATTTTATTAATAAAAACTAAATTATATAGCTAAAATTACTTAAAAATATATAATTCGTATATAATAATATTTTTAATATAATAATAGGAAAATCCCTATTCTAGACCTTAATAAGCTATTTACCTAATTTCTAACTATATACTAAGAACGATATATTTTTAAAAGAGATCTTAATAATAGAAATATATACTAAAAAACTATAAAAATTAAGGTAAGACTTAATAGAATAATAATAAAAAGTAATAGAAATATAAGTAAAATACTATAATAAAATCTATAAAGAGATATTATTTAAATATAAAGATTTAGTCGCTCTATTAATAAAAAATTTAAGATTAAAGATAATAAAGAAATTAGTACCTAAGTTTATCGGACCTCTCCGAATTCTTAAAAAGATCCGATTATAGATATATTAACTAGTTCTACTAAATTAATATAATTGGATTTATAATATATTTTATATATTATTTCTCGAACCCTAGAATCAGAGAGATAAAAAGCGAAATAATAATAGGAATATACTTATACTAGAACTATAAAATAATAATAAATAAGAAATTAAAAAAATAAAAGACTATTAATATTTTAATAGAAGATCCTATTTTCTAGTTAAATAGAAAAGCTAGCTATTAGAGTATAACTAGTAAATCCTAAAAAAAGATATAACGAATATAAAAAGAGCTATTATAAAATATAAGAAGTAAAGATAAAAAAGATAAGATATACTTAAAAAAAATCCTATAAATTAAATAAAAAACTACCGAAACTCTATTAAAATGGTACTATTATTATTACCGTAAAATAACGGTATAAATATAGAACTCTATTTAAAACTTAGGAATAAGAATAAAAAAAATTCTTTTTTAACTATTTTAGGTAATATTTAGTATTAGGATTATTAATTAGATCGGAGACTACCGGATCAGGACTATACTTATCTCGGGATATTATCTATAAGACCGCTAGAAGCCCTTACTTCGCTATTATCTAATATATAAAACTATTATCTCCTAGAACTAAATAGAGAAGACGCTAGAACTAGAACTTTCAGAGATAATTCCTTAAGAGATCTTTAAATAGAAAGATATAAATAACTATATCTTAATAATAAATAACGATATATATTATATAAACCTTATATTAGGCCTATTAAAATATTAGCGAAATTATACTAGTACCGGCGATCCTATTTACTATAATTAATTTATAAATAGTAATAAAAAAGAACTAATAATAATATACTAACTTTATTATATTAAAGGTTTTTATAAGTTCTATTATAGTCTTTCTAGCTGTGATTAATATATTATCCTTCTATTTATTCTCTTTTTTCTTTTCCTCCCTTTTTTTAGGAGTACCCTTAGCTAGAGGCTCTAGGAATTCTTTATTTAGCTAATTAAGGATTATCTATAGATTATAGACATCCCTAACTATACCCTCTATAACCTAAATAATATTAGTATAAATTAAAATAAGATACTATAGAATATACTATATTATATAACGCGTTATAGATAGAATACTACCGATAGATAACTAAAGCTACTATATCTAGTTTATATTTAATAATAAAAGGCGACTTAAAGTTATACACCTTAATCTTAGTCCGAAAGTACTTAGTATACTATAAGAAGATAGGCGAAATAGTAATAAAACATATCGGCCGGTATAATAACAGACCTAAATAACAATAATAAGATATAACGATAATAATAGTAATAAAAAGATAACGGAAAATAGTAAGAATAGTAAAGAATAAATAACGAAACGCGATGAATATAATATAGGAAGAGAAAAGAAAAAGAAGAAAAGAATTATTACTTAAAAATATAAATAAAGACTTAAATATATAATTTAACGTATTTTTGTTTACTAGTTAACTATATAATCTCTTTATTATCTTGATAGTAAGATAAACAAAAACCCTATAAAAAGATATCGCGTTAACGTATCTATATTATAGTAATAAAACAAACATATTAATTAAGGCTATCTAACCTTAAAAAGGGGGATAATTATAAAGAGTCTACTAAAGGAGTAAGGTATAAGGTTATTCCTAACAGAAAGGGTGGATTAGGTAATATTATATGATCCTAAAAGAAGTTAAAACTTATTATTTAACCTATCTTATAGTAGAATAATCACGATATACAATAGAGACCTAGTTATTTATATTATCGATAATATATAGAGTTTCGAAGATATCATATAATAAATTAATACTCTTGTATCTAGCTAGCAAGACAAGATTTAGTCTTAATAGCAATAAAGATATACTACTTTCTCTCACTCCTTCCCCTTATCTCTTTACCTGATCGATAGGCTTTATACCCTACCAAGTATATTCTTTACTATTTCTTTAAAAATAAAAATAAAACCTAGAAGCTAATTCTTTATTACTAAAAAATAGAATAGATTAAGAAAGTAGGATTATCTTTAATTTTAATCTTATTTTTATTTTTCGCAGGGGATAAATCCTTACTTTAATATTAATCTAATAGTAAGTTTATAGGTTTTATAGATATTAAAAATTTTCTAATTATTTTCTGAATAATCTAATAATTTCTATCTAGTTATATCTTATCAATGTCTAATAAAGAGATTTATATTATCTTTTTTTCGGCAGCATTACTGTAGTATATTATAGTTAATCGAGTCCATAAAATTATTTTTATCTCTTTAGATAATTAAAAAGAAAAATTTTGAATTATAAAAAATATATTAATTAAAGTATAAGGCCTATAGATTAAATAAAAAAATAAGATAATATAGTAATAAAATAGATAGTATATTGTTACTACTACTAAGACTAGAGCTTATTTTACTAATTTAATATAGGATTATTAATTTCTTATGTAATATTTTATATATACACGTATTAATAATAATATAGATAACTAGATCTTAATTAGATATTATAGTTATTCTAATAGGAGATAGATCAAATAACAAGATTTGACTTCCCGTTTCTCTGGGGTTATATAATATCACTTAATATACCCCTTTATTTGTTAGAAATAGCTTTATAACTTCCCTCTTTTATAAACCCTCTATAATAATTTTTAAAAGTATTAGTACGTTTCATATTTAGTATATCGAGATAGTTTATATTACCTATCTAAAGATTCTACGAATACGTATTATATTCTTTATAAAATTTAATAATTTTTATTATAGATATCTTAATAAGTATTAGATAAATAATAGATAATTAAATTATAATATAATATACTTATCTAGATTCTTTCTTATAAGGTTATATAATATTATAAATAAATAAAGTTAAAAAAGATCTATTTTTTATATAGGACTACCTAATAAAAACTTTAAAAAGGATTGTTTAACTTTAAATTTTCTATTTTAAATTTTAGAAACATACTATAACTTAAAATTAGTAAGTTAGATTTTAAGGATCTTAATTAAAAATAAGATATTTTATATCTAATAAATTTTAATTATCACCAAAAATAAATATTTATAGAGTTATATAGTATTTCTTATTTAAGCCTATTTTTAGACTCTTTTTTAATATATATGTTATATTACTATTACTATTTATAGATATTATAGAGACTATTAATAATAATAGATATATCTAGTAATCTTAGTATATAAAAGAGTTAGCTACTTATTACTTCAAGGCTGATTTTAGTTAGTATTTAAATATCTTCTTAAAACTTTATTATCTAATTATATTATATAAGAGATTATATTATTATAGAAATAAGAGTAACTATTTATAGCTCTATAGGTCTTTTTTAGTATTATTATTTCTACTATTATCTCTATAAAGATAAGAAAACTCTTTAATATTAGTCCTCTACTATTTAACATATATTATTTATTTTTATTTTTATTTATTATATCTAAATTATATAAAGATATCGAACAATAAATTATTAATATATATAAAATTAGTAAATATAAAAAAAGAACTAAATTTAATCTTTTTTATTAACTATATACTCGTTTTTATAGTCTCGAATCTCGAAGTTCTTTACTTTTTAATTAATAAATTATTTAAGTATTTATAAAAAAGGTATTTATTTATTTAATATAATAATTTAATCATTGTTAAGTTCTCTTAATAGTTATTGTAACTAAATAGTATATAGATTAAATATTAAAGTAAGATACTATAGATAATATATTTTTATATATTTCGATAAATTAGTTATATTAGTTTATCGAATAATTTATATTAACTATATAATTAATTAATAATTTATAATTTACAAGTCTTTTAAAGACTATAAACTTATAATTTTAACTCTAAGATTAGTCTATAACTATATTCTATATATCTATTTATATATTAATGAATTTATAGATTCTTAATAAATATAAATAAAACTAAAAGCTAGTTTTAAAAGAACTTAAGTAATATATTTAATTATAACTAGTATCTTAGAATTAATTATATTTTAATATAATAATTAAAATTACTAAATTTATATTATTAATCTAGGCCAATTTAGCCTAATATCTTTACTAAACTTAGTCTAACGACTTATTGAATTATATACATAGCTTCTAAAAATAGAATATATATATATATATATATCTATATTTATATAAAATACTAGTTATAAAATTAGACTATAATAAATAAGAGAAGTAATAGATATATTAATAGAAAAGGAAATAATAAGCTTTATAGCTATTTTATAACTTATATTATACAGAAAAGAGTCTTATATTTCAACAAAACTAAATTAGTTACTAAAGACTCTCTAATACTAAATTAGATAAAAAATATATATTTAATAGTAGAGGACGAATACTACGGATATAGATCTAACTATAGAGGATAGCTATAGAATATAGGACAACTTAGATAATTTAACTAAATATAATTAATTAGTATACTTTCTCTAAATTAGATACTCCTAATTAAAGTTGAAATAGACTTTTTTTGATTAGAATATATTATATATTTTGTTAGTTATCTTATTATTATATTATTAATAGTTATAGCTTCTTTTATATAATATAAGGTTCTATATAATTATTTAGTTATCTTTCTATATATATAACTAACTAAATCTAAGAATTTAGCATATATTATCTTTTATTTTTACTCAAGTTTTCGCACTATTTACTATTTAAAAAATAAGTTATTTTAAGAAGATATTTAATATATTTTTAATAATTTATTATAATAATAAAATTATTACTAGATAGAATTATATTTATAAATAATATTAATATTAATTAAAGTGATCTTTATTTATATAATTTAGTTAGCCCTTTTTAAGATATAGAGAGGTTATAGTACTATTATTAATTGATTAGATAATTAACTAAAGACTTTTAAGGATATAATATAAAGGCTATATAGCTATTATTAATATTAACTAACTTTACTTTAAAGAATAGTATTATTATTTATCGTATTTACTATATCTAGTTAGATAGATATAATAAAAATAATATAAGAAATAATATATAATCTATAGTAATATTATAAAAGCTATAGCAGAGAGGGAGGTCTACTAAATAGCTGTTTTATTTATAACTAATAAATTATAGATTTAATATAAGATAAATATTTAGTAAAGATAGATATACTAAATATAAAATAACTTTTTTAGCGTTATATATAATAATTAATCTAGCTATCTAATTAGTTTTATTTATAAATTAGTATTAAAACTAATATATTATTATAGAATAAAATAATTAATTAAAAAGATTCTCGCGTAATAATATTATATTTATTTATTAATAATTACTATATCTGCTATATTTAGTAAAAAAGGATAGCTAAAATAAAAACTAGTATTTAATCTATTTTTATAACCTTTTAACTATAAAAATTAAACTAATTAAGACATAAAGCCTATTAATTAGATAAAGAAAGTAAGATAGAATAGTAATAAAATAGATATTATTACCCTAAAATATTTATAATAGTTAAATTTGGCTTGTATAATCTTTTTCTTCATTTATTTCTAATTATATAATTTTTTTAATTTATAACTATTTTAATTAATGAAAGCCTTTATTAAGAAAATTTATATTTATTATATATTTTTATTACTTACTATTTATTTTTAAATTATCTTTATCCTTTTTATATTCAGAAACAATATAATGTCTCTAGTATAAGAAAATAATCATATAACCTATATAACTTTAAAAGTATATAAATAATGTATCCTAGGCCCTATCCTTTAGCTCACATAGTAGACCTTATATTTATATTTTATAAGCCCCTATTAATATATATATATATATAGCTGCGTGAATAATAAATACTATACATTTAAGTAAGAATATAAATTAAAAAAATAATAGGAGACAAATTAATTATATTAGGTTCTAGGGTGCTAACAACGAAAAGGTTAGGGTATCTCTATTAATAACTTTCTATTTCTCTAGGGTTATATAATACTATCTAATCTCTATCTCTCTATTAATTAGAAATAGCTTTATAACTCACTTCTTTTATAAATCCTTCATAATTATTTCCCTTTTAAAGATTAGATAGTTTTAGTTAATAAATCTATTCTATTACTATAATATAGATATATTATCCTAATTCTTTTTTTATAGAGTTTTTATTTATTTTACTATCGAGGTAATAAAAAGATTATATAATTAATTATTATATAGATATATTAAATTATATATCTAAGTTCTTTATTTATATTCTTATATAGTAACCTTTTTATCCTTTTAATATTTTTGTTCTTATAGTAGTAGTCTTTATATTTTATAATCTATTTCCTATTTATTTCTTTACTCTTTTTATCATTTCTATAATTATTCCTATCGTTATAGTTTAATATTATTATTCTAACTAGTTATTATATTAGCTAACGCGTTCTATTATCTATTATTCTATATTATTTTAGTATAATAAATACTTTTAGACTAAAGTTAAGGTATATAACTCAATAACTCTTTTAAAATCGAATTCGAACTAAATATAGTAACCTTATTTATTATTAATATTTTATTTATATAATATTATATCTTTCGCGGTATCTTATTTTTATTTTTACTATTCTTTAAATTATAAAAGATATAATTAAAGATATCTGTAATTAATAATCCTTAACGAGATAAATAAGCTTTTTCTAGAGCCTTTTAGCCTGAGATACTTTTCATAAAAAAAGGAGGATAAAGAATTTCTAGAATAGAAAGAAAGTTTACTACTAATTACTAGAAATATTGTACTAAAGCTAATATATTATTACTAGTTTTCTATTATTATTATTATTTATAAATTAACTATAGTAGATTAAATTACTTATTTTAGTATAGCTCTATTAATATTATATTATACTATATAGAAGATTTATATAATATATATAACTATTTACATCTTTCTATTAAAAGATCTATTTAGAAAGTATCTAGGAAACTTTTAGTCTTAGCGACTTTTTATTTAGTTCTAAATAAATAATAGATTAATATACTAAACTATAGTAAAATAAAGAATTTTAGAAGCTCCATAAGTAATATTATAAAATAAATATAGTTTTAATCTAGTAGTCTTTAATTTAATTACTAATTATAATACTAAGGCTTATTTAAAATAGTTAGAAAAAACTTTTTTATTAAAAACCTTAAATTTTAAGTAAAGTTCTATATTTATACTATTTTTATAGTAATAAAGGTTCTAGCTATAATTATTAAAATAATAATTTTCGATAGATTAAATAGTAACTTTTTAATTTTAATTCTATTTTTATAACAGTATAAATAATTCTTTTTTTAGGGTGTTTCTCTAAATAAAATTAGGTTTTGTAATAGTCTATTTATAAGATAACCTTTTCTTAATTAGTGTTTAATAATAATATTAAATAGTATAAAATATATATGCTAATATATTTATCCTTTATTTAGTTTAGTCTATTTTATAAAGAATAAACTAGAGATTTAAATAATATAATAATACTTCGATAATAAATTAAGTATCTTTTAGATATTATCTCTTATATTTAAAAAGTATATAATGACGAAAAGTTCTTGGTCTAAAATATTATAGTTTAAATTTACTCTAAAGAATAATTTTAACTAAAAAGTTATTAGTTATTCCTTAGTTTAATATATTTATTTTAATATATATTATTAGAATATTAAGCATATTTTATAAACTAGTAAAAGACTTTTATTAAAAGTATCGAGATTGGAATTCGTAGTATAACTTTACAAGATATATTTTCATCGTAGTATAGAAGTATTATCTTTCTTTAGCTACTAATCTAGATTCCAGTCTAAAATATCTATAAAATATCTTTACTATAATTTATAAGATTTATAAGATTATTTTGTATATTTTAAAGATAAATCAGAAGATAAATTAGATCTTAGAATTTAATATTCTTTAGACTAAATATTTATTAGAAAGGATAATATTCTCCTAATCAGAAAATCCTGTTTATAATAAATATATCTTTTTATATAATTAGTATTAAGAATAGTATTCGCTTTTTACTTTTCTATTTTTAAGGCTATATATCTTAAGAATATATCGAATGATTAATCGAGAGAGTAAAAGTATTCTCTCCAAAGCTCTATAGCTTATTTAAGGGATCTACCGAACTATTCGATAGATATGTCGAATAGTCTAATTACTTAATTTTAGGGGTCTATTACTTCTAGAAGAGGACTTAAGAGTATATAGACTATTACTAAAAACGATCGCGAGTTCAGTAAATTATTATACTAGAGAAATCGCAAGCGATTTTAGTAGGACTAGGTCTATTTTCGAGGGTAAGAATAATAGTAATGTGAGTGGATTCAAATAATTTATCGTTTTGCTTACGATTTCTACTTAATTTCTATCCTAGATTATTACATATTTATTATAATAGAGAGAAAAAAAGAGTTAGAATATAGATAGGATTTATTAAATTAGTAGTATATAACTAGATTTTTGGACCCCGTTATATATTATATCTTATATATTCAGTATGAATATATAGAGAAAAGGTTAATATTAATTATACTAGCCCTTTAATACGTAATATAGTAGTAAATATATAAGATATTCTAATTAAACTACTTCTATATATTATATATTAATTTTTTCAGAATATCCTACTTTAATTTAGAACTTCTACTTTAAAAGAATCACTCGTAAAAGATTTTTACTATATAAATTGTTATATTATTTATATAAATATTAAGCATAGTTTATATAGTAACCCCCTTTTTAAAATTAGTAAAATAGGAGTTTATAGTATAATAGTTTTTAATAGTATTATCCTAGGATAGAGATAAAACTATTTTTTATAGTTAAATGTTTTGAAATTATATTTAATATATATTTTACGAGCGAATTACATAATAACTAATATTAAAATAAAGAGATTTAATTACTAAATTTTACTTAATTATATAGAAAATATAAAGTATTACTATATTTTAATTCTATAGAATATAAACTATAAGATATTATCTAAGATATTATTTAGATATTTTATATAATAATAAAAGGATTAGCTTATTATTAAATAAATAAAGTTAAGCGAATTAGGCGATTAAATCGATATAATATTAGATCTTTAATAAATTATATCTTTTAGATAATATTGTATATATTCTATCCATGTAAAGTTTTTAATAATAAATATAAGAAATATATATTGGAATTCTCTACTTATTTTACTAAATAATTAAATATATATAATAAATAGTAATAAAATATAATAATATTATTTAAGAGTAGATTGTATAGTTATTATTATTTTATTACTCGAATATCTTAAGCAGCATTCTTATTATAGAGATTTATTTATAAAAAAAGCTAAAGTGATTATGTACTTTAGAAGTCCTTTTTAGTCATAGTCGCTATAATTTTTATTATCCTTTATAAAGCTTATATTATTATACGACTAAAATAGATATTATATTATAATAATAAGATATATTAATACTATCTTATTCTGATTTAGAATAGGTTCGCTAAAATAAATTACTCTTATTTTAATTCTCTCTACTACTTTATTAATAAATAAATAAAATACTATATAGTATATCTCTTATCATTAAAATAGAGACTTATCTAGAATTTTTAACAAAAGATAAAATGCGTAATAATACTAACTACCATAAACTTAGTAAACTACCTACTAAATTCTATTATAGTCTTAAATATAAAGATTAAATTAACTATAATAATTAAATATCTTAGTATTAGATTTATTATTTGCTTTACTAGCGAATATATTCTAAATAAATGCCAAAGAATAGTCTACTTAATTATAATACCTTAATTAATTAAAAAGCGAGTATTAGATATTATATACTCTATATCAAATAAATATAGCTAAATTAATAAACAAAATAAATTCGATATAATATTAGATATTTTACTAGATTATTATTACCTTTTAGATAACTAACTTCTTATATCGCGTTAAAAAGGTATTGCTCTATATTTTATTTATAGTCATTATTTTCTAGTATTTAGCAGAAGATATATATTTATATTCTGAACTAACTAATACATAAGATAGTAAAGAAGTTTAATAAATAATAATAAAATATAGTAATATTATTAAAAAGATAGACCTTATAATTGCTATTAGATTATAATTCTAATATCATGAATAGCATAAAGCTTTATAAAAGATTTATACTATACAAAAATTAAAATAAGTATATTATTTATAGTCCCTTTTTAATTATAGCCACTAATAATCTGTATTATCTCTAGTAAAGTTAATAGCATAATTAAAAATATTATACTATCCTAGAATAAATAAAGCCTAAATACTACTACTACTAATTATACAGATAATAGTAATTTCGAAAAAAATGAATATAATAATTTTTATTTTATTTTAATTAGTCTAAAAGGCTAATAGTATCTCTATGGATTATAAAACTTATATTGCTAAACTATATAATCCTTTATATAATAAATAGAAGAGACTTTGAATATAATATATACTTTTACTAATAATTAATATCTTTATTAATAATTAAGTAATAATTTATAGAATACTCTAAATTTAGTTAGTTTAGAGCCCTACTATCTATATATTAGGTTTTTTAATTAAGAGATCAAAATTTATAAATTTCTATTTATTTCTAGCTTTAAAATATAAAATAATCTTCTCTCTTTATATATATATTAATGTTACTAGTTAGTATAGTAGATAGAAATTAAAGTATTTGAAAATAAAATTAATAATTTAACTTAGTACTATAACTTCTAGTGAATTCTATTGTTATTAATATAATCTATAAAATAAATATAGATATATTTAATTAATTTAGTATAAAGATATAAATGGTAAAAAAGGTAAAAAAAGATAGAACAAATAAACTTTGAGCCGCTAATATATTATCTTATTATAAAGGCTAGATTAATCCTTTATAACCGCTAAGATTACTAAAATATTTATTTTTAAATAGGAATTGCTAATAATAGTAAAGACCTTAATATCAATATATATAGTTATTTAAGATTAAAATAGTTATTATAATAAATAAAGTTTGAAATTTATTATAAATAATAAGTTAAATCTTTTATCTATCTCTTAGTTTTAAGTTTTTTATTATTGATTTTATACCTCTACTATATCTATAATTTATTTCTAACTACCTTTTTATGAAAAAATAGCCCTATTATTATATCTGTAGACTATATTACTAAATTACTATCTATTTTTATAGAAAAAATAAATATTGAAGGATAATCTAATAAATAGGTAATCTTTATCTTTATTAATAACTTTAGTCTATTAAGCGCTTACATAGAACCTTTATAATAGTTTATAGCTACGCGTAATTTATTAGTCTATAAATTAATAAAGATATATAACTAGAGAAAGACTTATAAAGAGAAACCTACGAAGAGGCTAGTAATTAAACAGTGTAGTAGACCTTTAATATATAAATAGCTATTACTAAATAGTATATATAAATTTTTAGTACTAGATTTACCAATATATATTATTATTAAGGCTATTAAGAAGGCCTATAAAACGTAACTAAAGAAAGTGGATAATAATATAATGAAAAGAGTAAAAGAAATTATAGCTAACGGCCGCTACTTATATAATATATATAGATAGAGGATAGAAGGCCTTTATAGTTTATAATTCACTGATTTCTATTATTATCTATTAAATATAGTTTGCGTAATCTTTATGTATCTTATAGATAGCTTTATATTATAGTATTTATTTATATGGTTACTATAGACTCTTTATTATTATATATAACAATTCGCTATAATAAAAGACATTTATAAGGTTTAATAATTATTTTGCGTATAGGATATACTTTAATATTTAATATAACTATATTATATTCTTTATATTCTTTTTTACTTTTATCTATTACTACTATCTCCTATACTATATTAATTTTATATCTCTTTGTAGCCTATTATGTATCTTATTTTATATATTCTGCTATATATCTATTATTCTTATTATTATATCGTTATATATTATATTCTATGTTCTATCTATATTTTTTTTATATATAGAACTATGAAACTATTAATATCTATTACTCGTAAGAGTATATATATAGCTATCTATATACTAATACCTAAATATAGAGATCTATATTTATATATATTATAGTAACTAGCCTTAACTTTTGTTTATTACTATCGTGAAATAAAGGTAGATTGTGAACTATATCTAATAGAGTATAAAGATTACTTTATTATTCTATATCTCTAGTAATATATAAGGAATCTAATACTTTTAGCTTCGGAAGTCTTCTATAAAGATATAGGCATTAATATTATATATTTATAGATCTATTATTACTATATATATTATTATAAGGCCTTTCTATTTGTTATATATTCTATATAAATATAATAGATATATTAATTTTAAACAATAATACTAATAGTAGTAAACCTATAGAATAAATTATATAAAGATACCTTTAGGGAGAGCCCTCGACCTTAAGTTTATAGTAGCTATTAATATATATAGTAGGATAGGTAAAGCAAAGTATATATAGAAAGCAAAGAATTAATAAGATAGTAGTAGAATATAGAGTATATATAAAATATATAGTTATAATAGTAATAAAAATAGGGAAAAAAAAAATTATATAAGCTAAACTCTATATTATATAAGCTAAAATCTATATTATATAAGAAAATTATAGTGCTAATAGCGAAAAACCTATAGTGCCTCTATTAATATCTAATAGACTTATTTAGTATTATATAGTATTTTATACTATATTTTTTAAACTAGTTATCTATTAATATAACTATCTATCTTACGCGAGTTGATATACTAGCCGTCCCCTCGAGTCGAATCTATAGTATTTTTAGCTATTAAACCTCTTTACCGATATATAAATTCCTACTAATACGGAAAATTTTTCTTTTTATTTATTAATTATTTAATAATTTCACTAAATTAAAAAAATAGCGGAGGATCTTTAGTAGTGAATCTATCTTCTTCTAATACTAATATCTCTATTCTAATCTCGTTATAGGATATAGAGTAGATTGCCTACTTTCTCGCTTGTCGAATATTCTAGTATATGTCTTTCGTCGTATAATCCGTAATTTGATAATTTGTATCTTTTATTAAGAGAGGTCTTAATATAGGGATTCGTCTATAATTTTTAGGTGCTTCTTTAGGTTATATTTAACGGAGATATTAGGCGAGAACTATCTACGAATACGAGACAAGTTTAGTAGCTTCGATAGAGGTTTTAAATAAGCTATTAAAACGACATTAGTAGCTATTATTTAGCTACGGACTCTTATTGATTTAACTCTTTATTTTATTAATACTTTGCTATATATAACGGATTAATAAATAAAATAAGTTTATTAAATTAGAAAGAGATAGAGGAGTTATATTCTTCTTATTAAAAGGTTATAAACCTTCGATAACTAACGACTCTAATTTTAGGAGTCTATCGAAGACTTTCTAAAGATTAAGTAGATAAATACCTCGATCCTTAAAAGTATTTCTAATTACCTAAGAGGTAAAGGCTTACTATCGGATTTAAGGTAGTTCTTAAAGAAAATCTACTTTATTATTTATATTATTACCCTATCTTAAAAATTTACTATTTTAATTTCGAAAATAGTGTTTTAATATCTAAAAGAGTATTCTATCGAGCGGCTAAATAAAATAAATAGTATAAAAAAATAAAATAAATCGGAATAATATTAAATTATTAATGAAAATCGATAAATTTATATATTAAATACGATCCGTATTTATTTATTAAAAATAGCTATTTTTAACCTTTCGCGCGAGAAGTAGTATAAATTTAAAACTGTTAAAGCTAGTCGTATATAATTTTATTATTTATATATATCCTTTTAGGCTTATAATAATACGATAATTATCTAGGATAATATTCGCCGCGAAAAACGAGATAAAAAGAGAGAATAAAGCCGTTAGTAACGATATATTCGATAAATATAAAAGATTCGCCTTTCTCTATTAAAAGATTATCTCGTTATATTTATTATATATTAGCTATAACTACCTTTTATGCTTTATTTTACCTAAGTTAGAAACTAGTTTTATCGAAGTTATAGATATTTTTTACCCTAGTTTTAGCTATATATAACTCTAGACGATCGAACTAAGTTACTAAATACCTAATATCCTCTATTTGTAGATAGCTTCTCTTGATTAATTTTTATTTTATTAGCTATAGATCTAGTAGGAGGTATTTAATAAAGCAATATATCTAGTTTTTCAAAACGCGTAATATAGGGAACGCGTTATTCGTAGAATTCCGTTTTAAAAGTTAATTCATATAGTCCTTAATTATACTAATTATAAACGAAACTTATAGAGAGCTAAGATATTAAATCTAATAAATAATTACTTTTTTTACGAATCGTTAAATATTTTATTAGTAAAAATAATAGCTATTCTTAATATATAACTATAAGTTCTAACGCGAAATCGATAATAGGGAATATCGAATTCACGCGTTAGCGACGCGATTTTTAGTTTTTGATCGCATTTTACTACTTTATAGGCCTAATTAAGTGATTTTCGATATTTTCGTCGAATTTTGGTATACTAAGTATATAATAAAGAAGATGAATAAAAAGAAACATTTACGTATTCGTGGGAATTTACGTATCGGTAGGGAGGACTAATAGCTAAAAATACTATAGGTCCGACTGGAGGGGACGGCTAATATATATATTATATATTAACGCGTTTAACTCTTAAATATCTTAATATAGCGTAAAGAATATAGGATTTACTTAAATAGAGGGTTAATATACTAAATATTAGTATAACATTAGTATAGAGATTAAATATAGAATAGAGAGATTTTTTATCTAGTAGGACAGTTTCTTTATATTAGTTACTAGATTATTATAAGGGATTTTTAACCTTTATTTTTTTAATAGTAGATATAGTTAATAATTAATTTAATTTAGATCTCTATTATATTTATAAATTACTATATTTTGTTAATATAGTAATTATAGCTATAGACTTTTAATTATATATCTATTTATTTATAATCTCGCGAAACGAAGAGTAGAGAGATATTAAAATGATATCTAACTAGAATATTTTAATATATTTAAATAAGACTAGTCTCCCGAAATCGCTATTATAGATATAATAGTTAAAATAATTATTAATCTATTTAATTAAGTTATATAGGACGTATTGTATAAAGAAAGTATTAATATTCTTTATATTATATATCTAGATTCTTTAACTACTCTATTACTAAATAAATCGAACAAAGATAAGCTATAAATGAGGTAAAAAATTAATAAAGAATATTATCTTTAGTTTTATTATTAGTTTATTTATAAATAGAAAGATAATATAATAATTAATAATATTAATAATTACTGAAATCTCGCAAAAACAATTTATAAATAAGTAATAAAGCTAATATTTATCCTAATATTTACTATAGCTAATAGTAATAAATATATATAGAAAAGAAAATAATTTTTTTCTCTCTAATAGTAAGAAAGATATATATCTCTTTATAATTACTATATTAGGTAGAAAAAAGCTTTATTCTCTATTTTAGGCTCTATAAAAATAAAAGAGCTTATATAGACTTTTGTATTGATTATTATCTCTTATTTTAGCTATATTATTTATAGAAGTATATATTTTTCTACTATATATATATATATTAGAGGCTATACAAAGTATTTCTATAACTATATCTTATCTTTTAATATATCTATAAAATATAATATAAAAGAATCTAATATATATTATAGCTTATATTTAATTAAAGTAGTATATTCGATAATATTATATATTAGAGACTTCTATATTATATTTAGAGATAAACTTTTTTAATAATTCTTATATAATTAATTATCGCTATTTTCTATTAGACTAAGTTACTACTTCAGTATTTTGAAGAGGGCCGATAAAGTAAAAACTAATAATTATAGATATTCAAGAAGATCTATTCTCTAAATTTATTTGATTATATATAGCCTATATAAACATTAAAGATAATAGATTAAATAGATAAAAAGTTATAGGCATTAAATATATTAATAATATATATATTTATATATAAAATAACTCTACGAAGCCGAATTATTTTTCAGATTCTTTTTATAATTTCGTTAATAATAGTTAAATTATTATACTCTATATTTTTTACTAATAAAAAATATTTTTATATATTTCTAATTAAAAAATAGATATATATTAAATTCGGCTAATTTAGATATTATTAAATACTTTATTACTCTTTGATATTCTAAATAAAATAAATTTTCTTTTTGTAATGTAATATCCTAAAACTATATTTAATATATAAAATCTATATTAATTAATATAGAAAAAAGATAATATAACTACCCATTTTGTTTCGTTTAATCCTTAGGATAATATAGAGGGTTATTATATTTTATTTTCGATAAATAAAAATTACTATACTATATCCTTAAATATTATTTTAATATTTTATATAGTTATCTCCTTAAATAGGATTTATAGGATTTTTAGTTATTAGTTCAGTTCTTTATATTAATACAAAAAGTCCTACTAATATAAAAACTTTTTCTTATAAATTATTTAATAATTTTACTAATTAAATTAAAAAAAATAAAGAAGGGCCTTTAGTAGCTAATTTATTTTCTTCTAATATTAATAACTCTTTATTTTAATTTTATTATATATTTTAGAGTAACTATAAACTATCTTCTTTATTTATCGGATATACTAAAGTATATCTCTTTTTTATTATATAGTCTATTATTTAATAATTTATATTTTTAACTAAGAGAGAACCTAATATAGGGATTTGTCTAAGTTTTTAGGTTTATTATTAGACTAAATTTACCGAAGATATTAAATAAGACCTAATTACGAATACAAAATAAGTTTAGTAGCTTTAATAGAGGTTTAAGAAAAATAATTAAAATAACGCCGATAACTATTATTTAGCTATAGATCCTTATCAATTCAAGTCTTTACTTTAATAATATTTCGCTATATATAATAAATTAATAGAAAAGGCAAATTTTTTAAGCTAGATAAAAATAAAAGAGTTATATTTTTATTATTAGAAAGATATAGATCTTTAATAACTAACAGATTTAATTTTAGGAGTCTATCGAAGATTCTTTTAAGGATTAAATAAATAAATACCTTAACCTTTAAAAGTATCTTAAATTATCTAAGAGATAAAGGTTTACTATTAAACTTAGGATAATTATTAAAGAAAATCTACTTTATTATCTACGTTACTACCTTAATAATATTACGCGTATTTGACTAGTTACTATAAATTAGTTTTTAGAAGTAATACTTCTCTTAATAAATACGAGCTTTAAGTTTATCCTTAATTATACTAATACTATACTAGATTTTATACATATAGACGTTTTAGCTATTTATAAGATATACTATTTAAAGATATACTAAATAAGTTAATACCGAAGTAGCTATTTTATTTATAGATATTATTATAAACGTACACTATAAACAATACTAAAAGTAATATTTAAGTAATAATATATAATTAATCACGAAGAACTAAATATATCTATAATAGAGATAGTTCCTATATATCTAATCCTATTATATTAATAGATATTTTAGTAAATAACTTAGTAAATAATAGATATATAATATACTCCGGATATATTACTAAGACTAACTAATTGTATACCGAGTCTAGTTATATATGAGTAACCGTTCGATTAGTAAAAGTAGTATTTATTATAATAGTTAGTTAATAGCTACTCTCTATATCTTGTGTCTACCTAGTTACTTATTTAAGATAGGTTAAATCCCCTTAACTAGTCGGCGATTATAGGGTTCGTAATAACCGATAAGGTTTATTATTTTAATTTCGGAAATAGAATTTATATACTTGAGATAGTGTGCTATTAAGTAGTTAGCTAAGGTAAATACAATAATATATAAAATAGATTAGAATAATATTAAGTTATTAATAGAAACCAATAAAGTTATATTAAATACGAACTATAATTATTTATTAAAAGTAACTATTTTTAATCCTTCAAAACACGATATATTATATATAGATAGAACTACTAAACCTAATTAAAACCGATTTCATTATTAGTATAGTTTTTAGGACTAGTGGCAATACAATAATTATCTAGAAAGAAAGTTATTATATACTCGTATTTAAGATAAAATTCGCCACAAAAAATAAGATAAAAAGAGAGAATAAAGCTATTAGTAAATATATATTCGATAGATATAAAGGATTCGCCTTTTTTTATTTAAAGGATTACCTTATTATACTTATTATAGATTCGTTATAACGATCTTTTATATTTTATCTTAACTAAGTTAAAAGCTAGTTTTATTAAAGTTATAGATATTTTTTACCTTAATTTTAGCTATATATAGCTCTAGATAATCGAACTAACTTACTGAATATTTAATATCCTCTATTTATAGATAGCCTCTCTCGGTTAGTTTTTATTTTATTAGCTATAGGTCTAATAGGAGGCGTTTAATAAAATAATAAATCTAATTTATTAAAATGCGTAGCGACGCGTTATCTATAGCGTTCCGTTTTAAAATCTAATTTACGTAGTCCTTAAGTATACTAACTATAGACGAAACTTATAGAGAATCGAAATATCAAATCTAGTGAATAATTACCTTTTTTTACGAATCGTTTATACTCTATTAATAGAAATAGTAACGACTATTCTTAGTAAATAACTATAAATTCTAACGCGAAGGCGGCTATAAAGAACGTCGAATTTACGCGTAAATCTAGCGACTTTCAGGGGTTTTCGCGTTTAGCTACTTTATATACTTTATTTACTAAGGCGATTTTCGATATTTTCGTTAAATTTTAGTATACTAAGTATATAATAGAAAAGAAATAAAGAGAAAAACTTTTGTATTAGTATAATAGACTAATAGTTAAAAATACTATAGGTCTAACTCGAGGGGATAGCTAATATATAAAGAGAAGAGTACTAATTACTTAAAAAAAAGGAAGTAAAATAGATAAACTTATTAATATAGTATTAGACCTTTACTAAATTATAGATACTTTATAGATAGTTTTTTCAATAGTATTAAAGATATTATTATATATTATTATATATTCTTATTATATTAATTATTTTTAGCGAATTATATATATATATATATCTTCTCTTCTATCTATTTATTAAATAATTAATGATATTAAATAAATTATAATAGAATATAGATAGTAATATAACTTTATAAAAAGGATTTTATAGCTATAATTATTATACCGCTACTATAATACCTTCAATAATATCTCTATAAGAAAGATATATTGAATAATTTCGAAAAGATTATTTTTTGTAACTCTTATTTATTACTAGCTATTAGTAATTTATATCGCTTATAATAACGCTATTATTTTTAAAGAATATAATTTAATCCTTCATAGCCTAAATAAATATTATTATTATTTATATTAATATAATAAATCTAAGATAATTATAGATACTATAGCGGTTATCTTCCTTTAGACTCTATCGCGAAGTCTTTAATTCTCTAGCTAACTATATAATATATATCGCTAAAGTCTAGACTTATCCTTATACTTTAAATAAACTATACTATATAGCTAAAGGTCTAGTAATACTCTATAGTTTTGATTTATTTTACTATATTAAAATTTAAATAGCTTCTTTAATATTAATTAATATAAACTAGATATAATATATTAGAAAAGAAATTAATATATAGTATACTAATCCCCTAATATATG
Source organism: Penicillium alfredii (assembly GCF_028826965.1). Taxonomy (NCBI): domain Eukaryota; kingdom Fungi; phylum Ascomycota; class Eurotiomycetes; order Eurotiales; family Aspergillaceae; genus Penicillium; species Penicillium alfredii. The sequence goes on from NW_026622709.1 coordinate 376,610, forward strand.
TATAGTAATAAGCCTATAAAATATAGATTAAATCAAGATATTAATAACGTTTGAATTAAGCTATTATTATATATTATATATAGCTTTTTCAAAGAGTTCTTAATCCAATTTATATCTTTTATTATCTAGATAACAGTATAATTAAAAAATTCTAAGTTTTGGTTATTATTATATTAACTTAATAGGGTTAAAATTAAGCGAATACTAAGACTAGTTAATAATATAAATCCTATAATTTTTAAGCTATTTTATATATTGTGTAAACTTTTATGTTTTTTTACTAGAATATTAAATATAGTTTATATATAAATAAAAGATCTTTTTTTTAGAAATTTTTAAATAGAGATCTATAATATAACTTTACTAAGATATATTTTTATTATAATTAATTACGATTATCTTTATTTAGCTAACTATTAATATAGATTTTAGCTTAAACTATCTACAAAATATCTTTATTATTATTTATAATATTTATAGGATTATTTTAATATATTTTAAAAATAAATTAAAAACGAATTGTACTTTAGAATACGATATTTTTAGACTAAGTATTTAATAAAGAAATAGAATTATTTTTATCTAAAAATTATATTTATTCAATATAAAAAATATATTTCCTTTATATAATTAATATTAAGAGTTATAATTATCTTTGAATTTTTTTTTCAATTGTTAACGCGTCGAATTATTAACTTCAAAAATAAACAAATATATTTTATTTACTTTAAAGACTCTATAGTCTATTTAGGGGTTCTATATAGTATCACTATAATATTATATTTATCTATTTAATATAGAATAAAGGTCTTATAGATATATTAGTATATATATCTATATAATAATCTTCTTAATATTTAATATATTAATTATTTTACGAATATATTATATAATAAAGATACACGATAGTTAATCGATCTATCTATATATATTAGTTAGGCTTCTACTTTAGATAATCTCTATAACTATATTTATTTTATTATAACTCTAGTAGGTTTTTTAAAGAATCTAATACTTAAGTTCCGTATTTTCTATTTAATTATCTTAGTTTATAATCATACTATAATATATTTTAATAACTATATTATCTACTAGCCGTCCACTCGAGTCGGACCTATAGTATTTTTAGCTATTAGTCCTCTATACTAATACGTAAATTCTTATTTATATGTAAATTTTTCTCTTTATTTATCTTCTTTATTATATATTTAGTATACTAAAATTCGACGAAATATCTAAAATTATCTTAATTAGGCCTACGAAGTAGTAAAACACGACTAAAAACCAAAAAGCGCGTTACTAACACGTAAATTCGATATTCCCTATTAATAACTTCGCGTTAGAATTTATAGTCATCTACTAAAAATAGCTACTATGCCTATTAATAAAGTATTTAATAATTTATAAGATTTATAAGAAAAAGTAGTTATTTACTAGATTTAATATTTTAATTCTCTAAGTTTCGCCTATAATTAGTATAATTAAGGACTACGTAAATTAAATTTTAAAATAGAATACTATAGATAACGCGTTGTTATACGTTTTAAATAATTAGATATATTATTTTATTAAACGCCTCTTACTAGACCTATAGCTAATAAAATAAAAACTAATCGAGAGAAGCTATCTATAAATAGAGGATATTAAGTATTTAGTATCCCAGTTCGATTATCTAGAGCTATGCATAGCTAAAATTAGGGCAAAAGAAATCTATAACTTCGATAAAACTAGCTTCTAATTTAGTTAAAGTAAAATATAAAAGGTTATTATAGCTAACCTATACTAAGTATAACAAAGTAAGCCTTTAAATAAAAAAGGTAAATCTTTTATATCTATCGAATCTATCGTTACTAACGACTTTATTCTCTCTTTTTATCTCGTTTTTCGCGGCGAATATTATCCTAGATAATAATATATAATAATTTCGCTTCTAGATAATTATCGTATTATTATAAGCCTAAGAAGATATATAAATAATAAAATTATATATGACTAGCTTTAATAGTTTTAAATTTATACTACCTCGCGCGCGAAAGGTTAAAAATAGCTATTTTTAATAAATAATTACGGATCATATTTAATATATAAATTTATCGATTTCTATTAATAACTCAATTTTATTCCGATTTATTTTATATCTTATATTACTAATTTTAGCTAGTTACTCGATAGCTAACTATTTTAAGTATATAAATACTATTTTTAAAGTCGAAATAGCGAACTCTATTAGTAAAGTAGTAACGTAGATAATAAAATAGATTTTCTTCAAGAATTACCCCGAATTCAATAGCAAATTTTTATCTCTTAGATAATTCGAGATATTTTTAAAGATTAAGATATTTACCTATTTAATTTTTAGAAAATCTTTAGTAGACTCTTAAAATTAGACTCGCTAGTTATTAAAAGTCTATAACTATATATAATTAGGATCTAACTCTTTTATTATTTAATTTAATAAGTTCTTTTTTATTAATTCGTCGTATATAGCAAAGTATTAATAAAGTAAGGACTTAAACCGATAAAGTTCCGTAATTAAATACAAATTTCTAACGTTCCTTTAATTATCTTTTTAAAACCTTTATTGAAGCTACTAAACTCGCCTTATATTTGTAGTTAGTTCCCGTCTAATATCTTTACTAAATTTAACCTAAAAAGGTATATAAAAATTATAGATAAATTCCTATATTAGGATCTCTCTTAGTAAAAGATAGGAATTATTAAATTATAGATTATATAACGAAAGAGATATACTAGAATATTTAACGAGCGAGAAAATAGGTAGCTTTATAGCTACTCTGTATTCTATAATAAAATTAGAATAAGTAGATAGTAATATTAGAAGAAAGCGAATTAATTATTAAAGACCCTCTGCTATTTCTTTTAATTTACTTAACAAAATTATTAAATAATTAATAAATAAAAAGAAAAGTTTACGTATCGGTCTAAAGGACTAATAGCTAAAAATACTATAGATCCGACCTGAGGGGGTAGCTAGATAGTAAATAAATTAAAGATACACTAGTCCGCGGAATATATAGAGTAGATCTATAATAGTTACTAGAAATCTAGAACTAATTTTTATCCCTAGAAATCTTTATATATAATTAATCTTATACTTATTATTATTAATACTATCGTTTAATATAGATAGATATATATTATATTATTATAGAACTTATATTAAATTAAATAAAGAGACGTAAAAGTAATATATAAATCGTAATAATAGATCTATATAAATATAATATTAAAATCTATGTCTATATAGAGGACTTCAATGGCTAAAAATATTATTCCTTTTATACTACTCAAGATATAAGATAACGAAATAATTAGTATACTCTATTAAATATAGATCCTAGTCTATCTTTATTATGCGATAATAATTAATAAAAATAAAGGCTAGATACTATAACGCATAAAAATATAGATCTTTATATTTAATAAGTATTATATATAGATAGTTATAAAAGTAATAGATATTTCGAGTCTAGTGGTTCTTTATATAAAGAGTGTAGAGAAAATATACTATATAATATATACTAAGATATATTAAATAAGATAATTATAAAATATTCAAGGTATCTTTAATTATAAAAAGTCATATAGATAGAGTAATTGTTACGAACCGTTAACTGGTTACGGTGAGTAGAATCCTTAAAGGGTGATACTTCTCTTAGAACACTACGAGCCTTAAGTATAGTCCGTAACTATACTAATGCTACGTAGGGCCTTAGATAGACTCAGGTCTCTAGGGTACTTATAAGATATAATAGTTAGGGCGCTGATTAAGTTAGTTATTTAGGGATCGAGGATCGCTAAGTAAGCTCCTAAGATCGTTAAGGTTTTTTGGCTTTTATAGTTGAACTATAAACTAGTACTCAAGTAACAATAGTACAATTGATTACAAAGAACTAGATATATTATAGTGAATAAGTATCCTTATATATCTATTAGTTATATACTATAGTACTAGTCCTAGTATAGGGTATATAGTATACCTATAGTCCCCCCTATATACCGTCCTATATACCATATTACGTGACCCTTATAGTTTAGTTCCTTCTTCCCGTGGGTCGATTAGCGTTGCTTCTTCTGTCTGTGCCGCACTAACGCCTAGTTGCGACGAGGTTCGTAATAGTAATATAAAGTAATATAGAGTGATATCGTTAGTTATTATATATATAATACAGAATTTATATAACCATGTAAATATATATTTCAATAGAACCTATTTATTAGTAAAAAAGAAGAAAAGGTAGAAGAACTATATTTAATAATATTTAATACAAAGTAGCGAATTATAAATAATAAAGGTTTTCTATTCTCTATCTACCTATTATTATATAGGGTACTAGTTTTTGTTATCACTCTTTTATATTATTTATCTTTTATTAATTCTCTTCTTTTTTTAGCTCTATCTTATAAATCCTTTTTAATAGGTTTTATAGTTATATATTAATTAATAAATCTAGTAATAGAAACCTATATCTATATTACCTATCTAAAAGTATAGTTATATATAGTATGTGCTATATAAAACTCAATAATTTTAATTATAAATATATTTATATATTTATATTGTATACTTTTTTTGAATATCTTTATATATTAAATAAATAGTAGATAATTAAAGTTTATATATAATATTTTTCTATCTATATCCTTTTATAAGAGTTATATATTATTAAATATAGCTAGATCTAAGAAGATTAATCTTTCTATAGAAACGCTAACTAACCTTTGAAAAAGCCTTGTTTAATTTTTAATTTTTTATCTTCATAAACCACTATTTTATAAATATAGATATATTTTAGAGTATATTTGATCTATTCTATAGCTTAATTTATTCTTTTTTTTAAAAAAAAATTATTTTCTTTATATAGATTCCTATATAAATTTAGAGAAAAATTAGAACTTGAAGTTAATTAGGTAGATTCTAAAGATGTTATTTAAATCTAAATTATCTTTTATACGAATAATTCTATTATAAAAAAGAAAAGATATCTATATCTATATATATATATATTTAATTGTTATTATATTTAAAACCTTTAGAAAGATATATTATGTATTATTATTAAAATATAAAGTTTTATAATATACTTAAAATTTAGAGTGTAACTAGGTAGACCTATAGTATCTATATTACTATTTAATACAAACTATCTATATATACTATAGGTTTTAGCTAGTTAGTAAAATATAGTATAACGCGTAGCTTTAATCCTATAATTTAAAGCAAATTCCTAGATTCTCTTCTTTTTAATATATATGCAATATTATAAATATTTTAAAATATATTAATAGCCTTCGTGTTATATTTATATCCGATTAGTCTTCTACCGTAAGGCTATTATAAATACTATATATATTATATTATCCTTTATATTATTCTTATTTAAATATAGCTAGATATAATAATAAATAGCGATAAATAGTAGTATTATTCTATTAAATAGTACTAGTAGTTATAGTAGTAATTAGATAGCCCCTATATTGTATAGAGTTTCTAGATAACTGTCTATCTAGTCGATCTATAATAATATTATTAATCCTCTATAGAGATTTAGCGATAAGTATAAGATTTTTAAAAAAATAAACTAAATAAAATATTATAGTATTTATAGATAAGATTTTACTAAATAGTGATATCGATATATAGATTATATATCTGAAGTATATCGAATAGTAAATAGTACTAGATATTTAGTGATACAAAACTAAAGCTATATTATTCTTCTATATACTATTACTATATTCTTTATTCTATTAAATATAGACCTTATTATTAACTTTACTAATATATATAGTATAAACTAAGTAATTATATAAAATTCAGTACTATATAAAAACTTTAAAATTCGAAATATTATAATAGTAATCTTTCTATCTTTATTAAAACTAGGGTTTTAAAGCTTATTTTAGAACTCTAATTCTAATCTACCTATACGTTTACTTAGAACCCCGGTTTTAATGTATCTACGTAAAAAGATTAGCTAGTTAAGTTAAAATTTTTAAGGATCTTAAAGTAAAGTTAAGGTAGGAATTACGGTTTTACTAGGTTCTTTAGGTTATTCGGGTTATTTAGATTAGATTTATATAAAAATAGATCTAATATTATTATTTAGTAGGTATCTCTTATCTCTTTTTTTTTACTTTCTTATTTCCCTACGAGATTAATTTATTATATTATAAAATCAATACTTTAACTTCCTATCCCCTCTCTCTATAATAATAAAATAGATAATCTTAGTTATCTAATATTATTAACCCTTTGAATTACTCTATCTAGTAATTAATATATATTTAATTAAGATTTTCTCTAACTAAATATCTCTTTAAAAGCCCCCTCTTCCTTTATATATATTAGATCTAACTAAAGGAAGGTTTTTATTCTCTACGATAGAATAGTATATAATGACTAGATAGATTAGTAGCTCTAGACTAATTTTAGGAGAAAGAGTAAGATTAACTAGGATTCAATATAATATATAGAGATCTAGAGTAGCTATTATTAGATTACTTATAATATAGATAATTTACTAAAGATTATATATTAATATTATAGAGCTATTCTTAAGTATCTTTATACTATTAAGTTAAAGATAAATAATAAGATATAGTATTATAGTATATTAATAATATAGAAGTATCTTAAGATAACTAGGTATTTAAAGAGTAAATAAAGAAAGAGAGTAAAGATAACTTATTTTCTAAAAAAAGATATATATTTCTATATTTTAGTTATTACTATTTTACTAATTTATTATAGATACATATATTAGGAAAAATCTCTAGTCGATATATCTTTTTTATAAAAAGCTTAAAAAGAAGATATCCTATAGTTTCTTATATTTAATTAGCTTCTACTCTATCTTATTAAGTATCTAATATTTTAGCGGTTTATTTCTCAGGCTCGTTACTTTTTATTATTACTAATAATCCTTTTTACTAATATAATCTACCGCTGGCTAAAAAGCTTTATTTAAAATTAATAAAAATATAACTTTCGGACGTTATCTATTAGCTTAAAGATATCGATCATATTAGACTACTAGATATCTCTATTCTTATAGGCATTTATAGTTATATAAACTATTTTATTAATACTAACTAGGTCTACTATAAAGTGTTACTTAAGTTTAGGCCTTTTTATGAAATATATATTAGTACAAATCTAAATAGTATTATTTTTTAAGCTCTTATAGAGTATAATCTTAAATCGCGAGTATTTAGATTAATAATAGATAATATATCTAGTAATAAGACTTCAGTAGATTCTTTTTAATAAGCTTTATTAAATAGTATTATTATTATCTAGATCCTATATCTTTTTTATATTATTTAGCTTAGTCTTAATTAGCTTTTTAATTGTATTAAGATAGTTTTATTAAATAATTTAGCTTTATAAATTAAATAGAGAAATAATTAAGATTAGCTTAAATAAATACGTAGTACTAAAGGTATAAGATATTTTATATCTTTAATAAAGTCTACTATCTTACGATCTATATAAATATAAATCTTTAACGCCGAGAGATATTCTATAATCTCTAGATATTAGATATTAAACTAGTACCTATCTAAAATATAAGAATTTAATAGAATTTAATTTTCTTAATATTTTATTAGATAAAATATCTATATACTATCTTTACGTTATTTTATATAGAGTATAATTACAAAAAGATATTATTTTAGAATAAGAAATAATATTAGATTAACTATCTTTATATTACTAAACTATTCTATAATTATATAATTTAGCTATTAAAGACCTAAGATATTATAGCGTATTATATATTTAAGATTTATAATAAACTCTTTAAGTATCTTAAATAGTTAATAAAATAACTACGACGAAAACGCGTTTTTTAGAAGTAATAAATATTTTATATATTAAAAGCTAGTTAGATAAAGCTTAATAAATACTACTCTTAAACTAATAATATTTAAGGGTATATCTATATAGTTAATATAATACTAGTACTAATAAATAAGTTTAAGTTCTTTATAAAGGATTAGGATTAGAAATAGCGTAATATCTATTGTAAGTCCTTTAAATAGGCTCTTATTGTATATTAAGAGTAACTTTTAACTCTTAATTAGTCCTTAAATAGATCTTATTTAGTAACTCGGCTAAACTTAAAATTTAATAAGATATAATTAAGTGCTACTACTAATAAAATAATCTAATATCTTAATAATAGTGTATTTAAATTTAGTCTTTATAAAATTATATTAATTAATTAATAGATATTATTTATATTATATCTCTTACGTTCTAGAGAGAGTACTAAATACGCTTTCTAATAATTATTATCTTTATATAGGATATACTCTCTTTCCCTATAATAAGTATAGGAGTTAAGTAGCTCTTTAATATTACTTAGGATATCTATTATTATTATTATTAAAAGATAATAAAATTATAGATAATTAAAGAGTTAATAATATTTCTTTATATTTTAAGATTTAATATTAAAAAATAAGAGATAAAGCTTTTTAAGAAATTCTTCTTTTATAATAGAATAAAAGCTATAAAAAAAGAGAAAAATAAAAAACTTAATAAAATTAAGACTAATCTAATTAGTAATACTAAAAATAAGATATTATAATTAATAATAAAAGAGGGCTAGATAAAATAAATAAGATAGATAAAGTAAATAAGCCTTAGTTATTTCTATCTAGAAATAATACTTAGATATAGGCCTTAAAATAGAAATATAAGAGTCGAGATAATAATATCTTTAAATATTATTAGTTGGACCTTAGTAATAAATAAAATATATTATTTTTTATTTTCTCCTCCGCGTAGATCTATTAGAGCTAGGGTTCTAAATATCTCTATTAAAACTATGGTTTTAATCTATCTAAATATTATAAGATACCACTTTCCTTTTAAGCGATAAGCTTCTTAATTTCTTTAAACGATTAGTATATTAGAAGATAAATAGGATATACTTATTATTATAGCTAATCCGCGGTTTATCTTAAGATTAATTTAATTTACTTATAAAGGAAATATTTAATATTATAGGCAAAAAATATATAATTTATATAGTCACAGGCCTTAGTATATATATTACGTTTATGACCTAAATTAAGGCCCCGGATCTAGTCCGGGTTACCTAATTGTAACCCAGACCCAACCCGGACCTAACCCGGGCTAGGTTAGGTCTGGGTTATATTGGGTCGTGCGGAAGTCTATGAATAATATAGTTTTTTTTTTTTATATATAAAAGCATTATTATAAATAAGATTGATTTATATTCTATATATTTAATATACTATAATACTCGTCTATATATACTACTTATTTATAGATTACGTTAGTGAAGGTCTATTAATTAATCTTTTTATTAGAAATTTTTATAAAGACCTTTGAATTAATTATTATTCCTTTTTTGATTATTTTATTAAAATATATTCTCCTACTAGAAATATATATCGATAAATATATAAATCGCTCCTATAATTATACTCTTTATTTAATTTAAAAAGGGGGTTATATTAAATACCGTAGATGGCTCGTAATAAATAGTAGATATTATATATTCGATTATTTAAAGATATTTAGAAATAGTAGATAGTGTCCTATTAACTAGACACTAATTACTAGTCTCTCTCGATCCTAGCGAAGTGCCTTTTGAGTAGAATCACTACTAAATAAAATATTGTAACTGCTACGTAAAGCCTAAGGCCTCCGATAGTACAGTGACACAGCAAAACTTTTAACACCCCCCGCCCTACACCCCTATTATTATATAATATTCTGCCAGCAGAAAATATCAAAAATATATCAAAAAAAGGGATGAATTTGATTAATATACTATATACCAACCCTGACTCTCTATAGTTGCTTCAACACGATGAGGCATACTCTCTGTGAGATACACTAAATACCTTAATTCCAACTACTACTATACCTCTCTCGCTATAGCCACCAAAATCGCCTTTGTATTGTTATTATTTAGTATATATACTAAATCAGGACGAATCTTATAGATTTTCGCTTTTAGCAAGGCCTAGAGGTTCTTAATTAGATTTAAATCTAGCGAATAAGGTAGCTATTCTATTATCTCGATCCCTATATTATACAAAGCCTCGCGTACGATAACTATAGTATAGATAGGAGTATTATTATACTAAAAAATCCTATCTTTATTCGATATCAAAATTGGTAGGACTCGACGATATAAATCCTCAATAACGAATCGATTTATACCTCCTCTTTCTAAATTTGGATCTCTAAATAATAGGATTAATTTAGTACGTTCTAAAGCACTAGAAAAAGCACCCTAAAATATCTATTTAACCTATTTTCCGCGATATGGTAATCCTTAATATTAGCCTTTTTTTAGCTAATCTTTTAGGCAAATAAAGGTCTATTCTCTTCGAATACTAATCCCTCGCTTAACTATATATTTATTAGACTAATATACACGAGCCCAATTTATAGGCTAAAAGTGTCGATATCGGAGGGCCTATCTAAGTCATTTTAGAGTATATTTATCGGTTAAATAAGGTCGCTAGCTATATCGCTATTTTCGAAGGTTTTTAGTATTCAAAAGGCGTCGAATCGAGTTATATTCTACCTATAATAAAAATAAAATATTAATATAAATATAAAAAAAATAGATATAAAAAGATAAATTATAAACTTTATATAAAACCTTAGTAAGCAAATCCTCGCGAGTAACCTTAGGGTCACTATAAATTACATTAAGAATTCGCTCTCGATCAGTATTATCAAGCTTCTTTAGATAGCCAGAACGAGGCTTCGATATACTATTAATTCGCTCTCGATCTTTTTTGATAGTATATCGAATACCAGAGAGCGAAACCCAAGGGTATCGCTTATATATACGCTTATATCCCCAGCCAGCAGCTTAGGATAGTTCGTATATACGCTCGCGAAGCGCAGGGGTCAATTCTGATCGAGGGGCCATAATATAGAGAGAATATAATAAATATGATGAATATGATGAATATAATAAAAATTCAGGGGTAAATATCAAATATTTTGATAGATGCATATAGTAGGCGGTGTGGCGGTATGGATGTGGGTCAATTTTGGGGTGTTGAAAGTTTTGCTGTGTCACTGTATATTATCTTTATAGTTAGAGTATATATAGATATAAAGATAAGCCCTTTTATAGTTTATAAAATATAATATAAAAATTTCTAAAATATTTTATAACTAATATTTAGTTAAAATAGTATACTCAATAATACTATTAATTGTTAATTACTATATTATCTCTTAAATTGGAGTTTCTATTAGCTATTAGTAAGCTTTGCTCTATTCCCTATATATAGTAAAAAACGTATAATAGAAGTAAATAGTAGGCTAAGGCTTTCTTGTATCTTTTCGCGTAGTACCGGAAATATAATATTATCTATAAAACTGAAAGAGTTTCTAACCTTAAATCTCGTGTATAATACTTTATAGATAGCTAGCTATCCAATTAGCCTATAAAAATCTGGAGTATATTATCTTTTATAAAAAATCGAAAAGATCCTTCTAGTATCTAGCTAAATAAACTAACTTTGTCTTTATTATACTTCTATAAAAAGTCTAGTATTTATAATATTTAGCTCGACAAGTTCCCGTGGATTATAGCCTCTATAAAATAGTAACTCTGGTTATAAGTCTAATTTGTCTCTACTATTTTTCTATAACTATATATATCTTTGTTTCTTTAACCCTTTTTTTCTTTTATAATAAGACTTATTTACTTTTTTATTTATTTTTTTATATATATAAAGCTTAACTATTATAATAAATATAAATTATACTAAAAGCTAATAATATATTATAGTAAATATCTATTTATCTAAGTTAGTTAAACTTTATAATAATATATTAGATATATTTAATTATTAAAACCTCTACTTTTAATATATATTTCTAAATATTAAAAGAACATCTAGAGTAAAATTAGATAAACCTTATTATATAAACTAGTAATAAACTCTAAGTTTTATAAGAGATTTAAAAAATACTAATCTTTAACTCTATATAAAGGGTCTACCAAGATAGTAAGGCATAAGGTTATTCCTAACTAACGGAAGGGGTGAATTAGGTGATATTATATAATCCCAAAGGAAGTCAGAACTTATTACTTGATCTATCCTATAGTAGAATAATCATAATATATAATAGAGATCTAGTTATTTATATTATCGATAATACGCGGAGTTACGAAGATATTATATAATAAACTAATACTCTTATATCTAGCTAGTAAAATAAGATTTAGTTTTAATAGAAAAAGATATACTATTTTCTTTACTCCTCTCTCTTATTTCCTTATTTAATCGATAGGCCTTATATCTTACTAAATATATTTTTTATAATTCTAAATCTTCCTCTTTAATTACCTAAAGAAATAAAATAATCTTATAAACCTGATCTATTATAATATATTAGAGTAATACCCCTAGAAAGATATTATAAACCCCTCTATCTAAAACTAACTAAACCTAACTAGATAAAGTCCTATAGACTATCTAAGAAATAATCAAAAAACTTTAATATCTATCAAATTTATAATAAATAGTCTAATAAATAAGAAGTTAGATTAAATAAAGGAATACTACTAAACCTATAGTAAATTAATAATAAAATTAGGGTTTATCTCTTATAAAAGATAAAGATAAGATTAAGATTCGAAATATTCTAATATTTTTAATCTATTTCTCTTTTTAGTAAAAAAAAATAGCTTTTAGATCTCTCTTTTATTTTTAAAAAAAACGCTATAGAAATATTATAATAATAAATAATAAATTATTATAGCTCTATTATATATAGAATATATTTATTAGTAAAGATAGTATCGGTATATTACTAAGAAATCTAAGAAAAAATAGCGAAATATTAATATTTTATAGATTTATTTTAAAAATTAGACTCTTTCTTTTATTAAAGATACTATAACTCTTAAAATTAATATTATAAAGTAACTATAAAAAGTTTATTAACACCTAAAATAGAATCCGTGAGAGCTTTATATCTTTTTAGATTTATTAAAGTAATATTCTTTTTTACTAAAATAAGAAAAAAAGGGTATTTACAATATTCTCAAAATTTATCTATAATCTTAAGCGATATATATAAGAATATATATGTAAGTTACTTAAAAACTAAGATAGGATAGTATCTCTAACTATATATTACTAAAGATTATTATAATTAATATAGAAATAAAAAAGCCCTGAAACCTTTAAAAGACTTATAAATAAGTAATTTTAGATAAATTAATATTAGCTAAACTATAAACTTTAAAGATTCAAAAAAAGGATCTAAGAAAAGAAAAAGAATCTAATTAGAAAGAATAAAAAAATTTTCGATATTATATTTATTAAAACAAAACTTATCTCGTTAATTATTGCCCTAATAAATTAAATAAAAAAACTAGTATATAAATAATTACTTAGATCGAGTTAGAAAATAATAATAAATTAGTCTAAATCCTACGTGGCTAATTTTATTACCTTAAATAGGAACTATAACTCGTTTTTATATTCTAATACTGTTATAGAAAGAAATCAAAATATATATAGATATAGATATCTACGTTAAAATTAATATTATTAGTATTAAATTCGCGGAAAAATATAAATTATAAAAAACTGTAAAGGGTCTACTAAGATAGTGAGATATGAGGTTATTCCCAACTAACGGAAGGGGTGAATCAGGTAACATCACATAATCCTGAAGGAAGTCGGAACTCGTTACTTGATCCACTCTACAGTGGAATGATCACGACACACAATAGAGACCCAGTCGTTTATATCATCGATGATACGTGGAGTTACAAAAGATGTTATATAATAAATTGATACTCTCGCGTTAAGCTAGCAAGACAAGATTCAGTCTTGACAGTAATAAAGATATACTGTTTCTCCTACTCCTTCCCCTTATTTCTTTACCTGATCGATAGGCTTTATACCCTATTAAGTATATCCTTTACAAAAACGAAGCTATTATTAGTATTATTTTTGTAGGGTGAAAAGACTTTTTCTCTCCTACGCTATACTTGTCGTGTTTCGTTATCTGTTTTTTACTGTTCCTGTTATTTCCCGTCTTCTTTCTGTGACAGCCGACGCGTTCTATTACTCTTTCGCCCATCTTCCTATAGTATACTAAGTGCTTTCGGACTAAGGTTAAGGTGTATAACTCTAAGTCGCTCTTTATTATCGAATATAAACTAGATATAGTCAGTGGTTTCGGTTACCTATCGGTAATATTCTACCTATAACGCGTTATATAATATCGTACGTTCTGCGGTATCTTATTTTAATTTATACTAATATTCTTTAGGTTATAGAGGGTATAGTTAGGAACGCCTATAATCTATAGATAATCTTTAATTAGCTAATAAGGAATTCCTAGAGTCTCTAGCTAAAGATACTCTTAAAGAGGGGGAGGAAAAGAAGAAAAAGAATAAATAGAAAAAAGATATATTAATCGCGGCCGGAAAGGCTATAATAGAGATTATAAAGACTTTTAATATAATAAAATTAGTATATTATTATTAGTTTCCTTTTACTATTACTTATAAATTGATTATAATAAATAGGGTTTATTTATATTAGTATAATTCTATTAATATTCTAATAAATCTAATATAAAATTTATATAATATATATTACTATCTATTATTAGGATATAGCTATTTATATTTTTCTATTTAAGAATCTCTTAGAGAAGTATCTCTAAAAAATCTAGTTCTAGTAGCTTCTCTATTTAGTTCTAAAAAATAATAGTTTTATATATTACGCTATAACGAAATAAAGGCTCCTAGCGGCCCTATAGATAATATCTTAGAATAAATATAGTCCCGATCCGGCGGTCCTTAACCAGACTAATAATTCTAATATTAAATATCGCCTAAAGTAGTTACAAAAGAATTTCTTTATTCTTATTCCTAAGTTTTAAGTAGAGTTTTATATTTATATCGCTATTTTATAGTAATAATAATAGTATTATTCTTATTCTAGTAACGTTTTAGTAGCTTTCTATTTAGTCTATAGGATTTCTTTTTAAGTAATATCTTATCGTTTTTATTTTTATTTTTTATATTTTATAATAGCTTTTTTTATATTTATTATATCTTTCTCTAGGATCTACTAATTATATTTTAATAGCTAACTTTTCTATTTAACTAGAAAATAGGATTTCTTATTAAAATATTAATAATAATCTTTTACTTTTTTAATCTTCTATTTATTATTATTTTATAGTTCTAGTATTAGTATATTCTTATTATTATTTTATTTTTTATCCCTCTAATTCTAAGATTTAAGAAATAATATATAAAATACGTTATAAACCCGATCGTATTAGTTTAGTAGAACTAGTTAATATATTTACGATCTAATCTTCTCGAGAATTCGGAGAGGTCTAATAAATTTAAATATATTATTTTTTATTATTTTTAATCTTAAATTTTTTGTTAATAAAATAACTAAGTCTCTATATTTAAATAATATCTTTTTATAAGTTTTATTATAGTATTTTATTTATATTTCTATTATTTTTCGCTATTATTCTATTAAGCCTCGCCTTAATTTTTATACTTTCTTAACGTGTATTTTTATTATTAGGACCTTTTTTAAAAATATATTATTTTTAGTATATAGTCGGAAATTAGATAAATACTCTATTAAGGTCTAGAATAGGGATTTCTCTATTATTATATTAAAAATATTATTATATATAAATTATGTATTTCTAAATAATTTTAATTATATAATCTATTTTTTATTAATAAAGTAATAAAGATAGCGTTTTAGCGTCTAGTTTACCCTCTCTATTTAGTTATCGGTTTATAGATAAAATATTATCGAAAAGCGAAGTTTAATATAGCTAATATAATATAGCTTTAACTAAAATTTACTAATAAAGAGTAATCTTTAATCTAAGATAATTCTATCTAGTAGTCTATACTATAGTTCTATTTTATTATAGAATAATTCTATAAATTCTATAATATTAATTATTATTGGTATAATAAAGAATAGGGATTATTTAATTAGTCTATTAATAATAATTAGTATCGCGTTAATTTCTTAGGTTCTATTTCTATTGTGATATCTAGGACCTGGTTACGTCCCTATAATATCTCTTATACGAGTAGTCACGTATAAATGTATATAACTTCACGTGGATATATTTAGATATATATACTTATACGGCCCTATATCTTATATAATTTATACGATCCTTTCCTAAATCTTATCTAGTAGTATATTAGGTTAAGAAGGGTAGTAACTAGTAAACTAGACGTAATAGGACGTGAATAGACTACTAAGGGACTAACCCTATCTAATTTCTAGATCTAAGATCTTTTAATAGTAATCGTGAGGGTACTCTTTTAACTATATAGCTAAAGTAAGGCCTATAGAAGGAAAGGTATATAATTCTATTTATTTAGAGAGAAAAAGAAATTATATCCTTAAAAAAGAGAACGAGACCGCTTATTTAAGTATAAACCCTTAAATAGATAAATTATATAAAATACTAAATCTATTAGAGTAAAAGATATCTTATAATTATAGAATACTCTCGATAGCTAATAACTTATATAAGAATATATTTTTAGAGCTATTAGAACTAAAATAGATATTTCTAGAGGGAATCTAAATAGTATTAAATATATTACTACCTAAAATTATAAAAATATTTATTAAAGGATTCTATAATATTCCGGACTTTAATAGTTTTATAACGATTATTTAGTATATAGCCTAGCTATATTAACGAACTTAGATCGCGGAGTAAAAGATTAAACAAGCCTAGATATATACCGCCGAAGCTAATAATCGAATCTATATATAACTATAAGGAGAAGAGTTAATAATCCTTATTTTTATAATAAATATTACTATAGCTTTAGGCGATATCTTTATATAATATATATAAAGAGATACTTTAATAAAAAAAGTCCTAAATCTAAAATAGTTTAATAAGATCTTCTAAAATAATATAGCGAAGAAATAGCTCCTTAATTATAAACGATACTTTACGGATTACTACGTATTTAGAGATCTAGATCTTCTAGAATAATATAAGATTATAATAGGAAAGGCCTATCTTATAAAAAGAGTAATAGACCGTTACTATATATATAATTAATAGATCTAAAGAGATAATATATTATAACTAACGATATAAGGTAAATTTAAGATATAGATCTAATAAGAATTTATAGAATATCTTAATAAGATATAGAGATAGAAGGCCTTTAATAAGATAAGATAAGGAGCTTAGGGATTCTAAACCTACGCGATAGGTTTATAATAAACTATATACGATATTAGCTAGGAAATCCTAGAATATATCTTTATCTATCGTTTTGTCTTTAGCTCGAACCCGATCTTATAGAAAATACAAGCCTAAGAAACTACGCGTCTAATAAGATTTAATAAGATTATCCGAAAAATTACTTAGTATAAATAAAACGTTATAATTATAGAATATATCAGATATATAAACCTAGATATTATAAATCTTTTAGCGTTAAATAAATTAAGATTCTATAGTAATAAATATTATAATTATAGAAGAGTTAGCTATATTTCGCGGGATTATTTAATCCTAAATAAGAAAAAAAATACGTAGAATTATTAGGAGCTATTTAAGAAAGAGTTAAGAAACTAGAAAAGCCACGAGATTTAGAAGATCTCGTTAGCTATATAAAAAAGCTTCTAAAACTAAAGAGATAGTATTAAAGGATTTATTAGACCCTAAATAGGCTATAGATAAATTAGAATAAAAGGAGATAGCTATAACGCTAAATATAGCTAAATATATTCATATATTATTAAATATTATAGGAGATTCTTTTATATTCTTTAATAGTACTATAAAACTATCTAGGATCGCTAAACTAGTCTAAATATTATTTAATAATAAAATAAGCTATATATCTATAGCTATTTAAGTAGTTATATAATTAAGAGACTATATATAAATCTATTATTATAAAGAATTATTTCTAGTAATCTTTTCTAATAATAAAGAAATTTAAGCTAAAGATTATATCTTAGTACTAATTTAGATAGAGATATAGATAAGGCTAAAAAAAATATAGATTATAAATTTAGAGGAATATAACTTTATTCTAGATCTAGACTTTTTTCGCGAACTTAATCCTAGGATTAATTAGGCTAATTTACGAATATTACTTTTTAATAGTAAAAGAAAACGCTATAATATAGATATAGCCCTAAGTAGCTAAATAATTATAGGGACTAACCTCTAGCTTAATCTAATCTTAATAAACTAAACCGCGTAAATAATACGTAAGTCTTATATAGAAGCCTATCTCTATATAATAAAACCTATATCTTAATTTCTAATTATATAGATAGATAAGATCGCTCCTTTTCTAGATCTAGAATTAATAAAGAAGAGAGAAATCGAAATATTAATATATTATAATCCCTAAATATATATTATTCTTTAATAATATCCAACGCTCTTTTATAAGATCCTACTAAAGTAGTTACCGCCGGAGCGATCTATCTTATACGAGATTAATATCGGCTAAGCTAATCTAATTAATATAAATATATACCCTCTTTTTTAAAAGAAGATAGATAAATAGATTTATTAGATCGCGGATTTAATCGATAAAGATCTAATATAGCTATTAAGTAGTTTATAGGATTTCCTAATTATCTTTATATATAAACTAAATAATAAATAATAGATATATATTAACTACCGCGCGTTAAACTATTTAATAGTAAAGAATAGCTATTTTTTATTACGAATATAGGAGTTTATTAATTTTATAGATAGCGTAAGCTATCTTACAAAGCTCGATCTTATTATAGGGTATTAATAGATATAAATAGGATAGAAGTTAGTCCTAAAGATAGCGTTTAATACTATCTAGGGTAAATATAACTAGTTTATAATACTATTTAGTCTCTTAAATATATCTATAATTTTCTAGATACTAATAAACTCTATCTTACGCCTTTTTTTAGGGAAGTACGTGATTATCTATCTCGATAATATCCTGATCTTCTTAAATTCGGTTAAGGAATATTATAATTATCTTAGATAAATATTAAGGTTACTAGAATAATAATAGCTATATATCTAGCTTTATAAATATATTATTATTATACGTGAATTAGACTTCTATAATTATATTATTAAGAAAGGGGTTATTTGTCCTCTACCGGAGAAATTAGAAGTTATATATATCTAGCCATAATTATAAAATATCTATTATATACGATAATTTATAGGCCTAGTAATATACTACCGATAATATATATAAAACTTTACGGATATAGTAGTTTTTTTATATAATCTATTAAAAGAGAATAACCTAGATATATAAAAAAAGAAATTCTATTTAATAATATAGATATACTCGTGCGAAGTATTATTTAATATATTTAAAGACGCCCTTTATTTTATATTAGTCTTTACCTAAATAGATCGCGTAAAACTATTTACGATCGAAATAGATATATCTAAATAGGTAATTAGGTATATTCTATATTAGCTAGATAAAAGAGGCTATTTATAGCTAATTACGTTTAATAGATATAAGCTATCGGCCGCGGAGTTAAACTACATTATTTATAAGAACGAGCTATTAGCTATTAAAGAGGCCTTTTATATATAGAAGTACTATATTAAAAATAATCGAATAATTACAATTGTTACTAACTATATAATACTATAATACTTATAGATTATAAAGATATATAGTAAATATTTAGTCTATTAAATTAAAGAATTCTAGTTATATATTTTTAAAATAAAATACTATAAAAGAGCGAAAACGATTATCCTAGATATTATTAACCGATAACCTAATTTTATATAGAATACCCTTATTAATAAGGCCTAAGCTTAGCTAGAATAGAATATCCGTCTCGCTACGCTATAAATAGTTAACAGGATCCTAGAAGAATAGTAATTAATAATTATAGAGGAATTTCTCGATACTACAACGCTTCTAGAAGACTATATTTTTAAATATATAATTAAAAAGTTCTTTTAGAACCTATATTTCTAATATACAATACTTCTAATAGAAGCCTTAGAAGCCTTATCTAATATATATTAATAATTTATTTTTATATATAATAATAGTATTAAAGTACTGTATCTAGAACCGCTATTAAAAAATAAATTAATCTAGACAATATATAATAAATTTAGATATCTAGGATTTATAGAAATAAAAAGGGTACTCTAATTCTATATTTAGTAACCTAAAATATAGTAAGATATAGAGGATTTTATATAGCGTTATTTAAATTACCAGATCTCTTAAAGAATAAAAAAGAATCTCGAACGTAAAAAGGCCTAATATATAATTATTTATAGCCTCTAATCTTTTCGGCGGTAGAGGATTAATCTTATTAGTCTATTATTAAAGATATTAAATAGGAACTAATAGATTATTATAGCTATTAACTACGTTATAGGCTAGTTAATTATATAAGTATTATTAGAGGTAATAGAAGAACGAATTAGATAATTCTTATATAATAATATTTTTATTTAGTATAGTATATCTACCGAGATTATATTAGATAATAGAATAAGTTTCTTTATAAATATAATATTATATTATATTATATAGCTATAGATATAATATAGAATAACTACTTTATATTATCTATAGATAAATAGGAAGATTAAGAATCTTAATAGATTAATAAACTAAACGCTTACGAAACTCTTAATAGATAAATCTATATAATTATAAGATAAATATCTAATATAGGCTATTTTCGTTACGCGAGTCCGTAAATATTTAATTATAAAAAAAGAGTTCGTTTTTTTTAGTATATAATAAGTATCTATATATCCTATTCGACAAGATCGTTTCGGATAACTCTAGATAGATCCTAATAAATCTAGAAATACGGATCTCCTAAGTAAACTATATAAGATCGGTAACGAACGAAGCCTTATTAAACTAGGTAATTATTATAAAATATATATAGGATAAAATAATTATAGAAACTAGCTTCTAATAAAATAACTAGATATTACTCTAGAACGAGAGCGGAAAGAAATTTAAGAGCTACTAGTTTAGGCTATATAAGATATTAAAAGCTTATTTGTTAAAGATATATATTTTATAAGAATTAGATAGCTAAGTCTTTAGGAACCTAATTAATAATACGCGATTTATTATAGTAAATATAGATAAACCTAATATACTATAGTTATTATCTATTATATATACAGCCCTCTACTATATAAGATTAAAGCTATTACAGCTATATAAGATCTAATAGATCTTTAATAGAGAGAACGCTAACCCCCTAATATATTCAGAGCTATCCACAATTTCTTAATAAGAATAAAAAGAATATAAACGCTTAAAATATAGTTTATAGTTAGTAAAAAAGAGCGTAATCACAAATTATATAATTACAAAATTAAGAGTTACTATATAATATATAATATAGCCGCGGCTATAGGAGCCGGCTCGATAGAGATAGAAATAGCTAAATATAGAGTTTACTAATATAGATAAATAGAAGTCTAAAAAGGATATTAATTTAGAAAAGAATTCTATTATTTCTAAAAGGTCAAACAAGAATAACAAACAATTATTAAAGATATATTTATTATAGGATATTAGGGAACGCGAGTATATACTATCTAATAGGCTCTTTACTATAGTTATATAATTATATATAAGAAAATAGACGCCGAGATCAGCAAGAGTATTATAGTTAGATTATAGAATAATAAAAGAGATCTTATTTTATAATAGTAAAAAGTATATAACGAGGCTATATATTTTTAATAAAGAAAAATCTAACGCTATTATAAAATTATATAAGTTAGCGCTAATTTTCTAACAAACCCCAAAAGAGAATTCCTACGCGATTATAGCTTACTCTATAGGGTATAAAAAAAAAAAAAAAAGAGAACCTATAAATAAAACGCTATCTTTAGTAGATAATTATATAGGAACTTACTTCTCTATAATATATATATTAAAAGGATTTAAGATAATCTCTTTCTCCTCTTTTTCTAGTTTAGTAGAAGGAGTTATAAATTTATTAATATCCGTCTAAATAAACTAGCCCTTTTTTAGAAGGCGACGTTTAAGGACCTATAAATTAAAGATAAGCCTTATTTTTTTAGATTATTATAGTACGCCTATTTTAGGGCACCCTTAATATCTATCTAAATATTAGTAGTCTTAAGATAAAAGGAGTACTAGTTAAATATAAATATAGAAATACTAATAATAGAGGCTACTATATAACTTTTTATATTACTAGCTATAGAGAGGCTTATAGAGGTTAAGAAACTATTAGCCTTATATTTCTATAGAGGGGCTTAAGGACTAGTACCCTCTAGACTAATTATAATAGGCTATTTAGGTAAATTACCTTTTTTAGCGGTCGGTATAGTCTTAAAGTCCTATATCTTTTTATTTAAGATCTATTTCTTAGGAGTATATAACGCGGATAGTTTTAGAGGGTAAAAAGGCTAATTAAAGAATTCCTTAGTTATTAGCTTATTTAAAGCTACGAGAGAACGAAGATTAGGATATACTATAGTCTATAGGACCTTTTAATCTAAAAAGTAACGCAGTCCCTTAATCTATATAAGGGAAGCTTCCGGATACTTCTTATATAAATTACTAAGAATCTAAATAAGTAAACAAGGGTAATTGTTCTATTTCTTATTATAATCTATAAGAATATTAATAATATTATATATTAATAGAAAAGAAGCGAACTTACGAAAAGAGTAATTAACGGCCTACGAGTTAAAGTAGTAATATATATATATATTATTAGCCACGATTCTATTATTAGTTATAACGATAATATAGGATTTAAAAGATCCGCGGTAGTTAGTATACTAATCGTATAATTATCTAAAAGACGCGATTTTACCTATATATTAGCTATAAACGGCGATATACTAAATAGTGTTTCGAATAACTTTTATATCGCCGCGTTAGTTAATATTGTAGAAGGTAATAAAGGCGTAGATAGTTTTTTTTTATAGGATCCTATAGTTAAGGCTAGTTAGGTTATTATTACTATCTATATTATATATATCTATAAAGGACTATTAATCACGTTATATTTATAAAATAATATATTAATATATCTTAAAGGGAGCGTCTAGTAATAGTAGCTTTCGCCTAGCGAGGAGGATAACTAGATATCTTAGTAAGAATACGCGAGAAGTTATAATAAGAAAGAAATAGATAGATATACGTAAAAGGATAGAAGAGATTATAAAAAGAGAAATAAAATAGTAGATAGGAGTTAGAGGGGAGAGGGCTATATTTATACTCTTTCTTTACGCGTAAAATTATAAATAAATAAGATTAGGTAGCTAAATCTAGATATAATTATAAAATAAATAAGTTTTTTAAGAATTATTATACTAAATCAGGTAAAAAGCCTAATTTATTAGAAGATTATAAGATTATATTTAGAAATAAAGCGATCTCGCGATTAGGCGTAATCTTAATATAAACGAATCTTTAAGGATTACTATATTAAATTAGATAAAAAGCCTAATTTATTAGAAGACTATAAAAATATACTTAGAAATAAAGCGATCTCTAGTTTTATCGCGAAATATTATATTTTATTATTCGAAATAAACTAATTATATATTTATTATTTATATAGAGATATTCTACTATTTAGTTATAGGTATTATTGAGCCTTTTATAATATTACTATTTATCTTGATTATATAAAACGATAAAATTATATAAAAAGACCTTATTTAAGATTTAATAATTCTTATATAACTATAATATATCTAGCTATAACCATATTTTTTATTTCTTTTATTTCTTTTATAATAAATTCTAGTAAAGGCTCGGACGGACCTTAGTCTATTATCTATTATTTCTTTAAAACGGATATATTAGAACCTTCGCGGAAGTCCAAGGACTAACTTTAGTTTAGTAAGGGAGGATATAATATCTAAGACCTAGTTATATCCCTATAATATCTCTTATACGAGTAGTCACGCATGAACGCACGTGACTTCACGTGGATATATTTAGATATATATACTTGTACAGCCCCGTACCTTATATAGTTCATGTGATCCTTTCCTGAATCTCACTATTTAATAGTAACCCTATAATAAAGTCTATTAATAATTCGTTAAAAGACTATAATAGTATTAGTAGCGATTCTAGTTTACTATTGTGATATCGCTGCTATATATATCCACCATAACATTCCGCTGACTAGTCAGCAGAATTGTTGGACTTTTGGTCTATGTGGTTATGCACGGATGGTGGCCCATGATACCACACTATATAGATGATATCTTAATATTATTATTTTTTAATATATTATATATATCTAAATATATTATTTTATATTATTCTAAAGTCTAATCTAGTAAAACTTCTTTTTTAGTAGCGTTTTAGTCCTATTTTGCCTAAAATAGCCTATTAAGAGATTATTATAATAAATATTTAATAATTTCTTTTTAAATTTCTCCTTTATTAGGATAAAGAATTAATTCTTAAATTAAAGATCTTTAAGGTTAATATCTTAATTCTTAAAGTTTTTAAATATCTGATTTAATATGGTTTTTAGCCTTTATATTTTTAGGTCCTTATCTTAGATCTATTTAATTATTATCTATAATTTAGTGCTAGTTTCTATTAAATAAATATACTCTTTTTTATAAATACCCTATATCTTATATTAAGGTATTCTTTTATTCTTTATAAGTTTTTCTTAGATAGCCTAATTAACTATTTCTATATTAATAGACTCTTCTCTACTTTTTACTATATAGATACTAAACTAAGGAGTATTTTCCTCTAGAAATATTTTATTAGATTTAAACTAAGACTTTTTGGCGATAAGGTCTATAACTATAATTATTTAGATACTAGCTTTCCGTAGATTAGATAATAGCTCTTTAGTTATAATCTATTTTTATAATAATATAAATAATTCTTTTCTTATAGCGTCCTTTTAAATAGAATTAAGTTTTTTTAAAAGTCTATCTATAAGATTATTTTTTCCTAATTAATATTTAACTATAAAATTAAATAGCTTAAAATATATATACTAATATATCTATCTTCTATTTAGTTTAGTTTATTTTATAAAAGATTAAAAATTTAACTAGTCCGATAATATTTCAATAGTAAATTAGCTATTTTCTAAATATTATTTCTAATATTTAAAGAAATATATAATTATAAAAAGTTCTTAGTCTAATATACTATAGTTTAATTTTACCCTAAAAATAATTTTAACTAAAAAGCGACTAGATAATACTAATCTTAGTTATCTAGCTAAAAAAGGATATTAGCTATTCCTTAATTTAATATATCTAATTTATTACCTTTTTATCTTACTTTCTTTACATAATCGATAGGCTTTATACCCTACCAAGTATATTCCTTATAATAGGACTTTAATAGTATATGGTTATAATATATATATATACAGGGTTCATAGTAGCTAAGTAGAATTATAGATTAGTCTAGTCCTAATCTGGTCTAAACATAAATGATAAGATTATATCTATATACTATACGTCTACAATTTATTATCTATTGAGTAATATAATAAAATATTTTTAAATAAAATCGATAGCTACTACTATAAAATCCTAGAATATAGGATCGCTACTAAACAAGATCTAGTGACTATCTATACAGTTGCCATAGATATCCTATATATATAGTCTACTAACTTCATAGTTATAGTATATATAGGTATAGTACTATGCCCTCTTGCCAAAAGAAATTACAGAAAGAGGGTAGAAATAAAGATAAAAAAAGCCAAAAGAGATTACTATAGAGAGTCTATTTGAAATAGATACTAAAGTATCCCTAAAAAGAATAAAAGTCTAGGAATAACTAAGATCTGATATTTACTCTTTAGTATGCCTCTCAAAGCCACCCGAGCGAAGCGAGGGTCAGCGGCTGGCAATATTCATATAAAGACTAGTTATCGTGCTGTCCAGACAAAGGGGTTACGTGAAAGCTGCCGCAAATCTGTTAATGACATGCTTGCATGTACGTTCCACCGCTTATCGTCTAGGTTGAGGCTAGGACCCAAGTTGATCCACGTGATGACGAGAGCCAGGGCCTGCTTACTGAGTTCACATAAGTTAATCTCGAAGTCAGTACTGCATCGGCTGCATGTTTTTATGTGAAGTGATGCCATTTAGTGAGCACAATAGGCCTCAATCACAGGCCTAATCAAATCCCAGAGCTGACGGTATGGATATAGGGGCAGGTGAAAACATATGGAGAATATATATAGTGTCCAGGATCTGGGTGTGGAGTAAGGGGATCAACCGTTCGATAGTCAAATAGCATTACACTCCGGATACGCAAGCGGAGACCCAGTGGCTTAGAACAAACCTGTGCCTCGATTGAAAATAGTATGATTATCCTGTCGCGGGACTGCACTTCGGTATGTGATAGACATTCGGTACTCATACCAAGCCCAGGGCCATAGTGACACCGTCTCATGGTGAGGTAAAGGTGGAAGAAGGACAAACCATAGTGAAGTCGTAAATCATAATCTTCGATGACGATATCCATTGGTAATCTCGTATATATGGAATGCGAGGTGTCCATTCGATAGACCGTCCCGATAGACCAAAACTCCCCGACCCATCATATCTGCGAAGAAGGAAGCAAGAATGGCAAACAAAGTAAATAGGCCGATCACGTTTAAGCTGGTAAAGAATCGGCAGCTTATCTCTTTCTATCCTGGATGGGAGATGCTGTGTCTAACAGTCAAGTATCTTAAATAGTGGACAGCTGCACAGTGAAAGACAAAAGAGCTCGCCCAGAGAGAGAAAATCAGACATTAAAGACAGTAGTTCGATAGGAAGGCCATTTGATGTATTTAAGTAGAAGGTCTATAAGGCGCTATATGGTTATCGAAACGGGGAGCAAGTCCCAAAAAAAGACCAAGTAGTTTGCATAACGGCAATAGTAGCAGTAGTAGTAGCAGTAGCAGTGGTAATTGATGACCGAGGGACTATTGGAACATTAATGACAATTAGCATTAAGAGGCTAGTACTAGATAAGTAGGTGAAACATCATCATCGATCCATCCATGGGATGGATATCATAGATTTAGCCATATTATATCATTCCCTATAGATATTAACACTTGCTAGTTTAATTGATGAAGTACATAAAAAACCTGTTAAATTACCAAGGCTTTATTGTGGATCTCTCTTAGAGCGCTATACTAGGCAAAAATTAAGGTGAGTGGAGTTTCCCCGCATTCTCTTAGGAATGAGGTCACGAGTGCACTACATCACCTTCCAAGTTGAATATATAATCCCTTCTCTTCCCATATCTGCCTAGTATTAAAGCCATCTGCACCAGTGAGCACATCCCTAATAAAAATAGGGTCATGTAAGAATATATCACTCATGACCTTCACAGTGACCCGCTCTCACAAACTAAACGACCGTGACCACGCCATCGAAGATCTCTCAGGTGCTCAAGATCACCTGCCACGTTACTTTGCAAAATCTGGCCCTACCGATGCTGATCCTCGCAAGACAAAGAAGGATGGGGGTGGCAAAGGGAACTGGTGGGCACACTCGACCCTCACCGTGCTTTTATGACCTATGACTTAGCTGATATTCTCTAGGGGGCGCTCCGGAGATGAAATGCAAGACTATGGATACAAATTCACCAACACTCGTCGTCGCTCAAACAGCAGCACGCAAGGGCTTGCCGACTTCAGAACTAAATTCGAGATAGACGACCATGAGCCTGTTTCTGAAGAGCAGCTCCACGGCCTTGCCGATGTCACGGTGAATGAAGGCACCATAACCAAAGTCGACAGTACTAGCAGTAGTCATGACAGCGAGATTGAGCAGGGAGCGTCTAAGTAATAAGGCTGGATATCAACCCTGATTGTATGGCAGAGGCCTCTGAAACATCTGTGAAGGAAAGAAAAACATGAACCGAGATGGATCATGGACCACAGTTGCCCCAGTAAAAATGGAGTCGAAATTAAGCCATCTGATATTAGTGTAGACTAGTACCGCCAGACAGTGAAGAAGCTCTCGAGTGGCACGCTGTCATGAATCAAGACAGGCAATTCATTGATTTCCCATTTCCACATAAACTCCAACCAAGCGCGCCCGTTAGTTCATACAGGAAGCCAGCATAACCGGGCTTGACCAAAAGACTTGCTGGCTATTGAGCCCCTGCCACCGCCAGAAGATTTTGAAACCAGAAATCAAGTTTTCCCGCCTCGATGTATCGGCGCAGAATCGCATCTTCTCTCTTGAGATCAAGGACTACCCGAGCTCTTTGCTCAGGCCGAAAGCGCGATGCCAGAATATCAGATTCAGAATCAGCCATCAACGCCTCGGCCGGAGAAAGAGGTGCGTAGAAAGACGGTGAACCGGATCCTATTTGCCATGAGACAACGTTAGACCTTCCCGTAGATGATCGCGGGACCCACTCACCAATGCACGAATTCAAAGCACCGCTTAGAGCTGTGTTGCGAGCAAGGAAGTCCGAATCTCCGTTGTATTCTTCTGCACTTTTCCCATGAGCCTCCCAATCATCCTTGATCATGCACCGTCGCCATATGAGCTTTCGCAACACTGCAAGGTAAGCTGGATCTCGCTGGGCATAGTGGCCATAATCGAGAACCCGAAGCGCTTGGTGAAATTCGTCGTCTGAAGACTCGTAACTCCGATCCTCCGACTGATTAGGAATCATCAGCGTCAACACATCAATCAAGTCATCAGTACTCATGACCTGCTGGTTGACCAAGACGCCAAGTGCTCCATTAAGGATCTCATGAAGCGAGGGCCGATCCTCGGAAAGCTGTGCTCCGAAATACTCAAGCGCAAGCTCAACTTCAGCTTTGCGGTCAATTGCGCCCTCTATAAAGGGTTCAATCTGGCGGTAGAGAGTTTCCTGGATCGCATCGATCTTGGCAAAATCATCGAGACGTTGAACACCCTCCAAGGAAGAAGGATGGCCTTTCAAGTGCCCCTTCTCCCATGATGCCAATTCGCTTAGCTTCGCCAGCGAGATTTGCACCTGATGGCTCCATAGCTTTGTTTCACTGCCCAGTGCCAAGTTTTCCAAAGAGACCGCAGCGGTATCGTAGTCGGCCTCACCCATCACGTCATTGATCCAGCTCAGCCGGGAATATATGGGATTCTTTCGCAGGAACCGAGTCACCGAAGATTGATACTTCCGCAATGAAAGCAGTGCTGCTGAATGCCCCATCGATATCTGTCGTGAGAAATAGGCATCTGCCCACGGTTCACCGAACTTTTCAAAATACTGTGAGATCCGGTGCCCGACGTCTGCATCGCCACCACTGATGCAGGGGGAAGCCTCCAGTGATTCCTGGTTCGGTTGGCCTTTGACTTGATCTTGAAGCTCAATGACGAGCTCGACTAGAGCTCCCATATCTCGGAACTTCTCTGCCAGACTAAGAGCATCGTGGAGATGCCCAATACCCGCAAGCTTAAAAAGTTGCCATTTCCGCTCTTTGACATGCGCCTGCTCAATCGAAGCACTTTCATCTACCAGCTTGGGACTTCCTTGCGCAGAAAGCCAGCGGGTTCGCTCTTGGTGCATCTGACCCAGAATGCGGAGGTGCCGGGCGCTGTTTTCCGCAATCTTGTTCAGAACTTGGCTGTCAGGCGCATCTGCGGTGGACGTTCGTTGCTGAATCCAAGCCCGGCAGCTGTCCAGCTCCCAATCCAGAAGATGCCCTGTTTCGGTGTATCCCATTCCCCTGGACGTCCAGAACTCGGGTAGGTCTTCATAGCCATCGGCGAGAACACCATCTTCCATAAATTCTGCGCTCAATCCATACAAAGCAGCGTGTTCGTCGCGATATCGAAAAGCAGTTTCCATGACTGCCAGGAAGAGCTCACTAGCTTCCAGTATCTGCTCGGACAGCTTCCGCGCTTGTTTGGAAGAATTGCCCCGACGGGGCTTGATTGCGTTCTTGATCCACGGAATGATATGTTCCATATGATAGGAATCTATCAGGAACCATTGACGCACTGGGTCTGTTCCTCTGTGGTCCGCGTCAGTTCGCGTTTTGAACTTGTCGCTCATCGACTCTATGACATGACCAAGAAAAAGAGTCTCAGTCTTGGTTTTGAACGACTCTTCAACTTTCCACATGGCTCTCTGTGCTGCAAGCTTCTCTGCGCCCCATAGCAACTCCCATCTTGCCGGTCGACTTAATGGGTTGCCGTTGCGCGACAGCAAGGACGCGAGATCATCCAGCGCTTTTGCTCGCAATCGCAAATTCTGATCAAGGGAGATCGCAGTGGTGGGGATAAATCGCGTATCCGATCGAAGTAACTCATTACAGATCTCCAAGGCCGCTTGCTCGATCTCCAGCGCGGGAAAATCTAAACCACCCGGGCCTCCGAGATTCAACGGGTTCTTTGCCATAGTACCAAAGAAAATCGCCTGTTCGAGCTTGTGTTTGGAAGTAATCTGGGCTTCCTCCACCTCACTTTCTGCGCCTTGCTGGGGAAACACAGTCACCCGGATAACCCCAAAGTTTCGGACCATCAATACGCATGTTGCGCAAGTGGTATTGTCTGGTCGCTCCTCCGAGTCACAGCCCAGTATTTCATATTCTTTGCCCGATCGCAAATGGATGGTATCCTGAAAAGGCAGCGGCAATTTCTTGGAGTCAAGGAGGAGTTGCGAGCTTGGTGTTTCCTCAACACCCGTCAGCGAAAGGATAATAAGAGACTGCTCAAGGAGAATGAAAGCTGTATCCTCGGGTTTTGGAACGAAAATCCTGGGCTTCGAGTCCGCCTGGATGGCTGGAAAGCTGCGCAGATCCACGGGATATGTCGACAAGACACGAGAGTCGCTCCCGGACAGTTGGAGCTGGATCACGAACAACTTTTTATATTCCAACCACTGGGATGAGCCAACGACCATGAATAACCTCCACGAATCTTCCGAGGCCGAGGACTCGACAGACCCGTGCTGGGTAGGGTATGCAAAATCCATAACTTTGAGATCTGACTCGGTCGTTGTCTTCTCATCGTCTCGGGGAATGGCAGCCGCAATGTCATCTCTAGCATCATAACGCTTCTTGAGCGCATTCCCATGGTTCCAGTGGGCATCCCATATCTCAACGAGACCAGTGGATGTTGCAATGATCACATCTCGTTGACCTCGCTGATGGGATCCGCCCGCCCGTACGGCAGCGACTTCTTTTCTCCAGTAACCCCCCCCAAGGGCATTCTTGATCCCCCCAAAAATACCACCAACACTGGCGCCTGCAGTGCTCTTGAAAAAATTGACGAGCACGGAAGGTCTCCCTTGAGAGTCCCTCAATGTGATGTGTGCTGTGCGCCCAGATGAGAGTGCGACGATGATGCCAGAAGGCTCGCCATTCATTATCTCCGTTACGTATTCACCGGAGAGTAAACCAGGGATAGACCCTTGGATTCCACTCTGCCTCTGCCGAGACAGCCCCAGCGACGCGGCGCTAGACACAGTCTCCCAGTATACGAGTTTACCAGTCGACGGTATGACAACCAGCAGACCAGGATGTTCTCCTGTGGCAGTAGATAGCAAAACACCGAGTGGAGCTGGACCATTCGGATCCCTGCATGACTCGGGAATCGGTATTGTGAACGTTTCCGAAGGGGACGGCGAGGAAGCGGGAACAGAGTAAGGCCATACAATGGCATGTGAGCGCGTCAAGGCCAGCGCATGATCGTGGCCAGCTCCGAAGAAGCATTTCAAGGGCTCTGTGCATGTGTCAGTCGAGAAAGCATAGGCGGCATCCTAGACAAATATTCACCTGTTTGGGAGCCTCGGATTTGGTCTGGTAAGGCCGGTAGTTGATCCACCGTGTAATGATCTGTGCTTGACTGTTGTTTTTGAAAGGCATTAGTGACCTGGATTGGCACTCCAAGGTTGCCGCTGTCAAGCTGAAAGGCCCACTCACAAGGACCACCGTTCCCTCAATATCATGGGCAAGGCCTTCGCTTGGCTTTGTGTTTCGAATCGGCAGATGTGACTCGGCTGCCATCCGATCCCCAGTCACGTCGTCGTGATCGTTCGGCCGCGCGGGCGCTGCCAGTTCGTGTCCATGGTCACGGCTCAAGCTGACATCCGGAGGCGAGCCCTCCGTCTGGCGTAGAACAGAGCGCTGCCGCTTTGCCTTGGGTGGTTTGACAGAGTCGTCGGAGCCCGTTCGTTGGCGTCTCCGAGGGTTGCGCGCTGTAGCTTTGGGGACGAACATTTTTCGGTTTTCGCAGG
This sequence comes from Penicillium alfredii, assembly GCF_028826965.1. Classification (NCBI taxonomy): domain Eukaryota; kingdom Fungi; phylum Ascomycota; class Eurotiomycetes; order Eurotiales; family Aspergillaceae; genus Penicillium; species Penicillium alfredii. The sequence goes on from NW_026622709.1 coordinate 408,904, forward strand.
TAGCCGCGTGTATGTCAGGCACACGGGTTGGCCGATCTAGGCCAGTAAGAAACCAATTTAGACAACTTATGTGACCCAAGATGAACCTTTATGGCAGGACAAGGTCTCGAAAACAGACAGGGTCTTTCGCATTGGAGGTGGGAAGGATGATCGAAGTAAATAACAAAGCAGAAGGGTGTTTGTCCAAAGGCGGTGAAGAGTCGACCTCTCCAGGTATGTGACTACACACCAAATTTTAGGTAGATACACAGTTGTGTAGGCATTTCTTCCATATTTCTTTAACGTTTAATGTTATTTACAATCAATAGCATTGAAAGCCGACCCGAGACCCTTCAGCTCTCATTTCTTACAATCAAGTGCGGTAGGTGTTCCCCTTTTTCGCTCCACGCGAATTTCTTGGCACTTATGCTGTAAATATGTATGTCTGACCTACTAGGTAGCTTGTGGTGGGTATAGAAAGTACACATACCAATATAATACCCAGGTTTTTATCATATATGTAGAGCCGTGGTGATACACTCTGAGACCATATGGAGTGGGAACACGCGGTCACGTGAATACCTTGAAATCAGCCCCACGCGGAATTGCTCCCGTTGCAAAAGCATCGTCGAGTAAACGTCCATATTTCTGTTGGATGGCTTGGTCTTCCAATCATTATGTTTATGTGTTACGTTGGTATGGTCATTCTCAAGGCCCGTAGGGTTGCCGTGTGCCCACAGACTTAAAATATGCTCTCGATGAAACCCGCCGCCTGCGCCGCACCTCGGTTGTCGGCTGCGACCCCGAAACCAGCTTACTTGCCGATTCGATTTCGCAGACGAGGTTTGCATACTGCTTTGTTCTTCCCAGGTTCGTCATGACGATCTGTAACCATCAACCCTCGCTGACATCTGTGGTAGGCCATGGGGTCCAACGCGTGGGCATGGCGAACGCATGGGTTGATAGCTTTCCCCGCACCGCCGGCAGGGTCTTGGATGAAATGGATACGATTCTGGGATTTAAACTGTCGAATATCATCGCCGACGGCCCTAACTCAAAACTGAACAGAACCGAGAATTCACAGCCCGCCGTCATGGCAATCTCGGTCCTAATTCTTCGCATTTTGGAGCATGAGTTTGGATTCGACATCAAATCCCGGGTCGATGTCACTCTGGGACACAGTCTCGGGGAGTTTTCTGCGTTGGTCGCCGGAGGCTATCTCCGTTTTGGCGAAGCACTTGGACTAGTTCGACGCCGGGCCGAGGTGATGGCTCATTGTACGCGCCATATTGCGGAGAAGTTTGGTGAAAGCTACGGGATGGTGGCGTTGATCTGCGAACCCGCTCACCTGGAAGGTTTACTGGGGACGGTACATGAATTTCTCGGACTGCGAGCGCCCGGCCTGGACGATGCAAGCCACACAATGCCTCCTATTCAACAGGTGATGGTGGCAAATATCAACTCTAAGAACCAAATTGTGCTCAGTGGCAGTCTTGAAAGGATCAAAACTCTTCTTGTGCAGCTTCGCCAGTTTGGGGGACACGATCCGCGTGCTGTCCGCTTGAAAAGCGACAGCCCTTTCCATAGCTCGGTCATGGCGCCCGCTACCGGTTACATGAGAAACGCAATCGAGAATGTGAATATCACCTTCCCGGCATCAATGCCGTGCATATCAAACGTTTCGGCGTTACCATTTCAGTCCAAAGAAGACCTCAAGAATCTGCTCTCAAGGCAATGCATTGATACTGTGAGATGGTGGGATAGCATTCGCTATCTTCATCAAGAACGAGGCGTGAGACGTTGGATTGGCATTGGCCCCGGGAAAGTTGGCAGAAACTTGGTTGGGAAGGAGGTTGGGAGGGTCAACACCAAGGGAGGCGGCGTGTGGGCTGTTTGTGACCCTCGTGAGATGCAAGACATCATGGTTGCTCTGGAGAAGACCGAGGAGGAATCTATCGATGGCTCCTAGTCTCGCAGCTGTACTTCCATTCATGTTGGAGTCGAGGGGATCAGGTACCCGAATCTATGTTGATAGAAGACTGTTTCATTACAAGCTTCAGTGCCTGCATTGCATTCCTTTCACTAAATAGGTTGCTAAATGAATCCCTATGAAACCTTGCCAGGAGCCCATGATTCCCCGATACGCTTGACATGTGCAATGAATTTCGGGTTAAAAATGGGCTGGCAGGTGGACGGGGACGCGGCAGTGTTTCCAGAGACAGGGGCATGGTCATCTGGGGAGTAGAAGGGATTCTGCAGCAGCTGGATATATGCACTTTGCAATGCTCGAAATGCCTGTACTCGACAGATCAGTGGGTGCTGAGAGAGGCAAAAGGTATAATTACACACTGGTTTTAACTCGGAGTCCCTTAAGCCACTGATCGCAGGGCCTGTTGGTTTTCCAGCTTCCTCTTGCCCGAACAGATCCACAATGATCACCAGTTTGACGCCCGTTGTAGTTAACCAGCCATAGGCGGCAAGTCTCTCGTCAATTGCGTGAAGCAAGCCCAGATCCTGATCAACAGAGGTTTGCTTGCCCCGAATCTCAAAGATATCAAGACATGAATTTAGAAGAAAGGAGAATTCGATGCTGGAATCTGAGTACGGGGGGAACAGGGAAATGTGAAGGGGGGCATCCTGCAACAGTTAGCCAGCGAAAACCACACCTGTTTTACTTGGACCTACCGCTTTCCCGATGACTCCAATGCAGGCAATCTTAGGGCCTGCCATGATGAGGGAAGATGCCCAGGATGGAATATCAACCTGGGCAGACGTTACTGCTCCATGCTCTTAATGGGATAATCTGGTCCGCCAGTGGGGAGCTTCAAGTCCCTAAATCAGGTATCAAGGCAGCCATCAGGCCTGAGCCAATGACAAACCAGACAATTCCCTTTACGCCTAGCTCACCGCCTTTACCATACCAGTTTGTCGGATACGGAATATTCCCGGTTTCCAACCAATAGGAAACGCTAGAATAGCTGACATTATCATCAGCAAACTTGTCCATACCGTCATTTTGACTGCCCGTTCACCCTCGAAAGTTCCTCCTGGTCTGCGTCTGCTTGCTTCAAGTCCGCCACCTTCTGTACGCTTGCTACAATTGGACTCACCTCTCCTTCCCGTGGGCTGAGACTTGATTTGATTCCCCATCAGGGAGCTGTTCGCATAATGCTGCTACGCATGGCAAAACCCGCCATCTCTGGCGCTCTGTGCGGTAGGCTCTCGGTGACCCTCGACTCCCGTTCATGACCAACCCACTTACCCTTCCCAGCAGCAGTGCGCCCTCGGCTGGCTCTCAGTGCCCCCCGCGCCCAACCCATCGCCGCCCTTTCGACTTCATCGATCAAATCAGCGACAGCCCTTGAACGCCAATCATCAACGGGGCAACAGTTGACTGCATCGGGCAAGGCCCGGAGAGAAGTGCCTTTGCCGAGCCAGGAGAAGAAGGAGGGTGCCATGCAATATGTCCTGTTCGTGTTTCTGGGGTTTCATTTTTGTTTGGCTCTTGGGGCATCTGCTGACTGACTCTTGTAGGACTACTCTTGACCAAGTTACCAACTGGGCCCGCCAAAGCTCATTGTGGCCGATGACTTTCGGTCTTGCATGCTGCGCCCTTGAGATGATGCACCTTTCCACCCCCCGATATGACCAAGATCGACTTGGTATTATTTTCCGAGCTTCCCCGCGTCAGTCCGATGTGATGATTGTGGCTGGTACGCTGACGAACAAGATGGCCCCGGCGTTGCGCCAGGTCTATGACCAAATGCCTGATCCCCGGTGGGTCATCAGTATGGGCAGCTGTGCGAACGGTGGTGGATACTACCACTACAGCTACTCGGTCGTTCGGGGTTGTGATCGGATTGTGCCAGTGGATATCTATGTTCCTGGATGTGAGTATCTCGAGCCGAACTTGGGTATGCGGTAGACTGACCAAATCAAGGCCCACCCACTTCCGAGGCGTTGATGTATGGGATCTTCCAGTTACAAAAGAAGATGAGACATACCAGAATTACCCGCATGTGGTACCGGCGTTAGTTTCATTCCAGGATGGATGATATGCGGTGTCGTTATTTGCCTTTTTTTAAGCACTCTGCACCGTCAAGCCAAAACTGCCTACCTAGTCATTTCATTGCGGAGTCTCTGTGTCTTATTATTTTGTATATCAATATCAGGCTTCAGGTTTTGGTCCTTGGCTCTGAATTTGTCCCGTGGGTTTATGCCTTACTCATTCTATTTGGTTCTTTTTCTTTTCTTTGCCTGTCATGATAGAGATAAAGACTATCCGCCAGCTACTTTCCCTGTATTGAACAGTATTGATGCTGGGGCCTACTGATAGAAGCTTATCTGGTTCTACATCCTCTACTTTCCCTACTATAGCGGTATATTATGGTATGCCTAGTATATAATAACTTAGAGTCTTCCATGGCATTGCTGTAGATAGGTACAAGCCGCTGACCTTCGCTTCGCTTAGGCAGCTTTGAAAGATAGTAGAGAATAAAAATTGGATTTAAAAGGCTTGTTAACTAGATTCTATTGTATTTTAAGAGGTTTTATTCTCGACTAAATATATAGATAGCTATTTTACTAGGACTATTATTATTTTGTTAATATTTGTTTTCTCTTAAATTAATTAATTAGTTTTCTTTATTTCATATTCTACTTCCTAGTCCTTTTTCTAGTCCATCCTTTAATTTATTTCTATAATTCTCTCTTTGTTCTCTTCTCCCCCCTCCTCTTTTTTCTTTTCTTTTCTTTTCTTTTTTAATTAAATATTTACAACTGTGCATGTATAAAGGGTAGGGAGGTCACATAGGGGGTAGCGAAGTCGAATCCCCCTAGACAGTTACGACCTACTTTTACATCTTCTTGTATTATTAAAATCAACTTATATCATTTCTTATACTGTTATACTACTTCTACTCAAAGTCTCTTACTCGGGTAGGTGGAATATCAAGTATCTATACATCCTACCCATTTCAACCCTCTCTATGGATCTTTTGTCAAGCCAATGTTGATTCCAATGAAATGAATCACTTAGCCATTGACCATGACACCACCGTTGGGATGCAGACACTGCCCCGAGATATAGCTGCTGTCTTGACTTGCAAGAAAAACAAAGCACGTTGCCACTTCGCTTGGCTGTCCTGGCCGTCCAATCGGTACTGCGTGAAATTGTTCCATCGCAGCCGTCTGCATTGTTGATGGAATCAGAGGGGTCCAGACTATCACACTGAATTAGCTATCTATTTCACGGAAAGAAAAAAAAAAGAAAGAAAGAGCTTGATAGCGTACTAGGCCCCGGGCAGACGCAATTGACTCGTATGCCGTTTTTGACTTGCTGGTTTGACAGGGCGCGAGTGAAGGCCACAATAGCACCCTTGGTCGAGGTATAGTCCAGAAGATCACCTCGACCAATGTACGGGTTGACGGATGCACAATTGATGATAGTAGAACCGTTTTTCATGTGCGGTAGAGAGTATTTGGAGAGGTAGTAGAAGGGGTGGATATTTGTGTCGAAGGTCCGCTCCCATTGCTCTCTATCCCAACCGATTAGCACCATGACCCCGAACAGAAGGGAGACGCCCGCATACTCCTTGAGCTCACTGATATCGCTCAGCATGTTCTGATAGGCAGCATTGTTCACCAAGATATCGATACCACCTAGAGTTTGAACCGCTGTATCGATCACCTTTTGGCAGTTCTCCTTCTTGCGAAGGTCGATGGCCAAGCAGTGACAATGGCGCCCTGTCTCTTCCACCTTCTTCTTGGTCTCTTGTGCATCTGATTCCTCTTCGGGCAGGTACACAATTAAGCTCGATGCACCCTCCATTGCAAACAGAATTGCAATGGCACGGCCAATTCCGGAATCGCCGCCAGTGATGATGGCTCTTTTCCCCTCCAGCTTACCGGCAGCCTTATAGATTTGGTACCCGCCATCCTCCGTGGGAAGATGAGTAGAGACCGGCTTGGGGTTCTCCATATCCGACTGTAATCCAGGCGGTGTCAAGTGCTGAATAGGGATCTTGTGACCTGCCATGATTATTTGGTTAGATCAGACTCCTTTCCCTTTCGCCGCAGACTTACCCGGTTGGAACTGGGACTGGGCACCGCTGGCCGGTCTCTCGGTATATTGAGCAACTGGCATCCTGACTGATTTGGGGCTTTTGATCCAGTGAATGAAAGTAGCAACCATGAACAAGGGGAGGGGGGGTAGCAATATCTGCGAAATCAACGCCTGTGGGTAGGTGGAAAATAGTTGCATTGGGAACCCGCTATTTAAGCTTGTTCTCTGGAAGGGTAGCTTTTGCCTGTGGGCCCTGCGTCACCATGACTCCTCATCTTGCCTTATTATCGATTCCGGCGCCTATGGCTGATCTGTCGGGTCTTTTGGACGTGGCCAAAGGAAGCCAGAGCCACCAATGACGTCTGCGTCCCGACTTTCCTCCATGAGTGGGATCTCACATGGGACCGGTTCTCAGCCTGTATGTCCCATAGAGCAGGATTGATGCCCAAGTGACGTTGGTGATTTGCCGATGTAGAGTCGTGATGTTTGTATGCTGTCATATTTTCAGGATAAGCAGAAGAACACCTGACTGTGGACCTCGGGAAGTAGATCAATAAGGGCAGTATAATAAATTAGTAAATGGAAGGACAGGGAAGTAAAACAAGTAAGATCTCGTAAATCAAGGAGCTATCCATAGATAGTATTATATAGACAGACGTGAAGGGCGATTTCTATACTTGATAAGTATTCCCAAGTTGCTACTTATTCGAAGAACGCCCAAGAGTACTCTGGAAGGTACTTGGAAGGTACTTGGAAGGTACTTGTAGGTCGTGGCCCTATCTTATCACCCGCCATGGTGATTCGCTCCCGCAGGACCCATTTGCCGATGAGTTTTTTTTCTCTTTTTTTCGCCAAACCCCCCAAAGCTGTCAACATCTTCACAGCTCCAATTCCGTTTTTCTCGGCCTCTAGTCTGCTCCGACAGAATGCCAAAACGGCAGACTGGGCCTACCATGGAAACCTCATCATCTCAACCTGGCCTGACGGCCCTCTCTTCCGCTCTGTCTTCGCCCTGGGATTTCCTTCGACCTACGAGAGATCTACATGCGACCGTCACGAACTCTGCAAAGCACATTTTGGATCCCCTCGCTGCCTCGGTTGTGGATGCGCAATCCACTCGTCGCCAGATAAATAAAAAACGCAAGAGATCAGAGCCCGAATTGGATTCAAATTATCCGCAATTACAGCTGAAGAGCCTCTATGTGAATGGGTTTACCTCTAACCAAATCTGGGAGCAGGCCACAAGGATTCTCGAGTCCGCGGGGGATGAACTCGAACGGGATATCACTTTAATCGCAACCCCCGACGACCTTTCATCGACAGCCGAAGGACAGGAGATCTCGGATCCTGAAGGCACGGGCTCTGATATTGAAAGTCTTGACAACCTGCCAGAAGATATCTCAGAGGGTGCAAGCGAGGACGGTGACACGGGTACCGAGGACATATCGGACACTGGGTCCAATCAATCGGACCAAGAAGAAGCCGGAATTGCGAGTGAGATCGACGATGAAGAATTGAGTGAAGGGGAAAACTCGAATGCCTCTGCTGGGGAGCCTGAAACCTACACTGAGGATCGATTTGGACTGAACGATGGTTTCTTCTCTATCGATGATTTTAACCGCCAATCCGAGTTACTCGAGAGACAAGACGCGAAAGGAGAGCCAGAAGAAGAGGACAGCAGTGATGAGGAAGTCGACTGGCATACAGATCCACTCATTGCTGGAAACGCACGGTCAACCGGTAAAAATAACACATCGAAGCAATCACACAGACCGGAAGAGGACGATGATCCTATGGATGACAGTAGCGAGGAGGAAGGACCGACGTTTGGTAATGCCAATCTCCAAGGCGACTCCGACTCCGACTCCGACGATGCCTCGAATGATGGGGATGCGACTGCTTGGGTAAATACCAGCGATATCAAATATGCGGATTTCTTTGCCCCCCCGCCGCGCAAGGTCTCATCCAAGAAGGCACGAGCACTCCCGAAGACCCAACCAGATGAAAAACCCACGGATGATGATGTTGACCGCGCCATGGCTGATGTTCGGCGCGACCTGTTTGACGATGAGTCTTCTGTGGGAGATGAAGACGAGGGTCTTGACGACTCTGCCGAGCCCCATGCCCAACGATCTACCCATGAAAAGCAACGGGCACGAATTGCGGATGAGATTCGACGCTTAGAAGCAGCCAACGTGGCAAAGAAGGAATGGATGTTCGCTGGTGAAGCTAGGGCTGTGGAGAGACCCGTCAATTCTCTCATCGAGGAGGATCTCGATTTTGAGCGGATTGGCAAACCTGTCCCCATTGTTACGAATGAGACCACCGAGGACATCGAGGAATTGGTCAAGCGTCGCATTCTTGCCAAGGAGTTCGATGAAGTGATCCGTCGTCGACCAGGCGCCTCGGATACACAGGCCACAAGGCGCAGTCGGTTTGAATTGGATGACAGCAAGCCACAGCAAAGCCTTGCCGAACTTTATGAGACCGACCATCTTCGTGCGAATGATCCCAATTATGTTGACACCAAGGATCGTAAATTGATGCGAGAGCACGCCGAAATCGCCAATCTCTGGCAGGACATCAGTTCCCAGTTGGATACTCTATCCAACTGGCACTACAAGCCCAAGGCTCCGCAAGCAAGCATCAACGTTGTTACCGACACACCGACGATCATGATGGAAGAGGCGCGTCCTACAGCAGGCAGTGCCGCCGGTGGAGCAGCAGCGCTCGCCCCACAGGAGGTCTACACCCCTGGTGATGATGGCCGAGTGGCTGGAGAATTGGTGCTGAGGAGTGGTGCGGCTATGTCCAAGGAGGAGATGAGCCGCGAAGAGAAGGCCCGGCTGAGGCGGCAGAATAAGAAGAACCAGAAGAAGGCCAATGCCGAACCTACACGACAACTGCCCGGCAAGACAGCCGACAAACAGCAGATTGTGTCGGACTTGAAGAAGGGTGGAGTGAAGGTGGTTGGCAAGGACGGTCAAATGACGGATGTCAATGGGGGCAAGGTTGGAGCAGGCGCAAGAAGCACCGCCGATACGCTGAAGTTGTGAAAGAGGTCCGTCGGGCGAGGTACTCGAGGACTACTCTTTGGTCTCATATCTCGAATTTTATTATTGTTCTTTATCTTCTAGCATAGCAACTTTATTATGGGGCGTTTTCGCCGATTCTAGGGTGATGACTTTTGGTGGCCTCTGGGGAATTTGGCGCGGAGGGTGTAGAGGAAGATATTCTCTCGGTTGTAGGTTTTCGCATCGGGGTCGTCATCGATCTCTTGGATATCGAATACTTTCTTTGCCATCTTCATGAATCGTAGATCAGCACGTCTGCGTCGCTTGAAACAGAAATAGCACACCGAGCGAGGGCCCAGGAGACCCTTGAGCGTGGAGATCAGAAGAGGAAACGCCGGTTCGAAATAGACACAGTCGGCCGCGAGGATGACATCCGGCTCTGGGAAATTTTCTGGTTCGGGTTCTCCCCAGTTGAAAACAGTCGCGGACACAGTCGAGGAGAGGCAGTTTAGTTGAATATTGGCTTCCATCAAGGGTAGCATGGGTTCTTGATCCGTGACATAGATCGGTGGCTGTCCAATTTCACACCCACGGGCAACGGCGAGTCCAACGAGACCACCCCCGGCTCCAAGTTCGACACTATTCAACAAACCAAAGTCAGTTACGAAAATTCCGGGAGCCGTGGACAGAAGAGGCATCGTGACAAGCTGGGGAACATGCACAGTACTGACATGGTTTTATCGGAAAGATTCGACCTGTGTTGGCATAAGAGATACTTGGCTAGGACCATACCCGCGGGCCATAATTGACCTCCACATCCCTCTTTGAGATCTTCCTTCAGGAGCAGGGGTTCTTTGAGGAGTCCATCAAATGAGATTGATGTGACCACTGCGGTTTTGGTATCTCGGTGAGGAGCCAGTGACTCGCTCACGGTGAGATCACAACAATCCGGGTCTGACGCTGGACTCTCGCGCGAGTCTGCCATTGATGCCAACAAAGCACGTTTCCCTGGTAATAAAGTTGGATTTTCGAGGGATGCTTAGGGGAGAATAGGGTAAGTGCAGGGTTGAAAGAAGAGCGAAGTGCGCAGAGAGAAATCATCTGAGTGGGGTTCACCTTATCGCCATTGCCCACACTGAAGCTTACACTGAAGCTTCTCTGTCTCTCTCTCCTTCTATTCGACATCGACATTGACGAGCCCGAAGATTTTGATATTCTTGATATTTCTATCAAGAATAATCTATATATTTCATTGGGACAGCCTACCCATTGTGCATCTCGAAAACAAAAAATAAAATAAAAAATAAAAAATTTCCCAGGCCCAGGTGCAATAGCAGACCAAAATAGAAAGATGGTGCAGAATAGAGAATCGACAATTAAAGCTGCAGTCCGTGCAGATAGCCAGCGGGATGATCGACATCTCATCTTCGCACCCGAGCTGCTCCAAATGCCCGCGACAGACGTCGACACTGGATCTATATCCGAACACCCCACACTCCATTAACCTACCTGGATTGCAACGAGCCCAGAACCCAAGAACACCCCTCAAAAACGAGAAACGAAAAACGGGAAATTAAGCAAAAAGAACAAGAACAAGAAAAAAAAAAAAAAAAACATGCCAATGCCGCTTGACGTCACCCCCCACTCTATCGCTGAATCATGACGACGTCACTAAACCCGGAATTCATTCATAAAGCATGCGATCCTTCTTACACCTGAAATGTCTCCTCGACAATCCTATACTAGATTTCAACAGCTTTCTCCAACACTTTCATCATGACGACCTTGCACTGTGAGTTGGCTGGAGCCTTTTTGTCCCAGCCGTTACCTATATCAATGCGCTCACAAACTGTTAGATTTGCCCCCGGTGAAGCCCTCCGCAATTGCGATGGGTACTATTTTCACCCACACTGCCTCACTTGGCATTCTTGCCCCGGTATTTGGTGACACCTACCACCGCGCGCAAGCCGCAAACTCCAAGGAAGAGTTTGTCAAGTCGAAGGAGGCTGCCGGCGCGGCTGCCGCCTGGGGAAGCTCCTTCGTGGGAAGCACCGTGCAGACATACGGAGTCGCGGCGCTGATCAACGCCACGGGCACTCTCAGCTACAAGGGCGCAGCGTATCTGGGTACCTTGATATTCATGGCCAGTTCGGCCCCGAGTGTATGTCATCTTGCATCGAACTCATTCATTTATTCCCCCCACACTTTCCAAGGCCCTTGGTCTAATGTCGTGCTATAGTTTGTCAGCCAAGTCTTTGCAGAGAAGAGGCCTTTGGATACCGTCGCCGTTGGTGCTGTCTCGCGGGTGTTCGAAACTGTCGGGCTCAGCTTGTTCCTCACTTGGTGGGGGACGCGAACTCACCCATTCGATTAATTTTCCCATTCGAGGGCAAGCGAAGGAAATGACCTTTGGCTGCTGACGCTGAAAGCGCCATTTCACGCCAACTTGATCAGACGAAAACCCTTTACCTCAGGATAGGGCGCGATGCGTGTATATGTGCATCTTTTTGGTTTCTGGGTTCCTTTATGTAAATGTATACGAACATGAATTCCAATTCTGTTTCCTGTCGAGGTAAGCCAGCTGGACGGCGAGAACCAGTTATTGCCACTTGACTCCAACGGTGCAGCGTCGTGTGAGTTGTAAAGGAGTTGCCCGCAAGCCAATGTAAACGAGGGCATACGAAACAGGTCTATATGAATTGGTCGAAAGACCCCGGTTCATTGGTAGATAGATATATCCAGGAATTGGACCAACTCAAGATACATAATGAATAGAATGATATTGGGATGACAAAACTAGCAGGCCATTCGAGGCAAATCAAGGTCTTTCCGAGTAAAATCTAATCAAACAAAAGTACGGCAGGGGTACCTTTGAGAAATCGAGGCCATGTCAGCATTGACAAAGTCATTAGCACACAATGGGGACGAGTCACATACACCTCTGGGTAGCCATGCTCTGGATCAATCTCGTACTTGGATTGTGACGACTGCGGGATGGTGTTCAAGTTGCAAGGCGAAGGTGGCAGGCCATTGGCACCCAGCACGCCCTGGACGGCGTTTTTGTCCTTCTCAAAGAGGGCGGCTAAGCCCCGTTCTTGACCCTGTTCCTTCACAGCAACCAATTGTTTTTCTCCGGCCTCACCAATCTTCAGAACATCATCCTTCGGGGCGGCCTGGCTGCCAACCGTGAGCAGGCCCACAGCATCGGCTTGGCTGACGGTGCTCAGCTGGGGGTAGTTCCTGCGAGTGTCTCGCTTCCAGTAAGGGTTGTCGGCAATATCGCCGGCCGGAATGGTAACGGGGTCATCGTATGACAGAGGAGGCAATGCTCCAGGAGTCGGCAGACGATACTGAGAATTCAAGGGAATACCGGTAGAGCGTTCTGGTGCAATGGCGAGAAGACGGCGAATGCGTTCCCAGACACCCGTGGACTGGACCGTATATTTCTAGAGAATAGTTGAGACTTCGAACTGGGCAAACAACACGCTAACTTCTTGAATGAGCATACCTTATGGACAGCAATGGCACTCGAAGCCGACTTGGCGGCTTTCAGGATATCGCGAGCCATGACGAAAAAGACTCTCACCTAGCAATTTCACACCCAACGTTAGTTAATTATTGTTGTATCACACAGGATGAGAGTATTGTGGATGCGGGCTTGGAGTTTAATCTTTCAAGAAACTTACCTGAAACCTCGGGGACTCCTTGAGGCGTTCGATGGCTTGGGCGATGCGGGCAATGCCAGGATAACGGAGGTGCGACGACGGATGCGGATTATATGTTTTTCCGAGGCCAAGGACGTACTGCATATTACTAACACATACATTGGCTTCTGCTTATAGATGATGGATGTATGGAAATCCCCAAGGTCTTTATTTAGGTTCAATTTCGTGATGATTTTTATGAATTAATAACACATATGCCATAAGTGGCCTCTAAGTAGATCTTCATGGCCAGGTATCTAGGTATACAGTATATAGGGACCGCCACCGGTTGGATCAAGCCGATTCACCCAGGTTTACTGTGCTTCGCTAGGACTGGCATCCCGGGACTCCTGCACTGAGTCTTTAGGAATCAGTTTCTCTACTGCGTCCACCGTTGCATCAGGGCCACCGGCTTCTCGAAGCAGAACCTTGCCAGCCTTGTCCACGGCAAAGACTCCTCGGATTGTGCCCTTGGGTGTTTTCTTGAGCCCAATTGCCGCAATTAGGGTGGCAGTGGGGTTGCAGAGAAGAGGATAGGGAAGCTTTTGCTTTGTTTTGAAGGTGGTGTTGGCTTTGGGAGAATCTGCCGATAGCCCATAGATGGAAAGTCCAGTCGACGTGAGATGGGTATGATTGTCGCGGAATGAACAAGCTTGCTTGGTACCTGGAGTAACTTGATAAGCGTCGTTTTTGACAAAGATAGTCGGCAGAAGAATCTGCACTCACATCCTGGAGTAGAAGCCTTTGGATATGTGAATAGAACCACTCCAGACTGACTTTCCTCGACAAGCTTCTTCAGAGTAGTTTTCACGCCCTCATTGGTTTCAATCTCGCCACCAAAGGTCTCGAGATCAATGGTATCATCCACATTGGGGATCGAGGCCGTTTCGGTGTTGGTGTCTGCATCTGCATCTGTCGACTTGGGTTGGGCCTGTTTGGTTTTCTTGTCTGCAGATGGAGGTTGTGTTGGTGCTTTGCGCTTTCTGAGCTCTACCATTGTGAGATGAGATAGTGAGATAGGGATGTTGAATGTATTTTGAAGGAAAGATCCCAGTTCTCCAAGAGCTCGAGCTCGAGGAACAACCGGGATTATGTCAGCGAGGGTACCGGGAAAACCCGATCCATGGGGCGCGCCGTGCCCTGATCCGCGCAGGGAAAAAAAAAAGAAAATTCCCCCTCTTGACGTTCCTCACGATCGCCCTTTTAATCCACCTTCCCCATCTTCTCAATATTGGCCTCTGACTCATCTGTCGCTTCTATCTTTGCCATCTTTCATCTCGAGTCTGAATTCATCTGATCCTCGCCTCCTGTTTCTCGCTTTTGCTCTGTGCCTCCCGCCCCCATCCGACCAATCTCTTCAGACTGCCGCACTCACTACATCGAAAAAAATCACATTCGTCTGCGCTTTTCTACTTTCAAAAAGCTTGGGATCCCATCACTCGAGAGCGACCTACAGCGTCGTGACTCGCTATGAAGGTCTTTTCCTCGACATGCACCTTCGACTATTCGTGGGACGAGGTGTCGACGGCGAACTGGCGAAAGTATTGTCCATGGAATGACAAGGCGACGCATGTCGTGGGAGTCGACACCATTTCCCGCACGGTTGACCCCAAAACTGGCATCGTGAGTACCTTTGGGGATGGAATCGGGGATGGATCGATGCTGACTTTGCTTCAACTCTAGTTGCGGACCGAGCGTCTCATCACTTGCGACCAGTCGGTACCACAGTGGGTTCTCTCGCTATTTGGTGGAAGTGCTACGTCTCACGTTTATGAAATTTCCTACGTCGACCCTATGGCGAAGAAAGTCACCATGTGCTCCAGCAATCTCACATGGTCGAACGTGCTCAATGTCCGCGAAACTGTTGTGTACCAGCCCTCTTCGGTGTTGTCTGCCGCGACCGAATTTTCCCAGGAAGCGAAGATTACCGCCTTGTGCGGCGGGTGGCAAAAGATCAAAAATAAGGTTGAGGAGGCAAGCGTGGAGAGATTCCGAGAAAATGCCAAGCGTGGCCGCGAAGGGTTCGAAACCGTCCTCGAGATGAGCCGCCGAGTGTTTGGGGAGCAGCGTGCTCTCGAGAACCAACGGCTGCAGGCATAAGATGCCATCCCGTGGCCGCTGCCGCCGATATTGAAAAACACCCCTACCGACATTCATTTCTTGCATCGAGCGATCGCATGTCCTGGCGTCTATGTTCTTTTGGTTTTGCATTCGGAAGCCTGCGGTGCGAATTGGAGTTTTAGTGCAAGATCTCTTGATTTGATTTTTTTTTGTCTGCTTCTGCGTTCGAGGCGACTCTGCTCTGCTAATACCATACACTCTTGGTTGTTCATGAAGGTTCCCGAAAAAAAGTTCCATGATCAGTTGCTGAGCGAGCGATGTGATGTTTCTCTTCAAAAGCCTATTATTGCAGTAGAGTCTGTTGTTATCCCAAAAAGCTCATTCTCCCATGGTATTTATCTGAACCAGCTATTTTCCTATATGAGCCGCGAACTCCCAAACTCCATGCGCATCTCGTCATTTCTCAGTAATCGCCGTGACGGGACAACCCCATGCTATCCCAGTAAGCCGCCAAGAACCACTCGGCTGACTCCAGCTACTTCGTTTTTGACGCCATTCCGACTCGCGTCCTCAAACTCCCGCACGGCACCGGCTACCATAATCTTCCGCAACTTGGCATCGGCTTTGGAGAACATCTCGCCCAATGCCACTGTACACACGGATGGTGATGATACTAGTGTCGTGAGTCGACTGTAGCAGTCAATCAAGACGTCACAAAGAGTCGCGAATGTCTCAAAGAAGTCTGGGTCGAAGGGTAAAGAAGGAGTGAGAAGGTAGGAATATTCTTCCCCCGGAAGAAGATCAGATGATTCGGTGAGCGGAAAGGAGATCACCGAGGCTGCCGCGGTGGAAGGGGCGGTGATATTCCCCGCCGAGCTTTTGAGGTCGGTCGGGTCACTGGTTTGCATCGGGAGACCGATTTCGGTTGCCGAGCTACCTCGTCGGGTTTTGGTGCCGGCATGGGCTGCTCTTTTGAACATTTGGGGTATGCGTGCTCGGGCGAGGCTCGAGGAAGAGCCACCATCGGGTGGATGTACTTGCTGGTAGGCTTCAAACTCCAGCAACAAGGCATTTAAGGCTCGTAAATACTCGACTGGGGTTGAATTGACGTCGAGGATCGGGGGCAAGGACAGACCCAGAAGGAGATAGTTGATTGCTCGACGCGACAGCTTCCTGTGGTCGAAGTACGGGAGACGGTTGATATCGGCGCGGGAGAAATGCACAGTATTGAACCAGTAAACCCGACCCTCATGGCTATGAGCGCGTGAGACACGTTAGTTAGTTCTTGCTCCATAGTAGCTGAGACAATGTACGCACGCCTTTCTCAAGTAATCCAGTGTTGAGATTCGCTTCGCTGCCATCTCATGGATCTGTTGATAGATTGCACCAGCACTCTGTGGTCCAAATGGGCCGCCGGTGATCACAGGAGGCGGAATGCTGCCATGTGCGCTTTCATATCCACCACTGGATTTGGCCGTATCCCGTCGCGTAAGGCTCGGCGCAAAAGTAGACGAAATCATTGAGGGCACTCTGTTCACATTCACAGCCCCTCAAGGAAACTAAAGGTGATATGACGTCGGGTGAGGGACAGGGGTAATGGATATAGGCTTCGAGACAAGGGGGCAGTGCTCTAGAGAAAGCTGCACAAAGCACCGAGTCCAACAGAAAGCGTGTGGAAAGGTGGAAAATCGGCAGGATTCAGGAGAGTTTGGAGTCAGGGTCTCCACAACCCCTCATGGGTGCAAGGACATCGAGGATTGGAGGCGCCATTTCTGCCGGATGGTACCGCGTGAATGATTCTCCCCGTCATTGGCGGGATGCCACCAGTTAAATTGCGAGTTGAATAGGCGGTGTGCGCATATCAGGAAGGCGGTGGAGAAAAGATACCTTGTAGGTTTCAACCTTATAGGGCCCCCACTAACCCCTACTTGGCAATGTAATTTATTACCCACGCGACACCCCTGAGATCTTCCCCCCACTCTTCCCTTTCACACCGTGGGACAAGGCAATTGTCACATTATTGACTTCTTTTTGCAATGGTTTCGACTGAAGAGCAAATTCCCTCGCCGGGCCAATGGCCCGTTGACCCTCAGGAAGATGAACCGATCTTGGAAGACCGAGTTTGGGTTGATGGATGTTTCGACTTTACCCACCATGGTGAGAACCCTATGTAATGCCCGATTTGAGGTCATTTGCCTAATTGCCTTGCTCTCGGTGGGATATAGGTCATGCCGGTGCCATGCTTCAAGCCCGTCGGCTTGGAAAAGAGCTGTATGTTGGAGTTCACTCCGATCAAGCAATTCTCGAAAACAAAGGCCCCACGGTCATGTCTCTGGACGAACGGTGAGTTTGATCTGATTCACCACCCCCCCTTACTCTTTCCTATCCGATTGACTGACAATTCGTCTTTACTTTGTCTAGTGTCGGGGCCGTCGATGCCTGCCGGTGGGCGACCCGAAGCATTCCCCACGCACCCTATGTGACTTCCCTGCCCTGGGTCTCGCACTATGGCTGTAAGTACGTCGTTCATGGGGACGATATTACGTCCGACAGCGACGGAAATGATTGTTATCGGTTTGTCAAAGCTGCTGGTCGCTTCCGGGTGGTCAAGCGAACTCCTGGAATCTCTACCACCGACCTCGTTGGCCGCATGCTCCTGTGCACCAAGAACCATTACATCAAATCCCCCAAGCAGACGCTCGCCGGGGAAGAGGGATCGGGAAGCCCAGAAGAGCTCAAGAAATCCGCCGCAGACCTCTTGCAGAGAATCCAGGACTATGCGACCGACGAGAGCGGTCTGCGTCCGGGATCCCAGGTATGGAGTTGGTCTGGTTCCGGTACTGCGAAGCTGGACCATACGGCCGAGGAAGCTGGCTTGTTTGAGAAGCTCGTAGACGGCAAGGGTCCCCGACCGGGACAGCGGCTTGTCTATGTGGATGGCGGCTTCGATCTTTTCTCGTCTGGTCACATCCAGTTTCTGCGAAAGGTCATGGACCTTGAAGAATCAGAAGGGCGTCAGCGAGGCTGGTTCGATCCTGAGCAAAAGGAACAAAGACTGAAGGAGCATGGCGAAGACTATGCCTCTGCCTATATCATCGCAGGTATTCATGATGACGATGTGATCAACCACTGGAAAGGATTGAACTATCCGATCATGAACATCTTTGAGCGCAGCCTTTGCGTTCTCCAGTGCCGTGTAAGTTTTAGCATCCCCTCGCACTTGAGGCGCGCGTGTGTGCATCCTCCACTGACTTCCCTTAGTATATCCATGCTATTGTGCTTTCGGCGCCCTTTACGCCCAGCCAGTCTTACCTGGAGAATATTCCCTGGGGCACTCCAAATGTTGTTTACCACGGTCCCACGACCTTCATCCCGCTCACTTATGATCCCTATACCGCCCCGAAGAAGATGGGGATCTTCCGTGAAATCGACCAGCATGACTTCCAGCATGTCAATGCTGGCGAGATTGTGGGCAGAATCCTGAAAAGCCGAGAAGCTTACGAGGCTAGACAGCGTGCCAAACTGGACAAGGGTGTTGCCGAGGACCTGGTGAAGTCGAAGGAAGAATCAACCGCCTGAGGGAGATCGATGCTGTGATGAAGGTCAACTGTACATATGCCTGACTTCCGTGAGGCTGGTTTGGAGTGTTGATCCCATCACTCCATTGGACCCGAGGTCGCACCAGGTGGGGTTTCCGTCGTAAACTGACAATATGTATATAGGTCAGCGTTGTCTAACGCAGCTAGTTTACATACGAGATAGCATTGCAAGCGCTTATATCGGTATAAAATGGTATTTTCCAACCAAACGAACAAGTAATTTTACAAAGCTATATTTGATGCAATCGCATCGACCTTATTCACTGATCCGCCGCCACCAAGACACCCTTGCCTTCCAATAATTTGGCAAGTTCTCCATTCTGGTGCATGGACATCAAAATATCGCATCCACCGACAAACTCCTTCTCGAGGTAGAGCTGCGGGATCGTGGGCCAGTCCGAGTACTCTTTCACGCCTGCCAAGGGTTTTAGCATTGTGGAATCGCACCGAAGAGATGGAGAAAAGAAAGTTGGCGGGCTCGAAACATACCTTGACGCAGCTCTGAATCTTCGAGCACGTTGAAGGCAACAAATTTCCTAGGATCAACCCCCTGCAGACCCAGGATCTGGATACTCGCACGCGAGAAGCCGCATTGTGGGGTCTCGGGGGTGCCCTTCATGAAAAGAACGACCGGGGCCGAGGCAACCGCTTTATCGATAGCCGCCCGGGTTTCCGAGGACAGAAAGCGTGCATGGAAGATCGAGGGCAACGGAACGGCTGCGGAGCGAACTGGGCGCAGAGCCGTTGGCCGTGAAATCGGGCGGAACGCCTGGTACGGTTGGACTGCGTCAGCTGTGTAGTAAGGAAATGAAGAGACGACGAACGTACCGAGAATATCGTCCTGGGAAGCATGTTTTCAATTTGTAGTGAATGGATGAAGGAGCCAGGGAATGAGGAGGGAGGATGATTCCACTCGGCAAGGCGCGTTAGTAATTCTTAAATGCACTGGTTACGTCGATGGGGCTCCACAACCACTTTTTCCTTGAATGGATGCATGTTCTACTACTTCTGCCAAAAACTATGGCCTAATCTGGGAGTCACCGACAATCTCTTGATTTCTTACCCTCGGTGATTATCCATACCATCGAAAGACTACAAAACTAATAGACGGCGAGACAAGTTCCTGATGGCCCGTTGAGCATCATTATGCCGACTCCAACTCTAAGGGCCCAGTGCTATCGTACAGACCAAGGGATTGTGTTGCATACTCGCCGAGCAATCCCAAGGAGATACCTCCACCCGTCAACAGACAACCGTATTTGAACCACCACCAACAGTTCTGAACATTTTTCAGTTGAACCTTCCAAATCATGAGCCCGAGTGAAAGAAGGGCGCTGCCGCAACTGCCGGCGAAAAAGACAGGCCCGCAACCCGCCGCAACTCCGGCCGCAGCAAGGAGCGACACCTGAGTCGCCGCCAGCCCACTCAGCACGGCCTTGGTGTTGTGTTCATGGCGGAGAGCAATTGATTTGATCCCGGCTGCTACATCATCCTTGATGTCCATATACGCATATATCATATCGTACAGAACTGTCCAGGCCACACAACTCGAATAAAGGGCCCCGGCAGCCATGAGTGCATCCCGGTTGGCTAGTAGATCCACGCCCAGCGCGGGAAACCCCATCATCGCACCCCAGGAGAAGGCGAGGCCCAAAACAAACTGGGGGTAGTTGGTGACCCGTTTGGCCAGCGGATACGCGACCACGACAGGCAAGCTGGGAATCCCATACCAGAGGCATTGGGTAGGGAATTGGAGAAGTACTGTAAGCCCAGCCAGCAATTGGGTACCGGTGAAAAGGACAGCCTTGGGTGGTGAGAGCGCGCCTCGAGCAATAGGCCGAAACTTGGTACGCTCAACGTGAGGGTCCAGGTTCCTGTCCCACAGGTCATTGATCGCGCACCCTGCGCCTCGCATGATCACTGCCCCAGTAAAGAAGAGCCCCGTTGTCCCAAGAACTTGAAGCGGAGCCACCTGGACCATTGGCGCGGCGAGGAGGGTAGAGAAGAGGGTCGGAAAGAAAAGGTAGTATGTGCCCGTCGGCTTATCCAACCGCAGCAGCTCTGCATAGGGAATCCATGAATTGGGCAGAGACGCAATCAAGCCTCTTGTGGGTGGCGCATAGTGTGTCGCTGGGTTTGCTTTTCCCTCAAACTCGACGGGCTGCACCGCAGGAGAGGGTGACTGGGAGTTGTGCCGGAGAGAGGTCTTAGGTTTTATCCCTGGCGCGGCAACTGCAGAGTCTGGGGAATCGCGGCCGTTCGTAGGTGCTAGAGAAGGACGAGTGTGTATTGGCGACAAGAAGCGCTTAGTTCGAAGGCCGAGCATGGGCTTTCCCCTACACGGAGGAAATCGCACGCGGCGGAGCAGGGAACCGGTGGAGAGGGTCATGATTGGGGATGTAATCGCGGAGGAGAGAGGGTCAATTTCATGCTGAACATGCACTGGTTTTCTTGCCCATCAACTGTCATGGCATGACGAGTTGGTCCCCAAGAGCAGTAGGGAAAAAAGGCTCGGAGACCCTAAACCCATTCGGGTATCCGGATCTTATCGTCCTCGCAGAAGAGAACAAAAGAAAAAGAAACTGCAGAAAATAAAAATGATTTTGAAAGTGGATGAGAATTAGAGAACTAGAGTCCAAAGAGATATTCTTGAGGATATAAGCATATCTGGTTATATTTGTTAATAGTCGCGTTGGTATACCCTCTTGGTAGCCGTACATCTACGCGTGGGATTTCTGCCTGAGGCCACAGAAACGCCGATGCTCTCCGCGTTCGCGGATCCGGGGATCATCACTTTGCGATATGAGGGAGCAGGCGCAGCCCACCATCTCTGCTTTGAACTGGAAACCTTGGTTGGATTATCGTCCCACACTATTCTGGTGAGTCCATGTGGCAGCTTCTCTTAGTGATTCTGTTGACTCAACCCGGGATCATTCATCTTGGACCAGCTTCTCACTTACGCTCTCTGTAACTAGTGCTTTTGCTCGCAGCTTCCTTCAACAACCTCGAGCATTCACCCGGCGCATACAATCACGTTTTGGTAATATTCTCCCGCGTGTCGCCTCGACCCTCCCACCTTGACCGAATCAGAACCCTCTGCAATTTTGGTTTTTTCTTGGACGCACCCATTCAGTCACCTCCCTGGGGAGCTGGCCATGGGCAATGCCGACCCAGCGCACCCGCGCGGTCTTTGAGCCGTTTCCTCCAAACCTGGACATTGGCGACCTTGTTGATTCGACCCCTAAATTCAACTTCGCGTGGAGAATCACTTGTGATTCGATCGATGAAAACCCTCGGGAAGATTTTGAGCAATTGGTTTTGTTCCATGTGATTTTGTCCGGACGTCCTCTCGTCATCGAAGGATTCCAAAAGCGGTTGGACAAGTTCCTGTTCTCGGAGAAATGGCTGAGACAGAATTGCGCCGGGAAGAGTAAGTTAGCCCTTGGGAGATGTACGTCTCGTTCGAGCCGCCTCTGACTGTCTAAACAGAGGAGAATGCGCGAGACTTGGTCAAGGGCACTAACCTGCTGCTCACCATCGGGCATTACTTGAAAAACCTGCCTCTCTTGACTGAACAATGGACCCCATACAACTACACGGATCGAGATCGCCAAAGATTGTATCTGAAAGATATCGATTGCCCCCCTGAGTGGTGCAATTCTCTTGGGAAATTGATTCCTCCCTGTCTGTTTTACTTGAATGAGTTCCCGAAGCCTTTCGATGGCCCCGGTTCCCAGCTGTCCGACTCATCCCCACCTCCCAACTCCGCACAAGGCGTGCCTATCGCCCGGGCGGGCGATTTGATGAGCTGTCTCCCTGAAAGAATGCGTGCAGAAAATCTGATGTGCTATGTTGGACACGAAGGGACCTACACGCCGGCACACCAAGAGATGTGTGCTAGTCTCGGCCAAAACATCATGGTCGAAGCATCGGATGGATCTGTTGAACATGGGAAGCAGACAAGACCGGGTTCCTCAATTTGGTTCATGACTGAGACCAAAGACCGCCATGCCGTGGCGGAGTATTGGATGTCTTTTCTTGGACATGATATTGACATCGAAGATCACTTCGCCCAATTGAACGCATGGACAAACGCTCCGTTCAAGACATTCGTTGTTGAGCAGAGGCCCGGCGACTTGGTTCTCATTCCTCCCTTGGCTGCCCATCAGGTGTGGAACCGCGGTACCAGGACAATGAAAGTGGCCTGGAACCGCACGACTGTTGACACCCTGGAGATGGCATTGTGTGAAGCGCTACCCCATGCGCGGATGGTCTGTCGCGATGAACAATACAAGAACAAGGCCATCGTTTACTACACACTCGAAAAATATTCCAACCTATTGTGGCGGGCGCACAAGGAGGAGAAGAAGGAGCACCCGGAAGTCAAGCAACTGTTGCAGGATTTCAAACGACTCTTCATGTTGTACACGGAAGTTTTGCTTTCAGAAACTTTCCCGCCGAGGAAGCTCGTGGAAAAGGAGGTCGAGTATGTTGAATTCGAGGGCAATGTCACTTGTTCTTACTGTCGGTGCAACATTTTTAACCGATTTCTTACCTGCCCCTGGTGTGTGGAAACGTTCAATGTTGATGGCGAAGAAATATCCGACACCTACGACATTTGCATGGATTGCTTTGTGATGGGTAGAAGTTGCCGTTGCGTTTCCAGGCTCAAATGGGCCGAGCAATTCCGGTGGAAGGAGATCCTCGGGCGATATGAACATTGGCGACAGCTTATTCTTACTCTTGACGAAGGAAGTCAAGACGAAAAACAGCAACAAAAGCTCAAGACCCAGTTTCCGGCGTTCACCATCGCACGAGGCCAAATGGGCCGGAAGTCTCTGGCTGAAATCTGCCAGGAGGAATTGATCCGACGGCCGTGGATTGATATCAAAAAACCCAATCCGGCTGCTGCCAAGAAGCTGGAGGCATCAAGCGACTCCGAGGACAATGGTCAGTCTCGCAAACGGAGGAAAGTGCGACATCGAGCCAAGGCTCACGCCGAGGAGACTGGCCGTTGTCATGTTTGCAGAGAACCTGAAGCCTCTTGGAAACGGGCTTCGTGCTCACGCTCGACCTGCGAAGAACAGTACTGTTATAGCTGTCTGTTCCGTGCTTTCGATATATCACCCCGGGATGTGATGGAAAAGCATCACTGGTGGTGCCCAAAATGTCAGAAGATTTGCAGCTGCAATAACTGTCGACGAGATCCGACCATGAGCCCACATGAACCTCGCGGCACTCTCTTGGGGCATGACACCAGAAAGATTGCCGATCCCCGTAGCGTCGAGTCTCTGGTGAATTTGCGTCTCACCAATTTCCGCTGGCTCAACCAGTTTGGGAGTGACAACGCAAGCCGGGTTGAAAAACGCCTGAAAGAAGCGGAGGAAAAACGTACGCAAGCATTGCGTGTTTATGAGATCGACCTGGAATCAAGCCCCCTTCCGATGAATACACACACAGGCGACTTCTTGGCAAATTACGAGGCTGAAATTCCGGTTGACCCGGGCCTGGAACTGGACAATACTCTTCGCATGCTTGTATGAGCAGGAAAAAAAGCGCCTTATGCCACGGTCGGCTGTATTGCTTACAAGCGAGTTAGAGGGCTGGGAGCTTACGGAGTGAGATTGTTGCATTACTTGTCAGGCTTTAGCGATACGAGTTCACGAATCTAGCTGCACTACATTAATGACCATATCATGGACTGGAAGAAGTTGAAGGTCGAATCCATCTCCGAAGCTAATTGGCCCTAAGCGCCTTTGTATTCGTACTGGAGATCTTTGAGAGATGTGAGGTCGACCGAGAGCATGACCTGTTGTGCGAGAAGAATGGTCACGAGCATGGCTGGGTACATGGTCAGAGCGGATGTTGTAGACACCAATAAGTGAAGAAAATAAAACACAACGAGAGAGGAACCCACCCCCTGGGATTAAATACAGCACCGGCCGAGACCCATACGAGGATCCAGCCCCGATGAAGCAATACAGGACAGCCAGCAGCAAGCAAACCGCGCCGTTGGCAGGCACCAGGACTGCGCGGATCCGAGCAAGTCGTTCGTCTGCTACCGACATGGGTTTCTTGCCCTTGGGATCGAGACGGAGAGGAGAGGTCCTCATGATATAGGCCGTCACGGACAGCGAGGCAAGACCCACGAGCGAGAGGAACCGCTCAGCTACACTGGCTGCAGACAGCACCGATGGTAGAAAGATAGTTGCGGAGAGCAGTGGGATGATGGTGAAGATCAACTAAAACCCCGTGAGCTTTCATTTGGGAACCCGATGAGGAACTGGTGTTTACACTGTATTGAGCGTTGCGCGCATCATTCTGTCCCTGCAACCGCTGGATGACCCGCTCCTGTTCCACCTCATCAAGTTCCTCGTGCTCCTCGTCCGAGTCCTCTGGATATCGGAACGCTTTGCGCAGTCGGACGGCCGCCATTTTGGGGGACTATTAATTCTACTAAGACAAAAGAGAAGAACACCGAAGCGCTGTGACGTTGTTTGTCTTGTTTGGCTGGCTTGCTTTCTCTCACCCCGACAGAAAAAAGAGACCCAACCAAGTCTCCCCATCCCCACGCGTCTTTGTCCCACCATGCTTTTCGCCTCGTTTTCCCGGCGCGCCGGGCTCATGCGGCCCTCATTGCGTCGAAATTGCCCACCACGTCGCACGATCATCCCCGCCCCGGGCCCCAACACAGGACCGCTGATGGAGCGACGCGCGGACCGAGAACTGCCATCCGTCAATCAAGGACGGCGCTGGACACGCACTCTCCCGATCTTCGTGGTGGCCGTTGGGGCGGCGATGTTGGGAATCTTCAATTACCAGAAGTCGTCGTCAAGCGTGGTCAACAGCACGCTGTACGCACTGCGGACATCTCCGCAGGCTCGGGAGCTCCTTGGTGATGAAATCTACTTTGCGCAGCAAATCCCCTGGATCAGCGGCGAGATTAATCAGCTTCACGGCCGGATCAATATCTCGTTTTGGGTCAAGGGCACCAAGAGCCAGGGCAAAATGCGGTTCCGAAGTATTCGGCCGGACCGAATGAGCTTTGTGAGTGATCCGCACAAGCCATGTCCAATTCCATTGTGTCGCTAATTGTATTCTAGTTCCACACCGAGGAATGGAGCTTGGAGACGGAGGATGGAAAGGTGGTGCAGCTGCTCAGTGATAACGATCCTTTCCGACAGTGAAGCCCGAGATGCGACAGCTTGTACAGATAGAAAGTGGTTCTCATGCATGGATCAGGCGTTTTGTGTTGATGGTGACCTTTGTTTATCAACCGAGGGGCAAGGCTGGAAAACCACCAAGAAAAGGATATCAAATTGTATCATATACAGACGCCGCTCAAATCAACCCAATTATTGGGCGTATGGTGTTAATAGTACATGCTGTCCCACATCCAAAAACCCTTTTTCGGCTTGAGTTAAGCAGCCGCAGTCGCAGCCGGCTCTTCTGTCAGTGCGATCTCGGATTCTGCCGTTGCTGCCGGCCCAATCTCTGGCCACGGCTTCTTGATCGCATCCTGAATCCTGACCACACATCCCTTGGGACCACTGACCGATCCTAAAGAGGAAAAGAAAACCACAAAGTCAGCAACGGAGAAAGCAAAGCGACGGGTTGAAACGAAGCGAAAGGGGAGTAATTCATACCGGTGACAACCACAATCCCATTCTCAGCGTCCACCTTGAGAACCTTCAGGTTCTGTACTGTACTTTGATGATTACCCATGTTTCCAGCCATTTTCTTGCCGGGGTAGACTCGGGAACCACCGCCTTGACCAGGACCGGAAGAACCGAGCGAACGATGCGTCAAACTGACACCGTGACTGCGGTCCTGACCACCGAAGCCGTGTCGCTTCATGACACCAGCAAATCCTTTACCCTTTGAGTTGGAACGGGCGTCAACAAACTGGCCCTCTTGGAACCAGGAAGCATCGATGGTCTGGCCGACGGGAACCAGGCCGGACTCGTTCTTGACGCGGAACTCGCAGACATGGCGTTTGGGCGAAAGGCCATGAGCGGAGAAGTGGCCGAGAAGTGATTTGGTCATGTTCTCAGGGTGCTTCCAGCCGGCTCCGATCTGGACGGCGTAGTAACCGTGCTGTTTGGGGGTCTTGTGAGAGACGACCTCGACGCGGTCCAGTTGAAGGACGGTGCATGGGGTGCGTTTGCCGGTTTCCTGGTCATAGATGGCAGTCATGCCCTTCTTGATTGTGATGGCGCCGGTTCGATGAGGTGTGGTTCTGGCTTTGCGCCGGAGAGCCGCCTCTGGTGCTGACTCGAGGACGGGCAGGCCAGGGCCGGTATCGTACTTGCTGGGTTTGGGAGGGTTAAGCGATCTGATACCAAGTGACCGCACAGGCATCCATTGAACGCCCCAGAGAGGCGTGGAAAGCTGCAACAGCTTCCCAAGGCGCGGGTTCATGGTGCTGGATTTGGGGCTAAGGTCGATCTGGAGAATTCAGGATATGGGAGTTTTTGGGCGGTTGGATGAGTCAGCATATGCCGTGGGCCCAATTTGCGAAGTATGAAATGGCGATCTGCTCAGTAGGATATCATCAACTCGGGTATGCATCGGACAGGTCTCCTGAATATGCAGAAACTTCTACAATCTCTCACACATACAACTATTTCATTTTCTGTATACCCTTGGCGACCTGAATCCTAGAATCTTCTAACTCCGTCTCACCCGATCGGACCGGAGCGGCCGAACAAAAGATCCCGATAGAAAAAAAAATAGACCCATCCCTTCCGACCTTCTCTTCGTCCCAACCTCAATATAATTGTTTCTTCACCTAGGAACATGCCTCTTCGGCACTTGCTTCGATCACGATGGAACTCATCGGCTGAGCTCCTGCAGCCCGCTCTCACATCCGGCTCCCATCTTCCCTCGACCCGGCCAATGGGCGTGCGGAACAGCCCCATTCTCTCCTTCGCATCCAGAGCAACACGACGCACCCTGACGACGGTCAATTCTACGAGCCGAGTCACGACGCGGACCCGGCCGGGGCCTACCTCCCACCAGTTTCTGAAGCAGCGACTCAACCGACGGTTTAATTCCGGATCGTCGGGCAGCGGCCCGCAGCCAGAGCCGGAGCACGCATCGCTGTCGCAGCGGCTGCGCAAGCTATCGCGCGAGTACGGCTGGGCCACACTCGGAGTGTACCTGGCCCTGTCGGCGTTGGATTTCCCGTTCTGCTTCGCGGCGGTACGGCTGCTGGGGGTGGACCGCATCGGACACTATGAACATGTTGTGGTCGAGTCCGTGAAGCAGGCTGTCTCGTCAGTGTGGCCTCGCACGGAGGACTCAACCCCCCAGGATGGCGGTGACGATGCCCAGGGCAGACTAGCCCAAGCGGAGGAGAGGAACAAGGAAGAAGCCAGTATGTCTCCTCTCTTCATCTGCCCTCCCCTTACTCCGCAAGAGAGCACCATCTCACCAGCTTTACGTAGGTATATGGACGCAGTTGGCTCTCGCGTATGCTATCCACAAGAGCTTCATTTTCATTCGGGTCCCCTTGACTGCCGCCGTGACACCCAAGGTCGTGAAGATGTTACGGCGCTGGGGATGGGATATTGGGAAGCGCAAACCCAAGAGTCCATGAGCCATGGACTTGCATAGCATAGCGAGGATTGGTGTGTTTTTTTGTGGGGTGAATTGTACATTAACCATTTAGAGATTTAATCCGGCACATCGCCTTCTCCCTCCATCGTTCCCTCATCTATAGATATCATACAGACCAGAGCAAACTCTCAGACACAAGAAAAGCCCATATCTATCACCAGCGCCATAAGACAGGAAACGACATGTGCGGTTGCAATTAGCTGAGGGGAAATATAAAAAAAGATCCACTCCCTTCAAGTATGGTATAGCTGGCCCAAAGCAAATCGTAAATATGAAATATCGGCATAACATGACCACTCAGTCTCGTAATCTTCGTCTCGGAAACAAATTGAAATGCGAAGGTGGAGGGCGTCAAAAGAAAACTAATCCCCGACAATCAGGTCACATATCGATCATGTCGTTGAATCTCAGGATGCCGTTGGCCCTCATCACGCCATTGACCCCGTCAGGCATTCGGTATGCCCAGTCTGCGACGCCCATGGAATCGGCTGCGGGTAGGGCGTCGCCCGGGTTCGGTTGCCCAGATTCATCAGAAGTGTCGGCCACAAGAACGAGACCAAGTTCCTTGATAGTTTCCACCAGAGCAGGAACAACGTTCTGTGTGAAAAGAAAAATGTCAGCATCCAAGACAGGACCCAAAGAAGACCTGATAGAGGAAAACATACCAATAGACTCGACCGGCAGATGAGGCCCATAAAGTTGTTACTTTGAGCAATCCGCGCAGACTCCTTAATCGACATGGAGGCTCGTCCGCTGCTATTCACATGAGGCAACGAGTCTACGTTGCGGGCTAGGTCACGGATCTGCCCCAAATCATTGCACAGAAGTACCGGGTCTTGAGAGAGAAAAAGAATGTTAGCAAAAGACGCCAGAGATATTTGACCGAAGGGCGAGAAAACTTACAGTTTGGTTGCTTCCAGTTGAGTGCCGTGCAGATATTTGGATTGTAAGAGGTGAAAACCACAGAACGCATGAAGTCGGGGTTCTTGTCTCGCGCCACACGGGCATGATCGAAAACCTCGGTGAGAATAGCATCGGCAAAGGTGTTGACATCGGCCAGGGAAGTCATGTCAAGGGCCCTCTCCTCAACGGCCGATGGGTAAAGAATGGAGAGGTTCACATTCAGGTCAATAGGCAATTGCCGCAGAACCTCCTGTAGAGACAAGAAAGATGCGGCCAAGATTCGATGGGTCTGGGGCATGTCATTGACAGCCTGAGTGGCCAGGAAGTGTGAAATGTCCTGTTGCTTGACGCCCCGTTCCGCACCAATCTTCTGGAATTGGATATACGTCAAGTGAGATACGGGAATCTCAATTCCATGGTGATTGATCATGAACTGGGGGTAAAGCACTGGCACCCGATCCCGGGTGAGCTGAATGAAGAGCTGCACATAATCTCCCGACAAGCTGGAGCCAGTGACCAGTCCATTATGTTCCGAGTCCAGCGCGTTGGTCGCCTTCCAATATGTGGCAAAGTGGGTGATTTCCAAGGGATCGCCGTGGTAAGGCTTGATGACCTGGAAGTTGAAGCGCAGTTGGCCAATGGCACGCAGACGAGGGTCAAAGAGAGGGAGGCAGCATGAGCCAGTGCTCGAGGTCTCAGCCCGGAAGTTCACAGGCAAGGCCACGCTTTTCGCAATGACCTTGGAACCAAAAGTGGGGAAGATCTCAAAGTCCACTGCAAAGGTGTCCAAATTGTCGACATGGAAGGATATTATCCGGGAGTCATCTTGGATGGGTAACACAATGGTGCGAGGGATGAGGTCCGACAGCTTGGACGAGATGGTCAATCGAGCCGCCGGGTGACGTCCCGCCTGGTCAAAAGCAATCGACGCTGTATTCCCTTGATCAAACAACAGCTGCACGAAAACCTTCTTGTCAAGGAAGTTGTGACCGTACCGCCTCAGCGGGATTATGGGCGGAGGTAGTGATAGGTCAGGGATACCGTCGGCCATGTCCATTTCAGCGGAGCTAGTCTGCTCTGTAGACATTTGGTCATCCACAAAACCAGGCTCTTGTAGCTGCAAGCCATTGAGAACATCCAGCGGTCTCTGTGCTGGCTGTTCGTTTGAGGGCTGAGCCCAGAGGAGGAGCATACACTCCAAATGGCCCTCCCATGCGGCATAGTACATTGCCGAGAGGCCCTTCTCATCGGCGACCTTGGAATCCACACCCGACTCGAGGAGGGTTCGCAGGCATGGGACACATCCTTCGCTTGCCGCATGGAATAAGGGCGTCCACTGATACAGCTTGTCTTTCTGGTCCAGATCGGCACCATGTTGTTTCAAGAGCAACAGCAACTGCGGAGATTGAGAGGCGCGGGCCACCATATGCTGAGGGTAAAGGCCCTCAGCATCTGGCAACAACTTGGCATTTCGCTCGAGAAGCATCTTCACAATGGGCAGTGAACCATACTGGCAGGCCAGATTCAGTGGGATATGATCCGACTCTGAATCAGGGTCAATGCGCGCATTGCTGTAGAGCACCTGCTCTGCGCACGCCAGCTGGCCTTTGACGATACTGTGAATCAGGGGAGCAAAGTTGTCGTGATCCATCATATCCACCGTTTCGGGCCCCACGGCCAGTAGCTCCCGCACCATGTCCACGCGGCCGTGCATACAGGCGTAGTGAAGAGGGATTCGGCCATAAACATCGGACCGGAAGAAATCAACCTCTGCCGCAAGGCCGGCCTTAAAAACCAAGTCTCGCCCTGAGATTGCCGCTTCGTGCAGGCAGTTTCGTTCGTTGATATCGTCTTCTGCGTGTAGGTCGACCAGTCCACTTTCCAGGAGGAGGCCAAGGACCTCATCGGCGCACCCATTGATAGCCGCCAGAAAAGCACGAGTCGCCCGATCACGAGCGTCCGGAAACGAATGCAACCGAGCGACCCATTCACGCAGGGTCTGCAGATTACCGGTAGAGGCCGATTGCAAAACTTGGAGGTCTATCTCGTCTTCTTCGGTGCCAAAGGCGGGTCCCATGGCACGGTCCAACGGCCGTGAGGTGTCAAACTGAATGTTCTCTCCCTCGGCCCAGGCCTCCAGCTCCAGTCGGGCAGTCGTAGCCCGGTCTGAAAGATCCCGGAGAACCTCGCGATTGAAACAGGGCTGCACCTCGACGGCCCGATGCAGATACAGCTCCTTCATGCGTGACTTGGAAGTTTTATCCCACTTCTTCAAAATTTTGGACATGGCCGTCTCATTGATCTCGACGAATTGCTGCAGTTTGTTCAGATCGCCATCGAACTGTTGGAATCCTTCAAAGAGTGCCACGAAATTCGACGGTGTCTTTGAGTTGGAGCTGGTTCGAGATTGGACGACTCTCTTCTTGTCAACCAGTGTTTTCAGGCGCAGGGAAAACTACACTCATCATGAGCCATACGGTTCATTATAGTTCAGGGACAACAGGAAGGGTTACCTCTGATTCTTTCTGGAGATAAAAAGTGTTGACTTTTTCAATCTCTCGTTCCTGTGATATCTCGCATCAGTACCCCGAGAGAAAGCAACTGGAGGAAGTCTCCATTTTGCGCTTACCAGACGGAAGAAGAACACATCCTTGTTTGCCCGCAGGGATGACTGCGGGTCCGGAGTGCCATCTTGGGCAATATCCTCCGCTGTTCTCTGCGCCGGAATGGTTGGGGTGGCACTGAGTTGCTTGATAAGCTGTCATTGGCAATGTTAGCTAGACCCGGTAGGTTTTACGAGAGAAGAGTCCCCGCACCTTTTTCAACGCCTTGTAGTTGACAAAACTCGCGGCATATTCAGGGAGATCGAGCTGTCTGCGTTGGATCTGTTTGCCGAACTTCCTACAGAACGAGGCAAGTCAGTATCAGCATCCCTCGAGCTACAAGTGAGCATGGGCCTATGACTCCCAGAATAGGGTAAAGGCCAGGTGATGGAGCACGTACATTTTCTCGGACTCTCAGAGAGAGCTTCAGCTCTCCCGAGCTCTGGTGAGTAATCCGGGGCAACAACTGGTTTCAGCAAGAAGCTGAGAATGGAAAGACGTCAGCTCGGGGCCGAGGTGGACGAGCACGATCGAGGACGAAGAGCGTTGCAGGATAGACGAACAAGGTCCAGAGGAAGGAGAAAACTCCTCGAAGGCCACAAGTCGAGTAAAGAGGGGGGGAGGGGCTGCGCGATGGAGTGGGGACCAATGCCAGTGGGACAGGGCGACTCGAATGTCACCGGGAGGGATGACGGATAGGATGTGTGACAGTGTTCCTTTGAGGGGTCCTGGAATGGCGGGATGGCGGGGCTTTTTCGGAGTAGGATAAGCTGACCAGGGGAAGATGTCGCAAAGTAGACAGAGCAATCACCAGGACGTTTTCGGGGATCGGAGCCGAAGGGACGATAGAATACCCGGCTCGGAAGGTAGCCAGGGAGGTACCGGGTACCTGAGAGAGAGAGAGCGTCTCTCAGAAACGCAGCATCTAGTGACACACAATGCAATTGAAGGGGGAGCCCAGTGCTGGCGAAGGGGAAAAAAAGGTGAGGTGCAGTTAAAGAGAGTGGGGAGCTGCCGATCGCCAATCACCGCGAACAGCGGGCGCACGTTGACCATTCACTGGGCATCACCGAGGTACCTGGTACTTGGCCCCCCCTAATGTCCACGGTACCGCTTCGGTAGATATACTTGGATCCACCTATGACAGCATGACTATTTGGATATACAAAAATATAGGACCCAGGGACATCAGAGAATAATACAACTTCACGGCTACCTAGTTCTTCGCTCCAAGAGCTCATGCCAACGATGTCCATGGCTCTGCAGCCGCAAATGTACAACATCCATGCCAGAATGAAATCAACACAATGAAACAGTGCAGCTGTTGGACCAGATGCGAGGGATATATCACACAAACCACACCAAGTCGCCAAGTCGGGGTACCGACAGGCTGATGGGCAAAACATTCAAAGGAAAAAGAAACTTGCGAAAAGGAGCAAAGAGAAAAAGAAAAGATGAAGATAAGATAAAAGATATAGGTCAATACAAACATGGTGAATCGAAGGTCCATCGCGCCGGGGGAGAAAACAAAAATCGAGACATTGGGCCTGTAAAGGCCGGCATCAAGGAATGGAAGTCGGCGGTGGTCAAGACATAGCGGGAGAGAGTGAACTTTCCGCAAACGGAATGGGAAAACTGGATGTTTTGTTGAAGATAATGATGGGATTCAACGGGGTTCCGTTTAGAAATTCTGGGCAATGCCAGCGTTCCCTTGTCGTGGGAAGACACCGGGATTCTCAATGCGCGTGTTGCGGCGCGCCTGGACATCGCGGATCACAGGTTGATAATCATCACCATATGAACCTTGGCCCTCGCCGTAATATGCGTTGTCACCATAGTAGCCACCCGATGGGTGCCCTGTCGACATATGGCTCTCATCCGATGCCTCGGAACGGTTAGCGGCCGAGTAGGCCGACGACGCATTGGAGGGACCACGGTGAATGTCACCGGTGCGGTTTTGGGACGCTGTCGGGGCGGCCCCCAGGACTCCGACCGGTTCCACTTCACCCGAGTTCGGTCGTCCTGCTCCATCCGAGTACTGAACGGTGCCCTCACTGGGAGTGGCCCCGTGGTGATAGCCTGCGCCGCTCCCTGATTCCGACATGGCCATGCCCATGCCGCTAGACAGGTTCGTCGATGCCTTGCGTCCTGCAGACGTTGTTCCCCAGCCACGGTAGCCTGACGAGGTGTCATCCTTGGGCGCCACAACACCTCCCACACCAGGGAGGGTAGGGTCATTGTTCGGGTTGAAGCCATACTCCTCCACTTCCTTCCGGCGCTCATCCTCAGCCGCCTTGTTTGCCTTTCGCTTACGCCAGAAGAAGATGGCGGCCACAATGATCAATGCCACCGAAACGACGGGCACAACAACGGCCACTGCGATCTTCCCCCCCTGACTAAGGCCACCGCTGTCTGATGCAGCACTCCCTGACAGCGCAGCAGAGTTGGATGCCGACTGAGACGCGCTTGAGCCCGAGGTCGAGCTCGCGCCGGTTGTGGCGGTTGCGGAATCGGTAGACGTCAAAACTACCGTCGTCGAGGTTGAACTGCCATCGGAAGAACTGCTGATCACGGTGGAGCTGGTGGTCGGCGTGGGGCTGTCTGAAGAAGTCGAGTCGGATTTGGAAGTCGTGGTGGAGGGCTCTGAAGTGGTGGATGGAGCTGAGGTACTAGACTCGGATGAAGACGAGCTGGAAGTGGTAGGGTTTTCCGTTGATGTCGTGGGAGCCGGCGTGGACGAAGTCGATGGTGCTTCGGACGATGATCCAGACGTCGGTTGCGATGATGATTCGGTCGTGCTGTCAGTAGTGCTGCCGGTGGTGCTGCCGGTGGTGTTGTTGGTCGGGGTTGGATCCGCCGCAGAGCTGGCGGTGGTCGCCTCGGCCGGCACATTGGAAGACGGCTTAGCCTGGTTCGTCATTATGGCTGTTGTGTCGAGCAGAAACTAGAATGGGTTCGATGCGATCGTGGACCGGGCAGACGATTTTGAAGAGACCACACGTCGGGGCTGAAAGCAATTTCACCGGACTCGTGTTCAAGATGAGAATAAAGGATCAATAATTAAATCACGAGCGTCTGGAAAACAGATTAAACGAAAGACGGGTTCAGACGCGTTTAAAGAGAATCCGGAGAGTTGATTAGGATGCCTCAGGGGGATTGGCGATAATCCAGTGAAAGTGAAGGGAAGAAAAAAAAGAACAAAAAATAAAAAATAGAATAAAAAGCGGATCAGAAGAGAATTGAAAAAAAAAAAGAATCCGGAGGCAACTTCACACTCAACCCGAAACTAGTCGGGAGCCATGAGAGAAGGGAAGAGAGAGAGAGAGAGAGAGAAAGGCGAGGGAGAAAGCGAGAAAGCGAGAGAGTGTGGGAAGTGGAGTCGCTCGTATCTGCATTCCTAGTGGTATTAATAGAATCGCTGCAAGCAGGCTCTTTGATGATGCATATCTCTTTTTTCTCTGATATCCATCTTAATTATGGTTATCTACTAGAAGTGCCTCTACTCTCCTTTTGATTGTTTTTGTTTTACTCCCTGGATTGGCCATGTGTGTCTCCCTTTGTAGTGTGTCTAGGGGGCGACTTCAACCATGTGGAATTATCTTGGGGTGACTAGTACACAGGGTCCATTTGAAAACACCAAATAGCCCACTGCACATATATACAAAATCGCTGATGTTCGAGGTTCGGGAGAGAAAATTCAATGAGAACTGTACCGTTGGTTCTGTGGATGCGACCTTGGTATCTTTCGATTGTCGATAACTCTGACAATACCAAACTACCCTGATCGGCGGTAATCTTGTTTCTGGCTGGACTTTTACCCCCCCCCCCTGAGAGATCTGGCAATTCTCAAGTTTCCCATGTTTCTATGAAAATATGAAAACATCCCTAGAAACAATGAATTGATGGATGCATGCTTGCTAGCCGACATTCCACGGGGAAAAAAAAGAAAAGAAAAGAAAAGCCTTGACTCTGAACCACAGGCTGAACGCGGCTAACTTACCCAAACCGTCAAGGCCCGAGTGGGTTCCTTTGTCAGTCTCGTCCCGTCTAAGGATTCTCTGGTCGACTAGGGACTTTACTTGTCAACGTCATCACACACCCGAGGTAATGACATGTTCGGGGAACAAAGATTTAGGAGAAAGAGAACAAATAGAACCGGCGCAATTGGCCTAGACTGATGTGGTCCGTTTCAGGGTAGATGTATATATACAGCCCCGACAAATTGCCTGGGCAAACAAAATGAAAAATAAAAAAAATCAAGGTCACGAAACAGGATCCGACCATGATATATTTACGCCAGAAGAGACAGTACATGTCCAGAAACAAATTAAACAAAAAAAAAAAAAAAAAAAAAAAGGGGGGGAGATATCCAAACCGTGAGCACCGAGGGCACCAAGAACAAAACACAATCGACAAGTCATCACGGGTGCAAAGCCCCAACAAGAGTCATGACATGGGACGGCGGACCACGCCGAGGCTTTTAGTTGCGCATGTCCCAGTTTGGACGCAGGGTGGACATCAAGTCCTGCTTGGTGCCGACCATGTCCGAAGGCAACCGACTAACGCGATAGTTACCCATGCGGATGTTGTTCATGTGCGTGTTCGAGATCCCCGTGCGGTTGCTGCGAATACTGCCCGCATCGCTGCCCGCATCATTGTTCTTGAACCGGGGCGGAGGCGCGAAGTCCAGGTTGGTATATGTCCCCGATTTCCGCAGGGCGTGCGCACTCGGGATCACCGAGAGTTCATCAAACGGAGAAGCCAGCGGGGTGTGGGCGCGCACAGCCGGGCTGTAGGGCCGTACCTCGCCGATGGGCGTTTCCGGACGACCCGCACGTTGATCCCGGAAGTTCTTCCCAGGAGCAAAATCGAGCGCGGTCATGATGGAATCGTCCTTCAGCATGTGAGGGGTAGGCAGGGTTTGCAATGGTGCCGGGGGAGGCATCGGCTTGCGCGGACCCCGGGCTCCGGGCAGCCGGCCGGAGGCGGACGAGAATGCCCGCGGTCCCGGAGCAAAACCATTAAAGCCAGCGGAACTGGTCGCCATGTGACGGCCACCGCCTTGGAAACGCGGCGGAGCACGAGGCGGCGGAGTCATGGCTCGACGACCCATCGGCTCGGCAAACGGTGCAAGAGCGGCATCGTAATATTCCCCGGTGACCGGATCATAGACAAACCCACCATCTTCGTAGAACTCTGGACCAAAGTCTTCATAGTAGGTAGTTTCCCGTCCTGTCTTGCTTTCGTCAAAGTATTCCTTGTAGAACGACCGAATCCGGTTGGCGCGCTGCTCTGGGTTGTCTGACGGGTCTTCCGGCGGGAGCGGACGCAACCCAAGAGTCAGGCGGCGAGTATCCCGGCGGTTGTCATAGGCCAGGTCCAAATTCTGGGGCTCTTCGGGGAGATCGGGCAACGGGGGGTGGCTTGGGATTGCGTCGTGTTGCGATGCATACGGCCCGTTGACATTCACCGCGGGGATCGAGGGATCCGACTTTCGCTCATCCTCGTAATCACTGGTCGCATCACTCGATGGCAGAGAAATGCGAGGGAGCTGCACCGAAGACTGGGCATGTTCGGACTCTCGCGATGGCGCAGATTCCGGGAGCGGGAAGTTCAGCTGGTCTTGGTGGGGGTTTGAGTTATGCGTGTCGTCAAGTTCGAATTGGAAACCTGTGTGGTTCGACTGGGGCTCCTGGGGCCGGGTGTCCCTGCTCTGGTCGTTGGCCATGGGGCCACCGGCGGTCATAAGCTCACCACGATCGGTAGGAGTTGCAGAAAATCCAGGGAATGGCGCAAGGCGATCTTGGGGGGAGTTGGCATGTCCATTGGCTTCGTCGGGGGTATTGTATAGCGGAGGAGACGAACGAGACATCCGCTGTGCGTTTCGCAGAAGACCCGAGTTAGGCTCCTCAGCATGTCCAAAGCGTGTTGTGGACCCAGCCAGGCTGGATGCATCATCCCGGGGTGCTCTGGGGAACGACCGAACAGAGCCTGTGTCCTGAGAAAAGATAGTGGCAGGCCGGTACTTGTCATCTTCACCAGTCATTGATCGGGACAGTGAATGCAGCGAATCTGTGGAGCCGTGGATTCCTGGGGGCATCAGATAAGGCTGGCCGATGTCGAGAGATAGTCCCTTGGTATGATTATGCTCAGCCGTCTGAGGCATTGGTGGATGTAGTTTCTGCTTCTTCCCCTTGGGCTCCACCTCATCGAGTCCAAAGTCGAGGGACCTGTGCTTATCATCGGCGTCTTCCCGAACTAATCTCTTGACGTGTCTTCGGTGAAGCAAAAAAAGCACAACGATGGCACAGCAGATGGGAACACTAATTTAGGATCAGTCTCAGGGTTCCCTTGTGTGGGATGGGGATTTCAAGTATCACATACCATGCACCTAGTACCACGGGCAGAACCGTCGTGGTCATTTCACTGGTGGACTTTTCACAATTGTCTCCATCGTTGCAGGTTGATGTCGAGTCTGGATTCGGGGCTCTTGCTACCAGGGCTGGAGTGCTGGAAGCGAAGGATGGGATCTCGGGTACGGGAAGTGGCAATTCATCAGCAGGAATCACCTCCCGTCGAACTGGTGCATGATGCCCCATCCCAGCATGGTGATGAGCGTGAGGCATTTTGGATGGCACCGAGTAAAGGAGCTGGCGAGAGCTGTTGGCTGTGGATACTCGGACTCATTTAAGATCACGTCACAAGAATCAGAGCAGACATCCACACGAGACTGATTCTCGCCAGAAAAAAAAAATCAATAGAATGGCAATGCTGGATATAAGTCAAGGAATGAATAGGATAACGAATATCCCAAGGGGAAAAGAAGGAATGGCGGCCAGCAGCCAACAATGAAATGAGGGTCGAAGCCAAAAAGCCAAAGAGTGTGCGAAGGAGAAGAGAAAGAGAGGAAGATGGGAAGAGGAGAAGGGGGTTCTAGATGGGGTCCGTTTGTGCTAGCTGATTACAAGTACATTGTGAGACCCTGCGTTGTATGGGCCACTGTGCGGCTGTGGATGTACCCTAGAGGTCACTGTGCGCCCTGTATGGTACAAAGATACGGGGGTCCCCCCTGGATGCTATTTTGAGTCTCCTGAATCCTGACATTTCTAACCTTATTATTTTCCACCTAGAGGTGATTAAAGTGATTATTTACATCTTTACTAAAAGAGAGACAGAGAAAACAAGATTCCCTACATACTCTGGTCTCTCTATATTTGTTTTGATTTCCAGAGAGAAAGCTGTAGCAAGCAAGGCGGGTGTGAAACGGGCCAAATAGAGGATCCTTCGCAGCCAATCACCACCGGGCTGCCCCTGAATGGAGGTCCACAGCGGAGGCTGCTCGTACAGTACTCCACACGGTATGTAATGTATGTAATGTATATATTGATGGTATTGAGTGTATGTTGGTAATATTAAATTACATCAAAGATGGATGTAAATCAAACGAGTCCCTAGCATTTAAACCCGCCTTGGCCTCTGTACATTGCAGATGCTTGTTTCACTCAAGAGAAATGTTGTTGTTTTGCATCCATGCAGGTACCAAGTTACCAGGATCCTGGTGGCCTCGGGGCCCCGAGACATTTCCATCTCTTGGCAGAACAATCCCAGATAAGCCCTTTGGCTGCAAGTGGTCTAGTCAGGCTTGGGATTGATTGCTTGAAATGAATTGGTGGTCAAGATGGGGACCCTACGAAGATGCCCGATGCCCATCCTCAACCCGCTTCACCATCAACAAGACGCTCTGTGACTCTCACTTTGACTCTTTCCTCGCCTGGTAACACTCCAGCCTCATACAGCAGACGGGCAATTTGCCCTCGGATCATCTTGACCACATCCTTTTCTGTCCCAGCTTGGTCGGGATGAGCCTGTCGCCATCGCGTCACCGGGCTAGCGGCTCTGATGACTGCTTCGAGCGTGTCCAGGTTGATTGCTTGCTGAATAGCAATACCAATTTCTTAATCTATGGCTTCTGCATCATCCTGGCTCGGGGTGCCCCATTCCTTTCGGAAAAATGAGCCAGGGTCACACCCACTCACGGGGTTCGACGTGAGAGACCAGGGCAGCGCAAGGTCGGTATACAAGGAACAGACGAGCAGCTTCCCGGGCTCTTTATATGACTGAAGCTCCTGTTCCTCTTGTTAATTGCTAGAGCATTGGACACTGGAGGATAAACTCCCTGTTGATTCATCGTCAACAATGCTACCGTGCCGCCTGGTCGCAGCAACTCGGCCGCGCGAGGCCAAAATCGGCTCATGTCGAACCAATGCGCCGCAGTGGCCGCGATGATCAGGTCCACGGTACCGTTGGGAATCATGTTTGTGTCCGCTCCCAGGTCCTCGGCGGACGAAGATTCGAACCGAATGGGTTGATTGTTGGCTGAAGTGCCACCCAGTTGTCTAGCAGTAGCGATCATACCCTCGGAGGCGTCCAACCCAATAGCGTAGTCGAAGCGGGGGGCCAGGGTTCGAATTGCGGTCCCTGGTCCGCAGCCAACATCGACAAGGGTACCGAGCTGTCCCCCGGTCGACACATGGTGATCGACGATCCGCTTGAACAAATTGGAGTGATAAGCTGAGCGTGCCTGCACGTAGGTGGCACCTTGATCTTTGGTGTACGCGCTGAAAGTCTTTTCGGGGTGTGTGGTGCCCAAGGGGACCAGCGGGGAGAGTAAGAGAGGGAGAGAGAGATTCTGTTGAGCTTATATTGTTCAATTGAACTCCCAACACTCTTATACGGAATGTGGGAGGTCCACGATACCGAGTCATGTCCACTTCCTATCTAGGTAATGTGGAGCTCAATGCCACTAAGATCTCACATATAGTAGGTAGATATAAACAGCAGTCTCAAGCCTTGTCTGTGATTGAAGTCTCGGATTGTTCGATTGTGCTGTTTATGGGGCTTGGGATCTCAATTTCTTGATATATACTTGGTACCTTCCAAAGTTGTATATACACAACAGACTATGGGACGGATAATTTATCCATATATTTTTATTTGGCTGCATCCTTGGCTTATATATTTCCTGTAAACAATTTTCTGGTTGGAAAATAAGGCAATGCTCCTAGAGTAGTCAGTATAGTGTATATATATTCATGCATCCTCATGGTCAGGCTGACGTCAGGCCTTGAATAACCGAGACCCTGGGACTATAGCCCGAGTATAGCCTTGCCCGTTGATAAGAGACTCAATTTTACCTGGCATAGATATTGTTGGGTATTTTGGTCACCAATTACTTGGGAGTTGCGAGTATGTGGGAAGCATCAAGTAGAAGAGAAGTAGACAGCTCGAGTGGCTCGAGCTAAATATCGGGAAGCTGTCCGATTATCTGAGATCATCGTGGCTCTATTTTGCCTCTGGAGCTGCCAAGGGACTATGACAGCCGAACCTGGCTGGAGGAAATTTTATCTAATTAGAAAGAAAACACTGTTCTCTATTTTTCACTTGGTCTCTCTTTTCCTGTCCTTCTCGCTCCTCTCTCTCCTTTCAATACTATCGTACTACTACGCCTTCCATTCATCATGGAGTCCGCATCCACATCGCGAGACCCGGAGAAAGCAGAATTGGATGCTAATCGTGTAGGAAGCCAAAGCCTAGACAGCAATCCTGACCACCCAAACTTGACTTCCTCCTCAGATACCTCGTCGTTTTCTTCGTCCCAGGATGCGATGGACTATATGTCTCGAGTCCAGACGGCACATTCCCTGCGCGGAACAGGCCTGGAACGACATCCGACAGCACTCAGTCGGATCGCAACCCAGCGGAGCCAGCATAGTGCAACAGTTGGCGCTGGCCTGAAGCCGCAAGTGCCGCGGAAACCTCTCCCCGAGTTCGGTGCGGGCAAACCATACCCGCCTCCGCTACCTGCAAAGGAAGAGTATGTCGTGGAGTTTGTAGGGCCTGACGATCCTTTGCATCCGCAGAATTGGTCCAGCAAGAAGAAGTAAGTACAAAGGAAAGAAACAAGTCTTGGAGAACATGGTACATGGCACAGAGGGCCGGCACTCATACGGCGATATGTAGGATCGCGACAGCCATGATGCTTGCATATACAACGTTCAATGCCACCTTCACCAGCAGTATATACTCTACCGCAACCTCCGTCATATCCCCTCAATTCCATGTCTCAACCGAAGTTGGAACCCTGGGCTTGTCATTATATGTACTGGGATTTGCGACGGGGCCGGTGCTATGGGCACCATTCTCTGAACTGAGCGGTCGACGTCTTCCGATTCTGATTGCCATGTTTGGGTTCACGTTATTTCAGTTTGCCGTCGCAACTGCCAAGGACCTCCAGACCATCATGCTGTGCCGTTTCTTTGGGGGGTTCTTCGGAGCGTGCCCTATCGCAGTTGTTGCCGCCGTCTTCTCCGACATTTTCGATAATCGCATCCGTGGCCTTGCCATCACCCTATTTACCATGACAGTCTTTACGGGTCCGCTGTTTGCCTCGACAATCGGCGGCTTTATTGTACAGAGTCATCTCGGCTGGCGCTGGACAGAGTATCTCACAGGGATCATGGGCGCCTCGGCCTTGATCATGGATCTCTTCTTTATGCACGAGACCTACCCACCGGTGGTATTGATCGAAAAGGCCGCGGAACTACGCCGGCGCACCAAGAACTGGGGGATCCATGCGAAGCAGGAAGAAATCGAAGTAGATCTTCGCGAACTACTGCAGAAGAATTTCAGCCGGCCGATCAAAATCCTCTTCACCGAGCCCATCGTCTTATCTTTGAGTATCTACATGGCCTTTCTGTATGGCCTACTCTACCTCTTCCTGACGGCCTATCCAATTGTCTTCCAGAAAATCCACGGGTTCGGAAAGGGTGTGAGTGGGCTCCCATACCTGGGCATCATTATCGGCGAGTTCATTGGCGGCATCTTCATCATCCTCACACAGCCCTGGTACAATGGAAAACTCGATTCCAACAATGGCATCCCGATCCCCGAGTGGCGGCTGCCCCCGGCCATCGTGGGGAGCGTGGCTTTCGCTGGTGGACTTTTCTGGTTTGGCTGGTCCGGGTTCAAAGCCGATATCCACTGGATTGTGCCTACATTGTCTGGTCTCTTGACGGGATTTGGCTTGCTGTGTATCTTTCTCCAGGCCCTGAATTATATTGTCGACGCATATCTCCTCTTGTGAGTACCTCTCAAGGGCTTTCCCCTCTCCCCTCGAGAGAAATCGCACTGACAACCACCATTCAAACCAGTGCTGCCTCTGCCCTGGCTGCTAACAGTATCCTGCGGTCGTCGGCCGGCGCAGGCTTCCCGCTCTTTGCATCTTACATGGTATGTGATGATTTTCAAGTACACTTGTAGTAGAAGCAGCTGCTGATCGACAGTCTAGTTCAATTCCCTTGGCGTCAACTGGGCCGGGACGCTGCTTGGCTGCGTGGCCGCCGTATTGATCCCTATGCCCGTGCTCTTCTATCTCTATGGGCCTAAGATCCGGGCTAAGAGCAAGTTTGCCACCGACTACATGATGACAATCCAAGCCCACAATGACGAGTGGACCGAGTAACAAGCGTGCGTGGTTTGAGTATTTATTGCCTGTTGATGAGCGTGTTTGCTACTCTTAGATATACCGTTCAGCGCCTCCGCTGCTTCAAGTTATACCTAGGGTTCTGAGGAAATACCGAATTTAAACTGAAATTTTTAATGTCTTTGCATCAGACTGAATTGTGCCATTTTCATTCAAAATTCTTCGGTCCTTGGGTATGACCCGAGGCACAAACAATATGCATGACATTATACCTCATTGCTCTTCATCTTTTGGAGCATTCGTTTTTGAACATCAGTGCAGATCATCCACCTTGATCAGAAACCCTCCGTGAGTATTACAGCGCAATTATGGAATATGAGCTGCGCAAATATGAAACAGAGACGAAAGGAATGAAAGGATGATGAAGGGGTAAAGAAATAGACATGGGCCCGTAGGCGCTCGTGCAAGCTGAAAAGGTGTGGTCTTCACACGCAAGGGGAAAAAAGAGATAAGAAAACAAACGTACGGATGGGCAATGTACATGAGGAAAGAAACTGTACAGGGGAGGAATGGGCGTAACTAATGGAACCTCGGATATGGGGTATCTGCTCACAGGAGAGCATGGAGGAAAGGAAGGGAAAATCGACAAGTCAAGGAAAATGAGAGATGCTCATGCACATGGTTTTCAAGTGTCGTTCGTGTCATCTCGTAGGGAGAGTCATCGTAGGGGTGTCCGGTGTGACAATAGCCGGGAAGGTTACTGCATCTCGGCCAATGCAGCCTCGAAACTGGCCAGGTCATCATGAGAAGATTGGTCGAAAATGCGTCGAAAGGGTGGGTCGGAAGGGAAC
Organism: Penicillium alfredii; assembly: GCF_028826965.1. NCBI lineage: Eukaryota > Fungi > Ascomycota > Eurotiomycetes > Eurotiales > Aspergillaceae > Penicillium > Penicillium alfredii. The sequence goes on from NW_026622709.1 coordinate 452,785, forward strand.
ATGTCTTGCGGACTGGTGGCCACTCCTTCAGCTTTGCGGATCACTTCCTTGAGAGCGCGGGTGACCACCCCAGCACGCACAACGAGATCTCGAAGTGATTGTGTATCAAAGGGAAGCTTCTGGCTGCGCGGGGCTGGGTTGAGCTCGGGAAAGGATGAGTGATCACTGCGCTTGGGCTGAAGGATATCGAGTACAGATTTTGACTTGGGAGAGTCCTTGGAAAGCTGTTGCTCAAATGGTGGATTGGAAGGGGTCCGTTCTCGCGGTGAAATGCCTTGCCATGAGCCTTCGCTGTTTCGCTTGGACGCATTGATGCCCTCTTCATCAGACTCGTCAAAACTGAAAGTGAGAGAGGAGGGTGACCCTGGAGGGGAGCGGCGATCGTCTTCTTCATCAATCGTAGCAAGATTGACAATGCCTTCCGCTTCTTTCCACAGTTCACTGGAGGGGCCACTCAGAAGATCCAACACGCCGGCTTGATGTCGCAAGCGTTTGAGCTCTTCCACCAGCAATGTCAGCTCCTGGACCTGTCCAAATTGACCACGAAGGCTTGCTTGGCGCTCCAGAATGGCCCGTGGAACCGTCATGCTTTGGGTTGCGATGGCCGCGTCCGCCGGCTTTGGATCTTGGCTTGCGGTCACCTCTTCTGTGTCATCAAAGTCAAAATCGCTGTCCCAGTCTTCACTGACGCCTTTGCTACCCAAGCCCCAGGTACCAAATTTCCCGGAACTCTGACGAGAATCACTCGCCGGAAGGTCTCTTGCCACCGGAACGCTTTGGCTGCGAAGGTGGACAGTCGATGGTGCTTTTCGACACGCTGCGCGGCTCCCTCGATTGACACCAATTTGTTTACCATGCACGGTTCTGGGCCGGGTCTCGGAATCTGACATGTCACGATCCGGTCGTGCCTGTTCAGACCAGTCAAAAATGTTCATTTTCTGATTTGGCCCTGACACATCAACCAACGAATCCGGGGGATTCTTGACCACAGAGAGCTGGGATTCCGGTGCATCAGGATTGCTTGATGATGAATATGCTATCGGTGACGGGAACGAAGGGCCATCGGGTTCGCCAGGCAGGGCCCCAATCATACTGCACGCATCTTCGTCTGGCACGTCGGACAGAACTGACGCATTGTCATTCATCGGAGCCGGGGGCAAGGGAGGCGAGGCAAGAAGGGTGTCGGTGAAGAGCTGGGGATCCTTTTCTAATGATCGGGAAGCAAAAGAGCCACGCGGGAGGAGCTCCTCCAGCGTTGCGACTTCCTCCTCGGACAGCTGCGCGCCTGCCTTGTCGAACATCGTCTCAATGCACAGGCCCTTCAGACCGCTGGTGCTGGTCTCGCGAGTGCGAACGGAGTCCCAATAATCACTCATGATATCGGTTTCATATTCATCACTGGACGTGAAGACCCGCGTATCATCGGAGCCGATAATGGTGGAAGAGGGATCCGATGCGGCAATTGAATGTCGTTTAGGTCGACGGCGGAGAGAAGAGTAGGTATAGCTCTCAGGACGAGTGACATGTTGCCACGTAGAGAGTGTGACCGCGTCCGACGTAAGCGGACGCTGTCGACGAAGTCCAATATTGTAATCGTGAGATACTGACCGAGGAGCGGCTCGAAAACCTCTGTTATCTGGTGCAGCCAAAGCCCAGTCGGACAGCGGAACAGCCTGTGGATGATGGGAAACGGTGGGATCGGTGACGTGACGCCGTTGCAGCGGCTGTGGTGAACTTGGTACAGACTTTCCTAGGGAGAGCTCTGAACGGGGGATTGAGAATGTCCTTCCCTTCACGCGTTTCAACGAACCACCACGGGGCCGTCCTGGAATCGGTGTGCCCGAAGCTGTCACCGTGTTGGTCACGATGGTGTTTTTCGGATTGGCATCATTGAGAGAGTACGAGTGTTTGTGAGTCGGCCTTTCGACTGGCCTTTCAGAAGAAGTGTTGGCAGCTTGAAAAGGGTTGTATAAGTCAACTGGGGTTTCCGGTACAGAATGGTTTCCCCGAGGTGCCGTTGTGGTGTTGGTTGTGATAGCTGAAGCTAGAACCAAGGCCGGTAGTGTGTCATGATTCGAGATGATCCGTCCCATCCCTTGCACATTGGGGCCTCCTGCAGTAGGCAGCTTGCGGGCCAGCTTCTCTGAGAATTTCTCGGATTTTGGCAGTAGGTATGAAACCCATTCGTCCCGCTTGTCGACGTCGAAATCGCCCACCGCGGGCGATTCCACATCAAAGCGTTCCGAGAAACGAGAGGCAAACTCCGTGGCCAAGGGGGACTGAAGGCGCATGGACTCCGACCTCTGATAGCTGGTCGCCGGTCTGCGTAATGCGGATGAGGACGGGGAGGAAGTGGTGTTGACAAAGAGAGGATGGGAGTTAGAATGTTGGGAGGGCGAGCGCTTGACTAGTTTGTTTGGCGCTCTCCGTTGGCTGGACGGACGGGGGAGAATTGGGCTTGCGGAACCGTTAAATGAAGGCGTCACGGGGCTGCTGGCCGAGGGAGTCTCTGTCTGGAAAGAAGCTATTGACAGCCGTCGTAACCAACCAGTGGATGGCCGTCGCGTGTGGGAATCGGCCGGTTCATTCTCCGGAATTCGCAACGGCGGACTGGTCAAGGTTTGACCCCGACGTCGAAGCCTCGCAGCGCTAAAAGACAACGATGCTCTTCGGAGGTCTGAATTCTGGTGCGCACGCGCAAGGTCCGCATCCTTGTCCTGGTCGAGGGCCCAACCCCGGCCCGCATTGGGCCCGGCCGGTCGCGAGGTTTGTGGCCGGACATCGGTGGGTTGGGTGTGGGCAAGTGGCTGATCATGAGGGGTTCGAGAGGTGGCAGGTTTCTGTGTTCGTTCGACGCGACCGAGTGCAAGACCGCTGGGTGCTATTCCTACCGTGCTCAATGCACAGAGCTGAGTTCCAACCATGTTAGCGCCTCCGCCCTCGCATGGAGATCTGGGATGATTCTCCCCCATTTCGAATTCAAGGTCTTACCGTCGATACGTGATCCATCCTCAGAGGATGCCAGGAGTGTTACGCACCCTCAAGCACAGCTCCGAGTCGAGGTTCTTTGTGAGTGACATCCCATTTGGATCAGGATTTCCAGATGGTTTCAAGGAGGGATATCGGGACCAGAAAAGAAAGAAAGAGAGAATCCAGAACAAGAAAAAAGAAAAAAACAAAACAAAACAAAAACAAACATCAAAAAGAGAAGAGTTTCAAGGAGTGGTAAACCTGCCCGAGAGGACAGGCCGTGAGGGAAAGGGAAAAACAAGGGAAAAAAACAACCGAGCGTCTCGGCTTTGCACGCGAGGAGCGAATCGATAGGCGGGCCCTTGTTTATGAATATTATATATATATATATATATATATCTATTTCTACTTATTTTCTATTTATTTTCTATTTACTTCCTATTATCTTCTCTTCTATCTTCTCTCTTTACTCTTCCACTCATTTCAGCCATATAGAGACACCATATAGAGACACTCTGATATCCATCTCAATCCTCCCAAGCGCCCTGCTGCCAGGCGGGCTACTGTCATCCCTTGCGGCTCACATTGCAGCTTTCTCGTGTCGTGGCTGTGGAAGCCAGAACAATTCCCCACACCTCCCTCTCTTTCGTTTCGTCTTTCAGCCCCCCTAGCTCGCACTAGTATCTTAGTCGCAAGATCGCATGGGCCGATCGGTGCCCACTTTACAGGTTTCCAACTCTCTGAAAGTCCTGACTTCTGGTTTCATGTGTCGCCTTTTTCATCCTCTCGATTGGCCTTTGGATGTCAGCATGCACGAGGCAATATCAACATACAGGAAGGATCCATGAATATCCTTTGAAGGCTGTTTTCTCCAGTCCCTGGCTTCTCTTTCATCTCCAAGCTCAACACGGCACAGAAACCCACGTCATTCCAGCTCCACTTGGTAAAATGAACCGGAAATCTCAGTCGAGAACCACTCTCGGCTCTTCCGATTTCGATCTTTTTTTTTTCGAATGTTTCCATGGAAGCTTGAAAACCAAATGAAATGAAATAAAATAAAATAAATCCCTCGTGGACCTATCCTTTTCTCCTTGTTGTCTGTGGGTACCTGTATTTCTTCGGTTCCTACACTCAACCCCTGTTCTCGTCTACCTCAGGTCTAAATATCTCATTGGGGACCATCATCTCTCACGGATCCAGTATGAATCTTTCATGGAAGCCAGAATGATAGCTTGCTCAATCCTGAGCCATCTCGATTTCTCTATTTTTGTCAACCGCCCAAATTGAAACCGGCCAACGTCCGTTGCGTCGGTCTGACCTGCGTCATATCTGCAGAGAGCGTGCAATGCCCGGTGCCCTTGAAATTCGCTATTGAAGTGGCTTGCGAAGAAAAGCGTTGCGAGAGACCTGGACGGGAAGTTGACGGCTGGCCCGGCTGGCAGTATCTAGTCCCCCGTCAAGGAATTTATGCCAGAGAAATCAAACGTTTCTGGATTGACAAAACGTTATAGCATGCCATACCTAGTGTGTCTGTACTCTAAATGCTTCTGCTCTGCCAAAATAGAAAGCGTTCGCAAAGCGATTGGATTTCGAAGTCAACAGTCGCTTCGTCATAACCAACGACACATCCTGCAGTGGACAGTTGCCCGTTGGGTTCTTTCAAGTCATGCGACCTCGGAGTATACCAGCCTGGAAAGCCGCATCCTTCAAAGTCGTTCCAGTCTACCATATTCTCTGGCTGTGACTCAAATCAATTCGAATCGTCGAGAGACATTTCTGGACAAAATGCCATTTGCCCATGTAAGGCTCATCCCATAAGGCGAGTGCCCCCAAACAAATGGGATCTCTATATGTCAGTGTAACGAATCGGGTGATCTTATGCTTGTTTCCAGCAGGTTCATACAAAAGCAAACGCCCCGATGCAATTTGAAATCTGACTGCCGACGGTCAATCAATTTCACCGACGCTTCAGGAGCTGAAGCGACCATGTCAAGCTAGCGATCATGACATTAGCTCAGAGGGTTGACTTGGCAAAACCAAGCTGGATCGATTCGGTGTTAACCAAGATATGTGAGAAGCTTCGACTTGGAGATGCCTGTGGTCATTATAGGTGGCTGGACATCAGTCAAAAGGCCAACATACATCTGGAAAGCCAGAAAATATTATTGAGCTCCGCCGCCAACCAGTAGGGAAAATGAGAATGAGAAACGTTGAAAAACAGAGAAAGAGAGACCAGAACATGTTCAATGCTGTAAGTTGTGCCTTGGGCATATACATATCACGTGGTCTTATCGACAACCCACCTCGAAAAAACACGCCACGCTCTGCTTCACCTCCGAGCCTCGGGATCTCAGAGCCAGTCAATTCATTCTCGAGTCAGAGCATCTCGGTTCTTTGGTGCAATTATCACTCCAGAGTCGGCATCATGGAGGCGGAAATCCAGGCACAGATCCCTGGCCTGGATCACGTTATATCCGAATACTCGGTGGTATGTTCCCCACATCGCGGATCGTCTTGGGTAGAAATTGACGATTGTCGTAGGGCTACCTGACACATGCCTCAAATCTTTATGTGGAGGATGCCAATGCTCAGTCCCCGTTAGCGGAAGCCGCCGAAACGGTGACGGAACTGCTGGTCTCTGCTTCTGGGGATTTCTCCCCTCAGAACCAAGAGGCGATTGGCAACCTCGTCGAAAAGTTCATTACCGGACTGAGCTCCTCAGATGGTGTCGATCCGGAGCGAAGGCAGATGCCCTTCACGGCCAAAAAGCTGGACCAGGCGATCAGTGTTGGCTCCCAACGGAATATGTCCTCCACTTTGGGATTGACTGGAGGCAACGTGGACTTGGAGTCTGCCAATGCTAGAAAGGTCGAATCGCGTGTGGATCGAAAGAAACTTGAAAAGGCTGAACGCAAGATTCGCGCCAAGCAGGAGAAGAAGCAGATGAAGACTGTCCACTACGAGTCCTCCCGCTTGCTTAACCAGCCGGATGAAGCAATGTCCTATGAGGAGTTCTTTATGGCTGTCAATCCTCTTCAACTGGGCTCCGAGTCTCAATCCAAGAGCAAGGATATCAAACTCGACAACATCGACATTTCGATCAGCGGCAAACGTATTCTGTCTGATGCTGCTTTTACGCTCTCTTATGGGCGTCGCTTTGGTCTTGTGGGTCAAAATGGTATCGGTAAGAGTACGCTCTTACGGGCATTGAGTCGCAGAGAAATTGCTATTCCCACCCACATCTCGATTCTTCACGTCGAACAAGAGGTATGGATCTAAATTCATTTCTATTTCTACTCGCATTTGCTGACTGTCCATGCTAGATCACGGGTGATGACACCCCGGCACTTCAAGCTGTCTTGGATGCCGATGTATGGCGGAAGCATCTTCTCGCTGAACAAGAGGTTGGTCCGCTTGCCAAAAATTGTATCGGGAACTCTTCGCTGACAAATAATAATTTTTTTCTTTACAGAAAATCACAAAACATTTGCAAGCCATTGAAGATGAGAGGTCTTCGATGGCAGACACCTCAAAAGATGCTGCCAGGTTGGATCACGAAAGGGAAGGCTTGGATATCACTCTGAGTGATATTTACTCCAAGCTCTCTGAGATGGAATCCGACAAGGCAGAGTCTCGTGCGGCTAGCATTTTGGCTGGTCTTGGATTCTCCCAAGAAAGACAGCAATACCCGACCAGGACTTTCTCTGGAGGATGGCGAATGAGATTGGCATTGGCACGGGCTCTGTTCTGCGAGCCAGATCTTCTTTTGCTTGACGGTACGTAAATAACTATCCTTTGGTTTTTTAATGACGAGTGCCTTGCTGATTTGTCTTAGAACCCTCGAACATGTTGGACGTCCCGTCTATTACTTTCCTATCCAACTACCTGCAGTCATACCCGAGCACCGTTCTGGTGGTCTCCCACGACCGTGCGTTCTTGAACGAAGTTGCAACGGATATTATCCATCAACATTCGGAGAGACTGGACTACTACAAGGGAGCCAACTTTGGTCAGTTTCACTGGTATAGAAACCGCGGGCGTTGCTAATAGTGTGTAGATGCATTTTACGCAACCAAGGAGGAGCGAAGGAAGATGGCGAAGCGCGAGTACGAGAAGCAAATGGCCGAAAGAGCACACTTGCAAGGTTTGTCGCTGTCGCTTTTGCTCGTCTTGTGTCCCCTACTAATATTGGCCACCCATCAGCTTTCATTGACAAGTTCCGATACAACGCCGCCAAGTCCTCCGAAGCTCAGTCACGAATCAAGAAACTGGAGCGCATGCCGGTTCTTGAAGCTCCTGAGGGAGAATATGTTGTGCACTTCCAGTTCCCCGAAGTTGAGAAGCTCTCGCCCCCTATTGTCCAGATGTCCGAGGTTTGTTTCGGCTACACCCCGGACAAACCCCTTCTCAAGGATGTCGACCTTGATGTTCAGCTAGACTCGCGTATTGGCATTGTTGGACCCAACGGTGCCGGTAAAACTACCGTGCTAAAACTGTTAACCAACCAACTCCAGCCGACCAAGGGTCTGATCTCGGCTAACTCGAGACTACGTATTGGGTTCTTCGCCCAACACCACGTGGACGCCTTGGATATGACTACTAGTCCAGTCAGTTTTATGGCGAGAACATACCCCGGCAAGACCGATGAGGAGTACCGGCGTCACTTGGGCGCGTAAGTCGAGTTCCGATCTCTTCACATGGAACCAGAACTGATTCAGTTGTTTCCCATTTAGGTTTGGTATCACCGGCATGACGGGTCTCCAGCGGATGGAGCTTCTATCCGGAGGTCAGAAATCGCGTGTGGCCTTTGCCTGTCTCTCCCTGACCAACCCTCATATCCTGGTTCTGGACGAGCCCTCTAACCACTTGGATATCGAGGGTATGGATGCGCTTTCCGAAGCGCTGCAGAGATTCGAGGGAGGCGTGGTGATGGTATCACACGATGTGACCATGCTGCAGAAAGTCTGTACTAGTCTCTGGGTCTGCGACAAGGGCACCGTGCACATGTTCGATGGCAACGTAAAGGCCTATAAGAAGATGATCACTGAGCAAGCTGATGCGGCCGGTGTCGCGGCTCCTCAGTAAAATTCGGAGCTTGAACTGTCAAATAGCCAAATAAAAACGAATATGAACATAAAAGAGCATGCAAATAAACATGAGAACGAAAACAGGTCAATAAACCCATGCGACGGTATGGAGTTTCATTCCGGTGGGTCTCTTATCGACTTATCGACTTATCGACTTATCGCAACCCCCGACTTCACACGACAGCATCTCCCGATGCCACCGAGCTTTATGCCATGGCATTAGGTGACGACCAGGACCTTTCGGGTCCTCACGCTCCATTGCTCGCTTCTCATGCCTCTCCTGATCACAACGTCGACACACCTACGCCTGAACGACAGTACTCCGGTGGCTGGTTTATCTGGGCTCTGACGTTTTCAGCTGGCATCAGTGGTCTTTTGTTTGGATATGAGTATGTCCCCGATCAGACCCCGGCCACGAAACCACCGTTCCTCGCGGTCGCCTCTGACAATCTTTTTTCGGACTTGAAGTACTGGCGTCATTTCTTCCACCCTGGTCACTGTCGGCCCAGACCTTTCGAATCGGCCCCTGACAACCCTCGATGAAAGCCTGATCACGTCTTGCACTAGTCTTTTCGCCTTGGTTGCGAGCCCATTTACCGGGATTTTAGCCGATAAGCTTGGTCGTCGGAGAGTCATCCTCGGTGCAGATGTCCTGTTTGCTCTTGGGGCATTAATCCAGGCGTTTACGAGCCATGTGTGGGGTATGATTGCTGGGCGGAGCATTGTTGGGCTTGCAGTTGGCAGTGCAAGCGCAGTAACTCCATTGTAGGTCATCCTCGTCAAGGCCTGGAGGATACAGATAAGAAAATGGCTGATCCACTCGCTCTTCGATAGGTATATATCTGAGTTGGCCCCATCGCATGCAAGAGGCAGGCTTGTCACCATCATGTGCCTTCTCATTACAGGCGGCCAAGTTGTGGCATACATTGTCGGCTGGCTATTTTCTCATGCATCCGGAGGCTGGCGATGGATCGTGGGTCTCGGGGCACTGCCGGCCTTTCTGCAGTTTGCCACTCTCACGGCTCTGCCAGAAACTCCGCGGTGGCTCATCCAGGCTGGATTCGATGCCCGCGCAAAGACAGTTCTGACTCGGATTTACCAAGAGTGTCCTGGGTGTAATCAAGTCGTGGAGCAAGTTATGTGTGATATTCGAGGGGAGATTTCCCAAGAGGTATTGTTGTCGAGGCAGGCTATATCCTCGGGCACCAAGTTTCAGTGGTTACATGATGCCACCCAGCGCGCCCAAGACCTATTCCATGATCATGGCAATCGGAGAGCACTGACAATAGCAGTGATGCTTCAGGGGCTGCAGCAATTGTGTGGATTCAATAGCCTGATGTATTTCTCTGCTACTATCTTCAAGGTGCTTTCGTTCTCCTCGCCAACATTAACAGCTCTCTCGGTGGCTTTGACAAACTTTGTCTTCACACTTGTTGCGTTTGTGCTGATTGATAAGATTGGCCGGCGACGCATTTTGCTGTACTCGATCCCTGTGATGATACTCGCTTTGGTTGTCTGCGCCTTCTCGTTTTCCTTGTCAGAACTCACCTGGAATTCTCACTCTTCAACCAGTCGCCACGATGCTGACAAAACCCACAATTCGCTTGTACCGCTTTCGATCTTGCTGTGCATGATCGTCTACACAGCAGCCTATGCATTTGGGCTCGGCAATGTTCCATGGCAGCAGTCCGAGCTATTCCCTCTGAACGTGCGTTCACTAGGTTCTGCCTTGGCCACGGCAACGAACTGGGGCTCCAATTTTATTGTTGGTTTGACATTTTTGCCTCTGATGGAATGGATCTCTCCCACGTGGACCTTTACTCTCTATGCCATTGTCTGTGTGGCTGGATGGGTTGCAGTGTGGGCGATCTACCCTGAGATGAGCGGGCTGGAATTGGAAGAAGTCAAAGGTCTACTCGCAGATGGTTGGGGAGTCACGGAAAGCTTACGACAATGTGTCCAGAGGCACCAATAATGGAAATTTAGAATACTATCTACTCGAATCGAGGTTACTATAACACTGCATGTCAATCTACTTTGGTCTTGTATCATAGCCATGGTCAGCTTTTTCCCTCCACCCTACTATATCCTACAGACGACTGGGCAACTGTTCATGCATTGCCATAATTTAAGCTGCTCTCTGGGAGGACCATGCCCCTGAATACCTGTCAATTATTCCGAGCTTAGCATGTTCTCATACTTCGAGAAGGGGTCTGAGGCTCAGGCCCTCGCCAGGGCCTCCCGGGACGCTAAACAGAACAATCATCCTACTTTATAAAAGTTGTTTCAAACTATTTTGTTCGTGCTCTTCTATAGTGCGTTTATTGAAAATCAACCCCAACCTCACATCCATTTCCTAACATTTTTCGTCCGAGAGGGCTTTAGGCACAAACATCTCCGTATCTCAGGCTCAAGCATGTGTATCTTCTGCCCTTCCACGATACTTCTACTGAAAATCAACCTGAATCTCAAGCACTTAAACTTAACAGTCTTTATTTGGAAAGAGTTCTAAGTATAAATATCTCTATACCTTAGACTGAAGCATTTCTTAATCATCTTCTATGGTACTTTGACAATCAACAAAAAAAAAAAAAAAAAACTAACATCGACTTTACACTCATACTCTAACAGACTGTGGGTATAACTCTTTCTACATCTCAGGCTTCTTACTTAACTTCTACAGCACTTTTATGGAAAACTACCCTCGGCAAACAACCTTGAAATTCTACCTCCTCCTCAAGCACTTAAGCTCTAACAACTGTTGTCCGAAAAGGTTCCCGGTATCAATCTCTCTACACCTCAGACACGGGCGTTCTCACTCTTCCCACTTTCATTCCCACCCCAGCCACTCCACTTATATACTCTTTTCACAACTCTTGCACGAGACACCTACCGCATTCCAACCAGTCATGGCCAAAGACATGAGCCTCAAAGGCTCCACGAAGACATCCCATCGACTGTTGAAGCTCCCTAATGAGGTAAGTTGTTTCTTACCTGAAGTTGATAAGACGATGTAGCTAACTGAAGAAACCATAGATTCTCCAAGAGATCGCATGCATTCTTTCAACGGACAGAGATATCTTGAGCTTCTCCTTGACCTGCAGAGAGATCTGGGAGCGTGTCTTCTCTCCCAACTCGGGTATCTGGCACCGTCGTTTCCAGAACCAGTACGATGCACCTCACGGCCACAGCCCCGGAGAGCTGAAGATGGAGTATCAGATCCGAGCTATCGTCCTTCCCCAGAGGATTGACTCCAAAAAAGCACACAATGGGCAGAAGAATTTGTGGATGAGGGTCATCCAGGGAATGTTGGTGGAATTCTTAACCCTTCCTCCGAGCCCTGGTGGTGTCTCTAAGACTTACGAGAAAATCTGCAATGCTCCTGCCATGAAGAGCTTCCTGAAAGCTCCAGCAAAGGAGGGTTCGCACTCGCAGGTTTTCTGTGCTCTTCAAGTGGTAAGTAAACTCCGCGCGAAGAATGAGACCAAAGTCTAACCAACTATTTTATCTCATCCATAGTGCCTGACAGCTTTGGCTCTGGATCCCTCGATATCGGGACAGGGCTGCCTTCGGACCGATTATGACATCGGCATAGTTTATTCGTTTTACAACAGACCTGATGGTCGCCCGCTATTTGGACACAAGAGGCTCAGTCTTACCACCCTACTGCACATGCGCAACTTCTGGCAGCATCATCTGCTGAGCCCTCATGAAATCACATTCCACGAGTCTTTCAGCTTGCTTCCACAGGATCTCATGCCCAAGGCGCCAAACGCCAACGCGACAGATGAGGTGATTCTGGGGACCTCTTGGTTGGGATACTGGTGTAAGTCAGAACCTTTTAGGGTTTCTTCTCTTCTCCTCTCTTTCCTTTCTTTTGCAAAAGAGCTCTGACCTGGATTCGAACTACAGCATGCATCCACCCCATCCCCACCATGGTTGAAGATCTCGAGCGTCGCCAGAGCTGTGCCGATCTTCTCTCACACATGGACCAAGTTGACCCCATGGTAAGTAGCAGCATGAGCGCCTACTTTGACCGAGTCTTCTCTACAAGTCCATCTAATCTAATCTAATGTCTTCTTTAGACCATGGAAATTGACCCATGCCCAGCCCAGCCATTTTGGCCGAGCCCGTTCAACGATATCATCCCCCAGGTTGGAGGTCCTCAGGCCAAGCGGTCCTATTTCAAAGGCAAACAAAAGACCTTCGGAGGGGATGCCGATGAGCATCCAAACTCGGTAGTCGGGTTCATTGAACCCATGGATGTTCCACACGGGGGATTTTCGGGCTGGACACGCATCTGCTTTGTTATCTATGAGCAGGTGACAGACGATGGGTACATCGAAGAGGAGAACCTTCTTTGGATCCATGGCTATGAGGCTGTGGTAATTCCTGGAGGGAATGTTATGCTGGGCCGGTGGGTAGACCTGAGGGAGACCAGTGCCCGAGGGCCTGTGATCTTTTGGGGTGTGTGAGAGCGACCTGCACTCACAATCAGTCATAAACCCGTTACCAATCCGTTGCCAACCCGTTGTGACACAGTCAATCCATGCTCTACTTGGGGTTGGTTTTTCTTTTCTTGTGTTTTTTTTTTTTTTTTTTTTTTTTTTTCGCAATCGGTTGATCATTCATTGCAAACCCGTCGACGCATGCTGCTTTTATTTCAACTTCGTTGCTACAAGCCATATGCTGGACCCCCGAGGAATTTCGAGGGAAAATGAAGTCAAGGTTGGATCGGCGTTGCTAGCAATAAGCAAGATGTTTGCGGAGGTTGAGGTGATCAAGGGGAAGAGATGACAGGGAACAAAAATAATAAAAAAGTTGGCATAGCCTCTACTCCTCGATGTCCTTCACTTTCTCCCACTGTCCCTTAAGGTTCTCCTTCCACAAGCTGACCTTGTTGTCACCACCACTCACAGCCAAGATGTTGCCGCTCAAGCTCCAGCTCACCCGCCACAGGACGGTATCAAACTCAAGTGTTTGGCTGGACCACTGTCCCGGGTTCGAGGCATCCGAGGTCCAGATGCGCACAGTCTTATCCTGTGACGCAGACGCAATGTAGGATTTGGAGAGAATACTCGGCGACCAGGCCACATCCCGCACCCAGTCCGAGTGGCCCTCTAGGGTTTGAGTCGGGTTGTACGACTTGGAATCCGAGCTGCAAGCATAGCAAAGGTCAGTTTCGGCAAGTTGCAACACACGGAGTTAGAAAAGAAGGCAAAACATACTCATAGTCCCAGATCTTGACCAAGTTATCACTGCCACCGGTCACAAACCGCCTCTGCTGGCCTGGCCCAGGGTTGGAGCTGATCAGGCTACCGGCAAAGGCAGCGGGGGCCCAGCTAATCGAGTTGACACCCATTCCGTGGGCATGGAAGGTCTGGTGGGTCCAGTTGTTGTCGCGGAACTCAAGGACACTGACAAGTCCGTCGGACGAGGCGCAGGCCAAGAGGCATCCGCTCTCATGGGGTGCCCACGAGACCATGTTGACCGAGGCCGTGTGGAGGGAGAAATCAAAAACCTTGGTCCATGTGCTGCCGCCGGCGGGGGAGGTCGCATTCTGGGGCTGCTCGCGCCAGATCAAGACCTTGCCGTCGTACGATGAGGAAGCCAGGATTGTGCCGAATTTCGGGTGTGCCTGAAAATGTCAAAATCACTGCAAGACCAGCCAGTTCGCACGCGATGTTCGGGTTATTACTCACCCATGCGACGCACCACACTGCGCCCTCGTGGCTACATGATTTCATCTCCGAGTTAATGACCAGATCATCTTCCAGCAGTGCTCCAGCAGGGGCTCGCTCACCCCTTCAGCGTCTCTACCAGGCGGTGGGATTCCCCTTCAATCTCAAAGATCTTTATCGTTTTATCGGACGAGCATGTGGCCAATCGCCGGCCATAGTAATCCAGGCCGGCATCGTGCTGGATTGAGACAAATACTTGGTTAGTCTTGATGAGGAGAATTTTACTGCGAATTGAAGCAAGGACCAGAACGTACAATCATGTCATCGTGCCCCGAGTTCGAGATCACCTGAGCGGCCGCCTAAGAGTTTTGGAGATGTCAGTGGAGGCAATTGGGGAATCTTCAATTGCATAACCCATACCATTGTGTCGAGACCGCTGCGACAAATATAAGAAGAACAAGGGGGCGCGGGAGAACAAGAAAGACCAGGACTGTGGGGGTGAAGCTCGAGGGTCTCCTGTGCCCAAACAACTGGCCCGTTCAGCTATCTTATCGCCTGCTGACTCAGGGTCACGGGACTCAGGTGACATGCCTCGGTCTGTTGGCAACCCCACGCTCGGACATCGCCATCATCATCTTTAATTGCTCCTAAGTTTCTGGTTCTGAAGTTCTGTTCTTTGCTCCCTGGTTTTCTTGGTTCTATTGAAATGCGCGGTAGTTTGCGTCGATACCTCATTTGTCGAACCTTCTGCCTTGTTGTATCCTGATTCTTCCGAGACACCATGGGGGATGCTCTATGCGGCCCGTCCAACGCGCTGCAAAACTTCCAGAAGCATGCGTCAGTGGATCGGACTCTTCAACAAGACCGGCTAATTACGCGACAATCGCCGGCCCAGGTGAGTGATGGTGTTGACATCAGACGAACTCTCTATGTACTAAATCCATGGCTTTAGGGTTTCCGTTCGCAAAGTCCCCGAGATGGGATCCTGGACCCAGAATTTGCTGCATTCGAGGCCAGTATCGATGGCCCCGCCGCACCCGATTTCCAACACCCTGCTCAGTTTGGAGCACCAGCTCAGTTGCCTGCTCACCATCCGGGTAACGCCGACTGGGCGTCGGACTTTCAAAACTTGCAGATTTCAGGGCCCTCACACCCTGTATCTCAATCGCCAGGACCGTCCATGGCCCCAGTGGCCCATGGAGGATGGCAGAAGGAATTCCTGAGCCATCAACCTGCCCCCGCGCATCACGTTCAAGCGGCCCACCCTACAATGAACCGCGGATTCCAACCAGCTTTTGCGCCCAACTACCCAATGCATTTCTCGATGAACGCGATGCATACCCCACTTGAATCGCGACCCGAGGCACAGGCGCCGATGGAGCGGTTTGATGAGTCGGCATTCGAGGCAGCGTTTGAACAGGCACGAGCGGATATGGAGCTGCAGGGAGCCGAACATGCAACACAAGAGGAGCTACAGCAAAGCTTTGACGAAATAAACGAGTCCCACGCCACGGTCCGTGAGGAAATTCGAATTGGATCGGACAACATTCCCGCGACAGATAAACAGAACGAGCATGAACGGGGCCACGATGCGGACGAACTCGCTCGCACGGCAGGGCAGCTTCTCAATAGTGTCAGTAACAACCAAAGCCAGAAATTCCAGCAAAGCAATTTCCTCGCACTGATGCGGCGAATCCGAGACCGCGAGGTAGAGGTGGAAGGGGAAGAGTTTCGCGAAGTCAGTACCAACCCGTGACGGTTTGGATGTCGAGCGCGACAGAAATGCCGGTATACTATTGTCGATCGATGCTGGATCCTGTGCGTGCTAATCTGTCCGCGCAGACAGCGCAGTCTCTTCATCCCGGCGGGCGATATTACCCAGGCCAGCCGCATTCACCCGACTCTGCCGTCCCAGCTAGCAGTAAGGAGCCTCGGCCCCATGCCACGAGTCCCTCAACCAGTGAAGAACCGCATAGAACCTGACTCGATTGGCGTCCACTGCTCAAGGGGATGTGGCCGAAATTAGCAGGACTACCGAAGAAGACCAGAACGACCGGGGAGGCAGCCCATTAATTCATGGTGACACCAATGCATTGTACGAAGGGTGGACACAGCTGCACGACCGAGGACCAGCGTCAGTGTCCTAGACCGATTGTTCAGGCACCAATGGCATCTAAGGCACCAATCAAGCCCGAATGAGTCAGCGACGAACAATATGCGCACGTGACCATACTGAGCCCCGAACAATAGCAGCAGCCTATTGAGCCTGCCGCATCCCGCTATTCACTCAATGACCGATTGACGTGGGCGTCCGATTGTTTATGATTGTTGGCCTCAATACAAATAGCTTTCCCTTTCCTTCCCTCCCCATATTCATGTTTTCCTCACTTTCAATAGCCATATCAATAGCTTCATCTCTCCCATTCAACTTTGATTGAACTCATTTTCGATTCTGATTGAACTCACCTTCAACTCTGATTGAGCCTATTCTATATTCATTTACTATTCACCATGCGCTCATCCTCGGATGCCTTGCGGCACCTTCTACTTAAGATCTCAAGGGAACGCGCCAACCGCAATGCTCCTCCTCCATACTCGTCCGTTCCACCCCCCGCCGCCATGAGTGAAATGTCTATGGCCACCGAGTACCGTGACATCCGCCGGTCGGACGAGGATGGGGAGCCCGCCCCCATCACCATCACCTTGGACACCGCCATCATCATCAACGGCAACCGCAACACGGTGGTGCTGCCGTCCGGAGCTGGTTCTCCGACGATGCCCACCAGCAGCCATGCCGACGACACCACGACCCCGACCACCACCGCTTCCTCCGCCTCTTCCTCCTCCTCTTCTTCTTCCTCCCCGCGGCCGGCGCAGAGCCTGCGCCAGGCCAAGCTCACCCATATGGCGATCCTCATCATCGCCGCGCTGAACCAGGCCGGTGGTCTCAGCGCTGATGGGGGTCGCGGCCGACCAATTTCCATTGTCGTCAATGCTGGCGTTCGGGTCTCCGGAAACGACAATGTCATTACCATGGGCAGCTCGACGCCCCGCCGCCAGGCCTTCAAGGCCCCCGAACAGCCTCCTGTTCCGAAGGAGGCTCGCAAGCGCCGGGCTAGTTCGGTACATCTCTTTGTTCTAACGGGGTTGTTTGAAAGTATCTTTTCTGACCTTTTCTGGTTTCCATTTAGGAGCCTCCGAGCAGCCCTCCCCCGGCTAGACGCCGGCGATACAGCTGAAGGGAGATGGAAATTGAGGGATAGGGAAGGAGGAGGGGGAATGATGAACCGCCGAGATGACGATCTTGTTTTGTTTTGTTTTGTTTTTTCAAATAGTGCCCAATGGGTCATGACACCCCTGTACATTTCATGCTTCTCTCGAGTTGACCCAAGCTTTGTAAAACCGTACACTCGATTTGGAGCTACATCGAAGATCTAAAACACTTAGATGGCTGCAAGGACGAGGTCTGGGATTTTATGGAATGAGCGTTTTTGCGTTTATCCTGCTGTCATGGTAGTCACCTGAAAACTTCGACTATATCAGCTGGGATAGTTTGCAATACCCAAAAATTCCGCCACAGATAGAGATACTTGTAGAATTCTACGCAGAATAAGAGAATAAAAGAATAAAGTTTCAACATAATTTCTTACGGCATGTACCAAGCATACTAGAATGACTAGACAAGACAAGCCCTTAGTCAAAGACAAAGAGAAATAAGCCCACACATTCATATTCATACATGAACTAAGAAAAAAACAAGTCGAAGCCATCGCCACGCCAGCCCCATTTATCCCTTCAGCAGTGTAAGAAAGACAAAGAATAAAGTAGTCCAGGATCCAACCGCCACCTTCTAGGAGAAGGAAGTAGGATGAAAAACATGAGAATAAGAAAAGGTGGAACCTCAACCCTAGATAGGCGATATTCAATCGACAGATCCGTGCAATTTTCAAGGTTTCCTTGCATACCTACTACGCCTCTTGTGATGAGATAGTGTAGTGTTATGCTCGCGTCAGTTCCCCCGAGAAAAAAAAAATGGTACACTGGGGAACCCATTAAAAGGAACAGAAGAAGATTGCCTGCAAAAGAACATATCCACGGCCTGGAGAAAACAAGGTGGTTTGATTATCGATGATGCAGAGTCCACATCCAGACAGCAATTAAGTCGTCTGGCATAGGGCAGTGGGTTGAGCGATGTGACGGTGCGGATTACAGGCCGGAAAAACACACAGACGAAGATAAGGCGAAGACCATGGCCGATCAGGTAGAAGTAAATTGAAAGGGGGACGAGTTTAGCCAAACCGGCCAACTGGAATATCGTGGCGATGAAGGTCCTTGGACCACGCAGGTGCGACCTTGTCACGTTCATAGAGCAGACCACAGTTGTGGCAGAGTGTCTGGAGAAGATCAACAGTCAGAGGCAACCATTACAACCATGGGGATAGATCATCTTACCCGTGGGCCTTCAGGGCCGTCGCGTACAGCCCAGACTGCAGTACCCCAGACCATGCAATTGCTGCATCTCCAGCTTTGTCGTTCCCTGCAGATTGCGAAGAAATCAAATATTAGCAAAAGACTCCTGCAATTATCCATTCCTCCGGGGAGCATACCACTCAGAAAGCGTGCCTCCTCCACCACCGTATCCAGCGCCCGAGCCCGTTTCCGGAGTACCCCGGCCACCAGGAGTGCCTCCACGGCCCAGAGGGCTCAAGCTACGGAATCGGCGCTTCCGCTTATTCCTCTCTCCTCGGCCAAGCGGGGTCTCGCTGTCGACATCGAAATATCCACTGCTCTGCCTTGATACGTCCGGTGTGATGCCCGCCGTGGAAGAAAACCGCGCTGTTTCTCGGCGCAAGCGTCGGATCTGTCGCTCACGATCGCCTTCTCGTCTCTCAATCTCTTCCTTGGACAACGTTTCGACCTTCGGGTCCCACTCATCACCGAGGGTCTCCGGGTCGTACCGCCAACCGGCCTCCATGCCATGTACGGCTTGGTTATCAATTTCATTGCCGTAGCCGTTGATTCCGCTCATGAGCCCACCGCTTTCGCAAACTTCCTTCTTGAGTTTCAAGACTGCCTCGTAAATGCCATGGGCAATTGCGCTGACCCATTCCCCACCGAGACTGAGGTCAGCGCAGGTGATCTTTGCGAAATCCTCTGCCATACCAGGAGGATGAAGCAGTGACCACTCAAATTTATCAGTATAGAGCTTGTTTTGCAGGTTAATGTTGAGATTGATCAGACACCGGTACGCATCATCTGGATTCAGGATGCTGTCATTGACAAATGCTTCCTTCGTCACTGTCACTGTTGTCCCATTGGCCTGGCTACTGGGAGTTGCGGCATTGGCAGGGGTCATGGATGTGTCTCGGGACGGCTCAGTTTGCGGAGGAACACTTGTGAGGGTCGTCGTCTGTGTGTTCTGGAAGAGGGGATGCAACGCCACGCCAGCGTACTCCTCTAGTTGTTGTCGGATTTGATTGCTGATCGTCATTGTTGTCGCCTGCGGATTGGGGAGGTCGAGGTCACGGACAAATCCGATGGCGAATTCTTCTGGGGTCGCAAGCGCCTCATGCAGATTCCACAGGAAGGTGTCCTTGATGCGAAATGGGGGCAGCGGCTCAGGCCTGCGGTACGCAGGAAGTGCCGAGGTGATGCCGGGATCGACTGCGGTGCGCGGCACAGGAAATGGCTCGAGGGGTTGGTGGGAAGGAACTTCGACGTCGATTCGGATGGGAACGAGGGTCAAAGGAAGCTGCGCTTGAATCTGTAGTTGATCCGCACACCTGATAGCGCCGTAAGTGTGAGCCAGAGAACCGAGGAAACGAAGGAAAGGCTTTGCGCCGTCTAACGTGCGAAACAGAAAAACACAGCAAGAAAAAAGTTGTACGATGGAAGAAATGTCCAAAAAAAAAAAGAACATACGCAGGTCGTAGCATCCTTTTTATCATCCATTCGCGAAACACCCCTTGAACTTCCACCGGCGCATGCGCTTCTTTCCCAAGTTTCTCCGCCAAGGGCAATTTCTCGGTGGTTGAGTCTTCGCGCCGGAGACTCCTCAACCCTGTCGGTCGCCGGGGACCATCGCTCTCCTCGAAATCATCATCATCGAAGCCATCCTCGGCGTAGTTGATGGCTGTGGTTCCACGCTTCGTCGTCCGTGGAGTCGGGCCGGTCTGCGCCGGAGGGGCGACGGGAGTGAGCAACGCGTTCCCATATTGGCGCATGCGCGAAGGGTAAGATGTGATATAGCCTCGCACAGGAGACATGGCTGGCGCTTTAATCCCACGAGAACCTTCCCCTGTGGGGGCTTAGGTTAGAATCGGCAAGAGCCCGCAATTGTTGATCGACTTTCGAAGGGTTGATCACTGGGATTCGCAGGATGGGAAAGGGCCAAGCAGGCCAAGTGGGATTGGCAGTTGAAATTAGGATCTGAGTTCTCCTCAAAATACCAAAAACCAGATGAATTGAGGATTGCAACAGCTGAGTTGAAGGCATCGACTGGATTGTACCGTCGCGTTTTCTCAAGGCCCATTCCACGGGCACGTGACTGACGCCAAGCCATCGGTGGATGTATACAACTCGACAGGCTTTATGACGCATTTATTGACCAGATCTTACGGAGATTGTGATACTGATGACATAAAAGAGCCAACGAGAATTTGATTGAAGGGCTTATATTCAGGATTCAACCAAAGTACAACCATTGTAAATTAGAAAGGCGAACTCCTAGTCGAAATCACACGGAGAAGAGGTAATGGACACCAAACTGCTAAAAACGCCTTCTGTTGGGTAAAAGAAAGATAAAAATGAAATTTACACCACAGGCAGCCTGGAAATGAAAGCTCGCAACATATTGAGAAACTTGGTAGAACAAAGCGGGGGTTGGTATGGATAAAAATGCAGGGAAAAGAAAGTTGGTGATTGTAGGATTACCGCAGGCCGATCACACTCTGCAGAAGTCAGTACATAGTTTCCAATTTAAAGCTTCAGAGAAGTAAGGAGTCTCACCATTTCCAGCGTCCAGACTCGCCGAATCCAGATCTTGATCTTGCCATCGACGCCGTCAACGCCATCCAGATCGATGCCCTCCCACCAGCATCGTCGAGCGGGCTTTCGCCAAAACAGAAGAAGCTTTTGGGCCATGCCGACAGCGTTATTGTTGGACAGGTCACCCCGAATATCGGTGCGCAACTTGGCCAGACCAAGGCTGCAAATCACTGCCTTGTTGGGTTCTGGAGCTCGGTGCCCCCATTTGTCCTCGCGATCAAATCCTCTACTCCAACGATCAGTGGTGTGTTGTAGGAAGGAACCTTATGCATAAACTCACCCAGCAGTCAGCATCTCAATCAGGTGCTGCTCCGTGGACCCGACTTCCTCGCTTTTTCTCAACCCTGAAAAGATCCCGTCCTGCTTCAACAGCGTTCTGCCTGCAGCTCGTTTGACTTCTAGCATCTCTTCATGCCCAATATCAGACCGGGGTGGAATGACATAGAAGTCGAGATCTTCTCGCAGGACAATGATGCCGGCTCGGTCTTGGAGCATATCGCGCGCAGAACCATGCATTGTGTCGGGCAAGTCTGCCTCTGGCGACGTCGAAGCAGAAGGCGTCGAGGATGGGATGGATTGAGCAACCGAGCGGAAGAATTCTAGCATGTATTGCAAGGCTGCGGGGTCATACTGAACAATTACTGTTAGAGGAATTCAACCGACATGGAGCATAGCCAAGCAGAAGGGCCTGGTATTTCACACGTACATCAACAGGATAGATGTCCCCTTCATGGAAGCCACCCATATGTCCATCGGGGAGGAGCCCGTTCGGGAAGAGAGACAGAAGGACGAATTCCGGTAGTGTTAACAACTCATCTCGGGATAGCGTAAACCGAATACCACTAGACTCTAGTTAGCATCCTGCAAGATCACAAGGGAAAACTATGAACAAACAAGCAACCATACCGGAGATCGAGAGTAATTTGTTCATCTCCGCCGATATCTACGCGCGAAATAGGTCAGCGCCAGAATCATCGTTTCAAGGTTTATAGGTCACGTACCTCCCAACGTATTGATCGGTGGCCCTCCCGTCTGCTGCACCTGGGTGATGATACTCGAGGCACCTCCTGCCGCAGCCATCACGTACGTGAACGACTCAAGGGGGCTGTAGCCTTCTGTGTACGGCGGCGGCGGTTCCCCGTCGTCGGCACTCTTCCCGAGGCCGTCACCCTTTGGTTCCGCGAAGGAAGCTTTTGTGTCTGTGACAACCGACGACGAAGGGGCCGGGTCGAGTGGCTCCTCGACAGGTGGCGGAGGCGCGAAGGCTGGGAGTGAAGCAGGCCCAGACTCGGCGAAGGGTTCGGGTGGACTGGACTCGGATGCGGCAAAAAAGAGTGAGGAGAAGGGAGGTGGGCCGACAGAGGAATTGGACGCAGAGGCCTCTGATGGAGAGTGCGGCGGGGGTGCTGTGTAGTAGTCGTCCTCCTCGAGGGAGTCGTTCGACTGGGACGGTCGCGCCGTGGTTAATGAGAGGAATCGGTGCCTGTCGCCCGACACTGTGCTGGAGGATCTTTCAAGTCGAGGAGAGCGATCAAAGTGGACCGACTAAAGTGTCGCGAGGGGCGATGCGATTCGATCTGAAGAGCCGTGTCGCTGCGTCGTCCTGTCGCTGAGTCCTGAGGTTGTCGATCAGAAGTCCAAATCCCTCGTGCACAAGGTCTGCAAATAGACCAATATATCAATAGCTCTAGTTAGTAGACCAAAAGCGAACAGAATCCCAAGATCGGAGCTGGCGGTGGCTCGGTGGTCAAGGAGAAGATGCCAGCGCTTAGAAGGTCAGGAAACCGCGCTAAAGCCATCACGTTTAGTCCGTCACAACTCCGCATTTTACAGATGATGTGCTGCACAATTACAACATTGCTAGATATTTGTTTCATGTTTTTTCTTGTATGAACAGGAATAGGCTCGAATGCTAAGGAAATTACTAGAAAGGCCATGGGAGCCCAGGAGAGTCCAAGGAAGAATACCTGGATTGGTACCATACTGCACTACTTAGAGCACTACTTAGGTACCTTGTCTTTTAGACATGGCGCTCTGCAAAGCTTTGGATCAGACCCTCCAGAGTCGGTTCATATTCCTTCAGAGTGACCCGATCTCCCTCGAGGACGGTGTTGGCCTGCACAAAGATCTTGCGGGGAACCTTGTTCTTCAGGACCACCTCGCGCACCTTGGTGCCCCACCAGTTGTCCACCGAGGTGATCTCATCATACAAACCCTGACCAGCCTTGACATCTGCCGTACTCTTGTAGACGTGCAGTTTTTGCAGGTACTTCTCCACGGCAGGACGTCCATGGGTCAGGATCTTAGACCGGTCCAGGCGAATCTCGAGATCAGAGAGGTCCTCCTTGCTGTAAGACAGCTTGACGAAATCATCGCCAGCATCGAGGAAAGTGCGCAAGATACTGTACCGGGCCTGCATGTGAGCCTGACCCCATTTGTGTGTCTTGGGATCCCAGAACTCCAAGGCCACGAGACCAGCCCGAGCCATTTGCAGGTATGCGGCAAAGAGAACGTCCCCTGCCTCACCGGCCATGTCTTCGGTCCCGTCCCCAAACCCGAAGATTTTCAAGATGCTGAAATCACAGCCCAGCACCATGGCAACACACTCGGCGCGGCACTCTTCGTACGATGAGGCAATGGCCCCAAATACCGAGCTCCACGTCTGCCCGGGCTTATACCAGGTGGACACGGGTTTGTTCGTGACCGGGCTAATTGGAGGGCTGGCAATGTCGAAGTTGTACTCGCCTGGCGCTGTCTCTTGTAGCAGCTTACCAGTTCCATGGCCCAGCAGTTCATGAATGCCAACTTGCACTTCAAATGCCGGGTCGCGACACCGGCGGTAGACCTCTTGGTCCTGAGATGCGATGAAGGGGATTGGCTCATTGGGTGCCTTGGCACTCAAGACATTACCCAGAGACACATTCTTGAAGCCGAGGTTCTGGCGGATGTCATCGTAGTTGGGGAGGTTGATACCGGCCGGAAGACCCGAGCATGCAAAGCTCAAAACCTCCAGTGAGGTGAAATCCGGGCTGAGGAACTTGTCTTTCTCAAAATCCTCACCCCAAGGTAGCTTTGGAATCATGCTTTCAGCACTGTCCACCAGCGTCCCGAAGGCTCGGGTACGTTCCAGGTTGACCTGCAAGAGTCAGCGTGATCCGTCACCGCAAATTAGAGACCAAACATACCAGAGCAACAAAGCCTTCCCATTCTCCTCTCACACCGTGAGGGTCTCGGTAAGTCTCAACAAATCCCAGATTTGTCTCCAGCACAGGCTTCTGGTCCTTGACCCAGATGCGCTGGCTCTCCTTGAACGCTTCGATGGAGCCAGCCCCGAACGAGAGAGCATAGGCATCGAGCATGCGCTTTTGGTTGTCGTTGGCCGCATTCAAACCCGCCTGCTTGAGGCTGTGGGCAATCTTCGCCATCTCTTCCTGATAGTCCCCGAAGACCAGGCGCAGGTTCTTCCCTTTCAATGCCCCGTCCAGCTCAAAGGTGCCCACCTCGCCCAGATCGCGGTCCTTCACAGGAGGCGATGAAACCCCCGATGCGATCAGAAGCTCAAAGTCACCTGAGGAGGTCTTTCGCAGTCTCGTATTCTCCAATGCCAGTCCCTTCTTCTCCATCAGATCTCCAACAGCCGTGATCTCCTCCTTCGAGATCGAGGGCGAGTCGGGATAGTAGGTGGTCATGTGGCCACTCTTCGGGTATCCGAGGTGCATCAAGGATTGCTCGCTGGTCTCGTAGATGCCGCCGCCGGTGCTATTTGCTTTCTGGAATGCGGCCTTGGTCTCTGGCGTGGCCGATGCTAAAGCCTCCAACGCCGAGGCAGGCAATCGAGGGATGAACTTGGAGTCACCAAAGCCCTTGTAGTTACCGCAGTTCCCCAGGAACTGGGCAGCATATTCGAGGAAGAAACGAACATGTTCGTCGCTGACCTGGGTTTTCTGGGCGAGGCTGCCCCAGTCGCCATTGCAGGCACGGTAGAGCGCAAGGATGAGGTCGTAGATGGGTTCGGACTCGGGCGAGATCTGGCGCAATGTCACACGAGTGCCCTCGAAAGCGGCTCTATCATATTCCGAGACCGATGGTGAGCGCATGATCACGACTGGGGAAGATCCGTGGGCATCCTCCCTCGTCCATGAAGCCATGGGAGAAACAACATACCTGCTCATGAAATGCGCATATTTCCTCAGACTGGCATCTTTGAGGTTATCAAAGTGAGACTTGATTTCCAGCCTGACCACCGTCGGCGGCGAGTCGGCCAAATAATGCTGCTTGATGTTGTCATCCATGGATGCTCGAGTTAGGGAGTGGGATGAGAAATGGAGGCGGGGCGAGAGAAGGCGAGGGCGATTGAGGGGTAAGACGCGGGACAAGCGCGAAATGTGCATCGTGCAGCGCAATGTCTGTTAAGAAGCTATGACATCGTGTGCCAATAAGCATGTTCCTGCGGTCCGATCCAGGCTTGGCAGAGCTTTGACTCGGAATTGTCTATGTGATTTGTCCCAAATACAAATATATACAGACATATACAAAAATATTTGCTTCTTCATGTACTATGCACAGCAAATGCCAAGGGCACCAAATAGCAAGGGGTATTGGGGGTAAGCCAAAACAAATAGTGGGCAGATCCCCTGTGTTTTTTTTTACAACAGGCTTTCGTATTTATCCAGCCCCTGTCTTTGTGTCGGGGGTGGTTGAGATGGGGTGCTGGAAAACGCTGTCGATGTCATAGTTGTATTCATCGGGGGTCTCACGTTGTTCGTGCCCACGTTTCCTGACGGAGGGGGTGGTATGGAGAATGCAGAGTAGTTAGAAGCTTGTAGGGACGTTGGCCTGGACATCGGGGTCGAGGAAGTCATGTTGGATAAAGACGACAAAGACGGCCCAGGTCGGCTTCCCTGAGGTTGTTGACCGGTCGAAGCATTCCACAAAGACGACGGCTGCATGGGAGCAAAGGGTTGTGTGGGCGGAGGGGTTGGTCTGGCGGGCTCAAGAGACGGGAATGAGCTCAGTTTCTGGTCGGGGGTGATAGATCGGAAGCCAAGACCAGTGGGCTGGCTTGCGCTGGTCTGCTTGGCCACCCCGGCATTGCTTGAAGACCACGAGAACGAAGGCGACATGCTTGAATGGGAGGGGTTTGCTGTTTCCGGTTCCATACTGCCCCAGAGGTCGGCATCCTGACCATTCGCAGCTGCAGCGTTCTTCCCAAGAACCAAACGTTCAAAGTTGGTTCTTGCGCCGTCTAGTTCGGGCGACGAAGGATCGGTAGAAGACTGGGAGAAGCCGCCTCCGCCGTTTTGAAAGCCCGAGGTATCGGCGCCCGAAGACAATTCTTGCAGCTTTCTCGTCTGCTCCTTTTCCACTCGGGAGGAAAGAGACTTGATCAATGCCATGAAATCGTTGAATTGGCGAAGATTCAGAAGCGGCCCCAGACTGAAACTCCAAAGGACTGGCAAGACCTCCAAAGCCAGGAAATCGGTGTCTGCGACTGCCCCGACTTGTCGAAATACCTTCAGTGCGGCCATCATCACCGAGGGCTCTTTCGTCTTAATGGCCTTCAGTGACGGGACGAGTTTCTCTTGGATGGTGTATTTGTCCAGGATGGAAGATTTGGGCTTCGATTGAGGCTGGAGACCCGAGAGGTCATCGCCAAGTTCGTCGGGGTCGTCTGCAGAGCCTCCGCAAAGCACACTGAAAGCTTCTAAACTGCGAACTTTGATGGCGAGACTGCTGGTGCGACTGAATGTGCTCGCGATGGGAGGAAAAACCTCATTCTTCACAGTATTGAAATCAAGAACAGGAAGCACGGCAGGGAGACACTTAATCGAAGCATCGACCAAGGAATGTGTAGGTGAGTCCAAGCCGAGTCGGATCAGAGGCAAAATGTCTAAAGTTCATCAGCGCATTGAATGGGTGCAGCTGGGTATATAACTTACCGTCTTTAAACTCCAAGCCTGAGCAATTCTGCGAAATAAGCTTCATGTGCTCCAGCACGACCATTAATCCCGCATCTTTCTTGGAGTCCCGCTCTTGAGATGGCTTGCCCGAGCCCGTCCCAAACACCTCCTTCAATTGAGGAATAATCTTCTCGGGGAAAGTGCGGCGGCCATTGGGAATTCGTTGCAGAATGCTAAACACATTCTGTAGAATGAGTGCAAGAAGCTCGCGGTCTTTCATTTCCTCCAACAATACCCCCAGGAGTTTTCTCTCCAACACCGAAACCGGAAATTCCGGCAGGACTCGTTGTAAACCACGCAGAAATTGTGATTTTTCATTTGAATTCTTCGTTGGCAAAGACTCCAAGAAGCGAATGGTCGACACTAAAATATTGTCGAAGTACTGTGATTGCTGGAATTCTCGGGCATTCATGCGCTGAGCAGGCCTTCGAGTAATTAGCCGGGGCAAAACGTGGGACAAGACGTCTCTTGGTATTGGGTTTGCGCAGAGAAAATTGTTGCTCTGAGACGGAGTCGTTGACGGGGAACTCAAGAGCTTCTTGTAGGTCGTTACGTTTGAGTGGGTTTGCAAAGGCGATGTATGCGGCGAGTTATATAAAGCCACTATCAGAAGACCCAGGGAGAACAGGTCAGCCGAGGACGATATGTTTGAGTCCATGGCGAAGTCCGGTGATGTGTAGTCGAGATTCAGCTGGACAGAGCTGGGCAGTCGTGGATCTTGGTAGAGCACCTCAGAAACAGCCAATGGAGGCAACGATGAACGAGTATCGGCGGAGTCTGGAGGGCCAGCGAATCCAAGACCGGAAATCTTCCAATCGGATTTGCCGTTGATATAGATGGCCTCCGGACTGAGATTGCCATGGACTAGACCCGCAGACTCGTGCAGAAACTCAAGGCCCTTTGCAACCTGTAGCAGGCCCTTTTGGATCTCTAGTTCATCAATTTCCAGGTCTCTTCTTCGCCTCGTTCCGTCCTGCTCTTCGGCCATATAACGGCTCGATCGCGACCCAGCACCCGCCGCACGTTCCTGATCGTTCTTTTCCAGTAGCACCCCAGACAGCGAGGCCGTGAGATGCTCCGTTGCGAACATGAGGCCACCGCTGCGCGTCTCTTCTACTGGCTCAAGCATCTGGAGAATAGATGGATGTCTTAGCCGGGCAAGGTTGCTGGCTTCGCGCTTGAGCCGCTCGATCACATCTTCCTGCAACCTTTTCGTTGAGGATCCCGAACGTGAGCCGAAACCGCCGGAACGTG
This sequence comes from Penicillium alfredii, assembly GCF_028826965.1. NCBI lineage: Eukaryota > Fungi > Ascomycota > Eurotiomycetes > Eurotiales > Aspergillaceae > Penicillium > Penicillium alfredii. The sequence goes on from NW_026622709.1 coordinate 480,784, forward strand.
GGTCAAGGGTCTTGCGTTCGAAAATAAACACCGACGCTGGTGTCCCTGTGGACTTCTTTTTGGCATCATGGATTTTCCAGGGGCCGGAGTACACGGTGGGGTTGGGAGCGATCTGGTAGTTTGCCGAGATGTTGGAGCTGAACGACTTGAGTGCCGAAGAAAACATTGTGGCGATCCGCAGAAAGGAATCTGCACCGTGGTAGACCGAATGAGGTCGTCGACTTCGTTTCGCCGTGTCGTCACAGGAGAGCGGGCATGACCTGAGTCGGAGTCAACACAGTGTCATTGAACGTCAATGGTGAGTCACCACGTAGGATGTTATTTTGTTGGGAGCTGCAACAGCCAGAGCCACGGACACCAGGGGCAAGGCAGAAATGGGCACCATCTCATCCACGAGTTCCACGACGCCGCCGCGTTGATACCATCGGGTGATCACGTGATCCGACCAGCTGTTGCGATGGATGAGAAGACTCAATCTTACCTTGGAGTGTTCCTCAGACAGAAATACAGGCCGAAATACCGGGAAGTCGCTTCGCCCAGACACGCATTGTTCAATTGCAATTACTAAAACAACCAGATCGGCCACCAGCAATTGGCCCCCTCCACGCCGAGATCGGGCAGGCGGTGACTCCACGACGCAGCCGGAGTTGTTGCCGGATTCCGGTCGACTCATCGCGATAGTCGGAGTCTTTCTTTTTTTTTTTTTTTTATTGCTTATGCTTACCCTTCCTTGATTTCCTGTGGCATTTTCTTCCTTCCTTACACCCCTCAGTCATGAAACCATTCCAGCAATTGGCTTGCCGAAAGGCGCTGGCTGGACTCACACCGCGCATTGCGCTTCCCCAGAATGTTGCGGCAAACCGGCTATCACAGAGAAGCTTCAGTGCCAGCGCAAGGGCCTTCCAGGCTGCCGGCTTAGATGCTTCCAAACTGACTGTCACCAAAACGAGCACCCCTAAAGAGCTCACAGCACCCCAGGACCTTGTCTTCGGAAAGACCTTCACGGGTGGGGATTTCGCCTCTATTGTACACAGAATCGTTGTGCTGACCCGGCTTACAGATCATATGCTCTCCGTCGAGTGGACCGCTACAGACGGATGGCATGCGCCGCGCATTATCCCCTACCAGAACCTCAGCCTCGACCCTTCGACCTGTGTCTTCCACTATGCCTTCGAGTGCTTCGAGGGAATGAAGGCTTACAAGGATAAGAATGGTGGAATCCGCCTTTTCCGTCCGGACAAGAACATGCAACGCCTGAATAAGTCTTCTTCGCGTATCGCTCTGCCGACGGTGGATGGCGAGGCCCTGACCAAGCTGATCGGGGATTTCGTCAAGACGGATAGCCGATTTATTCCGGAGTAAGTGAGGCTCATGGATTATGGCCGCGTATCTGGCTGATAGTCATAGCGCCCGCGGGTACTCCTTGTACCTCCGACCTACCATGATCGGGACCCAGAAAACCCTGGGTGTTGGGCCGCCCGGGTCGGCACTGCTGTTTGTAATTGCTAGCCCCGTGGGACCCTACTACCCAACTGGTTTCAAGGCCATCTCGCTCGAGGCCACCGACTATGCCGTTCGCGCCTGGCCCGGTGGTGTGGGTGACAAGAAGCTCGGTGCCAACTATGCTCCGTGCATCCTGCCCCAGCTTGAAGCCGCATCTCGTGGCTTCCAGCAAAACCTGTGGCTCTTTGGTGAGGAAGAATATGTGACAGAGGTTGGCACTATGAACCTCTTCATTGCACTGAAGAACAAGGAGACTGGCCAGAAGGAATTGATTACAGCCCCTCTCGACGGCACCATTCTGGAGGGTGTCACAAGAGACTCTGTGCTCAGCCTCGCCCGTGAGCGGCTTGTTCCCAAGGGCTGGGCGGTCTCGGAACGCAAGATCCGCATGTCCGATGTCGCGGAAGCTGCCGAGGAAGGCCGAATGATCGAGGTGTTTGGAGCTGGTACCGCCGCCATTGTCAGTCCCGTGCGGAATATTAGCTACAGTGGCAAGCTGGTGGACTGCGGCTTGAAGGAGAACGAAGAGGCTGGTGAGATCGCTCTTCAAATGAAGAACTGGATCGAGGGAATCCAGTACGGAGATGAGGAACATGCCTGGAGGTAAGTCATTGAAGAGAGTCAACTGGAACAGAGTGCTAACCCTTTGGTAGCTACGTGATTTAATCGACGATTTTGGTTATATTGAGATGGAATTGGCCAAAAGTCTTTGCCTCTACATTGGTTTTTGCATTACTTGTTTGGATATGCATCTTTTCCTCGCTGCGCAGAGCTTGGCTTTTCCTTCCTGTCTGGTCTAGCGCGAGTTGCTTTTCCGGTAACTGTCTACATCCGAGCACTTAGAGAGATCCACGGGGCCTACCATTTCGGTTTCTGTTCTTCATGCTTCAAAGCTGGCTTATGTTACAGCAGTGGCCCATAGAGGTGCGATAAAGGAGTTGGGAGTTATCGAGGTATAACTCCTAGTATTTGGACTGCAGCACATCACCACACGGGACAGTCGCAAGTAGGCAGCTCTCTGCCCCAAGCATCGTCAGCCTTGCGACAAGCGAAAATCCCCACTACAGCTAGATCCTAGGGGATTGAAGTCAACACTCCAGCATAGTGCCTCTTGAGTTACCTGTCCGGCTCCTACCAACCCCTTAGATAAAGGTGTCTAAGAATCTACATTCTCGGAGTTTCGCAAGCTGGAAACTGTTGCCAGCCTTTCCAAACTTGATCTCAACTTTACAAGTAAAAAAAAAAAAAAAAAAAAAGAATGTCCTTGCCCATACCAAGTAGACCTTCGCCACCATTGAGAAAGGGGAAAGCAGAATGTGGAACAGCTCATATCGAGCCATTCGCAAGGGCCACGGGTCGCTCATGCTCATGCTCATGCTCATGCTCATTCCTTGGATTCGAGATGGTCCGCCCCCACACCCCCTTTTAAATGAGAGCGAACATCGTTCTGGCCAAGATCAGCCATGGACAAGTCAAGGTTCGCCTTCTTCCTCGTTTTGGCTTCATTGACCGCCATGCGTGCCTTGGGGATAACATCCCATTTTACGGCTCTATGGAGGAACCACTGCTTCGACTCGATTTCCGGGTCCCAGGTGTCACCCGGTAGGAAGAGCAAGTCAATGGACTCGAGGTTCAGATAGGATGTCTCTGGGTAGAAACAATACACGATCAGGGCAGCGACGAGATTGAAGACGGCGAAGATGATATATGTCTTGTAGCCGATATTTTCGAGGGCTGGAGGGGTGGTTTCGACCTATAATGCCAATTAGTGTGAATTCAGCCCTATTGTGATATTCCTTTGATATGGCTTTCGTTTCATCCAAGAAATCTCACCAGGAAGTTCCCCAGAAAGTCTGCGGCGGCTGTCAATGCGGCGCCATTGGACCGAATCTTCGGTGGGAGGATTTCTGCTGGGTACACCCAGACTGTTGCCATCCAGCCTGTGGAGAGTGAGCGTGTCAAATAAATAACCCATTCTCTAGGAGAATGCAAGAACAAGAGCAACACAACACAAATATACATAGCTCAAGCAAAGCAGGCCTCGAATGCAAAGACAAAGAATACAGCCGCGATTGCAGACGGCTTGTTCCCGATGGCTACGGCGATGGCCTCGCAGACCAACACGAGACACATTCCGATCGCCGTGGACATGAATAGACGGCGACGGCCGACTGAGTCGATCATGTACCCCTGTATTGCATTAGAATGTGTTTTTTCTCATACACCATAAGGGAAAAAAAACATACTGTGAGGAACGAAGCCAGAATATACCAGACTTGGAGAAAGCAGCCCACGAAAAGGGCTCGCTCCTACGACATGCCCAAGCTATCTTTGACGAGGGTTGGGGCATAATAACTGATGACATGTGCCATCCGCGATGACTCGGCAAGTAGATCTCGCTCTGGTAGACCGGCGCAACTGAAGTCAGGAATCCAATACCTAGGATATAGGTAAGCTCTCGTCAGATCCGCAAATTAGTCTACTGCATTGCCTCCGTGGACATACCCAAGCCCGTGAAGATCCTGCCCACCATCATCAAGACTCGTTCCACAGAACCGCCCATCAATGCACAGCCGATGATAAGGAGGGCTGCGCCGACAAATAGCGCCGTCATCACAGTGCTCGGGTCATTCATTTCCTCCAGCCAATATTTAGAAATAACCACCCCGGGCCGGACATAACACCTTGGTCGTACCCAAAGAGCAAAAACGAAGAGGAGCACACGCTGGCGATAGTAGCCAGAAGCGAAGCGCCCTGGAGGCGACCGAATCCCGTCTTATCGATCATGGCGAGAAACCTGCAAGTATCAGATTCGAAGTTGAATGGCGCATATGGAAAATAAAAGAAGATGGAATAGCGGCAAAAGGAAAAGGCGCAGGAGGTCTTCCTTTACCCCTCCCGCGCGCAAGGAGCGCAGGCCCTCGAAAGCAGGAGATAGGCATGGCCCTTTTGTATGGGCATGTAATACCGAGAGATGCGTGGGGGTGGACCTGGGGAATGTGGGGCAAGTTCTCAACTAATCGCGAGGCTTTGGGGCCAAGCTTTGATCAAGTGGACCCCGAAGGCGTCACGATGGTTTCTCCCGAGGATCCGACAAGACAAGCCCTGCCACATCGTCTCCACTGGGGTTTTCGCAAGAAATGCTCCTTGGACGGCATTATCTTCGTAGGCATGGCGCTTCTGTACGGGAGTTGGAAGTATTGGTATGGGATTGCTGGGTTGGCGAGTAGGGAACCCTTTTTGAGTCATGGCCCCGCAAGTGCAAAGCGGCCTTGGTCCGAGACCTACTTCTTTGATAATTATCTCGATTAGATTCTGACGATCGTCAGCGTGGGGTTAAGATATAGACGTTGATATGTGCGTAGGTAGGGTACGTGTGAGGGTAACCCTAATTGGTATACTTCCGCTTCTGGCATGGAAAATGGCTTAAAAAATTCGATGCTCCTGCAATATATATCGCTAGCAGGTCTTCCCATACAAACAGAAGAACCATCGTCGTGCAGAAGGCTATCATTAGGGATGCGAGGATTGGGCTGTTGGAGAGCAAAAGAGTAGCAGATGAACCATCTAGATAAGATATATACAGTATATTGAATATCTCTCTTGGGGCTATGTGTCTAAGTATGAGACTGGCTGCTGAGCAAAACATCACGTTCAGGAATAAGATATACGTCGAACTCGAGAGAGCAAGAAAATGGTTCGCAGCCAGTATCCCGCCTGAAACACCCTGCACGTCACATAGTCAGGTCGTAGATGTTGACTTGCACAAACACAGTGCTGACAGCCATCAACCACCGGTGGTGTACCCACCTAGGGAAAATGATCCGTTGTATCTTGGGCCAAGGGGAAAGAAGAAAAGAAAAAGGCCCTAGAACCTTGGGAATAGAGAATGTGCTACTGGACTGGACTCTGCCAGAATCAATGCAGGTTCCAGGATAATGCAATACCACCTTGACAATAGACATCCGAAGATCATCACCGGGATGAAGCTCTTCCCCAAAGGAGGGAAGATAGGCGACCTGTAGCACGTGGACCACGTGGAATTGACATCGGAGGTAAAACAGAAAAAGAAACAAAGAATTCAAGATTAGAAAACAAAAAAAAAGGAACGAAACGAAATGAGACGCTGATCAGTTTCAGGCTGGGTCTATACGCGTTAGGGTTTGCTGACGGGCGAAATCGAGAAGGGCAATGATGGAGCCCGGTTACGAAGCCTGTTAGGGAGCTGAGGTGTTACCCAAAGGATGCACCGTTTTGGGCCGAGAAAGCCCGAATAGGTAAGCGAGGTTGCTTTTTACGGACATGCCGCCGGGATGAAGGAGTTAAGAGGATGATAGGATCAAATCAAAGTGCAAATCAACCATGTTCGGCGTGCAGATCCGGTCATGCTCCTGTTTTAGGGGCATCGAACGGGTTGGGGCGCCTTTGTCCAACGTATAGGATTGGGTTTATTTGGTTTAATTTTATTTTTTTCTCTAATACATCCTGGAACGGGCAAGTGTAACACCCTAGAGGGTGTCATCATTTTTCTTCACATTGAAAATAACCCTAAAAAGTCACACCACAAGTATACATGAGTATACATGAGTATACAAGTTCTCCCCAGAACCATGTCCACCGCCAGGAACCTGTTTTCAGATGGTTACGAGAAGGCTCCAATGGCAATGCCACCCAAGCATCCGGGGTGCTGAACAGGCAGCGAGTGGCCCGAATCCTTGTCAGCGCTATAGCCATTAGGATTCCGGCTGAAGACATGGGGCACAGCAGGAGCGGTGAAGTGGAGAAAGCGAAGGAATTGGAGGGATTTTAGGCACAGCGAAGTGTATACTCTAAATGGCATCAGTTAATCAGCCCTATGTTGAGGAGAAGAAAAACTGTTGCCAAGGGGGAAATGAGGATGCACGGCTCCACCGAAAGGCCCCCGGCCCCAAAGAGGCTCTTAGTGTGCTTCTGAGTTACCGAAAGCGGCATGGAACTCGGTGGGTAGTCCCGATCGTCTCAATCACTAAAATAGCTAAATTGCTAAATCGCTCAACTGTCCAGAACCTTAAGTCGAAGTGAATTTTGGGAAGGGTATTTGAATGATTTGAATTAGATTCTTGGGGAAAGTGTGGGAACGGAAATGCAAGAGTATAGGATGGCCTGACAATTCTGGCAATGCTCTCATGATTCTCCCGAGGTCAGATCTTTATCCCCCTTAGTTTACTGCCAAGGTGAAGTGAATAATAATAATATGAATATCAATCATAATAAAAGAAAATAAACCCCAAAGGATCACCCCCCCCCCCCCCCCAAAACGTGGTTTTTTTAATTCCTTTTGCTCCACGTGAACTACCGTACGTTGAACTAAGTTTCATCCTGGCTGATCACGTCTCGGACCAGCCGGGATGAAGGGACGGGGAGGACGGGGAGGTCTCAATTTCAATGGCACTTGGTATCACTGGTAGAGAGTGTGTGACCATTAAAAAAAGAGAGAGAGAGAGAGAGAGAGAGAGTCGATCTCCGATCCCGATTCCCGCCCCCAATGGTCGATTTTCCACTGGGACCGGGGAACCCATCTGCTTGCGTATGGCCATTTCTGGGTAGTGATGCGAGGATTATATCGAAGAATAATAATAGTAAAAAAGTCAAATCAAATAAAAAAGAACGTGGACATGGTTGGACAATGGAACTTGGACCCCAAGATCCCTGGCCATGCGTAGACCAGGTTCACACATGGCATATCGAGGTCGCGAGACAAACTAAACCCACTAAACTAGCTAAACTCACACTAAGAAAGAAAGGGCAAGAGACACGGAAGTGGGTTTTATCGGGGGCTTAGCAGGACTTGGGCTGATCGACGGGGTTTAGGAGCCCCATTCTCCGGCTCCGAGTAGATATTCGTCCGTATTTATTTAACACTTCTTTCCCCTCGTCATCTTCACTTGCATTCTATTTCACACTTCCATTACTTCACACTTTCTACTTCTATCACTTCCATCACTTCAATCCCCCTGTCTCTCAGATAATCCAGACCTGACATCCACCATGCATCGGTCCTATGACGGCCGTTCAGCCTCGCGGGGCTCAAATCATGGCAATAGTAGTGCCTTCAGTGCCAACGCCAACGCCAACGAGGACTGGACCAAGATCTCTGACTTGGCGGAGCGCCGTCGCATCCAGAATCGCATCGCCCAGCGAAATTACCGTATCATCACCTTTTTTTTTTTTGTTTTTTGAAAGAGTCTGGCTGTGTGCTGATGAGCTTCTCTTCAGGCAAGAAGTTAAAGCGTCGCCTGGAGGACCTGGAGCGACGGGCTGCGACGTCGCCATCGCCTGAAGAACCCCCCGCAGACCCCGTGCCTCCCAAGGCCCCAGTCAAGACTCGAACAAGACAGCGCGCCCCCAAGACATCTGGGGAGCCTAAACCACCGTCGCAAGCTCCAGAGCGGCCTGCTCCCGATTACTACACCCCCGAGGATCGAGGTGTCTTGTTCGCGCATCAATGTACGCGACAACTGTCGGCGTCTCCACCACCGACCTTCTACCCTCTGCCGTATGATGCCTACCGACAGACAGCCTATGCCCCGCCCATCTACCACACGGTGCCTAGCATGTACCACGGCATGGCGTTCCCAACCGAGTATGGGCACTCACCCCACGGACTCATCCCAGCGGCCCATGTTGGGGCCAGAAAACCCCCGTACGACGAGGACATGATCAGTCCGTTCAGCATGAGCTACGCCACGATGGCGGGCATCGACCTCTGCGCACCGCAGCCACAGTCGCAGCCGGAGCCTGGCATGCCGGTACATTATTCTCGCTGAACCTATTATTATGATTTCTATCGGCGCTAATTCTCTCGTGTTTCTGCCTATTTCCAGATGCCATCACTCGCATACGGCTACACAGAGGATCAGCGCGCCCCGTCAACGTCGCCGGAAACTTCGATCTTCACGTTTCCTCTGACGCCCGAGTCAGCCCCATGCTCTCCTCGTTCTATGCCAGGACTGTACGAGTATGATCTACGCCCGTAAAAACCCATACGAGGGGGGGGCAAGTGATCGGAGACTGGTAACGCCGAGACTCTACGGATATTGCCGTTTCCGTTGCGGAGCCTAGCACGAGGTGTCGATCGGGGCCACTTATTATTATTATTATTTCTTTCTTGTTCTGTTTTTTATACTTGATTTGGACGGTTTCTCCTTCCGACCCGACTTCTCCACTCCACATTGAGTGTTGAGGTCACTGGGTTGGTAGCGGGGAGACCATGTGTGACGAGCTGCATCTTGTTGGCGTTATGTTTTACTTGTTTTATTACTTCTTCGGGGTTATGGACAAGCCTGGTGTTAGGAGGAATTCATCCACGCTCAACTGTGATTTGAGATTTGAGATTTATGAATTGTTTATTATAATTTGAGATTTGGTCTTCGATAGAAACCACTGTATTTGTTTGGGCCTTTTACCTCGTCTTCTGTTGTCTACTTGGCCCCCACGAAATCTGCGGCATTTTACTCGCGTAAAGCCCTAGTCGATGGCCCCCTGAAACGTTCCCTCCCAAATCGCCTATGCCCAACCCCCCCCAAAAGGTCAACTTCTGCTTTTCCATGTTAGGTTAAACGATGATTTACCGGTCCCACTTGATTGCTAAGTGATTTTCCCGTGATATTCCAAGATGCTGGTCCGGGCTGAGTTGGATCGAGAGGGACGCCCTAAAAAAAGGACGAGACGATTAGGGCTCTCTCCAGGTTGGACCCACCGATTCGCTGGAGGCCGTACGCATGGACGAATAAGAGGATCTACTACTGTGCCAATATTGGGTTAGTTGAGGTGAGAAATAAAATTATTGCTAGGATCCTATGGGATCGTTTAGTTTTCATTATTTGATCATGAGGAATTCCTTCTCTTTTTTTTTTTTTAGGCTCTGACAGCGTTCTTATTCCTTGATCCTTCTTGATCCTTTCGGAGTAACCAACGTGAGCAACCCGAAGTTGGTTCCCTCTTCATTGAGGCTCGGGGAGGGAGAGTTGAGCCCCGATTTTCTCTACTTCCTCCCCGAGTAGATTTCTGGCCGTGGGACGCTAACCAACATTCGTTTATGCCATCCCATCGGTAGATTATTTGCTGGAGACTTTGGAGAGCTTATTTTGTCCCAGGAGGATTGTCGCTCTTTCCTACTGTCAGTACCTGTAGAACCTCACCCCCCTTTCATTCTTTTCTTTTTCATTCTATTTTCTTCCAGTTCCTTTCATTTCGCTTAGAGAGCGATTGGCTGCATCGTGCATTCTTTTGCCCTGCCCATCGGTGCATCTCGGTCAAAACAGCCGAGAGACTTCTGGCCAATCGTTGGAAGCAGCACATTCGCTAGGCTCGGCTCGGATGGACGCATAGACCTCTCTTCTTTTCTTACCATTCCAGCGTGTATAGCCGTGTATACAGTAGACTGTTATGCTGGAAGCCTGTCCAGCTGTTTCTCAAGGCCAAGTCACCGTATACTGTATTGTATACTTTACAGTATACCTCCGGTGGTACCTCAGCTATGGAAATCCACACCCCCTGCCACGAGGCACTCTATGCATGAAAGGTAGTGCTGACACTTGCACATCCTACACAGAAGATAGGGTTAATTTGCCTTTGCGTTGGGTATATGTATCAAGCTGAGATGGGTAGATCTAACCCAAGGCATTCTGTTTCTTTTCCTTTTTTTTTTTCCCCCAACTTGTTCCCACACAAATCCCCTTGGCTCTGCCAAAGAAGAAGATGTTAACGAGTACAATAGACCATGTGATGGTTCCAGTTACACCAACCCAGATCCCATTGCCTCGGATTTCCAACCCAACTCACTAGTCTGTCTGTATGTATATGTATGTCGATGTGTCTGGTGACGACATGGAGATCGAAGTGAGTATGCAAGGGAGATCTCGAAATGGAACAAAAGAAAAAGAAAAGAAAAGAGAAACATCGGAAAGCCACCCAGACAGGCACAGCCCAACACGAGACTGTTGTGACAGGTGGGACAACACATTGGTCGCCTTAGGGATCTCTCTCTCTCTCTCTCTCTATCTCTGGTACCTCAAGTTCCCCTCTCTTTATCGCCGAGGTGGGCGCCTGACTAGTGGACCAGGGAAGAGGCTTTGCTTTGTTGTTCTGCCACGAAATGCCTGTTTCGAGTGGGCTTGCATATTGCATCCATGGATAATGAGGCTCTACTCAAGACTATTGGACTCTATCAATCACGAGAAACAAGGTCTTGCCTCGAAAAAGAGTACATCCCACCCAATCAACCACTTTTCTTAGCGAGGTCTCTCCTGATGGTCAACCACCGGAGCAAGGGAAACAATCCAAGAAAAGTTCAAGTCCTCACACAATCGAGGCGCAGCACGATGCGTCAAGGAACCATGTAACCTCGTATCTGGAGACTACACAAGACAACACAGTGTCTGTCCTGGCAGAGCGGGGCGGACAAACATGACTATCACTCTGCTTTCTCTTTTCACTCTCGGAGGAAAAGATCCCAGACTGGGCACACTTGGCATGTCTTTGCCAAGACGGCGAATTTACAGAGAAGACAAGAGACAGACACATTGAGAGAGAGAAGGGTTGCAGAATGGATCCTAATGATGTCGGCTGAGAAGAGGGTGCGGGTGAGAGCTGCCAAAGACAAGACAAGCTCAGATCGAAATAAAGAAAAGAATAAGAATAAGCAAACAGCAATCATCGTCATCGGTTCTCAGTCCACATCATTTCCACCGACCCAACATGGATAGATAGACCCAAGAAAAAAAAAAAAAAAAAGAAAACACCCCGCTGCGAAATGGATGGTTCGTCAACACTGTAAACCTGTAACCCTATAAACCTGCAAGCCCAAAAATTTGCATTGCCCGCCTTTCAGGCCCCCTGAATGCTCATCTGGTCCGAGTGGGGTGGCTCGCCCAGGTTTCGTCGTCGGCGTCGCATCGGCGCTTTCTTGCGGTTGGCAATCGCTACTTCTTGTGATTTTGCGGCGTTCATTTCGGTATCGCCGTCCCGATCCGCTCCGCGCCCTTGGTTTTCCTGCGAGGCAAAATTCTCGTGTCTCCAGAGCTCGTCCAGCTCCATAATGTCCTTGGGCTTCATCCGGAGCCATTTCATGCGCGGGCCGACCCGAGACACTTCCGAGACCTTGAACCCGTAGATCTTCGGCTCGTAGATCTTGCCTCGCCCCAATCCGGGGCAGAGATTCGCCGTCCGGACTCCGTTGATCTCTACCGGCTGGTCTTCTGGTGTAGGCGTCTCCAAGTCATACTGAGATTGCGGGGATCGGGTAAAAGACGCGGGCTGAACTGGGTTTCGAGGCGACATGGTGGACAGCGACGTGTCGAGGCGTGGTCCAATATCCAAGTCAGGGAACGTCATAAAGAACAGACATCCAAAAGTCGTGCCGAAGAATGCACCGTCGACCGAGTGAAAGCGGCTGTTGGGCGGCGTGTAGATATCCATGCATCCGGGACAAAATAGCTTGACCGTCTCCTGACCGGGGGTGTCGGATCGGCCCACGGGGAGAACTTTGCATCCATTGCAGTTGACGCGCGGGCAGACACCAAAATGTTGCATCTCGTATTTCTCCAGCATCTGTTGAATGCCCGGCCGCGAGGTGATGTAGCGTTGGTGGATAAGCCCGTACAGCAGCTCAGCGGAGCTCTCGATGACACTCAAATCACTGGCTACACGGGCGTGTCGCCGGTCGCCTGCCCTCCGATACGCTGGGCGTTCATCCCCCAGCACTTCATCTTCATCTTCATCTTCCTCCTCCTCTTCCTCCTCTTCCTCATCGTCTTCCGGCTCCACATCAAGGATCATCTCCAGCGCCTCTTTGTACATGGGCACCTGCGACTGCAGACCCGTAAGGTTGAAGTCATCCTCAATAAAATCCTCCGAGACCTCGGCAAAGAACTCATGGCCCATCAATGAACAGAACGAGGAGATCCAGGACTCCGGGGCTCCTTCTGACGACGACATATCGAACGAGGCAGAGACGGACGACGAAAGCGTTGATTCAGACAGTTGACTCAGATCCAGCCTTTCCAGGCCGTCGGCCAACGCCGAACCTGTCTCTCTCGACACGTTGCCGAGATTTTGTATCGAAAGGCTTCGAACAGGGCTGGCGACGAATGGATTTCGTCACGAGAGATATGAGGGGGAGTGGGTTTTGCGGGGAGGGGGCGCGCTTGTGAGCAGGAGTCGGGCGAGTAGAAAGGAGAATTTGCACAAGCAAGGCGTCAATGATCGTCAAATTGATCAGGGTCAAGGCGGTTGATGTTGGGAATCGTCAAGCTCTTATGGCAGATTGAGAGGTGAGGTTGTGCGATCAGCGATCAACGATTAGGCGTCGGAACTAAGACCCCACCAAACTCTTATCAGCCCCTTTCTTCCTGATCATAACCAGACCACAGGCTCTTACCAGACTCTCATCGGGATGGCGGGCATGTCATTGCATTCTCCAGCATCAACGTGGGTCGGAATCAGGAAGAGGTTCGGTTGCGGGCGGTGGGATGGTGGGTCACGGCCTCACGATCACGAGTGCCGGAAGATCGAAGGAATCACCTTCACAGGGCACTACAATTAGAGTGAGCTACATCTACCCTCATATATAATACTTTCGACTCCATTGAAAACAAAATGAGAAATGGGTATTCCAATCGCTAAAACAGATCTTGAATGACTCGAGCGAATTCCCCCTCGTCGCCCAGAACTCCCGACAGTCCTTCGCCAGTATTTTGGATTTCTCCTTCGCCCACAAATCCATTGATGCTATCTCCAGGAGGAATAAAGCTGCTGCCAAAGGCCCCAACTGCTTCGAACAGATTCGTCAGCTCGTCGCTCATCTGGATGCCATTCAGAGGGCTGCTGCCTAGTTCATTTACTCCATTCATCGGTCCATACGACAGATCGTCGATGGAGTGCCCGGCCAGGCCCGCCATGGTCACGGCCGCGGCTGAGTGAGGATCATTGTCAGCGCCAAAGGGGCGGGCCATGACTCCCAGCTTCTCTCCAATCTCTCGCAGGCCTTTGATGGTCTTCCACAGTCGCTTGGAGACATAAGATTTGGTGCTAAACCCTTTGATTAGGTCCAGAGCCATGTAGAACTCATCATGTACTTGTTGGTTGAAATCGGCCGGCGCATGCGCCACAGCCAGCAACAAAACCGCAAGGGCAGCGACGAGGAAGTAGTTGAATGTAATCTGTTGGGTCCGGTAGATATCAGACACCTGGTTCAGTCGAGTGAGCACCCGAACCGTGTCCTTGGCCACATCCACTACTGTCTGGGCGTGGCCTCGGTCCTCCACAATGCTGGCTGGGGAATGCAGCACGGGTCGATAGATGAGGATCCGCAGCTGGTTCATGCGCAAGTACAGGAGCACTCTGAGGCGTCTCATGCCCCGGCTCACCGGTTCTCCATTATTGGGTTCCACGGGAGAAAACTTCAGTTCTTCTGGGACTTGCTTCTTCCACCACTCCAAGACCCTGAAATCAAAATATAAGCGCTCCGACCCACCAGAATAGACAACTTTCTGGCTGATGCGATTATAAGCGATCATACATCGCAGATACGGAAGAGATTCATCCTGTGAGTCCGGCAAGTTAGTAAAGTAGGCATTGCAGGTGGAGTAGTACCATGGTCTCACCGGCTCGGGAAGTTTGGAGTCAATATCCTCGTCCTGAATCACAAATGGCAGACCCATTCCCAAACTCCACCGTCTGTCCAAGCTGTAGACTGTCCAAAAGATCCGGTTGACCTCGCGCCATTGATCATTTGGAAAGGCTTTCATCAGCGCATCTCGGCGGTTGAGTCCCATCTCGAGGGACATGCGCCCTGCGATCCCGATGATTCTGTATGCCATGGCGTCGTCATCTGTGTGAAAATGGTACGTCGCCACAATGGCATAGAGCTGAATGTTTTTGATATCGTGTGGCTCCCATAACTTTGATTCAATGACTGGCTTGACACTCAAGTATAACCGCTGGCCGAGTTCACTTTGGCCTCCTCCCTCCACGACCAGCGTGGTGGCAAGGATCAACTTCAACAAGATTGTGCTGTCATCGAGGAGTCCATCGTCACCAGGAAGACCTCGCTGTGCGAAGCCAGTTCGTGTAGCCGCCTCTATGAATGTGTACAGCAGATTGGCCTGATGAACAACACTCGTAATTGTCACCACAGGATACGTCATTCCGATCTCTTCCTCGTAGACTCGTAAAAGGCGAATTGCTTCCTGACGGGGAATAGTCCATATAGGATCTTTGGAAGGATGAATTGTCTGAACTAGAGGTCCCAAGTGGGGAGGCGGAGAACCTGCCGGGGAGACGTGTGCCGTTGACAAGTCATCCGGTCCATCCTCTGTGGGTGTGATTCCCATATTCTGCAAGCTGGACTTGGCAACATCAAAGTTAAAAGCCGAGCTCGTCGGGCCGTGGAATCGTGGATGGCGAATTCGCGGCTTAGCCAGACTGGCTGGAATGGATGTGAAGACTGGTTGGGAATCATCACGAGAGACGTGGTCAAAAGTTGGGGATTCAAATGAAGGCTTGTGGGAGCGTAGTTCATTCATACTACTGAAAAGGCTGTTGACCTGCTCCTGTAGCGTCGAGAGTTGATCGGTCATGGACTTGAACTCTCTAGTCTAATGGTTAGCTTCGGACAACATGACAAGCTTAGTATCCATACTCGGATTCTTTAAAATTATTGCTGCAGCAATTTGGTGCATATCGACACTCCAGATTCAGGTGACCGCATCGCTGGCATGGAACCTGGCCATTGCATTTGATCTTGCGGCGCTTGCATTCATTGCTAAACCAAAAAAATGTCAGCTCGACCCAAGAGCGGAACTGTGTCCACGGAGATTATTTATTTTCATGCAATGCCGCTTTCTACCAACCATAAGGCCAGTATAAGAAGCAGCTGAGGAATTGTGGATGGGCCAACGCGAATCAAGGTATACCATACCATGCGATAGAGATGTAGCGATTCCGCTTTGTGCGCTGGGTTCCGTGGTTCTGGTCAGCCTTCCTTTTGGCTGTATCAGCTGCTGGAGTGGCCGGCTGGTCGCCAGGGCCAGTCTGCGGCGGTGTCCTTTCCACCTGGGGCGATTCTGAAGCCATGGCAGGCACGGCGACTAGAGAGACACTGCGGAGTTGCAGTGCGGAAACCTTCGCGGGGTTTCTTCCCCGGATTTAGCTTACTCATCGATTTCGCCGCGGCGTCATTGGCCAACTCATAGATCCTCCCCGGCTTATATTTCAGTGGCTGATTTTCTAGATCTCTTGAAGAATCCTTGGCAAGGAGATGAAAAGTAGTTGCTGTTGTGCTGGTTGTACAAGTTTGTTCAGCTTATCTTCCGGTGTAATGAAGCCACCAAGTTTGACCAAGAGAAAAGAAACATATCGGCATGAAGTAGATTTAGCCGAGGCAGAGTACCAAAAGATCGGGATAATTACATCATGCCATAGAATTGAATAGAAGAGAAGGAAAATCAAACTAGTTTCCATCAAGCCCTTAAGCCCATATATTTGACAACACCCAATCCTTCCCGGCCAAGAGAGACTGCACTAGCTGTGTCTGAAGTTGCGGGTGTCTCGACAACCACGCGGATCCCGCGACAAGAGCAACCAGCACAAAAGCTTGAGCGGCATTTCGGACACGTTTTTGGAGTAACCCTTTTGGAGTGAGTTTCGCGGACCAGTCCCGCCAAATCGGGAACGCGCAGCGCAGATAGTAGTGGATCTGGGTGTATCTGAGTATCTCGTCAGTGGGATCCAGGGGCTCAAGACACAAGAGAGACTTACGGGTAAGTAGACGAGTTCCAACCGTCTTCAGTGATATACCAGCTGGCGCAGAGACCCCGTCGGAACACGGTCCTCTGCAGCTGGTTTTGAATTTGTTGGGTCCAGGCCAGCTCTGCCTCCTTTTTGATCTCATACGTCGAGACCTGCCCGTTCAGAATGGGCTTGATGAAATTCAGGCTGTAGTTGACTGCATTCTCGGTGGCAAAGATCACACTCGTATGGCCAGTGGCAGTGTTCGGTCCGAAGAGCATGAAAAAGTTGGGGCATGAAGCAACCGCGATACCTTGATAGGCCCCAGGCTTGTCGCCCCAGACATCTTCGAGATCCTTATTCTGGCGGCCAATCACCTTCAGCGGATGAAGCCATCGGTTGGTTTCAAATCCATTGGCCATGATGATCACATCGGCGGGGATTTCTCGCAATTCATCGGCCGCTTCGTTCTTGTTGGGGGGATAATGACGTCCCGGTCCAAGAGTCACACTCTTCGCATGAACCCGCGTCAGTGGCTGTGTGGTCAACTCCACATTCGGTGCGTTGAGACTTTTATACCAAGCACCATCGATGATGCGTCGCTTGCAGCCGAGGCTGTAGTTGGGAGTCAAGATCTCGTGATACTCCTCGGGGGCAAGTCGACGCATAGTTCTCAAGAACTTTTGCTCGATCTGTGGTCGCCGGAGACGACCCCATGCAGTATCGGTGAACATATCCAAAAAGCTCTTTTCACAAAAACAGAACAAGCTGGCTCGAACAACACGCGCTAGCCCCGGAACATGGGTCATCAGGGTCGGTGTCCATCTCTCCCACCAGGCAAGCAGCCTCGGACTAAGGAGGTCCGGCTGTACCCAAGGAGGAGTGCGCATGAGCTGTGTGATGGAGCGGACGTTGGCTTCAGGCTTGGCCAGCTCCGGGACGACTTGAGCCGCACTACACCCGGAACCAACCATGACCACGTCCTTGTTCCGCAGATCGATGTCATCGCGCCATCGCGCCGTGTGCATGATTTCTCCCTGGAAGTCTTCGATGCCCGGGATATCTTTGGGCCATGTTTTGGGCTCGACCAAACCACCCACACCACTGACGACAATCTTGGCCCGCACGAGCTCCGTTTTGATGTAGACACTATGAGAGCCATCTTGTGCTGCGCGCTGATCACGTTCATGCTGGGCTAGATCCCCGGTTCCAGGGACCAGATGTGAGAGTGTCACCTCCCACTCTTCATCCTCTTCAATCCAGCGAATCTGGCGCACATCACTGTTGAATTGGATCTTATCTGTGATTTCATACTTCTCACAGACATCTGTCATATATTGCGCAAGCTCCTGGCCTGATGGGTGCAAAGTGGACCAGTCATGCTTGGGAGAAAAGGAGAAAGAGTAGAACAAGGCTGGTCTGTATTTTGCGTTAGATATATCAAACTCGTGGGGATCAGATCATTCATACATGTCACAGGCAGCACCGGGGTACCGGTTGATCCACCAAGTGCCCCCAATGCCGGACTGCCTGTCAAAGATTCGAAACTGATCGAACCCAAGAACCTCCCTGAGGCGGCATCCCATTGCCACCCCGGACTCACCAGCACCGATGATCAGAACAGGATAGTAGGTATACGCATCTTTGCCATATGCATGACGCTTATGGATACTCGTGATCGAGGGCATTTTGGGTGCAATATGATAGCCCAAGAGCAGTTTCCACCAGGTCCTTGCGTAGTTGCAGGGGGCACAGCGAGAGTTCACGGGGTGTAGAAGCAGTAAATACTGTGCAAGGTGAAATGTAGGACAACCATGTGAATCCCGAGAACACCCTATTGAGTCCGTCACAGCCGGTGAGTATATATGTTTCTCAAGGGAAAATAGCAGAGAAAAGGAAATGTGAAGTCAAAAAGCATTCAAGTTGGATCTGCGGTTTTGTATGGAGGATCGGTAGCCTCGGTAATCGGCATCACCGACTCGGTTGAACATGACTCGCGATTATTCCTGCGTCGCATTATTTTTATGAAATAATAGAGTTTCTCTCAAAGGAATCAAAGGAAGAACCATTGATCTTTGTCTTCTGTGATTGATTGATGGTGATTCTCTCAAGATTCGGGCCAAAAACCAGCCGAGAAAGGGGGAGGAAAAAGGGTGATGAGCTTCTCCGCACGGTGTGAATGAAGATCCGTCAATGCTCCTCAACCGAGTCTGGCCGCGACTTGCGCGCAATCTTTGCACCTCGTCAGCCCGCTACTGGACTCTCGAGACTCTGCAGGATGCTAGCATCGACACCTTCCGACAAAAATGCTTCGTGCCTGAACGACCGGCCCTCCTCCCGCGCTCTCATTTCCGTGACCTACCCGCTGTGAAACATTGGTTCGACTCCACGAATCGCTTGAACGTGGAGTACCTACAAACCCATGCCGCCGATGCGTTTGTGCCGCTCGAGCTCACAGAGCTCGCCGCAGAATCACTACGAGGCGAAACAACCACGGGCACACAGGTCGCGACAGTTCTGAACTTCCGACAATTCCACGCGCCGCTCACACTCTTCCTGGATTGGATGTGCATGGCAGAGACGTCCCCGCAGTCAACCCGGCTCTACCTAGCCCAGTGCCAGCTCCTCGACCTGCCTCTCGCCCTGCGACAGGATTTCCCTACCCCCGAGCTTGTCGCGCAAGCAGGCAAAGGCGATGTGTACGACACCAATGTGTGGATTGGACATCCGCCTACATACACCCCGCTCCACCGCGATCCCAACCCGAACCTCTTCGTGCAGCTGGCCGGTCATAAGGTGGTGCGACTATTGCCCCCGGCGGACGGACAGGCTTTGTTTGCTTCGGTGCGGCGGCAATTAAACCAGAGCGGGGATCGCGAGGCGGCGGCCTTCCGGGGAGAGGAGATGATGCAGGGCCAGGAGCGAGCACTGTTGGACAAGATGGTCTGGGATGTCCCGGTTTCTGCCGGTTCAGAGACGGGAACGGGGTTTGAAGCGCATGTGGGAGCTGGAGATGGCCTGTTCATTCCTAAGGGCTGGTGGCATGGTATTAAAGGCATTGGAGAGGGCGTGACAGCTTCGGTAAGTGTGCTATGTCCTTGGATTGGACCTTGATTGTTGACATTGTGTAGGTGAACTGGTGGTTCCGGTAACCCGTGTAATTATAGACATGATATGCTATTTTAAGACGATTTTCTAGCCTTTTGGGAGTATTACTTCGAAAATCCATGAACCTTTTGTATGACTCGAAGATAAATATTTCACTTTGAAGTTATGTAGAAAAGGTAGGTTCCTTATTTCAGGATGTAATTTCATATTGTCAGATTCTCATATCCTCATACTGCTGCATATTATTATTCTCATTATTTATTCAACGATTTCTGTGTTCAACAGCACTGATGTACTTGGCTAAGCCCAGCTCGGTGGATATCCATTCCGCTCCACCGAGTTCTGCTCCAACACCTCAAAATCCCCAATCAACCACCGTCGTAAGAGCAGCATGCTGGTCTCCCGCGCCTACCGAGCCGCCCTCCTCCATCTCAGCGTGAACCCAATCCTCACACGAGCATCGGCCCCCTCAACAGGCGCACTTGCGCATCTCCCCCAGACCCCAGCGACGCGACTATCGACGATCCTGTTCCCGCAGTGCGCAATCTCCAAATCCGCAGAACCCATCCGCATAGCGCACACAATGGCCGGGTCCAACTCTGCCTTACCCTCCAATTCTAAACCAGACACCCACGAGTCGCAGCCCCAAGAGTCACAGCAACAGCAAGACGACCAGCATCTCTACCTCCCGGCGAAAGAGTCCAATGAGAATGACTCGCAGGGCCAGCACCGGCTCGAGGTCGATGGCTCGGCGGCTAAACTCGACCACCTGGGCCCGATGGTGGTGAATGTGGATGGGACATTGTCGCGGATCTCGAATTGGGAGCAAATGACGGAGATGGAGCGCAAGACTACGCTGCGGGTGCTGGGGAAGCGGAATAAACAGCGGTTAGAGGCGTTGAAAGCTGCTGGGGGAGAGGGCGAGTCGAAGTGATGTATCGAATTGCTCAGATGAACCAATAACTACGGCATCAAACAGTCTGGAAAACAAGTAGCAAAAGGCTACTCAGTCACATCTCATAACACTGGCATAAGTTCATTGAGATATCTCTGGATCATTTCAATCATACTACGAACTCGACCAAGGAAACCAGACTAGTCTTTGTGTATTTCAGCCTAATCACTCCTTGACTGCTTAATGTAGTCTGGCTGGAGACGTAATCCAGCCTCCCTGGGTGTTGATGTCTATGGTCAAATCTTGTCCAAGTTACCCTTCCCAACCATATCTCTATTCAAAGAGCTTGGTAGCATATTTGTGGACAACATTTCTATTCCACAGTTAGCCAAACAAGAATACACACAAATATAAATATCCGAGTTAAATACCAACCTTGGTGGCGCAGGCACGAAATCTCGAGTATACTCCTCGATAGCGGCCAGGCCAGAAGTGAGATCCACCTCCAATGGCTCGAGGAACTTGGTTTTATGGGTGATTTTCCAGCCAATGTACAGCACCGGAAAGACGCCGATCATCGTATACGAGAAGAGGAAAGTAGGAATGGACCAATGCCCCGGCAGAAATACCGTATATCCGCCCACAAAGGCCATGATGGTGGTGGAAATGCATGCGACGTAAGCAATGTAGGGCTGGAACCAGCTTCTGTACGGCAAGTTCTCGCGCGAGATCCCTTGGGCGTCCAGAGCCTTTTTGAATCGGATGTAGGTGAAGGTGACGACGGAGAAGTTGATTAGTTGAGACGCGGTGACCTATACATCGATTAGTAGATTGTTCCGCCCAAAAAAGAAAGATGGAGTCTTTGCCATATTTCATACCAAATTCACAAACCAATTGAGGACCACCGAGGCGCCATTGGATACCTGCAGGAAGCTTAACAGAGCGATCAAGAGCACGATTCCGACGCAGTAGATCGGCACGCCTCGTTTGGTGCATTTGGTGAGAATTCGAGGTGCCTTGCCCTCCAGGGCCAGACCGTACAAACTGCGACTGGCGCAGTAGACATAGCTGTTCCCGGCACTGAAACACGCACTGAGAACCACGGCGTTGACAATATGCGGCAGAATCGGGATGTGCAGACGGTCCATGGAAATGACATAGGGCGAAGCTGCAGCACCAGGCTTGCCACCATCAAAGGCCGCGGCCATGGTATGGTCATTGTACGGGACGAGGATACCAACACAGAGAACGCCCAGCACAAAGAACGCCGTGAGACGGTAGAAGACGCCATTATAGGCCTTGGGCAGCACGAAGCGTGGGTTGATGGTCTCACCGGCAGCCATGGAGACATAGTCGGGGCCGGCGATGGTAAAACTGGCCGCGATGAGGGCGGATAAAAACCCAAGAAAGCGACCGAGGTCACCATCCCTGTAGTATGTATTGAAGGCGCCCGGCTCGTTCCAGTACCGGAACCCAAACCGGTCGCCGAGTGGGTTGCCGCCCAGCATGACGATGAACGTGTAGATGATCAGGCCTGTGCTTAGCAGGACTTTGCCTAGAGATAGCCAGAACTCTGCTTCGCCGTACCATTTTACGGCGAAGACATTGAGTAATCTGTTGGGAAATGAGCAACTGCCTGTGAAAATACCCAGAGAAAGATGAGATATTCACGTACACGTAGAGTACCAGTACAATGATATTCATTGCGGCAATGGGGATTGCACTTGTCCAGTATTGGATGATGAGTGACACGGCTACAACCTCAAACGGCACCAGCGCTGCCTCGAAGATAAAGAAATTGTATCCCGCAGCAACACCCAGGGCCTCGTCGACATAGCGGCCGGCGAATCGGATGAATGGTGACGAGATTGGCAAGTAAGTGACCATCTCTGCCAGACCTAGAGAACATCGTGAGTTTTTGTAATAGATTACAAGTTGAGCGTCAAGAAAGGGAGCAAAAGGCGCAGGGGCAATGAACTGGACGAGTGGCGCTTTCGGAGTTCATAAGTTCAGGGCGCTTGGGATGAAAAGACGAGGGTTGCTGGTGGACAGGATGAATCGTACAAACGGTGATGATCAAGATGATAGCACTCCTAGAAAAGTCACAGTATAAGATCTCCGTTCACCAGAGGTAGTAAAACAAGAAATCAACAGCTCATGGGTGTCCGACGGTTGATCTTTGGTTGCTTCGGGTGATGCATGGGGTTATATCAAGCGGACTACCGGTGAAGTATATGGACATCTGACTGGTATAGATCTGCTTACATCCCTCGGGGTCTGTGAAGGTGTCAAGTGTTTTTCTCCTTTTTGATTCTTCTTCGGCTTTCTTTGTCTGTTTCGCTTGTTCGACTAGAGTTGATATTGATTTGTCGCATAGATAGGGAGACCAGACCATATACCGGAAGAATAGTCGGACAACCCAAAAACAAAACGATAACAGAGCAAAGAAAAAAAAATAGTCAATTGAACAACTGGGAGGAATGGCAACTGACCAAATACTAAATCCCAGAAACAAGCTTGCGGGACCGCTGGTGCGCAGGTTGTTCCCGACTTGGACGTACAACGCCGTACCAATTGTGCCACCGATCCCGATCAATTGCACATGGCGAGGCTTGAGCTTGCGGCGGGTGTGATCATAGGTGTGTTTCATGGACCCGCCATCGATCGAGTCGTTGCGATCCATAGAGTCCTTTTCCGTGACCTCAGTGCCCTTGCCGACGCCTTTGGTGAGCTTTGACTCGGGATCGGCATCGCGGGGAGATTCCGCGCGCTGGATGGCAGCTGTCATCGGCGTATGGGACTGGTTTGAGTTGGAGGGATACATTGTGAAGGTGGTTGATTCACCTGCGAAGAAAATGGAGGGAATTGCGGCATCAAGCAAGAAACACCCAAAACCTGGAAGAAGCCACGAAGGAAAAGAGAAAATCCCTAAAATCAAAGACGGGAAAAGATGAGAAAAATCTGCCTGCTTGGCAGTCTTAGCCTGCGCGCAAGTACATTCGGGGCAATCCGAAGTAAACCGGGATGTGGGGGAGCATGTGCCGAGGTTCAAGTTGGCTTATCGAATGGCACAATCACCCAGCAAAGAATGTGGGAAATGCAACACCAGATATTGAACAATTTGTATCATATCATTCTGATTAATGTCCTTCATGGACCATGTGCCTTTCTGGCGCACGCGAGTTCCTATCTCTGGAACTACTGCGGGAGGAAGTCTCGTCTGAGGGCTTTGGCTGGGATGGAACGGGAGTTTTTTTCCCAAGCCAACTAGGCGGGAAGAAACTGTCATTGTCTTCGAAATAAAGGTGGTGGATCACCTCAGAATCCGTAGAGTCTCGTCTTGGGTGGTTATGAGTGTCGATCTCGTGCGAGGTAGACAGGACACAACGGGGATGCGGGGGATTGGACATTTTTGGTAATGTGCAATGTGCTTGAATATTTGGTCAGGTCAAGTGCATGTCAGAAGAGTCAGAAGAGTTAGAAGGGTGCTGGAGGCTCTGACTGTTAAAAACCATGTCCCCGGCCGAGGTCTCTGACGTCATGGTATACTCCGGGGTACCAAACAGCAGAAAAAGAGAGGGCAGGAAAGATAGCAATAATACCAATAGTAACAGTGGCAATGATGTTCTCCAAGCAGTATTAACTATTTTTCGATACTCGACTTCATATCGCATTGCCATACAAACCCCATCGCTCAATCAGAATGCCGCGTTCGTCAGCATAACCCCGCCTGCCCCACGGCCTTTTACTCTCCCTCCAACTCGCAACTCTCCAACTTTCCCCAACCCTTTCGCATTGAACATCCTCCATAATGGTCGAACACGAGCCCGAGCCCAAGCGCTTTTCTCCCAAGGTGCCGGTCCAGCTTGACCCGCCCAAAGATGACCCCATCTCCAAGGAGGAGCTGGCCAAGAGCGACGGTGGGTTGGACTTCCTTGGATGGGATTGATTTCCCCCCGATCCCCCGGCTAATGCAAGGCATGGATGGATGCACATAGGCACCGATCCCAACCGCCCGACTTTGGTCGCCATCAAGGGAGTCGTCTTTGATGTGAGCCGCAATGCTGCCTACGGCCCGTCGGGGCAATATCGCGGTGAGTTTCTGCCTTCTTCTTTCTCTCCTGCTCAAGGCGTGGGTGGACCAGGCACTGATTAGCTGTAGTCTTTGCTGGAAAGGATCCCTCTCGCGCCCTGGCGAGCTCGTCGCTTAAACCCGAAGACTGTGTGCCCGAGTGGTATGACCTCGAGGAGAAGGAGAAGACCGTGCTCGATGAATGGTTTACCTTTTTCAGCAAGCGGTACAACATTGTTGGTAAGGTTGAAGGTGCGACGAACGCCTGAGTGTTGGGTAAATATAACGGATCTCGAGAGCATCCCGTCCTTGTGTGGACGGCTTGTATGAACTATACCCGCGGTTTCAAACATGAATAAATGCCAGGATAAAACTATAGTGCTTTTGATTGGTGTATTTTTCTTTTTTTTTTAAAGAAAAGATGGTATCTCGGAATGAGCTCTTAGGTACACAGACAACTCGCTGGGTGTAGCCCCGGACATTATCTCAACTCTATACACATGGCAGAACAACACAAGCTCAAGACTTGTTCTTGCGCCGTTGCATCCGTTTCCTGGCGATGATACGATTCCGCTTGGCAATCTTATTCTCCTCCGTGTCGCCCTCACCCTCTGCATCCTTGCCCTTGCCGCGGCTTTCAGAGCGCTTCCGCTTCTTCCCCTTATCCGCCGGAGCATCATCCTGCGATTTCTTTTGCCGGCCGCCCTTGGGTTCCTCGCGGGACTTGGCCTGTAGTTCGCTGCGGCGCTTGACGACCTGCGCGTTCTCAATGGCAAACTCGACAATCAACCGCTTCTTCTTGTCCTTGTCTTTCTCATCGTCTCCGGGGGTCGCCTTGACCTCAATGGCATGACAGTTGAGCCACCGCAGGCCCATGAGCGCATGTCGATGAGTGTAGTATTCGATGAACCCGTAGCCTCGGCTTCGGCCTGCGCCGCTCTTTTCGGTGACCTTGGTACCCTCGCGGGTCTCAAAGACAACCTTGGCCTGGCGCACAATACCCTGACCCTTCTGTTTCCGTTGATGGTCCAGTTCCTTCATGGTTTCGGCGGATCGCTGCTGCTCTTCCTTGGAAAGAGGCTGGCGCAGACCCTTCTTTGCGTCCGTGGCGAATCCAACGACGGCCTGGCGGGCGAGCTGTTTCAAGTCCTTGGACGTGATATGGCGCGGGATATTGCGAATCGCAAGTCGCGTAAGACTCAGATGGAGGGTCGGGTTCTTCTTGATAAACGTCTCGCGCTGCTTGAAACTGTCCTCGCGCATCTTGATCTCGGAGGGGGACAGTTTCTTGTACAGCGGGGAGTTGGAGGAATCGTTCCCTCGGACAGAAGATAAAGGCGGCGCTTGTCCTTGTCGCGCACCATGCGGCGTGAAACTCCTTCCTCTTCCAGTTTTGTGGCTTGGGTTTTGCTCACGGCTCGCGCAACCTGGAGCACCCGCCCGTCCATGGTGTATCGACCACTGGGGTCGGAGTTTTCGTTTTGCAACACAGAATGCTTGACTGCAGGATTAGACTTGGATTTATCCTTGTTCGGGGCCACCGGGTTGGTGTCCTTGGGAGCGTCGCGCACGCATGTGGTTGCGTCCTCGGGCTTCCAGAAACACACAAACCCGGTGCCTCGAGGGCGTTCAGTCTCGTGATCCAGCACCACACGGGCATAGCGCAGTGGCCCGAACTGAGTGAAGTGTTCATAGAGATCTTCGTCCGTGCAGGTAAAAGGTAAGTTGCGCAGGAAAATCGTAGATGATGTTCGATCGTCCTCCTTTTCTTCTTCGTCATCGTCTTCCAAATCCTCGTCCAAATCTTCCATGTCTTCGTCCTCGTCCTCCGAGGCATCGTCATCAGAGGTTTCTTCCACCGAGCCCTCGTGCTCCATGTCCACATCCGCGGGCTCTTCTTCATCCGGTTGCTCTTCTTCGGCATCATCCTTCTTGGCAGTTTCCCATGCTTCCTTATCCACGGCCCAGTCAACAGCCAAGGTGCGCCCGTCCACCTCCTTTCCATTGACTGCTTGCAGGGCCTTTTCGGCATTCTTCTTGCCTCTCAGGATAACGAAGCCAAACCCGGCCAGTTTATTCCCTTTCTTTGGAAGAGCGGTATGCTTAACCTTCCCGAAGCTGCGAAACAAAAGCGCCAGGTCATCCGGCTCTTTGATGCTCCATGGCAAATTGCGCACGATTAACTTGGGCGGTTGGTTCTGGGCTTTCTGGTCTTCCCGCTCCTGCTTTGACTTGAGAGCCTCGGCGGAGGGCACACTCTTCCCGTGCCTTTCATCAATCTCACGGTGGCGGGACTCGGCGTAGTCGACTCGAATTTTCTTTCCGTCGAACTCGGATCCGTTGAGCTCTTCCAGCGCGCTCTGCGCATCCTCGAGGTCGGCAAAGGTCACGAAACCGTATCCCTTGGACTGTTTGGTTTGGGGATCGCTGACAACAACAGCGTGCTTGATCACGTAGGATTGGGAGAAGTGTTCCGCAAGACTCTCGGTCGTAGCAGAGGAGGGCAACGATCGAACAAAAAGCGTTCTTTTGGGCTGGCGCGACGTCGATGCTTCGGCCGTGTCATTTTGAGGGGTATCGATTTCAATGACTTTTTCCTGGTCATATCCATCGCCTGAAAGACGACGTTTCTTGTTGGATTCGCCCATTTTGACGTTGTTGAAAAACGGTTTGAGTGAAAAGCAGCGATGAAAAAAAAATTGGCGGCAGAAAACTACTGCAGCGCATGGGCTGGCGGTGAGGGCGTTCTTATCAGAGCTCCACCCAGCTTTATCGACGCATCAACTCACAGATCTCGCGATGGATGGCAATAGATCAGAAAGTGGCTCCGGAGTGAATTCTCCAGCTCCCAGTGCATCATCGGGGCAACCGAAAGTCCAACAGCCAAAACCACAGACCCTAGTGAACCGACCAGGCCCGTCGGCAATTCTCGTGTCTACACGACAGAAGGGCAACCCAATTCTCAACCATATTAAACTCCTACCGTGGGAATATGCCGACATTCCCGCTGACTATGTGGTTGGCACGACTGCATGCGCTCTGTTCCTGTCATTGAAGTACCATCGACTGCACCCCGAATATATCTACTCCCGAGTGCGGCTACTGGCCGGCAAATACAATTTGCGGATCGTGCTGGTCATGGTCGATATTCCCAACCACGAGGACAGTCTCAAGGAGCTGTCCAAGACATCCATAATCAACAATCTCACATTAATGCTGTGCTGGTCCGCTCCCGAAGCCGCACACTACCTGGAACTGTTCAAGTCCTCGGAACACGCGCAACCCACGGCAATCCGTACCCAACAAGCCCAGTCCTACAAGGAATCACTAGTGGAATTTGTTACGGTTCCACGAAGTATCAACAAGTCCGACGCAGCCAGCTTGATCTCGACGTTCGGGAGTCTCCAGAATGCCGTTAATGCGCAGCCAGAGCAGATCAGTGCGGTGCCAGGCTGGGGAGGGAAAAAGGTCCAGCAGTGGTGCAATGCAGTACGAGAGGATTTCCGGGTGGAAACGGCCAAGAAATCAAGCGCAACTAACACAAGGCTTCCAAGTCAACCACAACAGCCTACAGCCCAACCACAAGAACAGGATATGTACGAAGATGAGGAAGAAATGCTTCGTTCTGCGTTGGCAGAGAGCCGCGCCCGAGAACCAGCAGCTGCGACGGCCAATGACCGCCAGGAAAAGGCTCAAGAAGAAGAAATGAGCGAAGGAATTGCAGTAGCACTTGCCAAACTTCGAGAATGATTGGAAATAAAAGAGCCAAAATGACTACCATAAACACCAGCGTACATTCATACACGTCATAAAAAAAATCAGATATCATCATGCATAACACCAGAAAAATCATTCCCCATCCAATACAACGCCCGCGCTAACCAATGATCCCTAGACAGGTCATGACTCCATCGTAGTTCGTCCACAGCCACCACCCAGCCAGTACTGAGTGAAGAGCTTCACGAGCGGGGTGTTCTTGTGAGTGAAGTCATACAACGGTGTGTGTCGAATGAATAGAGTAGTGCCATCAAAATGAGCTTCCAGTACACGAGCATGTCGAAGGCCCATCAACGAAAACAGCAGTACCTAGAATAATATCAGCACCCTCGTCTAGGAGGACGGGGGAAGGATCATTGATCTTACCGGAGCTACAACATGCGAATGAAGCTTCTTTTTGCTCAGTCGGCCAATCATAATTTGGGTAATAGCCCAAATCTCTCCGCGAAACAATCCGTCGTGATCTCCCATATTGTTATCGATCATCATAGCCTTAAGGTGAGGGCAGTTCCCGACGGGAATATCTCGTGCTTCTTGGACCTCCCACACGAATTCACGGGTGCCATGGATTTCTCCAAGCCTAAAGTCTCCCACACTCCACAACAGTATAAAGGTTAGACTCGCCAGGACTAGATATTAGAGAGGGCACATACTTCTTATACCGATAGCTATCAGGAAGGTTGTCGGGAAAGTGATCCGAGAGAAAATACAAGCACTGGGAGCTGTACTGGGAAAGGAATCTTCTTAAGCTGTAGGCGTTGTGGTATGGTGTGTTCCAACAATCATCTAGGATAACCTCTGTGGCGAAGAATTCGGCCTCCTTGTCGGGGTTCGGCAAGTCGACATGGTAAGGCGTGAAGAATTGGGGCCGATCCGTGGATTCTGGTTCGAGGGACAGAAGGCCGGTGTGAATTTTGGCTGCTTTGAGGGCCTTCGAACTGATATGATTGCCCGTTTCTTGGCAGATCTGTTTTTGAATCGTGCCCAAAGCCTGGCGACGAGTCTTCCGTTCCGCGCGAGTGATTTCTGCCATTATAGAAATGGAAGAGGCGTTTGCTTTGAGAAGAATAAAGTAAAGAAGTTGAAGAAGGTATTGTGAGGTGGGCAATCCGGGGTTATGTATTCGCGCGCCAAAGTCAGCGGTTGCCGGGTCAACCTCTTATGTTAGTTTTCACCGCCCTGCCTTCCGCCTACTCAGTAAGTATCAATGATATAGACTGTATCAGGGTACCATATATATATATATCTCTCTCTCTCTCTCTCGCTCTCTTTTTTTCCAAGTCTACAGTGCTATGGAATACTAATCATGTAGAAAACTGACTAAGTAATATCTAGTAAATAGTATTATCCCATACATAGCAAAACATACCCATGTACTTCAAGACCGTGTTCTGCCCGTCAAAACCAAGGCTACTAATTATGGCGCCAGTCGACTCCACCGCTAAACGCCCTTTCCTTGCTGATCACAGATCACTACCTATTGTTGGCACTCATTACGCGCCCAATATGCATTTCGAAACAACGATTGTTTCTTCCTATTGTTAGACCTCTCTACTTTGGCATAATGCCGAACCATCCTCAATCACGCGCTAATTGAGTGGTCACTAAACGCTGCGCCGTAAATAGCAGCAGGTCTATGAATTTAAAGGCTGAGATAGGTTTGAATATTTATAGTGTTGCTGAGCCATGTCTTACCTTGTTCACTTTGCAATTTGCAACTGCAGAAAATGCCCAGGACCAAGAACCGCGACTATCTGCCCAGTAAAGAAGCAGAATGGCACCACCGGGTCGCCGAATTCCAGTTGACGGGAGAGACAATACACAACGCAAAGCTCAAATCGGCCTCGACAATCGATGAAACCCAGTATCTTCTGCTTCGAGTTTTATGGATTGAATCAGCAGCATTTCAGCTGGACCTGAACCGGTTTGAGCTGGCAGACTGGAAGAAAAAAGCAGATTCCCTTCTCGGGGGATTCGCATCTTGGCACAACTATCGCCAAAGCTTCTCGGGGACGCCCATCGACATTCCCGAAGGGACTTTTGCTGTAGCCAGAAAATATCAGCTACAGGCTGCGCAGGCAACAGACAAGATCCTCAGACCTAGTGTGGAACTTTCGCCTCGTCAAACACGCAGCATGACCGCAAGATTGGCTCGACAACTCGCTCAAGCTCACCTCGAAACGCCAACAAAGTCAACGGGCAATCCGAAGTACCCTAGGGATGACGATTCCGAAATCGATGAGGATTCCGGAGACGAAGAGGAGGAAGAGGAAGAGGAAACGCCGTTTTATTCCCCTGGTGCAGGCGAAATCCGAACCTTGATGTATCCTCAAACTAAGGATGAGCAGATTGTGAATATAGCTCTTGTGGACTTCTTGAACGCGTTGACCATGCATTTTCGATCTGCCAATGACTGGTCTATTCACCGAGTGGCATTCAAAGCAACCTTCACTCATGCATCGTTCGAGGCACGCACCGACGGTTACCTTGAAGACAGCAAGAAAGATGGAAAGGCGCGGGCTTTAATCGAGGTTAAGCCAATGATACGGGCGGATAAAATCAAACCTATTCGCATGCAAGAGGCTGCTCAGATGGCTGCATGGATCAAATATGACCAGGATATCAACGGATCTTTAAATAAAAGAGGCCGGTGCGTTATTTTTCCCCCTTTTGTCCAGATATCTCCGGGCCACACCGCTGATAAGATGCAGTCGTCTTCACATATCCCAAAATCGCCATCAGATATTTATCACCTTTGCCGAATACGATGCTGATTATATCGATTACTTGAATAATGAGTCCCATTCTTGCACGCTTCCATTTTTGAGAATGCATGAGTTTGGTCCCTGGAATACCCGTAACAGGGCAGAGATGGATCAATTTGCCAGTATCCTTTTGGCAATATCACTGCGGGCCCATGTTGATTCCAATTCTCGTTGATATCGAGGACATTGCCATGACTACTTTCGGGGTGTTGAGGGTCTATGTTCGCTAGCAAGCCGCCAAAATGAATTAGCAGGCGTTTCCTTGTGTTTCTATTTTGATCTTTCTTGCCCTCTTTCTTATCCTTCTTGTTATCCTATTTGGTATCCTCTTTTTTGTGTCCTCTATGTGAGTATGGTCGATTTCGGCATGCTCTCCGAACCTTCGATACCACCGACCCAAGACTAGCAAGAAAGAGAACGACTGCCCCACATATACCCATGCGCAATGGCGTCTTCCCCCGGGTTTCTCTGGTCCGACATCTAAGATCCTTGGACCCCGTGGGGGAGACGCAGGAGCATATGCGGGGTTACCCCGGATTATAAAACATGGGGGCAGAAGGCATAGAATTCGAGAATACTTTCATATAATACCTAGCGCTACCTTCTTACCCACCTCCTCCAAATTAAACATCATGGAAGAAACAAGCCCAAACAACCCCCAAACCAAACGAACATGGTACCGCAGCACATTCTTCAACATCTCCGTCGTTTCCCTCTGCGCATTCATAGCCCCGGGGTTATGGGCAGCAATGAACGGCCTGGGAGGCGCCGGAGCCGCCGACCCGACATACATCAACGCCGCGAATGCCGTGATTTTCTGCCTCCAGGTCCTAGTATGCGTCTTCGGTAGCGCGATGATCTCCAAAATCGGGCTGAAATGGACGTTTGTGAGCGGTATGCTCGGCTTCCCAGTCTACGCGTCCAGCGTCTACTGCAACATCAAGTTCGACAACAAGTGGTACCTGATGCTGGCGTGTGTGATTCAGGGCGCGACCTCGGGTCTGTTCTGGCTTACGGAGGGTGCGATTGTCCTGGCGTATCCGGAGAAGCATCGTCGCGGGAAGTATATCGCGTACTGGCTTGCGAGTCGGATCGTGGGACAGATGATCGGTGGTGCGGTGACGCTCGGTGTTAATGCCCAGCGGAAAGAGAGAGGGCATATCAGTGTTGAAACATATCTTATTTTCATTGCCATCCAGGCTGTGGGCCCGTTTATTGCGGCGCTGCTGTCCAGTCCGGGTAAGGTGCAGCGCTCGGACCGGACTCGTGTGGTTGTGAACTTGCCTGCGAGTCTGTGCACCGAGCTCAAGGCAATGGGGAAGCTCCTCACTCGAAAGGAGGTGCTGTTTCTCACGCCAATGATGTTCCAGAGTGTCTTCTCCGAGGCGTTCTTCTCGACCTACAACGCCACCTACTTCACAGTCCGAGCACGAGCACTAGCCTCGCTAGTTGCCAGCACGGGAGTAATCCTGGCCAATTTCTGCCTGGGGTTCTTCCTGGATTGGAAGAGACCCAGTGTAAACCGACGGGCCATCCTGGCATTCATCTTGATCTATGCCTTCGAGCTCTCGCTCTACATCTACGCCATGGTCGCGACAAAAGAATACGAGAATCGTTCAATTAACCCCACCTTTGACTGGACAGATGCTGGGTTCGGGCGAGCGGTATGCGTCTACATCCTCATGCTGGTTGGATTCAACCTGATGTATGACTACTTGTACTGGCTCGTGGGGACGATCAACAAAACCGGCGGAGAGGTCGTGCGATTGTCTGCCATCATCCGCGGAATCGAGAGCTGCGGCCAGGCGATATCGTATGGTATCAACTCGATCGACCAGACCCGGTTTTCACTGTCTGGGGCGGTTGCGGTCAACATGAGCTTTTTTGTTGTCTGTATCATTCCATCGTGGTTCGTGGTCAAGAATGTTGGCATGGTCAATGGAGTCAAGGTGCATGCTATTATTCAAGATGAGATTGGAGGGGACCCGGTCCAGGATGGAGGACATCATCCAGAAGCCGGGCAAGATTCGCCCAAGTCGGACATGGTAGGGAATGCTGAGCATGAGGAAAGTGTTTCTGTAGTAGAAAGACGTAAGGGATAAATTTAGGTGATTGTAATCTAGCGAGAAGGACAAATATTGAATATCTCGTGCGAGTTTCAAATTGATATTTCGCCAGAGTGCTACATCAGATACAGCCTGCTATTCTCAAATCATACAAATGTCATGAGATCTCGCGTCTTTCTTTGGTCGAATATAGTCAGTTCATCTCCTTCTGCAACGCTTGTCCCGAGCAAAGCTGTCATAATCATCACCCATCACGACTCTCTCGAGGCACTTCTCCCGTTCATGCCGGATGCAAGCTTGATCGTCACCCACAGGGTAGGAAATGCGAACGAAGAAATCCTTCAACCCGGATAGCCTGGTAAAATACTCAACGACACGCTGGTAGAGGACTCATTTCATCTTGGAAACTCTCGTGTTTTCTTCCCGCCCCTTCCCTGGTTCGAAGTCCCGCTCACACTCGTCTTTGGCCATATAGTCTTCTCGCTGGCAGCGCCCGAGCACAGGAAGAGGATCAGTCAGTTCATATCAATGTTGCGAGAGAGCTGGAAGCAGATCTGCCGCCAATCCTGAAGCACAGATCCCATGTCTTCAAAGAAAGTCTTATCCTTGGACTAAATAGTACTTGAAGTACCATAGCACCCATCCTCACCGACAAACGAGCAAGTTTGAGTGTCAATGCGGACTTCAATCCAATGAAGCGCGTCCATCGCTAACGGGGTTAGATCCAGCAAAGGAGACAGACCTTCCATGCCATCATCGGAGATCTTGAACTTGTTTTCGAGATAAAAAAAATGAGCGTGCACTTTCGGACACGTCTCGCGAAACATAGAACAGTTGATTTGACAGTGGAAAACAATGAGAGCATGAGCAAGGCTGATTATGTCTTGCGCGTGGCTGCACTTTCTTGCTGCCAATCTGACCATTCGCCAATGGATGGCAGCCCGTAAAACTTCGATTCATATCTAGGGCATATGACCGACGGAGGCCAAGAAGGGCGTAGATTTCATCGAGGATATCCTCTGGCAAGTTGAGGAAGAATGGTTTGTTGGAGGAACCTGTTGGCGCCATGGCTGGAGCTTGATGATGGAACAGAAGAGAAAGTAGTTGAAGTGGACGATGATCAGGAGAAGAGAAAACTAGCAAAGGACACAGATCTGGGGGGAAGTGAAGCAAGACAAAGAATGGAAAGTGGAGTGCAGACAGAAGAGTAGAACAGAGGATCAGAAGGCAGAGCAAGAGCGGCTATCTAGGCAATCACCTCCATAAACTTGATCAAACACGGGTCTGATCGAAGTCAGAAACATTCTGTTTTTGACGGCAACTCCCGCTAATGTATCAACAAGCCCTGACGCTGCTGCCACTATTCCTGCAGACACGCTTGGCTATAATAGATATATCTGAGCTCGATTCTCTATCACCAACAATCTGCAGCCAAGGGCTACTAACCACCCAGGTAACACACGTAATGAGCTCCAGTCTCATTCTATCTAAAAGCGTAGGTCAACATCAAACGTGTGGGTATTATTGCACGTATGGATCGCTAGTCGAATTCGAATGCACCTCCCAGATCCACACAGAAACAAAAGCAGAGTCCAAGACCTCCAACCCAGCCTTGCCGAGACATGGCAAAGAGACGAAAAATGGAAGAAAAGAACAGGGAGATGGATATAAATGAACCCGGCAAAAGCAGAAACAAATGCTGGCAAAAACACAAAACTTTGAGCGCAAAAATAATTGCAGATCATTAGTCGAGCACTTCATTTCATCAATGGTTTGTCGCCGGCTTCGTCCCATCCAGTACATGCGAGGAACTGGGGAGGAAAAGCCAGAGAGATCAGAGCACAGGCAATACAATAGACGTCATGGCATACCTGTGGACGGGAGTTGCAGTGGAAGTCGAGATGTGCGAGGGAGACAGAGGAAAAAGAAAAGAAATTGACAGCGCCTTGTTAGCCGTTCTATGTGGGCTTTTCGCACCCAATGCGGCCCAGAAGAGCTTTCCTATCACTCTGGTCGAACGGAACACGACCACGACCCCGAGCACGCACCGAGGTAGCGCGGCGGTCCAGTCCAGAGGTGCTATCAGCGACGGGGGCGGTGTTCGCGCCGTTGGCAGTCAGGTGAATAGAGCCGTTGGCCGCTGTTTGAGTGTCGACGGTCACTTCATCTTCCTCATCGCTGCGAGTATCCTCGGCATTTCCGGTGCGGACCACGCCATAAGCAACACGGACGATCATGCTGAACCAGACAATGGACAGCCCCTGCAGGCACAGGAGGAATGAAAGGAAGATCCATTTGATGGAGCGGTTCATGCAAATGGGGTTCTCCAGGCTTTGAAAGGGACCGAACATGTACGCGAAGGCATTCGGATAGCCGTCGGTCGAGATCATCGTGGCGCTGGAGCCCGAATAACAGCCATAGGCCATTTGAGCGGGCACATTCTTGTAGATGGACCAGCAGAGAACATTGTAGAGGATGTGGCGAGTGACGAACCAGGTCGCCATGAACACACCAAAGGCGACATTGCAAGCCAGTTCAAACTTGAGGTACTTGAGAATCTTGGCCGACTGTCGAGTCGTAAGTGAATGGCTCCAGAAAAAACAGGACTGCAAGGACATACCGGAAGCAGAAAATCGACAATGTCCATCAGGCACAGCACCACATTGGACACATTATAAAAGCCGTAGATATACGCCG
The DNA here is from genome assembly GCF_028826965.1 of Penicillium alfredii. Lineage (NCBI taxonomy): Eukaryota > Fungi > Ascomycota > Eurotiomycetes > Eurotiales > Aspergillaceae > Penicillium > Penicillium alfredii. Next base: position 516,436 of record NW_026622709.1, read on the forward strand.
AGGTCAGCAGAGTGCTAGTGATAACGTGGTGAGAGAACATCTGGTAGTGGTCTTTGCGCCGCTCCTCGACGTGGATGACAAAGATCTGCTGCACCAGAAACGCCAGTTCCACCAAGAGATACCATTTCAATGCACCCGACAGCGGGCGAGCGGGCCACTTGACCCAAATGGCGCCGAAGTCGAACCAATAATGGGAGTTCTTCCACAGGTACTGTACACCAGTCATCAGTTATGTCTTGCCTCAATAAATTGGTACGAGCCAAAAACGAACCAATCCCACAGCCCAAATGAACCCATAGTACATAGCCTGCCAGCCCTGCTCGGCGAGGCGAATTGATCCCTTCCGCTTCAACCCAGCACAGCGAGCCAATGGCTGCAACACCCACTCGATAGCAATTGCACGGATTGCGGTGAGCGCAATGGCAGCACTGATGACAAAGTAGATATCGTCCCAGCCTTGCACATACTGGTCGGTAGCGGGGTCGTAATAGGACAATTGGAAAAAGGGCTGGGTGTATGGACGGAGTGACGGATAGAGATTATGAAGAGCCAGCAACATAGCCAAGATGGTCAAGGGGATTCCTGCAACGCAATTTCATTCGATGGTTAGCCATGCAAGGTTGGAAGTGCCGGCCGAGGTTACGGCTGCATGAATTTTCTTTTCTTTTTCTTTTCTTCTTGTCTTGCAAAGCAAGAATGTTGAGTCTTCGAGTCTCATACCGATTTGGTTGGTGACCACCCATTCTCGGAACGTGGTCTGCTTGGCTGGCCGAGGGCCCGTGGTGGAAACATAGGCATTGCGCTCCGAGACCGACGGCGACGGTGCAGATGTTTCTTTGGTCATGACGAGTACGAGGCAAAGAACACAATGTCCGCTTTCGAGGGCTTCTTTTCTCCAGTGATGTTGGGGGCGTGGGGATCTTAAGGTCAAAAAGAAGGGCCAGAAGGTCGGCAATAATTAATCGCAGGATCGGGTTGGGTCTGAGAACCTGGACTCAGCGGGTCCGCCGCGCGTAGTCTCCTGTCAATGGGAGCGAAAGAGAAAGCACTTGAGTTCGTATGGGATTCCTCTGGGAGATGGAGGAAATCAACGAGTGAGGGTGTGAGAGCGAAGGAAGAAAAGCAGGATATCCCCCAACAAGAGAAGAAAAAAAAAGCCCGAATGGAGGGGCGAACGTGGTTGAGCTCGTTTCACCTCCTGCGTGGACGATCATGACGATCCACTCACCGCCTCAGGGTCTGAGATTGTTTGATTTAGATTGGGATTGTCACTGATATATCTTATTTATCTTAGAATCTTTGAGTTGTGGGTATATTTACTGAGATATCGAATATTCACATAGTTCCTATTTAGTGTATTGAGATCTCTATCGGGCGGATCCAACCAGGGAACTGCTCCCAGTATACCAAGTATACCTGGGTATCAGAGCTCCAAACCCTGCGTCGCCCCGCGCACAAAGTCGTTGGCATTCACTCCCAGCTCTGCCAAATCCACCCCGCCTTGACCCGCCATGGCCCGTGAAATGGCTTTCGCCACCTCCTCTTCGTCCCAAAGGCTGTTGCTAACCATCGACCTCGCGTTGCCCGTGTCTCCAGTCGGGTTCTCTGCCGCTACTATCGTCTGCCAGTATAGATCGTCGAGCGACTTGAGCGACTTGTTCCGAACGACAGCATTGCGGGTCACGTTCACAGCGTGAAGCTTACTGCTCGTTGTCATCATCCCCTTCAAGGCCATTTCCAGTGCATCCTCGACCTGCTCGCCCGCGGGAGGCGGCTTGACGAAGAACCGGTTGGTGGCCGAGAGGTAAAGGATGAGGGCGCAGAACACGTCGACAATCATAAACGCCATCGGCCGCATCAGTGAGATCTGGTTGTAGAGACTGGAGGGGGCATTTGCCCCGCCCGCACGGCCGGTGATGCCGTTCGCAAGGCGTCATATGAAGCCATAGTGTACACATCCAGCGCGAACAGCGCCAACCCCGCCAAAGTAAACTTGGTCCGCCAGCGCGCGGACTCCCGGGCTCCGAATGATGCCGAAGTCGCCACGCCCAAGAGCAGGAAATGTACCAGGTGTGGGAGGATCACATGGAAAGGCAGGTAGTAGAGAAGAAAGGTGTGGAGGTTATCGAACGAGCAGAACTGGCATGATGTCAAGGTATCGGGGCCGAAGGTGAGGTACACTTTGCGGGCGCCGAGTGAGGTAAACTTGGTCTTGAGAAGCGAGTCGGCGTCGGTCAATTCGCCGTCGGGTCGGACCCGCGCGAGGCGATGGAAGAGGACATCGGTCGGGGTATTGATGCGTGACCGAGTCAGGGCAAAGACATTGGCTTCAGGCGCATGTGGGTTGAAGGGCAAGCTCAAAAGCAGAAATAAGACAATGCCTCCAAACAGGACATTCAATGACCGAGCGGGTCCGTCAGGGAGGTAGCGCGGAGGGGGGCGAGATGAGGATGACGAGCGGAAATTGCGGTAGGCACGGATAAGACGCGGGAGGATGATCGGTGCGAAGAAGATAAGCACCGATTTGATGCTGTCCAAGTCCAAGATCAGCGATGAGCGGCAAGTACAGAGAACCCAAACACGTACGTTCCCCAGGGGATCCCTGATACAACCATGTCTGCAACCCAAGCAGAAGATGACCTCTACTGGCCCAAGCAAGAATAAAGCGAGCGGAAGGTGGGTGAGATGAAGGGAAGAAAAGAGGCCAACGTCCAACGTAGCCTGAGCGGAATCTCGGGGGGCCAAAAAGCCGAGCCAAACGCCCTCGACCTTCGAGTCCCCAACGGCGCCCCGTCTTGTTACTTTCTTTTTCATCTCTTGCCTGATCTTTTTTTTATTCCTTCTTTTACGATTCTTTGAATATACTGATAAATCATCATAACCATGGACCTTGTTCAAATAAACTAAAATACAGAAGGCTTGTGGTTGAGAATAAACACCATTCGCAAGAACGCCCACTCCCCAACGCCATGCCGCACTATGAAAAGAAAAAAAAGGGGGGACTTTGCGTACCCGAAGATTTACACATGTCCCGAATACATCGCCGGATGGTGCGTCAGGTCTGGCATCGTGACCCCGGCCGAGTCTCGCGAGTACTTGGACGAGGCGGCATCGTTGGTATTGTGATGATTGATGGGCGCCGAGATCTTGAGCGGGAAGCGAGCCGTCAGGCGCTTGGCCGTGCGTTTCATGGGAGATGCGGAGTAGGTTGGGAGCGAGTCTTCACGCTTCAGACTGAGCTGAAATGACCGACGACTGCTGGTCCGACTCACCACCTTCTGAGGAGCCACCGCACCATATACCCGGACATGGCGAGCACTGACGCCTGCTTTACGGTCGGAGAAGACGAAGGTCTATTCAGACGAAGGGTTTGAGTCAGCGGTGATCAACCACAGGAAAACAGAACAATATCCAAATCGACTTACCGCGACGATGTTCACCACGCTCAGTACCATTGCCAGAATCCCGGCCGAAAGGACAATTCTCCAGAATGCCAGCCCGAGCGACTTCTGGCTCATGGCATCTGTGTTGAGGTGTCCCAGCACAGCCACTCCGAGAATCATCATGATCCCGGCAAGAGTGATGAAGCCGGCGTCCTGACCAAAGAGCGGCCAGTTACGGTCGAAGTAGTCCCGACCGATGGGCAGTTCAGAGACAATGAGAAAGACTATATCTCGTTAGCAACGTTCTCGAAACTATCCAGAAATCGACACTCACTGCTGATCAGCGCGACTATGGCGTGGGAGACGGCTTGGAAGAAGAAGAAACTGTTGACCATGTCGATCTTGACCAGCATCACAGCACAGGCGGCGATGATGTCGAGGAAGACGATGATGTTGAGAACGCGAGTAGCATTCAGAATCACATACCCTGGACCAGCCAAAGACTCTCGCAATTTGGCGATCATGATTGGAAATGCAGGTCTGAGTCTGCAGGTGGAAGAGGATATTGTCGATGTATAGATACCGGAAGAGACTTGGAAAGGGAAAAAGAGAGATTTAAAACACAGGAAAGAAGCAACTGACCAGCAGGAAGCTTGGGAGAAAAAGAGAAGGAGCTAAAAAAAAAAACCTAACGAGATCAACTCGAGGACTGGAGAAAGGAAAAGAACAAGAAAAAGAACAAAGACAACAGGGGATTCAATGGGGGAAATAAGGCCTATTCACGCCATTCACCAGCGCCGCCTGTAGGCGCCATGCCATCAACAAAGGCGACAATAGAAGATGCCTATGAATAGAACACCCGTGGATGAAACAATCAAAACGAACACAAAGACCATAGAGTCAGAGGCTCTGCTTTCACAGGGTCCCTGCCCATCGAAATGGCCCGGCAATGGCCGTTTCATCGTGCAGAGTGAGCTATTGGGCCGAAGCGCGCTAAGATCTGAGATGTGGCCCAATTTAGGACATGGCGAAGCAGATGAAACGGCCCTCGATGGGCGGTTGGCCATTGGCTATCAATGATTCCGAAACGAGGTCCAGCTTGCCATTGAAGAATTGAAGTTCCAGTGTTGGATCTCCCCAATCATCATGGCCCTGGAACCGCCCAGATGAAAAGAAATAAACAGGAAGATGTCGCGAATGTATGCTTTTTCAGTCAATGTTCCCTGGCTCCCCGTGATTTGCCGGGGAAAAAAAGTGTCCCGCCCCTCCCAACTTTTTGCCCCTCTGTTTTCCTCTCCCCCCAAACCACTACGCTCTTTTTCGCCTCGTTTCATTCTTTCCAACGCATTCCATTCCTCAGCCCGGTATCTAACATGACCCGAGGAAACCAGCGGGACAACGACCGGGCTAAGGCCCAGAAGAAGGCCCAGGCGCAGGTTTGTCTTCATCCCCCAGATAGATCCACGATCCCAATGACCCAACGACTGACAATCTCGCGACAGAAAGGGAAGAACACCATGAGCGGATCGCAGTTCCAAAAGTCCAAGGAAGACGCGGCGGCCATCATGCGCGAGAAGCAGAAGAAGGGTATGAGTAGAGTGTCTCTACACTCGGACATCAACGCTAATCAGTCGCTTTGTCTTTTCTTATCGAACAGCCGACGAGAAAAAGGCCGCAGAAGCAGGAGGCAAAAAGAAATGACCCGGCACCCGGATATACTCAGTATTTGGACTGGATCTGTGAATACGGCGAGACTTGCGATCGCCACAGGCTGATCGCCGCAGACGAGTTGAATTCCATGTCGGCCTTGGTTGTCATTACCAGATCTATCATACACCGGCCCCCTTTATACTGCTTGCAACTATCACCAACGGGCCGGTGAACTAGCGAGGCGTTTTATACCATGGCGTTCATCATACAGCATTTGCTCATCTCCCTTCATAGATCAACCATAGATTAATCAAACGAGACACGAGACACGAGAGATGCAGTCGGCAGATGGTCTATTTCTTGATACTGGAGTATAAGAAAGAGCCAAGGGCTGTCACGTAGTGAGGTTCTGTCCATTTACAGCCCAATATGCCCTTGCCCGGGTCAGCCAGGTCAGCCATGGCATCTTCTGAGTCGCAGCAGGAATACCGGCCAATGAGGTTTCTGGACACTGCAGAAGATATTCAGCCACATGGTCAAGCTGGAACTGCTGTACGGCCTGGTCAACAAACGTCCATAAGCTCTCGCCTTCCCACCCAACATCCCGGGCAAATCGCAGCACTCTGTCCACCGTATCCACCCGGATCTGCTGCCCAGGCACATGGATAAGGAGGTATAGCCCAAAAGCCCAGCCGGAGATATCTCGCGGATTACTCAGACACCAGTCGAAGACAGGGCCAACCATAACCCGAGCCAATTCAACAGAGCTCGACTGGTCCTTGTCAACCCCGACATCAGCGAGCAGCATATGCAGTTGGCGCATATAGCTGAACGCATAGTAATTCTTCGGGTGTAGCTCCGCGGCGCGAAGAACGACATCCAGCTCCGCGCGCTGGAGTTCCAGTAAACGCTCGGGGGTGCAGCTATGCAGTGGGAGCAGATGCTGCAGCACCCACAGCCGGTGGTGCCACAGAGTCGGAGACTTGGTGTGTCGATGAAGCGGAGAGCACTGGTACGACGACATGAGTCTGAGCTCGGCCTCTAGGATCTGGATTGGCGCCGGGGCCTTGTCTGCACCAGCCCCGCGCTGCGCCATGGATGCCAGCATCCAGCGCTTGCGCCAGTTACATGCGGTCAGGTGCTCGCAGTCAAAAAGAAGGATCACTTCCGAGGCAGCCAAACACGCAGGGGCATCGCGGGGATCGGGGACTCGATTGTTGAAGAGCTGTCGTGCGACCGTGAAGGCTTGGACCAGCGCTTTCTTGGTGATTCCCACTGCTAAGCCATCTTGAAGAAGTGGCAGACCTAGTGTTGGAGAGAGGATCTCAATCTCGAGAACGTTGTTGTCTCTGGAAGCGAGGATGCGGGCGAGTTGTTGGAATGCATCCTCCGAGCTGGTCATTTGTAGAGCTGGTGGGAAGAATGGGAGAGGTTTGGTAAAGGCTTCAAGTCAAGACTGCATGATTTCTTTGTTCCTGCGATCTACCAGAATTGGTTATTTGGTTGTAATCCAGTAAATAACCAGTCAGAGACAGTGGGTGCCTCGGTGGGTGTAGAGGGGCGTGTCAAGGCGGACAGCAACCACTTGGCTGGCATTTCCCACTCCGCACTCGACGGACGTCATCTGGCGCACTTTCAACTTTCCTATGCATAAACGATCTCAACTGCCCTGTCTTCAGACACATCAGCAGGCTCACTGAGCCTCCCCTTCTCACCTCAAGGCTATCTCCGGCTTGCGCTCTCGCACCCAAACCCCTCACCGAGCCCATCATGTTGTCGCTCGTCCTCACGATCCTCTTTGTGCACATTGCAATCTACCTGGTCAATACGATTGGTGCAACCACAATCGACAGTGTGGTGAGTATTCTCGAGAGGCCACACTGATCATTCTTTATTTTTCAATGCCCTACCTATTACAACCAACCCGCTCACCCTCTGTCATATTTAGGTATGGCTCCTCTTCCTGAAACTGCCGACGTCGACCTCCCGACAAGCACGCGAACAGCAGCGCCTGAAGCGCGAGGTGCTCCAGCTCAAGCGCGAGATGAACAACACCAGCTCGCAAGACGAGTTCGCCAAATGGGCAAAGCTCCGCCGACGACATGACAAGACGATGGAGGAATACGAGGCAATGAGTATGCTTCTTTAATGCTATCTATCCATGGATTTTTCTTTGGAGTTTGCCTCGCTAACATATCCCCCTTCCCTTTTTTTTTTTCTTTACTAGACAAAACTCTCACGTCCCAGAAAGCCTCTTTCGACTGGACTGTCAAGACCGCGCGCTGGCTCAGCACCAACGGCCTCAAGATCTTCCTGCAGTTTTGGTACTCGCGAACGCCTGTGTTTGCGCTGCCCGCCGGCTGGCTCCCCTACTACGTTGAATGGATGCTGTCTTTCCCTCGCGCGCCGGTGGGCTCGGTCAGCATCCAGGTCTGGAGCAGTGTGTGTGCGGCGACCATTGCGGTGTTGACTGAGATTGTGGGCTCGGTGCTGGTGCTGGTAGCAGGTCGAAAGAAGGAGCCTGTGCCGGCCAGCAGTGCTGGTGCCAAGAAGGCACAGTGATTTTGATGATATTCTCATATTATAAATTCTGCGGAAGCATGTACCATACGACATACGAGATTCGAGGGGATTCCAACAATGACTAGCATACTCATATTCCTTGCATGCAAAACTACTTCTGGTGCAACCAAAAGAACCCAGGTTGGCATGTTCATCAGATAGAGAACAATCGTTTATCGTCAAGGATCTCCCGCCGTAGCTCGGAGATCTCGGGGCTTGACTCTATGATTGGTATATCATCACGCGAACAGAAGAAATCACAAGAAAAAAAAAAGGCAAAGAGTCCGGCCCCTTCGACAGGGCATCTGCGACGAGACCAGGGATCTCATCACCGCTTTGCCATAAGCTACAGACTCGGAAAGAAAAAAAGACAGGAACTCCTCGCCTCAAGAATGAGCCCCATTGAGTTACCACGTCCGTTCCATGAAGGGAACAGACAATTGGCAATCGCATGACTATCCAAACACGACGAAAGGCAACCCAATCCAAGGAAGACGAACTTCCTTCCCCTCTCCAGCCCCAAGAGCCACACCCCATTGTGTCCAGCCAACGCACGCAAAGGTGAAAAGAGCCGTCAGATGAGCCTTTGGGTCTGGGAAGGAATAGGGCAGTCAGCCACTCTCAAATTGCTTCTATGGCGGCGCGTTTCCGCATTGCCTGGCTTGAGGGAACTCCGGTCGAAACCAAAGCGCAGGGTGTCCGGGGACTTTCTCCCAAAGCAAGAAAAGGAAAAAGAAAGGGGGGGGAGAACCCCCCAATCTTTGTGTGTGAGCTTTGAATGCGATTCTTTGAGCGAGGAGTTGGGAGGGAAAATTCAAAAGAACTAATTTTGCCGTTTTTTTTTCTTGTGTAGGGTCATGTGATCTACTAGCTTGGCTGTCATGTGACTATCTATGGATCCTTCCATGGATTGCCTATTTAGGATGTCTACGATTTCCAATGTCTCAGGTCAGTACACTTCTACTTCTGGGGAGATAAAGTATCTACTAGGAAGCAATACAGTGAATCTCCCATAATTCAACATTTTTATTGCCTGGACATCCAGAGCTAACACAATGCATACATAGAAAATGATGGCTGTAAACATACAAAACAGCGGTCTGTACTCCTAAGCCTTAGCCTTGGACTTCTCCCCCTTCTTGGCCTTGCTCTGGGTCTTGGTGGCCGGCGAGTCAGAAGAAGCCTGTTGCGGGGTCTCCTCTTCCGCCTTCTTGCTCTTCTTCATCTTCTTCCCCTCCTTCTCCTTCTTTTCCTTCTTAGACTTCTTGGGGGTATCATCCTGTGCGGGTGCCTCGATGGCCTTAGGCTCCTCGGCGGCCTTGGGTTCCTCAGGGGTGGCCTCAGCAGCCTCAATGGCCTGAGGAGCATCCTGCATGGGAACATCCTCCACGCTCTTCAGCTGGGGCAGATCGACCTCGTAGCCTAGAGCCTTGAGCTTATTAGCTTTGGCCTGTCTCTTGCGCTGTTCCTGTTCAATCCGCTTCGACCACTGCTCGCGGGTCTTTCCCTTCTCGAGTCGCTTCTTCTCAATGCGGTTCCACGGGGTCCGCTTGAATCGGCGGTTGGCACCCTTCCAGACCTCGGGATGCAGCTGCTCCTGCGGGACATATTTGCACTTGAGGATGTGGCTGTACATCAGGTAGTTGTCCATGGTTTCAGCGACAATCTTGGCGACCGTGGTCGATGCGAACTCCACAAATGCATAGTGCTTCGAGCGGCCAGTGAAACGGTTGCGTGAGAGACGGAGGCGGGTGATTTCGCCAAATTGGGTGAAGTAAGCTCGCATTTGGTGCTCGTAGAAACCGTGAGGAATGCGTCTGGGGATTGGGTTAGAGCTTGCAAATAACAAAACATATGTAATCACGTACCCGATGTAGACAGTGCCGGGCTCTTCGGGGGTATCCTTTTGCTTCTGCTTCTTGAGGATCTTGCGCTGGGTCTTCTTGGAGTCTGGGATCTTGGGGACGGGCTGGCCGGGCTTGTACCCCTCGTCGCCAGACTCGTCTTCGTCCCCACTGCTCTCGAAGCCCTTGATGAGCGCGGCAGTCTGGTCGTCTTCACCTTCATCCTCGCCATCGACTTCGCTCTCATCAGAGACGACGACATCGACATCTTCATCCTCGGACTCTTCCGCTACCTCTTCCACCTTCTTTCCTTTAGAGCTGGCCTTGGCGTTCTTGCGGGCAGCTTTCGGGGTAGCAGGAGCAGGTTCACTCTCCTCCTTCTTAGACTTCTTTGCGCCAGCCTTCTTCTGGGAAGCGGTCTTAGCAGGCGCGGCAGCCTCATCGCTCTCCTCGTCGCTGAGGAAGTCAGCAGCGCGCTTGCGAGGCTTGGCGTGGCGAGTGGACTCGGCATTGGCCTTCACAGCCGAGTCAGTCTTATCCTGGTGTGGCTTCTCGGTGGCATTCTGCTTCTTTTTGGTGACAGGCTTGGGGGCGGTCTCCTTGGTGGCCTCGGAGGTTTTGGCCTCGGCCTTCTTGGTTTTTTTCGCGGGCGGGTCAGTGGCCGTGGCCGCTGGAATAGAGGTCAGTGTCTGTCAAAGAAGACGCTGTGGTTTTCAATTTGGAATCCACATACCCTTTCGCTTCTTTTCCTTCTTGTCAGGGGCCATTGTAGCTGTGGCTGTTGCGAATGCAAGTCGACTCAACGCCGGGAAACTTTTTTTTTCCCGCCGATTGACCCCAAAGGCGGTGAGTCTCCACAAACCACTGCCGCCGCGAGTCCTCGATGTTTTGCTCAAGCAACAATTCAAGGGAATGGGCCGAGGCAATGGGGAAGTCTAAAAATGCCAAGCCCCTGACGCATGAGGAGATTTGGGACGATTCGGCTCTGGTCCAATCTTGGGATGAGGCTGTCGAGGAATACCAGGTGAGCCGCCCAATCATCATCACGTGATCTATATCTAACATGCGACTCGCAGCTCTATCACAGCATCCACGCCAAAGGGGAAAATGTCGAAGACATCTTGAGAGAGGCTCAGGAGACAGGAATTGCAGAAGAAGTTGACGCCATGGAAGAAGGAGGCGAAGGTATTGCAGAAGACGATGCCATGGAGGCTGAGAATTCGATGATTCCTAATGAAGCAGCCACAGACCCCGTTTCCCAGGTATGCCACTTGAATATGTTAACTTGAACTATCTGATTGCAATAGCTAACTCTTATAATGCCTCTTAGTCGGAAGCTGTTCCTCCCCAAAGTTATGCTGCGCAGGAGCCAGCTCCCGCCGCTGCCCCAGGGCCTGGGGTTCCCACAGGAGCCATGCCAACGCTGCACCCAGCTCTTTCACAGGGTACGCACTGCCATTAAGCTCCTTTTGTGGATGTAACTGACAGGTAGCTTTCCAGTTCAAGATGAAGAGTTGAAGAACCTCATGATGGCCTGGTACTTTGCTGGTTACTATACAGGGATCTACGAAGGCAAACAGCAGGCGAACAAGAGCAAGAACACATGAGCGCGCCATGCTTGCCCTAATGATTTGACCCAAGCTACTACTCAATTACGACATGGTGCGATATTGGCAGTACATTTTTGCAGACTAGTGCTTGGTATTCAAGACAGGCTTGATAAATGAACTTAATTGACAATTTGTTGAATTCAATCATGCCGAAATTCCCATATAAAGAACCTGACCCAAAGCTCTGTTCGCCATCAAACAACTCCCGAGACTATTGCATGATACAGGTGGATCTTCATGAAACTCCGACCCATACATATCTGCTCCGTCCACCGATTTCATGACAACGGGACCAGCATATATCCCCTTTGCAATATACCATTCGAGCAACCAGGGCTCAATGATTTACAGGGAACCACCAGTGCCACCCAGAAGCCCACCAACGATGGGAAGCTTACCCAGGGCGTTGGGCTTGGACGAAGCCTTGCTCGTGTGTGTCGGGGTAGGAGTAGCGAACTTGCCAGAAGTGGGCTTCTTCTGGGTACGGGAAGGTCCACCAGTCTGGGTGGGTTTCTTGTCGCCATCATCTTTCTTCTCGTCTCCCATAGCAGAAGCCTCGGTCGAAGCCTGGTTGGTCTTGGTGGTGTCGCGGGTGTCCAGACCTTCCATCATCTTAGGGGCCGACTATTTTCAACTTCATTAGCATAGCACTGGTGAGCCAGGGATTTGAAATACGAACCTCCATCGAGTCAGCCGTAGTATCGAGCGCGGAGCCTTGCTCGTTACGCTTGGTGGGCAGCGACATGGCCAGGGCGGCCAGCACGAGGAAGACAGCGAGGAACGACAAGTTGAAGCGGGCCATTTTGAAGAATGGTGTATTTTATGTTCTGATACAGAGAAAGATTTAGATCGAGAAGGAAAAAATCGTATGTTCAGACGGTCGTGTATCCAAACGAGTGTCGATGGGCGTAAATCTCCAAGAAAATGAACGGAGGTTTCTCTTCAGCCAGGACACGAAGTATTTTAGAAGGATATGCAAGTCCCAGGTTTTACAGCAAGTTATGTGAGATTTATATCTAACCCTTGAAAGCAGGCCCCTAGAGGGAGAGAATGGGGGCACAGGGGGTGTGTTAGGGCAAGACGAGGGATTATGACGTGGGCACTCGCGTCTTCGCGAGGCATCCAGACTACAATTTCCATAAACTACCTTTTTTTTTTTTTTTTAACACTCGGTGGGTGGTGCAAGAAGGTCACTGTCTGTTTAAAGAGTCCTCGATGCTAAACGGAGGCATGCGCCTAACTCAGCGCCACCATGATATCCATTTCGAGCGGCCAATGATCTACAATTGTCTCAAGCAAGGGGAGTAAACATCAGTCTGGTGGGGATTTGGGGTGGATGGGACTACATTCCAAAGTAACAAGTTTGGAGTTGTAATTGTTGCATATCCATACTTGTTGTCCTTGATCGACAGTCCATCTCCCCTTGGAGACTTCGTGGTTATGGTTCGGGACAAGAAATTCTCAAGCCCCAGAGAAGCATTTCTTTGCTTTGGTAGAGACCGTTCATTATTGAAGAGTCGGAACCTCGACCGAATTGCAACGAGTGACAAGCGCTTTGGGCAATGAAGTCGGCCTTGTCCAGCTACGATGACATCAGATGGCGTTCCCTGGCTATCTACATTCCACAAGATTGGAAAAGGTCGTCTGATCTGAGGTTCAATGGTGACCGTGGCAAAAGAAAGATGACTTGATTCAATGGCTCTCTATAACACAAGTATGTATCTCCCTACATTTGACACGCACAGCTCCATCGGGTGAGGAGGGGACGCAACACGTGGGAGTTTTCAGAAAGACTTGGTCCAACTGCAAGATCTTGCTATCGGCACGATTTTGACCTCGAATATCATTGAGCACTGACGGACGAGACTTCGAAAATGCCAGGGATGGTACTACAGTGTACCAATGAGGTACTACGAGTTTGTGAGTTTCGATCCTATGTTAGTGTCCAATTGCCGTGATAGCATAGCACATGAGGGCTGAGAGCAAAAGATGCGAGCTGGAATCCAAGCATTGATGGCTCCATGACCCGACTAGGGAAACAATCCACCCAGGTGAGCACGCGCCAAGTCATGCTGAAATTGACGAGAGAACTCGAGACACAAGCCTTTTCTCTCCACATTCCACCAATTGCACATTCTTGTGTTTTGAGTGTGTGCTCAAAAGCGAACCCGACAACCTCGCGCTGGTCGAGCCAGATGGCAGGGGTCGGGATTAGAACGAGCATGCATCGTTCTAGGTCTCTTGTCTTAAATTTGCGGATGGAATGAGAGCAGGTCTTGGATGGTAGGTCCAAGACCATCCATCGACAAGGGTATGGAGACCGTGAAGTAAGTGAAGAAAAGAAAGAGAAGGAGCCGAAGGGCCGCGGGAGGAAAATTTGTTTCGACAGTAGCGTGTATTATGTCATCTCATCACGTGAATATATCGGGGCCTTGGTCCACCTGAGCAAGGTGTTCCCGGACTCCTACTCAACCGCATCTTCATCTCAAAGTTATTTTCCATGCAATGATCTATATATAAGACTCTTGTTCCAAATCCATAAATTTCGTTTTTATACATTTTTCAGCGCAATTGCTATAACATCTTAATTATTTCAAGCCAGGCTTTTCCCGAAGAACTCGGCCAGCTTGGCTCCGGCTTCATCAACCTGGTCATACAAATCCGCATGTGTGAGCCCATCCACGACAAACAGTTCCTTTGGATCCCTGGCATTCTGTACACCCTCCTCACTGTACCACATGGTGGCCGCTTTGGGCCCAGTAATCATCAACAAGGGCCTCGGACTAATCAAGTAGTTGTGGGCAAACGCATCAAAGTTGGCCATGATATCCCAGCTTCGCGGCAGACAAGCGTTGGTCGCCCGCGGGTGGTGTGCCCGCGGTGTGCGGTAGTACATCATCAGATCACGGAAGGACTCGGGGAACTGCGCGGAGCATCCTCGGGCTTGTTGGGGAGCATATGGACGATGGAGACCTTCTCGCCGCCGACGTCACTGTTGCGGTCCTTCCCGGCCGCTTCAAGCTGGGTCTGGAGGATATCCATGATGGATGAGTCCTGGTCGAATCCTCTGCGGGCCATCGTGCCGACGCAGACTGCGGCCGAGGTGGCGACTGCCTTGATACGGCGGTCAGTTTGCGCAGCGAAGGGAGCGTAACCGCCCGAAGCGCAGATACCCAGCACACCGATCTTGTCGCTGTTGACATCCTTGCGGCTGATCAGGTAGGTCACGGCGCATTTAATGTCCTGACGCGTTGGCCGGGGTCTTCTAGATCCCGGGGCTCGCCTTCGGATTCGCCTTGGTAGGCGGCATCGTAGGCCAGGCAGATGAACCCAGCCTGAGAGAGCACGCGGGCGTAGTTGGCTGGGGACTACTCTTTAATTGAGGTCCATGGGTGGCAGATGATGACGGCAGCACCAGAGCGATTTGGCGAGTTGGGGGTTGGGTGGTAGAGATGAGCCGCAAGCTTGAGGTTGCGGGAAAGAAAAGTAGCATTCTCGGGAAAGGACATGCTGTAGGATGTGTGAATGATGAATATATATTTATGGCGTGGCTTGAAACTTCCTCACTGGCCTTCTAAGGACACTCTTTTATACCCCGCGAAGACCCCCGACAGCTCCGAAATTCTTCGGACTCTGGCGAGCTCATCGGGAGCTGCGGTGGGGTATAACATCAGTGCAGAATAGAGATTACTCCGCACGTAAGTGATCAACTAAATGATTGTAATTCGGTATGAGAAAAGTGCGTTTGAAGTCTAGTGAACGTAAATTCATATACTTCTTGACCTATGCTCGTAGCTTGTTGTACAGCCTGTCAGTTGTCTGTCAGATCGCATGTCTCGAATGAGCTTGACTTTTTGGTTTAAAGAAAGATAAGCTACCTTAAGAAAGCTTGCTACTACACCCTGATTACCGAGATTATCGTATTGCTTTTTAAAAACTAAAAATAAAAATAAGTAGAACAAAGGCGAAAGAGAAAGAGAGATCTATAAATTGTTGATGCCCCAGGCATGAAGCAACTCCACTTGCAGTGTGAATGATTCGCCGCCGTCGGGCGATATCAAACATGCCTTGATCCATGCCCAGGGCATTATACCCACACAATGAGGCGGAAAGCACAAAGATCCCTGAACCAAATAATCTTCTTCTGTGGGGTTTTATTCCTGATCCTCTACTTGAACCGTCCCCAGACGCCAGACCCAATCTTCGCATGGACGAAGATCCGCTACAAGACCGGCTCAGCGACGCTCCCCGAGGCACGGGGGAGCTGTCCAGGCCTAACTGAAACCAGCAAACCAGCCCTGGTGGTGTCGCGCGTGGCCACAGATGGCGATGCCCGCTGGCTAGACGCGCTGAGCCAGCGCTACCATCTCTGCGTGTACCGGGTCGATGAGCCCATCAACCCGAACTCGGACCATCTCCAAGTGCCCGCGAACCGGGGCCACGAGGCCATGGCCTACCTCACATTTTTAATTGACAACCATGCACATATACCCGCAGCGGGAGCGGTGTTTGTGCACGGCTCGCGCTGGGCGTGGCACAACGACGCACCCGACTACGACAACGCGGCCTTGCTAGCCACGCTCGATATCCCGCGCGCCCTCGCGCCCTCGGGATATCACAACCTCCGCTGCGACTGGAGCACCAGCACATGTGTACCCTCTGCGCCGGCGCAGGGGAGTTTAGAGATGCGGCTCCAGTCGGCCGTCGCGCCGTGGAGTGCCCGCGCAGCATCCGACACCGCCCTCCCCTCTGCGCTGGCTGCCATCTTTGGCGGAGACGCAGATGACTACCGTGCTGCCCAGGCCAGTGGCCGACTACTTCTGGGTCGGGGCGAGGCAGTGCGCTCGCAGTGCTGCGCGCAGTTTGTGGTTTCGCGCGACCGCATCTGGCAACATACGCGCGACGAATACGTCGCTCTGCGCCAGTGGCTCCTCGATGGAGGTGACAGTAATTTGGCACCGCGCTCACGAAACCGCAAGGTCGCGCCTCGCGATGACAAGGCTGCCGGTCGCATTTTGTCGTACCTGTGGCATATCCTCTTTGCGCCGCATACTGCTGATGGCGGGATCGATTTGGAGCAGTTGAATCGCGATGCTTGTCCACATGCGGGGGACTGCTATTGCCGCTTATACGGGCGCTGTAATCTGCCCTGCTCAAGGGGTAATTGTGCGGGACAGTATCGTGTTCCGCCTTATTACAGACTGCCGGATGACTGGGCGGCGACGCATTCGTGATTTCTGTTGGGAGGTCAATGTATATATGACAATCAACCAGCTCTATAAAAGTAAAATGTACGTCTAATGCCAGTGCTTTCGACAACCATTAGACAATTCTCACTTCGGATCGAGAATGGAATCAAGTGAAGGATGTTCATTCAGGCTATACACTATATACATATTCCCAGACCCTGTCGCATCACTGCCTAGAACCGGGCGAGAACCCGCTCCGACGTATCGCCCACAGCCCACTCACTGCTGTGCTTCTTACTCAAAACCGACTTGGCCTGCTCAGCCGTGAAGCCCCGGGCCTCGACAGCAGGATTGTAGCCCAAGCCAGTGGCCTTGGCGACCACATCCGACGGCACAGCGGCGGCAACCTTTCCATCAGCGCGCTTGTACACAGTCACGACAACGGCACCACCAAGACCAAGGTTATGCTGCAGGGCAGCAGCAGTACCATCCATCAAACGGTTGTTGGCCCAGCCGCGCAGGTGCCAAACCAGCTCCGCGCACTGGGCAAGACCCGTCGCACCCAGCGGGTGGCCCTTGGAAATAAGACCGCCGGACGGGTTAATGACCATCTTCCCGCCGTAGGTGATGTCGCCGCGGCGGACCATCTCATGGGCCTTGCCGGGGTCACTCAATTCGAGGGCGTCGATGGTGATCATCTCGTTGGCCGAGAAGCAGTCGTGCAGCTCGCACACCTTGATGTCCTCGATCTTCACGCCGGCCTCGGCGACGGCCGTGCGGCACGCGTGCCGCGACATCCCGAATCCCATCAGGTCGATCGAGCTGCGGTTGTAGACCTGGTCGGTGTCGGTGGCGAGGGTTTGGCCCGCGATCAGGATGGCGTGTTCCTTCAGGTGCGGGCGCGCATCCAAGAACTCCTGGGAGACAACTACCGCGGCGGCACCGCCGTCCGAGGTCGGGCAGCATTGCAGCTTGGTGAGCGGCTCGTGAATCATCGGCGCGTTCAGCACCTGCTCCAGTGAGTACTCGGTCTGGAATTGCGAGTAGGGGTTGCGTTTGGAGTGCTCGTGATTAACCCGAGCGATCTCGGCAAAGTCCTCGTTCTTGGCTCCGTACCTGCCATCGTGTTAACATCATCAACCGCCAGGGGAAATCAACAAGAGATACGACTGATCATACTTCTCGATATATTCTCGGCCGGCATTTCCAAACATCTGCGCTGCTCCCGGAGCGTTGGTAATCCCCCGGGTCTCGGCCATCATCATGCCGAACAGGCCTGTCGGGTTGGTGCGGTCGTTGTACATGGACTGCAAGCTGCCAGGATTCATCTTCTCGAATCCAACCACCAGCACACAATCGGCAGCACCATGAGACACCAGGGTTCGGCCCATGGCAAGGCCTGTTGACCCAGTCGAGCAGTTGTTGTTGACATTATAAATGGGGATGTTGGTGAGGCCGAACTGGTAGAAGACCCGCTGGCCGCAGGTGCTGTCGCCATAGACGTAGCAGGCCACCCCCTGGTCGACATCGTCGTAGTTGATCTTGGCATCCAGCATGGCTTTGATTCCGGCCTCATAGCCGAGCTCATTGTAGTCGACCTTGCCTCGGGGCTTGATGAACTTGGTCATGCCGACGCCCAGGACATAGGCCGGACCTGCTTGTTTTTTACCCATGGTGTATGTGTTTTGCGATACAGAGATAATAGAAAAAAAAAAAGACAAATCCAAGAACAGGCGACGTTGAGTCAAGGAGCGAGCGAGCTGATATAAAAGTGGAGAGCTTACGAGCGTGAAATTGCGGGGAGCGACCGAGGTCCCGAGGGAGTCGGCACAATGCATAACTTTTCTTACTCTATCCATATACACTGATTTTAAGAACAAGATGCCGCAATGATAATTTCTGCCTTTGGTCTCTTTCTTTCCATGTGAGCCCTCAATTACCGAGTCTCACGTGGAATGTCTCTATAGTAATGCTGCGCTCGCAACACTTGCCATGTCTGCATCATACAATCCCCCCCCCACATTCTTGACTTGCATAGAGGTATGAGCCTGATGATCATTCTGAAGGATATTTTTTAGGATACAGGGTATGAAGAGATAGAGATGGATCTCAACACTTATATGTTAGGGAACAAGGTAGACATCCAGGAATATATTATTCCCCAGTTGACAGTCCTGTTGGAGACAGTAGAAACAGTGTACCATCAGATTGAACTGATCTACAAGCCATTGACTCGCAGAATGTCTGGAATTTGCCTATGTCTGACCAGGATATTTTATATTCCATTCCACCATTATTGGCCTGTTGGGTCCGCCCGGAGGACTGTCTTCCTTCAGAGCACTAGAAGATCGCCGTGACCCATGGTCGCCTGCTAAATCAGTTAATCAGTGAACCGGGGAAGTTGATTCATGAAAGGCGGGAAAAACGCAGTCTGTCAAAACAGTGCGACCGGGGGGATTTGTTCCACGTATAATCGACGCCGGCGATCTGTAGCGTAATGCAACAAACGGGTTAATTTCAGTGGGCAACTGCAGTTGCAGGTGTCAGGGAAAATCGCCAAACAGTGAGGATTCTCCACTCGGTTCACGAAGACGTACGTCACTTGGTTTCGCCCTAAACCCATTCAAGGGTTCTGCAAAGCTCGGCCCACATGCCGCTTTACTTCTTCTCATCTTCTCATCTCTGGTCGATTGACCTCTGTCTAGCTGTGACCTTCCTGGGGTTGTTGTATTAGTGAGTCTTTGTGGTGTTCGCTTCGCTGCCTTGGCTGGTGCTGGCTTCGACTCTTATTCAAGTGGGTCAGGGGAGTCAACGATGAACCGACGCTAATGACCGATGCCTCTGGACAGCTCCGATCATCTGTAATACTCCATTGTTGCCAAAAGAACACTCTTGGCCACACTCCCTTGATGATCTGAGACTGTGGATGTCAGGAAACCAGCATTGAGACCATCCAATCCCTCCAACGTCGCGGATTCGGTGCCTTGGCCCATCGCGGGGTTCATCCACTTGCCACTATCGCCCTCCCCTTCCTGTTCGCTTCGGATAAAATCTCCTGGAATTACCTCCAGGTCTTCAGAAGAGACTCCTGTGTTGCTCGAGCCAGGTTGATGGATATTTGTGGGACGCCGAACGGTCTACTCGAATGCTGAGAGACCGCTTTGCGTTCCATAGGGTTCCCCAGCCTGCCACTAAAGACGACATCGCCTCCCCTATCACACCCATTGCCTCCAATGGAAACCCTCCAGGGATGACTATTGACAAATCTTCTGAACATGCACCCTTCCCTCCAGCAAATTCCCAAACCACTCCTGCCATTATGCCGAATCGCAATGCCTGGACTATGGATGATGCCACTCGCAACCGACTCTTGAAGAAATATAAAACCCAGGTGGCCTCGGCGACGTCGACTGTGTGTGCGACGCTGGCGGTGGTAGGTGCTCTATCCGCGGGAACAGTTGGGCCTGGAAGTTGGCATGATTGAGCTCTCTTCCCTGGGAGTGACATGCTAATGAAACTGTATTACTTGACAGACCCCTCTGGAGAATGTCAAAACGCGCATGCAAACGTAAGTACCCAGACCTTTACTTCCCATCTTATGGCTCTGTGCTGATGCATCGAAATTTAGACACAACTTTAGGAATATTTTCCAGTGTATCCGCTACTTGTGGCGCACCGAGGGCCCTCGTGGATACGTGGCGGGTATATCCTCATATCTCCCGTGAATCTTTGCAGACTGGAGTATTGACATATACAAACTCACAGGTGCCCTTCCACCTCTGGCGAGTGTCACAGCCGTCCGAGTAGTCAACTTCACGACATACAATGCCGCCAAACATGCCATTTCCGATTCCATCCAGCGCATTACGGGCGAATCCCCGCTGGATGAGTACAATAAACCGGGTAGCACCCCGACGGCGACGATGCTCTTGACTTTTACCGGTGCGGGTCTGTTGGCGGGCCTGGTGACTTCACCGCTTGCGTGTAAGGCCGACTCGACCCTTGTTCAATGCTGCAGAAACCTAATTGCTTATCAACGATGAACCAGGCCCGTTTGAACTGGCCAAGAATGTCGTTCAGACTTCTGTCTTGGTGTCCAATCGCGCTCAAGCTGCCCCGGATGCCGCCCGGGATCTCTCACTGCGCCGCAAGCCCCGTCTCGGCACCATCGAGGCGATCCGACAAATCATTAAGCGTCACGGCTTTCGAGGTCTGTACACCGGCTTCCGTCTGCATGCCATGCGCGACACGGTGGGCTCGGCGCTGTACTTCAGCGTGTATGAAACCGTGAAGCAGATGGCCGCTAGGGAGCTGGGGTCGGATAAGTCCCCGTTTGGGGCGCCTATGATTGCCGGCGCTATCTGTAGCACTGTCCCTTGGTTCTGTGTATGTGATCTGGACGGCGACCTGAATTGACATGAGACAACTAACATCTAAACTTCCAGACCTATCCCTTGGACACACGCAAGACCCGTGCGCAGAGTGTCCTCCTTGGCAAGTCCAAGGAGATTGGCGAGGCCTCGGTAGCCGTGGCCAAGTCTAGCATGTATAAAGGGCTGTCCATTATTCTCATCCGGACCGGAGTCAACAACATGATTTTACTCAGCATCTTTGAATACATTAAGATGCGGATCAATGAACTGCCAGACTAATTCTGGATCGGGAGGGCAAGGGTAGCTCTGGATATTCATTTCTTCATCTCTTGCATTTTGTGTTGACCGCCATGTTTCTTTGATCCACGTACATACCTGGATGGGCTTGAAGCTCGTCATCCGCAAATATCAGACTGGTGATTAGGGTTTAGTTGTAACTGAATGGAAGCTTGACATGGAAAGAGTCCAAGGAAGAGGTTGAACAAGTTAAAGGTAGTAAAGGCTGTAAGTAGAAGTTTTGCGATGCCTCAGGCCAGTCCCACGTCATGGAGTTGCCCGGTGGGGTCGAGCAACTTTCGCGTCAACAAAGCACTCGTCTTTTATTCCGGCCACTCTCTCACAACTGACAATGGCATCGTGAGTACCCTGGTCCGATTCTCGTGGTAGTCATCATCGCCCACTAACCTGGCGCCCCGTATCTTTATTCTAGCAATATCCTCCAGCTCCCGTTCCGCCGTTCTCACACCG
Organism: Penicillium alfredii; assembly: GCF_028826965.1. Lineage (NCBI taxonomy): Eukaryota > Fungi > Ascomycota > Eurotiomycetes > Eurotiales > Aspergillaceae > Penicillium > Penicillium alfredii. Next base: position 537,794 of record NW_026622709.1, read on the forward strand.
TCTCGCTGTCGGATGCCATCACACAGTACATTTCTTCCAAATATGACCAGCGCCCGGATATGTTCGCGGATGACCTGATGATCATCGACCGTTTACGAACTGAGGCCATCAACGTGAAAGAGCCCCACGTCAGTGGGATCAGTCGATTGGTTACGTATGCGGCGCAGCTTAAATGGCTGGGAGGAAAATTCCCGATTGATGTGCGCCGACCTCCCTTGGTCCCGGACGAGTCCGTTTGCGATGAAAATTAACGATCGATGTGTCGCAGGTGGGGGTCGATTTCTCATGGTACCCGGCCTTTGGGTTCAATACTTCGCGGCCAGGTAGGCTTGCATATTCTTCGAGGTTGGCTCCGCATGACGTTGCACATCTGCTAACCATACAATAGTCTCGCAAAATAATCTGCGCTTCGAACTCGCAAACGTCCTCTTTAATCTTGCGGTCCTATACTCTCAACTGGCATTCGCGGTCAACCGGACTACCGCAGATGGACTCAAGCAGGCCTGCAACTACTGCTGCCAAGCGGCGGGCATCCTCAACCATCTGCGATCTGATATCCTCCCGGATCTCCGTACATCACCACCGGAAGATATGGACGAAATGACACTACAGAGCTTAGAACAGCTTTTGCTGGCGCAGGGTCAAGAGTGCTTTTGGCAAAAGGCCGTAAAGGACGGATTGAAGGATGCCTCGATTGCGCGACTGGCAGCCAAGGTCTCTGATTTTTACGGAGATGCAGGAGACTTTGCCGTTAAGTCGAATTCTATCAGTACTGATTGGATCCATCATATGACCGCAAAACACCATCACTTCGCGGCTGCCGCACAGTACCGGCAGTCACTTGATTGTCTAGAGAAGCGCAAATATGGCGAGGAGGTAGCGCGGTTACGCGACAGCCTGAACTGCGTCAATGAAGGTCTCAAGGAGTCAAGATGGATCAACCGGACGGTACTCGGTGATCTGAACGGGCTCAAGAGTCGCGTCACGGATGATCTTAAGCGCTCCGAGAAGGATAACGATGTCATCTACCTGAACCCTGTTCCACCCAAGTCCGAGCTCAAGACTATCGACCGTGCCAGCATGGTTGCAGCCAAAGCGCCCTCGCAAGTTACTGATGCAATTTCCATGCTTGGAGATAATGGTGCGTTGGGCCAGCCGCTATTTGCGAAATTGGTGCCGTACGCGGTCCATATTGCTGCCAGTATTTACTCTGACCGTCGGGATCGACTGGTCAATGAGTCTCTTATCGGGGAGCTGGAGTCGATGACGGATAGGCTACGGGAGTATGTGCCAAACGAACTGCTTCGTTTTAAAAAAATTATGAGTTTGTCGCTGACTTTCTCAGTCTGCTAACATCGATTAACTTGCCCGGATCTCTCCAAGCGCTCGAAAAGCCACTGGGACTTCCTCCCGCACTCGTATCTCATGCCGAGGAGATGCGCCAGCAAGATGGGCTGAACCGGTTGCGGCGGTCTGTCGAAGACACGGCCAAGGTGAAATCCAACGACCGATCGGTTTATAGTGAAGGTGTCGAACTGCTTGCAGCCGAGAAGGCCGAGGACAACGCCGCACGCCGTAAATACGGCACCGATCGTTGGACGCGCGAGACGTCCGAGGCCGCTGCGCCAAAGATCTATACCAGCTCTACTGAGATCAATGGCTACTTCACGTCTGCGCAAAGCAGCGACGATCTCGTGGAGCGAAAGCTGCGGGATTCAGAGGCGGTATTCCGGGTTCTCACAGGGACCAACCGGGATTTGGAGTCATATGTGCCAAGCAGTCGAAGAGCTGCTATTCCACCCGAAGTTGAGCGCGAATCCATACGGCTGCGGAGCTGCTTGAGTGAGGTTAACCGAATGGAAAACCGGCGACGGCGGCGAATTCAGACGTGGAAGGACAAGGCTCGTGCGGATGATATCCGTATGTTTTTCTCCGGGACTTTTCCTGTTAGGATATCAGATGCACTAATGATTTTCATTTAGACTCGGTTCTTCTGAAGGAAACTGCTCGACTCGAGCGAGAATTTCCTATGCAACCCATCCAGGCAAGCCAGTTTGAAGATTTGTTTGAGGAGCAACTCCGGCTGTATGATTCGGATCGGGATACGCTGGAACAGGAGCGCAACGACCAAGAACAGATTTCGATGCAGGTTCGCGAGGCCAACCTTGCTTTCACGCGAGCACACAAGGGCGACGCATCCACCAAAGAGCGAGAAACGGCACTGCAAGACCTGGAGAATGGTTACTTGAAATACAAGGAGATCCTTTCCAACCTCGACGTAGGACGGAAATTCTACAATGATCTTGCCAAGATCGTGGGACGGTTCCGCGACGATGCGAAGGCGTTTGTGCACCAGCGGCGAATGGACGCGAGTCAATTGGAAGCGTATGTCTTCATCATACCCTAGGAGACGCGGCCAACTTTTGTCGTGCAGCTACTGATACTGTTAATAGAGACATCTCCAACGTCACCGCCATGGCCTCCCTGCGCATTTCCCAGCCTCGTCTCCGCCAGCAATCCCACCACCCCCGTCGCCGTATTCAGCCACCCCCTCCCTCGCAGCCGTCATCCCAACCCCCTCCACCTGTTCATGCTCATCGGCCATCAGAGTCGGATGTCCCTCTGACTGCACCCCAGCCCAAACGTGCACCGATAGCGCCACCCGCCGTCTCCACACCCGGTATGTGGACCCCAGAAATGGGGATCCGTTTTGGCTCTGCTGGTGCACCCCCAGGTGCCAATCCGGGGCCAAGTACTGGAGCGGGATCGGGCCAGCCTAATCGAAGCACGCAGCCCGGGACATGGGATCCCAGTCAGGGAGTGCGGTTTTCTTGATTCAGTTTGGTAGACCTGGATGTATCGCATACATGGTACATATTTGGTTGCATATACCCTTGTTGCATATACTCTGGGGTTCCATTGTAAGAGAAGAGCAGATTCCTTGGCTCATGCATGATATACAAGCCTAGCAATGAAATTTCAACGTCGCTTTCCCCCGTCCACTTTATTCTTCTTTGCATCGCAACCACTAGATCTTTTCCCAACTGCCTGGGTCAGTTTGATATCACAAGTTGTGCTGTATTTCCTACAGTGAGTTTGGACACCACGGAGAAGCTACCCTACAAACTCGGGTTTCCCCCTCTATACTAGAAAAAAGCTTTTCTAAAAATATAAGCTTCCTGGTATTTTGCCCTAGATATTATTCTGGAAATTAGACACCCAGTCGAAGGGGGGGGGCGCCGCCTCGCCCCCGCCCCAAAGTTAGCCGTTTTGCTGAGGACTATGACCCTGATTCTTTTGCGCTAGGATTTAGATGACCCCCGAGCTCATACATAATTCACATTTCGGTGTGCCAATAGCCCAAAAAATGCTGTGCTCCGATTAATACCCTATGGCGCAGAAAGTCGTTGACTTCAACGCAGACATGATTAGAGCAACAATCGCTCACGTAAGAGCAATCGTTACCCAATCCTGGAATGAAAAAGTTCCCTGTTAGTTTCTTCGAGATGTCCACATAAGAAGAAAGAGTAGTTAAGGACCTACCGGCGCAGGCACGAGCCGACATGGCCATAGCGAGGATCGTGACAATAGAGAGGAGCTTCATCTTGGATCGAGTCTCGTGGATAGAATCAAGGATAAAGGAGATGGAGAGTAGTTTTTAAGTAATAAAGAAGTGGATGGAAGGTAAGAATGTCGAAGATTCACCCATTATTTATATATTCCCAGTAAGCTTCGAAAAGATGTACATAGGATGATATGATGGTGGTGTATAACTTTCAGAGTTTGAACAAGTCACTCTCGTGGTTTATAGTAGTCCTGCATAGAGCCCAAATTTGGGTTCTTGGGCACACAGTGGGCCAGATCGATGGGCTGATCAGCTCGGGTTCGGCCTTAACCCTAACTTGGTGGATTGACTCAACAGCGGTCTTCTTTTGTCAAGTATGTAGGTTCCTATGACTCAAGGGCTGCTTTCAAGGATGCACTTTCAAAGAAAAAAGGTGACACCCCCTTCTCCCCTATCGGGAGTAATATCTATATCCGTATATCTATCGTCTTCAAAACCCATGCTCCGCAGGGACAAGTAACCATCCACTCTATAGAGGCTTTGACCTCGGTTGATCCGGCGTAACTCCATTGACAGTGGCCTTGGCCATGCCATTCACACTGCCATGGGCAGAACCATTACCGACGAGCAAGTGTTTTTCTTTCTCCATCTTGCGTTCCATTTCGAGCTCCGATTCGTCTTCTTCGGACCGGTCATCCTTTTTCTCGCCGTGGACGAAAAGTCGCCACGCGCTGCGCAGTAGACAGTATAACCAGAAGAGGTTTAGAGACTGGAGGACAGCCAGGAGAGTGAAAGTGATGATGTTCGAGATCCAGCATTTGTATTGCTGAGTCTCCCAATTCAGCTCGTAGGGACCCACGGTTCGGAAATCGGTCAGAAGCGAGTAAAGGATATGCAGATTGAGGTAGTGGCGAAGGTAGATCCAGGCTCCCACCGAGATAGCATAGAATGGAATGACGAGGTCTGTGCCCATATAATGCAGAGATTTCGACACCTACACAAAATAGAGAATGAGCATAAGGTAACTTCCTAGAAGAAAAAGCGAGGAAGGAAGAAAATGACTTACGGCAAGGAAGAAATCACTGAGATCATGGGTTATATACACTCCAATGCCCATATACGTGAAGTGAAACCGGTAGCTCAAGGAAATAAGAACCAAGGTCACGATATGATGTGCCACCAGCTCCTTGAAGTCCTTGCGGGGTTTTTCCATGCCCAGCAACATTACCAGAGCCTGCTGCGCCCAATATGCCGCCTGAAACAAGTAGTAAAACTTGAACGCCGCCTCGTGGGTTTTGTGCGGGAAGAATTCGTACATGCCCCGCGTGTTGAAGTACCAGACCGGGGTTTGGCGCATCACGTAGATCCCCGCGGAGCCCATAATTCCAAAGTAGATGGCCGTGTACATCTGCTCCATATAGCGCAGTTGCTTGCCGCGGGTCTTGATGCAGATCTGCGCGAGGGGCCGCAGGATCTGCTGCATGATAAACTCGCGCGTGAATGTCAAGACGATCGTATAGAAAACCACAAAGGCGATATCCCAGAGGCCTTTGCCATATTGACGAGGGGCGGTGGGGTCGGTATCGAAATCGGGCGGCGATTGCTCGTAGGAGAGGAAAATGAAATGGTGCACGATATTGGATTCGGTTGGATCAAGGGCATAGAAGGCAAAAAATGCAACCAGGATGGCCAGAGGAACGGCCCAGGTGTATTTCGTGGCGATGTATTTCAAGCGACGCGAAAAGGACCGGGACTTTCGGCGATTGAGGAGCTTGTTCGGGCCCGCGTGGCCATTGGAACCGAACGCATTGGTGTCTTTGTTGGCGCCGTTGAACTTTCTCTGGCGCGTAGTGCGATCTGTCGAGGGCAATTGATCCACCAAGGTGCTCAGGGGCGCGGGTCCAGGCGCAACCATTGTTCTCAATTTCCCTGGCTCCTGGGTAGTGACAGAGAGAAAAAGGATAGTCTCACGCGAGATAAACGCGTTCGGCTCCAAGAAGTCAGCCCCCCTGTCCACAGCGTCGTGAATTGCGTCTCACAGCCCTGGCTTTTGTACATTTGTGGTTAGTTTGGTCAAGGCTCGCATGCGACGTGGGGCCCACTGAAGTGCACAATTGGAGAATCGGATCGGAGAAAAGGCCCATATTTTCGGGAAATGCGATATATGAGCATCATTTGGAGCGCAAATATTCAAGAAGAGAAGATTGAAACATAAGTCCCAGCCTGGTCTCGCAATGAACAGTGATGAATCGGAAGCGAAGATTGACCCACAGTTTGAAGCATCGCAAGGCTGATCAACATGGAAAGCAACCGTTGAGGTGCCTGGATTCTGCCCTTACCAGCTCGTCTGCCAAAGTGTGATACCTTCGTACCTCTCCCTCTTCAACACAGACAGCTACCATTATATATCTGCCTTCTCCGCTTATGCTCTTCATCCACAGCTGTTCTTTCCCGTCCTCTGTCACTAACAAACACTTTTGCAGACCCTCGGATAAAACTGACCTCGAGCTCGAATTGAGACAGCATTAGATTATCCTCCTGTGGCATGCACCCGATCCGCCTATTGAAATTCAATACTAAAAAAGAATTGATCAATTTCATATTGCTTGAAGAGAACAATACCGCTCCGAACTAAATATCGAGCCGAGGCAACGTATGTTTGAACACGTTGGCGGGATCAAACTCCCTTTTCAACTCCAGCAGCCTTTCGAAACGGTCCCCATAGATTTTCTTCAAGTCCACATCTTCTTTCGGGGTCAGGGAAATGTAAGTTCCTTCCATGAGACCTTCGGTCTTCTTGATACACTCAGCGAACTGATTCACCCATGTCTTTCCCTCATCAGCAACCTCAGGCGTGGCAGTCAACCCAGAGATTTCTACCAGTTGATGTGGCTTTCGGTTCGCAAAGACGCCCGGCAAAGACTGCCCTTTGACGGAAGGCCCATACAGATAGTGGAGGCAAATCAGCGCTCCTGTCGGGGGCATCGTCTCGGCGTATTTGGCCAAAATCTCGATCGTTGACTTAGATACGCTCAGCCCGGCAAGATTCACCGTCTGGAAATTGCCCGCATACACTTTGGATGGAACCACCGACGAGACCTCGCTGACATATTCCATCAATGAAGTCGTTTTTATGGTAGACATCATCACGGGCGCCAGACTCGAGATCTTCTCTTGCCATTCTTTCGACTGGTCGCTAGAGGAACCAAACCAGGCAAAACACACCCCAAAAACATTTCCAACGTCGGGGATGTTCACCTCGATTGGCTGAAGATCGAGATTGTCGGGGACGGGGGTGGTTTCATGGAGCCGGGTCAAGTTGGTCAACGCCGTGGTGACTGTGGTGGACAGGCTCTTCGGGTCGAACACAATCATACCCGCTTGCATCTGCGAGCTCAGTGGTTAGCCCATGACCGTGTCGACATGGCATAAACGATTCCCTGAGAAGGGTTCACATACCTCCTGCGCCGGATACAGTTTAATTCTAAGTTCGACCACGATGCCCAAACTCCCACCTCCGCCCCGGAGACCCTCCAGCAATCTCTCATTAGCATCAACCACCTCTCCCGAGGCATTGACAACCTTCGCCCCGAAGATCTGATCGACGCCGAGTCCCAGGGTCGTCGCCAGGGGCCCATACCCACCCAATGTAGCCCAGCCCATGTACCCCACGTTACCTACCGATGCTGTCGGGGTCATCAGGCCATGCGGTGTCAAATCTTCTAGAAGCTTGTTGCAGAGGATACCACCGCCAATCCGGGCAGTTTCTTTCGACGAGTCGACATCGACGTAGTTGATGTCCCGCATATCGATCTGCAGGATATCCGGCTGTGTGGACCGGCCGTGGACATCATGGCCACCGGTGCGGACAACAAACTGGGTGTCAGTGGCGACGCAGTGCTTGACGAGAGCGGCCACATCATCTGCGGTTTGAGGGCGTGCAATCGCCGATGGATTGTACGAAAGAGTGCGAAAGGCGGTTTTGACCGACCCGAACTCTGGGGATGTCGGGGTATAGTGCTTGATGGAGGGGTTTTGTTTCAAGAATTCCACAAATGAAGTCGTCGCCATGTTGATGCAACTCGAAAGTTTTTGATGTTGCTTGTCAAGGGGAAAAGAGGTTTGAATCAATTGAAGTCTTCATGTACAATGCCCAGGGCGAGCGCAGCTTTATATCGGATGGCCCCCATACGCGCTGATCGGCATTCAGCCTTGGGGCGATGCAACGCCTTAATTGCCAAATGTGATTATAAGCTGCCCGTGGAATGACTTTTGGTTTTTTTCCCCGTAGGATTTTCTACATGACCAAATTCTTACCACAAAACAGAAGTCAATGTATAGATTCTCTGAGTGCATGGATTGTCAGCAGTGTGGAATTGACTAGTTTGGGTGCAGTCGAAGACAGGATATATTATTCTTAATATAAAACGGCGGCTGATCGGATCACCAGTGATTGGGATGATCGTCGCGATGACTATCAGACTGACGTAGAACTATGGCCCCCACCCTGAGCCAGGGTGTTTCAGCCCCATCGGTTGATCGGAGCACCACATTCTGACTGGATGAAACGCATTTGCTACGTTATTACTCCATTGAGATTAGCTCCATGACGTACTGTGAATTTCTTGTGGAGATTTTCGGATCGAGGTCCAAGCCAAGATATTATTATGCCCGACCCTTTCTCGGTCTCTCTGCCGTCGGCATGATAATGATCGGACTAATGGCATGCAAGTGAATGGTGCTCTAATGCCAATCATAAGTCTGTGACCATAGGTCATTCAGCGTCGCTCAAAGGCAGTCATCAATAAGAGTCACCCAAAACGCTATGGCGTGGTGTATATTAGCATGATCGACCATTGGTTGAAAGAGGCATCTTCAGCATGATGACCGTTGTAAAGATAGGATTCCTCGTCAGATACTCAAAAGGCTTCAGCTAAACTCTGTGAATTATTTAATCTATCAGGCATTGCCAAGGTGGTTATTCGTGAGCCCAAGAGTAAACTTGGATAGGCAATCGAGTCGAGGTGACAACAATACTAATTTAATTCAGAGGCATCTTGTTCCAATGTAAAAATGAGAAATGAACATTTTTCAAAGTGAATTTTTAGGATTACTTTATATCTTCTTATGTGCTTCTCATTTGAAATGACTGGTCTTTCGTGGTCTTGATAATTCGGTGGCCAAGTAAAGAAGGGACTCAGTATACCACGCAAGCGTCAGACCAGAGATTTGATTGCAAAGACAAATTGCTTAACACACTCTAACCGTGCGACAATATTTTTTATATTGGAGCAGGGGAAACTCCACTTTCAACCCAATTTGACTTTTTATTTTGGACGCGCTAGTTGATCGGATCGTCGAGATTTACTTCTCATCCCATCCACCTTGGAGTTGATATCTGTGCTGGATATAAAAGCCACTGTATTTATCTTTTTGCATGGATCGAAGATATCCGTTGTTGAACAGTCCTTCCAATCAATTTCGCATAGAAACAGTCGCAGTCAACGATCGGGCTTGAGTGGATCAAATAAGCTCAGAATTTACCTAATTGTTTCCGAGCCGCTTGGGGTCACTTGGAGTCTCTGTGTCACGTCTTAACTTGGCTATTCTTATTATTCACCATTTCTCTTTGGCGTCGAGATTTCCTTTACCTAACAATGTGGGATGTGGGCGCTTTGGAGTCAATCCTTCGGGTTGGTCTTTAAGGCTTCTACTGCGCCCTCTTTCCTGCCCATATCCCAAGTTTTCTCAACTATTCTCAAGAATCTAATCCACCAACTCGCTCGCCGTAATGGTCCGTAACATCCATATCGCCGTTCTCGATGTCGACATCCCAGCACGCAGGCTCTACGAAGCCCGCGGACTGTGCAGTGCACACTTCCGCGACATCCTGCAAGAGACGGCATCCGCGCTGAACAAAACCGATCTCGCCAATAATAACCCCATTAATATCTCTGTCACTCCCTACGATATTCGCGGAGGACATTACCCAGATTTCCGCCAAATGCGCGGCCACCCGATCCAACAACAATGCCTCGTGGCCTCGCCTATCGACGCCGTCCTGATCACCGGCGGCTCACCGGGCGTCTACGAAATGGCCCACTCGCCGTGGATGCAAGTCCTGCAAAAGTTTGTCAAAACCGTCTACGATGAATACCCGCAAGTGCGCATGCTGGGAACATGCTTCGGCCACCAGCTCATCTCCCACGCCCTGGTCCGCGACCCCGAAGACCCCGTCCGAGATGTGTACGTGGAGAAATGCCCTCTCGGCAGAGAAGTCGGGATCTACACCGTTCAACTCGAACAGAATTTCATCCAGTCATTCCCCACAGCCCTCAACCACCTCGCGGAGGGCCAGTTGCGCATCCAAATGTTCCATGGCGACCGGGTGATGGCCGTGGAGAAAGGCAATGCCGTGACGCTGAGCAGCGCGCCGCCGGTATCGTTGCCCGCGCCGTGGATTAATGTAGGCAGCACACCTATCTGCCCGATTCAAGGACTGTACCATCCCGGGAGGGTGTTGACTGTCCAGGGCCACTATGAGATGGATGCATTTGGAATGAAGAAAATGTGTGTGGAGTCTGCGCCGCAGATGGGATGGAAAGAGTCGAAACTTGCGGTGTTCTTGGAGCAGGTTGGGCCTGACTTGAAGGAAAGGCAGGACGACGCCAAGTGTTTTGCGTCGGCGGTGGTTTGCTTTTTGGCTGGCATTGAGCAAGGCGCATAAAGCGCATAGATATAATACACCCAATAGACAAAAGTGGAGACTTGAATTGACCCAGGTCGTCTGAGCTGGTAAACCGGGAATCCTGTGCGGATTGATGTTGCGGCGACAGTTTGGTGGATTGGCAAGGATGGATTCACCAAAGGCAGCAAGAACTGAGTTGCAGACAAGATGCACTAAAGCCGTCGGATGTGAATCCTCCGTCTCGTACTCTCGGCCGGCTTGTCCCCGACATGGCCTGACAGATGCCCGGTCACGTGGGACTGGCATAAAACAGCATTTCATTCGTGCCAGACAGAGCTGTTTGTTAATCTCTCAAAAATGTCGTCTCCGATTGGACTGCCAGTTCATCCCTACTATCCCCTCAATCTCGAGATTGGGGGGTATTTGGCCAACGAGTGGAAGTCGTGGGATCTGGTGTCGATTTTCGTCACAGGATGTACCATCATCTTTCTGGCCAGCTACCTGCTGGTGATGAGAGTGCAGCCGAAGATTTCGACCAATGATTTGTTGACTCTGAAGTGGTTTGCTCTTTGTATGACTCTGTTTTGACCGCTATTGCAAGTACACACACAATATTGACTGGTCAATTAGGCGGCTGCATCCACTTATTCTTCGAGGGCTACTACGTGTACAATTTCCGCCATATGCCGGGGATGCAGGATCTATTTGGACAGTTGTGGAAGGAATACTCGCTGTCCGATTCCAGGTACCTGTCGCAAGATGCTTTTGTGCTGTGCATGGAAGTCGTCACTGCCGTCTGCTGGGGCCCGCTGTCTTTTGCCCTGGCATTCATGATCACGACCCAGCACCCTCTGCGATACCCACTGCAAGTTGTCGTGTCACTTGGTCAGCTCTATGGAAATGTTCTTTACTATGGGACTTGTCTCTTTGACCACTATATCTTTGACGTGTCATACTCGAGACCCGAGGCATCTGTGTTCTGGGGGTACTTTGTGTTCCTCAATGCATTTTGGATTGTGATTCCATCGCGTGAGTACTATCAACTGTCCAATTTTGATTGACATATTCTAATCCATTTTCAAGTCCTGGTCTATACCAGTTTGTCAATGGGCAAAAGAGCCTTCGAGGCTTTGGCAAAATCCGAAGAGTCACTTCGCCAGACGGATTCGGCTTCAAAGATAGCCAAGAGCGAATAAAAGGCTTTAATAGACTGTCAGCCCGTTCCAGGGTGCCAGAATTGCTTAATGCATCACAGGTGGTCGTCGGCACACTTGTAAGGAAAATATGCTTTCATTGAAGATTGGCCATACATTATATCCCAGCCGCACGAAAGCCACATCCTTGAATTCATGTCAAATAATCACCCCGCCCGAATGATACCATCACTAAAATGCACCATGAAATCGCCGTTTAAATTGATATTTCCGGACATGTTTCCAACGTCCTGAGCTGGCGAAGACTCTGTTCCCCAGTATCGTGTATATTCCGCCTATGATCCATGGATGAAGGAATCTCAAAATGTTGAATCAAAACATGATCAATTTGTGACGGCTGCTCCGATGGATTCAAAATATTCACTGTCGCCCGCGGCTCAACAGGTTTAGGAAGTGGGACTATCCAGCATGTTAGCATTAGGGTATGGATGCATTACGAGCTCACCTCCATACCTAGTGTTGACTCTGGCCGCACAAACACCACTGGCTTGCCTTGTTGATTTCCATGGCATGGTTTCTCTTCTTTCATTCTGAGGTTCCATCGCCGCTTCGAACGAGGCGGAATGGCCTCTTTAACCGGTTTTTCTGCGCCGGTGTATCGTCCTCGCGACGCGATGCCGCTTCCCCAACGCAGCCGGACCTCGTACCCTTCACACACAAGCCCTCGGCTGCTACATCTTTCACAGGCTGGCCGAATTTCGTCGCATTGAACGCGTTTGCGCTTGCAGGTCCAGCATCCGTTATGGGATCGGTGGCGAGGGAGCGACGTGTCTTTCGAAGATGATCGAGGCATAGCTGGGGAGAAAGGGACAGCAGAAGCAAAACTTGTGAGTGGGATATGCTATTTCTCTCTTTCGCTCCAGTCATATATCTTGAAGTGCCTATGCTACGATATAATCCTCCGCCATTTGATTGGACGAAATAAACATCTCAGACGCTACGATAAATCGCGCTCTCCGGGATAGGGAGTGCTTTCCGGGCTGAATATGACCCTTATATTTGTTGCGCAAATTCCCTCGCAGGAAAGGTAGACCACACACAAAGGATCCTTTCATTCTACCATATACCAGACACGGCCCTTGGTATAGATCACCACGGCGGAAACTAGCGCCTGTGGCCATTTCGGGCAGGTACAAGCAAGCGCGATCCGTCCGGCTCCACGTTGACACCGGGGAAGAACGGGGTTGCTGAGTTAAGAATTTGGGAAATACTGGAGTGCGAAATCCATGGATTGCAATGTGAGCTTGACTTCATTCCACAAGTTGGTGTCATGGCTGTTCGGTCAACCCCCACATCAAGTAGTTTCGCCACTTCGGGTCTGCCACCAGAAGTCTATGGTTACCGTGTTGTGTGTGTCAAGGAATCGGGATCCAAAGCCAATAAGTGTCGCGGATGCGACGATACTCACGCCGAAGGATCTGTTAAGTAGGAGATCTTCCGATCAATTGACCTCAGCCTTCCTTGTCGCCCTACGGCCCGCATATACTTTCTAAACAGGGAATCCTGTGCCTGCGCAAGCTGAATGTGGGGATGACGAATCCGGAATGATGAAGAGACAGGATACATCGCTCCACTTCATTTCCTTCAGCTGTCCCCGGTTCCGAAGACACCAAGTGGGCCGGTCTCGGTGGGCATAGGAACGGGGTACCCCTCGATAGCCACTCGACACGGTGCCCGTGGGGTTCCCCAGAAAATGAAAACCCCATGTAGTTGCATAGCGAGATGAATGTGGTATTCTGTGTATATACAACACCAAGGTCCAGACGAAAAAAAATATATACCGAACAGCCTTCAACACGCTGAGAATATCTACAAAAGTCCAACTTCGGAAATGAGCGCCCAGCACCAGGCTTAATATTTCCGTTTCTTTTCATTACTGAACCTCCAAACAAAACAAAATGGACTTGGAAACAGACACGACCCTCAAGCCAACTGATCAAAGCATCCAGGATGCACACGACCTCGCGGCCTTTGGCCATGACCAGATCCTTGACCGCAAGTTCAACATCTGGAGTATGCTCGCCCTTGCCTTTTGCGTGCTGGGAACATGGTCCACTTTTGCACAAGATCTGTCCGACGGCCTCATCAACGGCGGTCCAATTTCTATTCTATGGGGTCTGGCTTTGGTGACATTCTGCAACACCTGCGTTGCCATCTCCCTGGGAGAAATCTGCAGTAGTATGCCAACGGCATTAGGCCAGGCGTATTGGATATACCGTCTGTGGGACTCGCGTTGGGGACGCTTTGTTTCCTACATCTGTGCCTGGATCAATGTCTTTGGCTGGTGGACGCTCGCTGCCTCGCAGGTGGCGTTCATGACGAATTTCATTCTGGGGATGAAAGTCATGTTTGATGTCGAATGGACCGGAGCACAGCAGGGATGGCTGGAGTTTTGCGTTTATCTCGGAGCGGTATTCATCCTGACACTGATCAATGTCGTCGGATGCCGGAGAGAGAAGTTCCTGCCGTGGCTGAACAACTTTGTGGGCGTGTGGTTCTTTGGTTTGTTCTTTGTGTTTTCTCTGGCACTGCTCATTTCTGTCGGTGTCAGAACTGGCCTCTCGTTCCAACCTCCTTCCTTTGTGTTCGGACAGTGGGTGAATCAGACGAGGTGGCCGGATGGGGTCGTGTGGTTTATTGGTCTTGTGCAGGCCGCCTATGGGTTGACTGCCTTCGACGCTGTGATCCACCTGGTGGAGGAAATCCCTGCGCCGCGGAAAAATGCCCCCAAGGTCATCTATTTGGCCGTCCTCTCCGGCGCCACCAGTGGCTTTATTCTGATGATGGTGTGCCTGTTCTGCATTCAGCGAGTCAAGAAAGTGATCGATGCCCCGAGCGGACTGCCATTTATGGAGCTCGTTCAAGACACCGTGGGTCAGAATGGGGGTGTTGTGTTGATTGCGCTGTTCATCCTCAACGGCCTCGGCCAAGGCGTCAGTATCGTGACGACCGCATCCCGCCTCACCTGGGGCTTTGCGCGCGATGGCGGCTTGCCGTTCAGCCTATATTTGTCCCACGTCAGTTCAGAGTGGAAGGCGCCTGTCCGCGCATTGTGGTTCCAGGGCGTTCTGATTGCCTTGGTGGGAGTGTTGTTTCTTTTTGCCGAGACCGTCCTGAACGCTATACTGAGCGTGAGCACTATTGCTCTCACAATTTCTTACGGCATACCCATTTTCACCGTTCTGATGGTGGGACGCGATAAACTACCGCCCGGGGGCCAGTTTCACCTTGGAAAGCTGGGGACCCCCGCGAATTGGGTCAGTGTCGTCTATTGCTGCGTGACGACGGTCTTCTTTTTCTTTCCCAGCTCTCCAAATCCTTCGGGCTCTGGCATGAATTATGCCATTGCTGTTTTTGGTGTCATGCTTTCGATTGCGCTGTCTTTCTGGTTTATTCAGGGCAGTCGCACTTATCTGAATACTGAAGAGTCGATGGCACAGGTCATCCAGGCTCAGGGAGTGAGAAGTGAGCCACCGCCTCCGGAGCCGAAAAAAGATGACAGATGAAGTGCTGTTATGTGTCTTTTGTGGCATGGTTATAGAATTGGTGCGATGATATGAGAGTGAGTTGGCAGTGCAAGCCTGTGGGATATGGTTGTTGTCGATTGGGATATAGAACGGTAGAAAGATGGATTCGACGATTGAGAAAATGATTTCCTTATCTTTCACCTTATTCTTATTTTGTAGTCAGTTTGTAGTCTTCAAAATATATAAGGTGTTTTTGTATTTCCATCTCAAAATGCGCAATCATCTAGCAATGAATCAACTCCAAGTCCAGCGTGCCCCAACTTCAAAGCTTTGACTTCATGTTGACATGCACGGCCTTGATGCTAGAATATGCATCCAACCCAGCCTCGCCCAGCTCGCGACCAATGCCACTCTGCTTCACACCGCCAAACGGAATGCGCCAGTCGCTATCATTGCTCGAATTGACCCACACCATGCCCGCTTCAATTTTCTTCGCAACGCGATGGGCACGCGTGAGATTCGTTGTGAAGAGAGCGCTACCAAGCCCATAAGTGCTATCGTTGGCCATCTCGATAGCATCCTCCTCGGTACTGAACCGAGCAATGACCACGAACGGACCGAAGACTTCTTCCTGATAGATGCGCATCTTCGGCGACACGTTCGTGAAAACCGTCGGCTCAACAAAGAACCCCTTGTCATCGCCCACACCCGTAAAGGGCTTCCCGCCAACCTCAAGCGTGGCCTTTTCAGATTTGCCCACATCGACGAACGACATAATCCGGTCATATTGAGCCTGGGTCACCTGCGGGCCCTGGAACGTGCTCTCGTCGAACGGATCTCCGACCTTGGACACATTCTTGACCTGCGCCTTAAAGGCCTCGAGGAACCGGTCGTAGATCTCGTCCTGCACCAGGATCCGCGACGTGGCCGTGCAGATCTGGCCCTGGTTGTACATGATCCCGATATGGGCCCACTCGACTGCCTGCTCGAGGTCGGCGTCGTTGAAGACAATCAGAGGGCTCTTGCCACCGGTTTCCAGAGTGATGTTCTTCAGGTTCCCGCTGGCCATCTTCATGATGTGTTTCGCGGTGGCTGTGCTGCCTGTGAATGCGATCTTGTCGACATCCATGTGCGATGCCAGAGCTGCTCCGGCTATGGCACCGTGGCCGTTAACGATATTCACCACGCCGGGAGGGAAGCCGGCTTTGGCGATTAGATTGGCTAGGAACAGGATTGAAAGAGGGGTCTGTTCGGCGGGTTTGAGCACCACGGTGTTCCCGCAGGCCAGTGCAGGGCCTAGTTTCCAGGCGGCCATTGCAAGGGGGAAATTCCATCTACAAGGTATCAGTCATGGTGGGCCAGATCACCCCGAACTCTTAAGAATGAAGAGAGAAAACAGTGCACTCACGGAATAATCTGCCCACACACCCCAACCGGCTCGCGCACAGTATACGCAAATTTGTCCGGGGTGGTGTCAATTACCCGCCCAAACACCTTATCAGCAAAGCCACCATAATACCGAATGGTTTCGGCGGCCTCGGTCATATCGTCGTTCAGCGAGACGCTGTATGGCTTGCCATTATCGCAAGTCTCGATTGTCGCCAGGGTCTCTCGGTTTTCCTCAATGAGCTGGCTCAGCCGGCTCATCAACTTGCCGCGATCAGAGGCCGGCAGGTCGCGCCAGCTGGGATCGTTCAAGGCCGCACGAGCTGCTTTGACGGCGTCGTCGACATCCTGGGCTGATGCAGCATGCACGGAAGTGATCTCTTTAGCGGTTCTGCAGGTTCAGAATAGGTGGGTTAGCACAAAACCTCCAGTGACTATCGGGTACTCTCCGTGTTGACTTACGCTGGGTTGATACTAGCAATCTTGTCGCCATCCGAGGACTTCACCCATTGATTGTTGATAAACAAGCCCGTCGGCTGAGTCCAAGTACGACCATTAGGAGCCGTAAGCTGCACTGACACGTCCGACATAATGTTTGAAACGAAAAACAATGTCAATTTTTCTCTCGAACAAAATGTAAGTGCATCGTTGAAGATGATTGCAGACAGTTCTTAAGTCCCTACAAGCTCCCTCAGCCGTATCAGCAACAATACCTCTCTGTCTCGGCTGTACATGCCCATTTTAGGAATAGAGCAGAGAGACCCGGGTTGCCATCTGGTCCTCCTTGAAACAGATCCACATGGCAGGCCCACCGTGTATAGTTCAGATAAACGCGGAGGTGGAGTCGACTCGGTCTTCGGACGCGGGCATCAATCACGGCGGCTCGCCCTAGCGCTATGCCTAAACAGGCAACTCTAGCCTATCTTCAAGATGTGCTCGGTCGTATTCCACGAGAGGGTTTGTGATGGATAGGTGGCGTTCAAAGTAATGGAAGATACTACTTTGCTCTCATGCATTTTTTTCAAACAATAGAAACTGGAATGAATGTACACGCTGAGTATTGAATCTTGAATCTTGACAGTTAGACTGACATGTCACGTGCCATGCAAGAATAAGCTTGAATTAACGCTACATCAACGTAGTAAGTTAGAGATAAGACAAGTCCTTGTTTGTCCATGACGGATTCATGTGGCAATGCAGTAGAATAATGACAACAGTGCATATGCTGTGGTCTGCCATCCCCGCACAGCATAGCTCGATTGACTGGATAGTGTTCCTGCAAGGCATTTACGAAATATTGCAAAGACTCACAATAAATCTAACATACAAAGTACGTAAAGAATATGATTTCTCCAAGGGTTACCTAAATAGAGAAACGAGGTGAGAGCCCACAGGTCGGGAAGAGTCGCGAGACAATCGCGAATGTTGTATAGAGCACCCGAGCTTCCCGACACGGAAAGTCCATGCGAACACAATCGATCTGATACCAACGAGACCACAATATATAAAGGGCATCGAAATAATGAGGATGGGATCGGTTGAATCTCCAAAGTATTCCAAGCTACTGTCTTGATTCCTTTTTTCTAATCTTTCTTTATCGTTCATCATATATCGTCACCATGGCGTCTGCCCCCGATACCACATCGATCCCGGGTTACACAATCTTCCGGGAGGGAGACTATGACAGTGTAGCAGCAGCGGCATTTCTTCCACAAGGCACACCGCACCCACTAGGTATGACCTCAGACAAGACACCAACTCAACGCTTGAAACCCACTAACACATCCCAGACCAGTTGTCCATCACAGAGATCCCAGCGGCAGCCAAGCTGATTCGCGAATACGCCAGCCCCCGAACAATCAAGTTCAACTGCCTCACACTCCGTGAGCCGCGCAAGGCCGAATATGCCGCCTTCCGACAGGGCAAAACGCCCATCCCAGACCGACGAGCCTTCGCCATCATTCTGGAGCGCGAAACGGGCCAGGTCGCCGAGGTAGTTGCCAACCTGAGCAAGGCCACCGTCGAAAGCTGGAAGGAAGTGCACGAGGTAATGCCGACACTTACACTCGAAGACCTCGACGTGATGGAGCGCATTGCGCGCAAGGACACGCGTGTGATCCGGGCATGCAAAGAGCTGGGAATCAGCGACATGTCGAAAGTGTTCCTGGATGCATGGGCCATTGGGGTCGACGAGCGCTGGGGCTTTGAGCGGCGGCTGCAGCAAGGTCTGGCGTACTACCGCAGCTCGGAGTTCGATAACCAGTATGCGCACCCGCTGGATTTCACTGTTGTTGCCGATACCGAGACGGAGGAGGTGCTGAGTGTTGATGTACGCTATGTGAATGGTGAACGCACGGCTGTTCCTCTCAAGGAGCACAACTATTTGCCTGAATTCATCAGCGATAAGTACAACCATGATCGTCTGAAACCTATCGATATCACTCAGCCACAGGGAGTGTCGTTCCGCGTGCGCGGGAACGAGCTGTCGTGGGCCGGGTACAAGATGCATATTGGTTTCAACTACCGCGAAGGTATTGTCATCTCGGACGTCCGGGCTCACGACATGTACGAGGACCGCGAACGGACCCTCTTCAACCGAATCAGCATCGTCGAAATGGTCGTGCCCTACGGCTGTCCCGAGGAGCCGCACCACAAGAAACACGCCTTCGACGTGGGTGAATACGGCACGGGACTGATGACGAACTCGCTCAAGCTGGGCTGCGACTGCAAGGGGGCAATCCACTACATGGACGGGGTGATGGCGACCGGCAAGGGCGAGGCGGCGGTGATCAAGAACGCGATCTGCATCCACGAAGAGGACAACGGGCTGCTGTACAAACACACAGATTACCGCGACGGCACGGTGATTTCGGCGCGCGACCGCAAGCTCATCATCTCGCAGATCATCACGGCCGCGAACTACGAGTATGGCTTCTACCACACGTTCACGCTGGACGGCACCTACAAGCTGGAGATCAAACTCACCGGCATGCTCAACACCTACTGCATGCACCCCACCGAGCAAGCCGCGCCCTACGGCACAGAAGTGGCGCCGCAAATCACCGCGCACAACCACCAGCATCTCTTCTCCCTGCGGATAGACCCCGAGATCGACGGCAGCAACAACTCCGTGATCCAAAGCGACGCCGTCGCCTCCGAGCACGCCGTCGGTTCCCCACAGAATCCATACGGCAACGCCTTCTACAGCAAGAAAACACCGCTGCGCACCGCACTCGAAGGCGCCGCCGACTACTGCTACGAAACCAACCGGTCATGGGACATCGTGAACACAAACCGCGTCAACAGCATCGCCAAGAAACCCATCGGCTTCAAGATCCTCAACACCTCGTGCCCGCCCCTGCTCGCCAAACCCGGCAGCGTGGTCTACAAGCGGGCCGCGTTTGCACGCAAGCCGTTATGGGTCGTGCCCTACAAGGACTACGAGCTATTCCCCGCCGGCGACTACGTCTGCCAGTCGACAGGCGCCGAAAACCACCCGCACAACCAGACCGTGCTGGACTGGGCGCAGCGCGACGAGAATATCGAGAACACCGATATCGTCTGCTACCTGCAGTTTGGACTGACACATTTCCCGCGCACGGAGGATTTCCCGATCATGCCGGCTGAGCCGGTCAGTATTATGCTGCGGGCGTCGAATTTCTTCCAGAAGAATCCGGCGCTATGGGTGCCGCCGTCGGCGGTTTGTGTGGATACGATGTCGACGAGCGCGTTTCCGTCTTCTTGTTGTGCGGGCGGCAATGCCTCCGCGAACAACTCCAGGCTGTAAGTCGTTGTTGGGAAGAACTGGGGTATTGTAAAAAATTAGGTCTGTTATGGGTTGGATGAATGGACATACCCAGGTGTTCTGTAGATAGCCTCATGTTGGTTGTTGTCTTGAAAAATTATAAATATTTTTGCATCACTTCCTCATACTGAATCTAGTTCAAGAAACAAAAATTAGTAGTAAACAGAGCAAATTGAATCACCAAAATATAAATGCGCTGGGTATCAACGGAACAGACTCTCCAAGAACAATAGAGCAGCATACACATCGTTCAACAAATACAAAATACATGCGAGAACCAAAAGACAGAAATTTCATGCCCTACGATCCACCCATCTTCTTCTCATGAGTCAATTCATGCTCTCCCTCCACAGATCCCGTGCCAGTCAAGAAAAATTCCAGCTCACTGGGCCCGCCTTGAGAGCGTTCATTCTCCGTCAGCTGC
This sequence comes from Penicillium alfredii, assembly GCF_028826965.1. Lineage (NCBI taxonomy): Eukaryota > Fungi > Ascomycota > Eurotiomycetes > Eurotiales > Aspergillaceae > Penicillium > Penicillium alfredii. The sequence goes on from NW_026622709.1 coordinate 558,343, forward strand.
TCCAGCAGACCCAGAAACGGGTCTTTTTCCAAACCCCCAGTCTCGCTACCCGCGGTATGCGAGGTGCTAGATTGCGAATGGGCACCTGGGGTCAAGGCAGCTGTGCCGCCAGCGCCGGGTTGTGCAGCTCCACCCATGCCGGCGTGGACAGAGTCGAAGGGAAACGTGGCGTATTGCGGGTTGGAGGGTGGAGTTGGGGCTAGGTTCAGTGCTGGGTCGGAGAGGAAGACTGAAGGGGAGAGGCCGAAAGCGGAGGGGGAAAAGGCGCTTGGGAGAGCGAGGTTGCTGTTTTTTGTGGCTGTGGTTCCAGAAGGACCTGGGGACAGTTCTGTTCCGCTGGGCATAGGGAATATTGTGGACATGGAGGGCGAAGACTGCGGTTGGTGGGCTTGTGGATGGAAATGCAGGGTTGGGGAGAAGGGATTAGGCGCTGTATTTGTTCCCATTTGAGATTGAGAACCTCGACGGCCCACTTCGTGACCTTGCATGGATGACAAGGGAGTGGGCGGTGCTGCTCGTGAGGTAGAATAGAAGCCAGATGGGTTCTGGAATGAGGGCGTAGGAATTGATTGCTGATAGTAGTGATCTTGCTGGTCCCCAAAATTCGCCATACTATTGCCTGATCAGTGAAAATCCAGAATATAAAACACCGGTTGTTGCGCATAGGGAAAAAGAAAGATTACCTTGATACTGTTTCTTCCCCCATATCAACCAGTTGAATGTGGGATCCATCGACCGTCAGTCCTGGATACCTGTCAAGGAAATCCTCGAGGTGAAACACAGGAGAGAAGCGAATAGGACTGCTGGCAAGGTTGTGCACCAACTCCGAATGACAAGTATAGATGGCTTGGAGCAATTCTCGCTGATGCTGAAGCCCTGTCCACGCATTGCGCAACCAGGCCAGCTGTTGCATGCCACGAGTGAGAAACTCGTCACTCGACGAAAACACTTCGCCCTCCCGGCCTTTGTAATGTACGCCATGCACATGGACTGTGCCAGCAGTGCACACACAGTAACCCACAAATGCAGGCCACTCAATCAGCGGGGAGCTACGACCGAGCTCGACGAGTTCGGCAATGGCATTCGAGTGCGAAAAGCAAAGATTAGTCGCCTCGATTTGCCATGACTGGTGCTGTCCTGTACCCCGCAGCTCGACGAGGTCAATCGGGAGGAATGGGCGGTAAATTAGGCAGTGCACAAGATGGTATATCAACTTGCTCAGCAGAAGTGTAGTGCTTTCTGGATGCCCAAATAAGGCCTCTATAGAGGTAAAAACATCTTGCGTGCCGGCAGCCCAGATATCCAACTCCTGTCGGATCTTGGAAAGATTCGAGAGCGCATGCCACGGGAAGTGTGAGTCGCCCTTGACGCCCCCGGCGGCCAGATAGCGATTGGTGACACCAAGGATACGTGTAATGTCAATGAGCAGAGATGCAGTGCTCGGGGATTTTCGGCGCGAATCGGCAGAGTATTGAATGTTTGGCCCCATATGGAAAAGCTCTCCTTCAATATTGAGGCCGGCCGTGTGGGGAGCCCAGGATGGAAGGCGCAGGACAATGGAGTGGTCTGAGATAAGACAGGGACGCCATGATCCACAGTTGATAAATCTGTCCATAAGGTATGCCATCCAAAAGAGGCGTCGTTGCATCTCGCGCTCGGAAGGCGAGAGGTTGACCTTGGATGGCACCTCGCGGTAAAGGCCAAGGGCAACCACCATAGCGACACAATTTGCTAGTAATAATTAGCGGTGGGTCAGAGGGCGCAGAGATGCAACATACAAAATGTCATATAGGCTTTCTTCCCCAGGCCGTAAGCGAAGAAAGCCTGGGAAAGCAATAGCAGAGTCTGCAGACCCTCCACGGTAGGGTTGTCCACGTCGACCATGCGACGAGCCTGGAATGCCGCATCCAGTCCCATGCGCAGGGACTGGTCAGATTGACTTGGTACATTCATATACCTACCGCCGTCAGTGATATGATTCATAGAGAGGAAACAATAATATCACTTAAGATACCTTGTTGTCAGTGCAAAAATGGCCATTGACAAACACGCCGGCAATTGGCCCAACTGATAGTTCTGCCGCGTCGTCGCCTCGTCAAGAATAAAAAAAGGTTTGCCATGCAACCGCGCAAAGTAGGCATCAAGCAGGGCATTGGACAAACCCCCATTCTGTGGTGGACTCGGCTGCAAGCCCGGCGACGAGCCGTGGCCGGTCGGCCTGGCGAATTGCGGCGCATGCTGAGGCAAGGAAGCTGATTGAGCAGGCTGGGGGTCGGTGGGGGTATATAAATTGAACGAGGATGCGTCGATGGTATTGCGCCGGGCAATGGTATAGTTCGGGGGCTCGTCGGGTTTAGGGCCAGGTGAGGTAGGGGAGATGGAGTTAGTATCATCCTGGAGCCGTTTTTCCAGTCCATCGACTCGTTTCAAAAGGGCTTCCAGTACATCGGTCTTGGGGCCACGCTTTTTGGGAATGGCATCTGGGGATGAGGACGTCAGACCTCGCAGATCGGCATGTTGCCCACGCGGAGGGACCCACCGTAGACACAGGGACATTGGAACACCTTGCATGCCTCGCAGCTTGGTCGCAAGCGATTGCATTTGATCTGAGAATGAATCTTGAGTCTTATGCTTGCTGTTGGTCGAGGGTGACCGACCTTTCTTTTGCGACAGGATTTGCAGTTCATCGACTCGCGCGGCTCGGTGGCTACACGGCGGGGCGTGAGACGGTCGATGCTGACCTGGGGGCGAGACATGGCGGATACATGGACAGTGACGGGAAGGTGGAAGGCGAGGAACAAGGAGAAGGAGAGGAAAAGAAAGAAGAAGCCAAAAGAACAAGCGTCTAAGCCCAAAGCAGTTAATCAGGAGTTGTGGGGAAAAGGAAGAAAATGCGGAGAAGTGGGATTTCCCCTTTCTTTCTTCCCGCTATTATTCTTTTTTGTTCTTTATTATTTTATTCGTTTATTTCCAATTAGCTCTACTCTTGAATCATGCTGATCCCTCTGAACCCTTGACTTGCATAGTCTGCAGCATCGGGGCATTTGCCTGTTTCCCTCTTGCGCCGGTTAGGGCTTCGACGCCAACATCCGAACAACCCGGGCCGCGCAGCGTGGTCACAGCACATGCGTCTCTAGATTGGGCATAGAATGTTGCCTCTTCCATGTTTTCTCTCTTGCAGACTGCCAAAATTCCCGCTTTCCCGGTTGTTGACTATACCCCGGATCATGGGCAACAAAGAAAACAAAGGATGCCAAACATGCAAAACTACCCCCACGGACCCAAGGATGTGGTCGCACGAAATGAAAGGGGCTTCTGAAGAGCCGAGGCCTGTATTTACTTGCGATCAACGACATTAGCCACTGCTTTGGATACGGCACAGCTTCACCCCCGGCCGTTTGGTCCCTGGTCGATGCTCGGCCGTGTAGCAGCAATACTAGCAGGACTTTATTGTCCAGGTGGGAGAGAACAAGACTGCGCCGAGGTCTGGTGGTGTTCCTGCAGAAATGCTCCATCCCTCGGGCGCCAACAAGCATTTATCCAAGCGAGATGCCGGACATCGAGATATCGATGGATATTCTAGAGAACAAATAGCCGAACTACTAAGTAAGAGGAAGCTAATGACAACCTTGGAAGTATACATTCAGTATCTCTATTTACTTACAACCTCCCCCTCCGCACAAAATCAGCCATCTCCTTCGCCCGCGCCGTCTGCATCCTCTCCAGTCCCTCAACCACACCCCCACGATCATTAACCGGCCGCTCCTGACTCACTTTAAAGCGGCCCTCAATACGCACAATCTCAATCCGCATACCGACAATATTCTTCAACAGAACCGCAATATATCCAGCCGGCGCATCGGCAATCTTCCACGGCGCAGGCGCGGACTCAGACGAACGGCCGCTCTGTTGCTGTCCCTGTTGCTGGCTCTTTTTCTTTGACTGGTTCTCTTCCGTAGTATTCTCATCAAACCCCATAACCCCCACCTCACCCAACCGCGCCAGATCAGAGATCTGTCCCCGCAGAAACGCGGCCGTCGCCTCTTCCTTGCTATCATGGTAAATTGTCGCGCGCCCGTAGACCTGCACGGCGGCATAGTTCCACGTCGGGGCGACTTTGCCCGTGGCGGGCTTGGATTCGGTGTAGAAGTGTGGGGTGATGTAGTGGTCGATGGGGCTGGTAAAGACGATGAGGACGTCGTCGGGGAGTGTATATTCTTTTATAGTGTTGCTTGTAGCTGAAGCTGGAGTCTCACTGCTGGTGGTGGTGGTAACAGCCTCGACTATGGCTTGGCTTTGCGGGTTTTGGCGGGCAATGTGGCCACGCAGAACCCCCAGAGCGGGTCTATTCTCTGTCCCATGTGCCGTCTCCGTGTCCTCGCTGTCCAGCACCCAGGGGATGTGGCTGCATTGCAGTGTCGGGTGGTTCTCCGAGGGAATGGACGTGGTGAGCACGCCGAGGGGGTGGGCGTGGATGAAGGCGTGGAGGGTGGGGAGGTCACGCACGGCGTGGTCGGGGCGGAGATGCATTGTATCTAAATATATCAATCGCTTCAAAAGAAAAGGAACGAAAGAAAGAAAGAAAGAAAACGAGGAAATGTCAAGTGAATTGACAGCTGGTTAAAGCAGTGAGGGGTTGACCCCGGATTCCGCGATAAGACGCTTATCATCTACGAGGGGAAAAATATAGAGCCCGCAGTTCAAGAATATAGAGGATCTATTGCATTCAATGCCATGGTATAACTCCAACAATAACACCTAGAACAGTGGGCGTCCCGACGCCATGCGCACAAAGTCGAACGGCACATTCTGCCCGACGAGCAGCCGCAGCGTCTCAACTGTAGTCCAGGCACTGACATCCTCGAACCCGTACGCCGTCCACCCGGCACTAGTCGCGACACCGAGCGGATCACCCTTGCGAGGCCCGCTGGTCAGATCCAGGTAGACCTTTCCGCGGGTTGAGGGCGGCGACGAGCGGCCGTTGGCGCGGTAGTGGCGCAAAAGCGGCTGGACAAGCAGCGATTTTTCAGGCGGAAGTACCGAGACAATCACAAAGGGCTGCTCGACAAGTTTGACGGATTGGATGGAAGTGAATGGCTCCAGACCGGCGGCTAGCGGGCCCGTGGCTTTGAACCCGACCGTGTAGATCGCGCCAACGCCCAAACTGCGCAGCGCGAAGATCGCTGCCGAGGCGTCGGTTTCGGACCCAGCAAGGATGATTGCTGCTCGGCCGTGATAGGCTGACGGCACGTACTCGCGCGTCAGAGTTGCTCGGATCCCTTTCCACGCAGCGTTCTCTCCAATGAACCGGGTGTTCCCGTTCGTCGGATTGTCACCCGGCGCGGCCATGGCGATGGTATCCACCAGCCCAATGGCGCGGGCGGCATCGCTCACAACAGGGATATAACCAACTGTACTAGCCACGGGCGGGTTAAGAGAAGCACCGCCAAAATGTGGCTGCATAACCACCGACTCCATGGACCCCTTGGGCCCGCGGTCAACGGAGGAAAAGATATGCGGCAAGCCCAGTTCGTTGAGACACTTCTCCATGAACATAGAATGCGGTGTGGACCGGAACGACCCAATTGCATATAAATCGCGTTTGGGCAACTGGCCCATGATGTGCAAAGCCTCATTAATCTCAGCCGCAGTTAGCTGGCCGGGTGCCGCGATCATCGGGAGAAGAGGATGAGTGATGGGAGAAAACACCGCGTTGAGGGCCCGCGACAGCTGTCCCACCTGGCCCATATTGACGGCCGACAGCAACGGACCGGGACCGCGGTTTTTGATAGTGGATCGGAAGTACTCCAGCTCGTAGTTTTCCTCGGGCGTTTGCACCATGGCGATCATCTTCACGATGTCAGCGTACTTGGCACTCTCGGTGAAGATGCGCTGCGCCTCGGGGGATGTCCATTTCCACGTTCCCGAGAAATTGTGGAATGCCGACAATATGATGCTGTGGCCTTTGACCTCGGCCAGCCGCCGCCGGATGTCCTCGGGCAGCCACAGCTCTACATCAATGTACTCGACCCCCCATTGAATAGCGCGGCGCAGGTACTTGTAGAACAGGCTCGGGTCATCCATGGGGAATTTCCCATTTTCCTTGGTACATCGCGTCGTGAAAATAATCGGCAGCTCGGTATGTTGCCGCAACAGCATCAGCTGCTGGCCCACATACTTCAGACTGGGCACGGGGCTGGCGGGGGTTGCATCCAGCCCAGGCTCAACGAGTAGGTCCACGCGGATCTCCACGGCGTCCGACCCGACAGACAGAATATCCAAGTTCGGGAGTGCGGCATGCACATCCGGGAATGTGGTCGAGATGAAGTTGGTGCGGGTTTTCGTGCGAAGATCCTCGTGCGGTCTTGTTTGGCCAAGAATAAGGGACAGAAACCGGGCGAGGTCCCGTCTGAGGAAAGGAGTGCGCGAGTATAGGAACTCGTAGTCGCAGCTTTCAGTAAGCCGGTCGTCTGGCGCAGACCCATCCTCCACACAGTGCGTGTTGATAATAACCAGAGCCGATCTGTCGCATCCGTGAAGGCCTTGTTCTAGCTGATGCGCCAGAACCCCAGCTACGGTCGGATCGTTCGCGCGCGCAAGGGTCGCTGGCGACGTCTCTGTTGTCCATGATTTTCCCAGTACCTCCGCGACCATGTGCACAATATGCTCCTGGTTCGACCCGAACACGATCACGATACTCCCTGTCGGAGCCTCGGAAGCTGTCACCGCTTCTCGAGCCTCCGCAGGAACGGTGGTAGAAGCTATTGTGGCGATACTGGGTGCGGGGGCAGCATCCTTGGGAATGACGGAATCCTGGCCCTTGGGCTCTGTCGCAGAGATCGGGTCGTCAAGCAGCGGCGTCGCCATGGGCTGCGGAAGAGCTGTGGGAATCATCGCATAGCAGACCGAGGCGTTTTCATAGCTGAACCGGAAGGCAACGACGCTCGGGGTTTAAGAAGAGAAGAGAACAAATAAGCGGGAAATAAAAAATGAATTGAAGAAGAACCACCCGGGAGATTCCCCACAGGTCAAAAGAAGCGGGATATCAAGGAAACCAAAATCCGGGGATCAACGAAGCTGGGGATAGTCGGGGGAGCGCACGAATCGAATCAGGGACTTTGGTCACTTGCATGCGAGGCCAATGTAGACTTTTAAGTCTTAAGTCTCAGGCAACAACAGCGATCGTGCGGCATTGGAGACGCTGGAAGAACTTGAGCGGCGGTTTCCCTCCAATGCGCGCGCCGCGGATCCATCGCGGGGGAAAACTGCGCGTTGCATTTCTCCGCCAATCACCGGCCGCGGTTGTATAGATCGGCGAGAGACTGTATGGCATGGCATCCGGATATATTTTGGCATAAGAAATATGGAATCTATATTGGAGTCGAATGCAGAGGGTGAGATGTATACAAGAGAGGAGCATACAATTCACCCATACATCAAATAATGTTTCTGTCGTGAGATGCGTGGCAAAGTCATATTATGTGACAAGGCAAGGTTGCAAAACAAAATGGCCATGGTGGGACATCGAATACAAGTCAGAAACCAGAATTCCACCCAACAAGTGTATGTCACAGGAAGAAACGAGAGAAAAATACCAGCCAAATCACGGAGGGGTATTGGGGAATGACAAGATTCAGAAACACAGCTGGAAGAGATTTGCCCAGATGAAAGATAACAAGGAAAAAAAGAAAAAGCTTCAGAGCAGGTGTAGATCCGGTAAATGAAGCCATATCACAGCCGAAAGTGCACTTTTTTGTTTCGTTCAACTCCGGCATCAAGCCGGCGAAACACTATGTACGGGGACGGGGGGACGCGTTCGAGGAATCGTCACGTCGACGCGAGGATTTTGAACCGGGGTTCGGGTGGAGTACATGATCCCGGAAGTAATGTACTCCACGCAAATACATGACAAGCGGAACGATATGTTCAGGAGAATGAAGCAAATACGCAACAGATATCACTCGACAGATGCAGAGCTCGTGAATGGTAGATGATGAAATGGCCATGAAGAGCAATGTGCAGACAGCCGCCACTGAGAAGGGCTCAGCATAGGAGGGGAGGTTGTAAGAAAAAAAAGATGTGGTTTTGGAAGTTCAGCCGGGCCAGCGGTCTGCCTTTCTGGTTTTGCATTGGCGTGCGTTGTCAATGGCCGCGATTGGTGGCATTCACGTACTGCCCTCCAGCGGGATATGTACAGATAAGACAGGTCGTTGCCACGAAAGGTGAGCACAAGGAGTGCTGGAATCGATAATTCAGGTGGGAGACGGGTTCATTTCGAGAAAGATATGCATGGATTGGCCCAGGTGGATAGATGATATTCGGACAGTTAACCAGGAATTCTCCCAAATTAGCTTGGCGGAGAAATCGCCAATCCGTTCATGAGCTTGGGTAACGGTTTCCTACGCGCATTATTGGCCGCCTTGGAGACTCGCGGAGCACCATGGATCATGCGGGGTTCTTTCATCAGGCTGGTGTCGAGTTTTGCCGGTGCTGAAGATAGATTGTTAGTGGAGAAAGGGACACCAAGAGCCTTCTTCCTGGACTTACCTCGTGTGACTACCCTGCTGTAATCGCCTGACAAATTTTGCTGACTGCGACTACTCGGGGCAAAGAATGAGGCGCTAGCAGTTCGCCAGAGATGGTTGGATGTGTCCGACAGGAAGTCGGTGGTCGACCGACCGGAGAAGATCGACGTCCGGCCGCGGTTACGCTTCGACAAAACAATCTCATCGAACAACGCCATCCTCGAGTCCTTGGCCTTGGGACTGGTTCTCTCGCGTTCACTGATGAACTCGTTGAACCCTGGGGAAATGTTAGCAACCTCCCAACACAGCCGACGACTGGAAAGACAAATCAAAGCTTACCTTGAGTCTGCTGCAAAATAGCAACGTACTCGGCGTGTTCATGCGGGAGACTCTTCAAGAACGCCTCCATGTTGAAGGTGTAGTACAGACCCGCTTTTCTCTTCTCGCTGTTGGTTGGCACGAGGTATTTCTTGTACGTATAAAGCAAGCTGGCAAAGCACCTGACGAACGCAGCGCGGATCTGGTCTGGATGGAAGGCTGCGTCGCACACCAGACAGACCTGGGACGCACAACGGTTGTGTACAATCAACTTGCATGCAGAGCACTTGTACATTCCTTCCTCAGCCCGTTCATCACAGATAGCACAGGTCAATTTCTCATCCCACGGCTGGACTTGGAAATAGTGTCCCTCGACCCAGCAAGTGCCCTCAGCGTTGTTGACTGGCTGGACCGTAGCTTGGGGAACGATCGTCGAGGCGGCGATGGTGGATTGCGCATACACGGAGGGCGCATAAGTGGAACCAGCACCATGGTCTGTGTTGAGGGTTGTCACCGACAAGTTGGGCGCATGGCCAAGGAACGGCGCACTGGGGCGGCGAGTGACCCCAAATGATGAACTCCTTCGCGATGCCGCGTCGAAATGACCGGAGCGCTTTTCACGCAGTGAGGCCTGCAACGCCATTCCGGAGTCATTCCGCGATGGTGGAGTAGGCGGAGGCGGGGGAAAGTGACCCGAGGTGGGCGAGCTCTCTCTCGGGGAGGGAGGAGACGCGCCGGCTCTCGATGTCGAGCTCGTGCCAGGCCGGTCGTGCCCTCTAGATGAATACCCACGGGAAGGAGTTTGCTCATGTCGGGCGTATGAAAAGACGTTGAAAACTGGGGCCTGGTAGGAGCCTGGGACAACAGCCGTCGAACCGAAAGCACTGGAATTGAGACCGACGTACTTGGCCAAATTGGTTGCGGGCGCTTTCGAAGAGAAGGTGGCCGCATTTTCTGTCACGAAGGAGTCCCACGGATATGTTTCGATTGCATGGGCAGGAGGGCCAGTTGGAACTCCGCAGCGGCTATGATGAGGGGCAGCCATCTGCAGAAGAGACAACAGCTTTCTGCGTTGGTGACGCGGGAGCGGAGTAGGACGGACGGTGCTTTCAATCATATCGGAGTCCAGATCCACCAGAACAAAGTCGTCCGTGGGCAGTTCCACCTTCTCATACCGACGCTCGATGCCCACGATGTACGGACAAGGCGCCTCAATCGCTTGAACCAGACGGGCAGGAAGAACCGGGATCAACACACCCGACCACGGGATAGGGAACAAGAGATCCACCAGGGCCCTCGTTGCGAGGTAGAGCATGGATGTGTGGGAAGAAAGAAAGATGATACGTGACTCCGTAATTGCGTACTGTGTCTAGTCAGCATAACTCTTAAAGATTCTGACCTGGAATGCTGACCTCGAAAAGAATGATGATGTTGGGGACCGACAATGTTCGGAACAAGGCATAAAGATCGGTCTAGAGAAATAATTAGTGAGAGTCAAGACGACGAACATAACTTGAAATCGAAGTTTTGAACGTACATTGCGAGAACCCGGCAGTTCATTGGGGGCTTCTTTCCGAGCGAATAGCCGCAACTCTCGGATGGCAAGTTCAACCTGGGTCTTGGAGGAAATCGGGCAGAAGGCTTCCGTGCACAGGTTCATAACATATCGCTCGAGTGGCTGCCACACTCCCATCCGCGGAGAACTGGGCGGTACACGCTGCACACTCCCCTCGGTCATAGGAACCACGATAGCCTTCAGCCATTCCTTCCAGAAGCTTGTCATCGTGCTCTCTCGACCAAGAATACCGTACGCACGTGGAATCCAAAACCCAGTGTCGCCGTCTGTGAGCCCCTCGATCTTCGAAGCTGCGCCGTGGCGGACGGGGCGCAATAGGTCGGTCATCAGCCCAATCTTTTCCTCCACGGTGCTGATCTCATCTTCGAGTTGTTCACGCGAGTCAGACCCCGAGGGAACGGTAGGTAGCTTCGCCAAGAGTTGAGAGAGCTTAGCCCGCTCAGAGGCCAACCTTTCACCCAAGCTCGCCGCTAATTCGCGCTCCTCATCGGTCATGTTGTCTTTCCGCCATTCCTCACAGCGTTGCTCCAGCTCGTCCGCCGCTTGTGGGTTGAGTGGGATCCAGATAATCACGCAGATGGCATGAAGTCTGGAGCCGTTGTCCGTCGTCATGGCGAATCCGTGCCAGGTAGAGCGCGGTCGCTGGTCCGAGGATACGATGTTGATATCATTTGGGAAAGCGAACATCGGAACGTAATCTGGGAAGTTTCCGCGCTGTTTCATCTCGTCCGCCATGCCTCGAGTGGGGTATCGGTCGAGGAGAACGGGCTCAAACCGCCGTTTCAATGGGTGCATCGTGGGAGAAATCTCGAGCGGTTGCGGAACGGGAATCACCGAGTTATAGTTACTGAGTCGTCGCGAAGTCCGCACGGAAGCTGATGAGCGCAGGCGTCGGTTAGCAAGACCTTCCAACAACGCCTCGGGGTGGCAAGGTTGAAACAACATCAATTCGGGGCCAATCTCACCTTGACGAGCAACGGACGGCTGTCTCTTCATACTATTCATATCCCGGAACGCCATGTGTCGGCGCACGCTCCCAATGCCCGATCTGAGAAGGTTGGACCCCGGCGAAGGCGACTCGTCGTTAACAATCTTCTGCGTGCGAACGCGAGAGCGTGGGCGAGAGTTGGATGTGATAGCCCCGGCGCTCAGACTCAAGTCCGTCAAGAAAGTGTCCCGCTCCGAAGCAAACTTAAACAACGCTTGGTCGAAATCGAAGTCGTCGGAGAACATGGCAGATGCCCGCAACGGAGACGACGCCCCCTTGACCGTCAAACTGCTGCGGTTGCTGCTCGCCCCGTTCGTTTTTTCGGAGTCCTTGGATACGGTGGAGAGTCGCTGATACGAGTTGCGTCGGCTGGCGCCAGTGAACAGCATCGAATTGGGCCGGGACACAGCGTCCGGCATGTGTTCCTCCTCTGCGTCGGCATCCTCCTGGATCGTGTCCGTGAAAGCCGGTCCGGGAGACGTGGCACCGTTGGCGCGATAGTCCTCCCCGAGTCGCTTGAAAGTATCCAAGATCTCCGACCCATCCACCCCAGCGATCCAGAAGTAGTCGGCGAGAGGGGCACCCTCCGTGGCGCCCGTCGATGGCATCGTGGCGAATCGCAATATACCGATTGCTCTGACGGGTCAATGTTCCACCTAGGTCTTGTCACCACATGGATTAGACTGCGATCTCCGACCGCAATCAATCAGGGGGGTGTGTGGGCTGTGGATGCTGCAGACGATAGCAACGAGACTTCCAAGCACATGCGGTTTGGCGAGAGAAACGCCGAGGTCGGTGAGGAAAAGGGCGAGCCTTGCACTAATTGCGAGAATGGGGGGGGAGAAAGAGCAGGGACTTGGGAGGGGAGGAGGGGTTTGGGAGTGAAGATCAATTTCGGGGGTGGGTTTTGGCGTGGTGGCGGAGGGAAAAGGAGAGGAAATGACGATTGTAGAAGCACACTTTCAATGCCACCTGAATATTGTGTTATGGGGCATTTTCTTTTTATTCTTTTTATTCCTCTTGTATTTTTGATTTTTACGATTTTCTTTTATTTTCGCCCAATTTTTTTTACTATTTCAATTTTCCTTTCTTTTTCTCAGGGGAGACCGGCTGGTTGCGTAGGCATGTAATGCAGTTACTGAGGTACTTTACGCTGTAGCTGCGCACACAGAGTTCCCCACTCTACATACATTCTCTTTTCTTTTATCTCTTTTATTTCCTTCTTTAATTTTCTCTCCCTGTCGAGTTCCAAGAGAAGGTCAAATAGCAGACTCAGGAACAATCTCTCCGACCCAACGCAATGCCACTGAGAAGACGGCGATCAGAGGACCCGTTGGCGGCACAAGAGTCTGACCCGGTCGGCGCCTGCAGCCATATGCCGCGTAACGGGGCTTTCTAGACCTCCGGGGTACACACACCCATCACTCGAGACTTCTCATCATGCAAAGATGCCAGGGAAATCAAAAGAATCTTTACATACGAGTATGCTCCCATACGGACGTTGACTACGGGATTCAGACTGCCCTCGGCTCCACTCTCCCAGGGCAGTACAAAACAACCGATGCCAATCTCAGGGCGATCTCGGTGGAGCATATCGTGCACTGTTGCTTGGCTCGCTAGGGGTCGCTCGTTGAAAATCAATGAACCGTTCGGACTTGCCGTGAAAAAAAGGGAGAAGCTCAGATGGCCGGTCCCAGGGGTCGGCAGCGATGATTCCATGGTTGAAGGCGTTCGCCTAGTCCACCGAGCACAGGAAAAAGGGAACAATCACCGATAATGAAGATCATATGTCTTTTCCCTCAGGGATCCTTCCAACGGCCCGGAATGTCAGAAAGGGAAGAAAGAGCCCTTTTTCTGCAGGTATTATCTGCTTATTGGGGGCGGAATTGCTGATGATCACTTTTTTCTTTTGACGTCGCAGTGTGAGACATGGCGGTCTTGGGAGTTGCTGACCGACTTCGTTTTTGTATGTGACAATGTCATTCTTGCCCTGCAGAAGCCCCTGATATTCGGGGCTTTTTGTCTCACTCTCTCGCTCAGGGGGCCGCAATAGCGTCGGACGCTACCGATGCCGGACTGATTGCCATACGATAAGACTGATGGTATTGCTCTGGACATATACATATCCTTGACTCTCGATGGGTCATGGCAATGCGTTCGCAAACCGCCATTGAGACTTTCCGTTCGATCGAAATCTACCATATTCTTTCTGGGGAGACAAACCTCGACTAAACTTTGCAGGTATACCAAGTCTTTGCTCGCGTCAGGAGTCGACCAAGTGGAGGCATTTTGCCTCCGGGGAGCCGATCTATACTGAAGTTGGCAGTGGAGCCCCGAGGATGAAAGACATTCACACAGTTGCTAAAAGAGAAAAGAGATGGGTTAGACGTGATCCCAGAGGCACTCAAAGCATGATTGTATAGCTATCTTTCATAGTTCGCCAAGTCAAACCCGGGTGAACAGCATAGAGTTCGTCCCAATGTTCTGGGACCTCCAGCTAACAAGACACCCTTCAAACCCACTCTATCTCGCCCGGGGATCTTCGGGTCCGTGTTCAGCCCGCCACACGCTAGTCCATGAGGATCCTACAAGTCGATCGCTCGGTTGCTGTATGCACCGGTAGCTTTTTTCGATCGCCTGCATTCCAGCTGCACAGTACTTAGGGCAAGGTTATCCTGACCTGCATCTTCCTCGTGTACTTACTGCTTTGAGAATTGCGAATAAGCGGTGGGAAAGTATTTGAACATCCAATTCTCCAATGTATCAATATCAATAGATCGAAGACTCTACGATGGTCTCGACCCTTCTTAGTCCCACTGCAGACTGAGCAAGTGCCCGAATCCTCATTGTGGAGGCTGTGTGAGGGTTGATCAAATATCGATAAAACATATAAAACATTTATGTCTTGTCATTTACTTTTTGTTTCTGTGTTGTTAAGCGAAACCAATATATGCACGGAAGCAACTACATATCTCCACGCCGCACAACCAGGGTGTTTTATCGAGTCCACCGTGTAATAACCCTGGTCAAGCATCAGCTGCATGGCCAAAGCCGCCGGCCGACTCCCATGCTGGTGGCGCCAGGGACTTGGTGCGTGGCTTGGCAGACTACCAGGATACCATGGAACCTTGCTGTAGGGCTGGAAGCTAGCACTACGGGAAAAGAAAATACAAGAAACATGGCTCATTATGGCATGGTATAGTACATCTTGCGACGGAATTGACCCAAGACAAGTAACTATATCCTGAGGGTACAGTATGAGCTACAATTCCTGTACCATACATTTCGCCCTTGCAGCCGGTCAACTATGGGAGTAGTCGTGGCCTTCATGCAACGAGGCGGCTACATGCACCGAAGACTCGGGTGGCATGCTGTTGTACAGCAGCGGGACCCATCGGGTCTCACACCGCGGTTTCAGCTGCGTTTCCGGCTCATCAAATTGCCCGTCGTCAAGAATCCCTTGTCTCCCATAGCGCCGCGCCATTCAATCGACAACTGGCCTAGGGTGGCGCGACCGTCCCGCCGGAGATCCTTTTGAAGCGTTTCAAGACCGTCGTGTCGACCCTCTTCTTGCTCCACCACGAACGCGACCTGTAGGACGTCGCGCGGGTTTAAGGTCGGGAGCGGCGCCGCCGACATATCTGGGCGCATGGTATCCCAATTGAGGGACTGGGATTTGAACGGTGGCTTGGGGTTCAATCGAGTTTGCTGCCGGGTGTACGTTAGTTGAGACCAGGGTTGGAAGGTGAATACGTAATATCCGCATTGTATCCATTGACAAGAATGTCGAGGGAAGGGAAATGTTTACCTTGACCACCACAGCGCCATCCCCGACGTTTTCCAGTTGCGCCTCCAGGGCGAACCGGAGCAGTCGCGTTTTCCCATACGGGCCAAGTGACTTGTTATTTACCTCCAATGGCGGAAGTTCTGACGCCTTTGTTCGCACACTGAGACACGGCTGCGCGACAAACTGATAGAGCTTGCGAAAGGTCCGGACCCGGCCACTGGCCGCTTGGGCATCCGGACTGACTCTCGTCTCGTTATAGCTGACACTGACAGCTAGAATATGATTCCCTTCCTCTTTGAGGTCAAATCGCACAATCTTCTGTAACGACTCGCCGATCTGGAGCCCATCGGACTGGGCCGAGTCGCCGGCCGGCTCAAGCTCGAGAGCTGCGACTGACGACGGGGTTTGCATTTCGGCGACGATTCGTACTGACGTGACGGCCCGCCCCGGCTCATCGGTTGGGATCTCATTGTTCGCGCTTAGTGTGCAGCCAAAGGTCTCTCCGACATAAACCGATCCGAATGCTGGGGGTAGTGTGAGCTATTCCCCGGGTGTCAGCCAAAAACATCTGGGTGAAGAGCGATGAAAATCCACTATTCACCCACCAGAGGAGTAAGAATGAATTGATCATCCGAGCCTGCAGACGGATAGCTTAAGGGGGCCTTGGTTGAGATCTTTGTGATGGCGGCGGGGAGGGGGTATTGATAAGACAGAGAAGGTCGTGAGAGGCTGGTGGGCGTCAGGAGAAGTCAAGCGGCTGGCCATCAAGGAAAGGCCGAGCTTACCGTAAAACTATCATACAAATATAGGGTCAGCATGCAAGATCTATTCTTTAAGTCCTATGTCACAACTGCATACCTTTGAGAGAAACCGCATGGGGTTCTTTCGGGGCATCGGCGCCCGATGGGGCCCGCGGGCGAGCCATGAAGAAAAGAAGGGGTCTCAAATAATCAAACCAAAAGCAAACTTATTGATTGTAGTCTTTTTGGGCATTGCAGCATGCTCGAGGCATGTTGACAGCAATGCGAAAGCACAGCGGCGGTTCGTCTCCAGGCTGATACCGATAGCTCCTCCAGGCAAACCACGCAAACCGAATAAACAATGCAAACAATGCCCTCTTGCAATTACGTCATTTATGGTAGCTTGAACACACCTACCTCACTGTTTCCTCTATGGCTGATGTGAAATAAGCTATCCTTCCAGAATATGTGCCTTGAAGTAAATGTGCTTCTTCTTTGATCCTCTCATTACTATGTCTATCATTACCGTCACACCCATCTCGTGCTAATGGTTAGAGCACTCGACGTCTACTTGCTTCATCAAGGTCAAAGTGTCAAAAAATAGCCTCCCAGGGTCAGATGCCAGTAGAAATTGCATACCGCAGGAAGGTTGAATGGATCCTCTTCTATAGGCTGCTTTGTATTTTGGTTATTCGTTGATTTATTCTCTGCCTTGACAGTCTCGATAAGCTCCCGTAGACAAACAGTGCAAACCTCCACGCTTCTCTTTGAGAGACACAGCTCTTCGATGGTGGCGACCATTGGTTTTTCCAGCATATGCCCTGGACGGCATTGCTGTTCGTTCATCGGCTTCCCCTGACAACATCAAGTCTATCAAGTCTTCATTCTGCTCAAAGTTGAATTCTCCACATTTTTGTGATGTCGAGATCGGCACGCGCAGACGTCACCAATAGCATCATATTGTACCTCGCATCGTCAAGCAGTCTTCATCATCCGTCATTGCTTCATTAGGTCGTTCATTTGAATACGAAATTTCACTCAACGGATCTTGGGTTAGATCACATCATGGGCCAGGCCATTCCTCCCACTGCTTCGGGCTCCGTCGCGCCCTGTGCATCGCGAGCCACGCGACAGGAACTCCGCAGCACTAACACTACTGGCCATGCGACGACGCCGATCAATCAGTCTCGAAAAAGAAAGGCGCAAAGTACGCCAACGTCAAAAAATGCCGAAGTCATTGATTTGACCAGCGATGAGCCTCCAAGCGCGGCCAAAAAGGCAAAACACCGACAGACCAAGCACACCAAGCAGCCAGATGCATACATTATCCCGGAGCAACGGGCTCGCAGGTTTCGCCACCATCCACCGCAAACTTACTTGGCCAGATTGGCCCGGGTGAGAACTCAGAGGTATGTTTCTCCGCAACTGATCATTTGGTTTATTTTCGTCGACTAATAGCTCAATCCAAACTGAGTAGAATGTTTATTGTGGGCCATACAGTGGGGGGAACGGAGGAGGTGCCGGAGATCTCATTTGACATCATTGGATCCACAGGTAACCTCTACAAAACAATCATTGGGAAGGTGCCGACCTGCGACTGTCCGGACTCACGGAAGGGCAACCAGTGTAAACATATCTGCTATGGTATGATCTTCTTCCCGTTCATCCCTATCAAAACCTACTATTTTTATTGTCGTGCTCTTGCTCATGGCATATCAAGTCCTTGTCCATGCTCTCAGGGCTCCAGGTCATCTCCAGTACCAACTGGCTTTCCTGTCCTCGGTAAGCCTTTCGAATACCCTAGTATCGCGAAGGCTTGGCCTCAGCAGCTCGAGTCTAACACGTTTGCGTTCAAACAGGAACTGCGTGAAATGTACGAGAAATCCTCACTCAGTCGCAACCAGGACATATCAACCGAAGACAATGGCGGTAACCGGAAGCCCATCGATGGCGAGTGTCCTATCTGCTTCATGGAATTCGAGGCCGACGAAGCCATCGTCTGGTGCAAAGCTGCCTGTGGAAACAACATTCACAAGACTTGCTTCTCGCAATGGGCAGCCAAGTCACCCACATGCGGCGTCCGCTGCGTTTATTGGTAAGTGTCCTGGTGTCATTTTACCAGTGCCGTCGCCATTACGCATCTCGAGACCGGTTTGAGCTAATCGACTCGTTTATAGCCGCGCAACCTGGAAGTTCGACAGCCCTACCCTCAATCTTGAATCGCTCCGAAATGCCGAATCTCCCAGCGAAGAAGGCTACATCAATGTGGCGGAACAATTCGGGTTGTCTGGTGAACGTGGTACGGAGCCATCCCTGTAGCTGATCCCTTTTGAACTATA
This sequence comes from Penicillium alfredii, assembly GCF_028826965.1. NCBI lineage: Eukaryota > Fungi > Ascomycota > Eurotiomycetes > Eurotiales > Aspergillaceae > Penicillium > Penicillium alfredii. Next base: position 576,616 of record NW_026622709.1, read on the forward strand.
CCGAACGTTTTCTTTTTTTTAGTATCTTGCTGACCACCCTGACTCCCTGGGCAGACTATTCCACATACTCGCCTTTCTCAACTTTCCCGGGATCGCCCTTTTATGGGCGGCGTAGGGATCACTCATCTCGTTACGCCAGATTTCCCTTTGGGGATGCATTCTGAGGCTGAGGCTGAGGCTCGACGAGACTGGCTCATCTGCCAGCTCGAGGATCGAATTATGGCACCCTTAAGATGCAACAGGCAAGCTAGTCAAATAGTGGCGGGCGTTCTTGCTTTGGTGCTTTACTTTATTGTTAGATACCCCATCAATCATCATGTTCAAAAACTATCAAAGGATTTCTCTTCCACCACTAAATACCAGACCTGTAGCAACTATAGATACCAAAATTCAATTTGAAAATCAACAGCCCGAGAAGCCCAGACAAAAATCAAAAGGTAGGGTTCAATACCCAACCATGTCATCGACCAGCGAACCTATAAAAATTGGGTATCACAACAAACGCCCACAATTGTAAGGAAAATGACCCATGATAGCCGAACACGCCCCATGCAAAACAAAACAAAAACACAACCAGCAGCACCTCATACATCTTTCCGTAGCCTTCGGCCTTGTCGCACAACCGCCACACTCACAGCCTCCTCGCCAGTCATCCAAGACGGCATGCGCTCGGGATCGACAACACCCAGTTCAGCGAGTTTGCGGAATCCAGCGATGATATCTGATCCGGCGAATGTCAGCGATACCGATGGGGCAGTAGCGGCAGCGTGGTCTGCAGTGCCACCCCCCTCATCATCGCTGTCGTCGCGAGATCCTGGGGTATCAAGAAGGCGAATATCCAGACGATCCAAGGGTGCCGGAGCCAGTGCGGAACCCGATGTGCCGAAGCGGGAATGGATGGCGAGGCGCCGCTTCTTCGAGGCTGGTGAAAGCGGGACAGAATCATCATCGCCGATGGGTGGACGTTTTGTTGTGCTGTTTGTCGAAGATTGAGGATCGTCTTGGTGTTTTGCGTTCTCTTTGTCTTCGGCTCCTCCGGAGATCTTGTGGGATCCGTGCAGGTGTTCCTCTGGAGTAACCGTGTTGGAGGGACGCGGATCCAACGGGCTTCCCTCAACAACGGCATCCGCGAATATGCTGAATGCGCCGTTTGCTACTGTCGTCCTGCCAGGGCCACGTAGTTTCAAGAGAGTCGGCAGGTTCTTTGCGGCCAAAGACGTTGGTTTGAGGGTATATCGTTCCTGAGGACGGGAGAGAGCCTTGGGGATAGCCTCGCGCACCAACCGCTGAAGGCTCCTGGGATCGGTTCCTGCGGCATTCGTTGACACCGCAGGCTTGGAGCCCGTGGAGGCCGCAATGGAGGTATAGATGAAAGGGCAGCTGTCGGGGAAGGCGACATAGATGACGCGCGAGGAATCGGTAAAGGTCTCGGGGGTTGTCGGGGAACTTGATATGGCGAGTCCACGACCAAGATTCGAAGAAATGTCAGGGGTAGAGCGGCTGAGCGAGCGAGGTGAAAGTGCGCCTTGACAAGAGGAGAGATTTCCCGCTGGAGAGCTCTCACAAAAGTCGCCGCTTGCATGCGCGGAACGCATCCAGACCAGTCGGCGGGTGCGGGCTTTTCAGCGGACTTTTTCTGTCCTGCGTGGAGTCGACTAAGCTCAAGCGCTGTCCATCGCAGGCTCGCCGGGTGGTCGTCCATGTAGCGCAGATCTGCCATAGCCAGCTGGCGCAGCGTGATCCCATGTCGCCAATCTCCCTCAAGAATATGTTCCAACACCTCGCGCTTCCCGCCCTTCCGCTCCTGGTAATCTTCGTATGCCTGGCGGACTTCCTCCACAGTCTCGGCCGCGGGGTAGGGGAGGGTTTCCTGGTCGTTGGGGCCGTCGGCCTCTTCATGTTGGAGATAGGGCGGGAAAGCCGCGAGGTTGCGATCATCCAGCCATAGCAAAGCAAGATCGAGCAGTGCCTGTCGGGACAGTTTGCCTAGTGTCTTCACGAGAGAGGGGGTCGTCGAGGGAATGCGCAAGTTGTTTGGGAGACTGGCCGTGGTTGGAGCGCGGACAGTTTTTGGACGCGCCATGACTGGGGATGATCGGTCCAGATAGCAAAGCCTACAAGGGTCAGTAAAGAGCTATACTGATATCAAGTCAATGGCAAGATCATCTTCGTCGAGGGTAATATCGCTGGCTTCGTCCCCACTCGCGTCCACAGATTCCAACGCGCATCAACAAAGGTCACGTGGTGATAACCAGGACAGTCACCTGATCTGTCAACCATATAATTGCCCCAGTGTTGTGTGAGGATATTGTCGATTCCTACGTGACTATAGGGACTATATAATAAATGAGTACACTTTAGCAGCCTATTTTGTGATATTTATGATATTTGTGATATTTTGTTTACCCCTTTCTACTATAGTATTAATTGGAGTTCAGTATTCGAACCCTAAAGAAACATTATAAGTTCATTGATATTTGGAAGTTCAGTAGAAAGTTCGAGGTAGAATTTATAATAAGAATGCTAGAGCACATTTTGACGAATCAAAGCCCTTGAAACTTATATACTTGATTATTAACAACCTGTTAGAGTAATATGGATGTTACAGTGATATAGTCGTCCCCTTAAGTCGGACCCATAGCTTACAGGGGACGACTACTGTAGAGGGGCACCCAGCTAAGGGGGGCCCAAAAATGCCAAGCGGGGCCCAAAATTTGACCTAGCTTTTGGATCCCCGTCGACTTGTAGCCCGACTTGCTTAATCGACTGGGGCCCAAAGAATTCCTTCTTATATGAGCTAATTTTATACACAAGTCTTTTTTTTATCTTTTTTATTCAATATCTACTATATTATGGCACCTTCACAGTATTTCCATGATCCCTTATTTAGACCCCGATTCTGACCACTACGAGAAACTACCCCGATTGAGCCAGGGTCTGAGTTATCTTCCAGTCAACGTATTATTTATGCGTTAGATCATCTTCTTTATAGTATATCTAATATAAGTTTGTTAATCTTTGAATATGTTATATAGAGTTGATCTATGGATAAAGAAAGTATCATTAGTAAGAAATTTTATTATATATCAAGTATTTTGGGCCCCCGGTCGACTCAGGAAGTTGGGGGGCCGACTGTTGGACCCCCCTGGCTGTAACCCGGTACAGTAGATGTGCTAGTGGAAGAATTTAGGCGTGCGATGAAAGGGAGCCAATAATTAGAATAGAATATTTGCAGCATGTGGTAGGCTAATTCACTTATCCATACTAGCCCTTCTAATATCCATGGATAGTTCCCCACATTGGTGACAAAGGGTAAGCTTAAGGCATTTATATAGGTAGTCGATAGCTGCTATATCCACCCATAACCCGATTAGAACCCGACGACTTCTCACTTCCAAGGGTTTCTTTTCGCGCAAGTCTGTCACGACTCATGCGCAAGGCCGGCTGGCCCCTAACAGCCCCCGGCAGCGCCCCGGCCCACTACGAACTCTTGTGGTGATTTCCGAGAGTCGATAAACCCACTATGTAATTTTCCATCCAAGGGTTAAGACTACTTAAAGGAAGGATTCTCAAGAAGAAGGAAGGATGAAGTCGACTTTTTCATCGCCCCCTTCCTCTATAGTGGTCTTGCCCACCACGAAAGGGATACCTCTCTCGGACGCCAAATGAGCGACACGCCATGAAATATCAAAAGTGGTTGCTGGCGATTATCGGGTTAACCGCGTCAACTATCCATGCTCTACCCTCAACTAGGCGTGGGTCGTATCCCGACCCAAACGCCCCGCAACATCTTGAAAAATACGACTTCGACGACTTCGAAGATGTTGACTCGGCCGACCTCGTGAAACGCGATCTCACGACGCAGTATAATGCAGAGCTCCCCCAAGGCAGTATCTCACGACCGCGGACAGCACCCCCGTTCCACGCACCTTACACTTATGTATTTGACGAGTCTGCCGGCGATGGCACTTTTGTCTACGTGATTGACACGGGGTTTAGCACTATCACTCCGGCATATCAGAAATTGGTACACGAGCCACAATGGATAATACCTACCTTTACGCCCAACAACTGGGACAATTTGAAGAATGACCCTACTGACCATGGGACCTGTGTTGGTTCTTTGGTTGCCGCCTACTCATATGGGATTGCCAAGAGAACAACGCTGGTTATTGTGAAAGTGAGCGACAAATTAGATCAAAAGGGTGATATTCGCAATTTCCTTGAGGGCTTAGACCTCACCATCGAGGATATCCAAAGAAAACTCCAACGAGATCCCAAGCTCAAGGGGAAGATCTTTATCAACCTGTCCAGGGGGTACATCGAAACATTGCCCAGAATTGGAGTGACCAAGAAATGAGGCGTTTCCGAGCCGCCATGCATCGTCTCAACGCCATGACCATGATCTTCGCCGCGGCAGGGAATGCTGTTTCTCGTGCCCCTGAGCCCCAAAATCGCCAGCTTCAAAGCTATCCGCAGCTTTGGCACAACGAGCTCCCGAATATGATGATCGTGGGCATGGCCACTCCTGCGGGCCATCGAAGCGCCGGGTCCTACTTCCCCCTCCAAGAGGTCTATGGGCCATTTCCGATGGCATCTGGTGTGCGAGTCAACACCCTAACCCAAGGGGTTATTTTGAGAAAACGACCTGGGGAACTTCCTTGGCCGCCCCGCAAGCTGCAGGGCTGGCGGCTTACATCGCGGGATTGCCCGAAAAGCCCAAGGGGTTTCCAGACCCTCTGGAAGACTTTGATGGCTACGTGGATGCGATGAAAACCCAACTGCGATTGGACTCGTGGATACGGCCGGAGTCCAAGAAGGGTAACCCCAAGCCGGAAGCAGTGCCTCTGATTTCCAATCAGCTCCAGAATCATTGTAAAGGTCGCGCCCTAGACCTCTGCAGATGCGCCATTATATGAGCTATAGACCGAGGACGGGTATACACTCGGCGTCTATAGAGTTGTCCATGGGATGTCGGGAGAATCCGGGTGGCTTCACCGGGACTTGCCGATAGCCTGCTGACAAATGCGGCATTCACCATCCACCAATCATGCGCGCAGGAGCCAATTACCGTTAAAAAACGTCCGGCCGCGCTTGACGCTGGATTTTCTTCTTTTCACCAGATGCGGTCGTGCTGTCGTGCTCTCATGCTGTCGATGCTGCAGCCATGTATCTCGACACCACCTGGAGTATTCAGAGTTGCGCATTCTGAGCCTCGTGTTTCTCCCTCTGCTCCGATCTTCGGCCACCCGGAATTCGATCGCCGGTCGGTTCCAGTGGATCGCCCTGATTTTTGCGGGAGAACAAGCCGAGATGGCCATGGTGACAATGATCATTGAGAAAGAATAAAATACAATAAAAGTTGACCTGAATAGCCAAATATCAGATGTAAAATATTCAAGATCATATTCAAAGATCGCAATAGATTCGGCAGGATTGCAATGCAGAATGCAGAAGCCCTGCAGCGCGATCGGCGGATTATTCATCGCCCCCTCCGGAGACCCCACCACCGCTTCCAGAGTCAAAGGGAACCAGAAAAATCCCACTGTGGCCCCAACCTCGACGACTCTCTTTCCTTCCCTCTTCGCCTTCACCACGTCCATCAATTCTATCTGGTCGCCCGTCGAATTTACGTTCATTCTCTTCGACTGATTCCATCCTGGTCGCTTTACCCGTTTCACCGGCTGACTGAGCCGCATCCGGCGCGACCGAGACACGCCCCTCTGCGTGTACGCGAAACCCATCGTCCATCGAAAGGACCAAATAAACTGGCATCGTTGCGATCGCTACGTCCGAATTCCTCCCTTTTTCGCCATGGCCGGTTACAACGGACGCCGGGCACCCAATGTGTCACAGTACCTCGATGACCTGAACACCATTCCCTCGGCCTACGACCAGGCCCTGCAGCAACAGCAGCAGAACTCGTTCAACGTCGATGAGGAACTAGCCCTGTTCACCAACACCGAGTTCTTCGATTTCGACAAGTTTACCGATCTGTCGCTGCCTTCTTTCGACGTGGAAAATGATAAGACACATGCCGAATCCCTCTCCGACCACTCCCCGCAGAGTGCGGATATGAAGTTCTTGGATTTCTTGAATGGTAAGTTTGTGGCTTGAAAATGGTTCCTATTGGTCGTGTCACTGGTTGGACGGTTGCACCTGAAGCTGCATGGCTTTCCCCTGATCACACCATTATGGGCTTGTCCACGATATGGTGTTCATGGGACCAAAGACTTGCATTGCATATCTCGCTTCATTGGCTCCTATCCCATACTGTCCTTCTCTGGCTTATGGTGTGCTTGTCATTTGTCGGCCTGATGTCGTCTTGTGTGTGTTTTTTTTTTTTTTGACGCTTCAAGCGCCTATGATCGACCTGCACATACCAGAAGCTTGGGCCTCTCACAAATTTCGAAGCCCCTGCATGTCATTTGTGTGGCTTTCCCAGGGCTCATTTCCTGCTCGGCTCAGCCGTCGGAAATTGGCGATTGCAGACGTGCGCGCTCTCCGCTATTACGCCATTTCACGTGATCGGAGGGGAGCCGTGCGGTGCTTCTTAGCCTGTCCAACCAGTTCGGCCCACCGAAAAGGCGCGACAATGTGGATGCTTTGATGTTTTGATGTAAAGTTTCGTGCTAATGGCTTTCTACTAGATGGTTTGGGTAACATGCCCGAGTACCAGCCTCACTTCAACAATGCCAATGCTCCGTCGGTGCCTATGCCCAACGCCTCATTTTCGGTGCCGTCCGTTCCCAATGGGTCGGTGGGTACCAGCCAGGCTGCGGTTTCGGCTGCCCCCATGGCCCCGCCTCAGAGTGTGGCACCCGCTCCTGCTGCGAACGATCACGCGCCGGCGTCGGCCGGCCCCAAGCGCAAGCATACGCAGAAGTCCACCCAGGCAAGCGCTGAAGAGGCTTCATTTTTGGCTGCCGATGAGGACAAGCGCCGTCGCAACACGGCCGCTAGTGCTCGGTTCCGAGTGAAGAAGAAGCAGCGCGAGCAGGCCCTGGAGCGCACGGTCAAGGAGACCACAGAGAAGAATGACGCCCTGGAAGCTAGGGTGTCCCAGTTGGAGCTGGAGAACCACTGGCTACGGGGGTTGATCATGGAAAAGAACGGCACATCTGAGGGCGATGAGCAGTCAGAGAAGGACATCTCTGACATGTTCAAGAAGTTCCTCGCCGCCCAGAAGGCCGAGTCAAGTCTTTCCGCGTCGAAGCGCGGAGTGGAACTGCGTAAGGCCCCAAAAGAGAAAAAAGAAGAAGAAAAAAAAAAGGATCAAAACCATTAAAAAAAAGACACCTCAACTCAACAGCCTTGATTGAATGCCCTGCTATTTTGCCAGTCCTGCTGCTTCAGACGTGACGAGTTCACCGTCTTTTGCTTCTTGTTCATATTGTTCTCAGCGATTTTGTTCTTATTTTCCAGCAGACAAAGCTAGTCAGGATGGCCTCTGCAAGTTGAGGGGACGGCAGACCATGAGTGATGATTTACAGTGCGTTAATTGAATAGACGCTTCGATCGATTTGAGACATCCACGATGTGTTCGTAGTTGGGTATGCCATGTAGGGGTTTTGTTCATTTCTATTCCAGAGTAAACGGCGAGTCATTCCTGATTGTTTCAATTTGCCCATCAATTTCTTATTCATTTTTTTTCCCAGTCGCAAATCGTGGGCATGAAGCTGTTAGTGCTTATGGGGATTGCGACGATCGGCGTCAAGCCCTGCCCACGCTCACCAAAGTTGACCTCAATTCCAATCTTACAACACTCCAGGGCCGGCAATTGCAAGGCTTTCGCTGGCTACAGGAGTCATCGTCCACTGTCCAAGCAGGCCCAAAAAGTGTTCATGTTCAATTAACCACAATCCTTTGAAAATGTCGACCTCGCAGGACACCTCTCAGACCAGCAACACTTCGGCGGTGGTGTACCGCTCACTGCCCATTCTCATCGCCTACCTCAGTCTTTCCGCCTCACTCGCCCTGCACGCCTGTCGAAGCATTTATGTTCGATACAAGACGCGACGGATGCAAAATGACTGGGGAAATGCCCAACGTCGCCGCCAGTTCGCGCTCTTCGCAGGTCTGGCGGCGTTGAGCCTCGGCACGACGTGGTACTACATGTTTGCGTTTTTTGCGCACTCGTACCGCAACTGGGAAAGCGGCGCCTCACTGGCAATTACTGAGAACTATGGCCCCTCTCTGGCGTGGATCTCGAAAGTAGAGCTGTGGCTGCAGCACACGAAACTGTTCCGCGAGGCTTGGGAGACTGTCATCGAGACGCCGGCGCGGTTCTGGTGGAGCGGGCAGATCTTCTTGTGGACTACGGGGTGGAGTGTCTTTCTGGGGACTATGGGTATGGTTTTAGTCTCCTTAATTCTCTGGTCGATGGCTTGTATTTCTCACTTCTCTTTCGCAGCCCGGAGATATCGCATTCCCAATCCCTGGATCTATATGCTCTTGGGCCAGATTGTTGCTATATCCTTTGCGCAGAATCTGTTCCTTGCCACCATCCTTGTGTCCAGACAACAGTCATCTACTCCCAAGAGCAATCGGGGCAGCAAGGACGATGGCGATCATCAGGATGAAGGGAACTGGACTCCCCCTCTCTTCCTGGAGACCTTCCCCGTCGCCCTGTCTCTGGTCAGCACAGTGCTGGTGCCATTAGTTGCACACACCCGATACTTTATGCTCATCTTGCTGATCCCGCATCTGCTACTTTTTGTTCCCGCTGTTCTACGTCCATCTGCGGGAAGTAAAACTCCTACAACCCGCACTGGAACAAGCAACGACAGCCGCGTGTCTGGCAAGACAGGTGCAGCGACGCGGCGATATATTGTCTTCTTTCAGTGGTTCGTGGCTATTTGTGTTATTGTCCATGCCCAATACACGTACTCGGTGTTGGGAAGTGTCGCAGAGACCTCATCTGGCGCTGCCCCGTATGGTGCATTGGCTCGAATCCTGCTCGGTGCGGTATATGAGCATCCGGCTGTAAGCAGTGTGAGTTGGGATGTTATCTGCTGCACGCTTACTGGAGTGGCTTGGATCACCGTTCATGAAGGCGATATAGGCCGGATGCTGGGTGAGATGGAACCTGTGAAGACTCGTGATGATTGAGATGGATTGAATGGACATCCAGAATTGAAATCATGTTCAAAATGTATGGCAAAAGTTGTGTCCTAGAGAAAAGCTTCATGCACCCCCAAAACAAATCATTTTGCTCTATATTATCGAAAAGTCTACTTCTATTCAGTCTCGTCTTGCAACAACAACCACCCCCTAACAACTCCACTCCTCGCCCACCAGTCAAAAACCATCCTAGACGCTCCAAACTTGCCCATTTTCATCCCAAACGGCTTCGCCTCCACGACCCTGCGATCCAAGAACGCCGCCATGCCCGCAAAGACATGCCGCGAGATATCGCGGATCTGGATCTGCGCAGGATCATACCCGGCCGCAACCAGCAGACGCCGGTACTCCTGACCAGAAACAAAGTTTGTAAACGGCGCCCCGGTAACCCAGCACACCAGACACAGCAACAGCCTATCGAACCAGGAGGCATTGTCGGCAACGACCAAATCAAAGGCCATCAGCGAAGCATGCAGCGTCGAGTGCGCATAGCTGAGAAGAGGGAGTCGCGATGGCCGGAAGTGGTACATGCAATCCAGGGCGAGGAGCCAGGTTGATGATGATGGGTGGTCTGTTTGTGCGGTGCTGGTCATTGTGGTTATAGAGTGCTGCAGGTCGCCTGTCCAGCTGTCGGGGTTGGAGGCGTCGGCGCAAAAGACTTCTGCCGGCGGCTTCTCGGGGTTGCTGTGCTTGTCCTGCAGCCGGTGCCGCGCTAGGGCTGCCTGTGCGGGCTCTAGAGTGATTCCGATGTAGGAATCGATCAGCGGCCGCGATGGGGGATGGCGGCTGTCTCCGCCGTGACGAGGCCGTAGTTCTGGATCCGACAGCAGAGCAGAATCTGGCTTTTGCGGCGTGGAATCAAACCCAGAGCCTCTTCCCTCTTTGCCAGCCGCAGACGATGAATGACCGCGCTGTCGCAGTCCCATCAAATACAGAGACTGGTCACCACAGCCACAGCCAACATCTACCAGTTGCACAGGCTGCCCAGGTGGGTGGGCCAAAAGACCCATCGTCAACACCTGGTTCAGCAGAGCCTGGCAAGCCTCCGGAAAGTCCGAAGTGTGCTGCGTGGCAACGGTCAGTCCATTGAAGGGTTCATCTGATAAACCCTTCCCCGATCTGATAAGATTGTCAAAAAAAAAACTTACTTCCCAATAGCCCATGTTCATCCACATTGCGCTCGGGGGCAGCGGCACATTGAGCACCGCATGGTCCAGTCCGTATACGCCGGGGCCGAGCTTGTTGAACAGCCGTTTGAGGAACCCCAGCATCTCCTGACTCCTCTTCTTTCTTTTGGTTGGTTGGTTCTTGTATGGAATTTGTCCGAGAACTAGTCGCGAAGGACTGTCAAAGTCTCGGTGAGGTTGGCCCGTAGACCCCAAGCGGAAGGTCTTCATGTCGATCGTCGGACTTAGCTACGCAGGGATCGATGCGAGGCGCCAAGACTGTTGATTACGTGGAAATGAAACAACTTGGACTTGTTTTGATTTGACACCGTTGACTGAATCATTGAGTTTATTAAGAGTGGGAGCGATGCAAGAAGAAAAAAAGGCTACATTAGCTGCTGGGGCGATTGTCCACGGGAATCCCCCGAGTCGTCAACCGGCGAAGCTAAGTATATCTACGATAGGCTTGCCTCTGTCATTTCGCTGACGACGTTTGATAAGTTCTTATCCGGTGTAGGCGCGTGGTTCCAAAAGCACGCGTCGTACACGGGGTGGATATACCGAGTATATGGCTCTGAATTCGGCCTCCGCATCCTCAACCTCGAGACTCGCAAGCAGCGCGTGTTGACCACCGCCAAAGACAACCTGCCCTTCTACTCACCGGATGGGAAACGCATCGTCTTCACCCGGCGGACGAGCTACACCAACTTCGATGTTGTGACCATCCGTCTGGATGGCAGGGACCCCCGCCGTCTTAACAGACAGTGGTGCCAACGACGCTCATGCTACCTGGACCATGGATGGCCGCATCTTGTATTCCAGCGGCATGTACGGCTTCCGCGATGAGTGCGCTCTCTACGATCAGACTTTCCAGCCCTATGGACAGATCATGCAGATGAACAGTGATGGGTCCAACAAGACTCTCTTGACGGATAGCAAGTGGGAGGACTCGATGGGGCTTTATTTGCCGAATCATGGGCTTGAATGAAATAAAAGTGGTATGAGGGATTGATATGTCGATCTGTATGTAAGCCTTGTATTTTGTAGGAGTTTTAGCATTAGCCGATGGCCAGTGTAAAAATGACCATAATTCGTCATTTCCACTCCCTCATATCCTTCTATTATAGTACTATGCAGTTCCTATCTCTACCCACCGGTCTCCATACATCCAAATAGAAGATAATCTCCCATCTCCATATGACTGTTCTCGCCGAGCCCACATTTCTGCCGAAAGCAGTAATACGTGTAATGGTTTTGCCCAATGTCGCTGCATTATCAATTAACAGCCATGCAGCGCCTTTGCCATTGGGAGTGCCAATGATGGCATAGAATTCCTCATCGAATTGGTCAAATGTCATCTCAGGAGTCCACATCGTTTCTTTCCTGGCTGCACGAGCCAGGCCGACCTTTGCCCTGGCTGCAGCCTCTTCTAGCACATCGAGAGTCTCTTCGTTCTTTACTTCGTTCTGTATAATGACACTGAGACTGGAGGGAGATATGCCCTTGTACTTCAGACAGGCCTTCACCCAGAAGTGCCAGGCCATCTGGGACCATCTTTCCCGTAGGCCTACGCCTTCGTTGTCAAAGGCAAAGATCATGCCGCGCGGAGGGTTGAAGTAGTTGTGATAGTAGAGCTCGTCGTTCTCCCTGGATACCGCATCCACATCGAAAAACTCTTCGGTGTCGGGGATTCCGAATTTTTTTTCCAGATATTCGTCGTCGGGATGATCGGAAGTTTTTCTTTCCCATTTAACTTGGTATTTAGCAGCCACTAGCTCGTCTGTGAGGTCGGCCCGATTTTTCCTTCTTCTGCGCGCGAGCACAGACTCGAGATGCTCTATATAACCCAGGCCCTTCCTGGCGTATTCTCGGAATTGACTGGCGGTCAGGGCCCGGGATGCTAGTTTCTTCGGCGGCCGGGAGACGTAGGAGCCTAAAAAAAAATACAAAGAATTGTCAGCTAGCTACATGCTTTTCCGCACTGCCTCACAAGACCGACCTAGGGGAAGGGGTTCTTACTCAAACCCCATACTTTGCACTCATCCACCACCAAATATCCCCGGAACGAGCTGTGCACATATTGCACACCGCACTGGTAGACGATCTGAGACAGGTATTGTTCACACAATTGGTCCACACGGCCAATACTGAAAGTGGCATGTTGGCAGCTGGCTTTAGAGGTGTCGATCTCTGCTGCTATTTCAAGAGTGTTGGATTCTATCGTCCATTTCCTTGTCAGGGACTCGTCTGGCGTAACTGTGACTCGGTGCTCTGGGGTGCAAAAGTCTTGGATATAGGTGAATACATTATTGGCGCTTCCGTTCGACGCGGGGGCGGCCTGCGGGGGGAAGTCCAGCACGAAGCAAGTGGGGTTGTCGAAGCCGAAGCTATAGATGTTAGGGCAAGCAGCGCTGAAATCGCCGTTGTCCATGCCATTGTGCAAGACCCATGGAAAGAGACAAAAAACTGAGACTGCAAAAGAGAACAATGTTAAGGCTCATTTTGCTTAGTTCTTGGGGTAAGACTTCTTGGGGGCTAGTTATTGATTACTGCTTTGTTCTCTGTATTCCTTGCCGATCCTTCGCTCTTCAAGCGCCTCGTGCTCATTATTGCTGATATGCCAAGCCAACCGCCCGCAATACCCAACACCTCAAGGATGGTACGAAAGTTTGATATCTCATCCTGGGCTCTTGGTAAAAGAATAAATGAAAATGACTAGATACTGCCCTCGGTTTATGTGCTTGACTATAACAGAGAGAGTGCTTTTCTTCAATTTCTAGCAGAAGACAGTAATTCCAGCGCTATGGCCTTCGTAAGCGTGAACAGGGCACAAGATAACTGTGTAGATCTGGAGGAGGTTGGTCTCAGGCGCCATGTATTACCACACTACTAGTAGCCAATGGTTTACACCAATGGCATCCCCCGGCAATCCCGAATAAGACTTAGAGATATATCTTGATTTGTTAAAAAGCCCCATTTCTCCCAAAACTGCATCGCAAGTGGAGACCCAGGGCACATCTTCTCAGCTGATTTCACATTTGATACTTCCTTCATTCATTCTCAGGCCATTTAGCGATAGCCGAGGGTAACACAGCGTGATTCCTGCAACTGTGACATGGACAGTGGATAGAGTAGCATGAAAATGAAAATGAACTAAAATAAAGCTTACTTGCGTTTAAAACCCTTTGTTTTTTTTTTTTTTTTTTTTTTTTTTTTTTCTTCGAGCATAATTCATCTGTTGCAACTGGAAGTTCAGGTGAGCATCTTTGCCTGATCAACAACTCCGTGAATGGTTGGGAGACTGAGGGGTGAAATGGGGCTCGAGGACTTGCTTGGAAAAGATGAAAGGGATGTCAGCGGTTTAAGTGAAGGGTCAGTCTTTCATTTGTAGTAAAGATAAGTTTCATTATTTTCGATCAATTTGACACAGAATGCATCACTCTGTAATTAAATGCGCACAAGCAGAAACATTTCATGAAAAGCCCCTCGTAAACCGATATTCTCTATCTGTCTTCATAAATGCAATCAGGTCATGCTCGTATAGACAAAGATTCCTTGCCGCTGAATATCAAGCATCGGTCTTCCCTAATCACCCATTCACCAGTCATCGTGTCTCATTATCCCACGGCGTCCTAACGTCCAGATCCGCGGCAACTCTCATGGCAGAGACGATGCACCCCTCCAACAAGACCATTCCATCCCAGCACCATCCACCAGCAAGGTAGACGCCATCATCGCCGCTGCGCCAAGAAGACGATGCGGCATAGGAAGAATCGCAAGTAGAGGGCACATTGCTTTGTGAACGATCTCGAAAGATAGAGTTGACAATAAGACGACTGCGCGAATCGCGCAGAACACGCGTAAAACGGGCGGAACGAATCACTTTGGCCTTGTTGACAGGGAAGAGCGGGTTGGTGGTGACCAGGATAGAATTAGACTGTTCGTGCACAGACTCTGTGGTGGAATCTGTCGAGAGGAGATGGATCCGCTGTGTGTTGAAATTAGTGGCATTTGACAAGGGGAGCTTGTTTGAAAAGAATGAGCCCGTCGCACGCAGCATGGGCTCAACGCTTGTGGTGTCGGTGTGGGCGACTGTCTCGACGCTGGTGGTGGGAATGGCTGTGAGTTGAGCCTGCAGCGGAGCGAACAATTTAGCAGCAATATCTGGAGACACCGCCAGCACGACCATGTCGAAGTGTTCTGATACAGTTTGCCCTTTGAGTCCCGAGTAATTGACGTGTACCCCATCAGGCTGTGGGAGCACATGTGTCAAGTCAACTCCGAGCCGCACGTCTATCCCCTTGAGCAGCTTTCCTTGGACCGATTGCACCCCTGATGACACGACATAATGCTGTTGATGATGGGTACGGCGCTTATATTCCAGGACGTCAGAGGCAGGGAAGCGCAGCATTTCCTCATGCGAGCAGGTGCAGACGCTTGAGACGAGCGGCAGCAAGTAGTCGGTGACATAGGACTGCGGCAGCCAGACGCGACGGAGATAGTGGTCGAGTGACTCGCTCGGGGTGCCATTTTGCGGGTCTTCAGGAAAAGGCGCTACGAAGAAGCAGCAGATGGTGAACCAGCAGTAGAACAACAATGCGTATGCTGCCTCTAGAAGCCACTGCACCAGATCCATGGTGCGCGGAATCGGGGGTATTTGATGGAAATTGGAGGCATAGACCATCCGTGGGCCGGGAATGGGTGATGGTTTCAATGGTGATGATGATATCTCCTGCACTTTTCGAGGCAATTTGGTGAAGCTAAAGAGAAATGACTGCGCATGGTAGCGGACACCCAAGTAGTCATACATCTGGATCAAGTTGCGATAGAAGCCCCCTGCAAATGCGCGCATGGGCACATCCGCCCAAAGAGGGGAGTTTTTCTCATCCTGAGAGTGAATCGCAATTGATTCGGCACTCAAGGAGATTTGGTCTCTCTGAGAAGCGAGTTAGCGCCACTGCTATATAGAAGATGCATAGAAGCAAAGCAAAAACCAATAAATCAACGATAGAAGAACGAAGGAAGCTAACGAAAGTTCCCTACCTTCTCCAGCAACGTCACACGGTATCGCTTTTGGGGATCCTGGTGAAGCAAGTGTGCAGTGACCAAGCCTGCCATGCCGGTTCCCACGACCGCGACCGACCTCGGCTGCGAAGATTGCGGGTCCATGGTTGTGATTGCCATCTCCCTTAATACACGACAGCACTGCACCAGGAGCAAAAGGTGCAGGCTATGGCGACTGGCGCTTGTGTGTAGCTTTATATAATTTTCTTTTTTTCCCCAGGGGAGACCAAAGGAAGTCAGATCGAGTCAGCGTGAGAAAAACATGGCGGTAGACGATCAGTTCTGCACAAAACCATTGGGTTTCCCGGTCACCCGCATCCACAGTTCTGGGCATTAGCGAACTGCTTTCCCGATCTAGCACGATCGGCAGAGTAAGCATGGTCATCGCTAATATCATAGTGCTTAATTCTGACGGGTGTTCGAGAAAAATCGATAAGAAATATAAATAGAATCAAAAAAGAGCATGCTCTTTGTACTTACAGAACTTCATTTGCTTGGGCCGAGGCTGGTTGTTCTCGTAATTTCCCTATTCCAGGGTTCTATTATCTCTATCACTTTGACTTCTCGCTGGTTTCCTCCGTTTATATGGTAGATTTCTTTCATATTCAGTGCGATCGGCTTGGATAAGCAGCCGCAAATCCTCAGTCGAGCTCTTCCTGGAACAGCAGCCGTCGACTCAGATCGTCCTGGACCCATTGCTCAATCAGGGCGACAGTATCCCCAACGAGGTGATCGTAGTTTGCACCATGCGGGATAAACATGGATTGATGCGCTTCCACTTCATCCATGTCCTCCATCAATATCGGCGTCCAGTGGGAATTGTGCATGTACTTCCAATGATGGGAGGGTAAGAGAATGAATTTGCGCAGTTTCTTTTTCGATAGTTCCGAGCTCAACCCAGACTCGGTCGTTGTAATGGAAACGTTTTCTGAAAGGTCATGACTGTCTTTCCGGTCGGGGGAGCTCAACGAGGTGGTGCTCGTGTTGTCCACGAATGCTTGTTGACTCTTTTCCGAACTGGTCTCTTCAAGTACCACGGCAGAATCAGAATCCGTGGGCTCTGGGGCTTCTTCTTCAAGTGCCAAGGTGCTCATGGCCTTTGTTGCCTCATCTTCCTTTGAGGCATCTAACGTTTCTGACTTCTCCCGCGAAGGGAGTGTCGAGGTATGTTTGATCTGATCCTCTTCTGCTTCTGTTTCCTCTGCGGGCTTTGCCTTCGTTTTCCGCGATATGCGACCCGTACTGGCAGTGTAGTAGTTGACGAACCGTACCCTCTCAGGGCTATTCTCTGCAGCCTCCAACTCCAATATTCGACGATACCGCCGCCGAAGCTCTGAGAAGTTATTGACACAGCCAGCAAATTTGAAAGGCGATATGACACGGTTCAAAATAGATCCGGAGAGATTGTCCACGTTCTTGTTGACAAAATGCATCATGCCCTTAAAAAAGCCCCGATCTACCAGACGTACATCGTTCTGGAATGGAGGGTCAAAGTTGGGATTGGAGGCGGGGTTGTAAACTGGAGTCATGCCCAAGGAATCTTGTTCTCCCGCGAGTTTGTCCTCGGCTGGGATATCTTTCCTGGGAATCGAGGCACCGATCCCCGTGGGGATCACGCGGGGATGCAGCCCGAGAAAGGGGACGTCAAAGTTGATGAGTCCCAGGATTCGATGTCTCTGCAGAAGCGCGACGTCGGCGGCCACGATCCCGCCGAGACTGTGGCCCAGCAGGATGATATCCAGATCATCTGCCTCATGCGGTGATAGCCTGAGAGGTCCGGAATCAGTATCCCTGAGAGTGATTGAATCCAGCGGACACATACCAAGCGCTGAATTGGTGCACCGCTGTTCGCATCTCGCCGTGGGACTTATATCGAGGGTAGATGCGCGTATATACCACATGCGATTCGCTCAACAAACTTGTCAACAGGTTGTGAAGATGTGCCGGGAGATCATGGAAACTAGCCTCCGAGCCCATGAAGCCATGGACATAGACCAACAATAACCTGCGCTTGTTCGTGTCCTGAGGTCCCGGCCGAGGCAGCGACAGGCTGGAGACCGAGTAATTGGCACAGCTGTGCATGTCGCCCTCCATGCTGTGGAGTATCACCAAAGAGGTGGATTAGGGAAACTTGACAAGCAGGTTTGTCTTCTGCGCATAAGCCACAAGATGCATTCCGGGGGGTCGTCTCTGCCCCGCTTGCCACGGCCCCAACGCCGTTCGAAGTATCCACAACGCGGAAGAGCTAAAATGTCAAGTGGAACGAGGTTACTCTAGTCTAATTTATGGGTTTATTTGGGACGGAAGAGCGGGTTACAGCTTGAAGTATGCACTATCATTGCCCAGCACTCGGGCTGAAATGGATATACGAATCAATTTAAGGCTTCAACCGAATGCGCAAAAGAGAGAGCATACCGCTGAGGGTATCAAAGTGCCATCCCCCCCCCAAAAAAAAACGCCACGGATCAAACGCCAGCCCGTAAAGAATACCAAGTCCTGCCAAACCCATGCGTCCAGTCATTAAGATATTAAAGTGAGTCGGCTTTCCCTTTCCAAGGAAAATCCGGTGCGTATAGTCCGAAACTTCAAGTCCCACCGTGGAGCCGCTAAGGCAGAGAGGAAGCCAGTGAAAACGATGATTAGGCTTTCCTTGACTCATCGGGACCGTCGTCGGTCCTTTCGTTCTCTTTGTTTGCGGTCGGCTGGTCGTCGTTCTCTTCATCGCCGGTGATCTCCCCCCAGCCAGAGCTTCTTCGACTGATGCGACCGGATTGCATGGCAAGAGGACTGCCCACACCACCAGTAACACTGGCAGTGGTGCTATCATTGCGACTATGGGAGTGCGCGCCACTACGGACGCTAGCTCCATCCGCTGCCACAGGGCTCTGTTTGGCAGTATAGTAGCTGCCTCGCTCACCAGCGCCACTGGCCAACGGCGTAGCTCCAGACGACGAGTAGACACTAATGCGCTCGGCACTAGCAAGCCCAACCATACTCGGCCGGCTCAGCACCCCCTGCGCATTGAAAGCCGAGGTGTTGGATGGTTCCGCAACGTTACCGCTCAGAACACTGAGTGGTAAACTTTCGCGACTGCCGCCGAATACGGACGATGGTGCCAGTGCCCGAACAGATGCATTTGTATCTAGAGAGTTGCGACGGCGGCGCTTGGAGGAGCTTGCTAGCGTCAGGATGGAGGCGTTGTCGGTCAGGGCATTGTTCGCGGTTGCAGTGCTGTATGTCATGGCATGTCCATGAGGGGCAAGGTGGGAAGGTACGGCAGTCGCGGGCGAGGATGACGACGGGAACTGGTGTGAGAACTGGACTTGTTGGTTCGCCGAGCTCTGCGTCGAGCCACCATGCGCGTGGCCAGGCTGGGTGTTCGGTGCCGGATATAGTTGGGTGGACGGCGCTGCTGACTGCACAGTGGTCAAGGTTGTCGTCAGGGATCGAACAGAAGGAGCCGGCGACGAGAACGTGCTACCCTCTCCTCCTCCTTGGGAACTAATTCCTTCACCACCCGTCGTCAATGTCCCAGCTTTGGAATATGCCATGTCTGAAGCCGCCGTCTCGCCGTTCGTCGACACGGTCGGCGCAGTAGATTTAGCACTTGTCGCAGGGACCGCATTCTCGTAGCCTGAGTAGACAAGGGACGGGTCACTCCGCGAGCAAGACTCTTGAACGTCGTGCTCAACCACCGGGTATGACTCGCTTGGGTTTTGAGCCCCAGCGGGGCGGCTGAGGGTTCCCGATAGCGGGTACGGGTTGTTCGCCTGGTCGCCCTTCTTTCCTTTGGTGGTTGCATGTCGCTTATGAGGCCAGCGATTGGTGCTAGAGTCGGAGTTTTTCAGGTTTGCGAGCCGCTTCATCCAACTGGAAAATGGGTGGCGGCGTCCTGTTCGGTCTATGTTGTGGTGATGTCGATTAGCAACTCCATCACACCATACAAAGAGCTAGAATACCACATACCATGAACCCGCGCAGGGCTCTCGGTGGTAGCCATGTTGAGAGCAGCAGGGGGTTGGAGGGGGAATGCAAACACGCAAGTCGCCACGCTGCGCAAGCGTCGAGGCACGTCATGTGCCCACTAGTCCTATTCAGGGAGTCGCCCTTTGCTCTTGAAGAACTTCGACCTTCACCTATTTTCTTGATTTTCTTTGCTTGGTCTGTGTGACTTGAGTGACGCCATGGAGTGTCTTGCTGAATGACTCTGTCGGAAGTCCTGTCATGTCTTCCTCTGGATCCACCATCCGCCCACTCCCCTCTGATGTGGCCGCCAAGATCAAATCGTCTACGTCGATCACACACTTGACTGGCGTGATTGTCGAACTTGTCAAAAACTCTTTGGATGCCAATTCCCATACTGTTTTTGTCACGGTTGACTTCGCACGTGGGAGCTGTGTAGTCGAAGACGATGGCCATGGGATCGCACCCGCCGAGTTCCAGTCGCATGGAGGACTTGGAAAGGCACATCGTATGTGGAGCTCGCGGCTGGCATCATGAAGCTATATTTACTCACTCGGCATAGATACTTCTAAATTCCAAGTGACAAGTGCATATGGCCACCGGGGTCTATATCTGGCTTCCCTGGCCTCTCTTTCATTGCTCACCGTGACATCCCATCACCGTCACCACCAAAGCACCAATTCCATCATTTTTCATCACTCGACGCCTGTAGCTAGATTGGTACCTGCTCCGGTACACCAGGAGCTTCGATTTCGGGACCATGGCACCTGCGTTACTGTCAATAACCTCTTTGGCAATATGCCAGTGCGTGTCAAAAGTCGAGCACTGGCTCTTCAGAGACCGGATGAACTAGAACGCGAATGGGACACGTTAAAATACTCATTGGTTGCCCTGATGCTGCCCAACCCCCAATTCTCGAAACTAGTTCTTTCCGATGCAGCCAAGACCAAAAAGGTCACTGTTCGCCTTGATGGGTCGGTTTCCCAAAATCAAGCTGGTCTGCAAAGTGAGCTCAATCTCCGCCGGATTGGGTCAATTCTAGTGCAATCTGGGATGGTTGCTGCCAGAGGTTTAGACTCATGGCATGTAATGTCGGCCTCTATTCCCGATCTGATGGTTTGTGCTGCAATATCCGTCGCCCCAAGCCAGACCAAGCAGGCCCAGTTTATCTCGTTGGGCACAGATCCAATTCTCTCCCGGAACCAATCCAATGTATTATACAACGAAGTCAATCGTTTGTTTGCCCTGTCGGACTTTGGTACCATGGGGGCAATGCCTGAGGAAACATCTGCGGCATCCCAGGCGTCCCTAGATCGGTCTGAATCTATGACTGTCACAAGTGCCAGGGGATGGGCACGCCCTCTCAACAAGTGGCCAATGTTCTTCATCCGTATCAACTCGAGTGCAGCCCGAAAGTTGCATAATGATGGTCATGAAGCACTGCCAGAGTCTGACCAGTCGCTTCAGCGCATTCTTGATGTGCTTGAGGCGATGATTCAAGAGTTTTTGAACCAGCATAACTTGCGGCCGCGTGCCACAAAGCGATCAGGAAGGATGCCGGACCGGACTCGGCACGCCAGTGGCAGGGGGCAGGAAGCTGCCGGTCAGCCCGTGGGCACTGTTAAGCAAAACTTTCCAACTGCAAGCACGGAGGAGGCTTTCAGCAGTCGTTTGAAACTCCCATCTTTTCAAAAAGCTCAATCCACTCTTTCTGGCCCCAGTTTCAACAGCTGGTCTAGAGTCAAAGCAGCAAAAGATCCTAACTCCCAATCCCCACGCCAAGTTCAAGCTGAATCTGGTGGCATGCCTGGAAGAAATGCCAGAGATCATACACGGAATCCTCATCCTGATCATCAAGAAAGGCTCAATGGCCAAGGACAGGAGATTGAAGGCCAAACAATACAGTCCAATGTCACTCCTTCTGACGGCGACTACATTGGGACAGTAAATGATCTTTCTTGCAATGCGAAAGACAGTCTGATCCCGTGGGTTGATCCACATACGGGGGAAAAGCATATGATCAATTCCAGAACTGGACAAACAATGGATCCACGGAAGTCCATTATTGCCATGGGAAGCCGGACCACTGATTTCGCGGCCGGTTTCTCGACTGCCGATCAAGTACGACGAACACAATCCGCACCCACCCAGATACAGAACCTTTGGGTGGACAACCTTCTCAAGTCATGGGAAAATCCTACATTCACCCGAACCGAGACGCCTATATCAAATTTGCAGCCGATAGCTCCTGGCATCCAGAAATCAGGTTTTCAGGAGTCCCTTCATGAGATTGGGACTCTGGGAATAGCCCATGTTGCCAAATTTCGAGGAAGACTGCAGCGTCACAGCCTCGAAGCCGCTGAAATCATCGCGCAGGTGGATCGAAAATACATCGTGGCTAAAATCGGCGTGGCATCAGTCAACGAAGCCAGGGAAAACGCAGCAGAAGAGGTTTTGGTCTTGATTGATCAACACGCGGCCGATGAGCGGTCTCGTGTTGAGCAGTTATTTGAGGAGATGTTCCTTCCAACGATTCCATCTCAGACTTTGCCTCGTTCGAGGAGAGTTCAAACTGTTCAGGTCGAGCCTGTTGCTTTTGAAATATCACCTACGGAAAATCTGCTCTTTCGAAAGTATTCGCATTTCTTTTCGAGCTGGGGTATCTGCTACGACACAGACGAGACTTCGGGCTCTGCTGCTCTCGTGTCTGTACACACCCTCCCGACGCTTATAGCTGAGCGCTGTCGGCTGGAACCCAATCTGGTGATCGACCTGATTCGGCGAGAGGTCTGGGAAAGGGAAGACAATGGTGTTGGGCCGTTGGGGTCAAAGACAGCACCTGAGGAGAAGGACATAGCGAGGCTGAACTTCTTTCCATCGGATGAAGAACCACCCCCCATGCAAAACACGGACGCAGCACGACACGCCCCCTTGTGGGTTCAGCAAATAGGTGGCTGTCCCCAAGTAATTATTGATCTCCTCAACTCTCGTGCCTGCCGCAGTGCCATCATGTTCAACGATCCATTGAGTCTTGACGATTGCCAGGCTTTGGTCTCGCGGTTGGCTCGGTGCGCGTTTCCATTCCAATGTGCTCATGGACGGCCTTCGATGGTTCCCATTCTGGATCTTCGGTCGCCGTCTTATGCCTCGGATTCATTGGTTCCACAAGCAGACGTTATGTCTACGAGTCTTGATCAGGAGGATGGTGCAGATTTGAGCTTCCTCGAAGCGTTTCGGGCATGTTATGCAACTTAGGCCACTTCTCCAGATACAATTCCAACTGTACGATAAGATGATGAATCCAGTTTCTGAACACCCACACTGCGTGCTTCCCTCATTGCAGTTGCTCTGCAAGTAACTGAATATGCCATTGTAGTGGCTCCTTGGGACATCAAGTGTGAACACATTCCAACTTGATATAGCTCCCACACATGTCAGGGGACTTTGATCCAGAATAGCTAGTATCAGCATGGATGGCTTGATCGCATGTCTGAGTAAATTTGAAACTGGTGAAAATGGTGAAACTGATGTTTTGAATGATATGAGAATGAGAGAAATGAGTTACAGGGGGGGGGGGGGGGGATGATAGGTAGGAAGGGAAGAGATGGTGGGGATATAAAAAGAAAAAGATTAAAAAAAAGATTCAGGGACATGTCCCTAAATTGAACCAAGGACCTGCGGAGTGGTCCCACCCGAAGGTAGTAAATGTTAAGGATAGAACAGTTATCTCAGTTGGGTCTTAGGAGCAAGCCAGCTGCCCTGTGAGTATCCCCACTCGATGATCGCATCAGCCGGGATTTCACAAGACAGTATCTAGCAGGTCTGCCGAGAGCTGGTAGCCACAACTATCAACGGCATTACCACTAGGCCACCTGCCCTTGGTTCGTTGAAAGGTGACCCTGGACCTAAAATCTAAGGGACGAGAGCAAACAATTTCCTATTCGGGAAATAGGCACCTTCCAGCCACATGTGTGGTATTTCTCCTACCCCCATACCCCGTGTCTGCATCCGCTATCACAGGCACTGAAGAATCCAAACTCGCAATGAGCGAGGCGTTGTCCCTCATATCATTCAACGTGGCGAGGCCCAGGTCCGGCATGCCAAGGCGCGATACAGACGTTCCGGAGCCAGTCTAGATGCGATTTAGCCAACTGCCTCGATATCTCCGTGTATTTGGCAAGGTACCATATACAACGACTTGAACCCTGCATGGAGGGCGATCCGCGCACTCAGTCCGTCGTACACCCCGGGACAGACCCAATGTCATCCGTTTGAGCCAGCTGGCTTCGCAGCAAGGCTGCTGGGGAGATTGGCATGGTCGTGCTTCCCATCGTTTTTCCGTGTTGATTGTGGCTGATGCGACAGCGTGGTGATGCAAGAAGGTGAGTCGCAACTCGCAATGCACTGGATCCGGCGGATTTATACGCCGTTGATGAAATTGGCAACATTCAGCAAGGAAAAATGTGGGATCTCCGGTACTGCAATCCATAACATCCTGGTTGGTTTGAGAGCCAATGTGGATCGTCGCGGGGATCGGTCTTTTGATCGAAATCGGCAAATCCGCTTGAGGCGACGAGTCGTCCTCATTGATGATTCACAGAAAGTCAATTTTATGCAATACTCTCTATATCTCCTTTAGGGGTGCCGAGATCCGACCTTTTTTAGGCTTCAACTTCCAGTTGCGTGCGTGCGTATACTCCTCCAGCTTGAGGCAATTTGCGAGTCGAGTTGAAATACCGAGGTCGTGGTGACACAAGCTGTGCCACTAATGACACGGGGATTATTGATTACAAGACAATAAAGCAGGATAGATTTCAAAGAGACCACCGCTTTTCATCATAGGCAGTCACGGAAAATGCCGAAAACCGACCCTGTTCTCGGGACTTTGTCTCAGAGGATCTCTCATGCACTACAGACTATCCGCGGCATCTACGTCAAGTTGTCTTTGGGGTGTCAAGAAGAGATTCAAGATGCAGAAGAGGCATCGTTTGACAACTTTGTCACCGTTCTCGACAACTTCATCCACACTCTGAAAGTCCAACACAAAGAGCGCGAAGCAGAGGCACTTCTACGCGCCAAAGACATTTCCTTAGAGTCCAGATCCCATGGTGGTCTGGATATCGAGCTATGGAAACCACTTGAGCTATCCAGCTGCGACGCAATTGTGTTTTGGGTCGAGGCATGGCTTCAATCCTTGAGCGCAGCCGAGAAGAGCCGACTGCTTCCATATCCTCGTCCCGAACGACCATCTCAAAGACGGGGGATGACATTGACGGAGAAGATCTTTGCACATCACTCGATCGGTCCCATTTCACCTGCTGGTCTCCGGGCAGGCGACTTTGTGCGCGTGGTTGTTGACTGGGTTGCCGCGTCAGAAATATCCTACTTCGTGAAAACCTTTCTCTTAAACGATATACCCTCGAAGTTATTCAAGCGCTCATGCTTCTCTTCATATCCAGTCAATCTCCAAGACTCTTTGGCAGTTGAAATCGTTCAAAACCTGGCGCAATGATCGGGTTTGGATTGCCGGAGACCATGTCGTCGATCTGCGGACGTACAACACGCCATGGAATCGTCGACTGATCCACGCCACGGAAAAGGCTGCGCGGGACTTTAAATTGACTGATTACAAGGAACCCAACGTGAGTAGTACCCTACGCTAAGAGAGTTTCTTTCGTGTCGGCTTGCTGATTCTTGAGCTGCCAGTATACCATCATGCACACAGAGTTTGTGTGAGAGCGAGCAGAGCCGGGGTTACTAGTTGTCGGCGCCGATTCTCGTATGTCCATCAACCCCATTCACAAGTCCAGAGATAATAATCTGACACTCGTTTAGATACCTGCTCCTCTGGTGCTGTGGGCTGTCTCACAGTTGGTCTAGGAGCTGCGGATGTGGCGATGAGTGCCATCACAGGAGAGACATGGTTCAAGGTTTCTGAGTGCATCCACATTCGATTCTTCGGCGTGCCTCACTTGGGAATTGGAGGGAAGGACATCATCTTACACATCCTGGGTGAGCTCAAGCGTAACACGGTTGCCGCCGAGAGGATTGTTGAATTCTCCGGCCCTGGGTATCGGTATCTCTCCGTCGATGCTCGATTTGCAATTTCAAATATGTGCACTGTAAGGCGCAAACCAATAGACCAAAGCTTTTTTTATCTTACATGGGGAGACTGTGTAGATGCTAATGCTTTCCAGGAATTCGGCGCAGTCACCGGGCTTTTTTGTCCCAGATGATATTGTCAAAACCTACGTCTCTGGCCGAAAACAAAAGCACAGACGCTCTTCTTCCATCTGTTTCCAGCCCGACCCAGACGCAGTCTATGCAGAGACCTGCGAGATCGACCTAGCCACAGTTAAGCCTCTTTTCGCAATCTACCCATCACCCGATAACGTCGTCCCCGTCCCCGAAAAGGCTGGCACGTACCTAGATGGGTGCTTCATTGGAGCGTACACAACGACCGAAGAGGACCTCATCCTCGCAGCTCTAGTGCTCGATGTCGGTTTAAAATGGAACCTTTCACTGGCGCCTGGCAAACGTCATCTGACTCCCGGTTCCATCCCCATCCGCTTGCGACTCGAGGCGCTAGGTTTGCTGGACTTGTACCAGTCAGCCGGGTTCTCACTCAGCGCACCGGGATGCAGTTTCTGCGTGGGAATGGGTGCCGATCAGGCTGGAGAAGGCGAGGTCTGGTTGTCGTCGCAGAACCGCAATTTCAAAAATCGAATGGGCAAAGGATCAATTGGCAATCTCTCTTCTGCAGCGACGGTGGCTGCATCCTCGTTTGGAATGACTGTCACTGACCCTGCGCCGTTTCTTGCCGAGATTGATGTTGGCTTTTTCAACGCGCTGAAGAACCGTCCAGGGAAGAGCAAGTTCCTTCAGAATTCGGTCCAAATGGAAGATATTTTCTACGTCGAGCCTAGTTATGAGTTCTCTTCCAAACCCACAGTGGAATCTGGCTCTTTACCCTCGGAAAAAAACTGGGATTCCCCTATTGAGACTGTTTCGATGAGACCTCCGATCGGCGACAGGGTCATCAGGCTAGGGGACTTTGTTGACACGGACGCAGTAGGTCCTCTACCGTGTGGAAGAAGGGAACTCACAAACTAACTGGTATAGATTGCACCGGCGGATTCCTTGGTAACAGCCACAACAGACGAGGCTCTTGGAGACCACTGCATGAAATATGTGATGCCCGAGTTTCGAGACAAGGTCCGACAAGGACAAAAGGTTCTTGTTGCAGGTAAAGCTCTGGGAGTTGGATCCTCGCGTGAGACAGCGGTTCGAGCTCTGAAAGGTAAACAGAAACCCAAGACATGTCTCTGAACTGATATGTATTCTATCCCCTAGAGACTCGCTTACAATATCTCTGCTGACTCTAGGTCTTGGAATAAAATGTGTCATAGCCCGTTCTTTTGCCTTCATTTTCAGTGGCAACCTGCCCAACATCGGCATCCTACGCTTTACCATTGACGACGACAATTCTATGAGAATGCGGGCGATAGTGCTGAAATTGAAATCAGCTTGGATGAGAGACAGGTCCGGGTTGCTGGCTTGAGCTTTTCTTTCCAGCTTGCCGATATGGAGCTTGCTCTTATCGAGAATCAGGGCATGCCCAATGCCTATGAAAAATTTGGCAGCGATATCTTCCAGAGCCTTTCCAGTGGAGGAACCGTGTCAACCTCGGAATCTGCATCTAAGCCATTGAATGGAGATACAGATATCCCTGCGACTCTCAGGGAATTGCAGTGGTAGCATAGCTCTGAATTTCCTCTCTTGATAGAACGGACGAAATGAAGAATAAATGGTGTTTTTGTAACTATCATTGTTTAAGTTAGTTTCCTTGCTTTAAAGAGTATACCTGAAATCCGGATGCGCATCGCACAACTTCATAATCCTTTACACTCTCCGGGTTAGTCTCCCCTCGCGCTGCAAACTCAGTAGCAACAGCATCACGTCTCCGATTCTCACGCTTAAACAACCACATAGTAATCAAGACAGCCACGGTGCCGAGAGCATTCAAACCAAGCAAAGTCCCATGGCCCTTGAAAAAGCGCGGCGGGTCAGTGTAGACCTGCGTGCTGATGATGCTATAGCACTGGATAAAGATCTGGGATATAGCCCAGGCCGCGGCCTGTTTCGTGAAGCCCGCATGCGAGATCATAACCCAGGCACTGCCCAGGACGGCTGCGGGGAACGCGCCGGCCGAGACGAAGCAGCATCCTGCCATGAGGACGACGGAGTTGGTGCTGGTCAAGAGCATGATATATCCAATCAGCCCTTTGTCAAGCCGGTCGGCGATGATGTTTGCGATTGGGAGGGTGATGATGCCGAATGCGTAGGGGATGATGGTGTAGAGCTGTGTCATGACTAGCATAGAAAGAAATCAGCCAATTCTCCCTTCTGTGCTTCTTCTGTGTCTTTCTGTGCAGTACTCACTTCGCGTAAAGCCAAATAGTTTGACAAATGTTGGTAGAAAGGCCCCGAATGCAGCTACATTCAGACACACTGCGCCGAGGGGCTGCCTAAGAGGCCCATGTCTAGAAATTCTGCTTTTTCCAAACAGAAGTGGCAATTTTCTTCAAAGCCGGATCATCGAGAGTAATGTCCGTTTCTCTCGGGGTATTTGCTGGACGCAAAAATAACTTCTCGAAGTCGATGACCAGCGGCTGGCCTTGTAGGTAGACGTGGTTGTTATTTCCTTTGTAGACGGTCACAACTTGTTGGCGCTGCATCCGCGAATTCTCGAGAACCCATATCTCTAGCACAATTTGTGGTCTGTTGCGGTCAATCTCAATGGTCAAGACCATTTTCACGTCTCCCCCGGACTCGTTGAGCCACCAACGAACATCAGAGAACAACTTCGACGATGACTCTGAAAAGCCCGTCTCTACCACGAGTGTAGGCCAATAATCGGTCCGACCCTGAGGGAGTTGATCCGGTGCAAAGGAAGAATCCGCCTGTTTTCCAGCGCCGCTCTGCGCGCGAAATGGAGTAGAACGGAGAGATTCAAGACGGTCCTCTAGGCTCATTGGCAGAAGAGCTTCGAATAACTTTCGCTCAAAAGTACCATGGGCAATCTCATGCGCCACGGAGTTCGGCATCCTAACGAGAAGGAGATGTTGGGAAATGTCGTAGGAATTCCAGCAACGGTACATATTTTTATCGTTCGAATTAAGGAAGTCACGAGTGAATGCCCGAGGATCAACACCGGTAAAGAGAATCCAATAATTTATATTGGGATCCTTTTGATAACGACGAGATTGCATTTCAGCAATTCGTTGGAACTGTGCTGTGCCATCGTATGGATATCTTTGAATTGATGGTTCTAAATCACCTAGAAAGCTACCACTAGGGCGCATTCTTTCGGGCTCAAGATTTGTATTCAAAGACATACTGGGTGATTGAATATAAACGGAGGGCGGAATTCTTATCATAAAAAAAGAATTAAGAAGATCGAAAACTGATTTTAATTTTCAATCCCGACGTGGATATGACCACTCTATTCGCTTAGGCGTCTAAATCATAAAAGCTCACTTTGACGTAGATATGACATACTCGCTACCTCGCTGGCAACTGCTAATTGTCTCGGTTCAGTTGAGGGAAATGGCAACCAAGCGAGAAGATGGGTATTGGGCGTCGGCGTGGAAGAAGAGAGCTTTGCTGGTGCCGCCTCGGTAGAGGGCGACTGGGAGGCCGAAGGTATTGTGGTTGGGCATGATGGTATGGTAAGTTGGGTGAATCGCGGATAGAATGAAAGGGAATCAAATGAGATACAAGGAAGGTAAATGCTAGTAATCAGAATATGAATATAAATGCCAGCAATATCAATGGCTTGCTACAGTTGTCGACGTCACTATTTACTGCAATCCATGATATACTCCGCCGGTCCGTTCACGGACTGTACAACGAACAACACCGAGAGGGGATGATACAACTTTGGAAACTCGCTCATCTCCATCAAAGGAAATGTGAATATGTCTTATGCTCAACTCGATCCTGTATGCATTGTCTGGGCGCAATAATTGGCAAAATAGCAGGCCGTTACTGGTGCGTGGTTCATGAAGGATCAACTGTGGAGCGAGAAAGGCCGACGTTGACGTGAAAGTCCGGCGCCGTATTATCCGGGGCCGCGAGCGGACCGACGGCTTCCCCAGGATTTTGAAGACACTGAAGACACTTAGATCTACGGGTGTTTGTTCAGGACTTCTGTCTTTTTTTTATTTAAATTTGTTAAATTCAAGCTTCACTATCTACTACACTCAACTTCTGCAACTTATCTACAAGAATCCCATACCATACATCCTCCATCCAGGCCAACAAATCCGACAAGAGCAAATATAAAGAAAGGTATCAACCATATTAAAGCTCTTTGCATTCGAGAAAGCTTTTGGATTGTTCTGCTCTTGTATACAGAGGCCCTGAGACCGATCCCTTCTAGAGGATTGCGCTTGGAAAACAAGAAAAGAAAAAGAAAACACCGGTTTTTTTTTCTTCTCGGTGAATCCCCCGAAAAGCAAAACAAAACCAGCAGAAAAAAAAAAAAAAGGTCCCCGTGGTAAACGCCATAGTTGCAATCCCAGACCCCATTCCATAGCCCGCTTTTTTTCAGACGCCGGTCCTCTTTTTTTTTCGAAGACAGCGAACAACAAAAAAAGACACGAGTACCGCCCAGAAAAGCAAGGAAAAGATATTCACAGAACATGTGGGTGAGAAAATAGGTGAGAAAGGAAATGATGTTGCTTGCATAGTAGAACAGAGGTCGGGGATAATAAAACACCGGTGAACCAGACGCAGTAAAAACACAGGTCGTGAAGTCGTAAAAAGCGGAAGGTAGGAATAGGAGGATGGTGGAAAGAAGATAAGAGGATGGTTGGAAGTAATGCAGAGTAAACTTATGTTGGTGGCAGCGCTCAACCGTTGGTGGCAACCGACTTCGCCTTGGAGTTGTTGGACCATGACAGGAAGTCGAACTTGTCCTTGGCGTTGTCGAGGATCGAAGTGTTTGCCTCGGGCTGCATGTTGGTAGCAGTCCGCGAAGGTTCCCGGGGCTCCAGCACCAAAGATCGACGGTAGAAGACCTGCGCTGTGGTCTCGCCGTTGGAGCG
Organism: Penicillium alfredii; assembly: GCF_028826965.1. Classification (NCBI taxonomy): domain Eukaryota; kingdom Fungi; phylum Ascomycota; class Eurotiomycetes; order Eurotiales; family Aspergillaceae; genus Penicillium; species Penicillium alfredii. Next base: position 607,043 of record NW_026622709.1, read on the forward strand.
CACACGCACAAGCTCGTTCTGCATCCATGTCTGGAGTTCAGGGACTTCAGTAAGACGGTAGGGGATCTGGAAACGCTGAAGCTCGCTGATAATGCGAGCGGTCTTCATGTGCTTGTCGAAGTTGATCACCGCCATTTCGCCATCATCGGTAGGAAGATTGCGCAGCGACTGGTTTCCGTGATCAACGAACGTCAGGTCGGTCAGGTAAGTACCGACGAAGGGCAGGCACGGCGGAACGTGGTTCTGCAGACGCTGGCGCAGCACGGCGTAGTTGCGCGACACATCAACGATGCCACGCAGGTGCTCCAAGGTCACCTTGGTCTTCTGGGAGACGATATCCCAGGTCCGCTTGAGGCGGGAGATCATCGACGAGTTCAGCGAGCAGATGATGGCCATGAGAGAGTCGTAGTTGTTCAGCTCCAGGCACTTGTTGGCGATCTTGACCCAGTGCTTGATGGTGACTGCGCGCTTCTTAGGTTCCTCCAGACACAGGATGGAGTCAGCAACCAGGTGAGCCAAGTCCGTGGACAAGGTCGACATGGCGCGAACATTTACAGCCAGCGAGCCAGACTTGCGGGTCCACTCCGTGTCGAGAAGCTCCTCCGGGAGAATGGAGCAGAAGATGCGCGACTCCTTGATGGTCAACTGCCGGGCCAACTCCATGGGGTCAAAATCCAGGATGGAGATCGAGGCCTCGCCATTCTTCCACTGCTTGAGAAGGTTGGTCTCCTTCTTGGCGAGGATGGCAGGTGGGAGAGGGGTGTCAGGATGAATGTACTGAGCCGTGGCAGTGTTGGTTTTGCCCATCGACGATACCAGACGGGGCACAACGGGGCCGTGAACGGCAGAGACCTTCTCAGCAAGGTCGAGGATGCGCTTGGAGGCGGTCGGGAGATCAGTGGCCAGGCGCGTCTTGGCAAATTCCACGATGAACTCGAGTGCGCTGTTGTCTCGGTCATGGCGCCAGTGCGACTCGAGCCAGCCCTTGAACACGTTGTAGACGCGCAGGCGCACCGGCCCAGCGGCGTGTGGGGTATCCCCGATGTAGTCGAACCGTTCGGCCAACGCCTCGGCGAACTCGACAGGCGTGGCGAACAGACGGAAGGTGAGGTAGAAAGTCGAGACAAACATGGCGTCAGGGGTCGACTGGTGGGCAGTGAGCTTCTCAATCAGCGCCCGGAGGCTGCCGCCCATCACCTGGCCCTCCTTGTAGATCAACTCATGCGCGTAAGTCTTCTCCAGGATGTTGGCCTCGGTCTCCTCATTTTCTTCGGCCAAGGTCGAGTGGCTCACGCTCTCCTTCAACGAGGGCACCTGGAAGCTGCCACCGATGTCAGGGGAGGTGGCTCGGGTGGAGGTCTGAGAGACACCACTCATCTCCGAATCGCGAGTGTGGCTGTTGTAAGTGAAGCTGCTACCCGTGCTTGTGACACCTCGGCCAAAGGATTCACCCATCTCCGACTTGGTGTGACTGATGCGATTCGCACTGTCAGTCGAAGAGAAAGACGTGCCCTCCAGGTGGGTAGGCATGATGGCAGAGGAAGGGAGAGAAGACAAGGCGGAGAGGTTGGCGGGGCTGTGAGAAGTGAGGTGAGAGTGGAAGGAAGATGGGGTGGTAGAGTCGGTGAGGCCAGGAGTGGAGGGAGAGTAAGTCGAGTTGGGAATCTGGAGAGGTGGCGGGGGAGTTGAAGCGAGAGCTCCTGAGGTCGCTCGTGCTCCTGCACGGTCTCAGGCTGGGGTTGCGGGGTGATGAGGCCAGGCACGTCCTCACTCGGAGCCTCATTTTCTGAGGGCTCCAGCTCAATGTCTCCAATCTGCTCAAGCACCAGGCGAGCTTTGGCGAGGCAGTTGCCTGCTGCTCGCACACAGTCCGTCGCAGCGTCAACCAGCCGCTTGCCCTCGTCCGGCATAAACACCAAGTCGTCGTCAGGCAGGTGCGCTGGACGGAACACGTCGCGCGCAGCGTGGACGAGCTCCGACAACTTCTCACACATTGACTCGCGCGCTTGCTCGAGGAAAGCGCTCCGTTGGGTATCGTGCTCGCAGACGGCCTCAACCACAGTCAGCAGGGACCGACAAGATTGCACAGCCTGCTGGGTGGTGGTGACGAGCTCTGTAGAAGAGCGCGACTGCATGTGGAGACCAATGAAGGAGCCCAGCACGCCGAGGAAAGCATCATAAGTCGTGCCGAGTCGCTCTGACGCAAGGTTCTCGGCGCAAATGGCAGCCGAAGGCCCCGAATAAGAGACGCGATGGGAAACGGAGATTCGCTTGGTCGAGACGGAAACCGGCCTGGGCTGGTGGTCGAGCATTTCGGTGCGCATCGACGCGCGACTGAAATCCATGCGGCTGCGACTCATCTGGCGCGAGTCGTTGCGCTCGGTGGTGTCGGAGTACGGCGCAGTCTCTGCGAGGGTGAAAGTCTCAGAGGCCGGAGTCGGCGGCATATCATACAGGCTCTGGTTGTCGCTCATGGGCTGTTCCAACTCGACAATGGTCCTGCTCAGGCCGACCTCCTCATTCCATACGTCGAGGAATCGAACGCCGCGGGTGACGATCTTGAAGGCCTTGAGCAGCATCTCATCCAGGATCCCCTCGACCTCATCCTCCTCGGGCGTTCCATTGGCAACTTCCTGGAACCGCTTGGCGGTCTTGACCAACGACGACAGGTCCGACAACAGTGCCTTGCGGATCCTTCGCAGTCCGTCATACTTCCTCACCAGGGGAGCCTCTCGCGTCAGGCATTCTGATTTCTCCAGAAGAAACCGGACGCCGGCAATGGGGCCTCTCATCAAATCTTGGTTCCCAAAATCCTTGAGGGATGACCCGCATCCTCCGCGAATGATGTCCCAAAAATCGGTCAGCGCCTTGAGGAGCGGGCGCATGGGGAGCTGGTCATAGGCCTCGCAATAGTTGGTGGGCAACCAGCCTCGATTCCCAGAATCTAATAAGGTACCGTCGGCCCAGCCATTGGTGTGAACAGAGTGGACCAGGATGATATCGCCCTGGTCGAGCGGGAGAGTGACCGTCGACGGCGAAACGTCTCCGGCCGGGTGGAAAGGGTAGAATGCGCGCAGGTAGTTGTGAAAAACGGCTCTCGGGGCTTCTGTTTGCTCCATGATATCGCGAGCTCCTTGCGGAGTCAGCGGCGGAGTAATCTCAGACTGGCCGTGAGCAGAATAGAAACGATCCGGTATATACTTGGTGTCGTCCGGGGACGTCGACACCGATAAGTTCGAAGTCGGTTTGGCGATCTTTAACGGGGGGATGTGTGGCTTCATGGATTCCATCGCTTGCCCATGCCATTCAAAAAAAAAAATAAATAACCAAGTAGTTGCGATACTGAAGCCGCTGAGGTCACTGACCGAGGCGTTTATGCGGTAGATGCAATTAACATCCTTCAGTAACTCAAACGGTAGCGAGTGACAAAGTGGCGTATCGAGAATCAAGGACTTGGAGAAAGTGGATAATCCTACACAAAATCCAGGTCAATTCCCAGATCCAAGAGAGGGCGGGTATAGGGATCTGTGGAGGGGTGGAATGCGCAAATTCCAGGGAGCGTCGAAGGAGAGTGGCTTGGGAATGCTGGGGAGGAGACACAAAACACACCCTTTTTTTTTTTCTCTTTCACCAAGTCAATCAATCAAGTAATCAAAAAGACTATAAAAAAAAAGCCGCAAAAAATAAACTTCCTTTCAGGGAGTTTGCGAGGGGTGACGAGTCGCAATCGAGAAAAAAAAAATAGACAGGGCCGATAGGGATGTGATCAATGCGTAGAGGAATAACAATGCACCACCTCTACCTATTGGAAAAAATAATAAAAAGGATAGAGAGGGCACCCTTGAAGATCGCAAGCAAGGAAGACAAAAGACCGACTGGCTTGCAGCAGGTGACGAAACAGGATTCCCTTATTTAGAAAGCCCTACGCAAGGACGCAACGAAGGGATGAATGTGAGCAATTGCCACCGGCAGCAATGAATGATCGATATACAACTTCAAGTTGGGGGCAGGGGAGTTAGAAAGAGAGACTGCGGAAAGGGAAGGGGGAAAAAAAGACTGGAGAAAGGTGAAATGAGCGGGACCAAGGCAATAAGAAGAAGAGAGAGAGCTCTGGAGTCGAGAGAACCCAAGCTTGAATCTTCTAGGACTCGATCGGGACGATCCATGCTCCACCACCGTATTGCCTCCGTATGCCAGGGTGCTTGATGGTACTTCTGATATTACCTATGATATAATGGTACTGATTCTACTGCTTACCATACACGTACTATGATACTAGGGCATTACGTTCCCAGGTACCGGACTTTATACTTTATGGAAATAGTGCTGTTTCCTTTTTTCCTTTTTTGATATTTTCTTTTCTACTTGATCTCTACTAATGACAGCGTATAAATGGAAAGGATGAAAAGAAAAGAAAAGACAAATATCATTCCCACTCCATGTACTCCATATGTACAGTATACACCGGGTGGGACCCGTGGACTGTACCGAGAGAGAGGGTACCTCGCGTAAGCCCTCGAGGGCTAGAAGGTACTTGGGCCGGAGGTAACTCCGTGGGTCCTCTTTTTTTTGGTTATTTATTATTATTTTTCTTTGTATGTGCCGAACACATCCCGTTCCAGACCTTCCCTCCAAATTGATTTGACTAGAAAATAAAAATTTTTGTTATAAAAGCACAAATCACATAACACCTCCCATAATAACATAATAAATATAGTGGACCCCCCCCCCCACATCCATGTCTTGAAAAATGCACTGACCGTGTGCTAGAGCCTGCAGGACCAAACCAGGGGCCGGGACTCGATCCATCATTCGCAAGTTCCTCTCTCCCTCACGTTGCCTGTCAACTATACTCCGGGATGGGATCGACAGCGCAGCAACCGCCCCTCAAAAGTGACAGCCAAAAAATCTTTTCTTTTTCTCTTCACATTAACAAGAGTGTGCTGAACTTGTGATTGCAATTTGGCCTCGGTAGAACTACAAGAAAGAATAATAAGATGGGAATTGTATCCCTGTTCCCACCTTCTGTATATAGAATGGAATATGATTATTTTCATATTCTCATAATTACAGTAATTCAAATTCGGAATTTCCCCTCTCTCTCTCTCTCTCTTTCTTTCTTTCTCCTCTCCCGCGTGGGGCGACCAAGTTCCCAGCAGAAAGGTTCGCGTTGACAAACAGATCCACAAACGCGAAAAAAAAAAGAAAAGAAAAGAAAAGAAAAAAGAAAAGAAAATCGAGCTATCGCGAGGGAATGGCCAAGCACGTCGAGCACACGGGCCAGTGCAGAGCATGCATAGTGAGGCATAGTCGACTCCAGGGCTGTTTATAGCTGGGCTAAGGGGGAAATCACGGCCCGTGTCTAAGACCATATGGCTTCAATAGCCCAACCGGGGGAATCGGCTTTGAGTCTCCGGTGGATCTCCGCGGTTTTTCTTTTTCTTTTCCTTTCTTTCTTTTCGAGTACTTTTGGTTGCGTGCAAACCTGCCCTAAACATGGGACCCAGCGATCGGGAGAACTGAAGTTCTGGAGAAAGAGATCCCCTTAAAGAAGATATAGCAGAGCGAAGTCTCAAAAATGAAGAGAATCAGAATATCAAGAAGACCCGCCCTTTTTCATGGTCTAGACTTGGTATCAATTGGAGACATAAGCATACGAGCATACTCCAGTACAGACTACAGAGGACTAGAATTATCATTCGCCCTGTTAATGGCCCATCACACCACGACTCGGTGATTCTGCAGTTGCCAGTTCAATTCGCAATATGGGAATATCGAGAGAAAAGATGCATTGGTCGCTCATCACATGTTCTGGAAACCCCCCAGCCCTGTCAGCACCGAAAAATATAATATACAAAATAATCCTTTCTCCCCAGAGCAATACAAGCCCCCTCTTCCTTCCCCCCTCCTCCACATTATCACAATGCCCTCGAGTGGACTTGGGTAAAATGCGATCTGCAAGCCAGCTCTTGAATTGGGAGAATCTCCGTGCGCTCCCAGTCGGGAACGAACCATGGAACGAGGGTGTTGGAGGGGTGCTCGGACCAGGTGTTATCAGATAGCCTCATGTTTGTTTACTGTGAAACACGGAGAGCAATCGGGTCTGTGTCAAGCTGTTTGTATGGAGTCAACATGACTATATAACTGGATGACTAGATGAATATGTTTATCCACTTCTGGTGCGCTACGAGCGGTAAGACGCAATTTCAAGATTGCTTAAGCTGCATCGCACGAGCATATCACACACACACACACATATATATATATATATATAGTACACACTGGGCAACAGAAGACGCGAAGACTCATGCCCAAGTAGTGGAGCCTGCGACGCGCCTTTTTCCCCCGCCTCCAAGTACTTTTGCATCTATATATGCAGGGCTAAAGACATACACCCAATGGCCCTTGTAGGGTAAGCCAGCCACACAGTCTTACAGGATTTGTGGTTGAACAGGGATGAAAAAAAAGGTCGCACTGATGATTGATGCTGTACGCCGAGGTCGGGCATTTGGATCATCCATGTGCAGTATTTAGAAGATGGGCAGCTGTATCGAGGCGATTTCTTTCTTTTTTTTCTTATTTTTATTATAGCCTAGGTTGTCTGTACAGCCTGTGACAATCACAAGCAGAGGTAAGATACCATGGCCAGATGGATATGTAGTTGACTGTGTCGAGTATCATCTGTATACTGTACACCGTGCATGCCGTCCAACATGACACGATTCGCGGGGTACGGCAATGATGTCTCCAATTGCCATAGATGTAGACAAATTTTAGGACATCGCAGAACAGGCTAGACTCGACGGGACCAAAAATCTCCCGAGACAAGACCCAAACGAACACCGTCCAGATCTGAGTCACGGTTTCGCGGGAGCGGCGATCAGAATCATGTCCACACAGGCGAGGATCAGATCTACTAAGAACATGACAAATTACAGGGAGCATTCATGAACACACTCACAGCAACATAGAGGTTTGCAAGTTTGCGATTGGCAGAGTGGATATCAAGAGTTGGCCTGTTCGCCGAGCACATCGTCGGGAGTCTCACGGCACACTTTTGAGTCTAGACAATTGTGGAGAGATTTTTAGTGAGTATCGAAGCATTCCTTGATTAAGAGTCAGGTCGGGCAATAGGGCAATCCTCCTTTTTATTTATACTAATAGACGACGATATAATTCCCCGGGCCCATGGTTCGTTCCTGATTAGGAATGCCCCGAGATCCTCATAGGCGCAAAATTGGGGATTTCCTGCTTATCTCATGGATTAGCCATAATAGATAATTATTGTTACTATATTGCTATTTTATTATTTCCCCTATCCAGGGTTTTGTTGTACAATCTCGTGGGTAACTGTTAGGTGCATATGCTAGTTCCCACGATCGGGCTCGGTACCTGCAGATGCAGAACCCCGGCTAAATTTTGTGGGATCTACAATATCAGAGTAGAAATATGTGTAACTCTACTGTATCTTCTGAAAATGATCCGTCGCATCTTTTTAGTGTGTTCCTAGACTAAAGTGCCTTGCTCATGCAACAAACCCTCGGGAATATATCCATCGATTTGATCATTCATGCATTTTCCCCACGACGACCCATCATGTGTAACCTCGAATTGATTCTTCAGCTCGCCACATGGACTACTTGACAGAAAAAGCAAAGGGGGAAAAAAGCACTTATATTCATGCATGGTACTATCCTCGTCCATGACCTATCGTTAAATTCAGTGGATTGACCAGAATGGGTGATATCATTCCACGATGGATTGGCGCAAGTCTCACCACTGAGGACACAACCAGCGAGAAATTCTCCACCGGGGGATCTGCAACACGAAACAAGAGTCATAGCAGCAATCCATATCATCAACCCCAAACAGGGGCCCATCGACTTTGACGCAGGCTATCCATGGAACGCGTGTGGAGCTCCGGGAAGGATGCAATAAACAAAAAAGACATAAACACATAAACACATCTAAAGCTTTCCATTCAGCCGAACAAAACTACAACCACGAAGATCATAGTCCCTGGATTCCGACAAAAATTAGACCGTTCCGTCGAGGTAACTAGCTGATCCAGCATTTTGGTCAATGGGAAAGATAGTTCATAAACCCCTATGCACCTCCAGGATAGCGGATGGGGGGAGAGCCGAGCTTATAGTACATAATACAGTACATTTGTATATGATGTACACGGTACTTGGCAAGTGTATACTAACGAGCCGCCAGATACCGGTATCAGATACACACAGGAGACCGTTCTCCAACCGATAATACCAATACCAGCACCAAAAAAAAAAAAAAAAGAAAAGAAAACAACAAAAACAGCGCAGTCAATACTTTCCCAGCAATAGGGATACCCTAAAGTTGACTACACAGGTCATTTACTCCACTGCTTTGCGGCCAGATACGTAGCTAGGCAGACAGACGTATTTTCTGGCCCCTAGGCTCCTCGGAACAACATCCGCGAAAATAATTCCCCCAAAAAACAAAGTGCATTGGCTAGCGGGTTCCCGCACAACGGTTCAGCCGGTACCTTTCGGAGCGAAGGAGCGCGGATAAGCCGCTAAAAATTGGCTTGCTCTCCCACCCCCCTGTCCCCAATCCATGTCCACGGAAAGCCACCCCCCATCGAAGCGAGCCTGTCAAATAGGCGCAGTCAACCCATCTTTGCTCCTACTGGTTCCATAACTCCGCGCCTAGGCTGTTTTCCTCCCGTCAGCACGTTTTGCCTTCCGACCGGGGGAGTCCAGCGCCACGCGCGCAGGATTTTTCTTTGTTTTACTTGAGAATCTCAAATATCAAAAAGTCAAAAGGAAAGGAATCCTGTCGCTCAAAAGAGATAAAACGATAAGGAAGAGAGAGAGAGAGAGAGAGAGCGCTCTCCATAAGCAAAATCGATCGGCGCGTCCCTGGGGCCAGGGAGGGGGACCCTCCTAAGCTCCGGATGAGCTTCCGGTTCCAGAAGAGAAAGAATCGGGTCAGCGCGATGGATGAGATGGATGAGGAGCCTGTCAGGGCAGGAAAGGAGGAGGAAATCCTGAGAGAACACAAGGATGAGAGAGATTGATCCCCCATTTTGCATATCGTGGAGCCGACGCGAGGTGGTGTCATCTCTTTACCCACCCTTTCCCAGGGTCTGGATGAGATCATTCTATGTATGTTGTGTAGAGTTTTACTATTGCACATACACTTTTTCCAGAATACAATATACTTTCCAAGGTGATACACCGTGTATATAGGGTATATGATAAGAACCCTGCAAGCACCAGGTCTTAGAATCAATAGTTCAACGTCCCCTCGACTGCCGAGAAGAAGATACCGTTGCCGATCGCATAAGCCGACAAGGCAAGAGGCCAAAGTCCAGAACTCTCTCGAAAATGATTTCAAGATCGGCACTCTACTTCCCCCTGGCCGAAAAGAAGGGGGAAAAAGGAGTCAAGATCCGACAAAGCCGCGGATGCACGTGTTCGCCGGTATATGCGGGCCTAGCAGGAATGCCCTTGTCGCCCCTGAGTTTGGGCTCGGTACCTAAGATGAGGGTGGGTGATAGTGGAGAAAAGAAATTCAGACAGACAACCTATCGGGAGGCCACGAGACCGAGTGATCATCGCATAGTGTCGACTGGGCTCCACTAGGAGAGAAAGAAAGAAAAGAGAAAAAAGAGAAACTGCGCAATTCGAGTCTTGGCAAGGCAATATCTGTTTTCTTGCCAAGCATTCATCCGCTGTGCTGGGAAATAGTCACTTTCTAATACATACCTCTATGGACGTAGAACAGATGGGAAAGAGAGGGTTGTAATTCCTGGTTTTTTTTTTTTTTTTTTTTTGTTATGTTCACCCCCTGCTCCCCCACACCCGTAACACGTTCCCTGGAACGAAATGGGGAAGCACGATCTGACACAATATGATAGGTGTTGGGCTTATCCTCACGCTGCAGGACGGGTCGCGTCCCATGGGTTCAACCGTCGACGTGATGGATGTCATGGATCGCGTTGGTTCTGTTGACAGCTCGACCAGGTAGAGGAGACTATTGCATTAGCCTTTTGATAAGAACTACTTGACAATTGAAAATTGACCCCATTGCGGCCTCGGTCAAGGCGCAATCCAGCCAAGGCCATTGAGAGGCCATGACTAGGGAGTTCTCGCAAGCCCTGTAGCATATAGAGCGACATACACTGTACATACTGTACAGTATCAATTGGATGCTAATGATAATATGATATTATTATGACAGCATGCTCCTTTAGCTCCTCTAGCATCGCCCTGACAAGAGCCTCTCGTCGACTCCACTTGCGAGATGCGAGATGGGCAGGATTCGAGGGTGTCCACCCTGCGCTATACATAGTATACACCGGCGCAGCGCGGTGGCAACGACCATGGCGTAAGTTAGTGGAGATGAGGCTTTGGGAGGCTTGTCGGAAAATGACAGCCCGAATTCATGTATAAATTCGTGGATACCAAGCATACCAAGAACTGTGTGTATTCTACTGTTGTGGGCTGGTCCTGGTCCACCGGTGTATACATAGCATACTGTGTATATGTTTGGCAATCCCACGCCATCAACGTAATCTATCAGGTTATCTTCAAAGGATTGAATGGTTTACTCGACGATCGTTTTAGTCCACACCGGTTCGATTGCCTCATGAACTACAGAACCACAGAACCAACGACCTGCGCGTGGGGTCACTGCGACGATCCAGGGCATTTCAAGATACACGAGTCACCAGAGGGTCCACTTCACTTGCGTTGCTCCAAGTCTTGGCTGGCGCAGTGGCTTCGGAGGCAGATCTTATTATTTACCGTCGCCATGATGAAGGCTGGCCTTCTACTCATAGACAGACAGCAAAAAGAATTGAAGTCAGGAAGATTCAAAGGAATTGCAATTATCCAGCAGAGAAAATAAAAAGGGACTCGGGGGGTCGAGTGCAAAACCCCCCATATTATTCCCCATTTTCTTCCCCACCACGAACAACGAGCTTTCCTCGAAAGGTATTTTCTCCGAACTGATCAGCGAGGAAAAAAAGAAATTACCCGAGGCCACTGCGTTCTGCTGTTGGTGACGAAAAAAAGGCCAGATCACGTCTGGTATTGACCAATTTCCGAGTCAGGGAAGAGAGAGTGCGAGAGGCATGGGATGAAGGGTGCTCCCGCACACTTTTTGCGTGTGCATCACCCGCGTTCCTGCAACGTGCAGCACACCCTCGTACGCAAGACTCTTCACCGAGGAAAAAGAAAAAAAGGGTATTATGGTTCTGTCAGTGTCAAATCATGCAGCGGAAGGAAGTTTCCACCCTCGTGCAGACTCGAGCACGGCTGTGTGTGAGTGGGGAGGGAAAAGCTCTCAGCCCCCTCCTTTCTCCCTTTCTTCTCCCTTTCTCTCTCAACATATCTTTCCCATATGGATTGTTTTCGGCCCCCTCTCCACGAGACGATCGGATAGAACCAGGTCCCGCAAAGGAACACGCGAGGTCCTAATAATAATATACAAATCCTCCGCACGGGCAAGGTTCCATGCCGTCGGGGCTATCTAAATGACGATAGACGGCAAAAGGGGCCAGCTCTGAAAGACCTGGCAACGCAGAAAAACAAAATAAATAAAAAATACCATCTCGTCCCAGCAATTCAGCCATTGGGTCGATCGGATTCCTTGACTGCCGATCTGGCACCTGGGTTGCTGTTCGCTTATAGGAGATATTCTCCTTGCGAATTGCTGTCGGCAAGTGGATGCAATGAACCCATCCCAGCTACACAACTCGGTCCTTGAGTTCTTGATGGGGAAGGAGAGAGAGAGAGAGAGAGAGAGAGAGAGAGAGAGAGAGAAAGTAAGAGAGAGAAACCTGCAATACTGGGAACTGGGAGCATGGACATCGCGGGCTGCTCCCCCTTTGCTATATCTCTCTGCCGTAAATTCACGCTTGGTCCATGTGTAGGTTTGCGGAGATATAACCCTTGCGAGCATTAGAAATTAACATGGGGAGTGTTTCATCCTTTTTTAGAAGGAAGAGCCTTTTACAATGAATTCGATTATAGGTCTTGAGTATGAGCGTTTTACCGCACATATGCGAACTTAATATAAGCCTTCTCTTGGAGATCTGAGTTTGGATTGGCGTTCTTAGTGAGATATTAACTTCGAGTATACAGGGTAGTTGGTAAATTCTTAGACGGCTTGGTTGAGGTCAAAGTATAATGAGTCTTCTAGAATGGACGGATGAAATTGGTTATTTTAGAGAAAACTTTGTTGAATATAGTTTCGAGTCAATTCAAATGGACAAATGGATCTATATACTGGTGTGAGGTTCCAACGCGAGTCCCGATGGACATCGCTTGTATATACAATGGCATAGAACAACTATTAACGATTATACTAATTAATGGTAAGTGCTCGAAAGTATATTGAAAAAATCTCCGTTACTAGCTTTTAAAATATAGAAGGAGTCGACAAATTCAAGTATTGGCTGCGCTGCTAGACATGTGCATAGCAAGACTACTCTGGATTCAACATCAGCCTCGGTGACACCTTGGCATCTCTTTTTTTTTTAAAAAAAAATGCAATAGTCTCACTTTCTTTTTAAACAAATAATAGCTTTTCCGTCATGCCCAATTCTAGTTATTGGCAGAAGCCTGGACTGGCATCCCCTGCATTAACGCGTCCCAGGCTCCTTGGATACTTCCCAACTGTCAACCCAGATGTACAAACCACTTCGATTGATTGTCATTGGAATTGAATAGCATTGAATTGCAAGTAAGTCTGTACTTTGAATATCCTAGATATCGACATGACAGCCCTAAAATATCTGGTCGTGCTTGCTATGCTTCGAATCTATATCATCACTCGCTCGACGCGTCGCATAGTCGCGTAGTTAGGCCAACTTTCTCACGGCCAAGCAAGAACCTTCAATTGACAACTCTCATGCCTGTAGCATGAGTCCTTCCTGCAAAAGGCCGCCCCGGAAAAGTATCTAAAAAAACCTTTGAGCAATGACAGCCTAAAAGTATAAGATATGCCTCAATAGCATCAAGACCGCACTTGACTCGTGGAAGGAAATTCGCGCCAGTTTGCCAGAGAGTTGAGCCACAAACATGAAGAGTATGAAAGACTAACAATTCGGGTTGCCATACTAGATGGCTACCAGGAAAGCATCGCACTGACAAAAGACTCTTTAACAGAAACGTTTATCGCAGTTCATTCAAATAAAACCAAAAAACACCAGATCCAAAACAATGAATCTCATCTTCTGTATCGCTATATTTCTCTCTGTCGTCGCCGCAGCCCCCGTCCCACCTCTTTACCGACGAAGTCTGCTGCCAGACCCCATGCACGCTGTAGATGCACTCCTCACTCGGGGATTCCGCAGGTTGTGTCGAGGATGGCAGGGAAGCTGAATACCTCATGTACGGTTTATATTCTGCCGCGCAAAGAGGAGAGGCAAGCTCACCGATGTGCTTTTTTTTCAGGACGAGGGATTTTGCGTATGTCGCCTTGCAAAGAACCAAGGGATACGGAACCTTAAAATAAGACATGGATGGATGGATGAATGGATGAGCAGAGGAACCCATTGCATTTGCATTTTTTTTTTTTTTTTTTTCAAGCGCAGCGAAACCAGCCAGAGATCGTTTTAAAAACCCAGTCGCATTCCAAAATTAATCAAGGAGACAGTTCCTGTCGAGAAGATCAATTGTCATGAAAGTCGATGGAATAAGTCAGCCAGGAGATATCCCAAATATATAATATAACCCCCAATGCGACGCACGACATATCTCTCTATCCATGGATAGCAAAAGCCAACATCACACAATCAGAACATGCCCTCCATGTCCAGATCCAGGAACTCGGGATTGCCGACCGCCATATCGGCAGCATTCAAGACATCGTCGATAGCATCCATGCCCGCACCAGCATCCAGCCCCATCTCCTGGCCGACGCCAACCCCGCCATCCATACCGGCCGCGGCGGCAGCAGTTGCCTTATCGAGCATCTGGTTGATGTTATCCGTATCATCGTCGCCAACGAGATGATCCCCGACGGCAGCAGCAGCAGAAGGCTCGAGGTCCATGCGATCATGCGAATCGACGCCGAGATGCATGTTCTGGATGATATTCGAGACATCAATATTGGAGACCTGGGACGGCGGCGCAGACAGCACGCTGACGCGGCGCCAGAGGCGCACGACAACTTCAGCGCGCAGCGGGTCCTTCTCGGAGAGTTTGGGAATGGTCTCGTGGTGCAGCGCGAGGGCGTCGCGCAGGGTCAGGATCGGGCAGCGCGGCGGGGCATCCTCCTTGGAGGCATCGACTGGGTGGTGGTGGCTGTTCTGGTCGACGGCGAAGGACTCCGCCATGGGCGCGCAGATCATCGTCGCGGCGATGTCTAGTGTCAGGTGCCCGCTGCCGGCTTCGGTCTGCTGCTTCAGCTCGTCGACCAGGGCTTCCAGGATCCGGGTCGCGCCGAGCATGCGGATGCCTGCCAGGAGCTGTCGGTGGGTGTATGAGTGCGGTGCCATGCTGGTTTCGGGGTTCGCGCTCCAGAGAACCAGTGATTGCAGTGTATTGCGGATGCTGCCCACCAGGCCGCCCCCGGAATGCGAGGTCCAGCTGTCCAGTTCAGAGCGGTGGCAACTGCCCACGCGTCGGAATGAGAGGTACGGCTCGAGCGCATCCAGAATTGGTTTGATGTCGGTCCGTGCTTGGTGTCTGGTCCGCACGTCTTTTAGTTGCTCCTCCAGGGGACGGCCTGTGATATTCAGAACGGTCTGGTGGATGGCTTGCGCCTCGCCGGAGATGGAACTAGGTTTGACCAGAGAGTAGAGGGTTTTGAGAGGAATTGTGGGATCGGTCTCCGATTCCCAGATGTGATTACCCAGCCAGGTCAACGCGACGACCAGGGACGGCAAAAGAAATGGTTCAAGCAGATCTAAACTACTCTTAGCCACGAACATTTATCAGTAATGGGAGCATGCTCACATTCAAATCCCCCTTTGAGAGTCTCGAAGTCCAGTTTGCTGGACTCGCATGCTCCGAGACTCTGGTCAAACAGCGTCGCCACCAGCATATAGAATTCATGAGGACTGCAGGTAGACATAGTTTCTTCGCTGATGCCCTCAGCAATGAACAGAGCCGCAATCCAATCTCCGAGGTCTTTGTTTTGTTTCTCGCTAAGCTCGTTCAGCTTCTGGCTGCAAGAGCCTCGGTCCAGCAGCTTCAGCAAGAACGAGTCATTGCTGGAAATCCCCATGTCGGAGGGACTTAGGTCGTAGCGGTATTTGAAGACAAGCACCAGCAATAAAATGCTGCCGAACTCGTCGTACACAGGCTGGTTCTCACCCTGTTCCTCGTCCCACCGCCATGAATCCAAAAGAGAACAAAGCGGCTGGAGGATCTGTTTTGTGGTTCGGAAAAGCAGCATGACGTCCAGTGCCTGCGGTCGACGCGAGAGTGAATTGCACACATTCTTAAGGGTCACCGTCTCTTTTTGGTGACAAAGATGATGCATAACCTTGAGCCGTTGTTAATTAGTGGTTTGTAGTAAACCCAGGGTATCTAGGCCCATACCTCAGTGGTTGCACCGACGATCGCGCCCGCATTTCCCTCCATCGACTCAATTTCTCCAATCAGCTGATCTCCGCGTTCGCGCGTGCTTATTTGCGACACGAGCTCGTCCTTCACATACGGGCCCCCGCTGGATAACGTCTGCATGGGGTTCTCTCCCAGAAGCTGCTCAATGCTCGACTCTTGGATGAGCTTGTGAGAGGCACAGGCAAACAAAAACTCCTGGCGAGCGTCGGATAGGACACTGCTGCCCTGCATGGAAAACATCTGGGAGAAGGAAGGGAAAGCGTTGGGGTCGAGTCGGCTCAGCGCTTGGCTAATACACATCTCCATGGAAATCGGCACCATGGACGCAGCCGAGATGGCAGCAAAGAATACAGGGAGTTTGTTGACCAGGAAAGACCGGAACAAAAACATTGTTCGGCTGGATTCGTTTCGGTAGACTCCGTTGGACAGGACGTCGAAGGCAGCGGTGATAATCTCCTCGATGAGGACTTCATTGTGGCCCTGGAATAATGTCAGACACAGGGTCAGGCTGACATAAAATGGAATAAATAGACAAAATGTAGCACCCACTTGGTATCGGTTGGTAAGGTAATTGATCAAAATAGAATCATCGACCAGAGGACGACCTGCTAGCTACAGCGGAGTTAGCAAGCTTCTAACAAACACAGGGCATAAACCTAAACCGTACCACGGCGTTGAGATACACATAGAGACCAGCTCTCGTGTTGATAGCAGGGACATCCATGACAGACGCCTCAAATTGAAGGGCATTCACATTCATGCTCTCGATGGCGGGATCGTCCATTAGTTTGGAGGACTGGTCCCCAAACAAATTGAACTCTTTCTGTAGCGCATCAAGCCGATGGCGTAGCGGCAAAGATACGTCGACGCAGAAGGGCAAGTATGTGGACAGCGCATGGCCCAATTTGGTTTTCAGCGCTACAAGCAGTGTCAGTAAGTGCAGTTGCGAGACTAAGACAAGAGACAAGGCTTACCTTGATGGAAGTCACTGGACAGCACCTCCAAGCCCTTGTTCGTCCCAGAGAGCGCGGCGAGGAGAATCCCAAGCGACTCAAACAACGACACTGCATCCGGGGAGCTCATCAAGCCACCAGTCTGCTGGGACCCATCGAGGCTGCTATTGTGCCAAGCAACGACGGCCTCAATCCACTCCACAGCCACAGAGTAGATTTCAGCCGCCTCAGCGATGGTCCTGGGAAGATTGCCCGTGGAAACCCACAGCATGACATTCTGAACGACCTTGGTATCGGTCATCAGCGTGTCAACCTTGCGTTTGCGCTTGGGGCGCTGGGAGTCAGGTGACGACGATGACGACGTCGACGAGTCCTGCCTATCGAGCATAGAGGAGTTCTTCAGGAGACAGGCCAAAGCCGAGGAGGGCTTGACGATCCCCAGCTTGCAGAGGCCATCGACGTAGAGCGGGAACAAGGGGTCCCAGGGGTGGTTGGAAGCAGCACGATGCTCCCACAGCAGGTCGAGCAGCTCGGCCTCTTTCAGTGGATGGCGCATGAACATCAGCTTCGACAAGTCCTTGAACTTGTCTACATCTATGCGCTGCGCCAAACAGCGGCAGAAGAACGTCCTCCATTGTTCGGATGATGCCATGTTCGGCAACGTGGCGGAGGTCCGCGGCACATAACACTCCCCAGGTTGGTTGGTATTTAATTAATTATACGCGCTTCCGAGCTAAGAATGCATTTTTGCCCGGGCGGTGTTCTGGAATCCAATTGATTCCGATCTTTTTGGATGCAGAGGGAGCGCGTCGCTGGGCGGTCGCATGTCACGTGGGTATTATCTAAGAAACTCGTCTGTATATCACGTGACTTATAGATCGAGATCTTTCGGAGCTGCGTTAAGATAGTCATAAAGATAGTCATAAAGTGAACAAGGTTGGCATGCAGAGTTCAAAGGATATACCAGATCCTGTAGGCTTGTATATACAACTTGGTTAAAGCAGATCCAGCAGAGGACGTGGCCCGACTCATCTACAATAGCAAGTCTACGCAGACATTATTATGGATTTTCTTTTTTTTTTTTTCAAATTCATTCAAATTCATTATTATCATGACGATCCCAGCAGCAGACTAGAAACAACAGCGGTGCTCAAGGGGAATATCATCAAATGCAAACATTAGAAAAAAAAAAACCAGCGCCTCTATCCAAAACCCGCTCAACAGGAAAAAGGGTAACAAAAGGAAATGCTCAAGTAAAAACCACAATTCCTCTCCACAGAAGAGGATGAAATGTCAAGTCATCTTTTGCTTTATTGGGGTGACTGATTTACCACCAGTCACCGTGGTCCTTCATGGCCTCGACGACCTTGGTGAAACCGGCAATGTTGCTACCGGCGACCAGGGAGGGCAGGACACCGTTACCGGGAGTGACGTACTCCTTGGCGGTAGCCAGACCGTTGTTGAAGCAGTCCTCCATGATACCCTTGAGGCGGCTGTCGACTTCCTCGGTGGTCCAGTTGACACGGGCAGAGTTCTGGGCCATCTCGAGACCGGAGACGGCGACACCACCGGCATTGGCGGCCTTGCCGGGGGCGTACCAGATAGCGGCGGCGCCCTGGTTAGCCTCACGGTGGGCCTCGAAGACGTCGATGGCCTCCTGGGTGCTGCCCATGTTGGAGCCCTCGGCGATGAACTTGCAGCCGGCAGCGATCAGGGCCTTGGCCTCATCACCGGAGACCTCGTTCTGGGTAGCGGAGGGGAGGGCGACGTCGATGCGGCCGGCGATGTTGGTCCAGGGGCGGGCGCCGGCAATGTACTTGAACTTGGAGCTGAAGGGGGCCTGGGTGGCCAGCTCGGCGATCTGCTTGCGGTCGACCTTGATGGCGGCGATGGTGTTGATCTCCTCGGGCGTGAAGCTGCCGTCCTCGCCGGCCAGCACCAGCGAGCCCTGGCTGTCGGACAGCGAGATGACCGAGCCGCCCAGCTCGATGACCTTGAGCGCCGCGTACTGGGCGACGTTACCGGAGCCTGAGATGGCCACGCGCTTGCCGGCGAACGACTCCTTGCCGCCCGAGGCGTGCTTGATCATGTGCTCGACGTAGTAAACCACACCGTAGCCGGTGGCCTCGGGGCGGATCAAGCTACCACCCCAGCTGCCGCCCTTGCCGGTGAGGATACCGCTCCACTCGTTGCGAATCTTCTTGTACTGGCCGAACATGTAGCCGACCTCACGGCCGGTCACACCGATGTCACCGGCGGGGACGTCAGTGTCGGCGCCGATGTGCTTGCAGAGCTCGCTCATGAACGAGACACAGAAGCGGCGGATCTCGCTGTCGGTCTTGCCCTTGGGGTCGAAGTCGGAACCACCCTTGCCACCGCCCATGCTGAGGCCGGTCAGGGCATTCTTGAAGATCTGCTCGAAGCCGAGGAACTTCAGGATGGACAGGTTGACCGAGGGGTGGAAACGGAGACCACCCTTGTAGGGGCCGAGGGCGGAGTTGAACTGGACACGGTAACCACGGTTGATTTGGACCTAATGAGAGAATTAACATTGGCGATGAAATGAAAATGAAAAGCGTAAAAATGTACCTGACCCTTGTCATCTTCCCAGACGACACGGAACTGAACAACACGCTCAGGAACCGAAACGACCTGCAGGGCCTTGCGGTACTCAGGCTTCTTCTGGAAAAGAGTGGAGTTTTCCAAAGTCGAGGCAAGCTCTGTTCGGCATGATTAGCTGAGCCACTTCCCGAGATTTGTCGCCACAAGCCGAGATGCCGATGCGAGATCGGGACAAAGTGAAAAAAGGAAAGATAAAAAAAAAAAAAAGGTAATACACACCCTTGTAGGCCTGCTCGAACTCGGGCTCGTAGGGAATGTTGTGCATCATTGCTGCTAAGTGATTTTTTTTTTTTTCTCTCTAGGGTCGGAAAGGAAGATCGGCTGGCGATCTTATATAGATTCAAGGAATTAAGAGAAAACGAGACAATTGCTCTGTGGGAGACCCTTGGATAGATGGATTGGGAGAGGAAGAAGAGATGAGATGAAGAAAAAGAAGAGAGCGACCGTAGGAGGGAGAGACTACATGGTTATATACAAGTCCGGGAGCAGAGAGGAGTGGAGAGGGAAGCCGGAGTCGGACGAAAAAGTCGGGGCCACACACCGGGGGAAAAAGAAAATCAGAAAATCAATAATCAATAAATGAAGAGAAAAAAGACAAGAAAAAGAAACGGACAAGTTACCATGCCCTCTCAGATTGTAGCACAGTTGGAAGAAAGTCCGAAGTTCGGGGCGCGGCAAATGTTATCTTATGCTTTAAGGTCACAGTTTGCTTATCACCCCACCACTTCCCGATTTCGTCGGTCCTCTCCGATCGACACTCTTACTACGGTCTACTTATTACTTATTCCTTATTAGTATATTGGTATGGTATATAGTATATTAATTATTAATTAGTATATTAGTATATAGGATATAGGATATATCCAGGCCTGTATTCAGGTAATCATCTATATCCTCAACGACATTGGACAATGCGGGGCACTGCTGATCTATGCAGGTGGGATCTACAAATCCTGCCCGGGGTACGATAAAGGGAATCCGACAGTCATTGTAATTATCCCACGCATCCAACGATCAGCCTCCAGCTGCCTTGTTCGGCATTTCCCTTCGGGTGTCTGGTCACGTGGGCTGCCGCAAGCGGAAAAGTCCCCTCCGCTCCACCGGGCTTATCTGATGTGCAATTTATTTTTTCAAGCCGCTTGACTCACCGGAAATGCACACTGGCTAGGGCCTTTATCAGTCTCCCAGCCCTTCCCGGTCTCGGGTGGTTTGAAGAATAAATTATTCAATTATTCACGGACCACTGCCCCCCCTCCTCCACACAGGATTTGAGGGGTTGAGGGGTGAATCCACCAGGGCGTAAATGTCAGTCACTGGCTTTTCGTTATTCCCTGCTATTCTGTGACCTGAGCATTAGATCGAAGATAATCATCATGATATTATTAAATATTAGTATAATATATTCTGCTGCATTATACAAGGTAAACCCGAGTCCAGGGTAAGCTTCTCCCAACCCCAGGGAGTCTCAGGCACCGCCAGCCACCAAATGCCAAGACGTGAGGTTAACCCCGTTTGACTTTGCCCCGATCGGAGTGCAACTCGGACCTGTCCCTGTCCCCGTCCCCTCCCCAGGGTCTACGTCAGCTGGAATATTGGCGGCAGCTGCGCCCGACCCCGGACAGTCGCCACATAGTTCAAAATGGGTGAGATGTTCGCATCCTTTGGGTCACCCGAGGTTGGTGGTCATCGGGACACTGTGTTGTGACGATCAGTCTAAAAATGAGGAGTTGTTGATTTTCTATTCCTTTTATTTTTTTTTCTTTTACTAAAAGGCGATGGTAATATTGATCAACTTACCCTCAGCAACTTCTTGCTATCTGTGGCAACCTAAGATTGTGAAGTATATATACATACCCCAGGAATGATGGCACAGTGCCCAGGAATGATGGCACAGTGCAGCCATCCATGGATGTTTGGCTCCGCGCCGAACTAAGTGGGACACCCAAACCTCTGAGATTTTCCCTGCAGATCAAGAAGCTTAAGTGCTTCTGGATCCGCTGACTGGCCACTAAATCACTCGTTCGAATTAGTTTCTGCATGGTGCGAGTGGGTGCATATCTATAGTGTTAAGCTCATACTTGGCTCGGTATAAGTTGTGATATTATCACTTTAGTATATGGCTGTTATGCTTGAGATAGATAGATGTTGATCTGGTTATTATGCAATACACCTGGATAGCACTATCCCTATGTCCTATACCTCTAATAATACAAAGAGTCTTAGAAGCTTTGATCTCAAAATTAACTACTACTTAGTAAACTCTAAAACTAGTCGAGGTTTTTAGTTTATACTTTATCAAAGAGGCTACAAAAGAAAGTGCCAAAGAGGGGCCGCAATGTCTTGCAATCCCTCCCAATCAATCCTATCGCCTATTTCTATTGGGCTTACAGTCGATTGAAATAATAGCCTGCTAGATTTAATTATAAACAAGCTCCCTGCACTTTAACATGATTATCCTCACCTTTTGGTATGGTAATTCTCTGTGTGCAGTAAGTTCAATTATTCAAGACCTCTCGATTCTCAATTGCTATCCCAAACAGACCTCTATTAACACCAAGAGCCAATACAACCTTACCGCCGCCACCAGACTTACACAGCCAAACCAGACACTAAAGCCGAGCTTTTCCTGAAGTTCAATCACTGTAGCCTCGAGATCGACCTAGGGGAGATCGAAACGGGCCCCATCCATGACCATCTTGTTTTCCTTTACTTTTGTATTGACAGTAGTGCGAGAGAAACATTGTCGAGCCCTATATGCAACAATACACGGTCCAGCGCTCTGATGGCATCATATTAATCAGAAGTCATGTCTCCGATGTCATAAATAAAGTCTACAAGTAACAAATTTAACAAAGTCTTCAGTAGATCCAAGGATATCTTTCACGGAGTTTGTGTATCTACTATCTTAATATGTCCTAAGTCTAAGAGCATTACCATTAGCATTAGCATTAGCATAAAAAATATATAACTTGTAACGTGGAAATAATGCAATAGCAAGGACAAAGCGAGGGGATATAGCCAAGAACTCAAGGGCATCGGCGATCTCCGCAAGCACTGAATTCCGATATAAACCCAAAAATACCAAAGAGCTAACATCAACACTAGCAATAACAATAATAGGCGGGAATACTTGACTAGTTTCCCTATCAATGACATATTGCTTTTACTCAAAGGGTCTTTCGCCCCGCTCCCCGCGGGCATAATTGCTTTTGCCGGCCGAGTCAGCCAGGTCAACTGACTCTGAATTATTGTTGATCCTATGACGCCAGGGCTAGCAAAGATGGGCCTTGGTTATTGTTTTATTTTTATTTTTCGTTTTTATTTTTTATTTTTCGGATTGGACATCCTGTAGGGCTCTTTAGTCGTGTCGCTTCTTGCGAATAATTGCGTTAGAGCGGGGGACTCTGCACTGGGGCGTATTGAGAGTTGATAGATCACCTCGGGAAATCAACTCGGGTCGGCATATGTGAATGATGTGTAATTAAGCATTGGATTTACCAGAAATGGTATCTTTATTGCATAGTAGTGGTAGAATATACTCGATTCATGAGGTTTGAAGTCATAGTACTGCTATATACTAATGGTTTTGGACATGGATCATTAGTTCTGGAGCGCATTGACATAATAATAAAAATCATATATCTTCATAGTAAGATGACAACTCCAAGATCATCTCAGTATATTCATTCTAAGATCCTCGAGTAAGCAAGTGCCTCTGACCCTGACATCAACAGCGTCCATGGGTACACAGTACAGTAGTACCGGCTCCTTCCAGAGCCAATGACGTCTGCAGCTCATCGGGCACCAGCGCAGGAGCAGGATCGGTGGAGCGTAAGCGTAACGGCACATGGCAACCAATGGGTCCAGGAACAGTGCAGGCACCACCTTGAAACAGGAGCCGCAGGAAAAAACTAGAAATCTACATGCATCGTACAGGTTCTGAAACTCGACGGGCCCCCAAGTGGTCTCTACATATACGAAGTAGTATGCATGTCAGAAAGCAAATAACCACAGAATCGACAGCAAGCAGAAATCAAAGGAAATATAATCATAGGCCTAGTTTAACTTAGCCTTGTTGTAAATAGTAATAATAATAATAGGAGTAGTAGTAGTAGTTTGACGAAAGGGGTTGCAGAAGTAGACAACTAATAGGGAATTCTATGGTAAGCCGGCGCCAAAGGATTCATGGATGGCCCTAAACCGACTGGGGTTCCGGGTGCATATCCAGGAACACATCAGCGGTAGATGATCATGCAGAGCGCGTGGCAAACCGGAATTTGCTTTTTCCCTTGAAGGACAAGATTCAACATCCAATGAATATTGAATATTGAAGTTGCTCTAAATTATTCTGGTGCCTGGCTGTATACGCGCCGTCTCCACACCTGATGGTTTATATCTGCATGAATAATTAACAAGAAGTAAGATCGAATCCAGTGGGGTCTATAGGGATCCCCCAGAGTGCGGTATGTCGCGGTGTGTTGCTCACCGCACTCTTGCGATGGGGCGTGGACTTGGTTGGGTCTAGCACCTGTCGATCTTTTGGAGATGGTTTGATGAACTTGACAGGTGAGATATACTATCTACTTAATTGTATACAATCCTTGACTTATACTACTACCTAGAAAGGGAAACTATGTAGAGAATAGTATACAATAGATGCCTCCACATGTGGCAAATAAAAAGAAGAAATATCAGAAGAATAGATCAGTTTCAAGTTCAAGAATCCGATCAATGCCACTACAATTGGCTTAGCCAAGAGAGGCGGAGCATATCACCCCTGGCCCGCGATCCTATTTCGCGCAGGTGAAGGACCCGCATGTTGAGCAGAAAATAATCATTGAAGTAAAAAGGGAGAAAAAAAAAGGACCGAGAAAATTACAACTCGGCCAAGGTCAACCAATTCCCAAGCATTCATAATAAAAGTGGGAAAATGGCCCAAATCCACTTATTGATCGGCTCTGTCACTTTTTTTTTATGGACGCGATCGGGGGTAGAGATTGGGCTCCGCTTTAGGGGCCAAGGACTTACAGTGCACGATGAGTGGTCCCTGCGGATTATTATGAGATCCTCGTTTCTCTAGGTAGTGACGCCACCCGTCACAGAGAAATTTATAGATTTTTTTTTCTTTTTCTTTTTCTGGTGCAAGTGGAGATCCAGGGGCGGCTTGATTCTCGGCCCCTCAGCTCTGAGAAAACAAGTTCCGAGTGAAAAAAGAAAAGAAAGAAGGGGAAAAAAAAAAACAAAAAAACAAAAAAAGAGAAAGGATTGAGTACACGCGATTATCCACGCTAGATTCCCCTTGGCATCTCGACATCCCGCTGAGAGCGCATCTGACTGTCCTCGTGGTCAAATTCCAATCATGACTAGACGCCTTGCAGCAACCCTTGGAAATTGGCCCCTGATCCAAAAGAGCCAAAAATACAGAAAATAATAAAACAAAAAGGAGAGGTGGAGAATGGCGGTTATTAGAATCGACGCCATCTCGAATGGACAGGCCAATCGGTGCCAACAATGAGATCTCTTTATGCAGACGGGAGAACCAGCCTTATTGGAGTATATCCAGGTACTGGGGCCTGTGCCCTCTTTTTCCTTTTTTCTTTTTTGTTATATGATATTCCTGGACCCTGTGACACCCAAGCCCTAGCTCATCCAGATCGGACCGGATAGACCCGTTTGGATGGATCCGATTCACGTATACATCTCTCTCCACGATCTGTGAACGTTCCAGAATAAACTTTCGATTTGCTTTATTCTAATCTTTCTTTTCTTTTGTTTTCTTTCTCTTCTTCCCCTTTTGTTCTCCCCTGAGGTTCTTACTATCCTTCATTCTCAACCATGTACGTTCCTTCTTTTGCTTAAACCAATCCCCCCCCCTCTATGGGCTGCCGAATCTTCTCCCCCTTACCTGGTGATCGTGTCATGAGTGACCCTAGATGGCTCGCCCCTAACCGATGTCCATGAACAAGCCCCAACCTGGCCGAGGACTCGGGTCTGTCAGGAAGCTGTTCCGTTCGGCACCCCAGCCCTCCACTTCCTCTTCCCGACGCCGAGTGTCTCTCCTAGTCCGCCGAGGGAGGGAACTGCTGTCAAACAAGTAATCCATCCCTCCCCAACGCTTTTTTGCTTTGCCTTTCGGTTGGAGAGCTGTCTGGTTTTTGGTGTTGAAAAACGTGATGGCACATCAACCCCGCTGGCAGATCCTCCCATACCCAAGCACCACACGAGAGACCAAACACACACACACAACCCCCCCAAAAGAAGAAGAAACTAAAGGCATTGGCAAACACAGACCCTCGGGACACACTCTCAGCCCGTCTAGACAGCCATCTCCATCCATGAATTCGAACCCGCACTTCGATCCGGCCACCATGATCGACCTGGCCGGCGCCTCACCCGGCCGAACAGAAGACAACTTCGACATTTTCGAGTGGTACCCATGCTATCAGAGCTGCCAACGCTACTTCCTCGACCATGCGCAGCATAGCGTCCCCGTGCAAGCGCTCTCCGCATTCCTGAACATCCGACTCCCCTTCCAGCGCCAACCACACCCAGTCTTCAACTCTACGCCGGTGTCATCAGCATCGTCGTCTGGTCAAATCCCCGCCACCGGCCTCCCACCCCCCGGCCCACCGTCAGTTTCATTGATCCCGTACCTCCGCCGGCTCGTGGCCACGGGAATGGACTTCCCGGGCGTGTTGCACGGGTTTTTTGGCGATGACTGGGGCAGCGGGGTCGGTCCGTTGCACGAGCAGGAGCGGCGCAATTACTTGTTTGCCGCGAAGAGCGGCGGCTGGGCATCCGTGAAAAAGGACTACGACATCCAGCCATTGGAAACCATTCCCTTTCTGCGCCCGCTACAGGGACCCCTCGACGCCGAGATCGAAGCCGCCGAACGCAGTTGGAGCGAGTGGCTCGCCATGGAGGACTGGATGGTTGGCCCGCGCGCTCCGGATATTCTTCACGACTCGTCCTCGCAGAACTCGCGGCCACGAAGTTCACGCGACTGATTCCTCACCCCCCCCCCCCCCCCCAAACCATTCTTCTTCAACTTTCGCCTTTTGTTTCTTTACGAACTGTGTTATTTTATTTCTTTGTGTGTCCGGGGCATCTCATATATCGGGTCGGCGATATGGCGTCCAACTGAGTGCAAGTCCCTCCCTATTGGTCTTGAGCGATTTTGTCTCTTCCATTCAGCGGCTGCTTTGGTATATTATCCACGAAGACTCTTTTGTTTTATGCCGGATTGGTTGCGATTACGGACTACGATTTTATCAGTGGGTGGATTTAATGACGCCGTCCACTCAGAAAAAAGAAAGATTATTAGATGGATATATAGATATAGATGCATCTCTATATTATATTCAATTCCATACCTAAAAAGAAAGAAAATAAGAAAAGGGGCAGGACAAAACAGTATGCAACGGGGGGACACGAGGACTCCCCATTCTCGTCCCGACAGACTGGCTACGACCAGCAATGCCAGAGCCGTGGTTATTACATTTGAAAGGAATTACTACAAATTACTAGAGATTATTACGGAGACATTCCGTTCCCACTGCGACTTCTCGGACGGGAATAAGCAATATCTGTAGGACAAAACCAAGACAAAAAAAAAAAAAAAAGTGCCCAGCTAAGCACTAAACCAGGGAGATAGAGAGAGAGAGGGACGTCATTCTGGCCCCGGGCAGCTTGGTGTAGTTGACTCTGTGATGGAGGACTATCACTGCCATTGCCAGCAAGTGAACCGTGCGAGGATTTTTCCTCCAGTTTACTAGTCATTTCTTTCATTTCATTCATTCATTTATTTTCTTTCATTTCTTTCTTTCTTTCTTTTCTAATAAAAAGAAAGTATTGACCGGCCCAGGATCGGTGAACCGCCTTTTTTTTTTTTTTCTCAACCCCACTGGTTTGCGCTTGGCCGCTGTGGACACCCCAGAAATCCAATTACCGTCTTGGCCGCAGATGTCTATCCTTTGGGTTGAAGTGGAGAACGGAGGACTTCCCTTGCACGACACTGGTGAGATGATTGGAGATCGGATGTGAATTTCTCAAGAGAATAATAATGATACTAGGTCGATTTCTTGCCTAAATATTAGCTATTATAAATCCGTATAACTGGTATATAGGGTTGGCAACACCCGAGTTCTATACTAATGACCAAGGATATTATGGTAGAGTGCTAGTAAAGCCGAAAAGCTACGCAGGCCCTAATCGGCTTCACATAGACTTGTCTTCTTGCCAGGGGTGTAGTTTCCCAAGGACAGAGCCAATAAGGTTGTTCTGGAGCATTCGACGGGACGAGAATCGTCCGAGAATAATTCTTATCTTATTCTATAGTCATATTATATCATATATTATACTACTAACATGTACAAGATGTACATAGTATGGAAGGAAAATGTGGCGCGGCTGAAACGGGGGCCTGGCGTGCTCTTAGTCTGCCAATCCTTTCTTCCTTTTTGCCTCCTTGCCCTTTCCCTTCTCCGAGTCTCCCCTGAAAATGAATTTCTTCTCCACTTGGAATATCTCTTTGTATTTTGCTATTCCTTATTTTCTTTTTATTTTTTTGCCCCTGTCTCTTTCTATGTGTGACATCTATCAAAAAAAGAAATTCTCCGGGATCAACATATACTTGTACCGCATTGGGACTACGGCGCATAATTTCTTCTTTTCCTTTCTTTGTCTCTTCTCAAACTAGTTATGATCGTCACTGAGAAAGGAAAAAAAAACAAAGTCCGAAAGAATCTCGCCTGGTCCGCTGAAGTATTCGGTCTAGCGGACATACATTTGCGCAAAAGACCCTCCACATCCCACTTAGTGATTCGAGGAGGGGCGGGTACGAGATTGTGAAACGTAACGGCTGCCGTGTGTCCCAGAGATTGACATGGATCTCTCTTCGACGATGATTGCAAATCCCCTAATTATAAAAATAAAATCTAGGCACTCAACAAGGTTGGAACCATGCATGGACCTATTGCGCGGTTACTAAGTATGTATATATGCGAGACGATCCATCCATGGATGGATGTACAGTAAATCAATGCACATCAGTGGATTCTTGACTATTCGAGTAAGACACCCGATGCTAGACGCTGCTAATGGCCAGGGCCGAAAATGTTGACAATGCTCAGGTGGACAGAAATGAGTGATGTGTCGCGGGGCCTTACTTACAAGAGCATCTACACCCATTTTAGGCAATCCCCATCTGCTTCCATCTCTCCAGCCCTTTTCTACGTTAAATCGAGTATGTATGACAACCCCCACCTCAACGCTATGTCTGTCTCCTCCCAGTGGACCTCAAGATCGAGCCCAACCTTGGGTCGTCGTGTTGGAAACCACGGAACTCGCCATCTTGGGTCGCGTTCGGTCGACTCCATTCAAAACGCCTGTTCGTGTCGGATGCTGGTTCGGGAGGGGGATTACAAGCCCTAAGTGGGTTGGTTTAGTATGTGTAGGCCACAGGATCTGTTTTGGGATGTGGTACAAATGTGTAAGAGATGAGGGGGTTGAACGAATGGTGATTTCTATAGCAAGTAAAGTCCAGAAGAATAGATTGCTCTATCCAAAGGAAATAGCCTCATGATGTCTCCCTAGCTTTAGACCCAATGCTAGTGTCTGGCCTTTCTCGGTACACCCTGGGATTGCGAATGGGTATATCTTAAAGGAAACCGGATTTCTAGGCCGACAAATAATAATGATAAGGAATTGATCTCCAACACCTTACTTCATTTCATGCATTCTAGTGAAACTACTGGCGACCAAATGGCCCTTTATATTGGACAAACTCTTCTTGTATCCTGTATCATGGCATTTTCGAGTGTTAAGCCCAAGCTGACATACTGTTCGTGGAGAGTATCTTTCAGGGCCTTTTCATCATTCGTTTTATCAAAGGCAAGTAGTTCGTTCTTGTTTGCAAATGCCCTTGCAAAATAAAGTTGATGGTGAAGTTGACAGCCAGCCTTTCAAAAATCACGAGTCAATTAGATACTTTATTCCGCGGGCGATATTGTTGGAGAGATGACTTTTGCATATCCATGAATGAATCTTTACAAGACGGTCACTGTCGATATCTCTCTCGTATAATCACGTGATCATACCCGGACTCACCCTAATACACATTGTCTCCCAAAGTTGAATTTTTTATAAAATTTGAATACCTATTCTTTTTCCCCCTAAAGCTGCCCAATCGAAGCGATGGGTATTAGACTGCAGCATAATATAAGAGCGTATTTTATGAAATAGACAATTATCACAGAAAGCATGAGGCCACCAACACCATCGCTGAAGTGCTAAATCACAAACTCACTATATGAGGGCAAGGACAGTAAATACACAGTAGAAAGTAAGATCACGCGGGATCAAGTAAATACCCAAGCTGGTCGATCATGTGAGAAGTTGAAACCGGGTATCTAGGAATCATCACATATTCAGGATGCAATGGTATGTGCAAGAAAGGAAAGGAATGGACAGCAGATCAGGAATCGTTTCGTCAATCCAAATTTCGCTGTCTTGAAGCAACCTCCCGGGACGAATTCGACCCTGTCTGCGAACTCGAGCTAGACTTGGACGCCGGAAGACCGCGAGACAGCGGGCTGGCATGGGTCTCTTCCGGAAGATGGAGATCGGGCACGGGGTCTGGGTCTGCGAGGAGGCTGCGGCGCCGCGATAGCACCCCTCCGATGGACGGGTTCTCTTTCTTGCGAGGCATGGAGTCGACCGGGGCACGGGAGCGACGGCGGTGACGGCGGAGGTATTCGTTGGGTACAGGGTCGACCTGCCTCTTCACGGCGGGGACGAAGTTGAGGTATAGCGGGAAAATGGCACCGGCACTGAACATTGCCACAAGAACGCAGTACGAATACGCTTCACCGTGGATCCGGGAAGCTGCGTAGCTGGCGAAGGGAGACCAGACGGCGCCTGTGACGGCAGTGGTCAGGAGAACGGCTGCGGTCTTGGTGTGGCGGGCAGTTCCACGCAAGGAGATGGCGAAGATGATGCTGAACGCGCCGCTTTCGAAAAGGTAGACCATCTGGGCCATGGCTATTGCAGCCGGACCGGTGGTCTTCATACAAAGGACCGAGAAGACAATCATGCCCACGTAGGAGACCAGAAGAATCCAGCGCGGTTTCAAGAACCACTGTGCAAAGGCAGCGAGGAATCGGCCAACGGCAAACAGACTATGGCCGATGGTCAAGAATTCGAACGGCCCAAGAGAAGAGTCATCACGGGCGGCGATGACGAAGCGCTCGAAACTGGTTGAGAGCGCTTCCTGTCCAGCCACATAGAAAAACTGCGACCACACCCCCAGCGCGAGAGTCAACCAGACCACGGGAACTCCGACGACTGTAGTCATGTTGTCCTCTCGGCGTCGGTTCGCCAGCTCGTCCAGATCTTCATCCGATGCCTCTGGTACCGGGAGGTAATAGAAAGCCACCGCCAGCAGGACATCAAAGAGAGCGATGCCAAGATACGTCCATTGCACATCGACCAGCGAAGCGACATCCTGGACACTCTTGAAAAGAACTTTCTTGGCCAGCAACGGTGAAGCGACGCTCCCAACAGCTTGCACGCCTTGGGAAATATTCAGACGGATCTCTGAATTTTCAAGTGGCCCACACAGCGCAATAAACGGATTTGCTGCCGCCTCCAGGATCGCAAGGCCGAACCCAACAATAAAGTTCGAAACAATAAACGCCGCTGGCGATGTGAGGACCGCAGAGGGCCAGAAGATCAGAGAGCCGCAAGCGTAGATGCATAGGCCAGTAATGAAGGTGGACTTGAAGCCCCAGATTTTCAAGACGGGCCGACCGACAAGCAGCGGACCTACGGCATAGCCACCAAAGTAGGCGCCATGTAGCCCGAAGGAGTGCCACGAGTCGAGTTGGACGATCTTCTGAAATTGGACGTTCAGGATATCGAGCAAACCGTAGGCGAATCCCCACAGGAAAAACAGCAGTGTTGTCAATGCTATGGGCGCTATGGATTCTCGGTTGTTCAGCTTGAGCATACTCTCGGGCTTTTTCATATTGACAAAATCGAAGAAGGTGATATCCGGTGGATAGGATGCGCTGGTTTGAACAGTGTTGGCCTCGGCGTCGTGGGGTCCTGTTTCGGGATGGCCCAGAAAATCCAGCATTCCCATTGGTTTTGAGCTCCGGCGGGTTGAAAGGCTATCGTTGCCGTTCTGCGATGGCTTGAATTGATTGCCTGCGGAAGGTGAAGATGAGGGCGCTGGACCACCAGCTTCTGGTACCACGGCCGCCGGAGGCATTGCGACGGGGCTCTCGCCTGCCCCGTAGTGAACATTGGGGCTGCGACTCAACGAATCATCCGCGTCTTTGATCAATTTCGGGATGAGTCGAGCCACTAGGGGCTTGAGACTCGGGACACATCCACAAATCACCGAGACGTTGACTTCGACAACGGACCACATAAACGATAGCGAGGCATACCCTATCCAAACACAAAAATTAGCACAGCCATATTTAGCATACGAGAGAAGAAAAAAACCATACAACTGAAATCTGCTCCCCCAACAGTTTGGATATGGATCTCCTGTATCGCCACCTGACGAGAAGTTGCCGCCCGTTGGATGAAAGCAATGCGAATCACGTCGACGACCGCCACGAAAAAACCGAAGCCGAAGGTGATGACCAAGATCGCCTTTTGTCTGACTGGAAGGCGCATCTTCGTCAAGAGCGGCATGGGGAGGAACAGTATAGCCAGATCGGTAATGATGTTCACCGGCGCAGACGAGAGATACAACGTGAGGATGTCGGTACAACGCGCGTACGACGGAATGGAGGAACGGAATGCAGCACCCACGGGCCGGCATTGAAACACATTTACCAGAGTCAAGGCCAGGCCCGCGGCATTCACCACTACCAGCGTGACATAGTTGGCCCATCGGTAGATTTTCTGGTTGCGCGTCAAAGTCAAGTAGAAGACAAGAATCGAAGTTTTGACAGTCATGAGCGCGGGGTTCTAGGCGAGGTGTCAGTCTGTCACCATCTCCCACCCTTCCATTTCCCAGAACACTGCTGGATACACCGGGAACTCACATAAAGAACCGTGAAGGCATAGTTGGCTTTATTGAGGGCATCCTGATTCTCGGGGAGAATATCGCGCACATGTAGCCCGAGGCCTTTATCTGTCGCATAGAACAACGAGAACGAAAAGCCAAAATCAATCACCTAATAACGTGTTAACCGACCCTATCGCGACATCCTCGGAAGCATGTAGGAACCAACACATACCCATGCGACCAACATCAAATAGTCGTGCAACGCGACCCGCCTCACCACGAATATTCGCGACACGAATCTGAGGGCGACGAAGATGCTAGCGACGACGAAGAAGGTGACCGAGACACCGAGGACTACCGGTCGGTGGCCCTGCATCATGACTACGGAGCCGTCACTGGGGACGTTCACGAGGGTCGAAGGTCCCTGAAATTTCAGTGGAATTTCCCTACCCATCACATCAGGGTGGCGTTGGGTTCAGAAGAAATCGATGCGGAGACCCCATCGTCTCTGGGGGGATTAACGCTTCGCAATGTCGAATCCGGGGGTGGGAGCCCGAGCGTGAGTTCACTTGGGGAAAGTTGGAGAAGGAAGAGAGAAAAAAGATGGAGAGACTTGGGTCCTTGACTGGGCCGATCACAACTGAATGCGGCATCCCCACGGAAGGCCCTTTGTTGCCTCACTTCCATGGCATTCCGGATGAGCGGTACTTTGTGGATGAGCGCGGAGGCGAACGCCACCAGAAACTCTAGCAAATGATTGAACCTGAGTATGAGGAAGCATGGAGTCAGGTGACTAATTCAAGTTGATTCTTTGGCTATTCGGTGCATTTCTAACTGAATCCTTCCAAGGTTGTTTCGACCAGTATACACCTCCCGCCATGTACGTAGTAGACCCTCTGTCTCTCTAGAAACTCCCTCGGGTACATAACAAGCAATCCTACTTTTACATGAACTACTTCTCAAGGATATAGAACATCAAAGAGTGCGATTAAAGTTGCGCCCCCCAGATCCTGCGGCCCCTGACAGCTTGGCGCAATCTGGGGGCTGATTGTCATTGATCTATGGCACTCGCAGCGAACATCCCTGGCATACAAGAGTATAGAGACGATCATGTCAGTTCGGACTAAATTATTGTCCCGAATTTGTCTCGGGACAAGCCAAGACGGCAGATAATCATCTCCCGCGATCTACAAATGACTTCACCTTGCAGTGCCATCCTCGGCTGCTACTTCGAGGGTTTCCTCGCGACAACCCCTCTCTCCTCTCGGTCGACCGAAGGGATTCCGATTCATTGTGAACAAGACAACTGCGTCAGTAGTGGGTTTACAGCGATGCGTCTTGCCGGTCGCCGCGGTCTATTGCTGATCGGGTGCGACCATCACATGGGAAGAGCTCGATTCTCGCTTCGAGCCGTGCTGCAGGAACAGCCGGAAGCGAGCTGCAGATCTAAATTGCTCAATATGCCTTGTGTCTGTTGGTGAAAAGCATATAAGGCCCACATCGTCTCTCGATGCGTTGACTAGCTCTCCGTTACCGATATCTCCAAACCTGACCAGGAAGAACTTCTGGAGTCTGTGCTGCCACCATGAGACTTGCCGTTCTGTTGGCTATTTTCGGCCTTCTGGCATCCGGCGTCCAGTCCAAATCTGCCGATGAATGGATCACCACCATCTGGGATCATTTCAAGGAAGCCGTGGACTGTTCAAGCTGCCAGGTATGGGGACAATATCTGACCGCACTTCAAGGGATGGCAGCTCATTGCAGCTCGACATAAACTAGATTCTCCTGAGCGGTCTCAAGCTGGTCGCTGACTTGGGGGAGCCAGCGCTGGTGGATGTCCTGACTGGCGTATGCAATCTCAGCGGCGTAAGACAACCAACCAACCCCATCACTCGCAGGATTTCTGCACCATATTGATTCAACAGGCCGAGGATCACGACGTGTGCTCTGGAGTCATCGAGAAAGAAGCCCCCGCCGTGCACTACATGCTCAAGAACCTGAAGCTGGGCTCACGCACAGCCGAGACCCTCTGCGCCAGCATCGCCGGGCTCTGCGACTACCCAGCCGTCCAGCCATTCAACCTGACATTTCCATCCCCCAAGCCGGCCACGACCCGGCCGCCGCCAAGCGGGAAATCACCGATCAAAGTCGTCCATTTCAGCGACACACACGTCGACCTCTCCTACGAGACGGGGGCCAATTCCCAGTGCACAAAGCCCATCTGCTGCCGCGCGTACACCGAGAAAGATGCACCGGGCAATACCTCGTCGCCGTGCGGGCCCTGGGGTCACCCCAAGTGCGACCCGCCGCTGCGGCTGCACGAGAGCATGCTGGCGGCTATTGCTGACCTGCACCCGGCCTTCTCGATCTACACGGGGGACGTGGTATCGCACGACGTGTGGCTGGTCACGGAATCCGAGGTGCTACAAGACTTCAACGCTACATACGGAGCCATGGAGAAGAATCTGGGAGTCGTCTACGCGGCAGTGGGCAACCACGACGCCGCACCACTCAACCTCTTCCCCTCGAACAAGCTCCCCAGCACATTCAATCCACAGTGGGCATACGACGCCATCGCCGCGGATTGGAAAACACTAACAGGCCTCCCATCCGTATACACAGCCCGCCAGCACGGCTCCTACTCGGCCATGCACCCCAACAGCAAGCTCCGCATAATCTCCTACAACAGCGTCTTCTACTACAAATACAATTTCCACATGTACACCGAGCCCATGGACCCCGACCCAGACAACCAGCTAGCCTGGCTCATCGACGAACTGCAAGCCGCCGAGTCTGCCGACCAGCGTGTCTGGCTAATCTCACATATCCCGTCAGGCAACTCAGACACGTTCCGCGATCACTCGCACGCGCTCGACCAGGTCGTTCGGCGGTACGAAGCAACGATCGCGGCGCTGTTCTTCGGACATACGCACACGGATCTGTTCCAAGTAGCCTACACCGACTACGCGCACCGGCGCTGGGACACCTCGGCTGCGGTGGGGTATATCGTGCCGTCGATGACGCCGACGTCGGGCCCGGCTTCGTTCCGGGTGTATGAGATCGATCCGGTGACGTTTGGCGTGCTGGACTATACGCAGTACATTGCCAATATCAGTTCTTTTTCTTCCTCTGGTCATGATGATGCTGCTGCTGCTGCTGCTGCTGTGCCGCAGTGGATGCCATACTACGCCGCCAAAGCAGACTACGGGTCCAAACTCTCCCCGCCGATCCATGACCCAGCCGTCGAACTGACCCCTGCATTCTGGCACAATGTCACAGTAGCCATGGAGCGTGACCCGGACGTGTTTCAACAGTTCTGGAGTAGACGCACCCGCGGGTACAATGTAACCACCTGTGCGGGCGACTGTGTTCCCAGGGAGATCTGTGCGCTGCGCGGTGCAGACGCGCAGTATAATTGTGCGGCGCCGACGGGTGGATTCAGCTTCTCGAAGCGGGACCAGCAGAAGAATGGAGAGGCGGGGTTAGTTCCGGGGGTTTCTTCAGAGTGCGATCATGCTGGGATGGCGCCGTTGCTGGGGAAGATGGTGTATCGGGCTCGTCTGGGGGTCATGCATGAATGAGTGGTGAGTAAGTAGAAACAAGGGTATAAGGTTATAGGAGAGTAGAAATGGCAGTTCCTCATGGAGAGGAGAGAGAATGTTGTTGACTTGCACATCAACCCGCTCTGGAGTTATCTGAGTCAATGGATACTTCAGCCAACGCCATAGTAAAACAAACAAAAAGTAACAGGAGACACTCGGCAGATGACTCGGCCCAGACCACAACGGTCAAGTCCAGCAGTGGAGAAATTAATTCAGCGAGAAAGCTACAGGAATAAGCAAGTTACATACACGCTGGTGATAGACGGCTCCTCCATTTACATAGAAACCAGAACAAAGCGAGTACAGGATACCATCCTTCCAGAGTTAACAACCTCTGGTTTAGTATGTCCAAGGTATCTATCTATCCACACAAACATCTAAAATCCACATATCCTTATCCCCATCTATACATCCATACCCATATGTGCCAACCAAGGCAGCAACAATAAAAACCTAGAAAAGAAGACCAGCTTCGTTCGGTGTTTGCTTCTGAAATCATGGACGCAAGCCTCGATCCACCAAGGTCATACACAGTGGCAAAAACGCAGGAACTATAGCAGGAACCGCATGGTTCCTGCGTGAGACAGGCACATCCATCCAGTAGTCTATACCTAGGGTATATACCTATAAGACAAAAAAAAAGGGGGGGGAGAAAATACAGCAAAGAGTCCAGACATAGACAGCCTTGTTTCCACACGTCTCAAGCCCCCCGAGTCTCACGCCCAAAAGACCCAAAAATCGAGTCGCCGGGGCGAATCCGACTGGCCGCTCGAGGATGGCTGTGTTGGGT
Organism: Penicillium alfredii; assembly: GCF_028826965.1. NCBI lineage: Eukaryota > Fungi > Ascomycota > Eurotiomycetes > Eurotiales > Aspergillaceae > Penicillium > Penicillium alfredii. The sequence continues at coordinate 643,600 of NW_026622709.1, forward strand.
TGCATGGACCAGGATGTGTGTTTGTTCCTTGCTGGGTAAGGAGACATGCCGGTCTTCCCCTTTTTCTTTTCCAACCGTTCGAACATACCTAAATACCCGAAGGATCCCTAGATGTCTCAGATTATCTACGCCTCTCGACTACAGTCAATGACTCCAAAAAGAATAAAAAGAGCGAATTGGATTTCCGATATTTGCACCAAAAGTGTAAAAATGAGAAAAAGATAAAAATCCTCGATTCCATTCGCTTGGCAATGAGCCACTTCGTCTTCCTCTTTTTTTGGGGTTCTGTTTTCGTTCACTCAAGCATGGTCGTCGTAGAGGTCGTCATGGTTCTCGCCCACGTCTCTGCGCATGAAATGGGGGTTAGGGGCAGGGTTCTCTTCAAGAGAAACTCCCACCCCTGTCCTGCCCCATGGGTTGCCAGCATGCGCCATTTTTATGGGGGAAGGAAGGGAAGACCAAAAGTACTCCCCCTTTTCCCTTTCGTTGCTTGGTTTTCGGATGGGTCCATCTCAGGTAGTATTGGCACAAGGCTCCGCAGAGAACAGAATTCTATCAACATGGGGAAAATGGTAAAAGGTGGCCCACTAGGGGCTCACAATGGTAAAAATGGGGTGAAAGAGTGACAGAAAGGTAAAAAAGGGGCTCAATAGTATCACCATCGAGAAATGGCAAGACAACTGGGAACGAAATGAAGATAAGAATAGTCGAGAAGAAATCAAAGGGGAAAAAAAAAAAGAAAGTCATCAAGACCCCCTTATGCTTGTGCAAGCCTCTCGGTGATAGCCATCGCTCAGCAACGCACACGATCGACGTGGCGTTTACTGAATGGACCACTTGGCACCGTGGATACGGCCGACAGACTCGGAAGCCAAGTCGCCGAAGAGTGCACGCGAGAGATCGATCGAGGAGTCATCACAGCCCATGCACTTGTCCACAACCTTGCCATGGGTGGTCTTGCCGTCGTACTCGATCTTGACCATCTTGCCGCAGTCGCCATCCTTCATGATGCCCACGGGCAGAGCAAGGACCCTCTCATTGCCGCCGTCGTTGGTGAAGCCACACGAGCTGGGGGCGCTAGCCGAGGTAGCAGTGTCGTAGAAAGTAAGCTGGCCGGTGCAGGGAGAGCCCGAGGAGCAGGGACCACTGCTGCTACCACCGCTGCCACCGCTGCCACCGCCAGTGCTGGTCTCAGCCGGGGCGGTCGAGGTCGAAGTGGAAGAAGGCTCGGGAGCGGGGGCAGGAGCGGGCTCAGACGAAGGCTCAGGAGAAGGAGCGGGAGCAGGCTGCTGCGTGGTAGGCTCGGGCGCAGGAGACGAGTCTTCCGAGGACGGAGCCGGAGCGGGAGCCTGGGTCGAAGTGGAAGTGGTGGCGGGCTCGGGCTGCTTCTCCTTCTCAGCGGGCTGGGTGGGAGCAGCAGATGCGGACACCGGGACCAGGGTCGCAGTCGAAGTGACCTGAGTGGGCTGGATGGTGGTGGTGACTTCAACAGTGGTCCAGTCGACCTCGGTGACGGTCTTCCACACGACAGGCCCGCGGCGCTCAAGAGGCTGAGCAAAGCCAGCGATGGCAAAGAAGGCGCCAGCAAGGGCGAAAGTCTTGGAGAGAGGGGCCATTGGGGAAATGGGAAATGAGAAGTCGAGAAACAGAGAAACAGAGGAACGATTGGTTGCGAGGTTGAGATTCAAAGGATTGTTCACTGCACAGCAGGAAGAAATATCAACAAGAACACTCGAAAAGAGCGAGAGTGTTGGATAGAGATGGAAACGATAAAGGAAGGAACCGTGGAGGGAGAAAGAGTGAGAGTTGTGGGAGGAAGAAAGAAGCGAATGGGAGAGAGGCCCCATAAATAAGAACCTCGATGGGCCTCAGGCCCAATGCTCCCCGAGACCCACCGGCAAACCCATGGCTCTCCCTCCAGGCTGTCACTCTCATACACCATTACCATCTGCCATTTCCCATTTCCCATCTACCATCTACCAGTTACCATCAAAACCAGTGGGCTATCCTGCATCTTCTGGCTCTGTGACTGTTGTTCCGAGTAAGTATGTCATAATATCCTGTTTGAGGTCGATAGTATATTGATTCTCTACAGAAAAATGTGCCGCGAAAGCTACAGTGTCACTAAATTCCTGTCGCCATTAGGAGGGTGGCCCTGCGCAGATCACTCCCCTGAACGGATGTGGGGGTTGTGGTGTCGTGAAAAGCACCAGCCCAGTGCGAGCCGGTGACACAACCAAGCGATATCCTTGTGATGACTGTGTTGACAATCGAGCTTGGGTGAAGGTGAGTAACGTCTGGGTTAAAAACACAGCAGCAAATGCTTAAAGGAATATCAGAGTTGCTACATGATCGTCGCGTGTGTAACGGCTTAGACCCGAGCACGCTTCGCGCCTTTGCGGGCTCCTGTGGACTTTGTCACGTGCTACAAGGACCCCCTTATTCTATGTCTGTCAGCTAGTCTACAGAGCGAACTTCTAGTTGAGCTGTATAAATAAACATGCATGAGCCAGTATCTAATCCACGTTAGTCGTCACAGGGTATCGAGTGATGAGACAGCGTAAGTCAAAGATTCACCCCTGCCATGCGTTACGTAACTCAAACCAGGCGAGATCATAAAATGCGTAGACTGCGCCTTCCGAACCCGCCCCCCTCGTCCCACTCTCCTCCTTCTGGCCACCACACTGGTTTTCTCTCTCATCCAACCCTCCACTGATTGTAATATTCTTAAGAAGGGCATGATATAAACCTCATTACTGATATCGTCACATTCTGCGAAGCCCAGAACCCATGGAGATGGAAAGAAAATTCCAGAGTATACATCTGATTGCGTCGGGAGGCATGTCTTCCATCTACCAGGTTGACCCTGGTATTGACTCGACGAGTCCGAATGATTTAGTTTCCATGAGCATAGTCAGATCCCATCCCCTGGGACATGCACCTAATTTCACATGCTGTGCCGCATGGGTATGTATACATCACCGAGATGTCCGTCAACGAGGGTGCCGACTTCAAAATTGAAGATGGGGATCACGGCACAGGACTTCCGGCAGCACCCTCTGGCAGTGGACAGACCTTGCATGTTAGCAAGAGGCAAGGAGCTGAAAGTAAAAGTATTACCATAGTTAGCGGGCTGTATTGTTGCCAACGAAGCGAAGGGCCAAGAAGAATATGCGCAAATGAGAGAGGATTTCACAGCTTTCTTCGAAAACAATCCAATCCACGAGCTGTAGGACACTGTACTGTGTTTGCTGTGTTACTGACAAGGATTTGATAGCCTAAAAGTAGATAATGAGAGTCTGTGGACAGTCTGAAATATGATTGAAGCTGTTGAGGACGGATCTATCCTTATTACACCAGCCAGCTCGCCGCCCTCACATGATGCAAAGAGCAATCCTTAGAGCTCGTCGGCGGTTCTCAACAGTCGCGGTTCGGAATTTCACCAAGCTCTCTATCTGCTAGAAGACGTCGTGGTCCTTGAACCTGCGAATCTTGCAGTGAAAGCACTTCCTAGCTCTTCTACGTTCTCTCCAAAGGCCGATTCTCCCACTCCACTGAAGATCGCTCTACATTGAGATGGAGGAGCCATGGTTGATGCATAATACCAATTTACTCCAAAGAAACGAAGGGCTTTGACCTTTAACCCGCTGCGTGGATTGTTACTTTGGGTTGTTCCGAGGTGCATATTATGTGGTTGTAAACAGAAAAGAGTATAGCACTTGGGTACGGGGCAAAAGTAATATGAAATGAAAATACCTGAATCCACAAGATCTACTCTAAAGTGTATTCAACTTTTTAACATTGACACTTCACAGAGAACCCAAAAATGAGGCTGTTTCATCTCCAGGAAACCGACGGCTTACCGAGGTCTCTTCGGGTGTTTCATCGAACCCCACTTTGTCTCTCTCTCTTGTGCAAAAGAAATAAGCTAGTATAGTTCAGTTTATAGAACATATTGTATCGTCAAAATATAGATAGCCATATAAACTCAATTTTTACTAAACCTAGTATATTGTTGCCTTTCAACATGGATAATTTACTAGAAAAGACTTCCCCAAAACTAAACCCTAACTGGCAGTATAGTCCCCAGCCGCAGTCAGACTTGGAATCCGCGCTTTCCCAGTGACATAGTCCCCGCCATTGGGCTTGGAAACGCACAGGGTATGTTCGGTCTCCGCAGGCGACCCGGGGTCGACGTGGCCGCAGCCAGGCCTGAGCGCGAAACTCACGCTCAACGAAGCCGGGGCCCCAACAACTTCAAAAAGATCCTGGCAACCGAATGATAATTCTTGATTCTGCCATCCCGAATCGCGTCAACCATATCCTGCCTCATGGTGAAGTTGATGACAAAAGGACGTGGGCTCATCCGCTCATGGATCGTACAGTCCTCCCGCCTATCCCCCAAGATCCAAGATCCACGCGCACTCCGGGCCCTGTGACGGTAAACCAGAGCCGTCGGTTTGATTTGGCTGAAAGGCTGAATCAAGGTCACTGGGAATATTTTGGCATCCATTCTATATAGAAATTCAAGGTCAATCCGTTGCTAAACTAGCTGGGGCTTTGTTTCTTGTATTTTGGTCTTATAGATACTATGGTTTATAACAATAGAGCTAAGAGGAAGTGGCAGCCATAGTAGTCCAGATCTGGAGGGGTACAGGTTCGCAGCCAGCCACCGCAAGGCTAACGCGTGTAGATGCAAGATTATCCCCACCTCCATGGAAGATCTTCTAGTCTTGAGGGCAAAATCATGTACCCTCTCTTCATTGGGAATTTGCTAGCACTAGTACGTGGGGATCTTGTTGTGATAGATTGTAAGTTCACCTTTTAGTCTCGAGAGGGAAAAGAAAATGCCTCGTTTACTTTGAGTGGTTTTATTCACAAGCTATGCTCGAAGTATATCGAATCAACCCCGGGAGATACCTACGTATAGAGGAATTAGGACTACAACCGGATGGTATCGAGGTAACATCAGACATGATTGGACTAGCTCGGCAGAGAAAATACAAATGATCTGAAACGCCCAAACACAAACAAATCCAAAGGCAAATCCATCAATCTCATAATATAGATACACATGCAACCCTCGAAACAGCACGAAGAATCAGCAGGGGACATCAAAAGGGAAAAAAAAGACTTCATCCAAAAAGCTTTTTAGCCCTGGCACATGAGGCAGGCTTCCTTGTTCTCGATGCTGCACTGGAGGACCTGCTGCGAGAATATGTCACCCTGGACATCCTCACCGTCGCCAGCAGCGTCTTCTTGCTGGGTACCGTTGGCCTCAGTTGGGACACCATTCTCGCGGGCAGAGGCGCCCACGGGGTCAGAAACCAGGGTGCGCGGGCTCTCCTGGCTGGGAGCATTGACAGCGGCAGAGGCAGCCTCGGCACCGTCGGAGCGGGGCACGGCCGAGTAGGTCGAAGAGGCGGCGCCGACGGCACGCTTCTTGTACGAGTTGTTGGCGCGGGCAACGTTGGTGTCCTCAACCTTGAGCTGCTCCTGGTCGACAGTGAACTGGATGGGCGCCGAGGCGGCCATCGTGCGCAGGTAGTACATGCCGGTCTTCAGACCCATCTTCCAGCCCGCAAAGTGCATGCTGGTGATCTTGCCCATTGTCGGCTCCTTCAGGTGGATGTTAAGCGACTGCGACTGGTCGATGAAGGCACCACGGTCGGCAGCCATCTGCAGAATATTGCGCTGAGAGATCTCCCACACGGTCTTGTACAGCGCCTTGATGTCGGCGGGGATGTTGGGGACGTTCTGTACCGAGCCACCGTCGGCGATGATACGGTTCTTCATGTTGTCCGACCACAGGCCGAGATCAACGAGATCCTTCAGCAGCCAGGGGTTGACCACCTGGAATTCGCCAGCCAGGACACGGCGAGAGTAGATGTTCGAGGTGTACGGCTCGAAGCACTCGTTAAAGCCCAGGATCTGGCTGGTACTTGCGGTCGGCATGGGAGCGACCAACAGACTGTTGCGAACACCGGTCTCGGCAATCTTAGCCTTGAGAGCAGCCCAGTCCCAGAGATCGGTCGGGGTCCGGTCCCACATGTCGAACTGCAGAGTGCCCTGCGAGACAGGCGAGCCCTCGTACGTCTCGTAAGGGCCAAACTGCTTGGCCAGCTCCGACGAAGCGGTCAAGGCACCGTGGTAGATGGTCTCGAAGATCTGGACGTTCAGCTGGCGCGCCTCGGGCGAGTCGAACGGCAGACGTAGGGCCAGGAAGGCATCAGCGAGACCGTTGACACCGAGAGCAATGGGGCGGTGACGGAAGTTGCTCTTCTTCGCCTCCGGTACAGGGTAGTAGTTGATGTCGATGATCTTGTTCAGGTTGCGCACCAGGACTTGCACGACCTCGTGGAGCTTGCCGAAGTCGTACTCGCCGCGAGCAGCATCCACAAACGTAGGCAGAGCGAGAGAAGCCAAGTTGCACACAGCCACCTCGTCAGGTGCACTGTACTCGATGATCTCGGTACACAGGTTGGAGCTGCGGATGGTGCCCAGGTTTTTCTGGTTGCTCTTCTTGTTGCACGCATCCTTGTACAGCATGAAGGGGTTGCCAGTCTCGGTCTGAGCCTCGAGGATAGCATACCAGAGCTTCTGGGCCTTGATGGTGCGACGACCGCGGCCTTCCTTCTCATACCTATCACCACATCAGTATTTCGCCCAACGATTCTTATCAAAAGATACTCACTTCTCGTAGAGGGCGTCAAACTCGTCTCCGTAGACGTCCGCCAGACCAGGGGCTTCGTTCGGGCAGAACAGAGTCCAGTCGCCGTTAGACTCGACCCGCTTCATGAAAAGATCAGGAGTCCACAAGGCGTAGAAGAGATCACGAGCACGGACCTCCTCCTTGCCGTGGTTCTTGCGGAGATCCAGGAACTCGAAAACATCCGAGTGCCAGGGCTCCAGGTAGATGGCAAAGGCACCAGGACGCTTGTTACCACCCTGGTCAACGTAGCGAGCGGTGTTGTTGTACACCCGCAACATAGGGACAATGCCGTTGGAAGAGCCGTTGGTTCCGCCAATGTAAGAGCCGGTAGACCGGATACGGTGGATGTTCAACCCGATACCACCAGCAGTCTTCGAGATCATCGCACAGGTCTTGAGAGTGTCATAGATACCCTCAATGCTGTCCTCCTTCATGTCCACCAGGAAGCAAGAAGCCAGCTGGGGCTGCGGGGTACCGGCATTGAACAGGGTGGGGGAAGCGTGCGTGAAGTATTTCTGAGACATCAAGTGGTAGGTCTCAATGGCCTTCTCAATATCTTCGCCGTGGATTCCCACCGACACTCGCATCAGCAGGTGCTGAGGACGCTCGGCAACCTTGTCGTTGATCCGTAGGAGGTATGAACGCTCCAGGGTCTTGAACCCGAAGAAGTTGTAATTAAAGTCGCGGTCGTAGACGATGGCAGAGTTGAGCTCATCGGCGTGCTTCATGACAATTTCATAGATTTCCTTCGAGATCATGGGTGCTGCCTTATTGTTTTTCGGGTTGACATAGTGGTAGAGGTCCGAGATAACCATGGAGAACTGCTTTTTTGTTTGCTTGTGGAGGTTCGAAACGGCGATACGAGCAGCCAGGATGGCATAGTCGGGATGTGTCACGGTCATGTATGCCGCAGTCTCGGCAGCCTAAAAGTTGGAGATCAGCGTGGTTCAATTGTTTGAAAACCAACAGGACACTCATACCAAGTTGTCCAGCTCGATGGTACCGACACCCTGGTAGACACCAGAGATGACCTTCTGCGTAATGGCCGCAGCATCAACGTGCTCCGGGTCGAGGCCATAACAGAGCCTCGAGACCCGTGCAGTGATCTTGTCGAACTGGACGCGTTCTTTACGTCCGTCTGTGGTTGCAATCTGGATTAGCACTCGATCTGACGTGGGTGGCAAGGTGGACAGTAGTAGAAGAGCACGGCAGTACAGCTCGCCCATAGCATCAGGCAAGATAGATAGCCAAGGATTAGTTGGTACTATAGAGCTTACCTCTCTTGTAAACGAACATGATGGATGGTGTAGAAAGGCAAGAAAATGATATTAAAACGAGATGGGGTATAGAGATCTGATGCAGAAGACAATGGGTTGGATATCTGAAAGAGATGTGAAGAGGGAGTGGAAGGGGAAGGAGTTTGGAGGGGTGGGAAAAAGAAGTGAGCGGGAGGGGTGAGGATATTTGATGTCGCCGGGGCAGACGCGTTTTTGCTCGCGAATTTTCGTGTTTGGCCTGAGTCGGCTCCCTTTGCTTACCAAGCTGGGCCAAAGTGCGTGTCTGGTCACGTGAATACGCGACGGCGAGACAGGCGTGGCCGAGTCCTGCCCACGCGGCTAACCACATTCCGGGCTCAGATGATACTCAATGGAGTGGTCCTTGCTGGACTTTTTCATGGGCCCATTATCTTCCATTGGGTGATCTGCTTAGAGCTGGAGACTTGACTTCGTCCCTTACGGTTGCACACTGCAAATGATACGTCTTCATACATCTCTCGATCAAGGGGGCAAGGGATACAACTCGCACAACTCAAAGCAGTTTGTACGTTGCCCAAATGGACAGGCAGAGTGGGTCTCAATATCTCAATACAATGACACGGCCAACGGTGCATTCAATTTGCTCGAATCAATCCCTTCCAAGAAGGATGCGATTAGATCAGAACAGACTGGGCACCATAAATTCAAGCCAACTAGCTATAGACACATTCGAACTCGCTTCACCAACCTATTGACTGAGTGAAAATTCTCACAGCACAGCGGCAGCACCGATAAACACGACAGCAGCGAAAGTGGTCGCAGAGAACTGTCGGTCAGACACGGCGGCACCGCTGCTTGACGAAGGAGAAGCCGCACCAGAGGGAGCACTACCAGACGCAGAGCCAGAGCCACCACTGGTGTTCGAGCCGCCGCTCGAAGAGCCAGAGGTGGGAGAAGACTCGCCAGCCGAAGCCGAGGTAACGAAGCTGGTGGACGAGCCGCTGGCGCTGGCGGAGGTGCCAGAAGTGGAGCTCGTGGTAGACGAGGACTCTGTAGGTGAAAAGAAAAGTGTGAGCTAGATGAGAAATGACGCAAAAACGAAGACTGTTCGTAAATCCTTACCAACTTTGTGGCCGGCGTCCTTGCAAGTGTTGGCGAAGAACTTCAGGGCCGCATCCGACTTGTCCCCGCACTCCTTCTCGATGGCAGACTGAATCTTATGCGCGTCCGAGCCGCAAATATCCGACAGCTTGGCTGGGTTGGGCGTGTTGCTGGGAGACGGTCAGCTTTCGCGCGGGACATTGGACATTTCCACGGCTGGGGCACTTACCCAATCACCGACAGAAGACAGGCCGGGGTCTGGCCGGCGGAAACAATGTTGGTGAGGGCCACAAAGGCCAGGGCGACAGCAGACTTCTTGAAGAACATGGCGTAGGAAATTGACTCGACGGAGGTGGGTTGAAACGGGACTTTGATCCGGGGCGTTGGTTCAACAAAGACAGAATCGCACTGCGACTCTATGTAAAAACAATTATGATATGCTGAAAGAGTGACTGATGCAAGTAGAGAGCGTAAGGCGAGTTCAAACAAACTCGCAAGCAACGGGAGATGGCAAGGGAAATCGCGAAGCAAAAGGGCGGGAGAGAAGGGAAATTCGGGCGGACCCCTATCAGTGTTTCGCCTCGCCCAATCGGGGGGTTCCGATGGGGCACCCCCAGGCTGTATGCAGCGTGTACAGTAACATACACAACCCTAGAAGAAGGTAGTTTCCCATATATTTACGAGCCCAAAATACTTACGGTTGATGTAATTATTCATACCCAATATTACACACCCGCCTTGGTCGCACCGGCACCCAAACAAGACTAGCGTCAGGGACCCAACCCCAGACGGCTGACTGAAGCCTGGAGATGACAATATCATCCATCGTGATATATTGCTCTCTTGACGGCCAATGATGCCCTGGATGTCTTGGAGTCGGAAAATCCTTGAATTTCTTATGCAAGGTAACTGAAACAAGCATATCATGTGGTTATTGTCTCAGAACCCCGATCACAGATCAAGATCTATGAACTCATAATTAACGGAGTATTTCTGAGCCCAGTGAATTCATAGCGAGACAGGGAAGTATCCATGGATCTTTGTGGAAGAGAGCAGGGACAACACTCAAGCTGTCTTGTATGTCAAGTCAAGCACAGATCTAAATACTGGGAGAAAAGAAAAGAAGCATTCCATCTTTCCTCCACGATCTATAACCAGCGCCAGCACGATGCGATTCAATCCATCTCAGATCCCTGACCCTAGGACCGGTCCCAGGCAGGATCATAGTTGCTATTCACAATCTCCTGCACGTCCAACCTGAAATCCACAATCTCCTTCCCATTCACCAGATCATTCTCCCTCGCCCGCTTATCAGCCTCGGCCTCATCCTTGGCAATGCCCGCCTGGACATGCCGCCGAATCAGACGCTGCCTGGCGACCTCAAAATCAACATCCACAAACCAAAGCTCATTCATCATCAACGCAGCCTGGTTCCACGGCTCCTTATTGAGACTGAGATAGTTGCCCTCGAAGAAAATCACCCGGCACGACGCCGGGATGGCGATGTCGTCGTCGACGGGGTCCTTGATTGCATGGTCGAAGCTCGGCGCATACACATCCGCCGACTGCGGCGTTAGCGGTTTGCGCAGCGCCTGGACCAGCTGCAGGAACTTGTGTCCGTCGAAGGTGAAGGCGGCACCGCGGCGCGCGGCCGCGTACTCTGGGTCTGGCATTGCGGCCAGCTGCGCCCGCGTCAGATGGTACCCGTCCATTGGGATGGCCGTGGCGATGGGCGGTGACCCCGGGGTGGCGGTTGCGTAGATCTGGTTGATGCGTTTGGCCATCGTCGTGGCCAGCTCGCTCTTGCCGGACCCGGGGATGCCGCTGACGGCTATCATTAACCGGGTGCCGGTTGGCGTGGACCCGAATTTTTCTGTAGCAGATTCAACTCTCATATTAGTTTCTTGGTTCTTTTTATGTTATTTTCCCTCCCTTTTTTGTCCAGTGGATCCAAGATCTGCCGATATGCCCGCTTTGGGGGGAATATTGCATGCGCAGGTGCGGAGCAGATCCTTGGTTTTGTCTGCAACATGAGTCAACTTACCCCAGGTTTGGTTGACTAGTCGCTCGACTTGTTGATCCATGGCGAATCAGGGATTCGATCTGCGGGACTTGCTGCGGCAATCGTGCCAATTCGGTCTATGAGGTAAGTAGTAGAAGTCCAATTCTATAATGTGTTTGTTGGGCAGAGAAGTAGTCGGCGAGTGCCGTCGATAACAATGGCGTTGAGCTTGGCAGCGATATACTCCGAGGGTAGTCGAGGCGACTCGGAGTAATTCTGAGAATTGCGGACAGGGGTATAAACCCTCGATTGCGATTTTCTGGACCGTTATGGCGATTGTTTTCTCTTGCAAAAGGCTACCAATTCACAGAGAATGGCGGGGCTTATCTGCGGGACTGCTGTGCTCCGAAGGCTTTCGGGGCATACGTCACAACCCAGATGGGCTCGATATCGGGCGATAATTGATTTCATTATTTCATTCCCTTTTTCAATGTTTCTATTTATATTCATGGCAATTCTCGGTTTAGGATTACGCTATCTAGAAATTGCACTTCTAGATCATGTTCAGGGGTGATAGCATTATTCGGTACTTCGCAGCGTCCACTTGCATCATCAAATGCTTACGAACCCCCGGTATACATCCATGATAGCGGGAAGATATGAATACAAGAATGTCAAGTCCCTGCCATTCAATAAAATCAAGCTCTGTCCTGCAACCAACATAAAAAACCATACTAAAACCAACAGCGCTAATCAGCCTGCCCAAACGCCTCATGTCCCAATCCAACCTGTCCAAAAAATGATACCCCGGTAAGTAAATCACAGGAGAAGAAAACAAAGAAAAACGCCTTTGCCGTGACAAATGTTCATGCCAGTTGATATGAAGAGGTGTGGCTCAAATGCCGAGTCGGCTAGCTCCATCAGTGCCCTCGTTTTCGTTGGCATCAGCGCCGGCGCTGAGGCCTCGGGTTATGGTGCGAGACAGTCCAGCTGCGGCCCACCAGTCATCGGGAATATCCTCGCGCCGCGCCAGTCGATCCAGGATGGCCTGCATCTGCTGGAGGTCCGGGTCGCTGGAAGAATCCGAGAGAGAAAAAGAAATCGTGGGGATGGGAGGGTGGCTGCTCATAGTCGAGTGGGGACCGGGGGAGCGACGATGCGAAGGCGGCATGCCCGTTGGGCCGAGCATGCGGTGGTAATTCACGGGCGCGTCCTCATCGTCCGAAGACGAAAAGTCGCAGGGGTGCAGGTGGTCAGGATATGGATCAAGTGCCATGCTGATAGGGCGAGAAGATCCCAAGGACGACGGCAGGGTCTGCGACGAGTTGGTGGAGTTGCCAGTCCGGGAGGTATCGGTCGCAGACGCCGTGTTGGAGTTGAAGGACGTGTCCGTCGACGGAAGGGTAGCATCGGGCGTGATGGTCGAAAGCAGGGTTTCCCAGGCATCAGTCTCGCGCTCGCCGTCCGGGCTCAGACTCCGCTGGCGATCTCCCAGTCCATCGACGGCAGGTTCGCGGTTCGGTCGGCTCGGCGTGTGACCGGTTCGATAGTCGCGCAGGAGTACCGAAGGAATGTAAGAGGCGGGCTCATGGTTACGGCTATCAGTACGACGCAGAGGCGGAAGGCGAACGCCGTCCGAGGGTGGTTGTGATGAGAGGGCGGAGTGGTAAACGAGTGCTGGGGCAAAGTTCGGCGTGAGAGAAGGGCTCGAATAGCGAACGCTAGGCCGGGACTGGGGGTCAGGGCGACCGAGCAGGTCCGTCAAAGCTTGATCCCGAGAACTCCTGCTGCGGCGACTAGAATGGTCCCTACGACGCTGCGCATTCGGACGCGTAGAGCTCCTGTTGAGCGCTTCGCGCCGACTCGTATCCAGATCCAGCCCATCCTCGCTGATGCCCAAATTCAAAACGGGCGATCGCACTCCCATGTGAGGGTCACTCATCCCCCGCTGGATCTCATCGAGGATGTGAGAATGGAAGGAGGACAGTACACCTGCTCCGCGCGCGCGAGAGCCACTGTGGCGTGACGAGCGCCGAATCGTGGGCTGGCGCCGGATGGACGAGCGCGCTGCGGCAGATGGGTCCTTTTCCAGAACAGACTTGAACATATCCGCCTCTGAAGGCTCACGCCACATTCTGAGTTGAAAGTCAGTCATTACGATGTTCGCGCGACAAGGTGGCGCATGCGACAGTCCCAAGCGCCAACACGGAAACGGAATCACTTACGGGATACCCATTTTTTTAGCACGAAAGAAGGAAATGCACCGGCAAGATGAAAAAGAGAGATGGTTGGCCCGAAAGCAATGAAAACAGAAACCGAACCCAACGTGACCTGGAGACAGTGGAGATGGGGTCTGACCGATCGGGGGAGATTGGGTTTTTCTGAGGCCTCAGGCTGTGGCTGGGAGGCAATGGTCACGTGGCTTCACATGCGGATAACTCCGAGCTCCAACAAGTCTTGCATTGATACTTGGAGACCTAGTCTTTCCTTTTCTTCGGGAGCACTCGCCTCTTCGATCATGAAGTTTGGTCTGTCACGTCTACAGCACACTCGGAGGGATGATTGAGCTTGGATTGACCCGTGTCTCGCGTCTCCTCCAGCAGACCCCGCTGTCGTGGAAGGCCATCCATATTGCCGGCACCAATGGTAAAGGCTCGATCAGCGCCTATCTGTCTCATTTACTGGCTGCTGGTGGAGTTCGCTGTGGCCGTTTTACGTCTCCGCATCTAATTGATCGGTGGGATTGCATTACAATTGGCGGAAGTGTGGTTCAGGAATCGCTCTTCCGACAAATCGAAGACCAAGTGAAGCTACGAGACCGAACGTTGGGCATTGGGGCTTCCGAGTTCGAAGTATTGACTGCAACCGCGTTCGAGATATTCAACCATGAACGAATCGAGGTCGGAGTGGTTGAAGTGGGCATGGGCGGCCGTCTGGACGCTACAAATATTCTGAACAATGTTCTCGTGTCAGTCATCGCCAAGATTGGGATGGATCATCAAGCGTTTCTTGGGTCTACCATCCAGGAGATCGCTGGCGAGAAGGCGGGGATCTTAAAGCCGGGAGTTCCCTGCGTCGTGGATGGCACCAACACTCCGGCGGTAATCGAGACGTTGACGAGTCGTATCCAAGAGCTCGGTATTGCCGCCAGTTTTGTCTCCCCGGAAAATGCTGATGATCAACTTCCACCGCTCTCACGGGCGTTCCACACGCTTGACCTTGAACCCCACCAGCAGGAGAATTTGTGTTGCGCAGTGTCAGCGCTCCGCTTGGCGTTGTCTAAGTTACGTCCCGAGAAGGATGTGTTCTCTCTGCTTCCTCATATTGCCGATGTTACGTGGCCGGGCCGTCTACATAATATCAATATTCAGCCACTGGTTGATCGCGCGGAGCCTGTCCTGCTTGATGGTGCGCACAATGTACAGTCGGCCGAAGTGCTTGGCAGGTATGTTGACCACAGGCTGCGCCCACGGGGTGGTCCTGTGACTTGGGTTCTGGCCGCATCAAGCGGCAAAGATCTTGCTGGGGTCTTCGCATCCATCATTCGGCCTGGTGATAATGTCGCGACGGCAGAGTTTGGGCCTGTGGACGGGATGCCCTGGGTCAAACCAACCAATGCCGCCGAGCTCGCTTCGTCGGTCCGATCGATTCAGGGAATCGGCCAGGTGGAGAGCTTCGAGGGCGATCTAATTCCTGCGATCAACTGGGCCAGCCAAACGGCCCGAGGCAAGTCTCTGGTCATAGCTGGCAGCCTATACCTGGTTTCAGATGTTCTCCGTCTGCTTCGCAATGTACAGCAATAACACCCCTGTATATAATATCTCCATTTTTGGCTATCTTCTTGTCCTGGCGAGGGTGTGTTATGTATAATGGGGCTTTCATGGATGTATACTTAGGGTAAGAAAGAGATCATTCACTCGGGAATAAGTGTATATAAATGCGATTGGAGCAAGATACCTTTTCTGAGTTAATTCATGGATTTTTTTTGGGGCACCTAGCGTAAAATGTTCCTTGCCGTAGAGAGAAGGATTGCAAGTAGGCCGGAATTTGGGATGGATCCATGGATATTTATATATTGAAAATATTTCCCTATTAAAAATGGTGTGCCAACGCAGTAAAACGACAATGAGTGATAAAATAGGTGATTAGAATAGTTCTAAGGTTCAGTAATTTCCAAGGTGACCTACTATATCTACATCATCTATAGTTGCTTTTGAGATACCATTGATCTTGAATCATTCTATGGACTTCCCATTCTCCCGTAAGGTATTATTGTAATCTGCAACATGAAACACTACTTTGAACTTACTCTTATCGTGGCACTAGTGGCCAAGTGGTAAGGCGTCGCACTCGTAATGCGAAGACCGCAGGTTCGAATCCTGCCTGGTGCAAACTACTTAGAGTCAATTCTTGATTATTTTTGTGGTTATCTTCTGGATATCGATACTGCTCAATTCTAGAAAAGAATTTTTTTTTTCTTGAATATTAAGGAAGATTCTCTACCTACCAATACATCTTATACTGATTATGTTAAACACAGCTAAAAACAATAAATATCTATCCTCAAAGCCAGGACTTTACCCCGTAAACTCGATAAATCACATGGTTTAACCGTGTGATCCAAAAAATGCAAAATAACCGTTTTCTTTCTTTCTTTTTTTTTTGCTCTGGTTTCCCCTCGTGCTCTCCCCCCTGTTTATGCGTGTCTTCGTCTGATGGTCTCAGAGATTTTACCTCCATATACCTCGAATGCGCCCTGGCTCCTAGCAGACACCGCTCTCCAGGGTGTGAGCCAATGTCCCTCTAATGTCCGCTTGGTGAGGCTTCCAACACTGATACGAGAACCATCCCCACCTTTCGTTTGTGATCTGATTGATTCAGACGAATTAACAATCCTAATATGCTAGAACCAGCGGACATGAACGCAGAGACTGTTTCCCTCGGCTCCTGCCCTCTTCCTTAGCTTCCACCCCACACCCTCCCCCTCTTGCTCTACCTGAAACCGCATTCCCGAGACCGCCGATTCGATCCAACTCGCCCTGGGGATTGAACTGGCCCCGCCCTCCCCCCCCTCCCTTGTCGGCAATGGTGTCCTGGTTCAATGATGGCTCGGAAGGGCACCCTCGCCCTCTCACTCCCTCCCGGGCCCCCGGCTCGCCGATGAAACCGCGACTGAGCCGAGTCGGAACGAGTCCGTCGAAGCGGGATGAGAAACCCAAGGACGACAAAGTGTTGAAGTCATCAGCCAAGGATGTCGCAGAGCTCAAGGACTACGTATGGCAATTGCGACAGGTTGCGTTCTTTGTGAGGGTGCTGACTTGGGGATTCTTCGACAGCAATTGGGCGATTGTTTGGGGAAAGGCGCATTCGGGTCGGTCTACCGGGCGCTGAATTGGAACACTGGGGAGACTGTTGCTGTCAAGCAAATTAGGCTGGTGGACCTCCCCAAGAGCGAATTGCGCGTGATTATGGTATGGCCCGGAATGCTCGTGGCGATTGGCATCGACTAATACGAGGCGCGACAGCTGGAAATCGACCTCCTGAAAAACCTGGATGTGAGACAATCTGTCGGATCCACGAGAGGGCTTATGCTGATTTACTATCGCAGCATGCCAACATTGTCAAGTACCATGGGTTTGTGAAGTCTGTCGAAACTTTAAACATCATCCTGGAGTATGCACTTGGAGCACTATAAACAACGAACCAGAAACTAATATCATCAGGTATTGTGAGAATGGCTCGTTGCACTCCATCGCAAAGAATTTTGGCCGTTTCCCGGAGAACCTGGTGGGCGTTTATATGTCCCAGGTTCTTCATGGCCTTCTGTATCTTCATGAACAGGGTGTCATCCACCGGGATATCAAAGGAGCCAATATCCTGACCACAAAAGAAGGCCTCGTGAAGCTGGCAGACTTTGGCGTGGCGAGTCGCACGACGGGCTTGAGTGAATCAAGCGTGGTTGGTACGCCGTACTGGATGGCTCCCGAGGTCATTGAGCTATCAGGAGCAACTACAGCCTCGGACATCTGGAGTTTGGGATGCACTGTCATTGAACTTCTCGAAGGGAAACCTCCTTACCACAATTTGCAGCCCATGCCAGCGCTTTTCCGCATTGTCAACGACGATCATCCTCCGCTTCCCCAGGGAGCCTCGCCGGTATGCCCGATCTCGCAACGAAATATACCCCCAAAGCTGACATCGTCCAGGCCGTAAAAGATTTTCTTATGCAATGCTTTCAAAAAGACCCCAACCTACGTGTTTCAGCCAGGAAATTGCTCAAACACCCGTGGATTGTCAATGCACGCCGGTCTGATTCCGTAGTGCCCAAAAAGTCAACGGAATATGAAGAAGCAGTCAAAAGTGTTCAGGAATGGAACGAGGCCTTGCGGTCGCCTGATGCAGGGACTTCTCGCAAGACACACAGACTTGATCATCATAATGCTGGGCCTCCACGGAATACCACTTTGGTCGACACCTTGTCCTCGCCGACACCCCCCAAACCTACAGACCGGTTTCGATCCCCCGTGTCTGCCGAGGACGACAACTGGGACGATGATTTCGCTACTGCTATATCTCCCAGCGCTTTACAATTGCCTCACCTTCGGCCCCATGATAACTTTGGGGGCATGCTTTCCTCCGAAAGGCTCAAGGCTTTTGCCTCGCTTGATGGGACTATATTAAAGTCCGACGACAGTTTCGATGATTTCGACGAGGTCTCTAAAGACTCTATACAACCACCGGAAAACGACCCTCTCCAGACAATTCGGCCACTTCCAATCAAACCATCTACAGCCGAACCTTCAAAATCCCAAAGCCCTTCGCGTCGTCAATCCAGCAAAGCCTCTTCATCTACATTGCAGAATGTCCCGATTCTCACACAGAATCCTGCCCCACGTATGAGACGTGCTCGCCCTGCTGCCCTCTACAAGGAGAACTCTGTGGAAGATTATACGGACCTCATCATGGCAAATGAAGATGTGCTAGATCGGAAGTTGGGGGCTTTCCAGGTAAGGAAAAAGCAAAAACGAGCTCAGAACCTGTCCATATTCCTAACTTCGTCTAGGAATCTGACGAGGATGCTGTCTCTCCTACCCATGACAAGGGGGGATATAATGCATCGGATGATGTCCATTTCGGCCATCATCCACAGCTTCGCAAACAAATCTCTGTCAAGCGGGACCGCTCTACCATAGAGATACAAAAGTTTGCCGAGAACGAGAACGATGAGGATTTCTCCGACATCCTTGGGGCCGACCAGGTTGCTTTAGATGAACCAGAAAGCGACGATGGTTCAGATCGAAGCACTCTCATGCTGAACTCGAAGCTCTCAAATAATTCCTGGCTGGGAGACCAAGACGATGACGACGACCCGTTCGCGCAACTGGAAGAAGGCTTTGATGAGATGGATCTGGAAGCTAACATTGCTCGCGACAAATATGCACGCCTGCGAAATCAAGTAGAGGGTCTCGTCGGCTCCCTGAAAACTTCACAGGACGAAGAAGTCCTTGCAGATATCTCCGAGCAGCTGCTGATCATTTTCTGCGATCTCCCCGAGACAAAGAACATCATCATTAGCGCTCATGGAATGCTGCCTATATTGGAGATTCTTGATACTTCTCGACGGCGCGATATCACTTTTTGTTTGTTGCGAGTCGTCAACGCCATCATCTACGACGACTACGAGATCCAAGAAAACCTCTGCTTCGTTGGTGGAATTCCCATTGTCAACGAGTTCGCGTCAAAGAAATACCCTCGCGAGATTCGATTAGAAGCCGCAGCCTTTGTGCAGCAGATGTATCAGACCTCAACGTTGACTCTACAAATGTTCGTCAGTGCCGGCGGTCTGAATGTCTTGGTGGAGTTTTTAGAAGATGATTACGAGGATGAACGCGACTTGGTCTTGATCGGCGTGAACGGTATCTGGAGCGTTTTTGAATTGCAGGTTAGTATATCTCATGCCCTAGACACCTGGTGATTTCAGACTGATCGTCATACTATAGGGCTCAACTCCCAAGAATGACTTCTGCAGAATTCTGTCTCGCAACTCCGTCCTCGACCCTTTGTCTCTGGTTCTGGGGCGTGTTCTGGAAGAGGAAGGGGAACTGGCTGAGGTTATCGAAGGCCGTATTGCCAACATCTTCTACATTTTCTCGCAAGCCGAGAACCATGTCAAGGAGATGGTGGCCGAGCGAACGGTTTTACACAGTAAGGAAATCTTCGTTGCAAGTCACTGGGCGTTACTGACAATCAATCCTAGGAGTCTTGAAGGAACTCCGGCGTATGAGCCCGGCGCATCAAATTACAATGCTGAAATTCATCAAGAATCTGTCAATGCTCTCAACCACTTTGGACTCGCTTCAGAATTCCAATGCAATCGATGTGCTGACAGACCTGCTCCGCTTGACGATGAAACGAACGCACTTCCGCGAGGTTTCGAACCAAATCTTGAACACCATTTACAACATGTGTCGTCTGAACAAGTCTCGACAGGAAGACGCCGCCTTAAATGGCATCGTCCCATTACTGCAGAAAATCGTCAAAACGGAACGACCATTGAAAGAATTCGCTCTCCCAATTCTTTGCGACATGGCACAGTCCGGAAAGGTTGGCCGGCGGGAGCTGTGGCGCAACAAGGGTCTGGCATTTTACATCTCTCTGCTCGCAGATCCATACTGGCAGGTCACTGCTCTGGATGCTATTTTCACATGGTATGTCCCTTACATTAACAATTGCAAATATCCAGGCCCCGCGGCTGATTGTCCAATAGGCTCCAGGAAGAGACAGCTAAGGTGGAAGAGCATCTCTTGGACAATCGATATGACAAGACAACGTTCACTGATGCCATTGTGCGGTGTCTGACTCTGTCTAAAGCTAATGCATTCGAAAATCTCTTGGAGCCCCTACAAAAACTCCTCCGGCTGAGCCCACCCGTTGCGTCCACTCTGGCTCGCCCGGATCTTTTCACGAGACTTGGACAAAAAATGCACCACAACAAAGCTGCAGTCAGACTAAACCTCCTACGTATCATATCCAGCATATGCGATTCCAGTGAACAGCAAGGAGGGCTACTCGCAACCTACGGCATCCTGGATGCAATTCGAGAGCTGGAGAACGACCCCGCCATTCTCGTCCGAGATATGGCTGGGAAGTTGGTCCAGTCCAGTGAACGAAGTGAAGCCTTTGGTACGGGTAAGCGCAGACCCACGACCCGAAGGCAAAGCACGTCCACCACTCCCCCGAATCATTATTCGGGTTCGTCTACACCATCAACTCCCCAAACAAACCGCACTAGCCAATCAAGAGGATATTTCGAGGGACGAGAAACACCACGACATCCCCGAAACGCTCTCAGCGGATCTTCTCTGGCTTTGCGACCTGGCAGCCGCGATGGCAATGCTTCTGCGCTCGGCTCGGCTGTAAATGGCAACGCCGCTCCACCACGAAATCGGATGTCGCGAGGTCTGTCAAATCGACTTTCTCAGGTAGAGCTGCTACATGAAGAGGAAACCAAGGCTCCCAGCTCGCTGAGTCGCCGACCTTCGGTCATTCCTCGACGCCGACGCCCTACGATAGCAGATTCGGAATGGACATGACACGGCGCATGTGATCTCATGGCGGAGGGTTTTTTTTCACTCTAATGTAATCGTTGGCTTCTTTTATCCACCTCAGCTGGCCCATTTGCAGGACAAGGCTTCAGATGAAGGTCGGATTGAAGAATAGTCTTTTCTCGGATGAGCACTGGCTGCTGCATCTCATCCTTTTGGTAGACTCGCCTACCTCTTTTTTTGTTCTCATATCTGCATTACAATGAGCATGAAGGCTATAAAGATTATTACAGTGCAACTAGCTGTATTTTAATTACTGATCTATGGCTGTTCCTGTCGACAATAAACCCCCGAAGACTCGGTAGTATAGAATCACGTGCCCGCGCGGCCCGATCTCGGGCAAAGCGAAGCCGACGGGAAAAGATCCGCAGAAAATCTTGGTTGTCTCGTGATGGATTGAACTTGGTGCACGCTCACACAACCTACCCCAGGTTTCTATTTGCTTGGTTTCCTCGCTGCCTGTATGGTAGCTCGTCGTTTCGGGATGAGCGCAGCGTTTCGCGTGCCGTTGCGGGCATTCAAATTGGATCCCGCTACGGTGATCGGACCAACCCCAACAGTCTCGGCCGTCGCGTCCTCATATCGTCTGGTCTCCAAATCGCTGTATTCCTCTTTGCCGAGCTCTCGTGCTCTTGTATCTTCGCGTGCAGTGCGACAATGCCACCCGACCTTGTTCGCCGCTCGGAGACATTGCTATTCGACGAGGAGCTCGCCCCTCTTGGCTGCGAAGGCTCAGGGCCAGCAGGATAACGGGCAGGCACAATCCAATTCGAGCCAGCCTCGGCGGAAGGCTGTCAAGTATGTTGTTGTTGGCGGTGCGCTCGCGGTCGCCGCAGTGGCTTTCTCCGACCAGGGCAAGCATGCATACCGTGCGGCGGAGAGAAGCGGACGTGTGGTCGGCACATTGGCTGTCTGTATCAACGAGTAAGTGGAATTGATCCATGGTCCTACATGCAGCGTCATAAGTTGTCTTCTTCGTTAGCATGCTAACACAATATTGTGCCTTTCCACAGCTACCGCATCACCCTCAAGCAAGAAGCCTCGACCCCCGAAGAACACGAAGGACTCATTCGCGCATGCCACAAGCGCTGCGCCGAGCGCACCTTGCGCGTGCTGGAGCAGAACGGGTCGATCTTCATCAAGCTAGGCCAGCATCTCAGTAGCATGGGTTACTTGCTGCCACTCGAATGGACCACGACTTTCATCCCGCTGCAGGACAAATGCCCCGTCTCGTCGATCGAGTCCATCAGCGAGATGTTCCTCGCCGATACCGGGAAAACCATCAACGAGCTCTTTACGTCCTTCGAACCCGAGCCCACCGGCGCGGCCTCGCTCGCGCAGGTGCACATCGCCACGCTCAGGGAAACCGGGCAGAAGGTCGCGGTCAAGGTCCAACACCCGGCGCTGGCGGAGTGGGTGCCGCTAGATCTGGCGCTTACCCGGTTCACTTTTTCTATGCTGAAGCGCTTCTTTCCGGAATATGACTTGGAATGGTTGTCGCGCGAGATGGATCTGTCGCTGCCGCAGGAACTGGATTTCCGTATGGAGGGCGAGAATGCCACTCGCGCCAGCGAGTATTTCAAGGCGCATTCGAATGTGCCGCTGGTAATTCCCAAAGGTAATTGCACCTTTTGATTGCTTAAATGCCAGTATATATATTGTCGATGCTAACGAGAGCCCAGTGATGTGGTCCCAAAAGCGCATCCTCGTCATGGAGTTCATCGCCGGCCGCCGCCCAGACGACCTGGAATACCTGGACGCCAACCACATCGACCGAGATGAAGTGTCAGCGGCGCTGGCTCACATCTTCAACGAGATGATCTTCGGCGATAACGCGCCGCTCCACTGCGACCCGCACGGCGGCAACATCGCCATCCGCCCGAACCCCAGCCGTCGCAACCCGAATTTCGACATCATCCTCTACGACCATGGCCTGTACCGGAACATCCCACGCGACCTCCGCCGTAACTATGCCAAGCTGTGGTTGGCCGTCATCGATGCTGATGTGCCTCGCATGCGCGAGTACGCGCGCAAGGTTGCCGGCATCACGGACGAGCAGTTCCCGCTCTTCGCTAGCGCCATCACCGGCCGCGACTACAGCGTACTCACGAAGAAGAACGTGGTGTCTTCGCGGACCGCAGAGGAGAAAGAGGATATCTCCGGTGCATTGGGTGAGGGCATGCTGCAGCAGCTAGTGGAGATGCTAGGCCAGGTTCCGCGCATTATTCTGCTTATTCTCAAGACCAATGACCTGAGTAAGCGCTCCCTTCCCCCCCCAGATTCTATTTAACCAGTGGGAGTTTATCTTCGTTGGAACCACGTTACTAACATCTTTCTAGCCCGCAGCCTCGACGAAAACCTGCATACCCGTCAAGGACCCATGCGCACATTCCTGATTCTGGCGCGGTACGCCACGCGCACCGTGTTCGAAGAGAACATGGAATTCATCCGCGAGTCCGGCGGCATCCTGCACTTCTGCAACTTCTTCCGATTCCTGCGCGCCTGGGCTGGGTTCCTTCGGATCGAGGTGAAGCTGTCTATCTATGAGACACTGCTATCGCTGAAGAGCCGTCTCGGGTTGCTCAATGCCTAAACGGGCCGAGCTTTGGGGCACTGCCACTCCCAAAGGCCTTTGCCCTTGTCCCTGTCTGTGTCTTCCGTATATATATATCCGTTGATTTCTTTTGTTGATTTGGTGGGTTCAAAAGGCACGGATTGTCTTTGTCTGTGCATCAGCGATGGCGTTTTCTTTTCTGTGCTCGTGCTTCGATTCTTCCTCGTTCCTTGACCTGATTGATGGTATAAGTGCCAATTCCCTCCGCTCTGTTCTGCGTTTGCCTCAAAATAGACCGAATTGGTCTCGTGTATAGATAGATTCGCAGATAGATTTGGAACATAGATTCATACTTTGTTGCTTCAGCACGGCGTTGATATCATCAAGGCATGGATGTAGCAACCGCTCTTTTACGAAGGTATGAATGGAAAAACTCCTGTTTTCATCGTTTCATTAGGAAACTATGCCGGTACCTAAAGCTTTTCAAGAATGAAGAGTGTCGATCGAGGATCCCAGATAACCAAGGCGCCGTCACAGAGGGAAAAAAAGAAAAAAAAAGTGCCGAAAAGGAAACAACAAAAGAAAAGAAAATCTGTACAATCAAACAAATGCGCAATTTGTTCGCTTCGTCCATTATCCCCAGTCGAGCCTCGCAGAGTTTCACTCCGACACTCTCCATGCCAATCTCATGAATCTCCTCCGAAAATGGATCGATCCCCGATCCAAACGATTGTGCTTGGGGAAAGACAATCTTGAAAGAAACAAGAAAGGAAGAATTTCATCGAAATCAAATGAATGAATTCCTCCTCTTCTCACTTGAGAAACCTTGGCCAGGATCTGCAAGCATCTTTGATCTTTTTATGATTTTTGTTTTCTTATACGGCGGCGGCGGGGCTGCCACCGGTCTGCTCGATCTCGACCTTGACGTCGGGGATGACGCCACCAGTCCCAGAAAGATCTGTGGCGCGAGAGTTGGGGTTCTTGGTATAGTAGTTGGAGATGGCAGACTTGATAGCATCCTCAGCGAGCATGGAGCAGTGCACTAGAGAGGGGTCAGTATCATCAAAGTAAGACCATAGAACGACACAAAAGGGAAAAGTAAAAGACATACACTTGACCGGGGGCAGACACAGCTCCTTCGCCACATCGGTGTTCTTGATCTTGCCAGCCTCCTCGAGAGTCATACCGCGGACAAGTTCCGTCAGATAGCTCGACGACGCGATAGCACTGCCGCACCCAAAGGTCTTGAAGACGACATCATCGATACGACCGTTGTCCTTGTTCACGCGGATCTGGAGCTTCATGACATCGCCGCAAGCGGGGGCGCCGACCAGACCCGTGCCGACGTCCTGGTCGCCCTTCTGGAAGGAGCCCACGTTCCGCGGGTTGTTGTAGTGGTCCAGCACCTTCTCATGGTATCCTCTACGCTGCACAGCGGGGGCCGGCGAGGCTCGCTGGATGGGCTGCTGGATGGAGGGTGATGATGATGATGCCGAGAGGCCCGCGAAGGGGGCGAGGGAGCGCGGTGTGACAGAGCCGACGCGGGGAGCGACGGTGACGAGACGCTTGAACATTATGGTGATTGGGTTGAGTTGGTTTTCTGATGGGAAAAAGGTGTGTTTCTTCGATGAAGTGTTGAAGTGGCGTTGAGTGAGAGAAAACGGCAATCTGATTAGGAGGACGAATTCATGAAATAATCTGATGGCTATGTCAGCCGCTAGGCCCAATGGGGTAAGCATTTCCTCGGACCTCCGGCCTTCGGAGATGAGTCATCTTCCTCTTTCTTCACGTCCACGCTCAATGCTCGTCGATTTAATATCTCAAAGAACTCGGATAATTCTGAGATATTGTATTACAGCATTAAGCAATTCCTACAATAGAATTCTCTCATTTTGTGGAGAGAAACAATTTACCAGCATACTCGAGGTGATATCAATCCCGTGGCGAGACCGTTGGGCGCTGGTTTTCTGGTTCCCGTTCGCCAATGGCCGTGCGACGATATCAAATGGTGGAGACGATGTGTTCATGCTGAAATAACATGAACTGATGTGATTCAACGGAACCGGATTGTTGATATGGGGTTTGCACCGATCCCCCGATTGCTATTAATTGAGGGGTCACTGTATTGCGATAGGTCTAGCTAAAATTCATCCAGGTCAGCCACGGCTCGTGGCACTCCGTCCCATCGAGCCAGTCCAAAAATGGGCGCCGGTCGTCTACATCAATGCTATGAAGCAGATCCGGGCTGACCAAGTTTAGTTCCTTGGGATCCAGCTCCAGCGCCGAACTACTACCCGACGGAATATCGCTCACACTGTGCACTGAGAGCACCTGGTCCAAGACATGGCGGATAGCGCGACGCCCCTGCTGCGCGATTTGGTGGTTGCCTTCGTCGGGTTGGATCATGGTGTCCAGATGCGATGCAAAGATGCTGAGCTTTTGGATGATCTCCGATCGCGGGAATATTGTAGATTCAGGCATTCGCAATCGAGACCGGCGGAGCAAATCTGCAGACAAAACACCGGCGGAAGGGAGTCCTGCGTAGCACAACTAAAATGGACCATGACGTGAGAAATTTCATACTTCAATTTAAAGGGCGCAATCGGGAAAACAATCCACTGGCGTGCACTTACACTCCAGGCGATAGCCCACCCCAGGCTTCGGTAGCGGTTCGCCTTGGCAACCATCGAGAGAAGAGCATTGAGAATCTCGAGCGCGGTGCTGATCATCCCATCGGGTTGGGTCTGGGTGCGTTTAGCAAGAAGCCTATACAGTAGAAAATCATTGTATAGGAAATCGAGATGGAACTCGAATAGCAGGTGATCATCCACTCTCGACACCAAGTTGCTCTCGGGATGCCAATGGAGGAACCTCGGCAGCCCATGATACAGCTTGTGCGATTCTTGCGATAATTCCCTGTCTATCGTCAGTCTGATGAACACAAATAGTAAGCCAGAAAACATCGCTTACTCAATCTGCTCAGCCAGATTATCCGTACTGCGACTCAATGACAACCCTAGGATTTTTTCGCGGAGGATACTCGTGAGCAGGGCAACCCGAGCATATGCACCCTTTTTCAAAGACCCTTCTCGGTTCCAGCCATCCGGAGATAGGTTTGCAATCGCCGTATCCCGTACAGCTGGTTCCGAGGCTATCTCTTCAAAGCTGAGATCCAACGGCATGGGGATGTCACAGTAGCGCCAGCTGATGAGTGGCGGGCGGCCCAGAAAAGTCGCAAGGATCTTGTCCGCAGTGTATGCCCCAACCATAGTCCGCTTGCGCATCTCACGGATGAAAAAAGGGCAATTGGTGGATTCCTGATGTAGTCCCAGCGCAAAGACAGCGGTGGTCAATTCGCCGAGCCTCCTCCAAGGACGATAATCTGCCTCAGCCAAAATCATGTTAGATAATGCCATGAATACCGCAAGAAGAAAAGGACATACTACATACCGCTTTCTCCATAGACATTTGTCAAAAGTGAGGTTTGCTGTAAAAGCAGACTACACACAAGGTCGTTAATGATCCCAGCGCTATCGCAGAACTGCAGGCATAGATCGGCCACGGCAGTGGCGGTGACTGCGACGCTCTTCGCTTCGGCCCATCCATTCTGCTTGAACATGGAATCCTCACTCGAGGTAAAACCAAGTGAAAGACCCACGGTGGTGAATAACAACCCGATGGTTTCCCATCGCCCTGTCGTGGCCGACGCAAACTCGGCCCATGACATCGAAGGATGGATCTCAACCGGACGGGTATGCTTCTCGAAGAGTCGTTTGGACAAGAGAAGTGCGCGCTGACTCTCGTCGGTTTCTTCACGAGTAATCGCATCCCACATTTCTTCCGTGGTCGTCAACACCATATTGGTGACCGGCCAGCCCAGGGTCCACCCTTTCCAGACCTTGAACCGAGCAGTGATGATCGCCCGGTACATGGGAAGATACTTCAATAGGAGCATCGCCCGCGCGCCTAATTGGATTCGCTGCGAGTCCACCGGCACCGGGTCGTTGGAGGAAGAGAGACTCCCGATTGACAGGTCGCTGCCCTGGTCCGTGAACACATCCGAGTAGCTAGTGTTGCCCAAAAACCCGGGCGTGGACACGGATGTTTTCTTTTCGCTCCAGTGATCCAAATCATCATGCAGATTGACTTCAGTGGTGGGACGGCGCTTGCGCCTCTCGCGTGGGATAGTCGGTTGTGTTAATGGTGCTGGATGGTAGACGCAGAGATGTTGCCTGCCGCGGCGGACGCAGCGGCCGCACACGGGGGTTGCGTGGTCGCAACGCAACTTGGATTTACGACATGGCTCACACGAAGAGAGCTGGCCATTGCGACGAGTGGTTGACATTGCATGGGGTATCACAAGTAGATCAGATCGCTAGACAATGTAGAATGAGGGAAAAAGCCGTTGAGTCGGAGTTCGGCGCTCGACACTCAGCCGGCTCGGACTAAACCCTAATGAATGGCCGTTCTTGGCAATTCCGACGCTGAGATCGGAGGCCGTGACAAGTGTATAGCTAAAGAAATAAAAATAAAAATACATGAAAGAAAGACGGATGTATTCTGCTATTGCCTTGGTTTTATTGGCGGTAGTTTTGGTGTGATAAACTCTGCCGCCGATGTTCATCTCACGCAAGAATGCTGCCTAGTCGATTCCTGTACTGACTATAAACCCCCCTCGACCTGTCCGTCCCCCCCAAGATTCTTCTCTGCAAGTGATAAATTTTGTCTGCCAAAAATGCCTCTCTCTAGCCCTGTACCAAATATCTGGTGGAAGCTTGTTCAGCCACAAGTAAGCTCAACTGAGAACACACGAAGGCTCGATTACTAATGTCGAGAGAAAAATCAAGAAGTATTCTGTATCAAATGATGACTCAAGTCCTCTTGTTGCTGCTTCCAGCGGCGGACAGTCGCAGTATTCCACGGAAGAGAAAAAGGGATTGGACGCACTCGCGTTGCAGCAGACCCAGTATAGTGAGCAATCCCTAGACCTGTGCTTGGATATGACAAAGATAATCAAAACTAGCTATGACTGCACTTTTGCCCAGAAGATAATGTCTCTCTTTGGAATCTTTCACCATATAGTCTACTTGTCTTGTTGATAATGAACATTGATTCTCTCAATGCCTCATCTACTCCGAATTTGTAATATAAGAATATGCAATAGTCACATAATGCCCGCAATACGTAGCCACCTGATGGCTAAAGGCTAGAAAATGGATTAGAAAGGGCTTGAAGTTGTAGACATCGAATATTCAAAATAGTAGTAATTATAGCTATCAGTCCAGAGATATATTAAATAGATGATATAGTCTCTTAAATGGAGTAAAAGATAGGCAATGAGGGTATTGGAATTTAAGGGTTTAAATCTCTACCATGTCTTCTAAAAAATCCTGACTGAAGCGAGGATTAGTGGATTGTATACGATAGATTCACTTTTCTATGCCTAGCTTTTCTAGCAGTAAGATAAATGAAATATATCGGAATACATGGTTTTGCTATTTCAGCCCAAGATTCTCTCTGAATTTTCACTGTGTTCTAACTTTTACTTCGCCAACCCAAGCAAGTCCCTAAAATCCCTATCCTTCAACCAATCGTCAAATCGCCTTTTCTGCACTCGGGATCTGAGCTGGCCTGGCTCAATCACACCCGACACACCTGCACAATAGCCAAATTCACCAACGAACGCAGGCCCCTCAAGAACTTCAATAGGAATACCCATGGTGTCATGCATCTCTTGGACCGTCATGCAAACCAACTGGACTTGTTCCCCAATAACTCTCGACCAGACAGAGACAATCTCATCAATAGAGAGGTAGTCATCGTATGCTAAGAGCTTCGTCCCCGGCGCCTCATCCTCCACCAGTGCTCTGACGAAAGGCCCCGTTGACTGAGCGGTATCAATGATCGGTAGCCGGGTATCCTTTGTGGTCGGGACAACAGAAATATATTTCCCAGTGTCTGGCTGCAACTTGGGCTGAAGAAATGGGTTGGAGACATAGGCGCCAATATAGATAAACGATGTCTTTTTCGACAGCGCGGGCAGAGCCGTTTCGATATAGTCGACAATGTGCGCCTTGGTATCCCAGTGATACGAATGTGCGTACTTTCCCCCAGAGGCAGCCTTTATAGGGCCCAGCGCCGAGTACACGAATCTTTCCAAGGTAGACACGCTGGCCGCTGCGCGCGCCGCGTTCTCGCCATGCAGGATCTCCGTGTCCCAGCCGTGCTGCGAGCTCGTCAAGGCATCGGCGCCAGAATCGAGAGCCTGGCGGTATGGGATCCAGAAATCGGTATTGACAAAGATGGCATGGGCTCCGCTGAAAGCTCGACGCAGGGACTCTTCGCTTGCGAGGTCGGCCTGCAAGAGCTCGGCGCCCTGCTCGGCTAGCTGGAGTGCTTTCTCGGAAGCCGGCTGTCGGGTCAGGCAGCGGACGTACCAGCCTGGGAGAGTCAGGAATGTCCGAGCTACTGAAGAGCCTTGGGTGCCGGTCGCACCCACTACTGCGATGGTCTTTGTTGGTGGAGTCATTTTGACGGATCGCTGAACCGCAGCGGGCGGAAGGGTGGATGACACTAAGGTCGCCCTCTATTACCAGTCAGAATAATGTTCAAATGACAAAGATGGAAAAGGTGGACTTTTTGGAACGGCAATATTGCACTGCTCAAGAGAGAACAGGCTGAATTTATAGAGGCCTCTCTGGCTATAGTTTGCGCAATCTGATTGGCTGCCAAGCGTAAGCCGAAATGGCTTACGGCTCGGAGTTAAGGGAAAGCGAGAATCTCGTCGTGGCTGACCCTCTGAGATTGGCTTCTTACCTCTGCATAATCCAATCTTGACAGAATCGAAGTCAGAATGTCTTCTCCCACGACCAAGATACCGTCAATCACTAGCTCATCCCATCAACCCAAGCGGCGGGTCATCACACCCGCCCGCAGGGAACAAAACCGGGCAGCGCAGCGGGCTTACCGTATGTTCGTCCTCTTCTGGCCAAATGTAAAATTCAAATTAACATTCTTTGGCTGAAGGGGAGAGGCAGAGGGAACATCAAAAGTCCTTTGTTCCCCGCGGCAAACTCCGAAAGCTTGTACCTCGGAATTCATCAATTTCGACGTCAGAGAAATCGTCCTGTTTCAATTCCAGCTCTAGGCCTTCTTCTTTACACCAAACCTCTTTCTCAACTCAAGTGGCTTCAGACGGCACTCAGCAGTCACCTAGCATTGGCCATGAAGAGTCGAGCAAGGTGTGCCAGCATAATTTGCCCGCAACGCAACATCATCGGCAAAAAAGCAACTTATTGAACATTGAGAAAAATTCTATGAGCTCTGTGCTCTCTATGAAGGAAATAATCTCTCAGCCAGAACAATCTCTAGATCTTCTCGATACCGAAATACTGACGGGGGAAGAGTTCACGCCAGCTCATGTTGACCAAGGTAAAGCAATTATTCCAGGGCAAAGAACTGTCGGCTAAAAAAAAAGAAAAATAGGAAAATTCAATGATGGAATTCAAGATCTAATGTCGTCCATACAATCTCCATCTACCGGTTTCTCAAATATACCCGGAGCAACCAGCATCCATTCCAAGAGAACAGATTCTCTATCCCGACCTCTATATATCGAAGACACCTGTCATCAAGCCGAAACAGAATCAATAAAATTTGCGGATCCGGTCATGAATACCCTCCAACCGTCCTATACCACAACCAAAGCAGCAGTCCTCGCAAATGCCCTCTGCCTAGGTTTCGACCTCGAAAAGCTAACAAACTGCAAAACCACATATATGTCACCATTTTTCCAGCCCATCACAGAAAAGAAAAGTCCACAAGCACTTGTTGCATCGACCTTCAGCACCTCAATCCCTGTCCACTTGCAACCGACCATGGCGCAGATCCTCATCCCGCACCACGCCAGTCTGGACTTGATTCCGCTGCCGCTCTTCCGAGAACGTGCTATTATGATGTCATTTGCCATGCCTGATGTCTTTGATCTCTGGGATTTGAAATTGGATATCTACATTCGAGATGCGCTTGTGTGTCGGCGTCATAGGCCTGGCGATGCCTGTCAGCCCTGGAATAAGAAGAGCTGGGAGGGGATGCCTTGGTTCTGGACAAAATGGGGAATGGCGACATAGATGTTGAAATTGGAATATTTCCTCGATTTTGGGAATCTTTTTTTTAAATCTATTTTTACTGCCCAAAAACAATATCCGAAGCTATAAATGTGTGTATGTGTATTGCCATAAAGCAGTAATTCTACGTTAACGACATGATGAAAATCTTCTATAACTATTTATGCCACCTCTATCTTTTATAATAGCACTGGGTAATAATTAATAAGTAACTATACTACTATTTGCACTGATAGTGTAGGCATTGGACTATCACGGACACTTGTAGTTTAAACTCTTGGCATCGCCCTCCAATTTAGTCACGCATCTTTAATCCCACACCTTCCACATCCTTCGCATTCGTCGCTCTTCATCACCCCATCCACTACATTAAACTACCGAAGGTCAAATGACACAACAAAAGTCACCGAGTCCGAAGACACTGGGTAAATCATCAGGGGTAAGTTGACACCATCGCCCTATCCAGGAGCAATTGCAAGTCCCACCATTTTCTCTTGAATCGCAACCACACGTAGATCAATTGACCCGAAGTCTTGGCCTGGCTTTTATTATACATGCGAATTATTTTAATTCTAGCGCGGAGAAAAACATTCACTAACTTACCCCCATCAAGTCCCTCAATGCCCCCATAGCCGCTTTCACTATGGCCATCGTCCTCTGCTCCTATTGCTTCAGCTCCATCCGCACAGCACGACGGGAGGCACAGATTCCGAACAAACCAGGTTCCAGTTCAGATCAGCGAGCTGCTTTGGCAGAGAAGAATGAGTCATCTTGGGTTCGACAGGCTCTTGAAGAGAGTAGGGCGGAGAGAGATAGGAAGAGGTCGCGGTAGATTTATAGTCAGAAATAAAACACTTTTATAGATTTACTTTCTAAATAGAATAAATCGATAGTGGTAAAAGGAAGAGAAAGAAAGAAAAACACACAAAAACAAAATATACAACAGCCATTCTGCATATGGTGATCACCTAGCGGCGACGATCCAGTCTGCGGGGACCTATTCAGTCGGCCTCCAGGCGATAGTTCACCCACCTGAATATTCTTCACCTAAAGGGGTGAAATCCCAAGCAAAAAGCATCTTTATCACATTTTAGCGGGAGAAAGGATGTAGCGGCAGAGGGGCTGACACCCTTGTTAGAAGAAAGTGCCCGGGAGTCCCAACCCTAAATATCTATGCAGTGGGCTGGCCAACCAGTATCAGTTATATGTTTTGTTTCTTTCTTTCTCTTTAATTTAATTTAATTTAATTTATTGAATCGATTTATATATTTGATAGAAAGAAAAGCTAGTAGTTTCTCGTAAACATCACATGAAATAGATAGCTGATCCGCCAATCTACTTATGAACCCTTCTACCTTTCTACCGTTTAGTAGTTATATAGGGTCCTTACCGTTACTTTTACTGATAATGTAGTTCCGGTAGTGGTCAATTAGTAGCCGTTTTCTACGTCCTATATAGATACCTAGCTTCTCACGTAACTTGTTGCCTAGCGTTGTTTAGTATGTTGTTTGGCTCTCAGTAGCCCATCGGTAAGTTGACTCCCACTTAGTTGACTCCCTTAAGTGGTCGGCTGCTGTAGAGGTTGTAACATCAGGGCAATTCTCGAAGAAAATCTACTTTATTATCTATACTACCACCCTACCGATAAAGCTCGCTATTTTGACTTTGAAAATAGTGCTTATATACTTAAAATAGTTAGCTATCGAGTAGCTGGCTAAAATAAGTATTATAGAGTATAAAATAGATCGGAATAATATTAAGTCATTAACAGAAATCAATAAAATCGTACATTAAATATGAACCATAATTATCTATTAAAATAGCCGTTTTTAACCCTTCGAAACGCGATATATTATATATAGGTAGAATGTTACGCGTATCTAACTGGTCACTATGAGCTGGTCCTTAAAGGTGATACTTCTATTAGCAACTACGAGTCTAAATCCTATCCTTAATTGTACTGATACCTATTACGCGTCGCCTCTCTTAGCCTTTTTTTATTAAGGTTAACGATAGATAAAATATATTATTTTTATTTCTCTAAATATTCTTCTATTAATAATATTATAGGCTTATAAAATTCCCTAATGCCTCTAAATCGATTATTATTTATATATCTTTATATATAATATTAACTATTATTTTTATATAAGCTTTTTATTAAATAGCTATAAATTATTATAGATCTTTTACTCTTTTATTCTTTTATTATATATCTAAAGATTTTAGTTTCTATTATAGTAAGATTTCTTAATATAAAAATTATGGTTTAATCCTATAATTTAATATCTTTTATTAATAGATTATATTGTCGTAGTCGTAGTATTTTAGAACCGCGTAGATATTATACTTTACATATTATATATAATCTCGATAGGAATATCGTAGATATTTATATAGATATATAGGTTTATTCTAGGATTATTTCTTTTTATAAATTAGCTTATTTTAAAAATCTTTTATTTTATCACTTATTATTACTATTTTAGATTATTCGTTATTTTAAAAAATTTTAATAGATTATTCTAGATAGATTACTATTTATAGGATCTCTAGGATTCCTAGGACTTTAATAAATATCTTTAGGATCTCTATACCCTATTTTTAAGAGTCGCTCTATTTATTCTAGGAGTCGATAGTATTTTAGAGACTATATTAGGTTTATTCTTAACTTTTAATATATTTTAATTAATCTCTAGGAATCGTTTTATTTCTAACTATAGTATTAATAATTTATTATTATCTATAATTATTAATCTTATTTAGTCCTTTTCCTATATTATATAGAGCTACTAGATTTTTCTTTTAGTTTTTATAGTACTAATTATATTATATATTTTTATTAAGCTATTTATTTATTATTTATATCTAATATAGCTTATTATTATATTATTTATATTTTTTAATTAGTATCTTAGTTTTCTATATTTAAAATATAGATTATTTTCTTTATATTAATATTATTTTTTATCTAGGAGCTTTATTATATCAAGTTTTATTAATTATAGAATATAAAGATTATTATATTATTCCTTTAGTAGTTATCTAGTTTATCTATTCTCTTATTAGTAGAATCTTATTGTAAAGGGTCTACCAAGATAGCAAGGCATGGGGTTATTCCTAACTGACAGAAGGGGTGAATCAGGTGATATCACATGATCCTGAAGGAAGTTAGAACTTGTTACTTGATCTACCCTATAGTGGAATAATCACGATATATAATAGAGACCTAGTCGTTTATATTATCGATGATATATAAAGTTATAAAGATATTATATAATAAATTAATACTCTCGTATCTAGCTAGTAAGATAAGATTTAGTTTTAATAGTAATAAAGATATACTACTTTCCCTTACTTTTTCCCTTTATTTCTTTATCTAATTAATAGACCTTATATCTTATTAAATATATTCTTTATAATTCTAAATCTTCTTCTTTAATTACCTAAAAAAATAGGATAACCCTACGGACCTAATCTATTATAATATATTAAGATAATACTCCCGAAGAGATATCGTAAACCCCTCTATCCGAAACTAACTAGACCTAACTAGATAAAGATCTATAAACTATCTAAGAAATAATTGAAAAACTTTAATATCTATAAGAGTTATAATAAATAGTCTAATAGATAAGAAGTTAGCTTAAATAAAAGAATAATACTAAATCTTTAGCGAATTAATAATAAAATTAGGGTTTATCCTTTATAGAAGATAAAGATAGGATTAGGATTAAAAATATCTTAATACTCTTAATCTACTCTTTTTTTTAATAGAGAGAAAAATGGCTCTTAGATCTCTCTCTTATCTTTAAAAGAGTATTATAGAAGTATTATAATAAAGAATAGTAAATTATTATAGCTTTATTATATATAGAATCTATTTATTAGTAAAGATAATACTAATATATTACTAAGAAACTTAAAGAAGAATAATAAAATATTAATATTTTATAGATTTATTTTAAAAATTAGACTCTCTTCTTTATTAAAGATACTATAATTCTTAAAATCGATATTATAAGATAACTATAAAAAGCCTATTAATATCTAGAGTAGGATCCGCAAGAGTTTTATACCTTTTTAGATTTATTAGAGCGATATTTCCCTTACTAAAATAAGAAAAAAGGGTATTTATAATATTCTCGAAATTTATCTATAATCTTAAATAATATATATAGGAATATATATATAAGCTACCTAAAAACTAAGATAGGATAGTATCCTTAATTATATATTACTAAGGATTATTATAATTAATACAAAAATAAAAAGGCCCCGAAACCTTTAAAGGACCTATAAATAAATAATTTTAGATAAATTAATATTAACTAAACTATAAATCTTAAGGACCTAAAAAGAAGATCTAGGAAAGAGAAAGGAACCTAACTAAAAAAAATAAGAAAACCCTTTAATATTATATTTATTAAAATAAAACTTATCTCGTTAATTATTACCCTAATAAATTAAGTAAGAAAACTAATATATAAATAGCTATTTAGATCGAGTTAGAAAATAATAACGAATTAGTCTAAATCCTATATAGCTAACTCTATTATCTTAAATAGGAACTATAATTTATTTTTATATTTTAGTATTACTATAGAATAAAGTTAAAATATATATAAATATAGATATCTATATTAAAATTAATATTATTAGTATTGAATTCGCGGAAAAATATAAGGTATAGAGAGTAAAGCTATTATTGATATTATTTAGAATAGTAGATAATCGAGAAAATTTTTTATATAGTATATAGAAGATATCTATTATATTTACTAACTCTTAAGGGATTACTAAATTAATAATTTACCTTTATTTTATAATTAATAGAGATCTTTATAAATAGAGAAATCTAATCTTATTTTTAATAATAATATTTATTAAATATTATATTTATATTTTATTATAGAACCGAAGCTAGTAATTTAAAGCTACTAAAATTAAGTTAGTACTAGTTTAGGAACTCGCGAAAGAATATTAAAAATATATTATTATCTACATTATCGTGAAACTCTTAAAGGAAATCTAGCTATTCTATAAAGAAGATAAAAAATTAATTATCTATCTTTTAGAAATACTACCGGAATTACACCGATTTATCAATATTTTCTTAATAAAATAATTATAAATCTTTTTATCTAATAGTTTATAAGATTATATTATTAAGCTAGAAAATAACTATTCGCTATTTTATAGACTAATATATCTTTTATTATAAAGTAAATTATAGATATTATAAACCTATATTAATAAAAATCTTATAAATAAAAGGATTAGATCCTTAAAAAGTCTTACTAGAGTACTAATCCTTTTTATTCTAAAGAAAGATAGAGGATTATATCTATATATAGACTATTAAAGATTTAATAAGGTTATAGTAAAGAATTAATACTCTTTATCTTTTATTTCGGAGATTTTAGATCAACTTTTAGGAGCAAAATACTTTAGTAAAATCGATATCTAGAATATTTATTACTATATTTATATTTAAGAAAATAAAGAATAAAAAACTATATTTTATATATATTATAATTATTTTAAATATATAGTTATACTATTTAGCTTAACTAATACTTCTACTACCTTCTAGAATTATATTTATACCGTTTTACGGGGATTATTTAATATCTCCTATATTATATATTTAGATAATATTCTAATATTCTTATCAGACCGCGAGTTATATATTTATTATATTTAGTAAATCCTTAAAAGAATAAAGGAAATAGGACTTTACGTAAAATCTTTAAAATATATATTTTATTAAAAAAGAGTAGAATTCCTTAGATTTATTATAAACTAAAATAATATATTAATAGACCAATAATAGGTTAACGCTATCGTTTCGTGGCTAAAACCTAAAAACTACTATAAAAAGATATATATTTTATTATATCTAGTAAAAAAGGGACTATATAACCCTTTTATAGCGAGAGACTCGAGATATAGAAAAATAATCTAAAATAAATTATTATAGATTTAAGGGAATATATAGATCTAATACTTATTTCTTATTAATAGATAGAATTTAGCACTATCCTAGTACTAAATTTTATAACTAATTAGAATAGGCTCTATTAATATATACAAAGTTTATTAGATAATAAGAAATAGATTAATAGATTAATCTATAGGCTAACCCGTTAATCTAAATAATTAAGTAAAAGTAATACCCTAAGATTTTTCTTTTTATCCCTAAAAAATTTTAACCTAACTAGCTAATATTTTTATTTTATATAAATCTAGAAAAAATATTTAAAATAATTCTTTTATATAATTAAGACTATAATATATTTATATATTAATAAAGAAATATTAGATATTAGATTTATATCTATTTTATTATTTTTAATATATATAGTTTATTTATATAAAAAGTGGTAGTATTACTATAGACTTTAAATATATATTTTTAGGTTTAGTATAAAAAGGGTTAATTAATATCTTCTTTCGTCTATATCTATCTATTATAAAATATAATTCTTACCTTAAAGTATTAAATTAATAAATTAATAAATTATATATTCTAAATATATTATTACTATATAATATTCTTTTTATAAAGAGTTATAATTATAAATTATATTAGAATAAAAATAATATTTAATAATAGTATATTATTAAAAAAGATAAATAAATTATCTATCCTAATTAAGAAATTTATACTAAAATAGGTCAAAAATAGATTAACCCGTTAACCCGCGGGTTAACCTATAGACGGGTCAGGATTTTATTAACCCGACCCATACAGTGGGTGATCAAAAGTTTGCATACCCCTACCCCACACCCCTACACCGCATTTTCT
The DNA here is from genome assembly GCF_028826965.1 of Penicillium alfredii. Classification (NCBI taxonomy): domain Eukaryota; kingdom Fungi; phylum Ascomycota; class Eurotiomycetes; order Eurotiales; family Aspergillaceae; genus Penicillium; species Penicillium alfredii. The sequence goes on from NW_026622709.1 coordinate 681,767, forward strand.
TGACCGCTTACCTATTAATATAGCTGTTTACCTTACGCGAGTCGACACGCTAGTATATACACGCTATATCGACGCGTTTTACCCCTAAATATCATACTAATATAGAATAAATGTAATATTAATATAAGATATACTGCTTCGCCAATTCGCTATATATTCGTTTCGCTAATTCGCTATATACTCGCTTCGCTAATTCGCTGTATACTCGCTTTACTAATACTTCGTAAAGAACTCGACCCCTATACTTGTACTCGTATTTGCGAGCTTTATTCGACTGCTTAATAGGGGTATAAGAGAATTTATAAAATATACCCTTCGATACCTCTATCAACGATTTAATCTACTATCAAAAGAGAGAATAAAAGAGTTAATAATTATTTAAAACCTCGCTCCGGAGCACCTTGTAAACTTAATAAAGACGATCGCGATCGAATATATAAGAGAGCTACTACCGACCCTTACGTACGTTACCAAGACCTACTCGCTGATATCGATTATAAAATCAAAACGATATTAATTCGACGGCTTCTAAATAAGTGTAAAGAATATACTTGTCAGGGTATAAGGCCTGTCGATCAGGTAAAGAAATAAGGGGAAGGAGTAAGGGAAAATAGTATATCCTTATTACTATTAAGACTGAATCTTGTCTTGCTAGCTAGATACGGGAGTGTTAATTTATTATATAGCATCTTCGTAACTCCACGTATTATCGATAATATAAATAACTAGGTCTCTGTTATATATCGTGATTATTCTACTGTAGGGTGGATCAAGTAACAAGTTCTGACTTCCTTCAGGATTATATAATATCACCTGATTTACCTCTTTCGTTAGTTAGGAATAACTTTATACTTTGCTATCTTAGTAGACCCTTTATAATTATTCCCTTTCTTAAGATTAGGTAGCCTTAACTAACGCGTTTATTTTATTACTATAATATAGACGCGTCGGCGCGGTATCTTTTTATAGGGTTTTTGTTTACCTTACTATTAAGGCGATAAAGAGATTATATAGTTAACTAATAAACAAAGACGCGTTAAATTATATATTCGAGTCTTTATTTATATTTTTAAGTAGTAACTTTTTTCTTCTTTTTTTTTCTCTCTTATACTATATTCGTTATGTTTTATCCTCTATTTCTTGCTATTTCTACTATTTCCTATTCTTTTTCTATGACTATTACTATTATTATATCTCGTTATTATTATTTAGATTAGTTATTATACTAGCCGATATATTCTATTACTATTTTATTTATCTTCCTATAATATACTAAGTATTTTCGGACTAAGGTTAAGATATATAACTCTAAATCGCCTTTTATTATTGAATATAAACTAGATATAGCGGCTTTAGTTATCTATTAGTAATATTCTACCCGTAACGCGTTATATAATATAGTATATTCCGCGGTACCTTTATTTTAGCTTATACTAATATTCTTTAGATTATAAAGGGTATAGTTAGAGACGCCTACGATCTATAGGTAATCCTTAGCTAGCTAAATAAGGAATTTCTAGAGCCCCTAGCTAAGGGTACTCCTAAGGAGGGGGATAAAAAAAAGAGAATAAATAGGAGGAAGATATATTAATCGCGGCCGGAAAGGCTACGATAGAGCTTATAAAGGCCTTTAATACGATAGAGTTAATATATCGCCGCTAATTCTCTTTTATTACTATCTATAAATTAACTATAGTAAGTAGGATTACTAATACTAGTATAATTTCGCTAATATTTTAGTAGGCTTAATATAAGGTTTATATAGCGTATATCGCTATTCGTTGCTAGGATATAGCTATTTATATCCTTTCGTTTAAGGATCTCTTAAGGAAGTATCTCCGAAAGTTCTAGTCTTAGTATCTTCTCCGCTTAGTTCCGGGAGATAATAGTTTTATATATTAGATAATAGTGAAGTAAGGGCTTCTAGAGGCTCTATAATTAGTATCCTAAGATAAGTATAGTCCTGATCCGGCGGTCTCCGATCCGATTAATAATCCTAATACTAAATATTGCCTAAAGTAGTTAAAAAAGAACTTCCTTATTCCTATTCCTAAGTTTTAAATAGAGTTCTATATTTATACTATTATTTTATAGTAATAATAATAGTATTATTCCGGTAGAGTTTCGGTAGCTTTCTATTTAGTTTATAGGATTTCTTTTTAAGTAATATCTTATCTTTTTTATCTTTACTTTTTATATTTTATAATAGCTTCTTTTATATTCGCTATATTTTCTTCTAGGATCTACTAATTATACTCTAATAGCTAGCTCTTTTATTTAACTAGGAAATAGGATTTTCTATTAAAGTATTAGTAATCTTTTACTTTTTTAATCTCTTATTCGTTATTATCTTATAATTCTGGTATTAGTATATTTCTATTATTATTTTACTCTTTATCCCTCTATTTCTAGGGTTTAAGAAGTAATATATAAAATATATTATAAATTCGATTGTACTAGTTTAGTAGAACTAGTCAATATATCTATAATCTAATCTTCTTAAGAATTTAGAGAGATCCGATAAACTTAGATACTAATTTTTTTATCGTCTTTAATCTTAAGTTTCTTATTAATAGAGCGATTAAGTCCCTATATTTAAATAATATTTCTTTATAGGTTTTATTATAGTATTTCGCTTATATTTTTATTATTTTTCACTATTATTCTATTAAGTCTTATCTTAATTTTTATAGTTTTTTAACGCGCGTTTCTATTACTAGGACCTTTTTTAAAAATATATTATCCTTAGTATATAGTCAGAAATTAGGTAAATATCCTATTAAGGTCTAGAATACAGATTTCCCTATTATTACGCTAAGGGTATTATTATATATAAATTATATATTTCTTAGTAATTTTAGCTACGCGATCTATTCTCTATCGATAAAATAGCGAAGATAGCGTTCTAGCGTCTAATTTATCCTTTCTATTTAGTTATTGGTTTATAGATAAAATACTATCGAAAGGCGGAGTTTAATATAGCTAATATAGTATAACTTTAACTAAAATTTGCTAGTAAAGAGTGATCCTTAATCTAAGATAATTCTATCTAGTGGCCTATACTATAGTTCTACTTTATTATAGAATAATTCTATAAGTTCTATAGCGTCGATCGTTATTAATATAATAAAAAATAAGGACTATTTTATTAGTCTATTAACAATAACTAATATCGCGTTAACTTCTTAGGTTCTATTTCTATTTAATAGTAACCCCGTGATAAAGTCTATTAATAGTTCGCTAAAAGACCGAGATAGTATCGGTAGCGATTCTAGTTTACTATATAGGCGATACTATAATATTATTATTCCTTAATATATTATATATATCTAGATATATTCTTTTATATTATCCTAAAGTCTAATCTAGTAGAACTTCCTTTTTAGTAGCGTTTTAGTCTTATTTCGCCTAAAATAACCTACTAAAGGGTTATTATAATAAATACTTAGTAACTTCTTTCTAAGGTTCTCCCCTATTAAGATAAAAAGATAATTCTTAAATCGAAGAAGGCTTTTTAGGTTAATACCCTAATTCTTAAAGTTTTTAAATATCTAATTTAACGCGGCTTTCAGCCTTTACGTCTCTAGGTCCTTATCTTAGATCTATTTAATTATTATCTATAATTTAGTGCCAGCTTCTGCTAAGTAGGTATACTCCTTTTTATAAATACCCTATATCTTATATTAAGGTATTCTCTTATCTTTTATAAGTTTTTTTTAGATAGTCTAATTAGCTATTTCTATATTAGTAGACTCTTTTCTACTCTTTACTATATAGGTACTAAACTAGGGATCGCTTTCCCCTAAAGGTATCTCGCTAGGTTTAAACTAGGATTTCTCAGCGATAAGGTCCGTAACTATAATTACTTAAATACTAGCTTTCTATAGGTTAGATAGTAGCTCTTTAGTTATAATCTATTCTTATAATAATATAAGTAATTCTTTTCTTAGAGTGTCCCTCTAAATAGAATTAGGTTTTCTTGAAAATCTATCTATAGGATTACTTTTTCCTAACTAATACTTAACTATAAAATTAAATAGTATAAGATATATATACTAATATATCTATCTTTTATTTAGCTTAGTTTATTTTATAAAAGATTAAAGATTTAAGTAATCTAATAATACTTCGATAATAAATCTGCTATCTTTTAAATACTATCTCTAATATTTAAAGAAATATATAATTACAAAAAGTTCTTAATCTAGTATACTATAATTTAACTCTACTCTAGAGAATAATTTTAACTAAAAAGTAACTAGATAATACTAATCTTAGTTATCTAGTTAAGAGAGAATACTAGCTATTCCTTAATTTAATATATCTATTTCGATATATATTAAATATTAGGGATTAAAGTATTGTAATAGGGATATATTACGAAAGACTACTAGACCTGGACAGACCCGCGGACAACCCATATGGGTCGACCCGTGGGTCAGCCTATGGGCGGGTCGTGGGTCAGACCTCTTGACCCGTGGGCGGGTCAAGATTTTTTTGACCCGTCCCGCGGGTCAATAGGTCAACCTATTTAACCTATTTAGGTGGATACTTTGTTAACTATATAACTTTTATAAATTATATTGTTCTTGGCTATATTTTTAGGTATTGTATTTATTTTAGTTAAATAATTTTTTATAGTAATTAGGAGAATAATTCTTAAAAAGTAATTCTAGAGAATATTATTTTAAATATTAATCGATTTCAATTTTAAAGCTTATAATTATTAAGTACTCGTGGGCGTTTACGAACCTTACCAGAAATCTACGGGAGGCTATAATTATCTTTATAATTACTCTTTAACTTTTTTTGCTACGGTTAGCAAGGTATATCGACTACAATTGTTAGATCTATAGTATCCTCCTCCTTATTATTACTAATTAGTATAATCTCTTTATAAGTTTTTTAGGTCTCTTTTTCCTTCTATATAATTTCTAACTTATCCTACTCCCGAAGCTCTTAAATAAATATAAGCTGCTTCTCCTCGACTTCGAATTTAGTAACGTATATAAATATTATTAGATCCTATATAGTAGATATATTTAGCGCCCCTCGTTAATAATAGTAAATATCACGCGCGGAATTAAATAATCGCTTAACGCTAGCGCTAATAGCTAAGATCGAGAGGAGATTATAGGCGAGGCTTATAAATATAGGAAATTTATACTAATAATCCTTCTAGAACTAACGGGGTAGGATTAGGATAGTACCTAGATAGAGGGCGGATCATAATAATTAGTATAATATTCAGATAGATTAGAACCGATACCCCTATTAAAACCGGGGTTCTAAGGTAGGCCTTAAAACCCTAGTTCTAATAGGGGTAGAAAGATAGAAACTTGATAGATTAGAACCGGGGTTTTAAGTGATTACTTAGAACCCCGGTTTTAATAGGGGTATATATAGAAACTTACCTCTTTTAATATATTATATTACCTTAGATTAGGAGCTTAAGGCAGAAGAATCGGCTATTAAAAATATATTAAACTCGTTAGTTTGATAGGATTATTTTGTTTTAGATAGTGATTAAGAGCTTAGAATATTACTAGCTTAGTAGCTTAGAAGCCGACCTTTAAGACTTCGCTAGTATTAGGCGTTATAATCTATCTAAGGGTAGTCCTAGTCTTTAGTTTAAAAAAATTTAATCTTATATTAAGGGACTAAGATAGTGCTAATCGCATAGATATTACCGAGCTCTTTATTATCTATTATAGAGTAATATTTACGGAGTTTATTTTTAGCTGATTTAAGGGCTCGATATATCTATTACTTCTATCTAACCTTCTTTCTACTAAGCTATCTGATTAATCTCTTAAGATAATTAAATAGCTTATTATAAATAGTAAAGACGGTATAAATAGTAATATCCTTTATTTTTGAGAGGACTATAGTAAATTAGAAAAATAGCTAGGTGATATTAAGAAGGTAGTCGATCTAACGCTATTTATCTATATCGATTTTAAGATAAGGATAATTATATTTAGAGTAAAATCGATCAAAGACTAGTTATAATCGCTTCGCACGCCGGAGTATTAAAAAGGTTGAATTCTATCTAGTTTGGATATCTTGAATTAGAACTAATTAAGGGTGGTCAGGCTAGAGACTAAGGAAGGACTCCCGACGTTAAGGGCTTATATTAATAAAGATCGTAAGGTTTCTAATCTAAAATATAAAATAGGTTAGTATTTTAACTAATAAATAAGGAGTATAGATATATATCTTTATAAGAGTTATCGCAATATCTCGTTTTTGTACTTTTCGATAGATATGTTAAATATGTTCCTCGGACTAAACAGTCTTAGTTACCTCGTTCTAAGGGTTCACTTTTATCTAGCTAAATAGTTACTTTAAACTTAACTAAATCATATATATAATATATAGAACCCGAATAATCATCACCTTAGAGTTAATATCTAATAATTAAATAGAATCTTAGACACTTAAAATAAGGGTAGAGTTATTCGATATATTATTAATTATTACTATAAATACTTAGTCTTCGATCTGATATTTCTAGAGGATATCGAGGAGGGTTACACTAAGATTCTACCTAGAGTATATACTAGAAATAGGTTTAAAGCTAAGTAAAACCTCTCGATAATTCTAGTCTATATTAATAAAATAGCCAGAGATAGCTATAAATACTTATTAAAATAGCGATATCTAATAGTTAAGACTAATAGAGAGCTTAGTCTTAGGCGGAAGCTTCTAAAGTAAATCTTTTTATTAATCTTAGGTTATTCCCTAGATTCGACGCTGTATAGTTCGACGGGAAGGGAAACTAGGAATAAATAATAATAATTAGGTTATTCGAAGAAGGGCTTAGAATTCGGGATACTCGATAGTTTGAAAAGGAAGCCGTAGGGTAGTTATTATAGTAATCAACTATTACTCCTATAGCTCTTAGATAACTAACTGGGCTATTCGAGGGGAGTTCTTGGCCTAAGAAAGATTAGCCTATAAATTAAATAATAGCTATATAATATACTATATATTCTATAAGATATTAGATTGTTAAATATTTAGTAGTATTTTGGCCTTTCTAGTATATACTCCGATTCTAGTAGCGTTAGAGACCTATTGTCCTATTCTTGGTATAGACTAGATAGTCTATAACCTTACTATATTACTTATATAGGAGCTTTGGCTCTCCTATTACTAAATATACGATTTAATTAAAATACAACCATATATTAGTCCATCGTGGACCCTCCTAGTTTATCTTCTTTATAGTATTATAAGAACCACTAATTTAGGTATTAAGCCACTAGTTTAAAAACTCTACTTTATTTATACTATCAAAAATCACCTAGGTCTTTTTCTGATTATCAGATCGTTTTAGTATTAGTGGTATAATAGGAGGGAGGCTTTGCTTAGTTTACTGGCTTTCTGGTGGTTCTAAGAGGGTATCGAGAAGTTGATTAGAATAGAAAATAGATAACTTAAACCCCTCACTCTTAATAAAAGAGGGAGGGTACAAGATAGATAACTAAGATATAGAAGAGATATAGCAATAGTATATTAAAATAAAGGACTCGAGATATAGAAAAATAATCTAAGGTAAATCATCATAGATTTAGAGGAATATATAGGTCTAATACTTATTTCTTATTAGTAGGTAGGATTCAGCACTATCCTAGTGCTAAATTTTATAACTAATCAGAAGATACTCTACTATAATATATACAAAGCTTATTAGATAGTAAGAAATAGATTAATAGGTTAACCTATAGGTTAATCTATTAACCTAAATAATTAGGTAAGAGTAATGCCCTAAGACTTTTATTTTTATCCCCTAAAAATTTTAACCTAACTAGCCAACCTTTTTACGTAGGTATATTAGAACCGGGGCTATAAGTAAACGCGTAGATAGATTAAAACCGGGGTTTTAAGTAATCGCGTAGATAGATTAAAACCCCGGTTCTAATAGAGGTAGAAAGACTACTATAAAAAGGTATATATTTTATTATATCTAGTAAAAGGGGGACTATATAACCCTTTTATAGCGAGAGACTCGAGATATAGAAAAATAATCTAAGGTAAATCATCGTAGATTTAGGGGAATATAGGTCTAATACTTATTTTTTATTAATAGGTAGAATTTAGTACTATCCTAGTACTGAATTTTATAACTAATCAGAACAGGCTCTACTAATATATATAAAGTTCATTAGATAGTAAGAAATAGGTTAACGGGTCAACCCATGGGCTAACCCGTTGACCTAAATAATTAGGTGAGAGTAATGCCCCAAGATTTTTCTTTTCATCCCTAAAAAATTTTAACCTAACCAGCCAATATTATTATTTTATATAAATTTAGAAAAAATATTTAAAATAATTCTTTTATATAAATAAGACTATAATATACTTATATATTAATAAAGAAATATTAGATATTAGATTTATATCTATTTTATTATTTCTAATATATATAGTTTATTTATATAAAAAGTAGAAGTACTACTATAGACTTTAAATATATATTTTTAGGTTTAGTATAAGAAATAGTTAACTAATATCTTCTTTCGCCTATATCTACCTATTATAAAATATAATTCTTACCTTAAAGTATTAAATTAATAAATTAATATATTATATATTCTAAATATATTATTACTATATAATATTCTTTTTATAAAGAGTTAGAATTATAAGTTATATTAGAACAAAAATAGTATTTAACAATAGTGTATTATTAAAAAAGGTAAGCAAATTATCCATCCTAATTAAGAAATTTATGCTAAAATAGGTCAAAAATAGGTTGACCCGTTAACCCACGGGTCAACCTATAGGCGGGTCAGGATTTTATTGACCCGACCTATGGGTCGTGGGTTTGGGTCATGGGTCAAGATCTTTGACCCATGGGACAGGTCTGTCCATGTCTAAAGACTACGATTAGGTATTAAAACGCCATCTTTTTATAAATTATAAATTAGTAACTTCTAGGTTTTTTGCTATTCTTACTCCTTTTAAATAATATAGTTAAAGATACTATAATATAAGAAAAGTTATAAATAAATTATCGATAGAAGTTATAGAACCCGATAAAGACTTAGATATTATAGTAATTTTTAGGTTCTAGCCACGAAATAATAGCGTTAATCTATCGTTAGTCTATTAATATACTATCTTAGTTTATAATAAATCTAAGGAATTCTACTCTTCTTTAGTAAAATATATATTTCGAAGGTTTTACGTAAAGTCCTACTTCCCTTATTCTTTTAAGGATTTACTAGATATAGCGAGTATACAACTCGTGGTCTGATAAGAATATTAGAATATTATCTAAATACGCGATATAGAAGATATTAAATAATCCTTATAAGGCGGTATAGATATAATTCTAAAAAGTAATAAGAGTATTAGTTAAGCTAAATAATATAACTATATATTTAAAGTAACTGTAACGTATACGAAACGTAGTCTTCTATTCTTCGTCCTCTTAAATATAAATATAATAGTAGATATCCTAGATATCGATCTTACTAAAGTATTTTACTCCTAAAAGTCGATCTAAAATCTCTAAAATAAGAGATAAAGGGTATCGATTCTTTACCGTAATCTTATTAAATCCTTGATAGTCTATATATAGATATAATCCTCTATTTTTCTTCGGAATAAAAAGGATTAATACTCTAGTAGGACTTTTTAAGGGTCTAATCCTTCCGTTTATAAGATTTTCGTTAATATAGGTTTATAATATTTATAATTCGCTTTATAATAAAAAGTATATTAGTCTATAAGATAGGGAATAGTTATTTTCTAGCTTAATAGTATAATCCTATAAATTATTAGATAGAAGGATTTATGATCGCTCTACTAAGAAGATATTAATAAATTAGTATAGTTTTAGGGGGATTTCTAAAAGATAAGTAGTTAGTTCTTTATCTTCTTTATAGAGTAACTAGACTTCCTTTAGGAGTTTTACAATAGCGTAGATAATAACGCGTTTTCGATATTCTTTCGCGAGTTCCTAAACTAATACTAACTTAATTCTAGTAGCTTTAAACTACTAACTTCAGTTCTATAGTAAAATATAGATATAATATTTAATAAGTATTATTATTAAAAGTAAGATTAGACTTCCTTATTTATAAAGGTCTCTATTAATCGCGAGATAAAAACGAATTATTAATTTAGTAGTCTCTCGAGAGTTAGTAAATATAATAAGTATCTTCTATATACTATATAAAAGGGTTTCTTGATTATCTATTATTCTAAGTAGTATTAATAATAGTTTTGCTCTCTATAATTTATACTTTTCCGCGAATTCGATACTAATAATATTAACCTTAGTATAGGTATCTATATCTATATATATTTCGACTTCGTTCCGTAGTAGTACTAGAATATAAAGATAAATCGTAGTTCCTACTTAGGGTAATAGAGTTAGCTATATAGGAATTAGACTAACTCGTTATTATTTTCTGACTCGATCTAAGTTATTACTTATATACTAGTTTTCTTATTTAATTTATTAAAGTAATAATTAACGAGATAGGTTTTGTTTTAATAAATATAATATCGAAAGGTTTTCTTGTCTCTTCTAGTTAGGTTTTTTTCCTTTTTTTAGATCCTTCTTTTAGATCCCTAAGTTTTGCGGTTTAGTTAATATTAATTAGTCCGAAATTACTTATTTATAGGTCCTTTAAGGGTTTTAGGGCCTTTTCGTTTTTGTGTCGATTATAGTAATCTCTAGTAATATATAGCTAAGGATATTATCCTATCTTGGTTTTTAGGTAGCTCGTGTATATATTCCTATATATATTACTTAAGGTTATAGGTAAATTTCGAGAATATTATAAATACCCTCTTTTTCTTACTTTAGTAAAAGAAGTGTCGTTTTAATAAATCTAAAAATATATAAAACTCTCGCGGATCCTACTCTAGACATTAATAAGCTCTTTATAATTATCCTATAATATCGATTTTAAGAGTTGTAGTATCTTTAATAAGAGAGAGAGTCTAATTCTTAAAATAAGTCTACGAAGTATTAACGTTTCGCTATTTTTTCTTAGGTTTCTTAGTAATATACTAATACTATCTCTACTAGTAGATAGGTTCTATATATAATAGGGTTATAATAATTTGCTATTCCTCGTGACGATACTTCTACAGCGCTCTCTTAAAGATAAAAGAGAGATCTAAGAGCTATTCTTCTCTTTACTAAAAAGAGGAGTAGATCGAGAATATTAGGATATTTCTAATCCGGATCTTATCTTTATCTTTTATAAGGGATAAACCCTGATTTCGTTATTAATTCGTTAAGGGTTTAGTAGTATTCCCTTATTTAAGCTAACTTCTTATTTATTAGGCTATTTATTATAGCTCTTATAGATATTAAAGTTTTTCGATCGTTTCCTAGGTAGTCTATAGGTCTTTATCTAATTAAGTCTAATTAGTTTCGGATAGAGGGGTTTACGATATCTCTTCGGGAGTATTACTCTAGTATATTATAATAGATCGGGTCTATAGGGTTATCCTATTTCTTTAAGTAATTAAAGAGGAAGATTCAGAATTATAAAGAATATACTTATTAAGGTATAAGGCCTATTAATTAGATAAAGAAATAAAGGGAAGAAGTAAAGAAAAATAGTATATCCTTATTACTATTAAGACTAAATCTTATCTTACTAGCTAGATACAGGAGTATTAATTTATTATATAGTATCTTCGTAACTCCATATATCATCGATAATATAAACGACTAGATCTCTATTATATATTGTGATCATTCTACTATAGGGTGGATCAAGCAACAAGTTCCGACTTCCTTTAGGATTATATAATATCACCTGATTCACCCCTTCCGTCAGTTGGGAATAACTTCATGCCTTGCCATCTTGGTAGACCCTTTATAATAAGATAAGGCTTCGAAAATAGCGGTAGCTTGATCGATCTACTTTGGATAATATAACTATAGCAAAACGACTTTATTAGGTAAGAATATATCAATATTTTACCTCTAAAGATTGGGCTCGCGTCTATTAGTCTGATAAATATACTATCGAGTGAGGTGCTAGTTATCGAAAGCCTTATACCTTTAATCGACCCTCGTAGTAACGAATCGAGCGAGATATTTATAGTAGACTATATAGAAAATAAGTAAAATAGATATTTTAGGCTACTTTCTCTAGCGAAATCCGACGTACTAGTCTATAGGTATTACAAGGTAACCCTAATATACCTCGCGGCGGCGTGGATACAGAGGTTATCTCTAATTTATATAGAGTTATTTTACCTACGTTGCTTAGACTAGGTGCTATTTTTATATATAATAATACGCTAGTTTATCGCGCGTATATCGTACGTGAGCTTTTGGAGCGATATAGGGTTAATACTATAGTATAGCCACCTTATTCGCTAGATCTCAATCCAATTGAGAACGTGTGGGCTTTATTAAAGGCAAAGATCTATGAGTTACACCCCGAGCTACTAGATATGCCTAATAATAGTACTACACTAGAACGTTTAATTGATGCAGCGCAAGAAGCATGGGATAAGATTGATTAGGGGGTTCTGCAAAATCTATCGAATTCGATGCCAAATCGGGTGAAAGCAGTTATCGAAGCAGAGGGTTGGTATACTAAATATTAATATGATACTAGTATATAGGGATTAGAATACAGAATAAAGAGTTTTTTTGACTGGCAGAATATTATATAATATTATGTGGGTCAGGGGGTAGGGTATGCAAACTTTTGATCACCCACTGTAGGTCGTGGGTTTGGGTTATAAGTCAAGATCTTTGACCCATGGGACGGGCCTGTCCATGTCTAGACACTTCCGTAGCCCTAACGCCACCCGATGTAATTACAGCCCCTCCATATCTAGTATACTTAATGATAGACCCGAGTCTATAAGCTAATCACAGCTGAATAAGCTTAGACTACTTTAGTTATCTAAGTAGGAAGAGGGGAGGGTTTATAACGAGGAGCCGCTAAGCTATATCTACTATATAATAGAATAACGGGTTACTATTAATAGGAAGGTAGTGTTAAAATACACGGAAAAAGACCTCGTTTTGGCCCTAAATACCTACTAGCAGCGGTTCTTACAGGATAAGCAAGATAAGGTCCTTCGACGGAAGACTTCCTATAACGGACGGGTAAGAGCTAATAACACTAAGATCGTTGTATCGGTAAATAATCGTACCTAGCGTAATCTGACAAAACGATTCGATCACGCTGATATTAATTAGCCGCCTATTAAAAAAAGCTTATAATATAGTTAAACCTCTTTTGTCAAGGAAAGTAACTTAGATTATATATCTGTTTTAACTATATAGAGGATAACCAATCTCCCGTTGGCCGGAAGGGAGAAAAGAGAGGTAAATCTTTAGTTACAACGCGGATACTTAATAAGCGAGACGTATATCTTAATACTAAAGAGAATATCTATAGAGGATAGGTAATTTAACGCCGCGTTTATAATTTAATGAAATATTCTATACTATTATACTAGCTAGGGCCTTACTACTAGCTAGACCCGATAAGAAAAAAGCATTACCAGCTTAGGACTTAATATCTTAGGAAGTTGGTTACCTACGCTAAGAAAGGTGGCGTTCTAGAGACGCACAAAGACGTTCCAGATACAATCCGTGAAGATATTTACCTGGAAGAATAACAGAGACTGGAGAGACACAAGCGTAAGGGTGTAAATACCACTGAGACTGGAGCACCTTGTCCCCCTATCAACATCAATATTCTCCCGTCGTAGGCTTCCGGGCTAGATCTAACAGCCTCTAAAACAGCTGTTGAATCGGTTTGTCCGAAGGACGCGTACCCGCTGAAGATTCCCGGGTTCAAGGATATAGCTGTTAGTGAATACGCTGAATGGCTTGCGTCAAGTGTATCAGATGACACACTCAAAGCTGTATTTCGATAAGCATATGACGTCACGTTGTCAGATGGGTTTGACCTGGAACATATATATAAGGACTAAAGCCCTGAGTTTTTCGTCAGTAAAGGGATCAAGCCTGGGATTGCTCGAAGTTTTGTAGAAAATATTCGGGATTAGGTCGAGAACGTGAAAAGCGCAGCGCCTATTAATTAAGTGATCCAGTGTTGGAAGCAAGGCGTTATTGTTATTGCACTGTCAATTTCATCCTACTGTACCAAATTTTTTTTTTTTTTTTTTTAGCAATTTCTCATACATAGTGCGTTGAATTGATTTTGGAAATGCTCTTCTCCAAGGAGGCCCCTCTTGAATAGCCCGAGCTTCAACAGGTCTCCGGCAAAACTACTAGGCGGTGAGGTTGCTAGGAAGGCGTTCCTCCCCCTTTCTCTTCAACCACCATCATAAAATAAAGGACAGCGACAACTACCTACTTCTTTCTGCTTTTCGCTTGGTGTCAAATTCCTCTCGCTTAGACTGACCCTTCATGACTTTTCAGCTGTGACCAACAGGCGCATAAAAAAACTCTATCTGAGCTTTCCCTCCTTTTGTGCAAACGATGAGGCTGGTATATTAAGAACGCACTAATTCTCGATCTATTACTCATTTGATTGAAGTGTAGCGTCCGTTGCGAAATCGAACAACCATGTCAACAGAACATAATCGGTGCTGGTCAATTCAGTATTATTCACAAACTGAGTGATACGGTCGTTCGGAAAGTTCCAGCCGACAAGTCATACTTCTACAGCGCCCGTGCCGTGGAAATAGAAGGTCGAGTGTATGGTCACCTTGGAAGGAATAAACGAATTGCACGGTGTATCAACTGGGGCGACGATTTTGTCGACTTACGATATGAGCGCAAAGGCGATCTCGAGACTTATTTGAAGAACACTCGTTTGACGGACCATGCGAAATACCGTATTGCTCGACAAGCCATTAAGGCAGTTGCCTTTATTCACAAAAAAGATGTTATTCATTCCGATCTCAGCGCTCGTCAGTTCCTGATGGACAAAAAGTACAATATCAGACTGTCCGACTTCGGCGGGTCGTCATTACAAGGTTCTGAGGCGATCGTTATGGAGAACGCTTCGCATTTCTTACCGCGAGATGAGGATTCGTCGAATAGTGTACAGAGCGATTTATTCGCTCTTGGGTCTACTATTTACGAGATCTTACTCGGCAAGAAACCTTACGAGGGAGCCGAAGAAGATGATATCCAGCGTTATTTTTCCCAGGGGGTCTTTCCAACACTGGAGGAAATCAGGAATTGGCAGTGGGAGAATGTTATTCGCAAATGCTGGAAGTGCGAGTACGATTGTGCGTCTGATATCCTTAAGGACACTCTATCTCCCTCATGCTTTATGCGCGTCTTCGCCAGAATCTAGAACACTTCTCGGTGGTAAAGCCTTATAATCCAACCGTGTATGTTTTGCGTTGACGGTAGATACAGATGGTCGATAAACTCCGGGTGGTAGATGGGTGCATGCGGATACAGTAGGTGATTCTATGCCCTAGCGCATTTGATGAGTTAGTATGTTATTAGGATAGACAGAAGCTGATTATACTATACTCTACCTAGCGGTGTGTAGGGCACTTTCCCCTTACTCTGTTCGACGCTCCGTGGCGCACTTCATAGTTACGACAACTATCTCTCGGTCCGCTTTTCGGTTTGTCGGGGTAGTTAGGTCCAGGAACGATTTGAAATTTGTTGCAGTCTGGGTTTTTACACCCCTGACTAAAAATGGTTGTTGTCTTGTAATCGACACATATGTCTTCGTTAAAAATGGCTTTGAATGGATTAAGCGATTAATCAATGTTGGTGAACGGCGTAATCGATGGCTTTTATAGTCGCTCTGATAGGCGGTAAGCAAGATTGAGTCCAGGGTATGTGATGTTTCAAGTGTCGGGGCGCTTTCTCTGCCGTTTCCTAGGCACCAATGTGATGAGGTCTGTATGCGCCTTCTTTATGCGTGGCATGGAACAACCATATGGGAATCTTGCGGTACAAGCTTAACTCAAGTCAAGAGAAGATCCAATGGTTGCATCGTCTCTTGCTGACGCGGCCTGCATCCTCATCCCTCTGAAAGCGCCTCTGATGTAATATAGAGCGCCTGGTTGGAAAAAGCCCTATAAGATTGTCAAATTTAGCGCCGGCCTACCGAATTCGAGTCTACCCCGCAACCACCGTTGCCGATGCGTACAGTGGAGGTGCGACCCTAATGCCATTGATTCCTGTGCTGTCTTATACTATAAACCATCTTGAATTAAGTAGAAAGCTGCTATCAAAGCTCCACCGTCACGCCGGAGTGCCGGAAATGGCCCTGGGCACTTTGTTCTCTTACGCCAACCACGCTAATACACTATTCAAGAAAAGAATCAATCCTTGGTCGGGGTCTTCCTCATAATATCTCTAATTACGTTTAATAAAGCCCTTAAGCTCGGAAAAAAAACTCCTCGATTAGGTTTAGGTCCGGCGAGTAGGGGGGCAAATAAACTAGTTTCACTCCCGTATTAGTATATATCTACGCTACTAGCTCGAAATAGTGGAACGACATATTATCTATAACTAGGACAGACTTCGGCTCCGGCCATCTTCTATAGTGCTGAAGTAGCTGATCGATAAAGTCCTCGAATATCTTTCGTTACGGTGGATAGTGACTATCCTAACCGCCTAAATCTAACCCGTTTATCATATCTAGATTCGTCAACATATATAAGATAATACGATTGGAATTCCGATAAATTATAGAGATAGAATTCTCGTAAATCAGCGTTCTACTCTTTAGCCTTCTACCGAGCTGTTTTTTTAGACCAACCCTTAAAAGCTATAGCCCTCCTAATACTAGATATCGTTGCTAGTGTCTAAAACTTATCGTATAGAAAAATAACTATCTTATCTAGGTAGAGACTAGGTTTTTCGAGTAGATATTCGCAGAGAGCTTCTAGTATTGGTGGCGTTATACTTTGTCTTCGGCCGATACGGTTTGGGGAAGCATAAACACTTCCGAAAAGCCGTAAGTTCCTCCGAATATTCTTAATTGTAGGCTCGTTGCATTCAGCTGCTTCAGCCATTTGTGAAGTGGTGAGTGACTGGCTCTGTATCATATCACGGATAAGGAATAGTTTCGAGGGAGGAAGTCTTAGTGCCATATTGTGCAGATCTCCTTTTGGTGATTCTCAAGGATGTGAGTAGTGGAAAGACAGACACATGAGGGGCAGGGAGGTTGCATGCGTATAGCAGTGTTATGTAAAGTACAGTATTATAGGTCAACAATGGTAATATAAAATACACATTTCTATTTTTGGGAGTTGGAGGACCTCCAGCTATGCTATATTTAGCATTGGCTGTTTCATATTAGGGTTCGGGAAACAACACGTCTGTGTACAGAAGGTAAACTGTTTTCGACTCTGACTGTAAGCGAGAGAGAGAGAGAGAGAGAGAGAGAGAGAGAGAAGTCAAAAATTTAGGGGGATAAGAGAGAGGGGGGAAGATAAAGGATCTGACTAGTAATATTATTACTATAGCGCTAGTAAGGTAGGTAGGCCTGCTTAAGACTTTTGATATGGACCTCTGTAATATAGAAGATAAATAAAGAAAGAAAGAAATCTTCGTTATCGGTGTAGAGGACCAATAGCTGAAAATACCGTGGGTCCGAGTCGAGGGGACGACTACTAGATCACCAAATTTACTGCACATGGTATCGTCATTATTTCTTCCTCCGATCGACAGGTTTACTACCCCGCCAAGTGCATGGCCCCTTAAGAATATCGATGATGGTCGTATATGTTCCCACCACGAGTATGATTGATACGTGTTGGAAATTGCCCCGATCGCAATAACCTTGAAGATACTACGGAGGTATAGCCCCTAGTTCGACCTTGACAAGTTTCATCAACGCTGGAATACGAGGACTAACCGCGGGTCGCTCTTAATTCAAAAGGGTCGATGGGGGACGCCAACGAGGTCCAACAGGGGCAAACGGGGGCCAATAGGGGCCAAAGGGGGCGGATGATTGTAAGGAATGTAGGGCATGCTATAGGCGAGTTGGCTATGGTAGTAGAAACTTCGGCCCCAAGGTTGTTCTTCAGCTCGGGCTACATGTCTAGTGTATTTTTCGTCTTTTGGGAAGGTCAGTGTCCTATCACCCCTTTTGACCCCTGAGAACTCATTCATTTTAGGTGTTGCATTTCATTAGGACCTCGATGTTATCTACTCAGATATTAATATGACATGCCCATGAGTTACATAAACCTTGGGAGAACCCCTCACGCCCAAAATGCCGTCGGAAAGGGGTCGCAACCACATGAATCTTCCTTGGATTCTAAAACTCGGATATCTATTTTATCTTTTAACTCTTGCCTACGCTGCTCCTACCTCCGACCTTGCACCAGCGCTCTCCCCCCGGCCTGATACCGAAACAGACCTGCTTTATGCACTCGACCAAGATGAAGGGAATCCTCTCGTTAAGCGAAGGTTGAATCGTTATGCGACTGGATGGCCTATAGGCCGGGACTTACATCGCAATAAGATTTATGCATTTGGTCCAAGCATAAATAGTTTACCAAGAGGCATAGTCACAGTTGGCGGGAGAATAAATGGTGGAAGCACAGGGGAAATTCATCTGGCCTCACTATTGACATTCAACCAGCCGCGGGAAGTACGCCAGAATACGGAAAGCCGAAAATGGGGTGGGAAACCCGTTGGAGATGAACAAGCCCAGAACAATCTCGTCGCAAAACTCTCGGAATTGTCTCAGACATACAGAGCGGCACGGATAACGGAAAGTCTCGAAGCGAGGAATATCGTACCCCGTGTGTACACGGCTCTCAAGGTTCCTCCAAACTGCGACAACGGCGTGCCGTACTGGTCACTCGTTGTTATGGAGAGAATGGATGAAGATGCAGCACACGCCTTGAGGGACTACAGCAAGGGACGAGCGTCGCGTGGTTTCAATCGTCTCAGCTTAATGAAACAATTCGTGGGGGGGTTGGACTATGCCCACGACCTAGGGATTGCCCATGACGATCCCCATCTTAATAATCTGATGAGGCATGCTGGAAGTAACCGGTGGAAGATCATTGATTGGGATTTTGCCACTGATTACGGCCGGAAACCAGGTAAGGTCCGAATCACTTCCTATACGCGAACATAAACTTACCCTTGCCAACCTTCACCAGCAAACATAAGAGAGATCAAAGATTTCGCAGATGATGTTATGAAAGTCGGGCTCAGCCTTCTACAGGCTGCTGTCCCTACACTGTTATTGGATGATAGACAAATGTCTCGTCTATATCATTTTGCATGGCAACCTCGAAGCGCATCTAATATCAGAGAAGGGCTAGCAGATCTGTTCGATCTCGAGAAGAATCCTGAATTTTTAAAAATCGTTAGCAAGGCCATCTGTCGACAAATGGAGCGGCTAACAATGAAAGAGCTCTATTCTGCGCTCCGGAAATTCCCAGGGAACGATCTTCCCTGGTACGAATAGAGGGAGCATACGCAAGACTTGCCTATAAGATAATCAAATCGATTTGACAACCTAATCCATCCCGCTCTATCTGCAAACAAGACCACTAGCGCCGCACATGCACGCGTCGACCCCGAATCGAGGAAGGGTAGCCAGCTGGTCAAGAAGTATTTTGCTCATTGATGATCGCTTAAAGGCTACCGTATAGAGATCGCCAAGATAGCATTGAAGAGCTATTAAGACGCCTTGTTAACAGACGGTGAGAGTGGCAAAAGTCGTGCTCCAAAGCAAAGAAACTCTTAGTTTTGCCCTAGATAATCAACGGTTTGACTTCTCTAGTTGAACACGATCGCGGCTTTGACTACCGACTTATTTCTCATTGCATCGAGACACGCCTGCCATTCTTCCAGTTTGAATGTTTTGTTGACAATACCATCAACCCTGATCCGCTTCCCATCTGCTCAAAGCATTCTTCATTAGTAAACTAAAGTCTTGTAAGGTAGTTGGATACTGACCAAGGTAATTGATAGCAGCCGGAAATTTATAGGTCTGACTGAATGATCCCAACACGTTGATCTCCTCCTTGAAAATCATATTTGGTGATAGCGAAACATGATCTTTATCACCATAGACACCATAGACCACCAACTTGCCACCCTTTGTCACGAAGTGGATAGCATTCTCGAGCATCTTCGCACCGCCAGTAGCTTCCACAACAATATCGAACCCATATGGGTTGTCTGCTCGAAGCATTTCCATTCTAACAGCCGCTGCCTGTGCCTCACGCGGGAATTCCACATACTCATCGGCCGCATCAAGAGACTTGGCAAGATCCATCTTCCAACCCCCCGGTGCAGCAATTACCATATGGCATGCACCATTTTGGCGAAGAAGCTGAGCCAGCATCAGACCTGTCGGTCCTGCTCCAAATAAAAGCACGCGCGATCCCATCTGAGGGGCGATCTTGTCCAGTCCATGTGCAGCACAGGCCGCAGGTTCCAGCAGCGTGGCATCCACATCAGACAGATTCTTGAATTTGAATACGCGGTTTCCTGGGTATGTGGCATATTCTGCAAAGCCGCCATCAATCATCACGCCATGGGCAATGAAGTTGTCGCAGAAGAGCTCCTTGCCCTGACGGCAGTAGTAGCAGTGTCCACATAACTCGGAGTTGTCTGCTACCACGCGATCTCCCACCGTGAAGCCCTGGACCTCGTTGCCAAATGCTGCGACCACACCGACAGTCTCATGTCCAGGTACAAGAGGGAACTGCACCAGGAGGTCTGAGAGAGAGAGTGAGGGATAGATGGCTTGATAGGGGTTGCCAGGTGGCCATTTTTAACTTACTTGATCTCCAAATTCTCCATCGTGGATGTGCAAGTCAGTGCCACACACACCAGAAGCCTTGACTTTGATCTGTGCAACTGATTTAATTTGGAAATGGCGAATTACTTTGCTGAAGTGGCCTACCAAGACATCGTGCTCACGGATTTTCGGAAGGGCCTTTTCAACAATATTGAACTTTCGAGCCTCACTGTACTCTGTCGTCCTCGGATCCTAATTTAGCTTAATATACTCTGACGTTAGTCTAATAGAAAGTGCCACTGACCTAGCGCCCGCATTGAAGGGGGAGACCCAAGGAATCCGTGCTACCCATCCTGGATCCGAAAATGGCAAATGATAAGAAAATTTGCTAACTGCGAATGTGAAAAGCGTCACTCAAGTGCAACTTCCGAAAAGAAAGACCGATCTCGTTTTTTTAAAAACGAACCGACTGCATAAGATATATGAGGCATTTTGGCGTCCCTTTTGTCGATTAGACAACTCGCTACGCGAGACGAGTGGGTTGATAAAGGTTATAATCTCCTTGGAAGTAAACCACTTGGCTCATTTCATGACCTCGAGACGGGGGCTGTGGGGACACCCCACATGATCAGCATCGATCAATCATTGCATGAAGTCGAGTGAAATATTTCAATGTACAGTAGCTGAGGCATCCGAAATGAAAATAGAATTCGATTTATTGAGTTGGATCATAAATGAAGCATAGTGATACTGAAGTTATATGCCTTTCCCCAAAGCAAGCTCTTAGCGACGAAGTATTGAAATACACACATATTCTAGAATCAAGCCTCGCCATGTTCCATAGTTTCCAGGTGCTGCACCATCTCATTTCCTTCTTTGGCCCGAATGATGTGTTCATCTCGAGCTAGGTACCTCTCAGGACGTTTCCTGGAGATTGCTTCCTTGTCAAGGCAGGCCAAGAGAGGGGGATTGCCGCGATAATAGGAATCCATGTCCTCCAAAGTGCGTCCTGCTGTCTCCGGATAAAAGACATAGATCACAGGAACCATAACCGCGTTCAAGACGATCCAAATGATATAAAAGCGCCAGCCGAGGTTTTGGATACCGGTAGGGGTAATTTCGACAACCATGAAATTGAAGATCCAGTTTGTCGCCGCCCCCAGCGCAGCACCTTTGGTCCGCATGGTGAGCGAGTTGATTTCAGTGGGGTACACTTTAAATGATTAATGATTGATTAGTGGTGAAATTGACAGGCAGAATGAGGTCCGGTTGTTGAACATACACCACGGCACACCTTGCATGCCAATCCCAAAGAAAACATAATACAAGAAGAAAAAAGCCACGGATGCCGAAGCCACTTCGTGCGGGTGAGCGTAGCCAGGCATTTCATTGCACCGAATGAGAGCCGTGATCAGGATATAACAAAAGCACATGCCTGCTGCGCCGAACATCATCAGCATGCGACGACCCCATCGCTCGACATTCGGGATGGCGATCATGGAGAAGAGTAAGTATTGGACACTGTTGCAGGCAGTGAGTAGTCTTGCCAAAGACTCTTCTAGCCCGACGGATTTGGTCAGGACTGTTGGCAGATAGTAGGATGTCACATTGATGCCCGAGAATTGTTGCATTGCTTGGGCTCCCATTCCAAGGATGAGACGGCGGACTGTATTCGTTCCCGCTTTTTCATGAGCTCGTCCCCGCAGAATATCGCGAAAGCTGACACTATTTGCACGTTCATACTCCACGCTGTGTCGGATCTCGCTCATTTGAAGCTGAATAAAGGCATCGCTGCTGTCTTTATCTTCAAGATCAGCAATGATTTGTTCAGCTTCATTTTCACGGCCATGGGAAATGAGCCATCTGTGACAGAATCAGTGAGATAATTTAATATCAATCAAGGAGTCCCCCATACCTAGGAGATTCGGGAAGCCAAGGAACTGTGAAAAACAAAATTATGTTGAACACGAATTGGAATGACAAGGGAAAGCGCCATGAAAC
Organism: Penicillium alfredii; assembly: GCF_028826965.1. NCBI lineage: Eukaryota > Fungi > Ascomycota > Eurotiomycetes > Eurotiales > Aspergillaceae > Penicillium > Penicillium alfredii. The sequence continues at coordinate 704,437 of NW_026622709.1, forward strand.
CGGACCGCTGGCAAATGAGAGGCCGTAGTTAAGCCAGTTGGCAAGAGAAAATCCCACGAGCACGAGGACATTCTCCAGAATGACCAACTTCCCTCGCAACTGGACTTTCGATGTTTCAACCTGCCAGATTGGCGCAGTCGATGTATTGAGACCTAGGAGCAAAAAGGTCAAGACTCATAACCTTGAATATCTTTAAGTCTTCGGGCATACCATTGCCAATTCCCGTGATAACTCGACCCGTTATCATTTGGCCCAGGCTATAGGAGGAGACCTGCAGAAGAGCACCAATTGACATGACGATGGTTCCCAGCAGAACAGTGTTTCTGCGGCCCATCTGCTCTCCAAGCCAGTAGGCAAACAGTGATCCAATACAACATCCCACGTCATAGATGGCGGTGACCGTGCCGAGTAGAGTCGTCTTAGATGGGCCTTGAAGATCGTGCAGTTGAAGAAAGTCTTGCGAAATCACGACTCCACTGAAGACTCCCTGGCAAAATATAAGTCCTGTGCACGTCTAGAATAGTCCGTCTTAACAAACTTGGTCATATCCATAGAGAGTCATGTCGGCACCACAGGCGAGAGTGATCCAGAACGTTAACCACCCGCCTCGAAGGCCGAAATATGGTTGTGCCATTCTGAACATTTTGAGCGAAAAAGTAATACAAATGTTCTCTGAATTTCTTCCCGAACTTGATGCCATCGTATCTATTTATTTCATTGTTTCTCAATATCATTTCCCCAGAGACGAGACAAGTCCGGGGTGGGCGTCGCCCTAGCCCCCACTCTTCCCCGCGAGGGTTCCAGCTTGAGTCCCGAGACGGCTACTCATCAAAGAAGTGAAACCTCGGCATATCCGAAGCAAAGAAACTAATGCAAGTTAAAAAAAATGGCTAGTACCGACTATAGGGATAAAATGCGGGGATCTCACGTGGTATACGTCGTGATATCTCCCCGAGACGGGGACGATATTATTAGGAGCAAGAGAAGCAGAGAACGGATTCGGCCTGTGGCCACGATAGTCATCCGCGTACCATGACTTTAAAAAATGGGTATCTACCTCAATTATGATTTGTATATAGCTTAGGGCATATCTACATGACTTGACTCTTTTATAAGTTTTTTGGTTTCTAAAGAGCCAAAAATTGCACCACTAGGGGCTAAAAAGTACCTTTGGTCTAGCCGTAATCTTTCGAGTCAACTGTTTCTACTATGTCTGTCTGTGGTACTCCGCGGCCACTACTAGTCGCACACTTAAATCCTTTAGCTTGCACACTTTATAACAATATTAGGAAGGTAAGAAGAGCAAACACCGCCTCTTTTCTGAGGTGATGTAAAGAATATACTTGACAGGGTATAAAGCCTGTCGATCAGGTAAAGAAACAAGGGGAAGGAGTAAGGGAAAGTAGTATATCTTTATTGCTGTCAAGACTGAATCTTGTCTTGCTAGCTAGATACGAGAGTATCAATTTATTATACAATATCTTCGTAGCTCCACGTATCATCGATAATATAAACGACTAGGTCTCTGCTGAGTATCGTGATCGTTCCACCGTAGGGTGGATTTAGTAACAAGGTCCAACTTCCTTCGAGATCATGTTATATCACCTGATCCATCCCTTCCGTTAGTTGGGAATAACTTCATGTCTCACCATCTTTGTAGACCCTTTACAATTACGTATTTATTTCTTAACTAATATGATGTATACCTTTTTTAAAGGCGCAAAACAGCTAATATTAAAAGGTTATAAAAGATACAAGAAATAGATAGATATATAAATTAGAATAATATCAGTATTATTATATATTTAATCGAATTAAGGAGTAAGATAGCTACTATAGCTATCGAGGATAAGAAATTGATATTTACGCTGTATATAACTAATAATAGCTAGAATAAAGACTTTTTTTCAGCTAGTGAAGACCAATTCATGTTATTTTTGGCGCGTTGATAATTGTATCGACGAGAGAAATAAATCTTAATTTTACTATATCGATCAATAAAGTTATATACCTATTTTTCGCCGGTAGATTAAATAGAGGTAGATCCACGCTTAGCTAATAGAATATTAGCTATTTCTTGTATAGCTATTAGCCGTAGAGCTACTTTATATAAATCTATCAAGAGAATCTATTAAAAAATCGATTGTTCTTTAATTTAAGTTAATTTATAACTATTAACGTGTATATCGCATCGATTTAGTTGACCGGCGAGGCGATAACGAAGGGTTAAACGAGATATAACGAATCGGCGTGCTACTTCGCGAATTGAAGAGATTTCTTCTTTCTAGATAGCTTCGATAGCTAGCAAGACCCTACCCTCCTACTCGATAGAATTTCTGGCTTTTTAAGAGCGAATTAGTGGCGTAGTAGCTGATTGAAAGTAGGAGGTTCGCGAAAATAGCGCGATTTTCGTTATGTGGGCCACTCGCTTACTGGTTACTTTACTATGAAGTTGAGATGAATATTTAATTATTAACATAGAATCATATGACTCGACTTGTGGTGTTTCTTAGGTACTATATAAGAAAACTAGACTAGGAAAAAAAAAAAAAAAACAAGAAAGTCAGCATTTCCTTTATGAAAAAAGGTATACATTGACCCTCTCATCACCTTCCTAATATGTCTATAAGGTGTTTGAGTTGAAGGATTTGAGCATGCGACTAGTGGTGGCCTATTCCGCGCCTGGAAGATCATACTATTCATAGTAAGCGTGAAAAAGAAATATATATCAAGCTATTGGTCAAAGACCTTTTTAGTTGATCCGCTGAGTTTTGCCTTTGGCCCACGTGGGCCCCGAAACAAGGCAGCAAGAAGAAATCTACGTAATGAGGCGCAGCAGAACCCTTTTATTAACAGAATCACGCCCTAATCTCAGCGTCAACAACTCCTTCAAGGGTATGAAATGCCATCAAAAGGGAGCCTCAGCAGCCTTGGCCTCCTTTTCTTCATAAAACTTAGCTATATCTCCTTTCTTTTTATCACTCTTGCCTCCACCACTCCTATCTCCGATCTTGGTCCAACACACGCCCCCCGACACGATGCCGAGAGAGTGCCACTCCATACATTCAACCATCGAGATGAAGGAAAGTCTCTCGCTAAGCGAAAGAGTGACCCAAGCATATATGCAACTGGATGGTTTATAGGCCAGGACACCACTGGGAACCAGATTTACGGATTTGGTGCAAGCGTCAATCAATTGCCAAGTGGAATCGTTACAACTGGCAAAGAAATCGGGCGCGGAGCAAATAACCAGATATTTCAAGCCTCGCTGTTTGATTTTAGCCGACCGCGAGCAGTTAACACAAACACAGCAAGCCATCTCCTTGAAAACGAACGAGTCCAGCACGATCTTGCCGCAAAATATTCGGAGCACGAGTTTCCATATGATGGCGCGCTTATCATGGAAAAACTCAAAGCGAGTGGTGCTGTGCCTGAGGTGTACAAGGCTCTGAAGCTCCCACTTGGTCCTTGCTTCGAGGGATCGCTTGTCGTGACGGAGAAACTGGATAAGAGTGCGATGGGCATGCTACAGGAGTATGCCACCAAACCCTTCAATCGTCTGATCATGATGCAACAATGGGTGAAGGGATTGGCCTATGCCCATGAAAAAGGAATTGCCCATCGTGATGCCAACCCTGGGAATTTGATGAAGGTCTTCCACCGGGATGAGTGGAAGATTATTGACTGGGATCATGCATACGATTTCGGACGGAAGCCAGGTAAGACCTTAATCATTTATAATCACTTGCATTACAAGCTACAATAGACCTACCTCTTCTAATTCTTATTAGAGAATATGAAAGAAACTATGTTCTTAAATGATGTTAGAAAAGTTGGGATCTCGCTTGTATTTGCTGCTTCGCCTCGACTGATACAAACGAAACCAAAAAGAGCAATGGTGACACGACTCATTTCCAGACACGAAACTGAAGACCCAACAAATTTGAAACAAGCCCTAGAAAATGAGCTTAATCTCAAAGGACATGACGAATTTCTAACTATCGTCAGTGAAACTGGCTGTGCACGATCCAAGCGTCTGTCAATGGAGGAACTTAATTCGAAACTCCAGGATTTCCCGGGGCACGATCTTCCTCTTTTCGAGTGAAAGCAGGGTGCACAAAGCTTTTACTCTTTTCATTGTTTGGGCTTTTCTGTGTCTTTTTAACCTTTAACTATAGAGAGATTTAAGACGTCCCCCTTACAAAACCTAGTTAACCTTGACTTTAACTCAATTATTTACTTTTTACTCTTCCTTGATCTTTTACCATATTATAGACTAAATCCTCTGCAGTTCACTAATCACATCAACTTTGCCATGATTTTTTCCGATTCCATTTCAAGTGACAGCTGTGTAGCTAGTACTAGTACATTTAATAGTGCTTCGTATTTGGCGGAAGTCCTTCTTTTTGGTCCCTCTCCTAAAGCAGCAGTCAGTGATGATACTGGAAGGAATGATTGCAAGATTCAACGTACTAAAAGATCTTGCAGGCTGCAAGCAGCATTTCTTCGGTGAAAGACTCTCTGTCTTAGGGGACATGTCCTCCATTTCCGAAAAGGTCTTCGCAGCATCAAAATCGATCCAGACCAGCCGCTCTGGTTCACCAGGAACAATAAGGATATTTTTTTTTGGATAGGCATCAACGTGAAGGACAAGGCCCCGATGAATCTCCTGAATACCTCTTAATACCTTGACGAAGCGGTCTATGGAGTAATTGATATAGTTCAACGGTTCTGTATTTGCCAAGAACTCGAGGACAATGGCCTGCGGGTGGGATTTGTCGCTTGCAAAATGATTGAGATGCGGTGAAAAAAGTGCCGGATTGAGACGGTCAATATAGCCATAGCAATATGGAACGTAGTCACTGTCGCATGCACCAGGTGATAGGAGTTGGCTATACGCGTTGACTTCACAGCGGAATCGGTTCAGATCGCGGCATTTCCGGGTAATGCCTTCATCTCCATTATCGTGAAACTGGGAGGGATACTTAGTTTAATACAAGATATGATGGTATTTCAGTATCTCACAACTTTCATTGCATAGCGCTGGCCATCAAATGCAAAACAATCCAGCCCGACTCCTTTCGATCCCCTCCAGATGGAATAAGAGATGAGCCCACATTGCATTTGCGGTTCGGGGAGATGGTGTTACCCCGAATTCGACGTGCCCTTCGCACTGGCTTCGAGGAGCTCGAACCTGAACTCTTGCAACGTGAACTTTCGCCTGTATAGATAGACAATTTGATTCTCTCTCTCTTCTGCTCCCTTTCCTCAGCAGTTTTGCTCTCCCCAGCTTCCCCTAGTGCTCCCTGAGACAAGTGAACTATACATGAATCAGCATGGTGCTCCACATGGACTCGTACTTACGGATACTGAGCTTGTTGCTGTCAAACGACTCAACGCAAATAGGGATGGGCAATTTATCTGTACTTTTGGGACTATGGTACCTGGGTATGCTTGCAGCGGAAGACCAAGCTTGGGCTTTGAATGGATGAATGAATGGGTATAATGTCTTCATGAAAGTGCCTGTGATATAATACCCCAAGCCTCGTTCTCAAGGCTAGAAAAGCACTTGCTATTATGGTTAGTCTCCTATTTCATTGCTGCTGCATTTTGAGCTAAAGAGAGAAGTGCATATTACATCCGAAAGAAAGGTTATCTACATAGCCTGTTGGCTTTTCATGTGCATAGTGGGAAATAGTAAAATATGAGGCTGTGTTCAAGAGGGTCTAATTAATCTACTTGGAAATGCTGGTATCAATATCCCCGGTCAAAATCAAATCATGAGGGACAGCAAGCCCTCTACTATCATCCTTCCCAACAGCATGAGCTTTGAATGTATGCTTTCCTGGACAAAGGAGATTCGTTGTCAAGAAATAGTCCAGCGAGTTCATGTGCAGATCCACCGTAGGTGCTGGGATATCCTGTTTCACCAGACTAGGAGGCACAGCGTCGACTGCCGAAACTCCCTTCATCCCCTGAAGGAACTTGGACCAACCGTCCCTTTCTTTCGCCCTCCCTTTGATCGTCCAATGAGGATCACCTTCCCAACTCAGTGAGATGGAGTTAGGGTGCTTCCCCTCAGCACTGCTCGTCCAGTGCCCCTTGGCTCCCCAGGAATATGTCAAATAAACAGTGCCTCCACCTGCGCTGCTGCCATTTTCAACAAAGTTGTACGTGACACTCCAGCCCCACGCGACTGTTTGCTCCGGGCTTTGATAAGCAATTGTTGCAGCCGTGTCCGTTGATTTGGCAATGCCGCGGTGGATGCTGATGTTTGACGCGGGCTCCTTGGGCGAGAACGAGATCTCATCGCAATGCTTAGTTCGAGATACTCGCATATCTGACATGTCTACATCATTCACCGCCTCTCTTTTATATTTTGCCGCATTCAATTGGCCGTTTGCCTTGAAGGCATCTAGTATAGTATTAGAAGTCTGTTAGAATGTTGGCAGGGATTTCTCAAGTCTCTCACCAGTTTTCGTATGAGTATCAGCCTTCAGCTCGAGGAAGATTTTATCGAGGTTTGGCTATGTTCCAAGGGAATCAGTTCGATTACACCAGGGCACACTGTGTGCAGAATAGCAGACGCACCTTCAGAAACTGACTCCAGATGATATCGTGACTGAGGATAACACTGGCGGTACTGCCAACGGGCAATGGGTTGCGATCATGCTCTTTTGGATGGAATGTGACCGACGATGCCCCTGATTGTTCTGCGCCGTTTCGGGCACCACCACTGACCTCGATCCACATACACAAAGCTGCTTCGTTCGTCTCAGCACCCACAATCGAAAAGTTAAACGACACAGGCCGCAGGACATGCGCGTCCTTCTCCGACGCATAGGCGTTGGACACGCCCGCCAAGTAGTACTTGGTTTCTTTTGCGTTTTGGAAGTAGAACCGGATCTGGTCGCAGGTCGCATTCAATGCCTTGGCCTCTCTTTCTGCCATTTGGGTGCTCCCTGGCTGTGGCTTCACACTTGCAGTGACATTTGTCATGTCGATGAACACGCATTGAGCTGCCTGTCTCTGTGCTGGGTTGAGAACCACTTTGTATTTTGGAGGCTTGATGCTTGCGGGCCGGCCATTACTATCTTTGTCCTCGGTGAATTGGTTTGCGCTATCGACCGTGCCAGAGACATTGCTGAGCCTTGTTGTGAGCTGTATAGAGAGTCCAGCTGGCAATGGCTTCACCTTGCCGTCATCAATCTGAGTTGTTCCCCCTGCAACATCGTAGTTGAGGGTAACACTATCGGTGCCCTCAAATCGCAATACAGGAGGCTTGACCTTCATCGAGACAGTTTCTCTTGTTACCTCAGTCTCCACAGTCAAAATGCCAACCGAGAAACCATACCCAAACGATGAACACTTCGTGTTCAGAAAGGAGAATACCACTCTCATTCTAGACACGACCGAAAAATTCGAAATTGGGAAAAATTTCAACTTCTCCACGACGACCTGTCTTGTCTATGCGGAGACCGTGGAAATCACCACAGACCTTTCACTCCCCGGCAAGGAGATTGGTCTGTTCTGCAACAAGATCATCGTTCCAGCGCCCGTCAAGCTGGATGTTTCCGGCAAGGATGGAGAAGTAGGAGATCAAAAGATAGATGCAAATGGTGGAGCTGGACATGCGGGTAAGGATGCCGGGAGTGTGTGGAGATTTGTCCAAGACTTTCCCAAAAATGACTTGAACAACCTTGAGATCCATGCTTGGGGTGGTGGTGGAGGACGGGGTGGTGATACAAGTGCTTTGGAAAAGACTGGAGGACAGGGAGGGAACGGTGGTAAAGGAGGTAAGAAAGCTCTTGCAATGTTTTGGAGATGCGAATGTTGACAAACCACACCAGGGTTGATCGAGGTCCTCGTTGGGACTACATCAGTCGAAGCGATTCTCGCCCTTCGACAGGTTGATAAGCAGCCTTGGCCAATGAAAATCGCAAGCCTAGTTGAGCCCGCAGTGCCAGATGCCGTTGCTGGCTTTTTCACGACGCAGCAGAGGGAGACCCTGGTCCTTTATCAATCCCTGGCGCTCACATTACGCAATTTGGACCAAGTCCTCCACGGTAAAGCTAAGGAGGATCACTCAGAAAACGTCGAGGGCTCTGTTTCCCAGTTATTGGGTCAGATCAAGAAAAGTTTGAAGTCCGTGGCAGGCGCTCCGAACCTGACCCAGGCCATTCTTGAAGATTTGAAAAATGCTGTATCAGGCCTCAGCAAAGCTTCAGATCCCGTCAACGGGCTTGAGGTCGAAAAAAAAATGGCAGTCTTGTCGCCCACAGCAGAATCCCAACTTCATGGGGTGCTCGACAATATATGGGATTCAGTGAAAGCAGAAAAGCGATCTATCCAGAACGCCCTGGATCCCAAGTTGAAGAACAATAGAGGTGGTCAGTGCAAGTGCCATTTATTGTTCGGATTTGTCGTGATATTAACACCTGAATAGGAACGAGTGGAATGGGAGGACACAGTGGGCCCGGTCTCCAGTCCGGTCCAAAGGGGGAAAAGGGGATAGAAGGGGAGACGAAGCTGAAACTTTTGGAATTGAACGGATCCAAGGGAGACATTGAAGTTTCCCAGGCATATGTTTTCCCCGAGCAATGCCAGATGCTCCTCAACAAGACCAACAGCCAGCTTTTCAGTCAGAAATGGAAATCTCGGTCCCCAGCAGTCAAGCAATACGAGCGTTTGATCAGACGATTGAATGTGGTCAAGACACTGGGAAAGTCTGGAGAAACCAATGACTCTGGGTTTTGGACAGCCATTTCTGGCTTTGAAAAGACCCTCAAAGTGACTCGGAATTCAGTTGGTCAACTGAAATCCATGCATGGACAGGCCCAAACCCGACTGAGTCGATTGATGTTGGGCCAAGACATAATTGGACATGGTCATAATTGGGTTCCCCGGTTGTCCTTTGACCACTATGCCCGAACTCTCAAGGACGATTTAAAGGTGCTCAAAGCAGTTGAAGAGCTAGAGTCACGATACAAAACAGCACTTAAAGAAGAGGCTGGCGCAGAAGATGTCATCGATGACGGCATCAAAAAGATGAACGATGCAGCCCAAGAGGCGCGGACCAAAGTTGCCCTACTCACAGGGAACAATGGTCCACTCTCTCAAACAGCCGAAAAGATCACTGCGCTTACAGCTGAAGTAAAAGAGAAGCGCCAAAACGTCAAGGATGAGGTGATGCGGCTTCAATTGATATGCAACTTGGATCTTCTCAATGCGTTTTCTACATTGACCTCCGTGAAAAAAGACCTGGACTCTCTGCAAAAGCTTTACGACTTGTACAAAGAAGCAAGTTCCCATTTCAAAGACAAGGATGGCGAGTTGGTCAAGAAGGAATATATCATAGAGCAAATCACTGACTGTACCGGCGACCTGGAATCACTGGAGAGTGCACTGAAAACCGCCAAGAACAATACGGTTGAAATGGACGACCCGAAAGCCCTGAAGGTGATGGCGAAGGCAGCCGACATTGACAAACTCATGGAGAAATTCACAACTGCTTTCCCAGAAAAGGTTCGGTCAAAAGTTAAAGGAGTCTTGGATGCGTACATCGCAACAGTACTGCTCCGAAACGAGGCGGTTGTGGAATACAACTCCTTTATCCATCTGCTCTTCGAAGCACTCCATAACGAGGAGTACGCTCGCACGCAAGCCAGCAGCCTGGGCGATAAAAAAACTAGAACTGGACCCTACCATCCCAGCGGTGTCATTCTGGCTTCGAAAGACCAGAGACGACTTCCAGCTCCAAGCCATGCAACGGCTCAACTTTGCACGCCGGGCAGTGAAGTTCTGGGGTCTCAAAGAGGACATTGAGAAATCGCAGCCAGGTCCTCTTCAAACCGCCCAAAAGCTAGAACTTGATCGGGCGAATCTGGAAAAGGCCTTTGAAGATACCCTCACTCGGTACGCAGGCAATGTCCGCTCAATATGGCCGAGCGTGGACGAGCAACAGGGGTTGTTCTACGATCTGTCCGAATCCGAGCGAGTGACACTGACGACCGGCCACGAAAAGCCCGGTAGCTCAGAGAAGGTTTACAAGGTTTACATTACCCTAGCCCCCGGTGTGATGCCTTTTGGCAAAGGCCGGGCAGACGTTCGCGTGGATGAAGTTCGGCTCTGGCTTGTCGGTGCATCGGTGCATCCGGATGGACTCGGACGCCAGCGGGTTCTGGTCCATATGGATCACATGGGGCAAGATGTGTTTGAGGATGAGGACCGTCATCGTTTCGAATTCTCCCACGACATGGTCAGCATTCCCTTTGAATACGATGCGGCTCTCGTGAAAAGCGAGAAGGATCTCACCTCCCGGGCAAAACTCAGCCGACAGAATGCTTTGCGAGACTCCTGGACTGGAGGACGATCCCGCGAGTCAAGTTCCATTGCAGCTATCGGGCCTTTTACTACCTGGCGTCTTGTGGTTCGAGAGTCTGAAAACCCTGGACTCGATATGAGCAAAGTGACGTCGGCTCATTTGGAATTCCGGGGAGCTAACAGGTCGTTCAAGTATTCTTGACTGTCGAACTGCATTCTGTTAGGTAGCCTGTCCCTTCAATTTGTTACATGACCTCAATTTCCGTGCTAAGTTTTCAAATAAGTCGGTCTTCAATTGACTCGGGAGACACATGCCAACATGAATGAGCATTGGTCCAGGCTGGAGTGTGTCTCTATTCTCCCTTTAGTTGCTTATTTCTATTCTAACTGTCAGGGGGCATTATCACACTGACGCTTAAAAAAAAATAGACGGCGTGATAGATACTGGTAGCTGAGTTAGTTCCACGTGTCACGCTCCTCCTCGCAAAGATGCCATGTCGAGCTACGAGACGGTTGCCATCAATGGCATGAAATGTCGGCATATATCCGAGGCAACTAACGCAAGCTTGAAAGGTCTGTTTCCGAGTGCGGGGATATAGCGCGGAGGTATCACGTGGTCTGCGTGTGTCTCGAGACGGGGACGACGACAGTAGCAGCAAGAAGAGCAAGAACGGAATCGGCTCTTGACCACGAAAATGTAGACTACACATGGTCTCATGGCACCGGAAGGATGAATTCGCGCACACCGTACAGACGGCCACGCATACGAAAATCCCGCGGCCGCGGCCTGCGGACGACAAACGGATGGTGAGTTCCTGACGCGCGGATGGTGTTATGCATTCATTGCCTAATGTCATCAATGCAGCATAACATGTCGGAAGCGGCATTTGAAGTGTGACGAGACCAAGCCTATATGCGGTGCTTGTGCTAAAAAGGACAACTTCTGCGAATATGGCAACCCCAGTCGCAGTGTCAACGTCCCGACCCCGGAAAGGACCACTACCGAACATGTCCCCGTGCCAGCGACGCCGCAAACAACGACTCCAGCCCAGAATAATGATGATTTATCAATTGGCGCGGATCCGAATCCCACGCCCTACGAGTCCCATGAAGCCACTGACCTGACCTGGAATGTTTCGGAGGCAGATGCTAACCCTGCTCCACCTGCACTACTTGAACATCTACCAGAGAGCCACCTGGGGTCGAGTCAGAGCCCGGTAGCATTGCAGTATAGCTCTCTATCGCCATCTAATGCATCTTTTGCGGCAGTGCAATGGTTCGGGCTTCTAGCGAGTGATGCTGCTAGGGACAATTCACATCTGTCGACCATCCCCAATTGCTGGGCGAACCAAAGCCTCTCGCTTGGCCGCCCTGGTGCTGATGGTCTGACCAAGGCTAGCTCATTACAATGCGCGACCCAGGTATTGGATAGCCCTCCTGCCAGTGACGCAAGTCATGACCAGACACATACCGGTGCTTCAGGAGGCAGTGCCCTAGGGGAGGCGCAGATTTGGCAGTCACGGGAGCCAATAGAGATTCTCTCAACAGAGGAGACATTATTTGAGCATTTCATACACCAAGTGAGCCCATGGGTGAGTTACTACTACCACACTCGTGACTTGGTCATACTTGGCTTATAACTTCCCTTTGCAGATCGATCTTTTTGATCCAACGAGCCAGTTTTCTACCTTAGTTGCACACTTGGCTGTAAGCTGATTCCTTATCATAGAAAGGCTCCTGTCGAATACTAACCGGATATGCAGATATACAATGCTGGGCTGATGAATGCTATACTGGCTCTTGCATCTCGACATCTGGCCCTGAATCCCCGTCTGGATAATCAAAATATTCCTAGTAAAGAGGAGGCGGCTCTCCAATATTACTACCAAACTCTCCACTACGTGCAAAGAGCCATGCAGTACTCCGGCTACAAGACCAGTCTGGATCTGCTTGCAACGACACTGATAATTTCCGCTTACGAGATGCTCGACAATTCAACCAATGACTGGGAAAGACATCTTGAGGGGGTATTCTTGATCCAAAGATCTCAGACGATTCATGGAGAGTCCGGTGGACTGCACTCGGCCGTGTGGTGGGCATGGCTTTGCCAGGATATCTGGGCAGCCTTCCGCGAGAAACGCAAGACCCTTACATTTTGGGTTCCACAGAATCCCCTTTCTGTGTTAACGCCGCACGAGCTCGCTAGCCGTTCAATTTATATCACTGCCAAAGTGGTCAGCTACTGCGCCGAAGTCGCAACTGAAGAAAATACCAGGCGCCGAACTGACGGGGCAGCTCGTCTTCGCCAGATGCTGGATGACTGGCAACGACATCTGACTATTGAATTCTCCCCCTTGCCTTTTGGGTCACGCGAGAATCCCGCCTATTTCCGACCAATTCACATTCGCCCACCTTCATTTGGTATGCATAGGATTTCAATTCCACTAATAGCTCGAAAACAAACTGACGGAATCATGTAGCCGTGGCGGTCCAATTTTATAATGCGTCCTACATTCTACTGCTTGCTCACGAGCCAAGCTTGGGAGGCTTGGAGCAATTTATCGAGCGACATAATGCAATGAAGCGCTGCGTGGAGGATATCTGCGGCATTGCTATGACCCTGAAAGATAACCCATCTAGTTTGATGTCATCACAAGCCTTATTTATTGGTGAGGGCACTACTGAGACTCCATCTATGAAACAAAGCTAACCAAGAAGTAGCGGGATTATTTACTCAAGAGCGTTATGCCCGAGAGGCTATATTGGAGCTGCTGGAGTCCTGCCGTGAGCGAACTGGCTGGCCAGTTCGATCTTTAGGCACGGAGCTGCAGCAGTTCTGGGCAAACCACGAGCCCAAAAAGGCCCCAAATGCCGCAAGGATGGCCATGCGGTCGAATTGAAGTCTTTCCAGGATTGAAAGCCGTGTTTTATATATGTATATCTAGCGAGAAGAACAAAGTTTATAACCCAAGCAATGCTCCCTTTACGCCTTCCCCTAATTGCACTCTCCACAACCGGTGCTCATTCAGAGCAAAAACCTCCCCGTTTCTTCCAAAACAAAAGTTTGCAACGCCACCGTCAATTAATATCCGTCCCAAGAGAACACCACCCGGGGACCAGACATTGATTCCATCACCGCATCCGCTGTATACATTTCCTTCGAGGTCACACTTGATCCCATCTGGGATGCCGTTATCTGCCATGGCGAAGAGCCGCTGGTTTGTGAGGAACGGCTCGCCGTGGTATGTGGATACATCAAAGGCGTAACTAGATTCAATCAACCAATGGATTGAATGTGATTATAGGAGAAGGTTGATCCTTACATCGAAGACACTCGCTGGTCATCGACAGTCCCATCACCATGCACGCGATCTGTATCGGTGATGTAGACAGTCTTTTCATCCGGCGAGAAACAGATACCATTCGGTCTCCCAAACCCATCTGCCATAGCGCGAATGTTCCCTGTATCCGGGTGCCATCGGTACACTTGGTTCGGCAGAGATGGCGGTGGCCGATAGCCCTGCTCAGAGCCATAAATAGGGTCGGTAAACCAGATCGATCCGTCCGTGTGTACCACCACGTCATTGACAGAGTTAAACTGTTGACCGAAGAACTCGCCCTTCGATAGTTCAGCCTTGTGCGGTGCGGCTGTAGACATGCGGTATAATCCGCTTGGCTGGGTCATGGACCCCTGTGCGCAGAAGAGAACGTGGTCCCTGCCGTAGTTGATGCCTCCGTTGGCCATGGGGATTTCCGTAGAAATTTCCTCATTGGTGACTGGCTCTTTGCTTAGGTCGACGCATGTAATGTGCACTTTCTGCTGTTTTTCTGGTCCTATACATCTGTTGCTGGTGATGTAGAGCTTGTTGGTGTCGGGAAAGAAGACTCCAGCTTCGTGGGCGAACGGGTATTTTTCATTTTCTGCGAGGAGCTCTATTGTCGGGGATGTGCCGAGGATAGCTGAAAAACGCTGGTCATGAGCCTGGAAGGAGGTGGTAGGGTTTGTGGACATGGTGAATTGCCTTGGCGCTGAATAGAGGAGTTTATAATGTGCTAACGCAGGGGGTTAACTGTCGTGAAAGAGTCGCGTAGAAGCAGTGAATATGAGGAGCAATGAAACAAACGAGTGCAGGCGAAGCAAACCTTCAACAATTCGAGTGCCGAAGGAAAGGCAACAGTGGGGCAGCCTGTATACGCCTCGTCTCGGGGTTCCTGGCGGCCCCATCGCTGCTCACTACTTTTAAACGGGGCGACCAGACAGCCTAACAATAATTATCACGGCAGCATTTTATTTTCTACACGCAAAAATGTCCTGGAAAGACTCCAACAGCCACAGACGCATTCTCCGCGACGCCGAAACCGGCCGCTACGGCGTCATTGCCGCCATCGCTTACAACATCGAACAAGTGCTGGGCCTAGTTCGAGCAGCAGAGACAGCTCGCTCCCCACTCATCATCCAATTCTTTCCCTGGGCCATCGAAGCCACCGATGGCTTGTTGGTGCGGACTGCTGCGGACGCTGCCAAACGCGCAAGCGTGCCCATCAGCATCCACCTCGACCACGCGCAGTCAGAAGCGATCATCAAGCGAGCAGCAGAGCTGCCATTTGACAGTATCATGGTCGACATGTCACACTATGAGAAAGAAGTCAACTTGAAGAAGACCCGGGAGCTTGTCAAATATTGCAACGAGCGCCACAAGGCTACCGAGGCCGAGCCGGGTCGTATTGAAGGAGGCGAAGATGGGGTGATGGATACTGCCGGACTGGAGGCATGCATGACGACGGCCGAGGAAGTGGATGAGTTTGTCGACACCGGTGTTGACGTGCTGGCCCCTGCTTTTGGCAATGTCCACGGAGAATATGGCGCGCGCGGCCCACAGCTGGATTTCGAAAGGTGAGAGTCTGAGTGGTGCGGTGATGATGATGGGACAACTTTTACTAAAACAAAGAACAATGTGATTAGGTTTGAAAAGGTTCGTGTCCAGGCAAATGGCAGAATTCATCTGGTCTTGCACGGCACCAATGGGTTTGCGCCAGAGATGATGAAACGCTGCGTGGCTGCTGGGGTCACCAAGATCAATGTGAACCGGTTGGTGTTAGATGATTATTACGAGCACCTTCGGGCAAACGTCGACAAAATGCCGCATACCCAGCTGATCGAGGAAGGTATTCAGAAGGTGGCAGGTCTAACCATCAGGTGGATGGAGATCTGTGGGTCTGCAGGCAAGGCATGAAGAGGAGATAGTTGTATATTGCGATATGAATATCTCGACTTTCACCAAGAGGTCAATGGCCAGATCTGTATGATTTCTAAACAGCATGCTAGAGTAGCTTTTTAGGTTTTACGTCCAAAAGAATATCTTGCTTTGGCCCGCTAGAACCTTCCATAGAAACAGGAAGTTCTCGTCAAGCAATTCTCTTGTAAATTCAAAGGCTTCTATATCTATGCTAAACGATAGCAATCACCCCACGATTACTGTAATTTACTAAACATTCCACCATCAGCCAATAATCCCGTCGCATTCACATAGCGACTCATCTCCTCGCAAGCCAAAAATACTGCGGGGCCTGCCATATCCTGCGGGTCACCAATGCGACCAAGGGGAATGCGCGCCTCGAGAGCGGCCTTCTTGGTGGGATTCTTCATGTCATGATCAGCCAGCTGGGTGGCAATGGTGCCGGGCATCAATGCGTTGCATCGGATTTGATCTTTGCCCAGGGCAATCGCCATAGATTGCATCATGGAGAGAATAGCAGCCTTGGTAGGGGTGTAATGGGTCTGGAAACCACCACCTAGCAGGGCACTGACGGAAGAAATGCCAATAATCGAACCGCCATGGCCTTGCTTCACCATCTGGCGAGCGGCGGCTTGACAGGAATAGAAGCAGCCTTTGACGTTGACATCGACACTGTGGTCGAGGAGAGACGGCTCGATCCTAGGTAGAAGATCAGCACATTTGCTCGTTGAAATGCAAATATCGAAGAAAGTGCCCGATCTCGATATTCGAATTGAAATGAACTGACTTGAAGAACTCGGCTTGCTTGAACACACCCGCATTGGCAACAAAGATGTCCAGCTTGCCCCATTGAAACACGGCCTCTTTGACCAGGTCGGTGCCTGTTCCAGGGTTTGTCACGTCGCCGGGTAGTTCCAGGATATCACCCGCTTTGATGCCCTGTTTCTTGATTGCCTGCACGCTATCGAGAAGACTATGGCGATGCACTTCATCCTGGGGAAGGCCCAAGTGATTGACGGCAACATTGCATCCTTGTGTAATGTATGCCAAAACAATCGCACGACCGATTCCAGTGGTGCCACCGGTGATGGCCGCGGTCTTGCCTTTGAGCAGGTTCCAGGCGGGCAGAGCAGCCATCGCGATAAATCAATGAGAGGGAGAAAGAGAAGAAACTGAGGAAAATTGAGAGTTAGAGGAATCAAAAATCCTACTGTTTCAAACACAGGTGAGGAACCTCAGTCTGGTGCTCTCCTTGAAGTTCTTTCGGTTATTGGATGGAGCTCACCCCTCGTCTTGATGTTCTTCAACGATCTCCAGTATCTCCCTCTCGGTCCCAATGAAGACACGAGTGGATCGGCTGGTATCGTCTCGAGGACTCAGACCCACCCTTCTCCAACGTCTTCGCCTCGGACAACCACCGACTCGAGATGTGCGGAGTTCTGGGGCATGGTGAGGATTGCTTGCTTGCATAGACTCCTTTTTGCTTGTCTTTTTATTTATGAGAGGGGAGGAGGGGTGGTTCTACGTCGGTAGTTTATAAAATAGATTTCGTCTTCCCAATTTGCTAAATCTCCAAGTCAGTCCGTGTCCACTTCTCATCATCATGGCTCCCTCTGCAGTCTCTCAAGAATCAGTTACACCCCAGGCGAACATCACCCCTCAGACGCAAGTCACTTTGGGTGGAAAGATTATTGCTAGTACGTACATCAGCACTTACAAAGAGTCTCAGCTAGGCTCACATCCCGCATAGTTACCGGGGCCAACCGCGGAATCGGCCTGGGGATCGCCGAGTGCTGCCTTTCCAATGGTGCAGCCAAGGTCTATTCTATTGACATAGGGGAGACCGGAGAGGACTTCGTCGCCGTTTCCAAGCGCTTCCCCAGCCAGCTCTTCGCAACAAACGCCAATGTAACCGAGGAATCGACCATCACCGCAGCAATCGACAAAATCATCGAGGAGGCCGGTGCGCTGCACGGAATGGTGGTAAATGCCGGACGTACCCACCATAAGGCTGCGCTCGACTTTACCAAGGAAGAGATCGAGAACCTGTTCAACGTCAACCTCTTCGGTGCTTTCTACTCTGCTCGCGCTGCTGCCCGGGCATTTATGAAACTCGGCATTAAGGGATCCGTTGTCTTCACGGCCTCCATGGCCTCTTACCGCCCCAATAAGGTGGAATTTCATAAATCCAAATATCGTGATTTTGATCTTCTCCCTTTGCTGACGGTGTTTCCCAGCGCGTCCCATCTACTCCGTACGGTGCATCCAAGGCCGGAATTCGCAATATGACCCATACCTTGGCAATGGAATGGGCTCAGTATGGTATTCGTGTCAACAGCGTCTCCCCAGGTTTGGTGAAGACCGCCATGACATACTGGGTGCCTCAACAGCCGGACTGGGAACAGCAGCTCAAGTACTATGGTGGATTTCCTCGGTTGGCCGAGGTGCAAGCACTTGGTGGTGCCTACGTGTACCTTCTGAGTGAAGCTGCCAGCTACACAACCTCGATTGATATCCCAGTGAACGGTGTGATTGGCAGTGAGTGCTTTCGAACGTTAAATCAAAGGGAAACCTTTATACTAACCGTTGTAGTTTGTTAAACGATTAAATCGACCGGGCCACAAAGCTATAATATGCACTTCGATCCATATATGTGACTACAACTACAGTTTTCCTTCGATCAAAATTTGATCATGTTTTGACCAGAAATAAGTCTTCCGTACATCATCAATTATAATCACTCCGAAGGTCTACTTGCACACTTAAATTTCATTTAATTTTTTTGAACTTCTAAGGCACAACCCTAGCAAATTCTACTATGCTAGCTACCTCGGATTTCTTTTTATTTATTTATTTCTTTTTCATTCTATTTATGCTCACTAGGGGGAATACAAAGGCCACGCAAAGCGTAGTCGTAGGTCTTTTATCTTTCTTTAATATCATCTTTTGTTCTTTACTAAGTAAATTCAAATTGTAGACCTCAAAAAGTCCCTTGATTTGTTATGATTTGTTATATAGACAAGGGCCATTGACCAGTAGAGCTTATCTTCTAATAGCTCGAAACCGTTTCTTCATGCTCAGTCTCAGCATTCCACGCCTTCTCGGTCTCGACAGTGCTGCCACGCTGACGTGTGGCACCGAGATCCAGGTTCTCTACCATGAGTGCCCTAAAGTTTGACTCGGCTGTCCAAGCCCAGGGAGAGTCAGCCGCAAAGAGTAAATCCATTTCCTCGAGGGTACGTCGGCTAGATTCAGGATAGAGGGCCCAGACTGTCCCCTTTTTGTTAGCCAAATAAAAATGAATAAAAATAAAAAAAAAAAAAAAAAAAGGACCATCAAGAATCATCACGGAATACTCACCGATCGGGATACTGATGAGATTGACTGCACCGAATACGTGTAGGGTATTCTCCCCGATAGAGCCGAAAATGTAGGGCAGAGCCAGAGTCAGTGATCTGACATACGTTAGACATTCCTTGGTGAGCTGAAAGAGAGAGGATGGTGAGATCTGAGAGCAAAAGAACGACATACCCATTGCCCAAGCTCCAGCCTACAACTCCCCATGCATTTCTTTGGCTCGCACCTTAAGCGGGAAGATCTCCGCCGGGTACAGCCATGGGACTGTGAGCCAAGTAGCACCAAAGACAAAGGTGTACAGATAAACCATAGAAGTTGCACCAATACCCCATGGCCCTTGGTTGTCGGGATGGTCCAATCCACCACGAGCGAGGCCTCCTGCGGCAAACATGGCAATTGCTTGTCCTGCCGCTCCCCACCAGAGAGTCCAACGGCGGCCAATGCGGTCGAGGGTAAAGACACAAAGGAGGGTTGCGAAAACGTAGAAAATGTTGTTCAGTCCTGAAATCCACATTGTCTTCTGCGTATCAAATCCGGCAATTTTGAATATTGCTAGAAGTATATTAGTACTTTTCGCCGACGGGGAAAGAAAAAAGGAAATATCGAAGCAAAGGCAACCCACTTGGTGCATACATGGTGATGCCGGCGATCCCAGTCCAGCTTTGTAGATTCTGGAGCCAGATCACCAGCTGCACACGCCGAGCAATGTGCAAATCTTCCTTTCCAATACCAAGCAACATATGGAAATAAGTGATGTTTCCCCCTGATTCTGTCTCAAGCTCAACGATTGCCTCAATCTCTCTCATCTCTAGAATGGCAGCAGCTTCGTTCTCAGACCCGCGGAGGCGCTTGAGGACGTAAAGCGCTTCCTCCCGGCGGCCCATCATGCAGAGCCAACGCGGGGACTCGGGAAAGGCCCAGCATGCAATCACGAGAAGAAGCAGCATAACAATCTGGAACGCAATAGGGAATCGCCACTGGAACTCAGAGGTGCCATGGTCGATGCAGCGAAGGCCAAATCCCAGCCAGTAAGCCACCACCACGCCGACGATGTTCAACGTGAACTCCATGGCGATGAACATGGCCCGACTCTCGTAGTCGGCCAGTTCGGAGCCATAGACGGGAACGGTAGCATTCAACACTCCGGTTCCGATACCGTTGATCAGTCGAGACACGATCATCCACGTCGGGTTCATTGCTGTGCACTGGAGTGCCGCCCCGATTATCCCCCAGACGGCACCGAACCCGAGCGACTTGATGCGTCCGGATTGATCACTGACATATCCACCAAGGAAGCATCCTACCAAAGTCCCCAGATAGTAAACCGAGACGATGCCTCCCTGCAACAAAGTGTTGGTTACAGTGATTGATCTGTTCTTCTCGTATCCCAGTCCCATTCGGTGCACATACGCCTGAGAGTCGTTGACTCCGCCCATCATACCTTGGTCATATCCTGCGTGGCTCATCAGCAAAAGCCACTTCGGTTGGGGAGTGGAATCGTTGATGAGGATAGATGGTGGTGAACTCACCAAAGAAGAAAATCGCAAGACCAGCGAGGCAGTTGACTGCTATCAACAGCGGCTCCTTTTCCAGCCTGGAAGTGATCTTCCAACTCGCTCGCTCGTCACTCAACATTGCAAACATCATGCATACAAGATGAGAAAAGTAGTTCAAGTGTTGCAATCAAAAGCAAGGGGATCGGTGTGTTTGCTGTCTCGGGTGCGCTGAATAGCATGGGGCCTCATCATCTAGCTCCATATCCCGCTGATACCCCCTTATACCATGATGCATCATTCGATGTATACCCCATATTTTGTCCGATCTTGTGGCTAACCTGGGGATCGGCTGCCCCGGACCCGTAAGATAACATGCGGCCCCCAGTCAGGAATATGCTCGACTCGGGGATGCAGGACGCGACACGGGGTCTTTTTTGCTACCTGCTGGCATTTCATTGGATGAAATACACAGAGAAAGGTCGAAGCTAAGTTTGAAATACATTTCGAGGCAGAGACCGAGTCATGGGGGTTCTTGCTATGAAGGTATGTGTAATAGGTGTGGTACCATCCATCAATATGAATCTATTCATTTGGACCATGTTGAGCGTAAAACGAGAGTGAAAAACCTAGCATATAATAGAGAGCTGTGTCTGAAAATCAATTTTCATGCCAATTCGTAATTATTTTTATTTTCGGCTCTTGGTTTGTTATTCTTCCTCAGCTGGCTGTGGGGGACTCCTCGAGACGGTGGTCGCAAGCCCACATTGTAGCTCCGGGCCTTTATATTTTGGGGCACATTTTCGGACTGTATATCATGGGAAAAAAGAGGAATTGAGAAGATAAGGGAATATAAATACGTCTAACAGTATTTATCAACCGATATGCTAGTCAGTGAAGTCTTTTGCAATTCTTCAGCATGGTCCTCTCCAAACCAAACGACGCCCCTGTACAAACCTTGTTTGACCTAACCGGCAAGGTTGTTGCCATTACTGGTATATGGAAATTGCTTATTTGAAGTTCTCTTAATGACACGTTAATAGGAGGTGGACGAGGAATTGGTCTAGCGGTGGCTACTGCGTACACCGAGGCTGGCGCCAAAGTGAGTATAACGCGATCCTTTTCCAACTCAAAGCAAACAAAAAAGAAGAGTTTATTCATTGATTGGTCTAGATTGCCATTCTCTACCGCACAACTGCATCAACTCCTAAGACAGCGGAAGAGCTGGCTTCGAAATACCAGACAGAAGCTCGCGCTTACCAGGCTGATGTCACCATTCCAGAGGAAATTTCCGCGGCCATCGATCAGGTTGTGAAGGACTTTGGGAAGCTGGAAGTTGTCGTGGCTAACGCGGGTGTCTGCTCGGAGCATGCGGGCGAGGAGTACACTCCCAAGGAGTTTCAGGAAATGATGGACGTCAATGTCAACGGTGCATTTTATACTGCACAGGCCGCCGCAAGAGTCTTTAAGCGACAAGGATTCGGTAACATGGTATTCACGGCTTCTGTTAGCGCAACACTCGTTAACACACCCCAGCGACAGGCTGCGGTATGTGCCTTTTTTTACCCTTGTTTGGGATGTTTTGGTCTAATGCCAGTAATCCTTGCAGTATAACGCGTCAAAAGCCGGGATCTTGCAGCTAGCCAAGTCACTCGCAGTGAATGGGTAGATTTCTGCCGAGTCAACTGTGTCTCGCCGGGCTATATCCAGACTAAAATGACGGAATATGCGTCTCAGGAGATGCTCGACCAGTGGCTGGGTCAGATTCCTGCCCGTCGGTTTGCTTCTCCTTATGAACTGAAGGGGGTAAGGCACTTTCGACGATTTCTTTTTCTTTTCCCAGATTGGATGAATGTGAGCTAATGGCGATCACTTCAGGTTTACCTTTTCTGTGCTTCGGATGCGTCGAGTTATATGACAGGTTCGAACCTGGTGGTTGATGGTGGATTTACTCAGCCATAAACCGAGTAAGATATAGATCAAATAGAAAATCTAGTCAGCTTCTTAGCTTTCCGTCCACTGTGTTCCTATGCCCAAGTATACGCCTGTAGCAGTAGTGGAATTCTGGCAAGAGTGTAGAGGACAGTGACTAGATACTGAAATCATCCAACATCCTTGACACTAAGACCAACGGAATTTTATTGCAAATGACGCTCGATAGGTGAGACATGAGCTGTTCAAATGAATATTGTGTTTTCTCAATCTATTCTTTTTGGGCTATCATGTCCAAATTAACTATTTACAGATAGAAATAGATCAAAATTTGCCGAGACATTGTCTTCATTTTTGTATCAAGGCTTAACCTATATACATCTCCCGAATCTAGTGGGTTTTTCCTCTCACAGTACCATCAATGCCTTCCAAGTCACTATACAAACGCCACTCATAGTCCAAGCTGGGGTCATTGAAGCGAGCCTTCGCATCCAAAGTAGCGATCTGCGCCATATCCTCAGGCTTGAGCTCAAAATCGGCCTCCAAATTCTCTTCAATCTGCCAGTCGACAACACTCTTGGGAATGACAGACCGGCCGTTATTGATACCCCACGCAAGAACCACCTGCACAGGACTCTTGCCGTACTTCCGGCCAGTCTCTTTCAGGATCGGCTGGTCGATCACCCGCATCATATGCGCAACCTCCTTAGACCACCCAGTCTGTCGGTAGAAATCGTTCATGTTTCCCAGAGGGCTGAATTGCACAACATGAATACCTAGGGTGCGCAACCACTCGTTGAATGCTTTTTGCT
Organism: Penicillium alfredii; assembly: GCF_028826965.1. Classification (NCBI taxonomy): domain Eukaryota; kingdom Fungi; phylum Ascomycota; class Eurotiomycetes; order Eurotiales; family Aspergillaceae; genus Penicillium; species Penicillium alfredii. The sequence continues at coordinate 727,591 of NW_026622709.1, forward strand.
GTAGATATGGATGGACTTCCATCTGATGAACAGCCGGGACCAAAAAGGAAAATGAATTAGCTAGCCCATAAGGATTTGACGGTTTGCATAGATAAACGACTTACTGTAGAGGACTGGTTGATCAAGGTCTGAATTTCACCCATACTGAAATTCGAAACCCCAATAGCCTTGACCTTGCCCGTCTTGGCCACTTCCTCCATCGCCTTCCACGTATCCACGTAAGTCGTCTCGCCCCGAATCATCCGACCATCAACATCTCGCGGGAATCGGTCGGGTCCCCGCTTGAAGGTGCACGGATAGTGCATCAACAAAAGATCAACATAGGGTGTATCCAGGTCCCGCAGGGAGTCATCCACGGCACGCTCCACGTCCTCGGGGTGGTAGTCATTGCACCATAGTTTTGTCCCGAGGAAGATGTCTTCGCGGCCAATACCGCTTTTCTTGATTCCTCTTCCGACTTGCTCTTCGACGTTGTAGACTCGAGCGGTGTCAATTAGGCGCATGCCCTTTTGCAGAGCCCGGCTGACAGTGTCTTCCTGAGATTCGGGGTCCTGGAATGTGCCGAAGCCGAGAGCTGGAATCTTTGCGCCGGTGTTGAGTGTGTAGGAGGTTGCGCGGGTAGCCAGAGTGCGAGAAGAGGGTTGTCGAGTTGGGAGGAAATACTTCTTGTTCATCGCGACTCAGGTTGCTCTGGCTGCAATAGATGCCATGGTGTAGGTTTTAGCTGCTGTGCGCTAGAGGAAGATGTGTACGCTGGATGTGTGCTTTCTTCGGTGGCGTTTAACACTGTCTATTGATTTGTTTCGAGGGCTCTTGCAAGGCATATATTATATAGACGGCTATGTCCAATCGGAGGCAAATGCAAAAACAGCAGGTCCATGATAGCTCTCCCCATACTGTCGCTTCCCCTGAACACGGGTTTAAATATCCAACCGCAAGGAAACACGGCCATTGATTTCGATCCACTCGAAGCGGGGACTGGTAGGGGATACAGTATTCCCGGGTCGGCGGTTGGGACGCGAGACGAGGGCAGTTCCAGAACGGTGCTCTGAATGTGCCTTCAACTCTGGATTTCTTGTTTGGATCCCGCTGTACGAAGCTCATGTGAGGGATAATCTCTTGAACCTCTAGATTGGTGAGATTGGTGTCTTGCCAGATGATTTGCTTGGTTTCCCCTAGCTGTATATTCCGAACAAACAAATGCATACCACCACTTGCCTTGTTCCATCCGAGGCATATCTTAAGGATGTATGGATAGAGCTTTTTTTTTGGAGTATATCCAGAAACACAGAAGTTGAAAACTCTCCAACATAACTACAACTCGCCTATCCCACCACGACTGCATCTTCGTAGATAATCTCTGCTCCTAAGAGCCCCATTGACCCGGCCACCCGATCAAGCCAGGTAAAAGAACGCTGTTCTTCCTTTGGAGTGGTCCCTCCAAGCTCGTATGTGAAACGAAAATCAAAAAGCGGCCCACCACTATCAGTCAGGCCGACACTGCGCGAGGTGGACAAGGATGATGGCGTCGAACCACTGGAGGATGGGGTTTCTTCTTTGACGTAAGCAGGCATAGTTAGCCGGGCGTAGAGTTGTTCGAGGATGCTGATAGCATTAACAGCAGCATTGAGAAGAAGCGACGGACTCGTTTCAGGAAAATCGCTAGGCTCTGGCCCGACAAAAGTACTGGAAATGATGCCCTCCTTCCGCTGGTTGGCGGATGCAAGCATTGATCGTAACTCGTCCGTCAACATCTGGAGTTTATCATAGGTCATATAGACCCGCTGTGCTAAAAGTCCGGCCTGCGGAGAGAATACGCAAACAATTTCCCGTGTCTCTTTAATGTATCCGGGGCATTTAACCAGCTCCATGAAAATCGTCTCGTAGACATCGATATAGAACGACCACTGGCTCTGCTTCTGCGAGTCTTCCTCACGGAGAGTAGCTGCCAGGATCTGCCAGTCGTCGTCGCCCAGGAAACACGGCTCGCCTTCACAGAGCGCGGCAGCGATCAGAAATGGTCTGTAGGCAAAGTGGCAAATGCGTCCAGTTCCAGACAAATGGAAATCCATCCCATGCTTCAGCATCAGTTGCTTTACCGCCCTTGAGTGGTAGACCCAAGCGTCAGGGGTAGTCCGTACATTCATCTCATAGTAAGAAAGAAGAATAACCGCAATAAGCAGGTCATCGGACGAGGCCTCATGCGAACATCTCAGCGCTTGTCTGGTTGCTCCCAGCGCCTGGGAATACTTCTGTCGGCTGAATTGGTGGAGTCTCGGGTCCTTGGTGAGATGGGCGAGGTATTCCGCTGAAAGACACGATACCGATGCATCGTAATAATGCTTAGAACCAAAGTGTTTCACCACCCAGTCCGGAAAGGTCGAACCTTTTCCAAAGCGGAATTCATTATGGAAGAACATGGTTGGGAAGGCCGCGCAGACAAATTCTTTGAACATCCGGGGCTGCTGGTTGATGAAGGCTTGATGGACCAGGGCTGGGTACACACGTTCATCGATGGAACTTTTCGTACCGATCTGCTTTCGCATTGAAACATCTCTGTGGACAGCGTCGGCATCGGTCTTAGCGTGACTACCTCGACCAACTGGGCGCTTTTTGTACCACTTCTGGAGACGAGGTCCCTCGTCCTGGAATTTCCACATACGCGTGTACCCTGGGCATACAACGCCGTGTCTGCGACATTGCGCACACTGCGGCCGAGACTCATCACACTGTTCCCAAATCAGTCTCGCGTCGGAATACGGGAATGAGATAAACTGACCCCGATGTGTCGCTCCCGACAGAGCAAACAGCCCTTACTGGTAGGAACGCCGACCATTGCAATGGATTAATGATATTGGCTAACCTCCCATCCTCCAGCGCCTGGCATGGCACGGTCCTGAGCGATACGAACTTGATGCCGGGCGAGTCCCCTCCGTCGCTTAATCAGCATCCCCATCCCCCTAGGTCGGGAGCATCCTGCTGGGCACCCAGCTAAGGGGGGCCCAAAAATGCCAAGCGGGGCCCAAAATTTGACCTAGTTTTTGGGCCCCCGTCGACTCGCTTAATCGACCGGGGCCCAAAGAATTTCTTCTTATGTAAGCTAATTTTATACACAAATCTTTTTTTCTATCTTTTTTATTCTATATCTACCATATCATGGCACCTTCACAGTATTTCCATGATCCCTTATTTGGACCCCGATTCCGACCACTACGAGAAACTACCCCGGTTGAGCCAGGGTCTGAGTTATCTTCCAGTCGACGTATTACTTATGCGTTAGATCATCTTCTTTATGGTGTATCTGATGTGAGTTTGTTAATCTTTGAATATGCTCAACATATGTTAAGTATATCAAATAGAGAGGCTATACCTTCCAGGATGATCAACCGAGAATCTTTTCAACTCCTGAGGAAGATGATTCTCTATCTGAGTTAAATCGGATAGAGGAACAGTCTAACTCTACGAATTCAGATGAACAATCTGATCAAGCTTTATCCCAATTTAATATGGGATTACCTCAATCTGATATTGAAAAATACGGTATTACTGTTAGTGCAAGTGCCCATGAATCAGTCATCATTCATCAAGTTCAGGAGCATCTTCTATTACCAGAGTATCCAACAACAGATCACTCTGGGGTTCTTCATCTTGTACATCTTAAAAGGAATCCCTTTTTAGGGAAGGAGCAAGATCAGCCAAACGCAAATCTTGTTACTACAGAACTTGCATCTGAGGTAAACTAAGAATACCCTTTGCATATGAGTAACATATGTTTACTATATTATAGATACAATTCGGAATCAGCAAATCAGGCCAAGCAAAAAGAGTCTCTCTTAAATGTCTACAAAAGCATTCAAAAGATGAAGAGGCATTTGCTTGGCATCGATCATATACTTGTTCTGGTATTCGGCATTGTGAACAAATTCATCCAGAACTCCTTACGCCATCATCCTCTTATGATCGTGTTGATCCACAGCTTTTTTATCAACTTCGAACCAAAGCAGCGCATTCACCGGCATTCACAGTTCACCAAGAGATCCAGCATTCAACAAAAGAGTAAGTTGAACATATATTGAACATATGTTCAGCATATGTTCGACCTCTTGTTAATATATTTTATCTTTAGATACTACTGGGCTTTTCGACGAACTTGGGATGAGAACAACGGCCCTTGCGAATATTGGGATAGAAGCCAGCGAACCTGCCATGGACAGTTACCGACAATTTGGACAGCAAATGGGGTATGTTTTTCTCTTATATAATTTACATATTTATTAATTTGCTATAGATTACTTGGTTAGGTTGTCCGAATTCAGCCCCAAATCAGAGATGGCATAAAGCTCAATCAGTCCCGCGCGCCACTAGCGGGATTGATATTTCCTTCCTTAAGATACTTTGTGATAAGGATGGATTAAGAGCAACTGGTATTCAAGACCATTGTTGCTACTATGTTATCCATCAAAAGCAACATTCAAGACGTTGGTGTGGTATGTTTATTACATATGTTCAGCATATGTGTTGAATATTGTTCACTTATATTAAATCTAGATTCTGTCCATTTTGGAGGCCCAGGACGTATAATTTCTCGCCAATGCGAGGTCAAGTTCAACCTCTTTATCCCATGTTCTTGGGATCGATTTCCTTTCATTCTTCTTGTCGCTCGGGGTAATCATACCCATTTTCCACCTCCACCTACAAAGATGCCAATAGAGATTGGCCATCAAATTGCGAATCTTATTTCAAAGCATGATCTTTTAGGGCTAACTGCTCGTAAGTTTATGTTTTCACCAAAGTTTAGCCAGCTCATCAAGACGTACAATACATCAACTCTACGTCATATTCACCAGAGTTTGAATATTGAGGATAGAGTTACTGCTTTAATTCATAAGCAGCGTCTTCTAGCCTATCCTCAAGGCACAAGCTTCGCAGGTGTATGGCGAGAATATCTTTTTGATCAGGCAAAACCAAATGATCAACAATGGATTCGTGATATCCACTTCTTCGATGAGAATCAGCAACTTTATCTCATTATATGCTGTACATATGAACAAGCCAAGCTCTTTCAATGTGTACAGCATATTGAAATAGATCTTGCATTCAAGATGGTCCAAGGAAAGACAAGAGTATTCTCAATTGCTGCAACTAACCCTTTGACAAAAAGTAAGTTTTCTTATTATTTTTTATTAAAACTATATTATATTTACTAATAAAATTATAGAGATTAATACATATGCTTATGCTTTCATTAATTATGAAACGCGTGAGTCATATCGTATCCTCTTCGAGAGGATCTTTAAAGTCTTAGGGGATGCTGGGAGGAAAGAAGTCCGATGGGCATATCAGAATCATTATTCTGATACTGCTGAGGGAATCCGCACTGTCACAGTTGATATGTGTAAAAAACAGGCTCCAGGTATGTATTTAACATATGTCGAGCATATGTTAAACTTATTTATTTACTGGTCTAAATATAGGGCTTGGAGACTATCTTGCTGGACTTGATCCTCGCTGGACATGGTCAGAACATCTTCAACATGTGTTGATTTTCTGTCAAACCCATGTTAAACGTGCTTTTCGGAAGAAGTTTGGTGATCATCCTGCTACTGCGATAATCAACTATATCTGGGAAGCAGATTCAAAACAGGCTGTTCTGAGCTTAATGGAGGCGATGATTTCGCAGTTCCCCGAGACAGAAAGTTGGGTTAAAAATAAGCAGGTTGATTGGATTCTATCTAGTATTACACCTGAGGCATCTAAGATTCCTATTCATTGGTGGATTCAAGCCCCCCATCATACAGGGATCTGCGAGAGTAGTCATTTTGTTGATAATGAAGCTGTTGGTCGAAAACAGGCACTTCTTACAGCAATTCTAAGGTATGTTTTTTAATTTATTTTAAGATATATTACTAATAATTTCTTAGGACGAAAGGACATGTTCACGAAATGTTCCAAAAAAATCAATTTGAGACTCAGCATGGGATTGATTTCACTTGGCGTTCAAATGACATTGTGACCCGGATAGCAAAACAAAATCACAGAAAGGGTCAGTAAGTATGTTAAGCATATGTTAAGTATATGTTAACTTTAATCTAGACAAACGTCGCCGGGCTGCTGCACTTCGAAGAGAAAGAAATCCAGCACAAGCTCGAGATGTTACGAACCCATACGAAAATGATGAAGAGTACGCTCTTTCTTCTATCTGGGATTCTACTCCTCAATCTACACCTCGAGCTAATACTCTAGATACTCGAGGATCGCCAACACCAAGCATACAAGCTGCACCAAATACAAGAGCACGATCTTTACGAGCAAGAGCTAGCGTATCAGCTTTATCTCAACGACGTGCTCAGTCACATACTTTACGCCCACAGGTAAGCTCACCGGCTCTAAGATCTACTGTCGAAGGTCAATCACAATCTCAGCTTGAAGCCCTTCAAGCTGAAGTTGACCATCTACGGAGGTTGAATCAAATTAAGGAGCTAGAGAGACAAAAAGAGGAGTTACTTAGGAGTTTAGCTTAGTTGTGAATTATTTTTTACGTATTTTCTATATATAACAACAGTAAGTTCGACATATGTTCAGCATATATTAAATATATAAATAAATAAATGATATAGTACAGAATAAAATTATACTATATAATATCTAATTTTTTTACTAGAAATATTTTAAAAAAAAAATTCAAAATAAAAAAAAATTCCAGCGATTTAGGCATATGTTCTGCATGTAATCTGCGTGCATCGTCAACCATCATAATCTACATACAAACTCCCTTACATCTAGGAGTTCATCGACTCAAGTCCCTCCTCCTCATCTCCAGGAGTGTTCTCGGTAAGAACACCTGCATCAGTTTCCTCCTCCTCCTGCTCCTCCTCATCATCACCATGATCGCTAGCATTGGGGGTGCCAGCAGGCTCCGAAGCAGCAGTCAGGCTAGGGAAAGGCACAGGATTGGGAGGGGGATCACGTCCACGCTGTAAAACGTTAGCATATGCTCAGCATCTCCGAAGGATAAACTTACACGACGGCTGCGGTTGCCAGAGGTTGGGGTAGTAGGCTGCTGGAAACGATGGAAACGGCTACCAAACTGGCGCCGGAAGTCGGCATCCTCTCGACTAAACATGAACTTAGCATATGCTCCGCGTATATAAACTGTAGATACAAAACACTTACGCGATACGCTCCAGGGCATCGCACCAGTGACCGATCGGGCCCGTCTCAGGACCACGGCCTGGCTCATTGAGGTACATGGCATCGCGCCAGCCCCCAGTCAACACCCACTTCTTCAAAGCATTCTGCCCAGCGAGCATCTCCAGAGCAGTCTTTGCGCGGCGGTCAGGGATAAAAGCTATCTAGCGTTAGCATATGCTCAGCGTATAAGAGGTATATGGACTGACTGGCTCCAGAATGCTCATTGCGTAGGTGCCGGCGAAAGGCAGGCTGCTTCTCGAAGGTGAGACCACACATGGTCTGGCTGCCATCAACCAAAATATCGCAACTAGGGATCATACGGTCAGTATTCAGCCAGCATATGTTGGGCATGTGGTACGTACACCAGGCTGTTCTCTTTGTTCAGGAGGACAAGTGGATTGGGGGGTGGGTTGTCCGCGTTCGCAATATCACCAGCCTTGATGTCGTACTTGCGCAGTCCTGCAGCAATCGCGTCGTGCCACGCCTGAGGTTTCCAGCCAATGTTGTTGTTTGGGATAGGCCCTGCATATGCTCAGCACAAGTCGAAAAGACGCGGCGGGGTTGCTTACCATGTGCATAACCGACCAGAGGGTTGGGGTTCACAGCACTGTGGACCTGCGAGATATCAAAATGGCCACGAGTGAGGCCCAGGCCAGGATGATGAGCGAGGTTAGACATTGTAGATGCTGAGCATATGCTCAAAAGACGCGTTGAATGTGTGGAAAGAGATGTAAATAGCAAGGTAAACAGAAGGTGGGAGGGTAAAGAGAAGCAGAAAGTGGTGTGGTGGTGAGGATGGATGAAGATATATCTTCGTTTCTTTGTTTACATTTTCGTATACCCCTCTTATTTTCTTTGTTTGTATCGTTGCTAGGTTTTGCATATGTTTTGGAACATGGATTTTTTGTATGTATTTAATAAAAAATCACTGTAAACACTATAAATATAGAGATATGAGGTTATATAGAGTTGATCTATGGATAAAGAACGTATTATTAGTAAGAAATTTCATTATGCATAAAATATTTTGGGCCCCGGTCGACTTAGTGAGCTGGGGGGGGCCCAAAAATTTCGGCGTAATATTCTCCCGACTGTTGGACCCCTCTTGGCATTTTTTGGGCCCCCCTGGCTGTAACCCGCATCCTGCTGTCAATGTGAGGATGCGGATAGGCGGCAGTATTATCCACGAGAATAATCAATTTCCAGATGACCTATCACGGGGGAAGGGAAATAAATCACATATCCTCGAAAAGCTCCGACACCCGCTCAAGGTACCTTGCTACAATCCTGGATGTCAAGCATTGCAAACATCCCAGACACTCAGTCAACCCAACTGTCCTCGCTTTCTCTAAGGGAAGTACACTTCTCTTTGTACACGTCCATATCAGATCTCTCTAAATCTCTGAACAATTTCCACTGAGCTATGACGTGAATCCCTTTTACGTTAAGCATATCCCTGGGAGGCATATTGCCGAATCTCCTAAAATGGGGATCAGGGGATTATGGAACTTACGTGTGAACGGTTAAGAGAATGCCCGATGATTGATCGTGAAAAGCTTTATAGGTTAAATCAGACCTCTGGTCCGTCATCCACGGATTCGAGTGAGCCCACCAGAAGCAGCCGAAACGGTACGCAGAGTCGAGCAAAAATATAACAAAACTATCAATCTTGGATCCGGTTTCTTTTTGAAGCCCGTTAGATCCGTACTTCTATTTTACCTACACTCTCGATTAGGATACGGGTACTTTTACTCTTTCGAAGCGGTCTACTGTTAATAGCGTTCTAGCACCTCTAGCACTTCAAGCCAGCCTAGATAAGATATATAAGACCTCAAGTATTTCCGTCGAGTCCTTGCGACAAACGCCTTGTCCCCCAATTCCTGATTCTGAAACATATGACGACTCGCAATTTGACTCAGTAAACCTGGAACCCTAGCATTACCAGGCAGATTTGCCTACGCCCATGATCGAGCTTCAACATTTCTTCTTAGATTCCGTCTTTTTATGGCGTTCCTGGATTGACGACCCTAGCACCCGGCTTTATGGAAGCCGTGTATTTAATTCATTGAGCAGAGCTATCCTACGTCTCGTTTCATGGGATTTTGAGGTGTCTTACGACTGTGGCGTGCCACTGCCCATCAACCATAGTTCGACCCCTAGCTGGCAGTTCCCTGGAGAAGAACAGTACTGGTTTCACGGGTTTCTTATTATGCTGCAATCGGATCTTGAGTCACCTCAACTGCTTCGCACGGCCGTCGCTAGAGCCAACGCGTTCATCAACAGTTCTGGTCGCATACCTCACAAAGTTCGGACCATCCTAATCTCATCACGCCATGTGGCTTTCGTCGAACTATCCCAACACACCACTACGTGCAGCGAGGCTCTTCCGCTTCTGACCGATTCCTCGGCAACGCAATGCTCCCCGGGGTTCCGGGTATTAGCCCAGGTTCTATCCTCCGATTGCTGGAAAACGACTTGGGCTCATCGAGAGAAGTGGCCTTTTTCCATGCCACCAGAGGTTTCATCAGAGATTCTCCATAGCTCAGAGCCAAGAGATGCCGTTTCGTTTGCACAAGTTTCCTTCGAAAATGAACGATGGTATTATGCTTCAGCGCCCCAGTTTAGGGATGTTTCGGTGCGAAGCCTGGGCCTGTCTATGCCCTGCTGCGGCGATCGTACCGGGTTAGAGGATTCGGGCGTTCACTGTAGCAAGTGTTTTGTATGGCAACATCAAAAGTGCATTAGGCTAGAAACCTTTCCATCTGACAATTCATCTGTGCCATTTGTCTCGAGGAGGACCCGAAAGCGACACGCCTCACAGCCGGTGGGATTAACAGACTCGATGGCCGGTCTGAAAGAAGAATGTGCGCTATCAAAATCGATGGATCCGTCAAGGGCCTTCGAGTGCGGCTCTCCCAGCCTGCGCACCTTCGACCAGAGCTACGGCTTATTGGGGATCTAATTAATAAGATTCCAAAGGGCTTGGTTGATTTTACTATTCGGTTCAATGGAGTCTTTGCAGGATTAGCAGATGGTCTGGATGATATAGCATTTGAGAAAAACTGCCGATAATGAAGTGATTTTTTGCCGCCAATTCAAAGGACACCAATTTCATGTTGGGCACTTGGCAACAAATGCCATCACTATCGTCTATCTTCCAAGCTTTAACTTCGGATCTGAGTTAAGATCTACTCCAAGCTACAACAGTCGTTCTATTTGGGGAGGAAAGGAGAGTTCATTGGTAGACAAAAAACTTCAATTCAGAAAGACAAGCTCGATGCTTGAAACGGACAAAAAAAAACCGATAATACTTCAACTCAGAAAGATAGAAAACAAGCGAGTACTGGCGATTGGCATATTCGCTGAAGTTGATTTGGTAGACGGGAAAACCATCAGAAAAGCACGCCGCAGTCAGAGCGAAGAAGATACCCTGCTGATTGCCCGCGAAGCTGCTATCTACAACATTGTAGGCGACCATCCTCGCATTGCTCAATATATCCCCCAGGAAAGAACCGACTATATCGACAACAAGTACAACAAGTACTATCCACACGGCGACCTTGCCAGTTTCTGTCGGGAAAGAATCACTCTTGAACTTCAATCAAAGTAGTTCCAACAAATGATCGTGGCTATGGTGGCTATCCATCGCCATGGAGTTATCCACTCTGACCTTGCGATGCGGCAATTTTTTGTCGATGACGAGTTGAATTTACGCCTAGGCCATTTCAGCTCATCTCAATACCCTGACCATCCTGCACTGGGATATGAGAAGGCGACACACTGCTTGCCTAGAGACTATGAGTTGTCAAACACAATACAATCTGATCTCTTTGCCTTAGGGTCCACTCTATATGAGCTGGTTACTGGTAAGGCCCCGTACAGTGAACTGTACGATCCTAAGCCTCAAGAAAATGTCCCGTCTAGCGACGATGATATCAGAGCACGAGTTACGTGCGAACGTATTGCGGATCTTGAAGATGAGCGGCGATGTTATTTTAGGATGCTGGAACGGAAAGTTTTCCTCGGCAGAGGAAATGATCCACCTATATTAATGATAGCTAGGATATCAATCTAATAAATAATAAAAAGTCTTATGGATATACTACTCATGGGCAGCTTTTGGATCATTGCAGAACTACTGGTGATTGTGAACGTATACTGGTTGGGTTACGAGTTTCATAGTTCTGAATGGCTTTATCCACTATTATGGTGGACCACTTTCTAAAATACAATCATGACATAGAGCCCTCGTGTCAAGTTACTATTTATTTTGATACCAGAATAACCTATAGCTGGCTTCATTAAGTATATATAGATGTGTTTGAGGAAGAAACATAAGTGGAAAGACAGCAACATCTCCATCTTCAGCTCAATCAGAATTTTCAGTGTATTAAAGGATCATACCCGGGTGTTCAAGTGTTTAACAACCCGGGAATCAATATTCAAAGAAAGGATCATCATTTGAAGCCAAGGGAGATGATTGTGTCTTTTTCATTGTGGGCAGAGTGCGTGGACCAGATCATGTAAACGGTATTTCAGGATCATGAAATCAACATGCCACTGGATTCTCGCTTGGGCGTAACAAAAACACCCAAAAGTGTACTGTATATTCTTGTTGAATCGGCTGTGGGAGGGCTCGAGATTGTCTCGAGATGATTGTCGAAACTGTTTTGATGATAAATGGGAGACAGGTGTGCTGCGCAGAGTGCTGCAGTCGTCCTAGAATTAGTTTGGACATATGAGAATTGGCATCATAATTCTCGCATGGCCCTGTCGGGGACTGTGGAAGGTTGTTGAGAAGTTGGAAAGACGATGGCAGAGAACATCCCGAAGAAAAAAAGTCGTCCGCAGGAATTTCGACATTGTCACATGACCGCTTGTTGACACCCACTCCACACTACGAAATTACCAGTGTGATTCTTATATTTTTTTTTTTTTACTTGACTTACTGGAGTAGCTGCATTAAGAGAAGAGAGGCATAGAACACCCATGTATTCATGAGAGTCAAAACAATAGGAAGGATAACCAGGTGATGTATGTACAGGATGGACATGCAAATCAACGGGAAATGGGAATGGTCGAATGAGAAGCAGAAAAGGAGACTCGCTCAGAAAAATCAACATCTTTGACAAGAACACACAAACAAGAAACAAAAAAGAGCATATGAAGCCCCAGCCCCAACTGAGTATTGGCAAAGGGGTCACATGTCAGGGCCGCCCTAGAAAATCAGACGCTGCCATCTATGCTGAGAATCCTCGAACCGGGGAATATTTTAAGAAATGCAGGGGAATCATGACCCTCTCAGGAGAGTATCTGCAACTTCATGGTTTCAACCACCGCGGACGTCTGTACAGGTGGGGGGGAAGGTAGAGAATGCCATGTCCAGGAGAATGAGAGGAAATTTGACAGTGCCGAGGTGGTAAGAGATTTGATGGTGAGGTCATTAGATCATGCTCGATGTATCGGCGGCCTCTTCGGCCATTTTTCGCTTCAGCGCGCCATCATGCTGGAAGGTGTGGATGAGCTTCCGCAGGTACTCGTAGGTGAGCATAGTCGTCATGGCGGCCGGGACGGCCCGGAACAGATTCGTGCCGATCCCGGAATAGAATGCGCGCCAGCCTTCTTCCTGCAAGATAGTCTGACATGTGCGCACCATTCCACTGTAACGGGGCCGGTTAGGCATTCCGTCGGACGACGACGCAATCGACGACCGGCCACGATCATAAGGGTGATGCAAACCTCCACGGAAGGCGATTTCCTCCGGTGAGGGGGCGGGAGCGGTGCGCTGCTGCGTCTGCAGTCGGGTCCGCAAGACCTCGTGCGGGTAGGTGACGGTGCTAGCGCAGATCTTGCTGAGGAAGGTAGCGAATGAAATGCCAATCCAATGTGAGCTCCCGGTGTCCGGGTGCTCCCCGATTCCATAGCCCGTGAATGCCATCTTCAGATATTCGTAGAGGGGGAATTGGATGGCCACGTGGGTGAGACCCAGCAGAGCCGGGGTCAGGCCAGAGTAGAATGAGCGAATCCCCTCGATTTGGTACATTTTACGGGCAGCGTCCCATGTGCTCGAGTATTGCCATGGTGCCCGCAGTCCTTCACTGCTTTTCTTGAGGCTCTGTGACATGAGCCGTGTCTTGATGACCCAGATAGGGTTTGTCACGATCGTTGAGCATGCTCCGGCTGTGATTGATGCATAGCCACGGGACAACCACCAACTTCCTATTAAAAGAGTCAGTAAAATGAACCAGCATATGAACGATATGAACCAAGACACCAACCTGTCTGGTCGTAAAAATATTCACGAGTCCGGTCATAGACCGCCAGATACACGGCCCAGGTCGGAAGATACCCTAACAGCATCGGCCCAAGACCCTGGTAGAGACCGCGAATGCCATCTTCCCGCCAAATCATCCTTCCGGTGCCCAGCATCCCGCGATACAGCGTCTTTGCCTCGACCGTTTGCCCGCCTCGTCGGGCAAAGCCGCCTTGGGCTTGCAGCTTGGTTTTGATGACATCGAGTGGGCATGTGACAATCCCAGAAGCCACGCCAGCACTGGCTCCGCAGAAAGGAGCAATGTAGAAGTTGGGAACACGGGTCGACAGAATCTCTATGCGGGTGAGGAAGGCGGATTGCGGCGACACAGTGGGCGCGGCGGCGGCATCTACATGCAAGTTTTGCGGAGACTCGGAGCCGCTCGCAGCTCCAGGAGCTCCTCTGCCTTCTGAATGCATTGTAGTGGCCAGCGCTCACGCAGAGTTGTCTGTCCGTCTTGATCACCGAGGGCTCCGGGACTCAAGCATATCGGGAGCTCGATCCGGAACCCAAGAGCTCTGTTTCAAGTCGCGGGAGGGATTTAAGGGATGGTTGAAACTGTCGGATCGAGGTGTGGGAGAAATATGTGATCAAAATGGAAGATTGGCGGAGGTGGGTTTTCTGGAGCAGCCGATGGTTACCGAACCAGTGCTTGGATGCAATGCCCTATTATGCAGCACGGACGCGGGGCTTGGTTCTTAGCCAGCAAGCTTCCCTGTAGGAGCAGGGATCACACAGGGCCTTAGGTATCAACGAATCCCATATTCCTGGGATCTCACAAAAGAAAAAGGGGCGTCGGATCTGACATAGGAAACCCGTTGAGTGGTGTGAGGTGGAGTCACCGATTGGCATTCAACCGTCTCCCCACGGAATGATCACGTGTAGTTGCAGTTATCGCCTGAGGCGGTGATATTGCTATTTTAGGGCTAGCGCAACAAGCTCCGTTTTGCACAACCCAACATCGGGTCATCTCGTGTCCAAGACTGCCCTCCCAATTCCTCCCCCAACCCTCCTCCATTGGGATACTCTCAAGATGTCTGCCCCTTCACTCACCAGCTACATTGTCAAGCGCCCGTGGCTCAAGCGCTGGATGACCCCGCTGGCCCAGTGGTACACCGACGCCGCCGGCTACAGGAGACTCGGACTCAAGTAATTCTCGCCCCTCCGAATGGTCCCTTTTGCGCCCGCATCTACGATTGAACACAACCGGAGGATGGACAATGTGCTCGACTACAATCAATTGCTATATTCAGTGGCTGAGATTGCGACCGAGTCGCATTGGCCTGGCTGTCCCCGGTCGATCAGAAATATGTCGCGGGTGTCTTGGATTCAACAGCAAATGCTAACCATCCCGCTATTAGGTTCGATGACCTGATCCCCGAAGAGAGCGAGAATGTCCAGAAGGCCATCAAGCGCCTTCCCGCCAAGGAGGCCTATGACCGTGTCTTCCGTATCCGCCGGGCATTCCAGGTTCGTGCATCCGACTCTCTCCGCCCCTTTCCCCTTCGACGTATACTCTTTGTCTAACCAGTCCGGTCAATTGCAGTGCTCTATCTCGCACACTCTCCTCCCTGCCAACGAGCAGACCAAGCCCTCCGAGGTGAGTCTTTTTCCCTCGTCCCTGATCCGCTCTCCCCGCATAGACCCTCATCTCGGCCAATCCTGTTGCAAGGATTTGTCACATCCACCTTAAGGCTGTTTACCTACACTTACCACGCACCCTTAATGGAAGAACATAATGCTGATGGACTGGATCGTATAGGACGTCGAGTACCTCAGCCCGATCATCCGCGAAATCGAGAAAGAGGCCAAGGAGCGCGTGGACCTCGACAACCTTGTTGTCCGCAAGTAAACATACCCCGTTACTTGTTTCAACCAAACAATGAAAACTAGAATGGAAACCAGTGGACAGGGACGGACCACATGATCTAGACGTCGGGGAGTGTGCTTTTTCTTTTGCGATGTGTCTGGCCCGATTGCTGTCGGTGGCCAGGGGCTTGGTCATGCAACATGCAACCTGTGTGTACTGATACTGTACAAATCGATTTTCTTTGCGCTGTCTCTTATCCTCGAGTATACCGCTCTGTACTTGCAACCCGGCTATAGCTATGTCGTGATCGCCAATGCATTGGTTGCGTCTGCCCGCTGAGTTAGGTTGGGTTCATAGTGTTCTCATGCTAGGAACCACCTAGACACCCTAACCCATAAACAGGACTATTTCTTCTCTTGGTCTATGATATTTTCTAACCCCATACGCCATATCAGATAACGAGATTTATGGTCAAGTATTCCGATTCTATACTACAATATCAACAACATCAATCTCAACGCCAACCATGCACATGATACTATACAACCCCAGTCTATAGCCGGGGATACTACCCGCCAAGGACAGCCACATCGACGTTCTCGATGCGCCACATATACCACATAAACAGACTCCTGTAAGATCAAGTCAACAAGGTCATCTTTAAATCAATCGAGAAGCTTCATCACTGGGAAAACACATACCTATATGGAGCAAATTTGGCAGCTAAATCTAGCATGTCCTTTTCGGCCATGTACTTGAATTTCCCGCCGCCCTTGCCTTTGAGTTTGTTGACATCTCGACCGACAAATGCAGCGCAGCCTCGTCTGTTAAGGTCAGTCCAGGGTATTCCAAGGTCTTGACTTGAAGAACTGAAGAGTACATATCGCAATCGATCCTCCAGTGGAGGAAATCATAGAGCAGGGAGGTGGAAAGACTTACTGCACACCCAGATCGCCAGTGGAAAAGACATCGATGCGCTTAAGAGCAAAGCACGCAAACATCTCAACCGACCACCGACCCAACCCCCGCACAGCAGTGAGTTTCTCAACAAGCTCCGCATCACTAGCGCGCGCCAACATCTGCGCGCTCAGCTCGCCGCTAGCAAACTTCTCCGCCAGACCCTGGATATACTCCGCCTTGCGCTGCGACAAGCCCGCCGTGCGCAGCGTCGCAATATCGCACCGCGCCACCTCGGCAGGCGTCGGGAACCGCGTGAACCGGGGTCGTCCACCAGTACTATCAGTGCTATCGACGCCATCCACAGCCGGCGGGAAGAAGAGACCCAGGAATTTATTGCGAATGGACTTGGCCGCGGCGCCCGACACCTGCTGTCCGATGATGCTGCTGGTCAGGCTGTTGAACGGGTCGATTTCTTCGGCCAGGCCCGCCGGCGAGAAGAGCGGACATGGGTGCTGCGCGACCACGGGCTGCAGGCGCGGGTCGGCGGCGATCAGGTGCGCCACGGCCTGCTCGAGAAGCGTTCCAGTTGTGGCGACGGGTCGGGGCAGGCCTGTCTTTGAGGGCGAGGCTTCGGCTGTGGAGAGTGGGTAGGCTACTACCGAGGAGCCATGCGGGGTGAGGAGCGTTGCGTTTGTGCAGTGCGGGTCGACGGGCCGGTCCAGGGGAGGGGGGTGAGGTGTCGGCGGTTCGCGGTGATGTCGGAGGGAGGGTTCAGCTTGTCGTCATCTGTGTTCTGCGGTGTATCTGTCGCTGGAGGTTCTGGAGACCAGTATGAGGTCCTGGACTTTGCTGGTGGTTTTGTCGGTGTCTTTGGAACTGTCTTCTTGGGTTTGGTTGGTTTGGCGACTGCGCTGTGCTGTACGCGGGTCACTTTGGGAGTTGCGCTTTGCAGCGGGGGCGTCTGGATGGCAGCGCCTAGTCGCGCTGACCGTCTGAGAGACATTCTTAGGGGTGTATCGAATCAACAGTGGTTGGGTTGGGTGAATGGCAGTTGGCGGGGATATGTGGGGAGAAGCTCCAAGGTCTGGCGCTGAAGGTTACCCGTGCCAAGTAATCGCACAGGGAGCTATCTCGGATATATTGAAATAATCCAGTGCAATCAAGTCATAGTAAACTCAGTGATGTTGTTTTTTATGGGAATCCTGTGCTGGATATGTCTGGAACGTGAGGTCGCCGAGTGGAGTCGAGTGCATGTTCTTGGTTCTCGACCCTGAAGATCTGACGATCAGCTTTGGGGAAATATCTACTGTCAGTTGATGTTGCAGCCTGGTGTAAATGAATGTTCTAATGCTCTTTTGTCGTTAGTTGTTAAATTGGAGGTGGATGGGGAATGGCATTCGTGCACTCGGTTATCTATATATTCTCACGGAAATATATATATATCCCCAAGTGATTCGGAAACTATCTTTTATCGGGTTAGGTCAGACTAGTCGTTGATATCCATGAATATTCTTTTTCTGAGTTTATTAAAAAAAAAGGAAAAAAAGGAAATGTTGAGATATCTAGCTATACTCGAGTCAACATACTGCCGGACAATGCCATACAATGACAATGTTCGGTTGATGAGTCGCGATAGTACCATCCATGGATGGCTGTAAGTAATGTCATGCGATTGGCTGTCTCCTTCGCTGTATCTTCCACGGTTCATCCAGTAACGAGCCCGATCTCGGTAATCCATGAATGTAATGGCAAATGTAATGGCAGTTGGAAATGCGCCTTCGGTGTCGGACTACAGACAAGGCTACCAAACAGAGAAAATGGCTCATACCGACTAGAAGCGTATGTTTAGAAGCAAGTATATCCGTTGCGAGGAAATACAATTCCAGAAAAATCCACTCCCGAGTCAACATGAGAAAAACCAGAAAAATTTAACCGGTGGGGTCGAAGTAGATATTGGATCCACCAGTCAGACATGACAATTCCGATGTTGCCTAACTATTTTACGCCCAAAAACCATGCAATCCTTGCTGACTATTGGCGCCAATACCAGGAAGAAAAAAGCTTCGCCCGGGTCCAACTCAATGGGATTGGACTGGATGGATTGAAGATACGCCACAAGTGTGGAATCAAATGAAATTGAAAAACAAAAGAGTGTGTGGTCCCATGTTGTTAGGAATGTGTCCAGCCTCGCCCCCTTGACCGTTCTCAATTTGCCCCTTCGGTGTTGGTATTGAAAGGTTGTACACATTCCCAGGGATATATTAAAAAAAAAAAATAGCTTTTTGGCGAGGCAGATAGGCGTGGAATGTGAATCACAATACCTACCTAGGTACCAAACCATCTCACGTTATGATTTCGCTGGACTTGATTGCTAGAGAGCTCCATCCCGCACGGACTGGACTTGGCTTGAAGCCGCGCGGTGGCCCCTCCGACCAAATGTTATATTTATTTATGAATATTATGATTCTGATTATGAGGATTACCTGGTATTTTGAGATTATTCTTGGGTGAAACAAGGCCCCCTGTCCTGCAGAACAGTGCATCAAGCTGGGTTCAAGATGCTCAACCAATTCGAGTATCTAGCGATGAAGCAGCCATTTATAACCAAAATCAAAGAAAGTAAGAAAAAAAAAAATTGAATTCATAGTGATAATGGAGTACTGCGAGAAATTAAAGCAGAGCAACTGGGAGCCGATCTGAAACATTTGGCAAGTTTACAGAAGTTTACAGATATGCTCGGCGTTACCACGGTCTGACTGTAATTTAATACAAATTAAAATGAAATCACATACATCTATTTACTACGTACAGTATATACATATTCTCAGCTGAGGACTTTGCCACTGGCTGTATCTTTGAAAAGTGCAGCACTAACGTTGAAGCTCCGTTTGATAGACATAGCACAAAAACGGCCCTCAAGCACTAGTTGTACGATCGTCGCGCCTCCGACAGGGGGAGACTTGGCAGATCGCCCGGGCAGATCCATGAAAGCGACAGGATTTGATTTCGACTGAATCATCACGACATTGGATGGGAACTTGCTGTGGGTGTATAGAAAGCGGCAGTGCATATGTATATGTACCCTACCTAGGTACTTTCCAACGTGACATATGCTTTGCGTATATTGTGTGCGTATAGAATGGTTCAAACCAAAGATAAATAAAACAGGGCAAATGGTCCCACAGCCCGATTTTTGCCACTGCAATCAGACGGTCTGCGGACTGGAAAGGGGTTGCCGAGGAGACAACCTTGGAGGTAGATTGATCCCCATTGAAAACATTGAAATTTGCAGAATTGCACATCCGGCAGGGGGCGATCAATTTTTCAAGTGAGGATTGTCATCTAGGAGAGTCATTCCACCGTGCCAATCAGCGCCCGAGCATACCGGGCTTTTCTTAACGAGAGCAGCAGGGGGGATACTAGCGGGTCCTTGAAAGGTTTGGATTCCCGTAAATTTGGATCGACCATCACAGCAGACTGGGTCATTCCGAGTATATTATAGATTATGTACTATATTTTGCTGTGGACGGGGGATGGGCTGACAGGAATTATTCAGGTGTATTTAGTTCAATGGGTTAGGACTTATCTTTCTGGGTACTCTTACCATAGAGCAATGGGAGGAAACTCCAGTTAATCAATCTAGGATGATCAGGGGCAGCTCGAGATTGGATGTGCGGATGACGACAGATACATGATACATGATACATTAGACAGGACAACCATACAAGTCCATTGTACTGAAGCTTGTATGGTAGCCGATAGTCCAATCAGAACCTACTGAGAAGTTGAAACCACAACATGGTCGCCTTGGTGTATAGGAGACATTACCTGGTATCTATAGAGATAAATCAAATACAGGATACATATACACCTCGACCTAATTATACATTGCTAATCAAAATATCTCCATAATACCATCAATTCTGTGTATACCTTTCCCGAAGAAAGGGGGAACCGAGAACAGGATTCGGCCCCGATCAAACACGGCCCCGCCTCGTTCTGCCTCCAGATAGGCCCGGATGCGGTAATGTGTGTGTTTATAAAATACAATACACGCTCCACCCGGCCTCCTTTCTTTTTCTTCCCTTCCTGCTCTCCTGACCTTCTTATTCTCTCCCCTTCTTCTTCTCCAGAGTCCATTCGTTCTTTCCCCCCCCCCCTTTCCCTCCTGCCATATTCTCGGCAGCCATCCGCTTCTCTCTCGTTTTGAGGCGCTTCCTTTCTCTTCATTCTTTCTAATTCTACCCCCCTTTTTTTAAATAAAAAATTAAAAAAACTCCCACAGCTCTAATCGGTACGTGAGCGACAGCTCTCTTCCTCATTACCCCTGGGAAACTCCCATCGCGACACATCGTGCTAACAACACCTTCAGAAATCCATCGTCATGGTTTTCATCAAGTATCTCCTGCCTGCGCTGGCTGCCTCCCAGCTGGCTTTCGCCGATGACAGCTGCAAAGACGTCAAGCTCGAGTCCTCGGGCGATGCTGGCAAGCTGTCCAGCTGCTCCACTATCAGCGGTGACCTCACGATCAACGAGGCTTTCTCGGGTGACCTGAACCTGGATGGTGTCAAGAAGATCGAGGGTGGCCTCATTGCCGACAAGGCTGACAACGTCACCTCCATCACTGCTCCCTCCCTCACTTCGATCGGCAAGACCTTCGAGCTGAACGGTCTGACCAAGGTCACTCTGCTCAAGTTCCCTGAGCTGACCTCGGTCGGCTCGATCAAGTGGGAGGCTCTGCCCAAGCTGCAGTCCCTCTCTTTCGACAAGGGTGTCACTAAGGCCGGTGATGTGCTCATTACCAACACCGGTCTGAACAACCTGGACGGTATCACCTTGAAGACCGTCCAGAAGTTCGAGATCACCGACAACACCGACCTGCGCAAGATCAACATCAACAACATGCAGAACGCCTCCAACGTTATCAACTTCGCTGGTAACTACGACGGTCTTGAGATCGACCTGCCCAACCTGGGCACCGGTACCAACATTACCTGCCGTAACATCAGCAGCATCTCTGTGCCCTCGCTGGAGAAGCTCACCGGTCAGCTCGGCTTCTGGGGCACCAAGTTCCGCACTTTCTCGGCCCCCAACCTGACCCACACCGGTGACCTGGTCTTCAACGACAACTCGAAGCTCAGCAACATCAGCATGCCCCAGCTGAAGAAGGTCGACGGTGGTTTCACCATTGCTCGTGACGACAAGCTGACCTCCGTCTCCCTGGGCAAGCTGGAGCGCATCACTGGTGCTCTTGACTTCAGTGGTAGCTTTGACGAGTAAGTTGATCCTTTCGATTGGTTTGTGTGCTTTCCATGCTAATTATCCACAGGGTCTCCCTCTCTGGCCTCAAGTCGGTCGACGGTGGCTTCAACCTGCAGAGCTCCCACGGCAAGTTCTCGTGCCAGAAGTTCGACGCGCTGAAGGATGACCGCCAGATCAAGGGCAAGTACACTTGCGATGCTTCGGCCGACCACCCCACCACCTCCAGCGGCAAGTCGGGCACCAATGGCGGCAGCGGCAGCAGCGGCAGTGACAACTCGTCCAACGCTGCGGTTGCCAACGGTGCCAACGTCCCCGTTGTTGGTATTGCCGCGGTGTTCTACGCCCTGGCCCAGCTTCTGTAAATGGAGGTTGTCCGTGGAGGAGAGTTGGGCATGGGGATTCTGTAGACGAGTCAGCCAAGCCCCGGTTCTTTATTTGTCTTACTCTGCTGTTCTCATGATAATAATTCGGTCCTTGTGAAAATTCGCAATTTGGATTCTGTCCTCGGGAGACACCTCGTCGCCGTCCATCGGAAGGAGTTCATTTTTTCTTATCCCTTGTTTTTATTGTCTTGATACGTGTTACTGGAGCGCATGCCGTGCCCTAATGTATTCGGTGTTTGTACCTTGCATTGACCAGGCCGTAGTCATTGATCTTCCAGCTCCAGGGCTAGTTTGGTGCGATGTAAGCGGTAGTCTTCGCTTCCAACTTTGATCCCGCACGAAGGTCTATTCCTGCGAGGCGTCTGTCTATGCCTGCTAATACTGAAATGGATGTCTATGCATGGCATTGCCATCTACAATTGTATTTCAGTGCGACTACAACCACTCCCTCATCGTAGCAGTGATTGGCCTTCCACGAGTAACCTTCCATCCAAGTACGTCGTCAACTCCCAGAATTTGGGTTCCTTTTAAGGTTGTCAATCGATCACGGTTATTTTTGGTCTTGGAGACAACCAGCACGAGTGAGAGTAGAACTGGTTTAATGGGGGAATGATGTACTCAACCAACTACCCGACTTGGGGCCTTGGATAGAATCGTTCTCTTTGTTTTCTTGTAGATAGATACACACCCTTGCTACCCACAGAATTCCATTTCCCCGATCGCCAACAGCATAATTAGTGTGCTAATTCTTGGGGAGCATGAATGGGTCATGAGAGACCCGGGGGGGAGATTCTCTTGTTCTGATTTTTGGGTTCTGTCTAGGGTTGTCCTGATAGACAATAATAAATCTTGACTCTAACAACCAGTATACTGACCTAGATTGCCTGCCTAGGAGCCTGCCTAGGAGGTATCTCCTAGTAGGCATATGATATGATATGATGACGTGGTTGAATATATCCAAGCCAGCTCAACAAAAAAAGAAAAGAAAAAGAAAAAGACTAAAAAGGCAGTTCCATGTGCGTCTCATGTTTTCTTTTCTTTAAACAGGAAACGAACCCGGGCGGATTATTCAATATGTCGAATTCCCCACGCTGAGAACCGCGTTGCATCTCTCCGCTGTGACTTAGGATTCGAAGAAGGCTCAGCTGCAGGATTCTGAGGGCAGGGATCACTCGAGTTGGGGGGAGGGTTCGCGGAACGGGATCCAGAGTTTTCGTTGCTTTTTTTGGTGTCGATGAGGGGGTTGGGGTTGATGTTGGGGGCTTAGGGACGTGGGGCGATGCTTTAACTCAGAAGAAAGACTTGGATGGCTGGGATTATATTGAGCAGTTGGTATAGTGGTACTTGACAGAAAATACTGTTATGTAGTGCCTTGATGGTATTGAGATAGTTACTAAAGTAGAGGATATCTTGCCAAGCGGTCAAGAAACATCTATCCATGGATCTCGTATGGTATACATAAAGAAGTAGGAACAGGAACAGAAAAAGCAATAGGCAATCACACAATCAGAAACCAAGTCTTTGTGTTGATATATTAATGGGTTAATGTGGGGGCAGTTGATCTATCCATGTAGAATGGCAAACTGTATATCTGCGCAGCTGAAACTCAGCTCTAACTCAACTCAAACATAGATACTTTGGGGAGAAAGACAAGGAGAGAGGGAAAGAAATGTATACCCACTTTTAGAGTTGTAAAATCTCCACAATTATCTAGACTTTGAGAGAATTATCCTTAGGGGCGTCTATTAACTTTGTAACCCACGGCCGAACACCCCCGAATACGGACTGATTGGCTAGGATTGAACCAGCCATTCGATATACTCCCTATTAGTTTAATTAATTCATCTCAGCATTAGGGGATAGATAGGAGATAGTTAGGGGTCCTTGGGTAGGTTGGACCGAGGTAGGATTTAATTACTAACTCATCATGTGTAGGGGATATTCTTCTATCATGGGAGTTATCTCTATACAAGATACTTATTTAAATCAACCATTTAAGAAAGCAACACACTTTATTTATTTTACATGATGTATGCTTAAATAATTAGCTATTGACATGATATATGGCTAGAGATTTGCAGCATTCCCTAGGCGATTGATGATATGATAATGTTCATGATATCCATGAAGCTCATTCCACGCCTCAGCAAGAAAAAGGTTGAGTCTTTCATAAATATGATGCAGATAAACTAGGATTGTATATTTTGTCTAAAATTCCTCTGCCTACATAGTTCTAATCAAAAAGCAATGGTTATGGGTGGCCTCCTACTGATAGGTTTCCCACTCTTAAGGCTATCTGTGCTTTTGTAGATATGTAGATTAGTACTCCAGTGGTTTCTTCTATGGCGGATAATGCAGTAAAGAGATATTACAAACCATAAATGTGTCTTATCACTCATAATTATTCGTGGCTTGGAATTTATCTTGTTGATGGGGATAATTCAAGATTCAGTGAGGATATATACATGAAGGCGAAGGGTGGTTCTCAAGATTTATATTAGCTATATGAAACTCAATCTTGTATGTATGCATTTATTCTATTTATTAGTGTCCCAGTTATATACTTATATCCCTAAGCAAGATAAAGCTGCTCTAAGAATGAACGTTGAGGATATTTTGACGGTGGTTACTGCATTCCTTGCGGTATAGATAAGTCAATGGAAAATTTGTATATTGATTAAGTCAGCCTGACTGATAAATATATGGATTTTATATGAGATAAATATCTCCTTCTATTGACAGTCAGTTATACTAGAAGTATAGAGCCCGGCAGACCCATAGGCCATCTACCACGAACAAGCCTATGGACCCAATGGACACACAGTCAGCAAAGCATGCTACTCATAGATGGACATTCCTTAATACTTGGAAGGTATTAGTGACTTGATTGAATCCTATCATTATTCTTAAATAACAGTAATTCCACTTGCTATTTCGTTAGCATTTGGTACTTTGTTAAGAGTTCATGATATCTAGGTATAGAACACTGCGCGATACATAACTTATGAACATTTGGCCGGAACAAGAAATACACTCACATGATCCTTTTTTTGTATTCATTATAATAAACAGTGAGTACTAGAAGAAACGGATGATGGGTTACCTAAAGCGTAACACCTCTTTGGAATCATGTCACTGGAATTGATATACTAAACCATATTTCCAAATTAAAGCATAAAATAGATATTCATTAAGTCTAACAACATTCATTAGCATAGCCGAAACAGAAGACCCTCTAGCAGACATAATATGCTACATACCGTGGACCTCGCGGAAGGCGGCAGAGTGATAGCCGGGTACATGTCAGCTTCGTAATAGTCGTCTCCATGAGATACAGGGGTATAATCTAGCATGAGATAGACTCTCGTGGAGAAAAAGAGAGAGAGGAAGAAAGATAGGGAAAGAAAAAGTGGAAGCAGGCAGCAGAGTGGCGAGGGGAACATGGCCCGCGGAACTCCGCACAGGTCTAGTACCTACTCTACCTACTGTATGTACCTCTGTGTATTTCATTCAGGGGAAGAATAGCAGAGATACGATGCATGCGAGGTTGAGGGTACCTGAAGGAAATCAGCTGCACAGGCACCTTGCATAGCAGGCAACTTGGGATCCAGGTAATGGGGAATTTCTCTTAGGGGGAGGCGAAAGTGACGGATGGAACAGACAGAGGGGGGGCAAAGAGACAGCACACATCGATCGCTATGCACGCTGTAGGAACCAAACCCTGTTCGCTGAGAGGCGAACTCCACGGGCTGCGAGCGGCTCGGGGAAGTGGCAGAGCGAGACCTGTCAGCTGCGGACGAATTTGACTTCTGATTTTCAGAAATAGCACGCTGCGCGCCCAGAAACTGGATCTGTATATCCGGCGAGACCTTGCAGGTTCCGGTGGTGGCGACTCGGGGATTAAACGTGAGAAGCACCGCGTGTCGTCCGGATATGTGGGTTGAACGCAGGCACAGAGAGGGTATAATCTGAGATGAGATGATACTCTCTCTATCCGGGTGTGTTGGCTTGTAGTGCTGCAGTAGAGGTAAGATACGTGGGTGCTTGGCAAAACCAGTACCTGTCTTTGGCTGTCATGGCCCACTGACACCTAGCAATGACATTGCCCCGATGATCCACAAGGCCGACCTCAATTATCAGTCTGTGCTCCTTGCTGCGAGTTTTGCCATCGATATTTTATGCCCGGGGTGTAACTATTATGGACTAGAGACTCTTTATCATCTCGGGATTTACCTAACTGGGAATATCTTGTAGGAATATCATAGCATCCTATCCTGGGGATCTGGGCGAGAGGATCCATATTCGAGCATAAATTGGCTATGCTATGAATGACGAAACCAATGAATACATCCCCCTTCCGTCGTACCCATGCGTCTCCTCGAGTCTAGCACGAGTCTGCATCCACGCTTGCCACCCGGCTGGGACGAAGAGACAGATGGAGAAAGATAGAAAGACAGAGAAAGAGGGGAAGCCCAGCGGGGCAGCCTGCACGTACAGTAGTGTGCTGGGACTACTGCGAAGAAAGAGGGGGAGAGAGAGGGACCAAAAATCTAGATCGATTCCTGTGAAGAAACCGATCGTTTCTCTCACGCAATACTCTGCCCTATACCAGATATATTTTGGGGGGGCACTACGTACTACAATCCTGAGGGACCCATGGGGGTGGGTATAGTTACATGAGTCGCTTTTTGTGAGGTTGGTGGCGGGTCTCCCCAACGAACAGGGAAGGATGGATCTTGCAGTTCGCCTGCATGAACTGGTAGTTTCGAGTGTGTGGCGGGTTCAATCTGGACCCTTTTTTTTTTTTTTTTTCTTATTGCGTGTGTAGGGAGTGGAGCGAGGTCGAGACACAGCAAGTCGAAACTAAGAATCAAGTCAAATCCCTACATGTGGAGCCCATCTATGGATGTTGTAATACTGTCTCCCCCTCCGCTACCGAGACGAACTACAATCGTCAGCACATCCGATCGATTTTCTCGATCTCCAGCAGATACATGCAGCAAAAAAACCGGGCCTGGGGATCAGGATGCAAACTCTGATCTCTGGATCTTTGGATCTCTCTGGCTTCGGGATTCCCGGACAACCCTAATTCTGCATGTCACTGGAAGGGGAAAGGGAAGATGGGCCCGGGGAACACCCGGAACCGACTTGGACAGAGTTTGTCCGATCTCGAATGGTTCGTGCCTGGTTTCCCCTCCAGTGTACTCCCTGCAGCTGCTGCGTGCCGGCTGCAAACACGTCCTAGGCGCAGCTGCGGAACTTATGAGGAGGCGCCGGCTGCAAGTACCTGGAACGGGTTCGCAGAGTGGCCATTTTTCCTTCTCTGTCTCTCTCTCTCTCATTATTCTTTTTTTTTTTTTTGACTCGGAAGAGAGGGGTTCTCGCAGTAGCGTGGGCTTACTGGGACAGACTGTATTTGTGAGTTGATTCCCCATCTGGGTTTATACTTAGGCCTTGTTGGTCACCTGTTTACTCAACCTCAACAGAATAAGGACACACTTGCAAGAGTGCCCGAGAAAATCCACAGAACGTGGGGACCTGAATGGGATCCAGCAGGGAAGACCCCGGTGGCTGGGGAGAGAGAGAATATGACAGCTCTGATCCCAACGGGACCCACTCAAGATATAGCGGATCCACCAGACGGAAGGGATTGGCTCCAAATAATTGATGATGTACAGTTAAAAAAGAGACGTGGGGCGCGTCCTGATATTTGCGAAGAGGAACGTGCTGGTTTTAGGGCTTGGCCCCGGAGCTATTGTTTTTGTTCGCGCTCTGACTCGTCCAACTACCCAATTTGCCCCGTGTCATAGCTGATTCCAAATCCCAGCAATTCTCTTGTGATTCGATGACTGACAGGCAACGTATTCCGGTCGCTGGGTCCTGTGGCCGTCCCAACTCGCTGGTTTTGCTTGGTCCTCTCCCCGGTGATTCGCTTACAAGGCGACGATGCTGAGTATAGAAAATCGCTGTCTATTACTGTCGAAAATCAATAGCCTTGACGTCTTGTAGATGTCGATCGATCCTAGTATCTGGCGTACCCTAGTGTTATCCCTGTATAATAGGTGCTATTGCGTGGAGTTGTTACTATTACCTATGGATCGAGGCCTCCTCGCATGTCTCAGGATGACACTCGGTCCTTGCTTCATTCTATTGATGCCATTGGGTTTAGGACTTTTTTTTTTCTTCTATGGTTTTCAGGAGTACCTCGAGGAAAGTCTCCCACCCCCTTGATCCTTTGCCACGATTATAGTATTCTCCTGAATATCGTAAGAGATCGAGCCGATGTCATTACAGAGAGCGTTTCAGCGTTTCGCCTCAGGATCAGAGCGGCAATGACACAGTTCAATGTGAAATATGCAAGTATGCAAGCCAATCTCTACCTTTGTCTCTTTCTTTCTTTCTTTTTTTTTGGCCAGTCTAGAAGCAATTCCCCTGTAAACACTCACATCCACATGGCTCAAAACCTCGCCGGAGGATTTAGTCCCAAGGGCTCTAACCGTTCAGTGACGACCATTAATTGGGACTATTGATGTAAGGGCACCCCAGTACTGCCCCTAAACTCTTCCCCGTGCCGATCGCCAACCCAGCAACCCGGTGACGAATGAAGGCCCGGGGATCCTCGCCACGAACCTCTTTTCCGGGCACGATCGAGCAGTGGTGATTCGTGGATCTGGTGGGGAGCGACGAGGATGTTTGTCGGTGCATGATGTGACAGATAACTCTGTGATACCGAACTCCTCCCCCATCCCCCATCGATCGTTCTCTGACACTTCTACCGTAGCGGGTCCTCGCTGGTCCTCGCTGGTCCCAGAATCCACTCGGGATGCCAGTCTCGCTTCCCCGTGGAGAGTCGTGGGTCTCTCGGCCGCATACACTCTGCATTGTATCTGTCTGTATGACATCCCGGCTTTCCGCGATGGCGATGTCTGAAGATCGACCCTGATCGTTCATGGTTCCCCCTCCTGGGTCTGGAGCAGGTACGAGAGGCCCGTTCCCGAGTTTGATAGATGGCTTCAGGTGGGTTCCAAAGGACTCTTTGGCCCCCTCGCTCTCTCTTGCTCTCTGCTGGGACATATAAACATGCATCCCATCCCGCTCATCCCTGGGTTCAAACTGTCTCACTCATTCTCTTCCATTGCCCTCTGGATTTTTCTTCAATCTCTCGTCTTTTTTCTTGTCCATACCTCTCCTCCCCCCTTTTGTTGATCAGCCTGATTGTGCATATACATCATCGTCATTTTGTAAACCCCTCCAACAACCCCCTCGATTCGATCTACAGCGTGTGAATATTCGCCGTGTGAAGGAGATTACCGAATCCTTCCGTACATACATTGATATAACTCTGTGACTTAATTCGCCTGCCACGCCCACACTCGCTACTGCACGTCTCACGTTTTCTCTCTGACGACCAACCACGATGTATGAGGAAACGAACCCTATGATTGATGACCTTTCGCGCCGCTGCTCTCTTCCGTGAGTCCACCCTGAATGATTATCTTGTTCTTCTACTGACAACGGCAAGTTCTTTGAAATCTGCTACTTCTGGCATGACGGGCCCAGATCTGGGCGGGGAGCGCCGGTTGCCTCCTCTGCCGCGCGTGGAACCGCTGCCTAGAGGCCCTTTCAACCCCTTCCACGTCAAGGAGGCGTTTACCCCAAGCACGCCGGGGCCCCAGGACTCGTTCCAGCTCAAGTCTCCCTGGACTAGCGCCGAGTCTGTGGTTGCACCGCCGTCGCCAGCCAACTCGGCAGAGAGCTCGTGGCAGGAGTCGTTCGCGGTGCAGAAGGCGGCATCGGCCGACTGGCCAACAGACCTGTCACAAACGGAAATCATGACGCTGATTGCGCCGCAAAACCTCAACCGCAAGGCGCCCCTGCAGCAGCTTTGCGGCCGCAAGCGCAAGGGCAGCGCCATCTCCCCGGACCCAGACGACCAGCGCGAGAAGCACCGCATTGCTGAGGGCAACCGGCGCAAGAACCTCAGCCAGCTGCACCGCGAGCTGGACAGCCGCGTGCACGACTTCTTCTTGGAGCGCGCTGGCTGGAACCCGTCCAAGAGCCTGCCGCAGTCCAAGGAGCACATTGTGCAGGGCGCCGTCTACCTGATCGACTTCATGCTGGCCATCATCGTCCACCTCATCCGCCAGGAACAGCAGGTCTCGCCTCAGCTCTCTGAGAAACTGCAGCCGCAGTTCCGCTGCATGCAGCTTCAGCAACTGGTCGGCTCGCTCCAGCAACAGAACCAGACCTCGCAGCAGCAGCTCAAGGCTGCCCAGGCTGAGAACGAGCTGCTGGCGGACCGCAACCGCGCCCTCGAGTTCCAGCTCAAGTCCTACGAGCAGATGTTCCGTTCTCCCAAGACTGAGAGCGCCAGTCCCCAGCCTCTGGTCGACGTGCCTGACCACAAGCGCCAGAAAAAGGCTCTCCCGGGTCTCCGAGTGTTCTGTGACGAGATCGCCACCAACATGCCCGCACCCCATGAGTCTCTGCCTAGCGCCACCTCGCAGTCCTTTAGCAGCTCCTATCTCAGTGCTACTCCCACGACGGGGCCGCCCTCGCCTGCTTTCCCTCCGTCGCTTTCTTCCTCGTTCACTTTCTCGGCCCCGCGCCGCCAATCCTTGATGGCGTCGCCATGAACCATGCCTGCAATGATTTTAATGCATCTTGCCTCCTTGATGCTAATGTGATGATGATGACTCCTCTTCTTTCTTCTCCTCGCCACGCACATATGATCTCCCTTTTTCTTCTCCACCCACCCCTTGCAGATAATCGTGTTTTATCATGTTACCCCTGCGTCTGCCCTGGCCAAACTCGCTTCTCACCACAAAAAGAAAGTCGCCTTGGCCATTTCGTCGTCTTCCCGGTGCATGTGCCTTTAGCGTCTGCATTGTAACACTATTATGATCCTTTCCCGGGAGACGCAAGAATGTTGACTTTTTCTTATGTTATTTCCTTTGTCGGGTGGAGTTTCTTCTGATTTTGCTTTTCTTCTCTAACGTTTTCGGTTTTTCTCTTTTTAAAATGGGTGGAACTATTTTCGATGTCTTTTTTGTTGATGCTTTTGGCGTGATCATGATATGGATATACGATTTGGTGGATATAGTTTTCTTGTTTCTTTTGTCGATGACTTTGCTTTTTCATGTCTATATTTGAGTCAATCAAATAAGTATTGATGACAATTACTTTGAGCCGTAGACCACTAAACCTAACTTACACCTGTAGAAATGTGTACTCTCAGTTAGTTGCCTCTACCGGTATCATGTTTCGACCTTGACCGAGTGGATATATACAATACCCAAATCTGGCCCTAATCGGCATTATACTCTTTCAAATTCCTGTAATATGCTCTTATTTCCGCACTTTCTCGTTTTTTTTTAGGCCTATGGATGAGATCCCATGCTCTCCTACATATTAAGATGACTTGGTCTCTGCAAGTATTTAGAGCAGCATCTTTCCAAGGTTCCTACGCTATAGACAGACTATTTACATAATGCTCAACATAATTTATCGAGTATGTAGCCTCTTTTATTCTTCACTGTTTATGTATCTTCTATACCTCAGTTCAAGATAGTCACAATTCACCCGGTCCATTGCGTTCAAGACCACATTCTGGGATGTTGCACTCCAAAAAAGGTTGGTGGATTAGGAGACATGTTCATGGACAGAGCTGTGGTGGGTGTATAACCATAGGAAAGGAAATCTCAAGTGGGACAATTTGAGTCAGTTGATAAGGGGAAGTTTGGAAGACTGTGGGGTTCATGGCCGTCTTCATGATCACTCGAGATCACGTCTTATCGAGAGAAATGGTAAAATGGTGATCATTTATACTTCATTATTTGGCTAATCCCGTACTGTGCCACCTGTCTTGCTTGGTCTTGTCTTGGAATACTTTATCCTTTGTCTTGGAGCAGTTGAGTCTAGTTTCGACTGTGATGAGCCTACTCCCATATAATATGGGAGTAGTTTGCGGTAGGATCTGGAATACATCTCAGATAATGGTGACACGAACAGGCCAGATGAAGTAGCCAGGGGGGAAAGGGTTTATATAGACTAGGCAGAATATACGATAGTTAATGTGGATGATCCCCATACTAAAACAAAGTATCCGCTGTCATCCCGGGGAAATCGATGATCTTCCAACCTGGGGATGTCCATGCAAAAATAATAAACAGATTCTGAGCTCACCCCAATGCTATAATTATTTTATTGTTTTCTTACTCTCTTTCACTCCAATTTCTTGAGGCGTGTTTTGTCTCCCTTCTGATTCGAGGCACTCTTGGCAGAGCGCGCCACCCTTCCGCCTCTTTCTACCCTCCCTATCTTGCCACTCCTTCGTTTTCCTTTGATTGACCCGTCTCACCTGCTCCATCTCGCCCTTTGCGCGTCTCTGGCCTCATTCGTTCGGCAAGGGGCTTTCAACGGGCGTGCCAGGGATCCAGACCCCCCCGGGATCGTCGCCGTGTTGTCCTAGGCTCCAAGTCAACCGCAACCTCTCTCTCTCCCTCCCTCCCACAAACACTCGTTCGCCCACCATGTTAACGTCAAAGGGTGGGGTCAATTGGAAGTCCACCAAGGCCCGTCTCCCACCATGGAGAGCCCTCGCCGTACTCTTAACACGAACTCGCTTTTTGATCTCGGTGGCCGTGACAGGGCTGGTCATCTTGATGTGGCGCGGCCTGAGCAAGTCGGCGTCGGAGATGCAAAGGTACGCGAAATTCTTGGACAAAATATGCGTGAGAAGCTCAAAAGGTACTAACTCGGCTTTTGTTTGGGGTAGTAGTTTCTACTGTTATGGCTCGCCCAAGTCGCCCATGGAGATGTCCATCAACGAGATGGTCGCATGGAACGCGCACGCCCAGACCCCCGTCCTCTTCAACCGCCATGAACCCTACGAGGTCAACAGCCCCTCGATCTCCGAAGTCAACCTCAACCCCATCAAATCCTCCACTCAGGCCTTGTCCAACCGCGAACGAGTCCTCATCCTCACCCCGCTACGCGACGCCTCCCCGTACCTGGAGAAATACTTCGATCTCCTCTACAAGCTGACCTACCCACACGAACTAATCGATCTCGGTTTCTTGGTCGGTGACTGCAAGGATGACACACTGGCAAACCTCGCCTCCGAGCTAGATCGCATCCAGAAACACGCCGACGAGAAAATCGCGTTCCGGAGCGCGACGGTTGTGAAGAAGGATTTCGGCGCCGACGTGGAGATGAGTGTGGCGGAGCGCCACTCGTTTGCTGCTCAAGGTCCGCGGCGTAAGGCTATTGGTCGGGCCCGCAACTACCTGCTCTATTCCGCTCTCAAGCCGGATCATTCCTGGGTCTACTGGCGCGATGTGGATATTGTCGACTGCCCCGAGCGTATCCTGGAAGATTTCATGGCTCATGACAAGGATGTCCTTGTGCCTAGTATGTGATTCTGTGTGGGATTTTGACAATGGAGTGAGGCTTACAAGGCTGGCAGACATTTGGTTCCACCGCTACAGAGATGGCCGGGACATTGAGGGCCGCTGTAGGTTCACTATACCATGAACTTTCTGGGATTGGCACTGACCATCTTCTCCTAGTCGATTACAACTCGTGGATCGAATCCGACAAGGGCCGTCGCCTGCGATCGAAGCTGTCTCCTGACACCGTTCTCGCCGAAGGCTACAAGGAGTATGACACGGGGCGAACCTACATGGCCAAGATGGGCGATTGGCGGAAGGACAAAGACGAGGAAATCGAGCTTGACGGAATTGGTGGCGTCAACATTCTCGTCAAGGCCGACGTGCACCGCACCGGCATCAACTTCCCCGCATATGCTTTCCAGAACCAAGCCGAGACGGAGGGCTTTGCCCAGATGGCCAAGCGCGCTGGCTACCAAGTGGTCGGCCTGCCCAACTATGTGGTATGGCACATCGATACCGAGGAGAAGCCCGGTAACGCATGATATTGCACGACGGTACTCGTGTTGGTGTATTTGTTTTGGTTTCCTGCATTCTTGACCGGTGATACTCGTCGAGGGAGGGTTCAAGTTGACCTTTGACCCTGTTGCCGTCCCCGAACATCCTTCCTTTTCTTTTCTTTTCTTTGTTGCTCCACTATGCGGATCTCGATGGACTGGTAGTCTCCCGTCATGGTGTTCTTTCATTTTCCAAATCCTTCCCACTGTATCACTTCTCCTCCCTTCTTTTTCTCTCTTTCTTTTCACTTCTTTTTTTGTTTCTCTGGAAGGATGGTTCGCGACGGAAGCCTAATGATGTCCCATAATCCCGGTATCTGCGCGCGTTCTCGGGAGTGTGAGTGTGTATTTGTTACCTTGGCGCTATGGGGGAAAATGGTATGCGGCCCGATTTGCAGGGTCTATAGAGTTCATCCGGTTCTTCCAGGCTTCTTCTTTTTACTTTCTGGATATGTACTGAATTTGTTCCCGGGGTTGAGTCCTTGAGTTATCCGAGTGTCCTGACTGTCTTCATCTTGAAGTCTTCTCATTTTATGGTTCCATTGTGTTTTTGGAAGCTTTGCAAGCTCAACGTAGGTGTTGAGGTAGGATCCAGGTTTTGTTTGTTACTTGGGTGCCTGGTATGCAAGTTCGAGTTCCGTGTGGGTAGATGTATATAGGAAATTGCAGTCTACTGACTTATGCAAAGGGTCTTTAACTTCCAAGGATTTTGGTCGACAAGTGGATATACCCCGTTGGAAGGGTTGTGCCGGATAAGAGGCACGTCAAAACACAAGATGTCCCGGCCTTTTACCCCCTGTTTCCTTCAGTATCCTACAGAATCCCTATAATTGCCATAATACTGACGGCCTGCCTATCATATACACTTTATATCACGAAGGAGGAGTGTGCACAACACCCACAAGTCTCACCATGTCCCTCATTTCCTTCCGACCCCGAGTCCCCGCTTACCCCCACGTCCGCCTCTTCCCAACGCGCTCCTCCCGCTCTTCTCTCCGAACCACCATCGCCTCTCGTTTCCCCAATTCTGTGAATTTCGCCTCTCGGTATCCTTTGCATCTCCGCACCATGTCTTCTGCTCCTGCGAAGAAGGAATTCCTTTGCATTCTCCCGGATAAGCCCGGGACCATGGCGAAGCGCATTGAAGTCCGGCCGTGAGTTTCTATCTTGATTTTGAGCCGTGGATGCTTCATCCTCGATGGTATGAAGGTTCGAATGAATTAAAATGTCTCATTATTATTCTTTTTCGTATATCAGGGCTCATCTGGAGGGTGTCAAGCCTCATGTTGCCTCTGGTGCTATTGTGGCCGGGGGTATGTTTTCTTGATCTAATACCATATGCAACTCTTTATATCAGACCATTGCTTATTTTTATCTAGGTGCAATGCTCAACTCTCACCCCGCCGAGGGTGAATCTCCCTCCTTCAAGGGCAGCATGATGATGGCTGTGGCAGAGAACGAGGCCGAGGTGCGCGAGCTGCTCAGCAAGGATATCTACACGGTCTCTGGGGTGTGGGATATGAAGAATGCGCAGATCATCCCGGTAAGCTTAATTATGGAGAAAACGTGCTTTGCCGAGTTCATTGCTGATGGTGGTATAGTTTAAATCTGCTGTGCGCGAGCAACTTTGATGGAGGTGGTTGGCAACTAGGCAGAGGACTTCATTAGGTATTTATGAAAGAGACATCATAAAAACGGACTGGTTATCATCAGGAATGGTTTTTTAAATTTTATAGAAATCGAGGAGAAGAAAGGCTGCATCTGGGGGCTAGTATAGTAGCACCTGAGGCATCAATATTTATGCCTCAGGCCCCAAAAACCACTGCCAATAGTGCAAAGCTGCTAAACAATTTAATGAAGGGCGGTGTATTGTCCTGCCGGCAAGTTGGGATTCACCGCCTAGTAGATCCGCGAATTAATCAATCATTTGCTCGACCGTTTCCCGATGAATCTACACCACCCCAAACAGCCATGGCCCCCGAATCGACTCCGCCCAAGGGCGGGGGTATGATGTCGCTATATGCCAACCTCCTTGATCCCCCCGCCGACTCGCCTGGTACCATCAGCCGCGCACCTGTCGTCTTCAAGCGGAGCTTCGAGGATGACGCGCAACCCGACGAGTCCGCCGCGAAGAAGCAGCAGCTCAATCCTGGTACTTTGGAGTTTCCCTGATGATCCACTCAAAGTGCTAGTAGCTCACCTATTCTCTTACCGACAGCTTCACTCCGATTCCAGCCCACCAAACGACCACAGCTCGCGGCCCAGAAGCCGAAAGCAAAGCCCACGCTGCCCAAAGCCATGCCACAGCCGGCTCCCGATCAGACCTCAGCCCCCACTGCGGCGCCTGTGAAGAGTACCCTGGCAGACTGGGCAGCCACAGAAGATGATGATTTCGAGTATTACATGGGCGAGAAGCGGCAGCGTGGCGGCAGGAAGAAGCGCAAGAAGAACCGCGAACCGCACGCTGTGCCTCAGAACTGGGATGATATTTATGACCCATCTCGACCCAACAACTACGAGGAGTATCGTCATAGCGATGAGAAGATCCTTGAAGTTCGCGAATGGAAGGACCGCCTGTATGCGCATCGCATGAGACGCTCACTGAGCGGGGACTCAGATAGCGAGGACTATGACCGGCCCATGAACCGTATGTTCCAACGCAGTCTTGATATATCCAACATTTTAGTACTAAGAGAGCATTCTCAGGTCAATTCGCTCCCCCGAGTAGTTTCGCCCCGCCGCCCAACCTCAACAGTGTGCCGCCTCCCCCGGCTTCCGTGCCCGATGATGCGTCTGGAGAAGACGCATTCGCTCGACGTATGCGCATGGGTCAAAACACAAATAGCGACATGGCTAGTCCCGATTACACTCAACCACCCCCGCCTCCGCCACCTGAAGAGCCCCCTGCCCCGCTCCCTGACGATAATACTGGAGATGAAGCATATATGCGACGTCTACAGAGAACGAATAATCAGCCAACAGTAGAGACCGCACCACCGCCACCACCATCACGTCCCCTTGATTCCTTCCAACCAAGCTCTGCAACCATCTTCCGCGCCCCTGTCCGCTACACCCTCCCACCACCCCCCGAAGAAATCCCCGCTTCTGAAGCAGAACTCGAAGCAGTCCTCTCCCAGGAGCAGCCAACAGAGAACGAGCCAGACGAGGATGCGCCGCGCTCCCTGCGTCCTGGTCAAAAGGGCTTCGCCGAGCGCCTCCTCTCAAAGTACGGCTGGACCAAGGGTTCCGGACTTGGTGCTTCTGGAGAGGGGATTGTTAAACCACTGCAAGTCAAAGTTGAGAAGCAGAAGAAACGGCCTGATTCTGAGGGTGGGGGGTTTGCAACACCCGCTGGACGGGGCAAGATCATTGGGGGCAAGAAGAAGGGCAGTGATGAAGGCAAGTTTGGTCCCATGAGCGAGGTGATTATCTTGCGGGGCATGTTGGATGGCATGGATTTGGAGACGGAGTTGAATGCAGGCCAGGATGGAGGCTTGATGCAGGAGATTGGGGAGGAGTGCTCTGAAAAGGTATTTCTTGACTATCTTATACGTATTGGGCTCGAGAACTGACCATTGCATTTAGTATGGGAGTGTGGAACGAGTCTTCATAGCTCGCGATATCGCTCCTCCTGTCCCTGTCTTTGTTAAATTCACTAGCCCATTATCTGCCTTGCGGGTGAGTTGAGGATATCTTACCCTGGCTTTTCTTTTCTATTCGTTTCTATTTTGCTGATAGTATGAGTCAACAGGCTGTGAATGCCCTCGAAGGCCGGATTTTCAACGGAAACGCCATCAGTGCTCGATTTTTCGAACGCGAGAAATTTGAGCAGGGCATCTATGTGGATTGATTCGCATACAGCCTTGCTTTTTGATGGGATCGATAATGATATACTTAAAGAAATTTGGTTTTTTTTTTTCCACTCTCCATGGAACCTCCAACGCCAATACAAATGACCAATTCCTTCCAATCTGCATGCAAATATCTGGATGTACCATCCAATTTCAAAATGTAATCCGGTCAAACAGGTCCATCTCATCGACAGATGACTCCACATCGCTT
Source organism: Penicillium alfredii (assembly GCF_028826965.1). NCBI lineage: Eukaryota > Fungi > Ascomycota > Eurotiomycetes > Eurotiales > Aspergillaceae > Penicillium > Penicillium alfredii. The sequence goes on from NW_026622709.1 coordinate 765,460, forward strand.
TCGTCTGCCGTGAGCTGCGGTGTGCTCCCGGGTGTTGCAGTTCCTCGTTGCCGTTGGGCCCTGTTCACCGGGACAGGGATCCAAGACCGTCGATGGGCCTTCTTAGATGGTGATATCCATGCTGTCTGGTCACAATTCTTTTCCATATGTGGATCCGGAGACATCATTGTCGGACTGTCTTGATGCTGGGACCGTTGCCCTGAGCACTCCATGACAGGACTAGCAACAGTGGACTCCAGTTCGATATCCACCTCGGGGCATGCAAAGTCAATCCCAAGACCATGATATGCTTCCGGCTCCTCAAATCCTTGGGATTGGACAGAAACATGATCCCGTTCCCACTCGTGTTCCCAGAACTCTCCGTTTAGCTCTGCGTCAAGCCACTCGTTCTCTATCTGCCGTTTCCGTTTGATTGCTTGGCACCGTCTCTTCTGGTCTTTGCAGCTGTGACACCTCCCCACCATAGGGAGGTAAATTACGTCCTGGAATGGGAGGCAGTCTTGCCCATAGATCATGGCACCGGGACAAAAAACCAGGGAGGATGACAGCGGGTGCGGGTGGAGGCAGAGGGCGTGGTACCAGATGATGCTGTGGCACATGGTGGGATCTGGGGTTTGGAGACTGTGTATCCTGGAATGGTTCATGGGTATATGAACAGGCTGTCTTGGTGGGTGTCTAGCACTTCACGGATTTGGAGTATGGTTGGAGTAGGGCTGCTCTCTTGTATATGCCTGGGGATTGGAGTCTATCTATAGATTTTGAATTGTTGGTATTGTGCCCAAGTGTCAATTGTCGACAGCCAGGGTATGTCGGAGCTTTCCTACAAAAAACTTGAAGTATTTTTGGTTTCGTAGGCCCCTTGTCATTGAGACTATCCCGTCTCTACACTTAGGATTCCTTGAGGACCTGTCTGGTCTTTGTGTTAGAACCACAGGAACACTCAGACACAAAGAGCATTTTACAAAATTTGCAGGCCTATCCCACCCCTATTAGTTTCAGAAACACCCAGCACCGCAAAATCCATGATCCACCTGCATTGCTAAATTGCCGCGATAGATGTTGGCAGCTTCATGTGGCTGACATAATCTGATTGATGTTGCCCAGGTAAAGCTGGAGCGCACTCCCACCTACATCTCTTTCGCCTTGTTATCGCTCTCCCACCTTTCTTCTCTTCTTCTTTCTTCCTCCCCTGTAACCAAGGCTCTTCCTTATCCCTCATCGTCTAGAATTAGACCTTCAGATCCTCATCGATCCTTATCGGAATCCTTCTCATCCAGGAACCCATTATCGCGCAACTTTGAAAATGTCTCTCTGCCAGACCCGTCTTCAGGAGGAGCGGTAGGTTCAACCTTTGCAATGAGAGCTACACAGCTTCTGTCTATTCCAAGCCCATAGTTCGAGCACTGACTCTCCATAAAATACCACAGGAAGCAGTGGCGCAGAGACCACCCTTTTGGCTTCGTCGCAAAGCCCCAGCGCACCCCACAGGGTGCTATGGACATGAAGCGCTGGGAGTGTGCTATTCCTGGAAAGGCTAAGACTCTCTGGGAGGGAGGACTGTTCAAGCTTGATGTCACCTTTCCCGATGGTGAGTGTGCGACACATTCCAATCGAAGATCCATAGACTAATGCAGATGCTTTCCCGCGCTTTCCAGAATACCCAACCAAGCCACCGAAGTGTACGTTGTGCCCCCAGATTTGCGACGAGATTTTCTGCGATTTGGACGCTAGATTGGAAGGTCAAATGGCTAACTTGATCGTATCTCACAGGCAAATTTACCCCTCCGCTTTTCCACCCCAATGTCTATCCCTCCGGAACTGTGTGCTTGTCCATCTTGAATGAGGAGGAGGCCTGGAAGCCTGCTATTACCATCAAGCAGATCCTGCTTGGGATCCAGGATCTTCTGAATGACCCGAACCCCGAGTCGCCAGCACAGGCCGACGCTTACAACCTGTTCAAGAAGGACCGCAAGGCATATGAGGCACGGGTTCGCCAGGTTGTCAAGGAGAACCAGCCCTAGGCACTTAGGCACTAGTGTCTCTCTCAGCATGGGCAGCATCGGCGCTGTCTTTTTTTAAAGTGGGTTTTTGTTTTAGAGCATGGGATCTGAGATATGGGAAGCATGATTTTGCGACCGGCGAATGAAAGGAGCATCTTTGCTTTTGACGCGCAAGCGCGTTTGACAATGGCATGAACCAAGTGAATTCCATATTTTTTTTTCTCTGTAGATCTGTACAGTCATGGGCATGTTATCTTATCGGTGACTCAAAGACTCATCCGACATCGCCCCTCCCCCCGCCAAGCGGGAAAAAAAAGGGGAAAAAATCATTGCCGGCTCCCTTTCCCCATAACCTGTCACGCTTAGTCAATATATCTTCCCCCTTCTTCTCTTTTCCTCTTCATCTTTCTCCAATTGCCTGTCTGTCTCACAGTTGGAGAGCCCTCAATTGCCCATCATGTGTGGAATCTTCGCGTGCCACCAGTGCGTTATCGGCTTGCCCTAATCCCCGCGATGCTCTGAGACAAAGTATGGGGGTTGATCCAATGCTCAATGCTAACTCGAGTCGAATAGCCACCCGGATATCCAAAAATTCAAGCCGCAGGCCTTGCGCATGGCCAAGGCGTAAGTGATCTGCTGTTCCTTTTCTCGTGTTTAACTGTCCTCGGCGTGTGGGGTTGTCGCTAACGTTATGCCTCGATCACAGTGTGCGCCATCGTGGTCCCGATTGGAGTGAGTCATACAGTCCGAGTGATCGTGTTGCAGTGCCGCGCAGAGGCGGTTGAAAACAAGAAGAATATCTGGAGGTTAACACAAGCATTACTCGACAGGTGGAAATTTTTGCGCCGACAAGACCAGTGAGTGGATCCTGCAATCATGGATGCTGTCGCGGGCCTCAAGCTAACGGTTGGGTCTTTGACAGTCCTTGCGCACGAGCGTCTGAGTATCGTCGGTGTTGGTATGTTGCTTCTACTATATCTACAACTGACCATTGCTGTTGTACAGTTGCTTACCTATGCCTTCAAGACACCGGAGCCCAACCCCTCGTCAACGAAGATGGTAGCCTTGCTCTCGCCGTCAACGGTGAGATCTACAACCACCGCATCCTGCGGAAAGGTCTGAAGACCAAGTACAACTTCAAGACGCACTCCGACTGCGAAGTCATCATTCCTTTGGTATGCGCTTAGGGTTATGTGTTTCCAGGAAGCCAGGGCGGCGTCGCTGATATCTTTTTTCCAGTATATGGAGCACGGTCTGGATGCCCCCAAGCACCTCGATGGCATGTTCTCGTGGGTTTTGTATGATCAGAAGCAAGACCGGGTGGTCGCCGCTCGTGACCCCATCGGTATTACTAGCTTCTACCTGGGCCGGTCGTCGTCGACCCCCGGCGCCGTGTACTTTGCCTCGGAGCTCAAGTCGCTGCACCCGGTCTGCGACAACATCATTGCGTTCCCACCCGGCCACATCTACGACTCCAAGGCCGACACTCTGACCCGCTACTTCGAGCCCAAGTGGTGGGACCCGACCAACGTCCCCACGGTCCCGGTCGACTACAAGGTGATCCGCCACAGCCTGGAGAAGGCGGTGCGCAAGCGTCTGATGGCTGAGGTTCCGTACGGTGTATTGCTGTCAGGTGGTCTGGACTCAAGCTTGGTGGCGTCCATTGCGCAGCGGGAAACCCTGCGCATGCAGGATGCGGCCCGCGCGGTGTCCCAGTCGCAGGCGGTCTCGTCGGAACTAGTGGGCATTGATGACAGCAACGAGCTGTCGACGGTCACGACATTCCAGCAGCTGCACTCATTTTCCATCGGTTTGCCTGGTGCACCGGACACCGAAGCGGCCCTTGAAGTGGCCAACTTCCTGGGCACTAAGCACCACGCCTTCACTTTCACCATCCAGGACGGACTGGATGCGCTTTCGGATGTCATTTATCACCTGGAGACGTACGACGTCACGACCATCCGCGCCTCGACGCCCATGTACCTGCTGTCGCGCAAGATCAAGGCCATGGGTGTCAAGATGGTGTTGAGCGGCGAGGGCAGCGACGAAATCTTCGGCGGATACCTGTATTTCCACGCTGCTCCCAACCGAGAGGAATTCCACAAGGAGACCGTCCGCCGCGTCAAGAACCTGCACCTGGCTGACTGCCTGCGTGCCAACAAGTCCACATCCGCCTGGGGTCTTGAGGCCCGTGTGCCTTTCCTCGACAAAGAGTTCCTCGAGACTGCCATGGGTGTCGACCCCAAGGACAAGATGATCACCGAGGGCCACATCGAAAAGTACGCTCTGCGTAAGGCGTTCGACACTACCGACGAGCCTGATGTTGCCACCTACCTGCCGGACAAGATCCTGTGGCGCCAGAAGGAGCAGTTCAGTGACGGTGTCGGCTACAGCTGGATCGATGGCCTCAAGGACCAGGCCGAGCAGCAGGTTACCGATGAGATGATGAAGAACCCCAAGCCTGAATGGGGCAACGATGTCCCGGACACCAAAGAGGCGTACGTCTTTTTCTCTCCCTGCCTCGTTTCTTCGTGGTGAGCTGACACAATTTAGGTACTGGTACCGCACCATGTTTGACGAGCACTTTCCTCCCTACTGCGCCGGCACTGTCGAGCGCTGGACCCCAACCTGGTCCAAGCAGACCGACCCTAGTGGCAGGTGCGTTCTCTCCGTTGTCTCTTGTGTTCTCATTTTTTTTCTAACCCGATCGACAGAGCGATTGCCACCCACAACGACAAGTATAAAAACGTCGAGTAAAGAGAAGACCAAAAAGACGGGATGCAGGTTGAGTTTGAATGTTAGCATTTTGATCATAGACTGTAAATACCAGGGCTGTTAGGGTTCCTTCCTATTAAGGCAACCACTTAGGTAATTTGCTGACCTCATCAACTTTTGCCGGCGGGCTTTCCCGGAACCCGAGCACTGGCCAATCACCGCGCGCCCAGCGGCCCGTGGACCGGCGCCCCTTCCAAGTATTCCTTTCACCCCCCCAAACATCATCGCTCTTCTCCCCTTCTTCATCCCCGTAAAAGGCCCCCTACCCGCTCTCTCTTTTTTTATTATCTCCCTCTTATCATTTCCAGTCCCAAGACCTCCATCATCAAGATGTCTGCCCCCGCTGCTTTCTCCGACATCTCCAAGGCGGCCAACGATGTATGCGCTGTGAAGAATTGCGAGTGTGGGCTCTTTGACTGATGCTGCCATAGCTCCTCAACAAGGATTTCTACCACGCCAGCCCGGGTTCGTTTTTGTGATAACCATCGTGATTGAATAAAGAGCTAACAACGCGTGTTTAGCCAACCTCGAGGTCAAGTCCAAGGCCCCCAACGGTGTTACCTTCACCGTTAAGGGCAAATCGGCCCACGAGGGTCCCATTGCCGGCCAGGTGAGTTGTTGACAATTGCCTACTCTCGGTCCATCACACCATCACATGACGAAATTGCTAATTCATGATAAAACGCACAGCTCGAGGCCAAATATGTCGATGCGCCCACTGGTAAAGGCCCCTCTCGGCGAATAACTCCCGACCTCGGCGCGCGCAAGGAACGGCCCATGAACTTTTTTTTCTCATGCGGTCGCCTAGCGTCGCGCCAGGCGAGCTTTTTTGTTTTCTCAGATACTGCTCGACATGGAGTCAAGCTAATGTTTTCCCCCCGTGCAGGCCTCACCCTCACCCAGGCGTGGACCACTGCCAACGCGCTCGACACCAAGCTTGAGCTCGACAACAACATTGCCAAAGGTCTCAAGGCCGAGATCCTGACCCAGTACCTGCCCGCCAAGCAGTCCAAGGGTGCTAAGCTCAACCTGTACTTCAAGCAGCCCAACCTGAACGCCCGTGCCTTCTTCGACCTCCTGAACGGCCCCTCGGCTAACTTCGACGCCGTCCTGGGCCACGAGGGCTTCCTGGTCGGTGCCGAGGGTGGCTACGACGTCCAGAAGGCTGCCATCACCAAGTACTCTGCCGCCGTCGGCTACAGCGTCGCCCAGTACTCCGCTGCCATCACCGCCAGCAACAACCTCTCCCTCTTTTCCGCTAGCTACTACCACCGCGTGAACGCTCAGGTTGAGGCCGGTGCCAAGGCCTCCTGGGACTCTACCTCCGGCAACGCTGTCGGCCTCGAGGTCGCCAGCAAGTACCGCCTGGACCCCTCTTCCTTCGCCAAGGTTGGTTCATAAATTTTGTGACCTCATATGTTTTTCGTGGCAGACAACTTACCTTTTGCTTTTCCTTTAATGCAGGCCAAGATCAACGACCGTGGTATCGCCGCTCTGGCCTACAACGTCCTGCTCCGCCCCGGTGTCACCCTCGGCCTCGGTGCCTCCTTTGATACCCAGAACCTGAACCAGGCTGCCCACAAGGTCGGCGCCAGCTTCAGCTTCGAGGCTTAAGTGCCTTGCATCTCGTCTCTGGAAATCGATGGATTTCTTTGGGTCAGGGTGTAGATCTCCGTTGCTAGGATATCGGCTCCCGCTGATTTGGCAGGACGATGGCCCGGTAGCGGGTATTTCTCCCAGATAATAATCATGTGTGTATCGTAGTTCTGCTCGAACACCCTGTGTATATCAAATCGAATCTTTTCCTTTGTTGGTGCACGGACATTCAACTTGTATCTTGTCGGCCAATTGTACTTGGACGTATTTAATTCAGGTAGTCTAGGATATAAAGATGGATATCGTACAGCACCATGTGCAATCAAAAAAGTAGGCACAACACCAAGTCGATGCTGCCAGTTTTTCTCAATTCAAATCAAGACGACACGGACATGGCCTCCCGCCGACGCCTAGCCACTTTATTGCTCTCGCTACTTGACCCAGAACTAGACGTACTGGCCGTCGACCCAGACGTAGTCGGCCACTTGAACAAACCGGTCATGGCACCAGCCACAACCAAACTGCCACACACCACCAGAAACCGGAGCACGAAATCGCCGGGCCCGCCGCCAATGTACTCGTCCCGAATGGTCGCGCGCATCGCCCGCGTCCTGCGCTCGCGCCGCCGCGCATCCTCAGCAGTCTGTGTACGGAAATGGCCGCGGGCATTAAAGTGGCCGAGCGGGTTGCGGTCAATGAACGCAGTGGGATCCTCGGGATCGAATCCATGGGCAGCTCGTTGTGAAGTGCCAGCACTTGAGGATGCAAACCCGCCTGCACCAGCTGATCCTGCACCGGCACTGGCACCAGCTTTCCCCCCGGATAAAACGATTCCTGTTGTCTCCCCGTGGCCCCATACCCGCCCTGCTCATAGAAACTCGGCGGCGGGCCCCGGAACGGTCCGCGGCGCTTGCTCAGCCCGCTGGCGGGCCGTGAACCTGCGTAGCTCTCGCCTCGCTGGTGGTGCAGGTTCGCGGTGTAGCTGCTGTGGCTGCCCATTGGGTGCTGGCCGGGTGCGCGCCCATGGTGATGGTGATGGTGGTGGAGGTGATGGAAGCCGTGGTCGCGGTCGTAGCTGGCGCGCTTGGAGGCGTTTCCGAGGACGTTGTATGCGGCGGAGATGCGGGCGAAGCGTTGGCTAGCTGTGGGGTCGTCGCGGTTGCGGTCTGGGTGGTGGCGGAGGGAGAGGGCGTAGAATTGTCTGTTCGGGGAGATGTGGTTAGTTTGGGTTTAGTGGATTTGTAGCCAATGATGCTGAATAGAGGGAAAGGAAGTGAGAGAAAGAGGGTAGATGGTATGGTAGAGTGGGTTGTCTACTTTTTGATTTCCGCTGCTGTTGCGGTGATGGGGATGTCCAGGATTTCGTAGTAGTTTGGTTCCCGTGAGACGCGGGTGCTTGTCGAGAAGAATAATATGCGTGGGCTTGGTTTGTGACAGGGCTGTGGTCGTGGTTGTAGTCCAGAGCGAGGTCGTGTGCTGGGTCGGGGGTTGCGACAGCTACAGGTGGAACGGTGGGAAAGGAAGGCTGTCACGCGAGGCGGCGGCATTGCCGTGGTGGTTGTGTGTGGAAAGGTGTTCACATCGAAGAGACAGAGAGGATGAATGGATTTCGGGTATTGTATGAGGGAGAGAAGGCAGGAGAGGGAGCACTCAGAGAGAAGGGGAGGAAATGGAGGTGGAATGGGGACGGAGACGCAGATGAAGAGTGGCGTCATCCTTCGCCCTGACCGGGGGTCCTGGAAGATCTACATCGGCTCACACACCTTTTGAATATACAGTGATACTTGTATTGAATGGTGGAAATGCTCATATTTGAGGCATGTATTCCGTTTTTCTCGAGTATCTAAAATGGCCATTAAACCGTGTTTCGAATGCTTGCTATCTTGTGTGCCTCGAGTGCTGATGATAAGATTAGATCTAGATCTACCGATCCAAGAACTATTTCCAATTCTCATTTTGCTGAATACACGCGTGTGCCAGTAAAAATTAGATAGGGTCTTGGCCAGGTCTGCATCGTCCCGTGGGCCAGCAATAGATCCACGGCTGCCTCCGCTGCCTCCCGGTCATCGGCCGTTGTCACCATGGCGAGGAGGGACGGATGGTCGTTCCAGGGACTGGGATCTCGCGATTCAACGTTAAAGCCGGCATCCAGGAATATCTTGAGAATGGGGACACCTGCGCGGAAAGCTGCGCTGGCGAGTGCTTTTTGGTGCTATGGACGTCCGGGTTCGAGTCGGATCTCATGCTAGAGCAGCAGCCGAAAGACTGCCTCCCCTTGAAACACCGTAAAATGGATCGAGGCGACCCCGCCCCTAATATCGGATTCCTGAAGAGCCATGCCCTTTTCCAGGAGCAAATTTTATCTCTATCTTCCCCAGCTGGATTGCTCGGTCTAGGAGACAGGGGGCTCCGTGCTCCTTTGGAAGGAAAGGACCCGCCCCTCGATCAAGCAGAAGTCTCACAATCTCATCACGCCCCTGGACCATGGCGAGATAGATCGGGGGCTCTGTATCTGCATTAGCATTTGGATCGGCGCCATGATCCAGTAATAGCTTCACCATCTCAAGGTGTCCATAGCCTATAGCCCAGTCAAAAGCCCGGATCGAGGATTCAGCCTCAGGAGCGAAACGGCAATGTTCAAGGAGCTGCTTCATCAGATCCACAAAATCAACAGCCGCCGCTTCTACTTGGAGCAAGCCGTAATCGTCGGGATCTTGAACTGCCTGATCCACATTGATGTAGTCGACGAGCAGCCGGGCTGCTTCTGTTTGGGTTACCGTTGCTGCCTTGTAGAATTCCCAACAGACTCCATTGTCAGTATTGGGATCAGCCCCTGTTTCAAGAAAGAACTTGACCACGGGCAAGTTGCCCGTTTCCAGGGCCAAACTAAGTGGAGAATGACCGACAGGATGACCTGCTTCGTGGGAGGCACCGGCATCCATCAAAATATTTGCAATTTCCGGAGCCGTCCTTGCGGCCTGCATTAGAGCATTGCTCCCGCCGAAGTCACAGGTATTAGGTTGCAGCCTCTCTCCAGTAAGAGGTTGATCAGCGGCACATCTTCATATCTGACGGCCAAGTTCAATGGCTGGTCAATTTCGTCGGATGCTTGGGGCAGCTCGACATGCACTCCATGATTGATCAAAACCCAGACTACAGACTCGTGGCCGAATAGTACGGCTACCGTTAACGGGTTCTCGGAGCTGCGTTAAAATCCTTCTTCCCACCATTCTTTCTCCCAGTCCTTGTAAAAGCCGGATGTCGGGTTCGGGTCGACCCCATGGTCAAGGAATTGCTGAACGATCTCTGCGTGTCCACGTCGCGCTGTCACCACGATGGGCATCCAGAGTTGGTGACGCGTGGTACCGGGTGGAACGCCAGCTTCCAGCAACCGGCGCACGCTGGCTTTGCTCGGCGGCCCATTCCAGGGCCGGACTGGGGAGATTCTGGAGCAGATGTTGATAAAGACGCGGGTTCACTGCCGCGTAGAGACGGCGGCTGGCTTGGAATAGCGCGTTGAGGTCGCATTCATATTCCAGGTACTCGGAGATGGCCAGCAGAATTTCACTCGGAAACTCCACGAGCAGCATGGTTGATTCTGCTGAGTTTCATGGCCCCGAATGGGTCCCGCGGGCCGGGGGTTCTCAGATGTTGCCAGATCATTGTGCTGGTGGGGCGCGTATACACGAGGGAACGTGCGGTCTACCTTGTGCTTCATCCTTCCATCGCATATTCAATGAGATTATTATTATCGATGATGTGATGGGTTGAGAATTCCGTGAATTCCCTTCCTGAAGGAGGTTAACCCAGTATTAGTCAGGAATCCTGTGTATGCCTCGGCTAGAGGAACTGACGTTTTCAGGCTGGTTCCACCATGCCCAGACTGCCCAGACTGCCCAGATGAAGGGATCCCCACGTTGAGACCTGGATTGTGAGTATTTAAAGACTGGCATTACCCTTGTCTTGAACAGTGTGGCTGATAGCTTGAAGAAAACCCTCTAGTATGGCCGGCGGTTTCCTTCCATACCACGAACCCGGAAGTTTGTACTCCAACACATCCCCATGAACCTCTGCTCATGTCCCCGCTGATCAATCGCAGTTGTCCAGATCCTGATTGTCGTGTCTTTCTTCTTTTTCCTTTCCATTGCAAAATGGGTCTCGGCGAAAATCATCCAGGCCGGCATTATCGGCCAAATCTCTGTCGGCATCATCTATGGGGTCCCCTTGGCCAATATCCTTGAACATAACTGGCAAGAGACTTTTCTCACGCTGGGATATGTCGGTCTGATTTTGATCATTTTCGAAGGTTAGTGACAGAAAAACTCTTCGGCTTGGCGTCTTCGCATGGCTTTCTGGGACTTCGGGATAACTGATGTCATGCATTTCTAGGCGGACTTGGCGCTCGCGTCGATCTTCTCAAGCAGAATTTCACGTTGAGCATGGTGGGCGCTGCAACTGGCGTGTGCTTTCCAATTGGTCTTTCCTATCTGCTGCTGTATCTGGGGTTTGGGTTTGGTTGGTTTTATTCCTGACCAATTCCTCTATATCCAGCGCTAACGGTGGGCCAGGTGCCGTGGAGACGTTTATTATCGGGGCAGCTCTGTCCGCCACTTCATTGGGTGAGCAATTTCCACTTTATGTCAAGATTCAACTGCTGATCTTCTATAGGAACCACCTTTGCTGTGATCGGCTCTGCGTCTGGCTCGGTGAATCTCTCTCAGACTCGAGTAGGATCAGTTCTCATCAGCGCGGCTGTGATCGACGATGTAGTAGGGCTTGTGATGTTAAGGTGTGTTGCTTAAGTGGAAGTGTATATGGTGTTTACTGAACCCATCACGCTGACTCGTCTGATATAGTGTCATTGGCGACTTGGGGAAACTATCAGAGGGGGGCAATGTCAACTTGGGCTGGCTGATCGGCCGTCCCATCGTGGCATCGATAGGCATGGCCATTGTCACGCCCATTGTCACCAAATGGGTCTTTGCACCCTTTTTCCGCAGGTTCATCGAATACCACTTTGCGCGCTTCGACCATCTCTCCAACATCGTCCTGATGACCCTGGTTCTTTCGGCTTTTATTGCCATCGCCGGCTTTACAGGAACCTCTGTTCTGTTTGGCGCCTTTCTGGCTGGAGTCTTCCTCACATACCTCCCGAGCAAGCGCCCAGAAGGACCCTTTGTGGTCATGAGCCGCGAGGAGGGCGAACGTGAGGCAGATAAAAGCCCCACGTTCGTGCACACTTTTGAGAAGTATCTCTTGGGGCCGCAAGAGTATTTGATGGAGCCTTTGTTCTTCTCGAGTATCGGATTCGCGATTCCATTCGTGCAGCTATGGACAGGGAAGCGGATTTGGAGGGGGATCGTTTACAGCCTCCTCATGGCGTTTGCAAAGGTATCAACATAATGCTCCGACGTCATTTGTGGACCGCACTAATTATTTCCATCTAGTGTGTCGTTGGCATCTGGATACCCGTTTGGCAGCTCGTTTTGGGGCGAAAAGACGAGGACAAATCAGATCCACCCGAAAAGCAAAAGAAAGGACAACCTAAAGCCAAATCGAGCACGACTAACCACCAAGAAGCAAGCAAAAAGTGGAATCGGGCCTGGCTGGCCGCTGCACTGTTGGGGTCTGCCATGGTAGCACGCGGTGAGATTGGCCTGTTGATCATCGAAATCGGACACAATGAGACCTCGTACGTCAGTGACGAAGGATTCATCACAGGTATATGGGCCATTCTTTTGAATACCATCATCGGCCCGATTACTGTCGGTCTGATGGTTCGATTCTGCGCGGAAGATATTGGGCAGGGGGAGTGGGGATTGCAGGAGATTTCTACGGCTGACTCGAGTGCGAGAGCTGGTACTGAAGCCGTATAGATGCCGGTTCTCATTCAAAAGTCGAAGCCTGCCCGGGAGTTGGTTTGGGCTGTGGCAGTCTAGTACATCTATACTCTTAAGTGAAAATTGATTTCATGTTAAAATGTACATTGGTAAGACCAAATGACATCTTGATTGTAAATATAATACAATTTCAGTGTTTATACCTATAGTTTTCTTGTACTGATTCATGGATAGTTTGTCAACATAACCATGGATGTCATAGAATGCGATCTACCAGTTGACCAGTTGGTTGACGACCCACGGTTTATCTTATCGCAGGCAAAAATCTTTCCCCGACATCCGACTAACATTCCCCTCCTCTCTTAACCAACCATCTCCCCGCAATTAGTTCCGACTCCAGCATGGCAGCTCAGGCGAGTGAAAAGCTACAACAGCTTGACCGTAAGATTCCCCGATGGTCCAGTTTTCATCTACCGCGCCATCCATTTGACTGATAAGATACCAGTGGCCGGCCCAAACGGCGCCAAAGCGGACGCCCCCGCCGGCCAGGCAGCCCCCGGCGAGGCCGAGGACGATTCCGACGACGACCAGGAAGAAGGAGAGGGTGCTCCTGACGCTACTGCTACCGGAGGTGAGTGATTGATATTTCTCCTTTCTTGCCGCCCCTGCCTTGCCTTTTATTTGCCCTGCGCGCAAAAATACCCGGGAACCACAGAATTGCTGAACATTGGCATTCACACAGCGGCCAAAAAGAAGAAGAAGCGCAAGCCCAAGAAGAAGAAGAAGGGCGGCGCCAAGGTCCAGAGTGCGCCGCCGCGGGTCCCCGTCTCCACCCTCTTCCCTAACAACCAGTACCCCGAGGGCGAGATCGTCGAGTACAAGAACGACAATGCTTACCGCACGACGAACGAGGAAAAACGGTACCTCGACCGCATGAACAATGACTTCCTGCAAGAGTACCGTCAGGGTGCCGAGGTCCACCGCCAGGTCCGCCAGTATGCACAGAAGAACATCAAGCCCGGCCAGACTCTCACCGAGATCGCTGAGGGCATTGAAGACTCGGTGCGCGCACTCACAGGCCACCAGGGCCTGGAAGAGGGCGACAACATGAAGGGTGGTATGGGATTCCCCTGCGGTCTCAGCATTAACCACTGTGCGGCGCACTACACTCCGAACGCAGGGAACAAAATGGTGCTGGAGCAGGGGGACGTCATGAAGGTCGATTTCGGAGCACAACTCAACGGCCGGATCGTGGACAGTGCCTTTACTATGTCTTTTGACCCGGTGTATGATCCGCTACTGGCAGCGGTGAAGGATGCTACCAACACCGGTATTCGGGTAAGTGCCCGTCTTTTTCACACGCACAAAAAAAAAAAAAAAAGTAAAAAAAGTAAATCTAACTACCCCCACAGGAAGCAGGTATTGATGTCCGCATGAGCGACATTGGTGCCGCCATCCAGGAAGCCATGGAGAGCTACGAAGTCGAGCTGAACGGGACTATGCACCCGGTCAAGTGTATCCGTAATCTCAACGGACATAACATTGACCAGCACGTCATTCACGGTGGTAAGAGTGTACCCATTGTCAAGGGCAATGATCAGACCAAAATGGAGGAGGGCGAAGTCTTCGCCATCGAGACTTTCGGTAGTACCGGCAAGGGTTACGTGCGAGAAGACGTAAGTTGTGGTTGATTATGAATAGCCAGTATCGAACCAGCGCTCACATTTCGCTAGATGGAAACCTCTCACTACGCCCTGACGCCAGATGCGCCCAATGTCCCTCTGCGCCTATCCTCCGCCAAGAATCTTTTGAACGTGATTAACAAGAACTTTGGCACTTTGCCCTTCTGTCGGCGCTATCTGGACCGGTTGGGCCAGGAGAAATATCTGCTGGGAGTGAGTTTTTGATTGCCAATGGATTTCGGAATATATAACACATACTGACCGGCATCTAGTTGAACAACTTGGTTTCCTCCGGTATCGTCCAGGACTACCCCCCTCTGTGCGATGTCAAGGGCTCGTACACGGCCCAGTTTGAACATGTATGCACATATTCTTTCCCGTTCTGAGTTGATGCATTGCTGACTTGTTTCGCAGACCATTGTCCTTCGGCCGAACGTGAAAGAGGTGATCAGCCGAGGCGACGATTACTGAATGGCTTTTTATATACAGCGTTTAAGCAGATACCAGGACACTGCAAATATAAAAAAATCACCGAGCATCACCTAGTAGATTCATTACTTGAGATGTAAGCAAGATATCCGATGGGGGAAATTAAACTATGCGATGGCTTGGACGTAGGTGGGGCGGTGCTGACTGAGCGCTCCACTCTCTGCCGACTTCACCGTTGTTGAATATGTGGTTTCTCTCCTCTTCTCTCCGTGGCATCAATCGTCCTTTCAACCTCTCTGAAATGCCATCGGTCGTCGAAACTGCGGCGCCCCACCTTCGGGTGTCGGCAGCCAAGGCCTCTTCGGCCAAAACACAGGACTCATCTGCACGAACCTCGCCGCCGGAGGAGTCCTCGGTCGAGGACCGTTTCTTCTGGACATACACCGAGGAGCCGCATCGATCACGGCGGCAGGCAATTATCAAGGCTCACCCGGAGGTACGTGGGGCGTATTGTGTTGGCGTGGGCTGTCCGCTACGGCATAGAAGGGGACAACCATACCCGGAAGATTCAATCCCCTCGACAAACGTCAATTCCCCGGTTGCTGATTCTTGCTCTTTGAAATCAGGTCACCAAGCTATGCGGACCCGAGCCTCTCACGAAATATGTTGTCTTTGGCGTCGTCGCTCTGCAGCTCACCTGCGCCTATCTCCTCCGCAATACTTCGATGCTCGACTGGCGATTCCTGGCTACCGCGTACGTGATAGGTGCCACGGCCAACCAAAACCTTTTCCTGGCAATTCACGAGATCTCACATAACCTGGCTTTCCGCTCTGCGATGGCCAACCGACTGCTGGCGATCTTTGCCAATCTGCCCATTGGGCTGCCGTACAGCGCTGCGTTCCGGGTAAGACTTGAGATTGAAGAATTGCGTGGCCGTGTTTTCATCCGTATTTTCATCCATATATCAATACGTATACTAATGCATATCTGGATCTGCAGCCCTACCATCTCACCCACCACAAATCGCTGGGCGTCACCGGTCTGGACACCGACCTCCCAACAGCACTGGAAGCCTTCGTCCTGAACTCGCTGTTGGGCAAGACATTCTTCTGCACGTTCCAGATCCTGTTCTACGCCGTGCGGCCCATGTTCGTCTACAGCCCGCCCTTCACATCGATCCACCTCCTGAACCTCGCCGTACAACTGAGCTTTGACTACATCTTCGTGAAAACGAGCGGTTCTCTCCAGCCACTGTACTACTTGATCGCCAGCTCCTTCCTCGCGGGCTCGCTGCACCCCTGCGCGGGCCACTTCATCGCCGAGCACTATTTCTTCTCGAAGGTGAAAACCGGCGGCACCGAGTCCCTGGCCGACCAGAACAACAGCAAGAAGGGAGCAAACGCCTCCTCTGAGAGCCCACTCGACTCGCTACCCCCCCTGAAACCTACTCCTACTACGGACCCCTCAATATCGTCACCTACAATGTGGGGCTGCACAACGAGCACCACGACTTCCCGGCGATCCCCTGGACCAAGCTGCACAAGCTGCATGAGATCGCGAGCGAGTTCTATGAGCCGCTGCCCTGTCACCGGAGCTGGGTCTGGGTGATCTGGACTTTCATCCTGGACAAGGATGTTGGACCTTGGTGCCGTGTGAAGCGGGCGCAGGGTGGCCGTGTTGTTGGTGGTGGCACAGGTAGTAAAAGCAACAGCACCGCGAACGCCCAGAAGGCCGGGCGTGGTGGTGAGGGAATCTCGGCTGCATCGGCGGGTCCGGACGCTGAGGATGGCGACGGGTGGAAGGAGAGCGAGATCCAATGCTAGACTTGCACTTTTCTAGAACTATTTCAATTACCATGCTGTGGTCGGAGTCTGTGGGCTGGCCATCTGAAGGGGGAAAAAAACTTGCTTTGCCGATTCTGCTGAAGTTTATAGCCTCAATATCATATGTGTATATATCTTGGAATGTGAACACACCTAGGTGTTGGTCTATGGTCACATTAGTGGACTTGGTTCTACTGAGTAGTTCTATATCGAAGCCTACAATAGGGACGAAGTGCAGAAATGGATTATCTTGCGAAGGCTCCATCGTTTATCAAACAGAATGGAATCGAGACGCTCAGTCCGTTCATCATAACATGATATTAAACAACACAGGAAAGGACAAGGAGAAAAGAAAAAGAGTGAGACTGAGACTGAGACGCAGAGCCACAACAGTGCGCCTCGAGATGACCTGAACCACGACACTGGACGAGGTAAAATAAAACAAATACCGATACCGGAAAGATAACTTTCAAGGAAACACAGGAGGCTGATGCTAGAGAAAACACGGCAGGCTCTTCAAGAGGCAAGAGTAGATGAGAGGCTGGAGGAAAGGCGTCAGAGACGTGATCGGAGGCATAAAGGCAAGGAAATTGCAACAACAGCAAAGACTAGAAGAAGAAGTAGGCGATCAAGAAGCTGAGCAGGCACAACCCTGCCACGATCTGGATGGGCACACCCGCTTCGGTCTGCGCGTGCTGCTGCTGCATCGGGGCCGGGGGTGTCGTCGCCTCGCCGCCCGTCTTCCGCTGTCGCAATCCCTGGTCTGCGAGTCGGTCCTTGAGTCGTTGGATCTGCGCGTTTGCGTCGGCAAGCTGGCCCTTGAGCTCGTCGCTGGAGGGTAGAGCACTGGCCACGGCCGACTTGGCGTTGGAGATGGAGGAAGGAGCAGGTTCATTCTTGGGGGAGGTTTCAGACTTAGGCTTCTCGGAAAAATCGGGGGGAGGAATCGGGGATGCGTCGTTGGCGCTCTTCTTCGACAAGCCGGGGGCAGGGGTTTCGAAGTTTCCACCGGGGGACGTGTATGCCGGAGGCTCGTCGTCCACGGTCTATAAGGAAGATATTAGTTCTACATGAAGTTCGATGAACTACCAGACACCATACCGTCTCATTTGCGCCATTCTGGCTCGATGTCGAAGTCGCATCTGACTGCAACCAGAGCACTCGGATCTTGCGCTCCACCACCGACGACTTGGCGGATTTCTCAAACTGCACGTGCATTAGCCAGAGTGCGCCTCCCATAATGAGTTGCAGACGGACGTACAATTGAGGTGACATTTGCATACTCCATATCTGGGCTAACCGAGACGGACTGGACCAGGAACTTGTCCTTGCACTTTGCATCCGTTGCCGGCTCCTCCTTCATAGCCTGAAGCAGAACTACCAACAAAACCATCAGCTCATTTCTCTTGAGATCCACGCAGGAGTGCCAAGGGCGAGTGAACGATGGACTAACCTTGCACATCGACTTGCTTGCCGGGTTCGATACGGCCGGAGTTGGGGCGTACACAATAACTGGAGCATCGTCAGGATACCAGTCCCAGAGTAGGAGGTCGCGCAGAGAAAAGGAAGGGCACATACTGCTTAGGGGCGGTGGTTTTGACCTAGCACACAGAAACTCGTCAGACTAGCACTTGCATGATAAATGCCGAGGGCAAGTGGGCACGTACCTTGAACACCACCGCTTCTTCGTTCGTGTTGTGAAGATGCAGGACCTGGCATACTTCGTGGTTGAAAGGCCCTGTTCATCGGGATGTCAGCCACCCACGCCCTTGGAACTCGATCCACAGCGCTTGCAGATCGGGGACTCACGCTTGAAGCCTAGCTCGGGGGGATCGATCTCGATAGACATGGTGAACGTGGAGACGCCAGAAATGGGGATACAATGAAAGAAAAAAAAAGCCAAGAGATCCAGAACTGCACGCGACTCGAGTGCGATCACCTATAACCGAGACGGAGGGGAGTGCGCAACGGAAGTCGAAGCCTCAGGAGTTGACGATTGTCCACATCGGGGATGCACTGAGTCAGCAAGCACGTGATATAGACAGCTTCCAAAGTTTGCTTATTTTTTTCTTCTTCTTTTCTGTCAATTTTTCTTGGGATCATCTTGGTTTTCTTATTTGATAGTATGTCATATACACCATTTCTTGATCATTTTTTCGAGGGCATGGATCGGTGGGAATGTTCAGATCTCTCCTGGGGTCGCACCTCCCATCCTCGGGACATGCTCGTTTCCTGAGGCGCTGCATGTGATGCTTCCGTAGTGGGGTCTCATCCCACTTGATACCGACAGATCACTGGGATATTGACTTAGAAAATGGAGCTTCAACTATGAGATTTCAAAGGCCTTCAACGCCGAGATGTCCGGTACTTTTCTATGTCAACGTCTGAATCTCGAGTTGCGTGCTTCGTGCTTAGCCATAGTGTTTGGTCATATCTATGGTCTTTACACCGCTATGAATTGGCAACTCTTGTAAAAGATATAAAAATGAAATTATAAGCTTCTTCAACAGTAGTTACGATTCTCCTCTCTCTCTTTTTATTCCGCAAAACAACGCTTCAACCAGCAGCAAAGCAGCGTGGGGAGATCTAGAGGTCAACAAACCAAGTGGGCCCGCATCGCTCGCCGCCTTCAAAAGATACGTCACATCAGCAGTTCCCCTCGACGTCGCTTCTTTGCTTCTTCCCTTCCTTCAAGCTTCTGCCCACGAAATTCGCGTGGGTGTTTTCTTTCTTCCATAAACCTTACCTCCCCTTCAAAGACTACACACACTGCCCGCCCACTCCTTCTACCATACCCTTCAACCGCCATGGCGTCCGACCTGGACCAGCTCATTGAGATGGGCTTCGACAAAGAGCGAGCACAAATTGCAGTATCCAAGACCGGTGGCCGTAAGTGATCTTTTCCCTTGTGGCCAGCTCTACCACCAGACTCACAGACCACACAGTGCAAGGGGCTCTGGAATGGCTTGAAACAAACCAGGACAAATCGCTAGACGAGATCAAGGTAGAGCAGTCGCAGCAGGCAGAGGGCGAAGAGGGTCCTCCTCTACAGCCAGGCGAGCAAGCGCGCAGCTTGGTGTGCAATGACTGTGGCAAGAAGTTCCGCAGCCAGGCACAGGCGGAGTTCCACGCATCCAAATCGCAGCACGTGGACTTCTCCGAATCCACCGAGGAGATTGCTCCCCTAACTGAGGAGCAGAAACAGCAACGACTGACCGAGCTGAGGGAGAAACTGGCAGCGAAGCGGTCGGTGCAATCCGAGCAGGACAAGGCCGACAAGAAGAGGAATGAGGTGCTTGCTTGCCACGGTCCACGAGCGATAGATGGAATGAGCTGATTGTTTTTGCTAGGAAATCCGGCGGAAGAGCAATAAGGAGAGTCAGGACGTGAAGGAGGATCTCCAGCGGAAACAGCAGCTGAAAGAGGCCGCGAAAAAGAAGAAGGAGAAGCAGGATGATATCGATGCCAAGAAGCGCATCAAGGCCAAGATTGAGGAGGACAAGGAGGCGCGCCGCCTGAAAGCGGAGCGCGAACGTGCTGAGCGCGTAGGTGTGGCCCCTCCACCCCAGCCCGTCGCTGCTCCGGCACCCACCACTTCCGGTCCAGTGGCGTCCAAGCCCGCTTCAGCCTACACTGAAACTCGTTTGCGATTCCAGACGGCCCAGGGTAACATCATGAAGACGCTGCCCGTCACTACGACGTTGTTTGAGGTGGCTGCCGCTCTGAAGCAGGATGATGGGATCGACGTGCAAAGTTTCACGCAGAACTTCCCGAGGAAGGTTTTTAACAACGAGTTCTTTGGGGAGACCTTGAAGGAGCTGGGACTTGTGCCTAGTGCTAGCCTCGTTGTGCAATGATATGCTGGTAGCGCATCTGGGGACGACAGGGCACGTATAGCTTATGGCGAAGAACGAGAGATGAAAGAAATCGCATTACGAGGGCGTAAGAATGTTGTGGCATAAATAAATGACACGAAATCATGCTATTGATCTAAACCTGTAGCGGCTTATTGATTGCGATAATATCACAAGTCGAGTATAGATCCAGTTTGCCTTTTATCGCCTTATCGTGAGTCACGTGGTGTCGCGATGGACCCGCGTACGGGTGCCTGAGACGCGCTCGACACGCCCGCACCTCCCACGCCATAGAACCACCCATTTGCTTTGAATATGCCAGCGTGAGTCCCATCAGCCTTTGAACTGCAACTTCAAGCTGTCCGTGGAATCAAAAACTGATCGTGCCATTCCCAGCGTTGGCGACCAACATCGCGGCGGCCCAGCATCCATCATGATGCCTAATGCCTCGGGTGCCGTCACAGCGAATCCCTTTGAGGAACCTGAAAGCCGTATCAGTGAATATACTGCACAGGAGATTGCCACTCTCCAAGCCCGTCTCGACAGGAAACTGGGCCCCGAATACATTTCCTCGCGACCGGGAGCCGGTGGACAGCGGGTCCACTATCTCGCCGCAGACAAATGCATCAATCTTGCTAATGAGGTGTTTGGGTTTAATGGCTGGTCCAGCTCGATTCAAACTATCCAGATTGATTTTGTGCGTTTCTCTCAGGTGGCGCCATTTTGGAAAACAGCGGCTGACACGCTTGGATAGGTCGAGGAAGCCCAGGGCACCGGCAAGATAAGTTTGGGCCTGTCTGTGATTATGAGGGTCACCCTCAGGGATGGGACATTCCATGAGGTACATTTACAAACCTCATTCAAAATATCATGGACTTCCATGGGCCATCTCGGGACATTGGCTAATCCCCTGCTAGGATATTGGGTACGGACACATTGAGAACTGCAAGGGCAAGGCGGCGGCTTTCGAGAAGGCGAAGAAAGAAGGGACAACAGATGCCCTGAAACGTGCATTGAGGAACTTTGGCAATGTTCTGGGAAACTGTGTCTACGACAAGGACTATGTTTCCAAGGTCACCAAAGTCAAGGCGACGCCGGCAAAATGGGATGTGGATGATCTCCACCGTCACCCCGACTTTGCCCCCGTCAAGAAGGAACCGCCTCCACCAAGGCGATTACTAGAAGACGACGATCTTCCCCCTCCTCGCCCCTCTGGCCCTGCCAATAGCGGTCACTCTGGCAGTAATGCCAACTTTGATGGCGATGGGGAATTTGGGAGTAGGTTGTCGTTAATCCGATCTCACTGCCTGCCTAACATTTCCCAGGTGATCTATTTGATGAAGCAGACTTCGTGGTCGGCAACACAGGCAATCCTGACGAGATCACAATAGAGCCTGACGTCCAAAGACAACCGCCCACGCCGATGAACAACCCTGCCCCAAATGGGCCTGCTCCAGGCCGGTTTAACTCTGCTGCTGTAACGCCGTCGAAGCCAGAAAGATGGACTCCCGGGGGTGCAACAGGACGACCAGTCCCACCGAATGGGCGGCCGAACCTATCAGCCATGCCAGATCAATCCGCTGCGCAAAGACGACCCGGGCCTGGCCCTGGCCAGGCCCAAAATATTCCGAATGCTAGACCAAGCGTACCACCCATCGCTCAAGGCAATGCCGCTCAACCACCGATTAAAAGAGAGTCTGCCGCTGGGGCCAACCAGGACATGCAACCACCACAGAGCACCCCATCTGCTGGATTCTACTCGGCGCGAGCAGTTGACCTCCTTCGTGATAATCCCAACAACGTCCCTTCTGCCGCACCGCAGTTCGATCCCCATGCAGACAGTCCCTCGATCCGCAAAACCGCCGGTGTCGACCACACCAAAAGTGTTCCGATCTCCAAACCAATGCTGGCCAGCGCCTCTCCCGCGACAAACAACTCGCGTGATTTCGTTAACCCAGCCACTGACATGCAGCGCCGACTCGGTGCTCCCGGTGCAGGTGGAGGAGCCGGCAGCCCGATGAGCCGGGGCCCATCCACCTCGTCCTATCGTCCTCTGACCCGACCCAACATCGACCCAAAGAATGTGCCGAATAACGCAGCTGCAATTAACCGAGGAAGCGTCCCTCCCCAGAATTTGAATGGAAAACGACCGCCCCTGAATGATGTCACCAATGCCAATACTTCGCCCGACGCGCAACCCACTGGTCCTGTTGCTGGCCCGAATGACCCTAAACGACCCCGTTTTGCGGATGGTGATTCCTCTGGTCCGCCGCAACTACCTCAGCATCCCCCGCCGCAATAAACTCCAGCCCAATTTGTTTTTGTTGTCTTGAAAAATGCGCATCAACATGCTATTAGCGGGCATTACTACTGGTTTTTGTCTCT
The DNA here is from genome assembly GCF_028826965.1 of Penicillium alfredii. NCBI lineage: Eukaryota > Fungi > Ascomycota > Eurotiomycetes > Eurotiales > Aspergillaceae > Penicillium > Penicillium alfredii. The sequence goes on from NW_026622709.1 coordinate 787,845, forward strand.
CTGTGTGATTTGATTCTGTCATATGGCGTCTTTTGTCCGGCATATCCAGCGCATGGTGGGTGTTTCGGAGTCTGAAAACTAAAGGAGTGATTACAACCACGGCAAGCGGGATAGTCTCAATTTTGTATGTTAGGGTATTTTAGAATAGTTTGACTTGGCGGTCCACCGCTCATTTATCTTCGTATGTCTCCGTTTTACCAAATCGTGCTGGTGTAGAAAACAAGGCCTGTGGCAAGTCTTCAGCTCATTTCTTTGCCGCGTTGTTTACCTAATTTTATACATAATATATTGCGTAACATCTTTAGCTTCTTTGGTAGGACACTCAAATCTCGACATATTGTTCTCGTTCTCGATCTCTATACGGAAATAATATAAATAATTGGTTGTCGAATTACTAGCCAAGTTCTTCCTGTTATATCCCCAAACATACCGTCTATGTTGGCATGACGGGCAATTTCGGGTCCTTGATAGACCCATCGTCGCCCTTGCGATTGGAATGCTTGCACGTGTTGAACCACGTCTCGGCGGTGTTATCCAGCGAGTGTTTGATGGAATGCATGTCGGCACGGCCGTCGCCGTCCAGGTCAGGGAAGTAAGTGCAAGAACCAGCGGAGGCGCCTTGGAACTTGACACCGACCCCGTCCCATTCATAGCTGGAGCCCTTGACCTCCTTGGCGCCCTTATTGTACCATATGCTGCCATCGCCGTTGAACTTGTCCGTGTGGACCAAGTCAGCCTTGCCGTCGCCATTGACGTCAGCCCACTGCAGGTTTGCGCGGTCCTTGTCCTCCGAATACTTGAACTGCGTGACATGCTCCCACGAGTCGTCGTCTTTGTGCACGTATCCCGAGGTGCTTCCGTCCTTCGCCATGCACAGATAGTCGCCCTTTCCGTTGCCGGTGATGTCGGCAAACCGCACGGGCGTGTCGAAAGGATCTACACCTCTCTTCTCGTCGCAGGAGAGATCTGACGCCGGGTTGTCGTCGTACTCCCACTTGAAATCGTCGTCGGCTTTGGCCGTTTTGATTTTGTTCCGCCACAGCTTCACTCGGTTCTTGTCATCTGGATCTGTCCAGATAATGTCGCATGCTCCGTCGCCGTCCCAATCCACCAGGTGCAGGTCCCGTCGGTCCAGCTTTTTGTGAATCGCCTCGTTGAGCGGATCCCAGATGATCTTGTTGGGGCCCCAGAAGCTATCGCCCTTGGACACTTTGGTTTCGCCCTTGTTCGGGTAGAGGCGCATCTCGCCCCTGGAGCGAATCCAGACATAGTCCATCAAGCCATTGGTGTGGCCCATCATGTTGCAGTACCTGTTTCCATCGGCTGAACAGTACACAGAGAGAAAATCAGCAAGGAAGGCACCGGGTTGCTTGGAGAGATACATATCCATGTCCGACGTACCTTTGATCTTCGCAGCCCCATAGCCCTTGCTCTTCCACACATGCACAGACACTCCGTCATCGGTATTCTCAATCCAGACGTAATCCTGGCGTCCCAGAAGCCCAAAGTTTTGTGGTTCTCCATAAACCCGAGCAAAATGGACTTCGCTCCGCTCACCATCTTTTTCCCCGACTCCATTGTGAGTCGGGCCTGAGTCTTGGCCATCTTGGTAGCCCCGGCGCCAGATAATATTGAAGTTGTCGCCTTCATCGGTTTTGTTACAACTGCGGGAATTGGTCCAGGTAGTCGTTTCGCCCTCGTCATCTAGCCAGAGCCAGTCATCTCGCCCCTGTGTACGTTGGTTTGTCAGATTATACACGGATCTTGGCAGCGTGCTGCTGTTTACTACTCACATCGCCGTTAAGATCCTCAAAGCGAACCCCGTTGATGTCACCCATATCTTCGCCATTGAACACCTTTCCCAGACTCTGCCAGTATTCTGGTTTATCCCCTGGGATGCATTGTCACCTATTAGCATTTCCCTCCCGGAAAAGTATCGTCACCAGATAAAAGGCATGGACAAGCCACTCACCGGTCCCGCCATTGCGCCAGCAATAGATGTCGCCGTCGCCCTCGACCCCACAGTAGTCCACACGGCCGTCGCCGTCCATATCTGCCAACCGGACCTTGTTCTGAGAGTACTCAGAATCCTTGATTTTGCCGATCTCTTTGAACGACGGGGGCGAATCGCCCTTCCCATCGCCCTGGTTGATATCAACGTAGGCGTTGCCCTCCTTGCCAAGGCACACATAATCGTCCAGACCATCTCCATTGACATCGACGAAGCGGACGCCGGCAGGGTTGCAGAAGATATTGACCGCGGCGTGGTCGATGCTCTTGTACGGCTTCTCGCCGTCGCCGGTATTCTTCCACACATGGAAAATGATATTGTCCTCTTTCTCCTCCCAGTTCAAGAGATCATCGCGGTCACGGCTGAAGAGCCGAGCGAAGATGAAGTCCTTCGACGCGGGACTGTCCACTTCCAGAATGGTGCGTCTGCTCTCCGAGTCGTGGTAGTATGTGCCGTCGTCGTCGCCGCTGCCATCCTGTGTGAGTCCTCCCGCCGAGGATCCACTGCCATAGTCCTTCTCGCAGGACCCGCCGCCCTTCGTTTCCACCGGGTCCTTGATCATGTCCTTGGAAACCGCTTTCTTGATCGTCTTGTACCACACGGCCGCCATCTTGCTGTACCCGTAGTCATTCGGGTGGGTATCGTCGGTCGTGCCATCGGAGTGTTTGTAGTCGTTGGGGTATTTGATCCAGTTGTGGCCGGGATCGGGCGATTCGGGATCCATGTCAGCTAGGAGGATATTCTCGCCGTCATCGCTCAAATCCTTGACCAGTTTCCGGTACTGTCTGTTGGCCTCGGGCTGGTTCTTGGCCGTGTCCTTGTCGTTGGATGGCAGCAGAGTGGACATCACGATTAGGGCATCTTTCATGTCGTCCCCCTTCCGCAGACTCTTGATCAAATCATGTATACGATCCCCGACGCCTTTAACGTCATTCTTGCGGCAGTCGTTCGTGCCCGCGTTGATCAGAACCACATTCGGTTTGTAGGAAAGCGAGTTCTGGCCGGCTTCTTGGATTTTAGTGATAACATCGCCCGTGTGTGCTTCGACGTCCTATTTTCCCCACAAAAGATTCAAATCTATCAGTTCACGTTTCTTGACCCGACGGAGGATTCACTATCCTATATACTGACATTGTCTTTCATGTTGCCATTGTTCTTGCTTCCAACCATATCGACCTCATACCCATCGTACCGCAGCTGATCCCGGAGGGGCTTGCGGTATCCATTGCCCGTGTCGGAGAGATATCCCCAGGTGAGCGAGGCACCGAGGGGCAAGATGCGAAGCTTGACCTTGTCGTCTCTCTTCTGGAACTGGGATCCGGAAGAGTTTAAGGATTTAACATTCGAAGGAATATGGATCGCGTTGACCGTGCAGGTGAAAAGAAACCAGAGAATAACCAGGGCCAATGGCCGCGACGAAATCCACGAAGCCCGGTCCATGGTGAGAGCTGCTGGACCGGAGTTGTCTCAAACAGTATCTTATGAACCCGGCGGAAGAAGCAGGAATCTACACTTCCACGTGTTTTGACAGACATCACACAATCGGGGACATTGTTGCTTCTAACATAAACAAGCCTACGGGCATTTTCTCCACGGTCTCCATAAGGGGCGATTAGTATGGCCCCTGGAGGGCCAAGCTAATTTAGGAAAGGAACTAGCCGAGTCATTGAATGTTCATGCTCATGCACTATGTAACGTCCCTTGGCTCCAGGGGACGGTTTTATTGCAGTAACCGCAGGCGTGTGCAAAGCAAAAAAGAACAACAGAGGTAGGGCACGATAAGCTTTCATAGATCTCACTGTAAGATCAGGCCGACCACGACGATCCTGGAGAGCCAACAAAGCAAACAAGGAAACAAACAGCTCCAGAAGCTATGATGTAAACTTGCCAGATGTATGTACTCCGCGTCTCCCCTGAAAATGAGTCTTTCCTCTTCCCCCCAAAAGGGTCTTGGCAGTTGCATGGAAATTTCTTGACCAAGGACAGTCAGTATACGAGTCGTATAGAGTAATGATGCCGAGCAAATCCACTTTTTGGGGAGGGGGGTTTCTTTGCACAGCCCACGGATGATATTTGCTTGCGGGGGAAGAGGGCTTGATTAAGGAGACAAGCAAGTGGAGTAGGAAAGAAAGGAACATCAATCAAATCGCTACCCCGTCATAATCCCTGTTTCTAATTGTAGCAGATGTGGGCAATGACTCCTGCTTGTTGTCATTCGTTTAGCCCTGTCGACTTGGCGCCGAGAATGAGATCGGCGGCTCCACTTGTCTCGTAAATGCTGTCTCTACTGCACAGCTAGGGCCTTGGCAGCTTCTTATTGGGATTTCCTTTCTGTTTAAGTGGGTTGGAGGAATGGGGTCCAGGGGAGGCGAAGGAAGCAGAAAACTCGCATGGATGCTTCGCGGCCATATCAATATACGGTATGCTCCGAGGTGGAATATCAACACAAGCTACGCAATTACCAACTCTACATTGTCTACTGGAACAAGCGAAGATTTGTGTAATCAAACAGCAAAGATTGAAATATCCTCACTTCCGTCTTTCCATATTTCCATCAGCGGGAACAAGAAATGAAAAATATGGCGAAGACGAAGACGAAAGAGAAGATGAAGCGCAACCGACGAAGAAAAGAAAGAAAAGAAAACGAGCACAAACGCATTAGTGTTCAGAACCAGCCACAAGCAGCAAATCTTTGTCTTGCAAAGCCACTTGCGCAAATTCCGAGTTCGAACCGGCCACAGCACAATCGAGATGCATTGACGAAAAAGATGAGGACAATCGAAAGAAAGCATGGATCTCCTGTCTGGGTATGAGAATTGGAAAAGGATTGGTCGAAAATTGAAAAACAAGACGCGCTGCATGCTGCTGCATGAAATTCATCGAAAGAAATCGTAATTGTCTACTGGCGACGAGGATTGAACGGAGCAGGGCCAAGGACAGACACATTGGGCTGATTCTCGGCCTTGGGAACCGCTCTCGCGGTTGACTGCTGCGAAGATGGAAGAGGTGCGCGAGAGACTTCCTTGGGATGCTTGTCAGAAGAGATCGTGGAGCGAAGCATGGGTGGAGGAGGACCGATGGTCCGGACCCCAGACAGTTTCTGGGTCGGCCGCTGGGGAATATTGGGGTTGCTTTGCGACAAAGATCGCATTGACATAGCGATGGCAGGCTTGCTTTGCACCTCGCTCACCACCCGCTTTGACATGTTGCCCGTCATCGAAGGAGGTGGTCTAACCCCAATCACTTTGGCCTTTCCGAATTCATGGTAGAGAGTCCAAGGAACCGCATGGATCGATTTGTCCAGAGGGTTATTCTTTTTCTCTTGCTCGCGTGTGTTAGTAGCTTCAGACTCTGGGTTCGCTTTAGACCAAATTCTCTCCGAAATCGTGTCAATTGCCTTGGGAGCTGGGCCTGGCTTATTCTCTTGGAGTACCTGCGGTTTCTCAGCCTCGGAAGGGTCCGAAACCCTGAGTGTTTCGAACCCGATCATGCAATCTGAGCGATCGCTCTTCAGTGGAGTCATGGGCGGCTGGGCTTCAATGGGCGTCGGGTGGACCATAGAGTCGCTGGAAGAGGGGCTGTGAACAGGGGATCGATATCCCGAGAAGCTTGGCCTGATTGTCGAAGGGGCCTGTGGCCCGGTGGGGGTTTCCTGCAGCCAGTCCCGCATAAATGAACTGCTGAATTCTGGAGTATGGGTCGGATTGCTCTGGTCAGATGTTGCTTTCCCCGGCGTTGGAGTAGTAGTCGGGAGGGTGAGCGGAGACTGGATCTTATTATTCTGCTCAGATGCATTTTTGGCAGGTGCGATAGTAGCAGCTGGGAAAGTGAGTGGAGACTGGATCGAGTTGCTCCGCTCAGATCCCGGTTTGGCTGGTGTGTTATTAGGAGCTGGCAGAGTCAGTGGGGATGCAAGAGCTGCCGCCATGGACTGCATTTCTGGAGATACACCAAGAGCTCGGACGACGTTCTCTCCCAGAGTATTCTGGCAATCGCTCAATTTCTCCACCAAGTCCCTGGCAAGTTTCGACAGCTCGCTCATGTATTGCGCCTTCTGCACTTCTTCCTTGGATTCTGGTTGTTTCTCCAAGCTCTGAGTAGACGTATCCACCTCCGAAGGAACAGAGGGCATCGTTATCAATGCCTTTTCAGTATCCACAGAAAATTCCAGGCCCTTCAAGTCCGCAAGTCCTGGACTCAAGATGACTTCATTTGGCTCTTGTTCGATTTCTTCTTTCTCAGGGGAGCCAGCGTGCATATCGATGAGATCTTCACCAGAGTCGTTCTCAATGAGACTCTTGTTCGCGCGGCCATGGTCCGGGAAAGCAAATGAACTGCCAGGAGTCGTTGGAATGTTCACTCTGGATGAAGATGTTGGGCCTTCATGGAAGATACTCTTTCTGGCATCCTTTCGTTGAGAGTCACTAGTCACCTGTGCCATACCAAAGGGTCTCCCTCTCAAACCCGTGATGCGTGAATCATGCGAGATGGAATAGGGTGATTCCCGTGCGATTTGACCCTTCGAAGCGACAGACTCAGAAGGCGGAGCAGCTTTCTTTGGCATATTGGATGCAATAGGCTTGACCGGCGGCAGTGTCCGGGTCCGAGAGGGAGGCGTCGGTGTCTCCGCAAACCTTGAAGTTGAAATCGAGGATGGTGCAGTAGGGGTTTTAGTAACAGCCGGAGTGGATGGCGAAGCTCTTGCAAAGATTGAGGCAGAAATCGAAGCCGACACGACAGCCGCTCTGCCATTGGCAGGCGTCGAGACCGGAGTGGCTTTTTCGGGCTGGGGAGATCTAGCTTGATGCTGGGGTTGTTTGGTGGTGGCCATAGATGCGGCCCGAGGCGATGGGGCCGACGAATTTTGATCAGAATCCGGTGCAGACCAATAGGTCTTTCGAGCAGCAGCCATAAAAACCTCTGGGGCTGTGATCTTTCTCGAGAAATCCTCTCTACTTGCCAAGTTAGAGTGAACAATGTGATAAGCAAGGTCAATCAATTACTTACATCGGCCTCCTGGCTCGAATAGCGGCAGCCCTGGGAACTGAGAAATCTGTTAGTAGTGCTTATTGAGAGAAGAGTTATAGTCACTTACTGGAATCCTTTCTTCTTCCTCTTCCCCTGCCCCGAGGGCTGTCGTCGCTGTTAGAATCCAAGGCAGGGTCCAGCCTAGAGATAGAGCCGGAAGAAGCATGGGACCTGTGACGAGATCTGGAAACGCCTCCGGCCGACGAAGCACGGATTGTCCTTGCCACAGAGTAAGTTGCCATTGGTTAAGTACATCAACAGGTGGGGGAAGTACTTACTTAGAGGATATCTTCGAACCACGCCCTCTGGTCCCAATCACTCCGCCGCCACGACCCAGGGACGTTGGGGGATGAATGTGATGTTTCTTAGAGCCCTTGGTCTCTTTGAGCGAATAATCTTGACCTTCACCTTGATGCAACATGGCTGTCAAATGGGCACGGTGGCTCTGTCCGTGCATCATGTCATCAAGGTGCTCGAGGCCTTCTGTATCAGCGACTGATTTGTACAAGTCTATTCATGATTAATAATTGTTTCTTTTAGCAAGACCCCAAGAATTTCAAGTTCGATCATAGCTGACCTGACCATGCCGCCAACTTTTCTTTGTGCTGTTCAGCATCACGCTGAGCAGCAGTGCCAGGGATATTCGACGCTCTCCTGGCTTCGATTTGTTCAAGGCGCAAATGCGCCTGACGTTTCTTATCATCCGTGGTTGTGATGAATTCTCGTCTCGCCGTACCCAAATCAGCCTATCGGAGTAGTCGATTGTTAATATATATCTTAATATGACATACCACAAATAATTCGTCCAATGTATCTTACCATTTGCAGCTTTTGAAGCCGCTCAAGCGCTGTTGGGTCCATCCTGTCAGCAAGACACGGATGCGGAAGTGATTCAGGTAGCGGAAAAAGATCGAGGTGACTGGAGGAGGGGAAAAATATTGCAGTTACAATCGTGTGTACTGCGCAAGTGCCGCGAGACTCGTGTCGTTTCAGCAATAGCGAAACTCTGCGAAAAGGAGAAAGTGTCAAAAGGCGCGAAAGGAAAGTCTTTGGGGAATAAACACCAGATAGCCCAAGGCAGCGAAGTCTTTTTCAGAAACAACTCGCGAGAGCTGACTCTTTGGCCTCGGCCCTAGGCTTCCCGGTGTCTATCTGGAAAAGAGAAGAACAAGGATGTGCGATTGGGAGCGGAAAAAGCGACGACAGAAAGAAAAATGGCAAAAGATGCAAGTGCAAGAAGATGGAAATAATGCAAGTTAAGGGAAGAGGGTGGAAAGAGGAAAGAGTGGTGTGCCTCCGGGACAAACGCAAGTGAGGCAGCTGTTTGGCCTGCGCGTTGGACGGCTCCCTTCCTGGACTAGACAGCCCCGCCGGTGACATCGTCGGATTAAAATTGTGATTATTAATTTTCGACGCCAATTTGGAATTGCAGAGCACACAGGCTCTTGTCAATGTCGGTTCTCGAGGCCAGTCCGGAAGTGTTGGCGATACCAACATCTGGGGCTCCTCCCAAGCTGCTTGGATTAATATTGATATTCATACTTTTCAGGGTTCGTGAAATCACGTGCCAGACAAGCTTAAATCCGGTATGGAAGTCGATGTAGAAGATGCAGAATGGTCTCATTGTGCAAGCGTGATATCTACCTGGGTAATGTATATACAAGTATTCCGGAGACCAATGGGGGAGCTCTAGTTTATAAACATGAGAAGCCGGGGAATATTTGACAACAGGTCATGTTCAAGGGCTGCCGCAAGTCTGACCGCCACCATCGCCTGGACATAGTTAGCATTTAATCCGAGTGCTAGTAAAGATTGGGGTTGAACGTACTGTTCATAGCGTTGGCAATCGTCTGTACAACGCTGACTACCATGACAAGGAAACCAAAGACGACGCAAATGTAGGCTGGTAGCTTGTCTCGACGACTGGAGCCGCTGAGCTTTATGTAGCAGAGAGGCGGAAATATGAACGCAAGGGCTGCAGCGCTGGTTGCTCCGATGAGCTCGAAAACCAGACCAAGATCGCAGGTTATCAGGGACACGACTACCGAAGCCGCAACTAACGATGTGGTAAGCACCACATGCCGATTGAGGCTGTACGGTTCGTCTGGGTAATAATAGGTTGTCATGACCGCTCGGCAGACGAAAGCTTCCAGTGGCAAAGTGGTAAGCATATTCAGACCAAAGAGTCTGACGGTAGTTAGCATGAGGAATGAGGACTGAACCACTGCTGGGCCTCTTACAGTCGGGCTATGTTGACTAAGACGTTACTAGATGGAAAGTTGTTCAGAATGTTGCCCTGTGTTTTGGACCCGAAGGCAAGAAAGCCGCAAACACCCATCACTACACACAACAGCGAGGATACGCCGGTTGAGTAATGGGTGACCGTCGCAAAGCGGTCCAGTGTCGGCTTCTGCAAGGAGCCATAGATCATAAGACTGCTGTGGTCTTGAACAATGTCAGTAATTAACGTAGAGCCGAGCATAGTGAAACGTACGGCACACAAAAGCTGAGAATTATTAGCACATCTTTCGAGTCGATCATTGATATTCATGACTTACCGAATGATATCACACCCACAGCTTGGAAAAAACCTGAGTTGATGAGGAGAATACTTTTGATCTCTCCCTGGGACTCCGCTGGAACTCGAAAGCCTTGCGTGATGATTGTGACCACGATGATCAGCATACTAGCCAATGCCAGCGTAGACACTGTTGCCAACTACTTATCTATCAGCCTCTGATGCATCAGGGTGGAGAAGTGGTCCTACCTTGGCGATGTCTCTATACAACGACAATGGGTAGGAGAAGCCCATGACAAATATGATGATTACAGCTTGACGGTTAGTCAGAAGCCAGAGGAAAGAAATATTCCGAAGCGATGGAAACAAGGCGTCTAGAATACGCGGAATGGTATCACCGACAATAACACAGTAGGCGACCATGGCGCCAAACGCAAATGCCCACTGGGTGATGGAGATGGCAATAAGACCACCTTTGCCAAAGCAATACTGCATGGTAGCCTGGACTGAATCGGCTCCACTGAGCTTCGAGTTCACCACGATTAACCGGATTGTCCAGTCCACCGTGACGGTCAAGCCCGCCAGCAGCACGAGTCCCGTTGCCAGCCCCGCTTGTCGAATCGCATAGGGTTGTCCAATAATGCCCGCTCCGACGATGATGTTGACCATGTTCATAAACGCCGTCCTCATTCCACCGCGTCGCGCGACATCCGCCAGGTGTTCTTCGGCGAAGAACTCGTCCGAGGTTGCGATTGCCACGCTGGGAGCTTCGACGTTGGTGAGCAGAGGCATCGCCTGTCCCGTATTACGCGCGCCGGGCGCGTCCTGGTTTCCAAGCTCATAATCCTCCTCGTCTAGCCACCGCGCATCATCGTCTGGACTGTGGACACGGCCATTCGAACGATGGTTCCCTTCTGATTGCTCGTCCAAGTCGAATCGAACACGATTGGCCGTGCGGGGGGTGCGGCGCTGTCCATCCGGGGTAGGCATCGATATCGAGGAGTGACGTTTTCCATTAGAGGTACTTTTTGAGGGAATAGCGGGTGTGCTTGTGGTCGCAGGTGCACTCGTGCCTTGGATTCCAAGTCCGGTGGGAGCTACCGGGCCATGCTGCTCGCTCGAAGTCGGAAGCAGCGATTGAGCTTCGAACTCATCCTGTCGATCCCAGGAATGGGCCGATCTCTCATCTCCTGGCATGGCTGACCTTGAAAGAGAAAGTAGGAGCAACTGCTTTCAGGCCACCTCATAGGGCGGACACGTGACGCTTATCTTTGTCTCCACTTTTCCAACCGCCGCGTGGTCTTTGTGGGGGGCTCTTTGGGGGTTTTCGTGGGATGCGAGATCGTCGCGTTCTTTGACAATTTCTCCGTCCTGCAAGGCAGCAGTCCGCAGCAAACGCTTAGTGTCAAGGGGTTTGGTTCCATGTCTAGATAATCAAACTCTAGAAAGTTCTTGGAGCCGATAGGCAAGAAATGAATTGAAACAGTCAAGAATAAATTCATCACAATTAAAGGCAGGAAATAAAAACCTTGAAAATTAGGCTTGATCGAGTTATTGTTGCTGCGTAGATGGTCATGTGCTTCCATCTCGGTGTGCGTGATTCCCCATTCCTCCCTCGAGCTTCACAGCATCTCCCGGGCCTTCGTTTGGAGAGCTATTGAGATGATTGAGGTCTTCAAAGACCATCCCCGTCCCATAAACGATGAATCGTATCCAGAATGACACTCCAGGTCGACTTGGGTCGAAGCATTCTTCGCGCCGATTCCAACCTGCAGTTGCAGCTGGTCGCGTCGATGAACTGCAATCCTTCCCTCCACTGGGACCCAACCATACCGATGGACGTCGAATTCTGGTCAGATTATGCGATATTGATCACAGAAGCTCCGTTAGAGCTCGAATTGCGTTTGCTTGTCACCGGAGAGTCGAGCTTGGATACTACCTTGTCCATGTCTATGCCATCGATGGTGGACAGACTTTGTAACGCTAAGGTCAAAAAAAAAATATCGGGATGGTTTGTCGGCGTTCTGACTACTTTCTCATACAGATTTGGCCGGACCTCGGGTTTTCTCTGATGTTCAAAAACTGCGATATCGTTAAAGAAAAAGGTCAACCTGGGATCCATCGTCTCACATTTGGATTGAAGAAAAAGCACGAGATTGCCGCGTCAACAAAAGGCCGGACTTTGCCCGCTGTCCTACAAGATCCTCCCTATGCTCGCCCTCCATCTACCACCCCGACGATGTCACTAGCATCAATTGATATTTCGCTGGAGTATGGTTGCTCCTTTGAAAACATACAACAGGTTCATCAACTGTTCGATCTCACAATCAGGCCGAATCGAACAAGGCCTGATCCACTGGTCCTTGCAGCAAGCTTTCTCAAGGCAGATATTGTAAATTTTCTTTCTACTGAGCCCTTGACAGGCCAGGAAAACACACCGAAAGAACTGTCACAAGGCCAATCTTGCAGCACAATAGAATGTTTCAAAAGCCTCTCACAGCCAAGAGATTCGAGCACCAATGGCGTATCTCAAGAACTTTTTCGACTGCTTGACTTTGCCCTCCAGCGATTGACAATATCCACACTCATCAAAGACCCCGAAATCCAGGTACTCGGTCAAGAATCTCTACGAAGCATCCCAGAAACTGCACCGGCGGTTTTTAATCCAAGATATCGTGAAGTGAGTTTGACTGCTCGGGGAAGATTATCTCCAACTAACATAGCATAGGCAATCAACCAGCGAGCAGTGTCAATCCCAATGATTGGCAAGGCTGTGTGCTCAATACTTGAAAACAACGGCAGTCCCATATTACAGGGAAAAATCAAACAGCTGTTACGAGGCACCAGTGGCTTAACAAGGGACTTTTCCGGGCGAAGTCCATCATTAACGAACCCAAAGGCCATCATCCAGTCGGCCCTTTGGCGCATCGCCGAAATTCAACTACGCAATGTCAAATACCCTCAGAAAAGAAATACGGTCTCGGCAACAGACCTAGTCCTCGAGGAATGCCACCCCCAAGATGCTTTGCTTGTTCCGTCTTTAGAACAAGACATGCAAAATCATTGCGCGTTTCCCGAGCCAGATCGGTACTATGGCACTGATTATGAGGATGAAGACGCAGACGCAGACATCATTCAAGACGGTCACTCCGATGAATCGGAAGACTTGTTGTTCGAGAACACAAGTGAACACAGCTTCATGGATATTGTTGACCCAACACAAACCACCATGACGAGCCTTTTCACAGAAGATCCCCCTTCGGCACCATACTGTGTTGAGAGCGAGATGCTTCTATCATATATGGAGCAAGGTGCGTTCGAAGAAAGTGACGTGATGGAGGTACGGTATTCACAACATGTAGATGTTGATGATTGGGATTTGATGTTGGACGAATAGTTATAAAGCTGTATAGATATTGCAGATTTTGAGTTGAATACACTCTGAAGGTTCTACTCACGACTGCAATTCATGCTTATCCCTACTGATAACATGTCACACCACAGCAATATTCCACAACACTTTGTTATTCTTATAACGAGCGATAGACACCGTGAATCTCAACCATCCGATGCACCGACAGGGATCGGGAAGGAACCCGAGAGGCACACCCATACTCCACGCAAAGCGGGGCTCTTCCACCTACAAACATCGGCAACTCGGGAGACTTGATCAAGATGGTCACGTCTATGATGATCCGCTGCAGCCCTTCCCCTCCTTTCCAGACGTGGCCTTGCTTGCCCAATCTTGAGCTCCACCAAAGACCAGCAATTGGTCTAGGGGATACATTGGCTAAAGAGAGTAGGTTGAATGAGAGCACTGCAGCTGCGAAGATCGTTCGGCAGGAATTGGTCTACTTAAATTGATTGCAGGCTGTTAAAATTTGCTTATATTTGTTGCAGGTATCCCTGGGATCCTCTGTCTGCTTTTTATACCACTTATTCACAGTCTTCGCAGTTTGGTTTGTATTTCCCCTGCTCGGCTACATCATGTTGGACGTCGTGGTTATTGGAGCCGGATTCAGTGGCCTTGAAGCCGCCTATTCGGCACAGCAAGCTGGACTCTCAGTGGCCGTTGTCGAAGCCCGCGATCGTGTCGGAGGCAAGATCTGGAGCGCACCACTAGCTTCTGGTCGCGGGTATGCCGACCTGGGTGGTGCATGGATTAACGACAGTCTTCAGCCGCGAGTCTGGGCTTATGTGCAGAAGTTTGGCCTGGGAGTCGTGAAGCAGCGACTGGAGGGTAGAGCTGTTATGCAGGAAAGCCAGGAGAAGCGGTTCGAGTTCCCTTTTGGGGTTACGCCAGATGTGAGTAACTGGCGACATTCTAAGTATCATTGCTGTTCCAAGGCATGGAAGCTGATCTATTCATGCAGTTCTCGCCCGAAGAGAAGAAGAACCTTGAGTACATTCGCGATCATATCCAAGCTGAGTCGCTGAAAACTGGGTTGCCATCCGCCCAGGTGGATAATGTCTCTTTGGACCAATATGTCCGTGACCTTGGTGCCCTTCCCAAGACCGCCCAGATGGTCAATCTCTGGGCACGGGTGATGCATGGCCTGGAGTCGACCGAGGAATCTGCCGCTTGGTTCATCGACTATTGTCGCCGCAACAAAGGTCTTTTGGCTATCCGTGCAGATGATTCTACGGGTGGTCAGCACCTACGGTTCCAGGATGGTGAGAATTGCTCCATATCTCTTTACTTTCTAGTGCATCGAAAGATTAATCACATATTCACAGGCGCCCAGTCTATTGCGACTGAAATTGCCAAGTTGATTGGAGCGGGTAACATCCACCTTGCATCTCCAGTGGCTTCAATCAATGACTATGGCTCGCATGTTGGCGTCATCACACGGACCGGAAAGACATTCCTCGCCAGAAAATGCATTCTCTCTGTCCCTAGCACCATGTACAAGGAACTCAACATCACCCCGGCCCTACCACAAGCGGTGCAAGAGGTCACCAACAACACTATTTTGGGTGACTACAACAAAGCGATTGTGTGCTATGACAAGCCCTGGTGGAGAGAACAGGGATTCAACGGCTATTTCGCCAGCTACTTGGGTCCCGTGATTCTCGCCCGAGACACCAGTGTCGACGAAAGAAAGCACTACTCCTTGACATGTTTTGTCAACGGTCTGCCCGGACGCCAGTGGAGCAAGCTGCCCCCACACGAGCGGCGGGCTGTGGTTCTTAAGCAGGTGGCCCAGATCTTCAAAACGGATACCAAATCAGAGGTGTTTCGGCCCATCGAGGTGTTTGACCAGATTTGGCAGCATGAAGAATTTAGCAGAGGTGCCTTGGCTCCTGTTACTGCTTTGGGGCATCTCACAAAGTATGCTTCGGTCTATGGTAGGCCGGTTGGCAATGTGCATTTTGTGGGCACGGAGTATAGTCCTGAGTGGAAGGGTTATATGGAGGGGGCGCTTTGCTCGGGAGAGTTGGGTGCTCGCCAGGTGGTGGAAGCTATCCAGAGGGTACCGGCTGCGAAACTGTAATGGAATCCCGGGTATATTTGGGTGAGAACAGGGCGAAAGAATGCAGAATATATACACTCATGACTATGGCCCAGAATGTCATTCTTTGTCAATATCAATTACACAACACAAGGCTGTCAGCTATAGGGATATCTTTCCTTCAAGTTCTTGAAGCCATTAAGATTATGTTAATTCACACTAAATAGCCTCATAACTGCATAAGTGCATAGAAAGCAAGCCAACTAAAGTTTTCTTCAGAGCCAGGTTTGGCTCTGAAGGCCCAGTTGATTTGAACTAACTCTGGTATACAGCAAAAGTGTTCAGGCGTCAAAAATAAATCATTGATATGTAATCGCAGACATTCTTCACCAAATAGCAATCCAGGAAAAGACAAGATAACACCAATACTCAATCCACAACTCAAAACCTAGTCCATATCCTCCACCTCGATAAGCTCGGAAACCATATCCTCCAAAAACAGCTTCTGCTCATTCAAGAATCTCTGCATATCAGGGATATTGAATGGACGCTTTGCAAGGTCTCTGTGCTTCTCCGCCTTCAGCTTCGTACGAATACGCTCTTCCAACAGTTCCAATCGATACTCAGTATACTGAGTATACAGCTCAGACCAATTGCTGATAGGTCGTGAACCTGTCAAAACAGTCTCGTCTCTAATGAGAGGAGACTTTGCGCGGAAGGCAGTCACCATACTAATACGCTCGCGCCCACCCATGGCTTTCAGCGCTTGGTGCTCGATATATCTCCCTTGCATGACCACGGCAGTTCCCTATTTCAGTCAGTATGACATGAATAATAGAGGGGTTGTCCCGGGCTGTCTATTTCTTACCATGGCCGGGCCCCGAATCTTTAATATTTCCCCCGAAGGCGTTCGAATAGCAGTTTCACCTCCGACCATACCGGTACAATCCGAAAGCATAGTCACGCACACGAAAGGGAAGCTGTCATAGTGCCACGCAAAAGCAGGCGGGTCATTCTCCACTGGGGTACCTTCACTTTGCATAATGGTCGTGGTCTGCTCATTAATCGAGATGTTGATATTGGCGATTTCGAAATCCAACGCCAGAGCGAGGTCAATCCCTGCAACCTTGGACAGTTTGGTAAGAAGATCCGGACAAGTCCAAGCATCGTACGTAAACGGAGCGCGTCTGTTGAGCAGTGAGCAAAATGATCGTTCATCAAAAAGGCAGCAACAATAAACTCACGCTCGTCCCATGCCCCGAACCATATTCTTGGCAAAGGTCGACGCATATTGACAATGCTCGAGTACAGGCTCACTGAAGATCTCAGCGCGTATCTGCTTGATTGCTTCGGTGGTGAAAAGGGGGAATGGCTCTGAGGCTGCCACTGGGGAGATCCCGTGCCCTTCGAGTCCTATTTGTTTCATGGTGTAGACATTCTCGGGAGGTTGGAAGTTCAAGTGCTTTGTTGGATCAAACACTTCTTTCCCCCCAACGAGCGCTTCATCAATCAAGAACTGGGGGAGCTTGTTCGTTGGACGCGTTGCTTTCTTTGTTGTTGGACCAACCACTTTGGGTGGTGCTGGAGGGAGCATGACGGCTGCAGCCATGTTGAATAAAGAAGTAATTCGAACTTGGTATTTGCTGACTTGAAATATATAGAAGCTTTGAGAAGCTGCTGCGAAGTAGATATCAATCGTGCTGGTCTGGAGGAAACGGTGGTCCTTATATCTTCACTCTGGCTACCCTTGCCTGCCCTATTCATGGAATATGTTGCGCAATGAGGCAAGAGAACCCCATGATCAACAGGGCTTCTGTCATACTACATGCATTCTGATATCTGCCCGTGTTTACCGACACCAACTAAGATGTAGGCATTACCCCGATCTCTGAGGTGTCACACTCTAACCTCCTTCGTCCGAGCTTACCGAACCGATAGGTTCCGCGGGCCGTGCTCCGATGCCTGTAGATCTGCCAGCTTGTCAGTCGATGAGCTGAAGGTACACCCTGGCTCCCGATCATCCGAAGGCCTGTGGAGATCCGGTGATTCCAACGGCAGGTCGAGAGCGTCCCTGTGATGCTTGGACGAGACGTGCATAATGCTACAACCAAGAAACAAATAGGTAGAAAACTCCCCTATGAAACATACTATTTGCTATTGGTTTGGCTATAGTCTCAAGATACACTTCAACCAAATGGGCCCGGCATGTTACCCCCTTCCAGCCATTCAGATTCAGAATCTAGTAAACCATGCGAAAGATCCGGATTCCCTATCTGGTCGACAATTGACAGAAACTCACAGGAAGAAATCCCAATATTATCCAGTGAATCCACATTGTTGGGCATTTGTAGTTCGGCGGAGGGTAAAGACCTTACGTTCCCAGCCGCCGACGGCGAGCGAGAAGTCATTTCCGGTTCTTCAACCGATAGCTGTCCTTGACGGTCTTCAAACCGGCCATTTACCAGCCCCATCTCTGCCTCGGCTGGCCCGGCTAATGTCAGGGTTTGTAGTCCCTCCTGCTCTACGCGTGCGGCGAGCTCCCGGAACAAACCCTCAAGCCGGTTCAGCTCGGCTTTTCGGATTTCGGCCACTCTGTTTCCACTGGAAATAAACTCGTCGAGGATTGAGTGTCCTACTTGGCTATATTTCTGGTCTTCGGCGTCGGGTGGGAAGAGCGTGTGTGCCATTGTCAGATGGAGAGAAGCCGCATATGTGAATTCAAGATCGAATGGGAGGAAAACCTCTAAAGCACATTAGCTTTGGTCTTCCTAGGGGAATTGTGGCTCCATTGCTGCATTTGACACGTACCCAGAAAGATGTTCTCATCTGACAATATTTGAAGCGTCTTCACAGCCGACTTGATGCCAATTGATATCAGAGACTTGGGGAGAGCTAAGAATTTCTGCCAATCTTCTTCTGCACGTCCTAGCTTTTCCAGTCGTTCTTTCAAAACAGAGAGAAGCAGGGGTCTTGTGGCAACAATCACACACTGTTGGACATTGTTAGATGTCCAATCTGGATAGGGGTGGGGGAGAATCAATCTTGAATTGCATACCTGATGGTACAATAAAATGAGATAGCGTGTCTCGTGCGGCACTGAATCCATCGAGCCTTGGAAATCCACAGGAAACATCTTCTCGATCTCCTCGGCGAGACCAGCCATGGTCTGCAAGATGTTCCGTGTTATCTCCAAGAATGCCCCAAGCTGGGTCTTTTCCGTTCTATATATTGCTTGATGGTAGAGAGTCAGTATACTGCTGTCGATAATTCTTTTCAAACTTACTCGCGAGAATGAACGACAACATTTGCGAGAGTCTCACTTGAAGACTGAACGTGGTATCGTTCAAAGATGTAGTGGGTGGATTAGACAACGTGGTGATATCCCCATCCTGCGTGGTCATCGGAAGGCCCAAGGAGGAGGAAACATGGCGGTCCATGATATACAGAGTCCACCAGAGATTTCGGCAACGGGCGACTGTTGCAGCACCGAGCTCTTCCTCGGGGAGCTGGGTGTGCATTCCTTCCAGCTGGGCGATGCGGATTGCCTGACCAACCTATTCAAATAATTCCCAGTGTGAGCGAACAAGAAATACCCTAGGTGGTCAAGAATGACTACGCTTACATTCACATGCGCTCCCTCCCGGTGGTCTATTGCATACAGATACAACCCAGCCAGAGCCAACGCCTCGATTACCATCAAACTATCTCTCCCCGTGGATGTATGGTTCGGCATAGCAGCCATAGCTCGCACAAAGAACCTGGAGCCTGGCGGTTCATTATGGTTTTTTGGGCGCGAGAGAAACGCCTTGCCGAATGCGAGCACCAAAAGGAATTGGGCGAACCATATGCGGGATTCAACAGCTTTCTGTGCTTCTCGGCCATTGTAAAAGTCGAATATGTGAGAGGTGAATGAAGCGTCATCGAAGAATCGATAGGTCTGACCAAGGTGGAACTTGACCGTGTTGAAGAGATAGAGAGCGTAGTCAATTGAAGGTAGATCACTGACATCGGGCGGCTCACAGGTTGTGAAGCGGTTCCATTCAAATGGGTAGATGTCTCCATCCAAGTAAAATCCGGGAGTGCTGTAATCGGGGTTGAGGTTGAGCTTCTCGGTCATCATGACTGTGAGTCGAGCTGTGAATGACCATGCTGAAGTTGGGGCAAGCCAAACTATTCAAGATATGTTAGCTGGGAATATTTTAAGGTTGGAAAGGGGAAGAACGCAGACACACTCCAGTTTCGTTTGTTAGTTCGCGTATCTTTAATGACTGTAGACGGCAAGGTAAAGGGGCTTGTCCAGATGCTAAACGTAGAATCGGTCATTTGAGACGCCGGTGGCTCTAATTCTGAAGGTACTTGCGCATCGGCGATGGTAGTACCTTGCTCGATCTCATCCCCCGGTCCGAGGACAGAGTCCCGGGATCGTTTGATTCCACTCGAATGCCGCCACTGCCTGGCTTGCTTTTGTAGGTCGCGAAGATATCTGGTCATGGTCACTCCTGTCATCACCCAAACAACACATCGGAAACGCAGATCACAAACCTCTCAGATACTAGCACTTTTGTACTTGCTTCTGAAAACTGACACCTGATGAATCGTCGCTGGCAATTTACACACGGCTCGTCGCCAGAGCACTTGATCTTGCTCTGGCGGCATGCGATACACCTGGAGGATTCTTGTCAATATCATATCCGTCAACCCGATTTCCATGTGTAGTCAGATAGATCTCCTTACGCGTTGGCAGTTCTTCGAGGCTTGCGATACGCAGCCTGCATCTCGACTGACCCAAAGAGATAGATGGAATTGCACAGCAACTGAGCAGCTCCTTCAATAATACACAAGAGGGGGGCAGTGGGGTTGAGCCAGCGCGAACTGGAAAACTTTACTCTTTTCGGTGTCGCCCCACGTACCTTTCTCGCGAGATTTGGAGTCTTTTAGTGACTTCTAGTACTTGGAACAGGTAGATAACAAGATTTGTTTATTAAGATTGCTGCATGGATCAACCGCCGGCCACTCCCGACGTTTTCTTTTGCATGAATCTCCACCCCTCAGACACGTACAGGACGGCCCGCTCAATTCTAAATCTGGCTGGAAATCCATGTTGATAGAGGCGTATCTATCCATAATTCCGATATATACCCCGCATTCAACTCCATTGTTGGGGGGTTTGAGTGACCATGTTCAAGAATAGGGGCATTTCGAGACCAGTTCTAGAACTACGAAACTGTCGGCAGGCCAGTAGCCAATAGTCCTTATGCTTAGGGGATCAGACATCAAGGTCAGGAATGAGAAAATACCTGGCCTGCGCGGCTCGGTAAGTTTATATAGAGTTTGATTGCAGGTCGACGACCGAACACCTTGTCCGAGTTTAGAGAACATGTCAACCAGACTTCAGAATTGGATTCCTACTTATAGATGGTAACTTTCTCGACAAAGACTTCAAGAAATTGGGCACATCCCACTAGAAAAGTACCTCAAATCACACGTCTCTGGCGTCTGATGACTATCGATCTAGTTCTCGCACCTCAATTTCCTGTCTCTGTTACCAATTTTTCCAACTACACTTGTCGAGATTGTGACTCACGACCAAGCAAGGTTCATCAGTGGGTAATCTCTCACACATGGAACAGCAGTGTCCTAGAAATATGACGAGGAAGCTAGATAAGGGGTTTCGTCTTGAGAGGTCGAGCCTTGCTCCAGGGACAATGCTGGTGGGCTGTAGATCACTGTGGGATGCGATAGCATTGAAGCGATGCAAGAGGTGTGCCGCCAGTTCATGTGAAGTAAAAGGGAGATCGGGAACTGACCCGAGGGATTTGCTCGGCTTGGGAACCCGACACTAAAGGGGGATGATCAAGATTGCCCGATTAGCCAAGAGGAATAAGAGCACAACAGTCAGCCATGTCCCGAGTATTTAAAGCAAACTACGCGTCTGTGATTTACAAATTTCACATATCTCCTTGCATCCTCCTCACCCACCGATCCCATCATGGCAGCATCTTTTACATCTTTACTAAAAGACCCCGGTCTTTTCGTCGACAAATCCTACATTGACGGCGAATGGGTGGTATCTGAGTCGTCAAAAACGTTCCAAGTCCAAAACCCAGCTTCAGAAAAGGTCATCGGGACATGCCCTGAATCAACAACAGCCGACCTCAACAACGCGATCCAAGCCGCATCCAAGGCCTTCCCCGCATGGCGCGCTCTGTCGGGCCGACAACGGGGACGGATCCTTCGACGAATCTTCGCGTTGCTAGTCGAAAACAAAGGAGATATTGGCAAGATCATCACCACAGAGAATGGCAAGGCCAAAGCCGATGCCGAGGGCGAAGTCCTCTTTGCAGCCAGTTTCTTTGAGTGGTTCAGCGAAGAGGCTGCCCGGATCTACGGGGATATTGTCCCACATAGCAATGCAAGCAGCAGAACACAAATCATCAAGGAGCCTGTGGGTGTCTGTGGGTTGATTACACCATGGAATTTCCCGATCGCAATGGGCGCTCGCAAGATTGCGGCGGCTCTTGCGGCGGGATGTACAGTGGTTCTCAAATCGGATGGATTGACACCGTTTTCCTCGAATGCTCTTGCGGTGCTGTGTCAACGCGCTGGTGTACCAAAGGGCGTCTTGAATATCGTGACAGCCTTGGAGAACACCCCGCAGCTCGGCCTGGCCCTCTGCGAGTCGGATATGGTCAAGAAGATATCCTTCACTGGTTCCACTCGCGTGGGGAAGATCTTGATGCGGCAGTCAAGCGGAACGCTGAAGAAGCTCAGTCTTGAGCTGGGCGGCAATGCTCCTTTTATTGTTTTCGATGACGCGGACCTCGAAGTCGCCGTCGCCAGCGCACTCGCCAGCAAATTCAAAGTTACGGGCCAGACCTGCGTGTGCGCCAACCGGATATTTGTCCAGGAAGGCATCTACGACCGATTCAGTCGTAGGCTGGTTGAAGAAGCCCGGAAATTCCGCGTAGGTGACGGGAGCGATGAGTCCGTCACTCACGGGCCTCTGACCAACGGCGTGGCAAAGGTCGAGCAGCATATCAAAGATGCAGTCAGCAAAAGTGCAAATGTACTGCTGGGTGGAAAGCAGCTGGCATCTCTGGGCAAGAATTTCCACGAGCTCACTATCCTTGGCGATGTTGACGACACGATGCTGGTGACACGCGAGGAGACATTCGGTCCTATTGCTGCATTGAGCAAGTTCCGAACTGAGGACGAGGTTATCGGCCGAGCAAACGACTGTGAGGTTGGCCTGGCCTCCTACATTATGACGACGGACCTTGCCCGCTCGCATCGTGTATCGCAGAGATTGGAGACTGGGATGGTGGCGATCAACACGGGGGTAATTTCAGATGCTGCAGCGCCGTAAGTCACTTTCCTTTCCGGAGGTCTTCATCATGCTAATACCTTGGACAGATTTGGAGGCGTCAAACATTCTGGAATGGGCCGCGAAGGTAGTAAATATGGTGTTGATGACTACATGACCCTCAAGACGATCGTTACGGGGGGTATAGATGTGTGGTCACGGTTGTAAGGGTATATCCAGCTGCAATGAACTAGTCTAGAGGCTGCTACGCTGTTAATATCACGATATACACGATACAAATGAAGCCCAATATCAAACCCCGAGTATAGTCCACAGACCCCGCAGTGGAACCTGTCAAGCTGTGGAGAACCCGACAACCCGAGATAACGTCGGTTCCACGGGCCTCTTTGTGCCCCTCAAAGCCTTGACTGGGATTCCTGTTGAATCAACACGGAATGGCCCGGCAAAAGCGTGCCTATGTGCCAAAAGTCAAAGGTATGCATCAAATCTGAGACTTTGTAAATCACCAACTCATGGTTTGGCAGGCTGCTACGAATGTTCGCAACGCCGAGTGAATTGCGATCGGGCACGGCCAAGCTGCGAGAAATGTATCGCCAAGGGCATATCTTGTAGTGGATATGGTGTGCGATACCGGTTTTGCGATAAACCTCAAAGATTGATAGTTGATGGACAGGAGAGGCTCTGTTCGGATGTTTCCATTCAACCTGCTCCAGTATCAACCAAGAACCTCACTACCAAAGACAACAATTTGCATCCAGTTCCTCGCAGCCACCATTCTTTTGATGTATCCCCAACTATTCCTTTAGTATGCTTGGACCGTTGGAAATCATTCCTTCTGAACTACTGTGAGACTTCTCCCCAGAATCCCAAGCCCAATCTATTGACGAATCCCAGTCTCAGACAATATCGCCCCCGAGATGGTGGTGATTGACGACCACCACAATGGATGGCGACACCTAATCCTCCCAGTTGCCCACATGAACGACTTAGTCTTAAATTCCGTGCTCGCCGTCTCAGCCTTCCACCTCTCAGAAAGCGCCGCAGGCTACTTGCCCATCCACCCAAGACTACTTTTCATGCAAGCGATCGGCGGACTCCAGAACAGAAGAAATCTCGACAAGTGCGACTTACAGACAAAACAGTTTGTCATCCTCGCCATTGTGGTTCTCCTCGCAGCCGTGATGGTAAACGGATGCTCCGACTTCCCTATCGTATTCCGCATGCTGCAATCAGCACTCGATGCAGTCGGTGGAGAGAGGAGTCTATCTGATGGCGAGGTAGCAGAGTTTCTGCGACGAGAGATCCACAAGTAAGAAAAGAAAAACCAGCTCAATCAGCATCAGACTCGATTGAGTGTATGTCCGGAGGCTAATGTAACAACTACAAATACAGAATGCGAGCATACGGTGCCCCATTCATCGGCCAAGATGCGGGCAGACGCGCGCTGGAATCACAGGCCCAGCAAAGCTTCGACTGTCTACAATTTTACTTTCGTCTGTATCCAGATCATTCACACACCTTCCATGCGATTGCTAGTTTGAGGCAGCAAGCATACCGGATCTACCTGCACCGCACAGCTACAGAAACACACATTACAATACCGGTCGAATCAATCGAGGATTTTAAATCGAGTCTGGAGACTTTCTCCGAAGGGTCGCTGGGTGAGCACACCCTTGTTTGGGCTGTCTTCATCGCGGCATCGGAAAGTCGGGTATCCACGCATCGGCGCTTTTTTGAACAGTTCTTGGAGAGGCAATATCGCCGGAATAGGTTTCTCAATCTTTCAAAAGCGTTGCAACTTCTCAAGCGCATTTGGAAACGGAGTTCGAGTGAGAACTGGACGGCGCTACTTCCTGAGCCACGGGTTTTGATAATGTAATGTAATGCAAACCATATTCAGCGGACAGGTACATCAAAACGTCAAGATTGGGCAATGGGATAGCCAGAGCTATAGGTATCATATTTCTATCGCGAAGCGTGAAAGGGTGAGCAGGGGCTACTGATATTCCTCGCCTAACCCGAACATCCGAATCGAGTTATTCCAGGCACTGCACATAGCTATTAGCAAATAATCTGGTACTGAAGTCTAGGGAAACGGGACATACGCTTCGCAAACCTCTTCAACAGAGATCCCCTTCACCATGGCAATGACATGAGCAACGCGGGCAATAGCAACAGGCTCATTACGACCCTTCACCATACAGCCCTTCTGCCACTTCTCCTTCTTCACAGACTTTGGTAGTTCCGGTGCTCCATCCAGGTACTTGGACGAGGCATGGGAAGGGCGGATTTCACACTAAAGAAGAGGGTTAATCTGCGAATATGCAAAAACACACACACACACAAAAAAAAAAAAAAAACACATACCCACGGCCCATCAGTCTCAATCTGAACCCGCTCCAAAGGCAGAGCCTTCACCACTTCTAGATTCTCCTCAGTCTTCAAGCTACACCCATTAACACCCACATCAAGACCCATCGCAACCATACGGTTCATCTCCTCGAGCGTCCCCGTAAAGCTATGCACAAGTCCGCGCCTGGGCAGCTTCGCAAGTCTGGGAGCAAGCAGCCTCTCAAAGTCCTCGCTGGCGGCGCGCGAGTGCAGAAATAGGGGCAGCTGGATCTCGACGGCAAGGTCTAGTTGCGCCTCAAAGTACTTGAGTTGCTGCTCCTTCGGGCAGAGGAAGAGGCGGTCGTAGTCGAGCCCGATCTCGCCAAAGGCTACCGTGTGGCCGGCTTGGATGGATTCTTCTGCTAGAGTGCGCAGCTCTTGTAGCATTTTTGGGGCGCCACCGGGGTGTTCGTCGAAGAGTTTTGCTTGGCAGGGGTGTACGCCGACGGTCGCGTAGCAGAATCCCGCTGATTGCCAGGTGTAAGAACAACGAGTGTTCAAAGAACATGGGGCGGATGCTTACGGTATTTGCTGGCGATCGCCACGGCGTGCTTTGACTCTTCCAGGTCTGAACCAGTCACCATAAATTTGGAACAACCCACATCGCGGGCCCGTTGGATTACATCGTCCAGGTCATCTTCGTGGGCTTGTTTGCCGTGGTAGTTGCCACGGAAGACAGGATCACTCAAGTTGATCCCGATCTAATATTGATATTGATCAGTTACGCCGTGAGCTTCGAGGGCCTGTAAGTTGGGGCTGGACAACGCACATCAACATATCTCAGCGGCTGAGCCGAGTCACCCATGCTGGCTGTGGTCGATTGTCTTGCTGCTAAAGCAGAAAATGGTTTGCGAGTACCACCCAGGGGGTACACAGGGTTATGTCCTCGACGTGATCCTGCGAATATGTGAGCTCAGCTACTCAAAGCACACTCTCGATATAACGACAAGCACTCGAAAATCAGATTCGTGCACATATCATGCCACACATACCTAAACTACTTTGATAGACGCCAGACAGGAAAAGTGTCCTTCCACCACTAAGAATCGAGGTATAAGTGTAATTAAAAGATTTCAAGACACTTCCCCCAGCTGAAACAATTTGCATGAGATCAATCTGCCACAAACTGCTTTTCGTGTGTCAATCCGAAGTGCTTTGCAAAAGTTGCGTCGGATTTGTGTTGACTCACTACTCAGCCATATGAGGCTTAGCACTGCAGAGATGTGGCTGGTGTATGTATGACATAAGCAGAGTTATCTTGGTTATCGGCGACGGAGAGAAATCCGCGGTGAGTCGGCGATGCGCCGAGGGTCTGAGGCCCCCGCGAGGGTTGAGAGGTTGGAGCGCCGTGGGGGTTGAATCTTGTTGTTTGCACTGGGAGATATTGTGAATCTATCTTCAACTTTGAGGCTCCGGCCAAATCAATAACTTTGATTACCCGAGCATTCGAGTCCCTACGAGCCGGACAGCCTCGAGTCTATGAAAGAGAACGAGGAATTCCGTCTTCAGAAATTGAGATCACAATTTGATAACCTCGAAAAGAAAGCTTCTGCCTCAACAGCAGCGTGGGATTGGGCCCGTGCAGTCCGGGGTAAGTCCGGAGACTTCGCCGTGCAGAGTGGATAAGTTGTGGACGGAGAAGCACCGCAAACGCTGCTGAGTATTTAGTCTTCGCTGGCTGGCTGGCACCTCCACCTCTTTTCCTTTGTTTCAGAGCAACACGACATTGACCCTTGCTATCCTTGACTCTGCCACTCGAGCTACAGGACAGAGTCAAACTCAGGGCCATTCGCGAGAGGATATCTAACCCTGGAATGGTGCCGGCAGCATGGCAGACCAGAAACTGCTGTCGACGCAGCAAATCTCCGAGCACAAAACGCCCGAAGATTGTTGGATTGTCGTAGACAATCAAGTGTGGGATGTGACGGATTTCTTGGATGAGCACCCGGGGGGGTCAACAAGTATGTCTACATTACAATTGATCTATTTTCACGTCGAGAGAATCTAATAAATTCTTATTGGCAGTCATTCTAAAATATGCCGGCAACGATGCCACGAAAGCCTATTCAGAAGTGCATGCGCCGAGCGTCTTGAGAACCAACCTTGATCCCGACAAGTTCAAGGGCGTCCTCGATGAGTCCACGATCGATGCCGACTGGGCCAAGCCACCGCCTGGCGAGAATCCACGGGTGGTCCTAGAGAATGAAAAGCCACCCTTGCACACGCTGATCAACTCGCACGACTTCGAGGTCGTGGCATCCAAAACCGCCAACAAGAAGACCTGGGCGTTCTACTCGAGCGCGGCTACAGATCTGATCACACGGGACGCCAACAAGTCCTGTTTCGATCGGATATGGTTCCGGCCCCGGGTGCTGAGAAACGTGCGCTCGGTTGATACTCGAACTAAAATCCTTGGCGGGGACTACAAGCTTCCACTGTTCGTGAGTCCCGCGGCCATGGCGAAGTTGATTCATCCTGAGGGCGAATGCGCCATTGCGCGCGCATGCGAAAGTAAAGGCATTATGCAGGGTGTGAGTTATACCGGAACTGAATTGATCAGTCCCGCCATACTGATGAGATTTCTAGATCTCAAATAACTCCTCCTACACTATGGATGAATTGCGAACCGCAGCCCCGTCCGCCAGCTTCTTCTTCCAACTATACGTCAACCGCGACCGAGAGAAGTCCGCAGCATTGCTGCGACAGTGCTCAGCCAACCCGAACATTAAGGCCATTTTCGTCACGGTGGACGCCGCCTGGCCTGGCAAGCGCGAGGCCGACGAACGAGTCAAAGCCGACGAGAGCCTGTCCGTGCCGATGTCGCCATCGAAGGCGCAGAACGACAAGAAGGGCGGCGGGCTCGGCCGGGTCATGGCCGGGTTTATTGATCCTGGACTGACGTGGGAGGATCTGGTTTGGGTCCGGCAGCACACGCACAAGCCCGTGTGTCTGAAGGGCGTGATGTCGGCGGACGATGCCCGGCTCGCGATGCAAGCCGGGCTCGACGGGATCCTGCTCAGCAACCATGGGGGTCGCAACCTTGACACGAGCCCGCCTTCGATCATTACCCTGCTCGAGATTCAGCGGCGGTGTCCCGAGGTGTTTGGTGCTATGGAGGTGTATGTGGATAGTGGCATTCGGCGCGGCAGTGACATTCTCAAGGCCGTGTGTCTAGGTGCCACGGCTGTGGGTATGGGTCGCAGCATGTTATTTGCGACGAACTATGGACAGGAAGGGATTGAGCATCTGGTTGACAGTAAGTGGTGGCTGTATATGTTCTGCTGGAGCCCTGCTAACCACTGGGCGGTTTAGTCATGCAAGATGAGTTAGAGACCGCCATGCGCAACACAGGCGTCACAACCCTAGACGAGGCATCGCCCGACCTCGTGCACACGGCAGATATCGACCACTTGGTGCCGGATTCACGGTCGCATCCCTACGCTCGGGCCATAGCTAAAAGCCGTGGTCTGTCGAAGCTTTAATGACGACAGATGATTCATAGAGTGATCCATAGTATAGTGCATAGACCTGAACAACCACCATCTGGTTGAATTAGCTCGGTGCCTTGTTGAGTCTGTAGTATGCAGGGATGAATCAGGGGAATCCGGCCAAGACGACACAGCCTGTCGAGATTCTTCACCGAACATTCAATATAGAATCATGATCGAATAATTATAGAACAAGAATCTGCAACATAAAGCGGATCGTATTCAAGACGAAGAATTACACCGTAGCCTGGAGACGGCCTACGACTTGTTAATTGAATGCGACTCTTGGACGGGAAGAATTCCTTCTCAACTGTTGAGCGGGAATGATCATCGCTCCCCATGTAGAAGGGTATTCTGGAATTGCTTACGTGCCCGTGCAGAATTAGGGTGATGGAGAGGGGTTGCAAGCCACTCACGGCGAAGATATTGCGGATCAGACTCGGGTTGCCCTATTATGAGCCAAAGGATTTACTTCTTCCGGCCATTTCGAGGGTTTCCATTACTTCATCGTGCAGACACCAATTCGGGTTGGGGGAGCCAGTCATGGTTGTACCGGGTACATCGTGTCCCCTGGTGGGTACGGGCTAGCCTTCGTCCCGAGGGCTGGGTACTGGGTACTTGGCCCCTACCTACATTACGCTGTAGATCTCCGTCCGTTGAATGTCGCATAAAGTAGCCGGGTTCCCCTCTTTCTTCTGGGATTGTTGATGTCTTGTATTCTGAGTATGTCTGCTCTTCAATACTCTCATCTACTTCCTGGCTGTCTATTATCTATGATATCTATTACGTATATTATATAGAGTGACCAGGTAGAGCACGTCAACACCTATCGATCAACGTGGGTCCAGACCGCCCCGTCCGTAGCTCTCCCCAACGCTTCAACTTTATAAGGTCCGTCTCTCCCTCCTTTTCCTTCTCTTCTTCTCTCCTATCCGTTCTCTATATTCGGGTCTCTCGCTCTCTGACAACCACCCCAGCTCTATACTCACGTATACATCCTTGTCCTCAACCATGACTGCTCCTCGTTCGTCCTCCTTGCGCGCTCTGCGTGTCCTGTCCCAGCGACACTCGGCGGTGCCCTCCACTCGCCGCGCCCTGCACATCACCGGTGTGCAGTCTGCTCAACCCGCCAACCCCGGCGACAAGGCATCCTTGTACGCTGCCCGCAGTCTGCCCGATCTCAAGACAGAGTGCCAGCGCCGCTCATTACGTGCTGCCGGCAGCAAGACCGAGGTATGTTTGAGCGCTGTTCTCCGCCACGCCAACTCAGCTAACCCACTCGTTCAGCTGATTGAGCGCCTCGCCAACCACGATGTCCTCCAATCACGAGCATTCAGCATCGCCATGCGTCGAATCAACAGCAAAGCCTTTGCAGGGTATGTTCCACGCCATCCACACCACTAAGCATGTCCAAACACCAAGCTAACTCCTCCCCAGCGAGCAATCTACCCGCCAATTCAACACCTCCCGCGCCTCCAAAGCCGTCGGCGACACCTCCACCGTCGACTTCGTCTACATGCCCTCCATGGCGGAACTAGACGCCGCCCCCGTCCGACCAGGCCCCCGTGTCCCGGTCCTTCCCGACATCTCCTCCCTCCCCGACCCCCAGACCCAGACCGCCCCACCCATGAAGCCGCAGATCTACACCGTGGCCGGGTCCGGCTCGGATGTCGCGGCCAGCGCCATGAGCGAGGTCGTCGACAACCACTCCATAGACATCGATCCCTTCTCGCTGACCGAGACGGTCGGCCGCTCGCGCGTCGGCGAGGAGATCCAGCGCCAATCCAGTGGCACCGGGTCCGGTGAGCCGGGCGTGGTCCAGGAGCTCTGGACGGGGTTCCTGGACGATGTGCTCGGCCCGAAACAGTCCAGTCCGAGGAAGTAAATGGGGCGCTGGTCCTCGCTCTTTTTCTTATCACGTTCTTGTGACTCGGCTATGGCCTGTGATGAACGAGTTTCCTTGATACTTGGCTGAGCTCTTTCTTTTTCTTTCCTCTTCGTGTTGTCTATGAGACTGTTTGAGAACTAGCGTTTTGATGTAATTAATATCTTGTGCGAGCTCCCTGTGCAGGAGTAATCCCAAATGCCTTGACTATTTGACTACCAAGGTTATTTCCTGTCACGAATTCCATCTACAGGCTGTGATCAATTCTACAGTATTATTCGGAACCAGACTACCTTAT
Organism: Penicillium alfredii; assembly: GCF_028826965.1. Classification (NCBI taxonomy): domain Eukaryota; kingdom Fungi; phylum Ascomycota; class Eurotiomycetes; order Eurotiales; family Aspergillaceae; genus Penicillium; species Penicillium alfredii. Next base: position 818,241 of record NW_026622709.1, read on the forward strand.
TTTCATATAATTATGACTCACTCCACTCAAGTGGTGCATGTATCCATGGATGGGGAGTAGTATTCCCGCTCATAACCTCCATTTTCGTTGCGCCGAGGCTGTTGCAATATCCACCGTGATCTACACTACATCACCGCACTGAAAGATCCACGCCCGGGATGTCTTCCGACTTCCGGTTCTTTTGAGCCGGGTATCCAAAATGACCCGAGGTCATCAGACATCGTCATCAGACTCGGTAGCACAACACACTCACTACTCACTACAGTGGGTGATCAAAAGTTTGTGTACCCTACCCCCTGACCCACATAATATTATATAATATTCTGCTAGTCAAAAAAACTCTTTATTCTGTATTCTAACCCCTATATACTAGTATTATACTAATATTTAGTATACCAACCCTCTGCTTCGATAACTACTTTTACCCGATTTGGCATCGAATTCGATAGAGTTTGCAGAACCCCCTAATCAATCTTATCCTATATTTCTTACGCTGTATTAATTAAACGTTCTAGTGTAGTACTATTATTAGGTATATCTAGTAGCTCGGGGTATAACTTATAGATTTTTGCCTTTAATAAAGCCCATATATTTTTAATTAGATTAAGATCTAGCGAATAAAATAGCTATACTATAGTATTAACCCTATATCGCTCTAAAAGCTTATATACGATATACGCGCGATAAACTAACGTATTATTATATATAAAAATAGTATCTAGTCTAAGCTACGTAAACAAAATAACTCTATATAAATTAGAGATAACCTCTATATCTATACCGCCGCGAGATACGTTAAGGTTACCTTATAATACCTATAGACTAGTATATCTGATTTCGCTAGAGAAAGTAGCCTAAAATATCTATTTTATTTACTTTCTATATAGTCTTCTATAAATATCTCGCTCGATTCGTTGCTACAAGGGTCGATTAAAGATATAAGGCTTCCGATAGCCAGCACCTCGCTCGATAGTATATTTATAAGACCAATAGACGCGAGCCTAATCTTTAAAGATAAAATATTAATATATTCTTACCTAATAAAGTTATTTTACTCTAGTTATATTATCCAAAGTAGATCGATTAAGCTACCGCTATTTTCGAAGCCCTATTTTATTCAGAAGCTATTGAATTGATATCGTTTTAACATTATAATCGATATCAGCGAGTAGGTCTTAGTAACGCACGTAAGGGTCAGTAGTAGCTCTCTTATATATTCGATCGCGATCGTCTTTATTAAGTTTACGAGGCGCTCCGGAACAAGGTTTTGAATAATTATTAACTCTTTTATTCTCTCTTTTAATAGTAGATTAAATCGTTAATAGAGATATCGAAGGGTATACTTTATAAATTCTCTTATACCCCTATTAAGTAGTCGAATAAAGCTCGCAAATACGAGTACGAGTATAAGGGTCGAGTTCTTTACGAGGCATTAGTAAACCGAGTATACAGCGAATTGGCAAAGCAGTATATCTTATATTAATATTATATTTATTCTATATTAGTATGATATTTAGGGGGTAAAACGCGTCGATATAGCGTGTATATACTAGCGTGTCGACTCGCGTAAGGTAAACAGCTATATTAATAGGTAAGTGGTCAAGAAAATGCAGTGTAGGGGTGTGGGGTAGGGGTATGCAAACTTTTGATCACCCACTGTACGAGCGCTGCACAGACCCATGGGAGTTCTTTTGGGTACTTTTGATTTCTCTTTTCTAAAATAATTTGTTTCAGCTAATTATGTTAGCGTCGACCCGTCCTACGAAATTGAACATTCTTAGGTCCTCAGCACTTGCAACTAACAACACAACCTCATCCCTTTATCATGATGCCACAAATCAAAGAGTGGACTGACTTTGCCTATTTGTCTGAGGAATTCGATCCAAACACCCATGAATTTCGATACACAATGTTCGCTGCTATCAACTTGGACGATATTATCTTCTACGGCGAACTACCTAACCGCAAGACTGAGATCTCGATTCAACAAGCCACGGCCACGCTCAGACCAATCCCTGACAGCGAGATATTCCCAGAATTGTCCTTATCTGACTCCAAAAAGTTGACTGAGGCACCGTTGGAGCTGCCCGCCAATGTCCAAGTGTTCATTAAGCGACCCAACCTTTCCCAATATGATGTGTACAAGCGATACAATGTAGTACATCTACTCGCCCAAAGCTTATTGGAGGAGGCACGTACCGTGGAATTTCTTTCCGAACACCCTCATCCACGTATTATCCGGTACCACGGCTGCCGCTTCCGGCGGGGTTACCTGACCGGCATCGTGCTTAGCCGCCATTCGCACGATCTGAAGGAATATCTCAGGCATGGAGGGGGAAAGATTGACAAGGGAGTGTTCATGAACGAGCTTGAGTCTGCCATTTATCACCTACATTCCCTCGGGTGGGCACACAATGATCTCAACCCAACGAACGTGCTGGTCGACGACTCTGAGGTTGCTGAGGGTATGCCAGTTCTGATTGACTTTGGCTCGGCCAGGGAAATTGGTACTTCACTGGGAACCTCCCGGGGTACGAGTGGTTGGATTGAGGGTCGGATTGAGGATTATACCACTTCTAAGAAAGAACACGATATCTTTGCCCTCGAGCAACTTCGACATTGGTTGGACAATCCTCCTTTTGACGATGACCAAGGAGGCCAGTGATCCATGGATCTATCCACAGCCTCAAATTCTCGGCCTTCACTATTCGTTGGATTCGCTATCTTTAGTATGTGTGCCCGTTGTTTTGCTTTGCCATCAGGGGGGTTTCAATTCACATAACCCATTACTGTCAGTCCACTTTGGAGTACAAAGCGACCTTCATGCCTTCTTATTCAGGTATCACGTCTCCATAACCTAAGTGTCATTCGAAATTACCATCAATTCCCTCGTCACTCCTAGTGTTCCCAGAAAAAGCGTGAACTAGATTCAAAAAAGATACTGTACAATACGAACTTCATTACGATATCTCAAGTAAATGCAGCCCGCTGAAGTGATTGAACTACGCTATGACTTGGCAGTGGGACTGGAGGAGCATGATTGAATGCGTGCTTGGTCCAGAGATTCGATACCCGTATCTCCAATCTAAGTGTATGAGAGGAAAGTGCAATAGTTCAACAATATTTACATTTTATTCGATTACAGTATGTAGAGGATTGAATACTGAACCCCCGTGGGAGTTAGAACAGTCCCGCTAAGTCCGGGTCTATCCTGCCGGAGCACTTGTAATCTTCAGCACCGTTGCTCATTAAACTTGAGCAGCTTTTATAAGTTCCCTCACATTTATGAGGCCCAAGTAATTCATCCAGGCTCCAAAGTGGGGAACATACCCTATCCATTCCGACCGTTTTTATTTCTTAGGTCCCTCATTTGGTTTTCACGACGGGCAACCCTCAATTTTCGAGGAACTTTTTTGAAATAAAAAGGTGAGGGCGAAAAGGTGTCCCGTTGAAATTACCGGTTTCTGCTGCTCAACATGTTAATGTATTTTCTGCTGCTCGAAATGGACTCTCTGGTGTTTGGGGTGGCCCGAACCTCTGACATAGATTCTAGGATTGGCTGGATAGTCTGGGTGTCGGGAGCCGAAATGGATGTTGCGCCGCCTTTTTTTTTTTTTTCCTTGGCGCGCTTCGAAGTTTCGCGTCCTTCGTTTTCTTTTCAAAGACGCATTCCGCCTCGTTGTCACAGCAACCCAGACGAGGTTCGTGTGAAAATCAAGTAGTATTTCGGCCATACGAGCAGCGTACTTTTCTTCGGCCTTCTTTGAAATACCGACCTCGCGAAGGTGTTTGATAGTCGCCTGATAATCATCTCCAACCAGGTCTTTGTTATCCCATCTGAATTTTGATCAGTGAATTACCTTGATAGTCTTGATTGTAAACTCACATGCTGTCGGGGATAGACGAGAAAAATAATGATCCGTAGATGTGGTTTCCAAGTTGTCATCAACCGAAGCTTCAATAGCCAGCTCTTTGCAGAAATTATGTTGCCTTTGTCCTCGATGGAAGATACCACTGAATCTTTCAACGTCATCGTCTGAATCAGACAACCTGACATGGGCCAGAAACCTCTTCACAGTAGGTTTCATAATGCGCTCATCTGATGGTGGTATTGCCCGCCGGAAGAGCTTCTAAGAACTTATAGCCACCAGTCTTCGCAAGATCATTTGTTCATCAATGTTTGTTTCTAATTGAGCTGCCCTCTCAAGGAATGTCTTAGCTCTGTGTTGCTCGGCCTGGTGGCTGTATCGTGGTAGTGGTTCGATGGGCATTTCCCAGAATTCCAAGGGGTTCTTCTCAAATCGCGAGAATCTATCTTGTACAGTTTGGGGTATTGCAAAGCGATCACATCTTTCGACTCGGTTGCGGTTCGCGTTAGAAATGGTTGTCGATGTGCTGAACAGCCTGCGGAGTGGACGATAAATCTGTCGGAGAAAGTCGAGTTGTTGACTGTCTTCAACATGACCGAAAGGCTGCTCTCCTGGATGATTTTTTAGGATTGCGATGACTCCGTTGTTAGATAGTTTGTTGGAAGAATTGCCACGAGAAGACATCTGGCCAGATTATTTCCACTGGAGTCGCTCTTCGCAAGGTCAATTTAGAAGAGAAAATGTCAGGCCTGTCTCAGCCGAAAGTCATGCGCACAGGTGACTCGCAGTGATCACCCGCATCACACTAGACCCAGTCTGTATTTTATGGGGATGCGCGACCCCATAAAAACCATTTTTGTACTCAGCCGAATTCTGAAGATTAGTCCTACTGCGTCTTGCAAGGCATTTTCCTTCAATGAAAGTGAGAACAATTCCATTCCTCTCCATGCATATGCGGGGGGAAAGTTGATAAATTGATTCATACTAACCGGCTCTTGTCTAGCCATTATATTTTTAACACAATCAATACTAACTTTATTTCGCATATGCTATTAACAGACAAGCTTTCCAGGTATCTCAATTGTTAAAATCTTGCGAGATGCGGAGTTGCTGGCCAGTAGGCTGTCTGAAGCCGTCATGGAATTCGACCAATTTCAACACAAGGTCGGGTAGAGCAGAAAGTCATGCGAGACCTTGAATTCCCGGAAGGGGATATTGCGTTTTGTCATCGTTTCATATGCTCGATGAACTGCTTCCCAGACTGATTTATTGCCTGGCTGCTCGAGGAAACCACGCATACCCTCTGATTGTCCGCCCGATGAATCAAGATGCCAAGTGATGGCTGATAGCTTCTCAATAGTTGGACGGCTGAGAGTCTCGACCAGTGTCTTTGCGGTAGCAGACAGAAGTGCATCATCAACCTCATGAATTTCTTTTAGGCACTGGAAAGCCTGTAGAACATTTTGAGCGTCTGGGCTCAGTGTATCCTGGGGAGGGATTGCCCATTGTCGGGAAGGGTCCATTCGCAAACGCAACAATGCCTCCAAGGCTGATTGCGCCGGGAAAAAGAAATTCGATATGAATAGCCTTCCAAAATTTAGTGTCAATAGCGGCTTGTGCGGAGAGGGTCTTATACCATGTTTGATATATTGTGAGTTCGAAAACGTGCTTGATTACCCTGGCTTGAAGCTGTCCAGAATCTTGTATTTATAAGGAATACCACTGCGAGCATCTACAGCTTACCATATGTTCGTCATGTCTTGTCTAAACTTCTCCCTCTTTCCAAAATGCTTGGAGTCTATTTTTCCCACTGAAGAGGATGATGAATCTGTGTGGGGGAAACAGACGATCCAGGTTCAAGCAGTGATCCACATCAAGCCTGGCCCAATGTTGCCTCTTCATACAAATGGGTTGAAGAAATACAAACCATATTCAGTTCCACCCGATCATTCTCAGCTACGGATTCAAAGCCGACAGGAAAAATCCCTGACCAGCATTCTTGGGAGTTTCCAGTGGTCCATGTCCAGAACGTTGACACCCAATATATGACTTAGCTCAATTAACGAACCATAAGCCGCCTTTAGCCAATCCTCAAGTCTCGTGGATCATGAAATTCTCGAGCTACCCCGACTACCTCCACAGCTTCGCATATTTAATGCCAAGGGTCAGATCGTTGACCTGGAGGAAGGGAGTCCTTCGCACCACGAAACGCTTTTCTTCTAAAAACCCAGGATACTCGTCCAAGATGTCACAAGAATATCAAAAGGTGGATTCCACAGTAAGTCTCTTTCAAATCATGGTCTTTGTTCACATCACTCTTAAACTCATACTCGATTCTTAGCCAAAATACTTAGACATTGAAACGTTGACCTTGCTCAAAAAGTTCAAAGAATTTCTGGGTATGATGTATAATCACGAAACATTCGAGAACCCGGATTTACTTTTCTCTGTGCAATATTTTGATGGAACTAGTGGTAGAGAAAGGCTAACAGAACACCTCCTAATATCCCCCCACCCCCTTTAGTATCGATACTATAGACCTAAATTATTATCGAAATCGTCAAAGCTCGCCAAATCTCTTAAAAACGTAATAAAATAAATCAGCCTCTGATTTTCGTAAGCTAATTAGAGCGTAGGGATGCGTTAGTAATTATTCACGTGTCTTAGGGGGTTTAGTATTGTCGTTTTCTTCATAACAATTTGCATATATGCTTGAGGCGGCCGTTTCTGGCGTCAAATGACGCTGAAAATGGCCTCCTCGGCACAGCCCGTCCGACCACACGCCCACGCACGACTCCCTCTTTACGCCCCCGCCCCTCCTCTGTCCCTTGTAACGGGCGGCGTATCGACGATGGATCTGTTTATCCGGAACTCGACATATTTAACTGCCATTTGCATCGAGGATCTTTAGCGATTTGCGGCACTTGAGTCGCAGAGACTTAGATTTACTAGAATATGCTCCAAAAGCTCGTTCTGTACGCACCGCGATATGGCATCAAGGTCGCCGATAACGCGACGCCGGAGGCGTCAACAGTCTCTTCGTTCTAAGCACGGCTCTCGGTGCAGTTCGGTTATCTCAGAATATCACCACTTTTCCAGTCTCCAAGACTGACAAGGTGCAAATCGTGGGAAACGGTGTCCAATTTCTACGAAGATCGAAGCTGGAGAAGAAGAGAAACAACAACAGGCCGGCGGGGGTTTTATACTCTTCACTCTACAGATACCAAGACCCAGTATCGTCCAGCTCTTGCGAGGACGAGGTTTCGACTCCAGATCAGGTCGACCGTTATATACAGACGACATATTTCCTCGGTATAATATTGATTTCTGGTTTCCCTAAAGCCTCAACTCATTCACCCCTCCGGAATTCCTCATCTAACTTTTCATATCGAGCAGATCGATGGTAAAAAAACCCACCCTTTAAATGCCTTTGCATGACATATCCCACTGCCCCTTCTTCGTCTTGTATCGATTTCCATTTATCCCAGTCATAGGCGTATTATCCTAAAATTCCCCTGAAACAGAGAAATTAGACTACTTGTAGTAGAAAAACTTTGAATTTGCCAGAAGTAAAGCTACTCGAGGGCCCAGTATTATTGGTCGAGTCTAATACCCCATGGATAGCTAGGATTGTTGTCATTACGCTCATATACGATGTGAACACATCTATAGACAGAACCATATCGCTGGATCATCACATCCATGGAAATTGGTTGCAAGCATGAACAGTCTTGTCGGACAACCCCCAGGACCCACCATGGTCACACTAGCGCAGCAAAGTGGCGAACCACTGAGCTCCCCAGGGCCACGGTGGATGTCTTTTCCCCGAGATAGCTCCAGCAATCGAGTTCACCAGGCCAAGGCTTACGCGCTGATTAGTGCACCCTAGCACCCCTGGCAATTCACTGAGCAGTCGATCCCACCTTAAAACAGCCACGGGTCGGTGCTGGACTAACCTGACACAGACTAGAGGGTCTTGTCAGGGGAGTGTCGTCAGGGTCTTGGAGATGTGGAGTAGAAGCCCCCCCTCACGTCTTGCCATGGGCGACCATGTTTTTTTATCTTCCAACCTCCAACCTCCCGTAGATTTTTTTTCCTTTCTGTATTCTTTCTCTGATTCTGCTGTTGTCGCTCCTTGATCTTTTCTTTTCTTTTCTTTTCTCTTCTTGTGCTTATTTCCTTTTATTCATTGCGAATCCTTGTATCTTTGTAGTTCCATTTCAACTGCAGATCTTCAAGCTGCGCAGTCCCCTCTTTAACAAGCTCTACCGATCATTTCTCCGCACTTGGAGCTTTTGACTCCTCAACACCCTCGAGTTGAACACGATCAACTGCATTGTTCTTTCTTCAGCAAATGCAACGTCGGGCATTCTTCACCTTCTAGATCCATCCCAGGATCATGCGTCTCTCGCCATGTCTGGTTGTCATTGCGGCCCTCTCGTCAAGCGTGCAAGCTTTCTACCCATATGAACTCAAGGCAAAATCACCGGTGTCCCGTTCGACATGGGAGACTGTGCAACGCCGCTTCTTGCCATGGACTCTTTCACCCACCAAATCCGACACCCACGCCGATACCAAACCCACGACACTTGATATCAAGAAACTCCCCGTTCGACGCGGCAATAACTACGACAGAATCAAAGCCGATACCCCAAAGTTTCCACAGAGTGCACCACTTGACCAGGATGGTCTGGACTACTCCTACTTCGTTGCAATGGAGGTCGGCTCGCAGAAGCAGGAGATGTGGTTGGCGGTCGACACCGGATCACCCAGCACCTGGGTCTTTGATGCTGCGTGCACGGCAGATGTGTGCACGAGTCACCACACATTCAGTTCGTCCGCTTCAAGCAGCTTCTCTTCCAATGGCTCCTCCTTCAGCCTCGGCTATAGCAGCGGCACTGTGCGCGGGGGTCTGGGAAAAGATACCATGTCAGTTGCGGGCTTGGATGTGGACCTGCCATTTGGACAAGTCACGAAAGCTACCAATGACTTTTCGTCATATCCCATTGACGGCATCCTGGGTCTCGGACGCTCATACACTGGGGGATGGAAGCGGTCCTCATTTATGGATGTTGTCGCCGAGAAGAAACTACTCAAGTCGAACCTGATTGGGTTCAGTCTCTCGCGGGCCTCGAATGATCCCAAGAGTGGGGAGGTTAACTTCGGCAAGGTCGACACATCCAAGTTCGATGGGGATATCTCCTACACCTCCACGAACGCCGATAGTTGGACCATCCCTCTGGACGATGCGTATGTCAATGGCCAGAGCTGCAACTTTTCCAAACGATCCACCACCATCGATACGGGGACCACCTACATTTTTCTTCCTCCGGCGGATGCCAAAACTCTCTTCTCTTTTATCCCCGGCTCCTCGATGTCAGAGGATGAGAACTACGTCGTCCCGTGCAACTCGACCGCTGCACTGGAGTTCTCGTTTTCGGGGATCAAGTACTCGATCTTGCCGGAAGATTACATCGGAGAGAAAACCGACTCTGGCTGTCTTTCTACCATCGTGGGTCATCAATCTGGCGCAACCAACACCTGGCTTGTTGGTGATGTCTTTCTGAAAAACGTGTACTCGGTGTTTGACTTTGACAACGCCAAAATCGGCTTTGGGAAACGCGCCCACTCGTCCTCTGGAAACGGGACATCTGAGGCGCCCAGCCGTTCTTCGACTACTCTCACTACTAGCGCTACCGGTAGTGGCACTAGCACCAGCAGTGATACTGCGGGTCAGACTACGTCTGCTACATCCTCTACGACATCCGCCGCGGCTTCATCTGCGGCTTCAGCTTCAGCCTCAGACAGCTCGGCACTTCGTCTTGCACATGGTGTTGGCTGGCCTCTTCTCGGGGCGGTTCTCAGCGCTCTCTTCGTCTAGATTGTCTTCTATTCGATTCGCCGCTGATCTCGCGGGAATTCATTTGCAGCGTTGAGTTACAGACACCTTTCATCCTCATTTCAGCGCATGATCACACCACTGTATCATTAGAAAGTTCACAAAATACCACCATGACTACATTCTGTCACTCTCCCTTCTTCTCCATTTAGACCATTGCTCACAGCTCCCTCTCGGGAAGCAGTGTGTAGGACTTGGGATCAGATTCTAAGGATGACATTAGCACAGACTCTGCACAACGACAAAAAGAACATACCGAGAATATTCCGATCAAAATCTTTGACCCCATTGAACCCAGCCACTCCCATAAAAATATCCAAATCCGCTAGCAGCGACTTCATGACATGGCGCACGCCATCCTCGCCCATGATACTGAGACCCCAGACCCACAACCGACCAACAAACACAAACTTAGCACCAAGCGCCAAAGCCTTGACAATATCACTGGCGCCGCGCACGCCCGAGTCGAACATGACATAGATCTGGTCCCCAAAGGCATCGACAATCTTCTCCAGCGCATCCAAGCTAGCAATGGCTCCGTCCACCTGGCGGCCGGCGTGATTACTGACAACAATACCGTCAACGCCATACTCAACGCACTTGTGCGCATCAGCCACAGACTGGATCCCCTTAATGACAAACGGGCGTCCCCCAGAAATGCGCCGCCACTGCTCCATCAGCCAGGGGATCTTCTCCCATGACCAGGCGCGTCCATGCCAGATCGAGTCAATCCACTTCGCCGACGCCACCACGGGATCCTTGTCGGGGTCAATACCCACCTCAGTGCACCGTCGTCGAAACACAGGGTCTGATAGTCCCAGATCGGCGCCAAAGCCGCGATAGAACGCATAGTTGGAGTGCGCCACATCATCGTGCCGCCAGCCCAGCTGCCACGTATCCGTGGTGAGGATCAGCGCATCGAACCCAGACTCCCACGCCCGCGTCAGCAGCGAGGTCGTCAACTCGTCGTCGTGCGGCATGTACAGCTGGAAGAAGCGCGGGCTGCCGGGTCCATTCGCCGCGCCTACTTTCTCGATTGCGGTGCTCCCCGCTGTCGAGAGGCAGTATGGCAGCTGCAGCTCACCGGCGACTTTGGCGACGGCTGCTTCGCCGGATGCGTGGTAGATCTTGTTTATGCCGATAGGAGCGAACCCGATGGGCGCTGCGACCCGGTGGCCGAAGATTGTTGTTGAGGTGTCGCGCGAGTTGGTGTCGATCAGCTGGCGTGGGATGATGCGGTGCCGGAAGAATGCTTGTCGGTTGGCGAGGTGGGTTGTTGACATGCCTGCGTTGGAGGATGCATAGTACCTGGCCAGAGATGGTTAGTATCAGCGTGAGGCATTTTTGGTTGTAAGTTGCAAGTGGAAGTCATACCAACCGCCTTCGCTCAGTCGTTCTTTGGCTCTTTCTTCCAGTTTGCGAGGATCTATTCCACAATCATATTGCTCAGTATACACATCTCGCCCTACTGCATGTCAACAACAGCTGACATACCAGTGTTAAAGGGCGGTGTCTGGCCCTCGTTCGGTTTCCAAAAGTTTTCCCGCTGGTATAGACCCCATTGCGGTGTCGTTCGGTTCTGGATGTGCGGGTTGGTCGGGTCACTCATGTCGCAATGGCGGTATATTCAGGTGTGATTGATATAGCGCCAGTTTTAGATTTAACAGTCTTCTTTAAATAGTAAGATGCCCGGCTTGGACACTGTTCGGATGCACGCATATATAGATCAGCCCACCTTATCGAGATCTTATCGATGACTTCATTTTGACGCAGCTTCTCGATCGAGAAGCTGCATGCGGCATTGCTATTGTGTGTCTTGTCAATTGAAGGCCAAGCTTTGATTGCGCAGGGATGTGCCACGGGTCTGCCATCTGTTCTAATGTCGTCCTACGCATGGTTCACATATCCAAATGCAATGAATAGACCTGTTTCCTCTTACGTATATTGCGGCATCAACACTCGAAAACGCAACAAATACCCCGAATAAATAGCTAATAAACACATTAAATCCCTCGTGCCTCCAAAATATGCCTTCATTACCTAAATCTCCAACAAAATCCAAGACTTTCGGCACTTGTTTTCGCGGAATCCCGAGTTCCCCCGGATTGCCGGGCGCTAACCGAATCAGGACAGTCATTCTCGGGACCGGGCAACGTTCTACAAAGACCTTTCTTATCATTCTCTTTACCTACTGCTTTTGCATACATACATCCCCGCGAGAAAACTATAGAATGTTAGGCCTCGCAGGAAGAAGGTCCGCGCTCGCCCGGTCCAAGTGCGGCCTACCGCCTACGCTGTCGGCACGAGCTGTCGTCGGCACACAGTCACCCGCGACCAACGCGCGGGATTTCTACTCCACGCCGACTAATGCGGCGTTTCGGCCGACGTGGATGCCTATGCGTGTCAAGACGCCGTGGATCGATGCGTTGACGCATAGTCGGGATGCCGAGCGCGCTGGTGCCAAGGATGCTGGGCAGGCTGCTGCGCCAAACGTGAAGCCGGATCTGAGCCCGAAGAAAATGTCGGATAGTTACTACAGTGCTGTATGTATATTTTCTTTTTCTTCTTTGTTTCTCAACTCGGCGCTGACTCTTCATAGATCTTGCCGTTGGCTCAAGATAAATGGCTTCTGGATTCCTATCTCAACGCCTCGGGAAATATCAGGTATGTCCCGTGCAGTTTGAGTCATAGTGATATCCTAGCTAATTTCGTCGCACAGATTGGGCTCGCTCCTAATGGACCTGGATGCCCTAGCTGGAGTCATTGCATACCGCCACACCGGCGACTCGGTCACCACCGTCACGGCCGCCGTGGACCGCATCACCATTGAGCATCCGCTCATGGAGATCTGCGATCTTGAGCTCAGTGGGCAGGTTACGTATGCCACAGGGCGATCCAGTATGGAGGTCTCGCTGCAAGTGGCCAAGGTGCGCTCAGAGGGCCAGGCGGCGACGCCGGAGGATGTATTGATTACCTGTGCGTTCACGATGGTGTCGCTGGATCCCGCTACGAAGAAGTTAGTTGCACCGACCTGTGATTATCAGCTTCTATTCTTGCTAATATACACTTCGCAGACCCGCGTCTGTGGCCCCTCTACTCGTGGAGACCGAGGAAGAGAGGCGTCTTTTCACGAAAGGCGAGGAGAACTACAAAGCAAAGAAGGCGCTGCGCACCCGCAGTCTACTTGAGAAAGCTCCAGACGACGAAGAGAGCAACTTGATTCATTCGATGTGGACCAAGGAGATGTCCTATTTGAGTCAGTATCCTAACATCCTACCTACCTACTACATTCTACTACGTTATCAATCCATCACGCCGCCATCTAACAACCCACCAACAGACCCCCAGGCCCCAGCAACCCGCCCAGAAAACCAAGTCTTCATGAGCGACACAGTCCTCAAATCCGCCATGATCATGCAGCCGCAAGACCGCAACCGACACAACTTCATGATTTTCGGCGGTTTTCTCCTAAAACAATCCTTCGAACTAGCCTTCTGCTGCGCAGCATCCTTCGCACACGCCCGGCCGAACTTCCTGGCGCTGGACCCCAGTACCTTCGAGAACCCCGTCCCCGTTGGCAGCGTGCTCTATCTGCGCGCGACGGTCGCGTACACCGAGCCTGAGGAGCGCGACGGCAGCAACCGGTATACTAAGGTGCAGGTCCGCGTCGACTCCAAGGTCCGTGATGTCGAGCACGGCACGAAGAAGTCAACGGGTATGTTCAATTATACGTTCTTGGTTGAGAAAGATGTGCATGTCATGCCGAAGAGCTATGGCGAGTTTATGCTCTGGACTGATGCACGGCGCCGCGCGCGCAATGCTGCGGCTATCGATCCCGCGCATAAGATGAGTGCGTTGCGGAGTATCCAGGATAGTGTTACAGAGTAGATGGTGTGTTTTATAGACTTTTGGGTGTTTGTTCAGAATAGTATTAGTTATGGAGCTACAACCGCATTTATCCTGTATATGTTAGGAAATCCATGTGCATTGGACAGATAGAATAAGGGTAGTTCAAAGGTTGGTTACGTTGCACTCGACCTTTAATCAAGAAGCCGGTTTTCTCATTCGAGATTGTATGAAGCTATCCCGTTCGGGTACTTGCTTGTACTTGGGTTCTTCAATAACTTCAGCTCAAGGGCAAAGCAATCATTCGGACAGGCCCAACTTGCAACTGAGAGAATGACAGAAGCTTCACTGTCTACCACGGAACTGGAAACTCTTGACCTTGATATGTGCTGTAATTGTCCAATATCAAAGTCTACCCGTTTAGTCCAGATTCATATTCAGTTCATTCAACTCTCTATAGTCCTGTAAGCCCCATTGCCTCTTCAAAAGGAAAACACAAGCAGTCTCTCCGGGATACAGCAGCAAGAATATATCTCAATATCTCGAAACCTTCCATGGACATTACCTGTATATTCAAAACATCTGTACCAGCGGCCAATGAGCAATCACACCCACCCCTCTCCTCTCCCCTCAACCCGAACCCAGCCGGGAACGGAACAACACCCTGCATGCTTGGAAGCCTAATCTGCCGCAATTCGCTAGAAGACAGCGGTATCACAGGGGGTAGAACCCCAGTCAAGCGGCCACGACATTGCCGATCAAGCTATAGAACCCTGCAGGCTCGGACATGTCCGCTTTCTGGCGATATTCAAGAACACAAGAGACATATAAATAAGTATAATACGGGTAAGAAATAAATCAATCTGAAACGCACACGTTCCCAATTCTGTAACTCCAAGACATGCCCTGCACGCCACCACCTGAAGGTCAAATGCCAAATACATTTTATCTTCTATATATATATATATACTTTTCTGTTTCGAATTTGACGCCCCAGCATCGATCAGCCGCCCGATAACTTTTGCCCGCCACACGTGGGGGACTTGTCGGTAAATGATAGTGAGGAGAGTAAGCACTAAGCATAAGCCGGGGCCGAGGGTGAACGAAACTCGAGGGGAGGAAGGGGCGGGATGGGACCTATAGTAAGGGCCTGTTATAGGTCGCCCCCCTCTCCGGGATCAGCTCAGCCCTCAGCTCAGCCCTAGTGGGCTGCCTTATGCCGCACATACCCGTCATTCTGTGGCTTGACTTGGTATACAGGACTAATAAGAGTTGGGCTAGAATTGAGTGAGCATAGTTCTGGAAGTATTGGCATTAGAATATGCAGTTCTTATTGTCTGGCTTGGGCATATAAGAATATAGAATATCGCCGGGTTGATTCAATGTATATAGTGTGGAGACTGGCTGCATTGTATATCGAAAACCGACAGTCTTTCTCAATTAGGGATACACTTAACTTGGGGCTAGTTTCGGTTTTCTCAATCACTTACTTTATATGCATAGAACAGGCATCACCCGCCAATAGTGGTAGTTGATTCCCCTATACTAAAATGTTAACAACCCCCACCCCCAAAACGACCAAAATAGACCATAGCAAGCCGGTCCATTTTCGTTGATTCATGCCCAAAGAAAAAGAGCTGCCTAGCACTCCTGTCATAACTGCATGTTGCATTTGGTGCTGGGATCGATATACTGGTGCCTTCGATCAGAAACTCTCAAATTTGAGTCCATACATACCTCGTGTATATAGAGTGCCGCCTATCTCCCACACTAGATGGAAGTGGCAGGCATAAACAAATCCTAAAATTAACGCGGGTGATCCGGCCTTGCATCATTCTGGAAGCTCGACCCTCCTAAGAAGACGGGCCCTACACCTCTAGCGCCCCAGTAGTGTTGTGTGTATCTATAGATCTCCCGTGGTAGCAGGTATGTAGTGCGGCCCCGGGCAACTAGGAACTAAGGGGGGGGGGGGAGGGTAGGGGGACAATAATGTACAGGATATGGATCGAGTATACACAGATATCCATTCTTGAACCATTTGCTTAGCTCTGGAAAGAGAGGAGGGAGGGGCGGTTTATTGCTTATTCTTAGAGCGGAAATGAGTCGTGTTGGATTCCTTTGGGGTCTATTCAACATCAACTATACATTATTGCTATATATGTCATATTCATATACTGCATCATTCCATCCAAATATATCCTATGTCCATCCCCAGATATATCTAGCTACATACCTTCTATGCAATGTTGGCAGCTAGGCTGCATAACCAACCCCCAGCTCCGGCACCATTGCTCGGCCTGTTGGATGAGTTCCCACAATCCAGCTCCGAAGCTTTGCATATTTATTAATTGGTGGGGAAGGGGGCTGTGTAGGCCATGGGGCGAGAATCCATCCCCCCTCCCTCTCTCTCCCCTCTTTCACTAGCTATGGCGGTTAGTGTATCTAGGCGCTGAAGTTTATAACTGAATGTTGGTGGCTAGAGAAGATACATAAATACACATATACATACAATAATATGTCACAGTAATGATTTTGTTTTGTATAAATTACATAGATATGTGATGTTAGATCTACTGTCGAAGGGATATTCGATGTCTGACTATGAGGTCATCAACCAAGCTTTGTTTATTACTGTGGAGTATATCAACCTCCCCTCTACTAAAATATGACTATAGCCAATACTCGTATATTCAAGCTATGGTCCATAGCCGGCTCGTATTATAGTCCCGCGTGATATCCAAAAGAAAACCAGCGAAGATCGCCAGTTCTATAAGGCCCCCGAACCCGCAACCGAAAGTCAAAAAATTAGGCTGTCACTGATTCTCGACTCATGCAAGGCGATCACAATCAACGCCGTCTTCGGTTGTAAGGAGATTCCAGACAGGATGAATATAATAATACCCACTGGGAAAAACGTGAAATAAAGGCTGAGAAAGAAAAAGAGAGAGAGAGAGAGCTTGCTGTCCCCCTGCAAGGCAGTTTGCACTGCCCCACCCCCACCAGAGCCGGGCAATCGCCAATCATGGTGCCCCGTCGGGGAGCGAGTCAGGTATGCAAGT
This sequence comes from Penicillium alfredii, assembly GCF_028826965.1. Taxonomy (NCBI): domain Eukaryota; kingdom Fungi; phylum Ascomycota; class Eurotiomycetes; order Eurotiales; family Aspergillaceae; genus Penicillium; species Penicillium alfredii. Next base: position 834,914 of record NW_026622709.1, read on the forward strand.
ATAGCATGGTTCCAAGGCTGAGAGGGTTGCCATACAGATTAGAATCTGTTTCTCCCTCCCTCTCTCTCTCTCTCTCTCTTTTCTTTTACTGTGTCTCACTAGCCCAAGCATATATATATATATATACACACACACACGTATATGCACAACTAAAACAATACAGCAATATAACAAGGCGAATCCAATTCACGGAAAAATACCAGAACCAGGCAATTACCCGTAATACCTATACCGCCAACTCGTCAAGCACCAAGCCAATCGGGAGAAACAACATCAGACCCGCTTTTGCACAGCCTCCCTGTAGTGTGTTCCCCCCCAACCCTGGAAAATGCGTCCCCCATCAGGTTATCCATTGAGTGAGATCCACTTTTCTCTTTCTTACTCTCTTTCTATCTCTCTCGTTTTTACGCGCTCTTACTCTCATACCTTCTTTTTCTGGTTAAAAGATAAATTCACTTTTTGATAAAGTTAGTAGGGAAAGTTAATAGCGCGCATGTGGGGCATGCCTTAAATCCAGCCTCGTGGGGAAATAAGAATTGGGAAAACGTGAAAAAGGTTGGGGGGAAGTAGCCGGGATTGGTGAGATCGAATTGTGTGGGTGGAGTCATGTCCGCGCTCGACCAACAGAAGGCGGCTGGTGACATTCCTAGGTTCTTGTTAGCATTATTGGAAAGAGTGGCGCGCGACTAAGCACTGTACATACATAGATAGATGTACCTATCTAAGTAAGTTGGGAGTAGTGCGGTGCAGCCCTAAACCAGTGCCGGATTCTTCGGCCTGTTTCAGACCATACTGATACTTGTATTATTTTATTTATTATTTTAGGTTTTGTTTTTGTCTTGTCTAGGCTACCAGCTTGCCAATGGATGGGATTTCAATTGTGTTTCTTGATATCGGCTACTGTTGTCACAGGGAATATGTGTAAATACTGGTTCCGAAGTAGATCTCAATAGGAAAGCAGATCAGCAAGCGGCTGGACTGGTCTCACTGTGCTGCCTAAGATCCTCCATCCCTTTTGTGTTGCCAGTGTGACGGCAAAGAGGAGAGCCTCGTGTGGACAACGCTAACGACAGAAGTAGCGGAGGGGTCATGCTGGTGCCTGGCCTTGAAACGATAAATTATGGGGTTTGCCATAATTTCGCGCCAACCAAGGATGCCACTGTAGGCAACACAGGATCCGGCAGTCGTGTCGACCCAGAGAACAGAGGACTGAGTATGAATGGACCGCTTTCTATCCACGCAATGCACGCGTCACTTGTCAGGAACAACGACATCCATAATGGCATCGAACCCTGTGCCGTGATAGGGTCATCTAGATCCATTCGATCAAGCCCTGATAGCCTAGAGAACAAGAGAAAGCCGTAGCAGACATCCTGTCAGATTCTTTGCAAGTACCATAACTCGTCACTCTATAGATGCAGGGGCGCAATTTCATGATTCATCAAAGCGTCATTTCAGAGGTTGCCGCGGCCAGCGCCAGACTCATTGGCGTCCCGCATCCCAGGGGGAAGACGGATGCCTAGAGCGGGGGGAAGATTGCCAGGCCCTCGTGCGAGATTAACTCGGTTGGTAACGTCGACTCGAGCTTTGGCAAGGCCGATAGCAGGCACCACCCAGCTGCCGCAGCTGCATTGCATGCCCTGCCAGGCGAATTTCCCAATGTTGGCGCCGCACGTCGTGTTAGGGCAGGTCAGACGCCCGGATAGTGGGGCATCATCGGGATGCCCACTATGTGATGAATCCGCTTCCATTTTTGATCCTTCTTCTGACGGGAAGAGACTCGGACGCATCCATGTCAGCGGGTGTAGAAAAATATGGGCGCATTCAAGGTTGGCCTTGACCTTGGCACTAGGTTGCTTTTTCTCATGGTAGATGATGAATTTAGTAGATGCGAGCTTGCGTCTGTTTGTGATTGCTTAGTTTGATTTCACTGCCACAGTGCCAAGGGCAGGATTGATTTGTTGTTTTTTTTTGTGGGGAGGGGATTTGCAACTAACCGGCATTTGCGACATTTCACCTCGACCGTTCGACCACTGTCCTCTTGGGGCCGCAGGGGCTGCTCATCTTCAAACCGCACTGACTTCATTTCAGGAGCACGGCCGCACGCTACACTTTCCTCGACCTCGCGGCGATACAGCCAGCGCTGGTAAAGCGGGTGTTCAGTGACATCATCAGGACAGCCCATCTCGTGGTAAACCGATAACTGTTCTATGAACCCATCATTAGGCTCACACATGGGTCGGCATTCCTTGAGAGAAGCCAGCGCGGATTGCGGTGTGAGTGCCTTGGGCTGCTGGTGGAGCAAGTAGGCGATGCAGATAGTTGCGGAGCGGGACTTGCCCATCGCACTGGGTCGGGTCAGCCTCCGTGCGTCTTACCCCCTTCCAAAAGAAAGACAATCGAGACACGGCTCGTAATAATCAAATCAACAAAGTACAATCAAACTCCAGCCATGTGCAGATCGCAATTGATAGACACGCCGTGACGTAGGAGGCAGGGTGCCACAAAACGCCCTGTCCATTCGAATAGAGACACAGAAGGGGGTGAAGTGGGGAGCCGGGAAGAAGTCCCTCGGAAAAATCCAGAACAACAACAGGTAAAGAAGGGAGGCAAAAAAAGCAAAGAAAGTAAGAGTGGACTAACCAGTGGACTAGGGCGCCTCCACCGGCATCTAAGCCAGACTGAATAAAGTTGATGGCGGCTGGGAAATGCTCCAGAAGGTTCTCGTCGTCGACATCATCGACTTCTATGCAATGGTGCTGATAGGGTCCAAATGTCTCCTCGGTTTGATTGAGTCGTAGCACCGACAGAACATGCGTGATGTTTGCGCGTGCCAAGGCGGCCTTGTTTTTGAGGCAGAATATACTACAGGTCGGGGGGAGGTGGTTAGCAGTGATAGACATCAAGGCGGTAGGCTGAAGCAGCCTCGTAATTCGACATCCAACAGCAAGGGGTGTGTATGTGTCAGTGGGCGACCAACCCTCCGATATAGATGTTATGGCCTTCGATGCGATTCATGGCCATGATTCACAGGTGTTCCTGATCATGAAAGATGGGGGTTGTTGAATAAAGAAGAGAACAAGTCGTTCCAGGATAAAGAAATTGAGCTGAGCCAGAAAATGATCCGTTTACTGGTTCCCCAGGCTTCCCGATGTCTGCTTCGATAGGGCGGAGGTCGAGCCGCCGAAAAGAGTCTGCTAGGGCAAGGGCAAGAGAAAAGCAGGTGACTTCAGTGATGCCTGAGGCATGACTATCCCCAGCTCTCTCTCTGTGGAGGTCACTCGCTCTTTGCCAGTTAAGACTGCACCACGATTGTACATTGTCTCACTAAGCGCTGTATAATGCACTGCTGTGGGCTGATCCAGGACCCCGGAGCTACCCTCCGCATTTTGGGTTGTACAAGACCTCTACTAACTTGCCGAAGTATGCAGTGGAGCCCGAGGAGAAATCCAATCCATTCCAGCTCTGACCTTTGGGGTAATACGACGCGATGTCTTCTCGAGACTGCCGACAGTCCCACCACCGTGTCCTCCGATAGAATAATAACCAGGGATTGTTGACAGAGCTGATGGTCTATAGGGACAATGGCAAGAAGTCTAGCCGAGCGGTCCACGCCGCGAGTGGAGCCATTCGGTTCCCGACAAGCTCCAAGCACCGAGGCATTTGCCATGCGCACTGCAAGGGGCGAGTCTGGGATTGCCGCGGGAAACTTGGCTGTAGGAACAGATTGAATAGTAATAAACCTGTTATATTATATTATATTATCTCACATTATTAATGCTATCAATTGATCTTCATCTTACATGATTGCTTATGCTGAGATCATAGTTATACAAGCTGACTCTCGTCACACCCGACTCTTCCAGGGCTGCAGCCTTCTAAGGCTTAAGGCCGACACTGTCTCGCAGAGGTATGCGCGTAGCCGTGGTCGTGGACTATGGATGTCAAATCTTGCGCTCCCTTCTTTTTTTTTTTTGCCATGCGCGACAATCCCTACCGAAATGGAAGTGCAGAACCACGCACATCGATGGAGTAGTATGTTGCTTAGCCATCACCGAAACGTGTCGAATGCCCAGAGATCGAAGGCAAAAGGAAAAAAGGAAAAAAATTAAAAATTAAACGGGACTTGTGGATAGCGACGATCGCTCAGGAATGGCAAACTTTATTGCGACTAGTCTGTGTATGGACCTGGTGGCATTTGTATGGACTCTGACCGAGCACTGAGGTAAAAACAGAGAAAGTAAAGTAAATAAAGGAATAACCATGCCACATGCCAAGACACCTCCTGAGCTGGAAACCTTGAACGTGGTTACAGTACATGCCCGAAGACTAGCGGGGACTGTCGTGTACTATAACCATACTATGTCGAACTAGATTGCCTCACTTTTGAGAGTTCCATCAGAAAAGAGAAAACAGAAAATAGGCACTAACTTAAGTCATTCTGTGAAAGTCTCAGATCTAACCTGCAATGTAGTATAGTCGATGGCGATGGCGATGTGTTGGCGTGATAGGGCTTACTTCGCCTGGAGGACTAACCTAACCTACTGTAGGTGTGAGGAGAGTCCCGAAAGAGACTAAGCCCTGTCTGTCAGGGTGAGATGGCCCCTAATTTCGTGCCCAGGCACCTTACCCGAATATAGTATAGATACAATGGATGGGATTGGCATGGGAAATCCCTTGATAGTAACCAGCTCGCGTTTCAGCTGCAAAGTGACCAAGAATCCGGTGAAGCGCATCAGAAAAAGAAAAGAAAACCCTTGAAGCTGGTGTGGAGAATTGGGATTATTTTCCCTTTTTTTTCCCTCCTGGCAAAAGTACGCATTGATTCTCTGTTTATACCAACGATATACCAGAAATATAGAGTCCATACCTTACGCCCAGGTGGAACTTGGGCAATCCCATGTCTCATCGCGAACACCCCCCTGTTCGCTCACTGACAGCGGCCATTGTGGCAGTGCATGCAGCCTGGCCCCAAGTGGAGTCCACTAGCAAATCAGTGGGGCCTCTCTGTCAACGACTCAGCATTACATGTACTCATGTGGAGATCAAGAATGTTCTTTCTCAGCCTATACTCAACTTCTCTAAGAATGTCGGAAATCTGAGTCTTCTATGGAGAGAGAAGGGTTATTACAGCGCATAGGAAGAAAAAGGTACAAGAGAAATATCAATTAATCCAATTTCATTTACAACCGTCCGTATCTTTCCTGTGACACTATACCCAATCTTGGATCTGGGAGATATTAAGCCTACTGCCAAGGCTTCCAAGACTCTGGTGCATATTTGTCCATTGCCACGATGCAAATCTATGTATGCTCTGTATGCCTTGTAATGGGATGGTCGTCCCCCTCTTCTGCCTTGCTCACCCGTGGTTCGATAGAACGTGTCTCTACCTAAACCCGGTGCCTGTCGCGTTTTATACCCAAGAATGGTCCTGCATGCGACATCCTGCCTAAAAAGATCCCCATATATACCGGCTTTGATTTCTGGAGATCTGACCTATGGTGAGTCGTCCAGTATACGAGGGACGAGGGTATAGAACAAAGGCCCCCCACTTTACCTGGAGAGCACGGGATATTTGATATTAATATTAATATTAATATTAATATTTCTTTTGGTGGTCTGCTTATGACGGGGTCATTATTGATGCCCCGTGTTTCGCCCTGTCCAATTTTCTCGAAGCTTCCCGGTTCCTCGGTTCTGTACCCGACAAAACCATGGCACTTCAGAGTCTGGACACCTACCAGTATTTCTACCAGAGGCAAATTACCGGATTCACCGGTGTGCCTTCTAGGGCTGAAGGGGGGTACTGTAACTGCCAGAGAGCTTAGATTCCAGCCTTGTGTCCCTAACATGCTGAGATCCCATTTCAAATGGCCCACTGGTTCGCACCGTTGGTATGGGTATTGTCATTTATCCAGGCCATACATACATATACACACAATACAGACATATACACCTGGGTACGTCAAGATCTGGTTTAACTCGGACCCATTGTGGATTTCTTTTCTTTTCTTTTCTTTTTTCTTTTGTCTGTTTTTGGGGAAATTCAGCATGTCATCATTCACATTCCTCCTTTTACCCTTTTTTTTTTCTTTTCTTTTTCACTTTTCCAATTTACTCGGATCGACGGGCGAGGATGAGATCACCCCAATTGCCCCTCTGATACTTCCCAAGGTCGAGAGACTCTTGGATCCAATTAAACTGCTCCGCCCCGGTTTCCGAACCTCTGCGTTTCATTTCTTCATCTTTTTTTAATCTTTTTCTCTGATTTGTTCTGGACTTGGTGCCTTTTCAGCTTTCTTTTTTTCGCCAATTTGCCGCTTTCTCTGGGGGACTGAATAGAATCCACCCTCTTATACTTGGCACACTTGTTGCCATCGAATCGCATAGGCTTTCCTGTCTTTCTCTCTCTCCTCTCCCTCACTCTCTCTTTTTCTTTCTACCATGTGCCGTCCCTGTCTCATTGCCAGCCATTGAATCGCCACAGTGGATTCTATGGGACACAGACGGCTTCTTCCCAAGGCTGTGTGTCACGATTGCGCGAAACGTTTCATCCCATGACCGTTCGCCAAAGGGTCCTGAGCAAGGTTGGTCTCTTTTTCTTATTATTCAATCATATACTCCCTCAGCCCTATTTCACGCAACTCATGTCACCAAGTCGCCTCAAACCCTGCGGTCCCACCGGATGGCCTGACACTTATTTGGAGTAGACTTTCTCCAGCCGCATGAACATCGCCTGCGACACTTGACACACGTCACCTCTTTGATTTTTTTCTTCCATTTCGCCTCTTTCGATTTTGGTTCGGTATTAGAAGCTGGTTCTTCTTTATTTCAAGTCCGAGACGGGGTGAGAGATATCGGCCCGCTTAAGAATCGCCGCGCCGGTTTCACGACCGTTTGCACTCAACTGGATTGGGTTATTGCTGCGACTGTTATCGTGATTCGACCCTTATCGCGACTTTTTTTTTATATCTTTTGGATGGTTGATATTACCTTTCGCCCGGTTTCATGTTGGACGCGCCGGCTATCGATTCGATTATAGCATGGACCCTCGACTTTCCACGCCGAGTTTCCATGATATCAGACAGAACGACCGCCACTTCGTTCCTGCCCACACTATGCCCGAGCTGTCCTTTGCTTCCCACGGCCCGTTACCAATCCCATCCCGCTCCACCATGACCAATGCTCCTCCCCCACTGCCCCCGCCGCCGAGAATCCACGATCTAGAGAATGGCTACGACGCTGGCTGGCACCACGCGAACTCGGGCGACTCGGCCACTATTCTCCCTCCGATAAACCCCAATTCGAGCTTGTTTGGCAGCCGCCGTTCGGAGGCTGTCCCGCAGAGTGATCCCATGGCGTTGGATGATTTGGAAGGACGGCAGAGTGGAGTGCCGGGATCGCGCAGTCCGGAGACTCAGATTAAAATCGAGCCGCCGCCCCTAGCCGACGAGGGATTCCCGAATTCCATGTCTGTCAACCCGGCAGGTCCAATGTGAGTTTCGAAATGAGGATCCAAACTGTTCCTGGCAGCTACCTCTGTTTTGTGCGATTGTACTGACTCTATAACTCCCAGGTTGACGAGTGACCGCAATTTCTCGCTACAAAGCGTCAAAGAGTCTTCGAATGCATACGACCAACATCTGCTGTCGAAGATCGGGAAACCGCTGTCCCCGCGGGGATCTGTTAGTATGGGGACCGACAACCGAGGTTCGATTTCCGCCCTCACGGTGCCATCCCGGGGTAGCAGCAATCTCCCCTCGCCGGGGCCATCTGAAGGCTCAACGCTCGATGTGAAATGGTACAGCAGTCCGCAGTCAGGCGGAGTGTCTCCGAGAAGCAAAATCGGCTGGAGAGACTCTGCAGATGGGCGGAGTCCGAGTGTGGAGAGCATTGCGCCCTCGGCGGCATTGGACTTTGATCACCCAGGTTATGTGCGGGATATGGGCCGGCGTCGATATCGCAGAACGACTCCCCAGCGAGAGGACAGCATCAGCCTGCCGAGCCGATCCAATCGGGGCAGCTACGACCAGGGCGTCTTTTCAGATATTGAGGGCGAGTTCTCTACCGATGAGCCCGCTCCGCCGCGACAGTTCATTCTTCGAGAACCCACTCCACCATACCTGGATTCCTCTAAACAGGGCATGAAGCGACGAGCATCGTCTCCCCCGCGGGAGCCGATGGGCGACGATCGACATACGCTGCATGTGGCCACGAGCAATGGGGACCTGTCGCAGAGACGGACAAGCGGGCAGCCATTCAGCAATTCTCTGTCGGTCGCTAACACCTATGCGCCGAGCCAGCGAACACTGTCTGCTACCTCGTCTTTGAGCATCCGAACATCCGGCTCATACTCATCTACGCTTTCCATTGGAGGCAGTAGCATGACTAGCCTCTCGCCATATGATCGACCTTCTCCTGGGGGCCTTTCGCCCAGCTCCGATCTCGATACCTTCCACGAAAAATCTATCCTCAACCCCAGCTCACCCGCCGCTCTCGTCCAGCCAATCACTGTCAGAAACCCCCAAGGCTCCAACTCTCTAGAACCGCCCACGACGGATGCCACAGGCAAGGTATCCATGCCGGCAGCCCTGGACGTTCCCAAACCCGCACCGAAGATAGGCGGGCTCTTCATCTGCGACTGCTGCCCCAAGAAACCCAAGAAATTCGACAATCCCGATGACCTCCGGTAAGTTATAGCCATGATTACAATTCATGATAAGCTCCCCCCGCAAGTATCCGTTTACTAACATCTCATCCAGTTCACACGAAATGGAGAAGCAATATTCATGTCAATACTGCAACAACCGCTTTAAGAACAAAAACGAAGCCGAGCGCCATCAAAACTCCCTCCACCTCCGCCGCCACTCCTGGTCCTGCGCGGCGCTGCCCGGATTCCAGGCGGCATTCCACGCCTCGGGGGCCGCAAACTGCCAAACGAACGCAGGGCCCTCGCACGACACGTGCGGGTACTGTGGCGAGGAATTCGCCAATTTCCCGCAGCCCGACTGGGATCGTCGCTTCGAGCATCTTACCACCGTGCACAAGTTCGGCGAGTGCAACAACGCCAAGAAGTTCTTCCGCGCCGATCATTTCCGGCAGCATCTTAAGCACAGCCATGCGGGAACTAGTGGCAAGTGGACGAATATCTTGGAGAATGCTTGTATGAAGGAAGAACAGCCTCCCGAGCCTCGCGATAAGTCTGCGTCTGCGTCCATGGTGGCGTCGAATTCTATTGGCCAGGTTCTTGATGAACAATGACAATTACTTGACCGTGCCGTGATGCTTTGCATACCGGCTTTAATTTGTTGGTTGTCTGGCACGCGCTGCACGAGACCCAATATGCCTTCGAATATAAGGAGGTGTAACTGGGTTTACGAACTGACATGATCTTTTCCTGGGTTTTCTCTTTCTTACTCTCTTTCTGGATGACACAGGGAGTTTCCTGGATTTTGACAAGGGTTTTATACCAAGGGGGTCCATCCGTGAAAGCGCGCTCGGGTGTATTCATTCCCCGGTTGCATTACCTGGGTGGAATTGTCATCATTCTACATCGGCGGAGTCGGTTGTTTTCTGGGTTAAGCTCGGTGGTTGAAATTCGACGATTTCTGGTTGTGTCTGTCTTTTGTCTTCTTTTTGTTTATCCCTATACATATATCCCCCCGTCCTGATACATCCCACGCCGGAGAAAACCTGTTTGTATATAGATTCTTTGCGTATAGCAGCCCCGACAAAAAGAACTTGTCTTAGAAAAAAAAAAGTACGGATAAGACCCAAAGCTTTTCTGTTGTATGCCAATCAAATGACCATTGACTTTGTCATAGTCATAGAACTTGCCGGAAAAAAAGAAATAAAAAGCTGGTCATAAACGACACAATGCCCACTGCCATTCTCGCACACCTGGCCCAGGAGGAGCATAGCATGTCCTTGGCGATGTCTTCTTTTAGAGTGACTGGCGAATTCAGTCGACCGGCTTGAGCCTGAAGTATACAATCGGCAATGGCCTCCACTACAAAAAAGAGCCTGTCTAATCATTATTCTGTATCCTCGAGTAATCGCCCAACCTTCGTAGGAGGGAGCAACGGAAGCGCCACTCGATCCGGTATTGTATCTGGACACCAGTAGGCAATCCCATGTCGAAGCCAGGCAGCATATGTGCCGGGCACAACATCAGAACCGGGGTTATCCCGCCACAGCGAGCCGAGAGTGACCCGGTTGACGCGCAGGATAAGACCATGCGCCAGCTTGAACCCAAAGCTGCGTGATAAACAAGCCTCGACAATCTCGCGGGCCTGTCGTTGTTGCTGTGATTCGTCTTCCTTCTCCCCATCTTCCGGTAAAGATAGCGACAGCAGATCAAAAGCCTTCTGTCCATTCCAGGCCGTCAACTCATTGACGAGCTGCGACCCCTCCATAAACTCAATTGCATAGAAATGCTCCATGCAATACGCCGGCCCATCCCAATTACTCTCCGCATCAACCAGCCCCATCACCGCCGTAGCCACCTGTCCTTGGATGATATAGTCCGTCAGCATCCGGCTCACCTCGTCCGGCCCGATAAACGTCCCATCGTCCTCCGTGATCGTGAACTCGCCTCCCATCAGGGGTACCCCACGCAGCAGCGGGTTGGCATGCATCCCCTCGGTGGTGGTCCTGTTGCCGTCAACACTCCACAGAGCAAGCAGCAGACGATGGCAGCGCGCAAAGAGTGCATTGTCGGGCAGCGCTGCCAGGAAATAGTTGCACAGGCTATAATGGGCCGCGCCACTAGGCGCGTAGGAGAGGATCTCGTAAGGCGAGTCCGGGTTGGCGATTGTCGCGTGCCAGAGTCCGTCGAGATCGCCTATCTGCATCATTCCCACGTCTGCGTACACGCCGCCGTACCGGAGGAGCAGCGGCCAGCGCACAAGGTCTGAGGTGTGCTGGCGTGCGTAGGGGCCCGTTAGGGTCCCCTTGGTGAAGGCCTCTGGGAAGAGGGTAGAGTCGGTGACATCGACGAAATTCGCGATATTGCCTTTTGACCCTGGTTGTCGGTCTGTGATCCGTACTATCCAGCCTTGTTTGGTGAAGCGGCGGTGCCATGCTCGCACTGTGCGCTGTGTGTATGGGTGCATGCTCGCGTAGCCGGAGTGCCAGAAAAACCAGATGTTCTTGACCCCTGTTACGGGCGGCGGATGGAGCAGGTCGACGTCGATGTCTGCGTCGGGGCGTAGGTCGAGCTGCTCAGAGGGAACGACGTGCATCCCGGATGGAAGAGGATATTCCATCTTGGTATTAGAGGCTGACATGGATGCAATTAAGGTCATGTTAGATGCTAGCATATTTGTACATGTTGTTGTCTTCGAACCGGCTGCTTTTTATAGATGTGAAAATCTCGGGGATTTCGGAGTCACCAATTGCAGTGTGTGTTGATCAAGCGTTAGCAATGATGACTCACGTCTTTTAGTCCACCTGGGCATAGGCTTGTGGTCGATCGGATCCACTTGCTAATGAAAAGACTAGTATGAACAGGGTCTCTTGTATTATATCTACAGCACATGCATGATTCTTAGTGCCCACTCTGATACTCGCTTGATTATCCTTTTGACTCCTTTATCCCCGGTCTCTCCCCTTACCGCGCTGATTCCCGTGTCCACCACGACGAGCGTTGTGACTAGAGCCGCTGGCATGGTTCCCACTCGAGGTGCGCTGGGTCTGTACCGGAGCATGGCCATTCGTGTCTTTTTTAGGTGTAGAATGACCAGGGGCTGGGCCAGATAGAGACTTGTGGGCCTTGGAAGTAAAGGAGTCATCAGCAGCTGTAGGAGCAGGTTTCTTGTTGCCCCGTCGCTTGCGTGAGCTGCCAGCGGCGCCAGGTGCCTTTCCACCTCGCCCGGATTTCCCTCCACGAGGCTGCTGATCCGAATCAGGCTCGATGAGCCCTTGCACACGCTTGCTTTCTTGATCCCACCACTGCTGGAACTCCTGCTCGGCCTGGATGTCTTGCAGATTGTGTTTAGCCGTGGCAGCTTCGCGGATTTCGTCTTTCTCGCTTTGCTGCTGGTGCAGGATGGTCGCGAGGGACAATGAGCTGTGGGATGGTGAGCGTGATCCTGGTGCGTTGGGGTCTGGGCGTGGGATGTGGCGAATTGACTGGATGGCTGGCTGTGGGGAAGTAGACGGTTGGGTGGGCTGCGGAGGTGTCGAGGGCCCAGAGGTAGGGGTCTTGGAAAGGGACGGAGACTGCTTGATATTGCCCGAGACGCTGCGCTTTTGTGTTTGCTGGGGGGTAGCTACTGGCTTCGACCGCGGCGGCGTCCCCGCCACGGTCTGGCGAAGAGTCATGGCGGGTTTCTGGACGGCCTTGGCTGGTTCCGAGGTAGGAGTGCTCGGCCCACTTTGACCCGGCAGAGGGTCAAGTTTGCCTGGCGTCGCGGATGAGGCTGGCGCGGGTATCTGCCAGGGATTTCGCGGTACTTCTTTCGCTTGTTGCTTTGCATCCAGCATCTCTTGCATCTGCTGCTGCTGCATCTTCTTCCGCTCTTTCTGGGACGGCTTGGATGCAAAGCTGCCGCTGCTTTCGCGACGATCAGCCATTCCCAAGGTGAGATTCGATACGCGGGACTGCGATGTTTCGCCCATGATGTCCTTGAGGTCCTTCTTAGAGTTCGAGATAGCAGGTGAGCTCCAGGGTGCCGGTGAAGGGCCTGGTGGGGATGCGAGCGCCCGCTTTTGGTTCAGGGTCATGGCTCGAGATTCCGACGGCGATTCCGCTAGCAATGTCTCCTGCGGCAAAGACATCTGCTCATCCAAAAAGCCTCCATCCCCAAGGGACTCGGCTTCTGGAATGCTTCCTGTCAGAGCAGGGGAGTCGGGGTAGGATCGATTCTCACGCATGCCTTCTCCTGGTCTCGGTGAGCGCATCGCACTCTTCCCTTTCATCGAATCAACGATTGACAACGCGGGCTCCTCATCCATTTGAAACATCAAGTCACTAGTGGACTTTCTTGGCCTCAAAACCGGGCTCAGAGCAGCGTTGGAGACATCTCGAGAGGCGATGCCCTTCCCCTTGCGGGCCGTCGGGGAAGCAATGGCCTTCTCACTCGGGGCGGCTCGTGGTCGCACATTGTAAGATTCAACCTGGTTGACTCGGGTTTGCAAGGTCATTGCATCAATCCTTCGTTGCCTATCCGTCTCAACAGAACTGACTATCTCTGGGTATTTCTCGAAGATATAATCTTCGGAATTTCGTCCTCTAGAAATAGGAAAGCATGAGAGCTGGTTCTCATGGCAGACCGCGTCGAGCTCACGGAGGATATCCTCGTCCAGATCTTCCAGGTATCTGTTAAATCCAGGTCAGTCTTGGGGTCAATGTAGTAAGATTGGACCTATTTACCTGTTGGCAAGCATAGCCTCGAGATTGAGACAGATATATTCCAGCGCGGCGTCTTTCAACTCGGCGACATAGCAAGGAGCGACCGAATTGAGAAGATGACAGACATTGCGCGAGTTGACTGTTTTGGTTAGACTTTTAGGCACAGAAGAAGGGAAAATGGCACTCACCAAATCGGCCGAGCATCTTTTGGCAAACTTGCGATAGTCGGTCGATCATCAACTCGTTTGCCACGAACATCACGTCCAGAAGCAAGTCCACAAAATCATCAAGATCCTTGGTTCGAACTTCGTCAAACAAATGCTCCTCCATATCTGCGTACAAGTAACGCAAGACAAAATCAAACGTCGATCGGTCAACGTGTTTGAGATCGACATGAACGCTCTCCCCTGGATTGATACGGCGCATGGCTAACCACTTTCCACCCGAGCGGCCATGGAACAGGGCATCGAAAAAAGGACACCTCTGGCAAATCACTTGGCTGTGGACTTTGATACTTTCCCCGTTGAGCTGGACAACCACGTCCGCATTGTCAAAGAAGGAAGGCTGATTGATCGCGCGTGCCAAGTCAGTCTTCAAACTCGGTTGCGGCTCAACCATCAATCTTGCGGCCCGCTCCAGGGTTGGAAGACCAAGCTGCGTGGCAACTCTCATAACTTCGGTGCGAACCTGGCGGAACCGGGTTGTATTTTGGGGCGAGCTCCGCACCTGATGCCACACATCGAGAATGCTATCAGTGTACAGGAAAAAGACCAAATTCAGAACGGTCACAAAATCCACTCCGTGAAGTCGGATTTGGGTGTGCCCGTCTTTTCCGTACTCAATGTCCAGGACATCTGGTATAGATGCGTAGCATGATTGCCGAAACTCTTGAAGCAGATCCTTGAGAACGGGGCTGCGGCCCATCAAGAGAAACTCATGGACAGGTATGCGAGCATCTGACAGGGAGCTCGTGGCCCAAACAGTTCCTCCAGACCGCAAAGAAAGAAATTGATCTTCGATATTTGCGGCAGAGAGTATAGCTCTTTTAATGGACAAGGTGGAAGAGAGCGCAATCGGGTCACTTGCGGTATTTCCATCAAGAATCGACTCGATGTCTTCTGGCCCAGGCGTTGTAAACGGCGAGAGCGGTAAGAGGTCATCCCAAAGGGTACTTTGTTCGACGTGAACCTGTTCTCTGGTCACATCACAGTCTCGCTGAGCGACAGCGTATGCCCCAAAGGCATTGCTTCGTACTGCCACAGCACTCGAAAGACCCGGTATACGAGCAAATTTGTATTCTTTCGAGGCACCTTCCTTATTCTTAACTCGCTTTTCTTTTCTCCAAGCCGATCCCGATGTCGTGCAGATGATAATGGAGCCGTCTTGCCCTACATCAACATCGCTGGCGGCCATGTGGGATTTCTTTACTGACCACGCCCGAACGGGGGCCGCCAAAGAATTGCGAATCTTGGCTGGATTAGTCGTGGATGCCAGGGCCGAAGAATTTTCTGGTTTGTTGGCTTGAACCGTGAAGACGTCACCTGAACTAGCCAATGCACAAATTGTACTGCCACCAGAAGCGAGCTTGACGACATGATTGACGGAAGCATCGTAGCGCGTGGTCATAAAACTGTCGCGGATGAAGCGCGAGCTCACCTCCAGGGGGAATGACACTTTCGAGTATCCATATTGGGAAAACACCCAGACCTCATTGTTTTGCAGCAAAATGGCCGTTGCACGGTCGATTGCAGATACCATCTGAATGGGGCAGTTGAAGAGGGAGGCACCGACGCGTCGAGGAGTGACCTGGACCTCAAGCGAACGAGCATCCGAGTCCATGAGACCAAGCTGGCCTTCATTTTTGCCAAAGGTGTAGAGACCCGAAGTATTAAATACTACCGAGTGAATCGCAGAAGCCGCAGCCCCCAAGAGTGTCTCCTTCTTGAAGGGATTGAATATCTGCCGCGGCGTCGTCTGAATTGGGACATCATTTCGGTTGCTGGTTCTCGGGAGGCTGTACCCAAGCTGCCCGAATTTGTTGCTCCCCCAGCTGAAGATTTCACCATACTCGGTGATAGCCAGACTGTGGTCTTGGCCCAGGGCAACCGACACAACTTTCTTGCCAGCCAGTCCACCCGTTTCAATGCAGACAAAGCTGAAGCGAGTCGATTCGTCACCTGTTCCCAGGCGCCCGCCAGGTCCAAACCCAGACATGAAGAGGTTGGCCTCGGGGTCCGTTGTGAGGATAGCGGTGTGCAATTTCGACATGACAATGTCCTGGAACTTCAGATGCCTGTTTTGGATAAGAGTTGGCAGGTCTTTGGAGTTAACATGACCGAGAGTGTCTTCCAGTCCAAGACGCTCCATGTGTTCCTGGTATTCGCGGTAAAATCGTTGTAGAAGGTGTTCCGGGCGCTTCAAGGCAACGCGTTCGGGATACTGCCGATCGTCCTGGTCTCCCAGGCCCAAGCTCAGATTTTTGTTGCTTCCCAAAGTGAATACTTCATCAGCTGAAAGATCCATGCGTGGTTTCAGGGCACTTCGGGAGACGTAGACTTCATCCTCATAACCGTCTCCGTAATTTGAAGCAGTATTGGAGGCAGTATCACTTCCAATATTGTCCGCAGTCAGAAAACCTGGCAATTTCGCTGTCACCTGCTTGATATCGCGAGATGTAATGGTGGCACCATAGACATCAAAGGGGCTGTAGCCCTCTCGATCCTTGATCTTGATCAAGTTCCCACTCGGATGATTCACGTTTCCCAATTTATTGAAGTCGGTCGCATCGTGCATGTCGCGCGCCAGCAATGCCTGCGCAATGGTGGCATTGCCAGCATAGAGGGCTCGATGCAAAGCCGTCCACCCACTTTCCCAATCCTGGGCGTAGATATCCAGGAATGGAATTTCGAGCAGCGCGAGTGCGAAATGAGTGGCCGTGGGTTTCGGAGACGAGGCAACATGGTGCAGCAGCGTCCTGCCGTAGTGATCCCGTGCGTTGACATCGGCGCGCGACAAGGTCGTGTTGCTTCGTGGAAAGCCTGGCCGCTCCGGCGCAGAGCTTCCTGGCGAGGGCGCACTCTTCTTAGATTTCGGCGGGTTCGGCGATGAGGCGATCATTGCCCCAGGGCTTGCCATCTTAGACAAGTTTGCCGTGGCGCCGGTACCGCTGGATGCAGTCGTTCGCGGTCCCGCAAACGTCGCGTTCGCCAGGAACTGTCGGAAGCCCTCGACATCATCTTGAATGAAAGATTGCCAAAGTCTGCTCATGTGCTCCGAGGGTGAGACGCGCAGAATCTCTTATCTAGCCCGAGCCGAAGCGTCGCCGTCACCAACCGGTTGACCGCGACGGAAGAGCCGGGTGATAAGAGAATTCCGATTTGGAGGAGGGAACAGGGGATGTCGACGGGAGGTCCAGTCGACGTGGTCTCTGCGATTGTTCGGGGATGTCTGGGTGCGAATTTGGTGACACGAAATCGATTGTGGGTTCAGGGCGCGTGGCGATGCTTGCTTATCTCCGGTCGCGGGGATAGTGCGAAACGACGAAGCGAGAGTGAGTAGTGAGGTGATGGCGATGAGGAGAAAGAAAGATGCGAGAAGCTAAGCACCAAAAAAAAAGGTGACGAAGACGAAGAAAAGAGAACATCGGAACCATTAGAGTGCAATGGCAGGACGCACGTTCCTCCATGCGCCCCGGACGAGAGGCGAACCGTTCGATCGACGGTGCAACGCGCGTGGGGGAGCGATAGGACGAGAGACTTGCTGATTTTCATTCTTTAACTATCTCTTCTAAGCGCATGGATACTAATGCTACAGCAGAATCTTTCGCCCCGCCTCCAACTCCTCCATCTCCCGGCGCAATTGCTTGCGTCGGCGGTTGAGCCCCACGTCCTCCCTGGCTATCTCCATCAACTGCGCTTCAACCCGGTGACAAACTGGGGCGAGAACAGCCCCAGGGGATTCAGTGGCCCTTTCAAAAGACAATAACTGGTGGCTTGCATGCACACATTGTCCACAATTCGCTTGGATGCCACCTCGTAGTAGGCCTTGAGGATATCATGGATATACCGGACGGTCTGCTTGATGTTACCCTGGGCGGTTTTCCGGTACTGTCCTCGCCCGTTGGAGCAGAGTCAACAAGGCACTCCCCTCAACATTGAGGATGAAATTAGCGTGGGCCATCGCATCCCGATACCTTTGCGACAGATCGTCGGTCACGGCAGCCCAGAGACCCAACCGGATCTGCTCATCGGGGCACGTAGCCTGAAGAACCTTGACGATGAAATTGTGGATGATGGCGATCACATCACTGACGTATCCCAGCGCAAGGTCGCTCCATCGGGCCGACTGCTTCATGATGGTGAACAAGAGCGACGGCTGGAATGTTCCAATTTCAAAGCCACGCGAGGCGCGTGATACAACTTCTCGATCCAGATGAGAATGTCGTCATCGCTCGGTCTGGGGAGAGTCTCTTGGTCGTGCAAAATGCCCTCGAGCATGGCATCACATCCCAAGGCCGTGTTTGTCTTGCGAACAGGAAGTCTGTCGGGATCACCCTCTTTTTTAGCAAAGGGATTCTTTCCGTCTTCCATGTCAGAGTCTCCCCAGAACATTTGCACCGCCTGCAGTCGACTTCTGAGCGAGGAAATTCCAGTCTTGTGCTTGTCCAGAGAATCCCATGGAGAGTTGTCACGAAAGAATTTGACTTTGGCAAAATCCGGGTCCTCCTTCTGGTCGAGCAACTGTTGCTGCCCTGGGTTGCGCACAACACCCCATCCGAGCTTCAGAACAGAGGCCCTGCCTTCGATCGAATCGATGACTTTCTTCTCGGCTCCCTTGTCGACCAAGTCGGGCTTGGTCAAAACTCCCATCCCAAAGTGCGATTCCCTTCTGGGTCACACTCCCGCGCCATCTCCAGGATCTCCTGCGTGGCGATGTCCACGTTCGCGGGAATGACAGTGAGCATGATAGAACGAGGGTTCTTCATGTAGCCGAACACCATGTCTCTCACCAATTCGATGTCCTCCTTGGTGGTAAGACCCGTGGTAGTGTTCTTGAAGATACCCGGTACATCAATCACACTCAGATGGTCTTTTTCGGGGCCACAGATCTCCAGTCAAAAGACATCACGGGTGAAGGTGGGTTTGGGCTCATAGGTGTCGTTGTTATTTGTGGTTGATAGACCCATGATATCGTGGATCTACTCAGAACGACCATGACTCGGAGTCTCACCTCCTGCATGGTTGCGGGAAACGATTCGGCATCGAGAGCCTCCATCTTCGCCGTCTTCCATGATCTCAGGCGAGCAGTATGCTCCGGATCAGTCATGAGCAGGAACCAATGAGGCGGTGATGGTCCTGTGGGTGCTTGCATTGGATCTGCGAAAGATGATTTGGGTTGCGAATCGCGTACAAAGCCCACTGTCTCTTGGGAAGGGAAGCTTGGTGAGGCCTTCGAGGACAGAGCTCTTTCCACTGGATTGACACCCACAACAACCAGTTGAGGCAGGTCGATCTTTTCCAGCAAGACTGGATCGCCAAGGCGTTGGCGTGTCATGGTAGCAGAGGGTCTCCAAGTATTAGCCTGATGATGATGATGATAAAGTGTTTAAGGGGTAGAAATAATATCAAGAAGTTTGAGAGAAGAGAGGCCAACCGTGGTTATGTAGGAACTAATCGGCAAATGCCATGACAGTCGTTTGCTATGGTCAAAGAGGCCGAGGAGGCAATTCCTATGCAATCTGCTTGGTAGTATCTTTATAAAATAACAGTTCTTACTGATAAATGTCTTTCAAGGGTTAGTTCTTGGACCAGGCACTAGCTATACACAGCCGTTGTAGACCTTAAAGGAATAAACCAAGGAGCAGTTGCTATACAGAAATAAGTAGACCTATAAAATACGTCATATTGCAATAGGTAAATCCAGAGGCGGCACAAAACATATTCATTGCTTTCCTTATACTCCTCTACTGGTCTCCTGTATGATTTTCCTTCTTCCCGCCAAAATTAATCGTAACAAAGCCAGAGCTTCTTCAATGCAAGATCAAAAAGAATCAAGAGAGCTCCTTTTTTTTCGTCTTTGTCTTCGAGTGGTTAACCAATGCAAGTATCTCACAATTGGGCCCAATGTATACAGAACAGATGACATGATAATTGGCCTGGCGCTCTTCTCGGTTCTTCCAGATCATGGTTAACTATATGAAGTTGGATATCATCTTTGAGTGGTGGGTGGATATCACACACTAGATCAGGTAATTTTTTGCTAGATATTAGGATTGATTTTCGAATTTCTTTAACCCTCCGGACATGGCATTGGGACCAAACAATAAGAGACAATAAAAAATACCTAAAGCACTTCTTTTACTCAACTGCACATGCACTTTGCTGGATCCATGGATATACATAGAACTATGTCCAGTGGAGTTTAGTAACAAAGATGGCCAGAAAACATGGTCGCCATGTGACAACATCACTTTGAATTTTGGAGCTACGGATGATCGTATATATATTTATTCTCTGTATTGTATACGCCGTTGACCTTGACTCCAGCCTCGGCAAGCACGGCAGTGCCCTACATCCATGGATTGTCGATCACGTCCGAGATAAGCCCTAAGGAGAAATGTGTGCGGGGTTTAGCACAGATCGCCCCGGTGTTTATCCAACTCGGATTCACTCAAGATCCTTTTTCTGCTCGAGTCTATATGGCAATTTGAACTTGTGGCTTGGTATGGTAGTTGTTGAATTGTGGGTTTATCGATGGGAGACCACCATTGCGCTAGTGGGCCCTAAAAACAAACGAGTAACGACACCGATTTTTCAGACCTCTTGACGGTGTTTTTTCAGGGGTAAAATGATCAACCCCAAAAAGCTGCCTCGGTACCATGGTTGAATCACATTCATACTACAGGGATGGTGAATATTTACATAGCTTCGATCCCTTATTTTCCAATTCCCCAGTGCCACTTTCCATAGCCTGGGTCTTCCTCGCCGTGTGTTTTGACCATGGCCTCTCTTCGTGTTCTACCAATGCGCCTCAGCATCATGACCATGTTGGTCTTGATGTTGACAATGGCTTTGGCTCGTCCTGCTACAGGGGCTGTGACTCGGGGTCTTCCCAAGAATCCTGAGCACGATCCATTCTACCAGCCTCCTGCAGGCTTTGAGTCCCAGGCGCCCGGAAGCATTCTGCGCCAGCGGAAAGTCGGAGCCGCGATCTTCGGCTTGATCCCTGACCCGGTCGAAGCCCATCAGCTTCTGTACCGCACCACGGCGATCAATGGCTCGGCCATTGCCACCGTGACGACGGTTTTCAAGCCCAAGTCCCCCAAGAAGGACCGCTTTATCTCGTTCCATACGGCCTACGACAGTTCTGCGGCCATCTGCAATCCGAGCTACAACTACCAGCTGGGTGCACCGCAAACCGACCTGATCTCCTCGGTAGAGATGTTCATCATCCAGGCCTACCTGCTGTTAGGCTATGTGGTTGCCTCGCCTGACTATGAAGGCCCCGATGTGGCATTTTCTCCCGGTCACCTTGAGGGCATGGGTGTCTTGGACAGCATGCGCGCCGTGTCCAACTTCAAAGACACGCTGGGTCTTACCAGTGGCAAGCCCATGATTGTCGGCACCGGGTACTCTGGCGGTGCCATTGCCACGGGCTGGGCTGCTTCCCTGCAGCCGGCCTATGCGCCCGAGCTCGACATCAGGGGCTGGGTGCAAGGCGGCACACCGGCAAACCTCACGGGCACCCTGCTGTTCATTGACAACACCGCCTTTAGCGGCTTCATCCCTGCAGCCGTGGCCGGACTCAACAAGCCAAGCACCTACGCCGCACAGCTCAGTCCTCTGATCAACCGCATTTTGACCCCCAAGGGCCGAAAGACGCTCGAGTTCGCCAATTCGCACTGTGCCGTCGGCGACCTGCTGGGCTTCGCGGAGCAATCCCTGTTCTCCAAGGACATTCAAACCCTGGGATGGGATCTTCTGAACAACCCGACCATTCGCTCAGTTCTGTCCCAAAACACCATGGGTGTCAACAAGAAGGAAACCCCCACGGCACCCGTGTTCGTGTACCATGCCACCCAGGACGAGATCATCCCCTACAGCAACGCGACGACGCTGGTGACATCGTGGTGCCACAACGGCGCAGATGTCAAATTCACGACGTATGGCAATGGAGGCCATGCCACGACCGAGGTCATTGCTCTTCCCGACGCGATCAAGTTTGTCGAGGCCGCCTTTAATGGCACCGCGGCCCACGGCTGCTCGCAAAACACCGAGCTCAAAAGTACCCTCAACCCCGTCGCGCTGGGTGTCGAGTTGGAGCCGGTTCTCACTAAGCTTCTTGAGGCGCTTGCGTCGGCAGGGAAGCAGGATGCCAATATCAAGAAAAACATCGATGTCCTAAAAACGCATGTTTCTTGAAGCACTGCGATACCACTACAATACATTGTCAGAGTATCATCCGTCTGAAATTTTGTTTCTATTAGACACTGCCATAGTGTTAGTGGTTTAAGTTATTTATTTTCTTATACTCCATGACTCACAATGTTATCTCTCCTTATCGACCAAGCTTATCGCTGGATTAAGCGACGATCGATGACGTGAAAGAGAGAACTTAATCAACCTTGCAAGTAGAGAGGATGACAAAAGGCAAAAATACCAAAGTAGCCATAGGGACAAATAGACAGGGCTTCGCAGTGCCTCTCGAAGCCAGAAAATCCCCGTGGACGCTGGGCCAAGGCATCAGCAGAGCCGCGCAGGCACCGCCATCACTCGTCGATCGTGCGTGATCTCTTATCTGCCTGATACTAGGCGGTACGCGTACCGTAACGGCGAGCTCTTCGTAGAATTAGAGAATCAAGTTGAAAGAGATGTTGACAGCTGAAGAACAATTAGTTTCAAACAAAAGTAATTGATAAATAGCTTGTATCGCAATACTGAGGGTGTGTATGTGTTCGTGTATGGAGAGAGAGAGAGAGAGAAAGTGGAGAATTGCACGATCAGCAGGCGGAGACCCTCGAGACCCGAGTCACCGGATGTGCGTCACAGCGCGACTCTTCCATTCCCCCTTCTTCGCCCCATCTCCCCTCGATCTTTGGCCTCATTCTTGATCGTGGGCCATGAAGGGTTTCTCCCTCTAAGAATCACATCGTGAAAGCGCCGTGGACTGTCTGGGTCGGTCTCCCCGTCGATGCGGAGAAGCTCCAGACCTGCTCCGAAGGTCCCAGTCCTGAGTCCATCCCAAACGATGATCGTGGAATCCTCCACTATCTTGCCATCGGTTGATTAGCGTCTCACATCCAGACTGAATCTGTTTTTCCCCCTCTGTTAGCATGGCCTGCACTGGGTTCATCGCGGTCCCGTTGCGCTCCTGATAACAGAATCCTGCGGTGATAGCCCTCGCCTCCACCAGCTCACGGGGTACGGTCTACTCCTGTGGCATTTGGGTTTGTTACCATCACTAACATAGCCCCTTTTCTTCGGCTAGACGCCCACCATGCATCAGCATCCTCGATCACCGGCGGTGCCATCGGCACCCAACGTCCCCAGACTGACGTCGGCTCGGGAGGACCTCAGAGAGCAGGAACTAGCCCCGAGCTCACCAACGGTGGATATAAGGACCAACACCACCAGGGGCTTGGGCATCGATCCGGGAACTGAACCTTCCGAGCAAACAAGAAACATGGCACCGGGGAAAGAGGCCATGGCCAAACTCAACCAGATAATATCGGTATGGGAATGAAGATCGCCACATCTGCCATCTTGCCCCAGAGTCCTGCTGATGGTGACTTTTTTTCTCCTGCAGAATTATCATACAAAGGCCGCTTTGATCGTTCTTCATTCGCGGATCGACCTGCCACCTTCCTTCAACAAGGGTTCTGACACCCCAAGAGTGAACCGCTGGGTATGTCTCACCCCCTCCTCGTTTCCCTCTACTCAAAGCCCATTGTTCAACCCATGACCCATACAAGCCACAAACTATCAGGCACTAATTCGCTGGACTCGTTTAGTTCAACGTTGAATTAGATGACACCGATGTTCTTCGGGAACCCCTGCGCACTTGGAGGACATGCGATGCGATCGACAACCGGCCACCACCCCTCATCATCGAAACATTCCTTGATCCCAAAGGTCTCACAAATAACCAGAGTTTGGTGGTCCTGGATGATAATGGGAAACGGTGGGATGTGCTGGAGTCGCTCGCCGCGTCTCGGGATGCCTCTGCTGTCAACCCATACCAGTCGGGCTCCGATGATATCGTTTTGGAGCGATGGAGGATCGAGTTGGGAGACTCTTCTGACAGACCTCCTGCCGATTTGGGCTCCATCTTGCCGACTGTGTATAAGAAAAGCATTGTCCTCTTCCGATCCCTGTTTACCTACTCTAAATTTTTGCCCGCGTGGAAATTCTCCAAACGCAACACTAAGTTGCGGCGGAGTCCTGCTCTACAGATCAAGTACCGCGTGGTAACTGGAGGAGCTCCTCCCAGTGACCCTCTGCCCGATCACTTGACTACTCCGTTATATGAGGGCAATACCAAGGTCGTGGATACATACAGCTTCGGAGTTACCGATTCCCCCGCCGGTCCCTTCTCGGTTCAAGTCACCTATCGTACTAACTGCGATTTCCGTGTCGACGATTCAGAAGCTTTGTTGAGCTCGCGGTTTATGGGCGCCGATGATGAGATCTTCCGTCCCTCGCTTCCTTCAGATGGCATTGAGCGACCCAACCCCGATGTTGGCTCTGTGCCGGTGGAGAAAAGAACCGTGGAGAATCCAGATTGCACGAGAGCGTACGGAAGCCTCTCAACCTTCCACCAAGTCGGCCCGACAACAGGCGCGAGCCCTATCTCAGCACTTCGTGCCGCCCGAGATACCGGCGCCGGGTCCCCCTCACCCTCTGATTCATCCTCCAAAAAGCTACTACCCGCTGCGAAGGTTGGCCCGTCTGGGCGTGCTGCTCAAATTGCGGGAGGAAGTGGTGGCTCGAACTTTGCTCGACGCCCATCAGTGTCCTTCCAACCATTTAAGGCCCCCCCTCTCTCTGCATCTCCTGCCGTGGCGGATTCTCCATTGGGAGCGTCACCTCGCACCGTATCTGCTCGGGCTCCTACAGGGACATCGGCAGAATCTCGAACAATGCCGCCTCCCTCGGTGGCAGCTTCTGCACGCCGATCTGCGGCTGTCACGTCTGAGCAAACGATATCATCTTCCAATTCAGCTTCTCCCAAACCTGCTCCAATATCCAGATACAGCAGCTCTTTCAGTCATCGACGTGGTCGACCTTCTTCTGGGGGGACAAACAGACTTGAAGATGACAACTCGAGTGGTAAAGCTAGTGCGACATCTTCAAATGCTCAGCCTGGGTCCGGTCTACTAGCAGAAGCCACGGGAACCAGTGCCGAATCAATACATGCAGACGATGAAAACATTTCCGAATTTCTGAAAA
The DNA here is from genome assembly GCF_028826965.1 of Penicillium alfredii. Taxonomy (NCBI): domain Eukaryota; kingdom Fungi; phylum Ascomycota; class Eurotiomycetes; order Eurotiales; family Aspergillaceae; genus Penicillium; species Penicillium alfredii. Next base: position 859,715 of record NW_026622709.1, read on the forward strand.
TGCTCGATTCGAGGAAGGACCTGATGAACTTGTCTAGCTCCACGTCGCTTGAACCTGGTCCCCGAAAGGCCACGGCGACTTCGGCTGCTCTTGCTCGCTTCCAGCGCATGCGAGATTCCAACGCTGCTCTGTCTGAGTCGATGTCATCGTCCTTGCATCTGCATCGCTCGTCAACCTCTTCCAGCAAACAGCTGTCAGGAGTTCCGCCCATGGTTGCCGGTACTTCAATATCCACGGCGTCTTCACCTGGGAAGCCCATGTCCCCTCACACACCCCACACTCCCGCCATTCGATCTCGCTTGAGCTCCAATAGCGTTGCCGATGATCTTGAAACGGAACACGATCGCCAAAGAACCACGCGAATCGAGCACGACTCACCACTCGAAGAAAATCCAAGCGTCGAAACAATGCAGCGAGCCACTTCCACTGCCGCTGCTATCGATATTCCGACATCCCCGCGAATATTCGCCCCTGCCTATCGTCGTTCAAGCTCAGCCGCCCAGCGCCGACCACCCCCGCCTAGTGACGATGATGAGATCTTCCCATTTGGCATGCGCAGTGTCAGTCTTGGAGCCGAAGAAAGATTGCACATGAGTCTCAGTACGCTCCAGCGACAGAATGACACCGATACTAATTATCGGTCTCACCGAGAACGGCCATCGTCATCAGCAGAAGATCCCAGTGTTCCATCTGGGTCTACAACCGGTCCATATCGCGATGAGGCGTCGCTCCGGGGTCAAATGTCCCCTGGGCCAACGGTAGCGTCGTCTTCCTCCAATCCCCACGCCTACCAGCCCCGTTTCGCGAGCTCGCGTGGTCGAGGACTCTCGGGTGGCCCTCATTCGTTCGGCTCCGCATCCAGCAGTCTCGCCCGAGGTGTCAATATTCCGCCCCACTTGGCTGAGCGTGATCAGGATCGTGACGGCAATGCCAGCGGTAGCAACAGTGGCAATTCCACCATGGAGATTCGCCGTGGTTCCGGCCAGCGACCTGGTGCTGGTCGCGCTCACCCATCGCAAACGTCCTTTGAAGAAGAAGAGCCGTTGCTCTTTGCCATGAGCGATTTCGGTGCCTCTCGCCGCAGCTTAGAAGAAGGCCGCCATGGCAACCACGGTGGTGCCGACTCCAGTGGTGGCTCGCGACGTGGGAGTGGCAGACGAGGAGCCGGGCTTCCAGGCTTCCATGTTTGGTCATGAAGAGTCGAGTCTCTCATCCTGCTGTTGCCTCTTACATCTCTATATTCTTGAATTACTTGTGCCATTTATGGCAGGTGATAGTGGTATCTGATCTGCCACGTTTTTGTTTCGCTTTTTCTATACGCGTCCAGCTTGAATTGAGCTTTATCCGACGTCCGCTCCGGATTCATTGTCTGGTCTTTTTTTTTTTTTTCCCTGTTTTCAAAACTTCCCTTTGCTTTCTCATATGCCCACGGTTGACTGCTTTCATAGATTGAACGACACCAACCCATCAGATTGAGTACGGCGATGTGCATAGAACCTGGTCATTTTTCTTTCTCTCTGTTTTTTTTTTCAGCTTCTTTTTCTCGGCCTTTTGTGTCTCTCTCTTTTCTTCCAGGAGTTTTGGTCCAGCCTTGCTACTACACTGCACTCCCTACACGATCGATACGAATTGATGCCACCCCGAGAGTACTGGGTAACTTTTGCTTTATTGCTCAGCCCTTGGGTCTTCTTCTTCTTTTTCTTTTTTCTTCCCATCTGCGCTCCTTTATGACAGCATGATTCGTTTTCTCTTGCCTTGGGTTCGTTTATGATCTTGGTCTTTTGCGCGCGTGAAAGGGGTTTTTTATTTCTGTCGGCGTGAGTGTCATCATGAAATGGGGCCTTTGAATTCTTTGGTTTCGACCTGGGGGGCGGCTTTGGGTGTTTTATATCCTAGAGCGCGCAAGCTATATTTACCACTTTTGTTGATTTCTTTTTTTTTTTTTCTAATATACAGCTGGAGTCGTCAAGACGGCCTGGTTTTCTTCCGTTCAATGGAATATTTTTGATACTCTGCCTCAGAAGCTTGGACTATGCACTTGGATGTAGCTAGAACATATGGATTATTTGCAAGTTCGTGTCTATTAATTTCTGAGACATGGTATCATAGTATCTAGCAGAGCAGGGCGTGCTGGGTGACGCTGTCATCAGACAGACAGCATCCATGGGATGTGTCGAGGCTCCGATCAAAACCTCAGAGAACCACAATTTTCTTTTAGGTCCAAGTGGAATTGGATTTTTGTTTTTGGAAAGCACACCCGCCTCCAGAAATGAGAGGAAGGGGTTGTAAAATCCAACACAGGGTATCTTGGTGCATCTCACATCCTCTGGGCAGCTGAAACATTCGCGGAACACGAGCTGGCTGCGGAGCCAATGCGAGACAGCACAAAGTGATTGGCATAAGGCCGTATAGTGTTTCATCCAAGGACGCGAGGATGGAAACCACCCAGTTTGAGTAGTATACTCGAACAGAGCTAGGGTATAAGAGAGGAACGTGATTTGAAGTAAAGGTCCACAAGATCAAAAACATTACATCTTTCGGAAGGTATTCCCAGATGCGCTGCGCCGTTCCTTAGCTCGGAAGCTGCCTGAGCCGGTGTTATCGTAGCGCACCGCGGGTTCGGCCCGTTTGGATTTGCCGGCCGGATTGAAACTGATTTCCCTCTCGCCGACGACACCGCCCCGCCGCTGGGGCTTCTGTTTCGTTTTCATGTTCTGGGCGCGGGAACCGAACGAGCGATCCCGGGCAGAACCGGTATGGGTTGACGAGGATACCTGCATGCGAGGCGGCGGGCGCTTCGTTCGTCTGTAGTCTGCGGAGGAGATCTTGCCCGAGGACTGGATCTTCACGGGCCTTTCAGGCTCACTGTCGGAGTTGGAGTCGTCGGAGCTCGAACCGGGAACATCGTCGACCGCCTCTTGCTCGACCGCCGTTAAACCGCGCTCCTTTCTCTCGGAAGTCTCGGGGGCGGTGCTGGGGTTCAGCAGCTGGAATTCGCGGGAGGTCTCGTCGACAGCGAAGTCCTCGTCCTCGAACAGCTTAGCGAAACGGCTGTCGCCCAACACACCCTTGTCTGCGATCTCGGATGGAGCGGCAGCAGGAGCGTCGGCCATTTCTTCGTCGCCGCCTCGCTCCAGCACACGCTGGGCTCTCCGCCGATCCTTCTTCTCCTCTGCGTTCAGCAGCCTCTCGGCCAGTTTCTTGTTGACCTTGACGGCCGCCTTCTTCTTGCCGCGGATGCGGCTCTCGCGCTCCTTGTCAATCTTATCCTTCACTTGCTTCGCGCGCTCTTCTTCCCAAATGTATGGGTTGCTAATCAGTCTTGCCTCCTCATACAATCGCTGGGCCACAAAGTATCCGTGCATGTAAGGTCGCAGGAGGTTCGTCCGACCGATGAGGTGCTCCAGGTTCAGGTTGCGAAGCTGTGGAACCGTCAAGAACTTGAAGTTGTCGTAGACTGCGCCAGTCTGGGCGCTGCTGAATGCGTTCGGATCGTTGGGGTCCTCAGCCATCTCCTCGACTAAGTTGTCTAAGAACGAACACCACTTCGGAGCGGGTCCGAGCTGTGGGATGAAGAATGAATGTTGCTGTCGTCCTTCGTTGGCTGTCAGGATCATCCCACTGTCTTTGCACCAGGCCACCGAGTTGATATCGACGGCCGGCTCGACAGAGGTCCAAGGGCTACCATCGCGTGGATCCCAGATCTTGATGATACGCTTATCAGCCGAAAGAATCTTAGGGTCCATGGTTGCCTCACGCGTCGCGGACGAGGGCTGCAGGAACTTCAGGGTGTGGATAGGGAACCCGTATCCTTGATCCTTCTTCAGGAGAGGGACCGGAGACCGGAGATCGTAGAGATGAATCAGGCCATTCGATGAACCAGTCCCCAGGGTCAAGCCAGAGCGGTGAAACTCCAGCGCAGTAATTTCCGATCGAGCCTCGTCGGGGCCAGCCAGCTTTGGTGGCAGTAGCACTCCAGCTCGACCCTTGGCCCGGGAATCCCAGAGCTCGACTGTCCCTGCTGTTGTTCCAAAAGCCAACAGGTTATGACTTTCTTCCGCAATCGCACCCGTGTTAACCGCGCCTGTATTAATGCCACCCTGTAGAGTCCCGCCTCCGGCCGATGTAAAGTCATCACCGCCAACATCAACCTCAAAGCTCCGCATATATCGTCCAAGTTCCAAATTCAATCGGAAGACCTCGCCCATACCATCCTGGTTGACACCGACTGCAGGGACCAGCGCTTCAGTCGACTGTCGATCATAGACCAAGTCACGTCCATATCGGGGGAGCCGGGTCGTGTAGTGGCATCCTTGCGGGGTGTGGAATTCGAGCGAGCGGTCTGACTGCAGGTGGAGGGACTTGGAGTAATCGGATGACAGCAAAAGAAAAGTCGTGTTCAGTGCCACCGTATGGCGCGCCCAAGAAAGAGACAGTTGCGGTAAATAGTGGGTATGGATCTGTGGTTTGTATGTCCCTAGAAGCGATCTAGTTAAAATTTGCGCCGATGGAAGGAAATAGGGTTGCGTTGGCTCAAACCTGTGCTCATGACCCATTCGCCATCTTCACTTGCTCTGACACACTGACTCGCTTCCTCAAACTCAAAGTCTTGCAACAACTCAACACGATTCGCATATTCGGGATCGTCTTTCAAGCTGCGCTTGCGCCGTCTTGCGAGCCATTCGGGCAGTGGCCGTGCCGTATTTGAGCCCGAGATGGTATAGACCGGGACCTCGGACTGGTTTGACAGCTTCATGATGGCACTGAACAGTTCACCTCGCACTGTGAAGCTGAGCTGCGACCTGCCTTGGAAAGATCAAAAAACCATTAAAAAAAAGGCGATAAAAAGCGATAGGAGTCACGTGATAGCCCATCGCCATTGGTCCGAGCGTCCCCTTCCAACGACCCCGGAAAATGCGCCGGTCGAACTTCCTGTTGACTCGTCCCCTTCGTGCTGGTACATTTTCTTATCATGGCCTTCTCGTCTGCATATTGACATTGCCTATCTCTGTCTATGGCATCCGTGTCGCATCATGGCATCAACCAGCTGATATATCCTTGTTGATCTCCGCGCGCATTTGGGTCCCGCGACAAGTTTATGCAACCTGGTACTGGAAATGAGTTCCCGATTAGACGTTGAACGTTTCCTCTCTGTCTTGAATAGCATCCGGGGCTGTCCACCATCATTGAACCATGGACTTTCCTGGAGGCGCACCCACCAACATACATCTAATTGTAAGTATCTTGGCAAACACTAGGCGTGTACAATATTGACTCGGGCTTCAGGATGGCTTCTCCAATATTTACTGGAGAATATATACTGAAGAACCTGGCATTGTCAATCAGTCACCAGAGAGTCCGGCCAATGGCTACACTATTCTCAAACATCTCGGTCGTCTGAAAGACCTGGAGGCACGCTTGAGGAATTTGAACTGCCTTGCCTCATGTCCGAGGCGACTTGGACTTTGGGTTTTCTCCTCCACGCCTGAATTTGAAAGCCTGAACCCCCTTTACTTAAAGGAGGGTGACGAAGGATCGAGCAAGATTGTTGTTGGTGCAACCACCTTGAAAGGTATATGCCTGTCCCGTAACACCTCTATCAGAGCCTATCTTTTTTACCTTCTTACTGACTATATGACATAGTCTCTGCCTTGGGGAATATTACAGCGTCAGAGTTGGTCAAAAACCTCACATCAGAAAGTCAGACCAATGGTGCTCAATCTTCTGGACCGCAGAGGCCACAGCAGGGACAAGCTTCTTCTAGGCGCTCAGATGGTTACAACAGCTCTGCCGCTATATACGCCTCGTTTATGTCTGCGATAACTGCAACCCTCGGTCTTCAGCTCATTCGGCGCCACGGTGCTTTGCCGCTCGGATCACGTACCTTCTTTACTGCTGTGGAAAAGCCTGGCTATGAAAGTCCTCGCATCGACAATGAAAGTGTCTTTTCCAGGCCGTGTTTGACCACATTCAATATTCAATTGTCTTCGTCGGGGACATTAACTGTTTCCCCGCAAACAGTCTTCCAGGCTGGCATCGCACGCTTATACACTCCCCGAAACGACATTACAGAAGCCCTTGGTGTACCCCCAGATACCGACTTGTGGCTTTGTCCCAATGGAACTATTGCTAGACTTGTCACCCCTAATATTCACTCGTCGACCGTGCCATCTCCGAATTATGAAGCTACTAGCAATGTCCCTGAGAAACAAAAACAGTGGAAGCTTGATGTTTTACAGTGGCTAGCGCATTTTGGCTTACATGTTGATCTTGTTGATGAAGAGCCATGGGTTGAGGTGGAGGTGTGGGAACCATTCTTCGCAAGGCTGGCCGGCGAAGCATGGCGGCAGAGTGATGCTTCTACATCTGCGCTCCCATTGAAGCGGATGCTGTGGCCAGCGAGATTTTGCTTCAGAAGACTGGGCCCTCCAAATTCGGCACCGATAGCCCAACCTTCTTTTCCCAATGATCCTTTGGAATTCGCAGATCAATGGTCTTCAGTGGCAAACACCCTGGACCTAAACCGCGATGCTCGAAATATCCCCGTTGCTGAAGAACCTCGATCTAAGGATCTTGAAATGTCATCTCCAAAATTTGACAACACGGAAAATATAGAAAGTCTCTCCCGAATCGCGCAATATCCTGACTTACAAACCACACACCTCGTCTACCCAACACCTCCGGATGGTGCCACTGCGGTGGGTTTGAATAATCCCAACCTCCCAGATGCCTTCCCCGAGGAGTCCGACTTTGGGCTATTGCAAGCCTCACAAAGCGCCGCAATGAATCGCCCTGGTACGGACCTTTCGCCTGATCTTGGTCGAAATCCTGGTCTGGAGGTTGGCTCCGGCCGATATGATGCAAGTGATGACGAAGACCTCTTTGGGGACATGAATGAAAAAGAGTTTGGATCCAAAGGAATAACCGATGATGACTTCAACTTCTTTGACGATCCTGATCTCGAGGGCATTGATGATGATGCTGGAATTGACGATCCTGAGAAGGCTCCACACGATACTTTGGAAGCAGATCAACCTGAAGCGCAGGTTTTATCTGATGGCGATCCGCCTAAACAAGATCCTTCAACGTTCAATGATCTCGAGGCCGAAGAAACACATCTCCAGCAGTCCGAGGCACGAGATTCACCCTTTGATGAACTGATGGATCAAGCTGAACCCGCCCAGTCGACTCCAGATCGTACGGGCCAAACCATCAGTCCACCCTTAAGCCCCGTGGAAATCAAGAAAATCCTGTTTCCAGAACCGGGTCTAGACAATCGTGAGCATCCTAAGGACAATCGTCTTCATGGCCACTACCACCCTGTTGCCTTTGAAAAGAAATTGGGAGATTGGGAGCAGAAGTATGGAGCGACTGGCAAGTTCTGGTTTTCAACTGGAGGTGCATCGGGCGCTTCGGATCAGGCTTCCAACCCCATCCCCACCATCGGTCTTCCTCATCGCGGCAGACATGGGGCTACGAAGACAGGCCCCTCTCCGCAAGCAGACAAAGCCGGTTCCCCGTCAGCACTGACGGACAAGCGCTTTCGGTCCTTTTCGGCCTCTAGCAGTGACAGCGATGACAGCCGTAATCTGGTTTCAGAGCACGTACCAGTCCCGGTAGTCATACCATCATTAAAGCGAAAGCGTGTTCCTTCAAGCTCCGACATTTTGTCCGCTGTTTCTCCTGATAAGTCTCCGCTCAGCCCTGAAGCGATCTCGGGCTACAAAACAGAAAATCGAGCGTTTCTGGGCAATTTCCTCTCGAATTTCTCCGATTGGACTTTGGCTGGTTACTTCTCTGCTTTCCAACCCCAGCAACTGCCTGTACTTCTTCGACGTGAAGAACAGACTCAGATTGCCCAGTTAATGGTCGATCAAATCACCCAGTCCTCTTTCGAGCATTCTCTAGATGGCCAAATTGGCCTCTTTGATCTCGAAGGTGACTTTCCGGCATTGCGGACGTATCTTGACGATACAAGCTTGCTGGGCGACGTTGTAAAGCTTGACTTGAAGAAATACACGTCCCTAGAGGAACATAAAGCGGCAGCGTCGACACAATCCCAGGTAAAGGACACGAGGAACGGGTCTATTTCGAAAGTTGGAGCACCGCATGTGCGAGTCCGCCGTGGCAAAGACTTCTTAGAAGCGCTTCCGCCTGCCGTTTCTTTCTGGGAAACGTTTGGCCTTGAGCCTGCACATGGACCGAAGCATATCTCGGCCTATTGCATTCATCCTCACGCTGCAACGAAGACAGCAGGTGCATTTCTGGATCGCTTTGGTCTTATCTATCAGAGTTGCAGCTTCGGAAGTCATTCTCGAGGGGAGAAATCTATGTCATTCGAACAGGGTATGAGGCTGTGGGACTCAGAATCCTCTCGTTATGGCTTTATGATGCAATCTCTGAAGGGAATCCTAGAGGAACTTGGTATGTTTTCCCCGTAGCATTGATGAATGTTCTAACCTCTGACAGGAAATGACCTATTTCAATACCCGCCCTCCACGGACAATTGCGTTGTCTATATCATTAATCCATTTCCTCAGGCTGCAGCTCTGGCAGACATATGCGCGGCCTTTTGGCGCCTCTTCCAACAGTTAGTCGCAGATGCGGAACGTCGACAGGCTCGCCGGGTCAATGAGCTGGTTTTGCAGATCATCCCGATGGACTTTGTCACCTCGGAAGACTCGATGGTTGTCCCATCCCAGGCAGAATATCTGAATTTGGCACTGGAGGTCTACAGCCGATGTAGGCCGGATGATGCCAATTTTAACCCTCTGCTTTGCGCTCCGCCAGTCCTTCTTTCTGATCCTCTTCCGAAGGCCATTAACTTCCGTCTTGTCCCGGAAAAGGGCTCGCCCTTGCAGGACGGGCGGAGTCTCCACATTGCTTGTTCAAAAAGTCTGACCCAGCGCTGGATATCGGTGGCATGGTCGGACGGCTCTGGTACTCTTCAAAAGACCATGTCTTATTGTCTGCGCTATCGAAATTCGGGCGTTGCCAGGGCGGTCTTTGAGGTGCGCAATGAGATATGGGCCACAACCAAGCACATTCTAGATCAATTCCAGGCTCGGTGGAAGGTCTTGCTGGTGGCTACCGAGTCTATGGATCTGGATGACGTTGAAGGTAGGGTCCTGTCTGCGAGAAGCACCGAGCATGCGGCTAATCAAATCGTGCAGCATGGGCTAGTTTCGCAGAACAGCATAACAAGATCCGCCCGGGGTCTTTGGAATTGACAATCCTGACGACCAGCACCATTCCCGACTTAATCCTTGGGCCCCCAGTCTCAGCAATGTCGATGGCCGTCTTCAATCCACAATATTCTTTTACCCCTGTCTCAACTCCAAACCCAAGCGCCAGCATTGCCTCCCCAGAACAATCTGGCAATGCCGCCACGCCGACCAGTGGCGGGCCTGCCGCTTACAATGCTCTTACCCCAACCGACACCTCCCTTGAAACCGATTCGGAGTCTGTACTCGCCGATATCTGCGATGAGTCTTGGGTAGCCATCCTGTCTCATCGCCTCAACAGCTCTCCCCACCTTACCGAACTTCGCCCCGCGCTAGCTAGCGGGTATCTCCTCCGCCGAAAGGGCGCCACCGACAGCGAGGGCGTCTTTGCAATGGCGGTTAATCTCATCTACTCGCAGCGGCCACCCGCATCCCATGACAACATCCTGAAAGAAACTCTGGAAATGTACCGGGACCTGGCATCTCTTGCCCGGGCCAAGGGCATGCGCAGCGTGCAAGGCAATACGCTGCCTTGGCATGTTGCCACTGCTCTTCGCGCTCAAGAGCTACTTAGCTATGTCTTTTAGTTAGGGGAGGTTGTAACATTTTCCCGGCGTTCTGGTTTATTTAGGCTTTGTGGGGCAATGTTCGAGGCAGGTAGATATAGCATTGATAGCAATGCATTTCATCTATTTTCATTCAGGCGCATTCAAAGAAACAGAAACCGATGTTGTTTGGAAGTATCAGTCAAGGCCAGAGCCTGTCTGACCATTCATCATTGATCATATAGAACATAAACAGAGTGCATGTATATACTTGTTGACGTCACTCCAGTCATTTCATCAAAAAGTACACAGGAGAAAAAAAAAAAAAAAAGAAAAGCATCCCAGCCCAAAACTCCCACACAAAACTCCTGCAAAACATATATATCAAAACAAAGTATATCTAACATTTCACCCCAAGTCCAACAAAAAAAAAAGAAAGAAAGAGAAATTGTACAAAAGCAAGTCTTTGGTTTTTCTGCGCAGAACAATCATCTCGGCGCTCGTCATCATCGCAAAGTAGAAATTCGACCGTTGGGATAGGGGGTATATATCGTATCAAAATCGTCGTCGTAGGAGGAGGGGTCGGTAATTATCATGGCATATCAATGATCTTTGATATTTGACTTCGGTCACCCTTCGTCGGCGCTCTCTTCATCTCCACCGCGCTTCCGCGAGAAGAACGAGACGTGGTTCTGCATGGCCCAGATAGCGAAGCCGGCGATGGCAAGCACGAGGAAGAGGACGATGATTATTATCGCAATGGCGATGTTGCGCTTGACCATTTTGAGTGGAGAGGACCCGGCCGGTCTTGAGGATTCAAGTCGAGAGGTGGAGGTGAGATAGCTCCAGAGATTTGGGACTCGGTCGAGAAGATATGTGTTTTTGTGGTTTATAATAGACAGAAACTCAAGGTGTCGTAATCGTGTGCAATACTCAAAAAGAGAGAGAGGAAATCGGCCCAGTGTGCTGTTGATATATATGTTGCAGCCGCAGGAAGTATACACCAGCTCAGACGTGACTGGTTCTGCTCAACCCACAACTGCCCTCTTTTGGAGGGAACGTGGGGATTATTTCGAGGACCGGAGAGCGATGAATGGAAGCAGAAGGAAATCTGGAAGCAAAAATGACATCCGTTGGAATGCGAACGCAGGCCTTTTAAACAACATCTCCCAGCCATGTGCTTTTTTGCCTTGGGGGGCTGGGGCTGGGTCGCGACGGTACCGGGTACTTTGGGTGCCACGCTAACCAGATGGGGTATGGAGGTACCGGCTACCTCAACATCTCCCTCAACTATACAAACTACTAAATAAAGAAATGTCTTTCGATTCTGCAAATGATATTCCAGTTACGGTCAATTTGAAAAAAAAAAAAATTCAATAAAAAAAGGTATTATCCAATACATAATCCTCGCCATGACGCCTTCCATTGTCCCACCGGGTCGCGAGCATGCGAGTGACGGCTTCAGGTGAATAAATACAAGCGCCCAAGATCAACCCAAAATCTTCAATCCGCCCTTGGTCTTGCCCGACTTCTTGACACCGTCATGCTTCACCTTGCTGCCCGGTTGGTTTCCTCGAGCGCCACCACCGTGCTTCTTCCCGTTCTTCGGGTTTGTGGGGCGGACCTCCGTCGTAGCTCGGCGAAGCTGAATCGGGTGCGAGCCAATGTACTTGTTTTGCATCTCTCGCGCCGCTTTGAAGTAGTCATCACCATCGCTGAAACTGATAAACCCATACCCCTTACTCTTCTGCGTGCGCTTTTCGCGGATGACCCGTCCTTTTTGTACTGACGGGTATTGGGAAAATGCCTTGACCAAGGACTCGTCCGTTACTTCGCCTGCCAGGTTACCCACGAACAAGCGGAAATGGGCCGGGTCCCATTCCAGCAGCGTAGAATCAGTCCACGTCTGACCACCGCCGGATCGAGCAACCGTCTTCTGCGACTCGGGCTGGGGGAGAGGAGTGCCGACCCCCACAGTGGATGGCGTCACAGTCCCTGTATTGGCGCCAGTTCCGGGCTGGTTGCCTTCCCGGCGTCTGCCGGGGTCCTCGTTGGGATTCGCGTAGGCACTCTGCCACTGCGCGATTTGAGCCTCGGTATCATGGTCCACCCCAGAGTCACGGCCAAAGTTCTGTCGCCCTCCATAATTAGACTGGTTGGGAGTGGAGCCGAAAGGGTTTTGGATGTGCGGTACGGTCGGACCGTAGGTGTTCTCGTTGTACTGGGCTTGTCCGTAGTAGGAGGGCCCGCTCTGGTAGGATTGAGGCTGTTGATAATAGTTGGTATAGTTGGTCGCCGGGGCCGCGTACCCAGCGGAGGAAACGGGTGCTGCCGACACCGCCAGGCTGCTGGTGCGGTATGGCTGGCTGGAGGCTACGGAGCGCGGCTGGAACGCCGTGAAGGCATTGTAGCCCGATGGTCGCGAGTTGCCGCCATGGCTAGCAGCCGCGCCGGCAGAGGGCTGCGCGGTGGATGGCGGTGGTCGGGGTGGGAGTGATGAGGACGTCTGTTTGAGACCTGGAGGAGGTGGAAAGGACATGATGAACGGAGAGTTCGAAAGGAGAGACGGTTGGGTGCTGTGTGCAGAGTAGCAGCCGCAACGTACCTTCAGGGCCTGACTGGCGCCGCAGTCTGCCAGCCGTCACACCTTAGACAGGTCCCGAACCTTGGAGCGAGCGGCCCCCGAAGAGTGAGCACTGCAAACGTGATACGTCGGTGGGTTAATGCCACCGGTCGCAAAAATTCAATTTATCAGTTGGCGACTGACGGGGAGGTTGAGATCAGAGGTGGTGTCGGGCAGGAACCGAGGTCGCCGTCGTTGGCTGGCCACTGCAAGAAAAAAAAAACATCTGTGGTCTGTTGAGGTTACCGTAGACGGAGACTCACCCATGACATAAGCTCGCAGACATCATGCTGACTCATCTCCGGTGTCCGGCGCAACCCCCACTCTAAGCCGAAAGAGGTTTAGCGGCGCCGAAGCCGGCTATGCACGCCCATCGGCAAGTGAGGCAGTTTCTCCGTCTACGCCTGAACTGTTCACCGATACGTGGGCGGAAATTAGGGGTGTCGGGAAATGAGTTGTCGGGTCTGTACAAACTCCTCGACGGACGGCTATGTGGAAAATGACCCAGGGGAGTGCGTTGTTTCAAAAAGAAAAGTTCCGAACAAAAAAAAATTGCCCCTCCATTGCCCCGCCATGCCGGAGTATGCATGGTTAATGCAGTCATAGAATCCTCCTGATATCACTCACTAGTCAGAACTAAACGTTTCAATGGGTCCCGAGGGAGTTCCCGTCGTTGCAGAAGGAGGTTCGGATAATCCTTTTCAAGCCAAACCGAGCAGACCCCGGATACTCACCGGACGACTCTGCTCCTGTACCGAGTACTTGGCGCTACACCGGAGCGAGTAAGGACCTCAGAGTATCTGGTACACACCCCGCCGGCATGTCCCACCATATGACGGAAGAGTTGCTCCGTCAGCCGGTTGGACTCTGCCATCTTCTCTCCCCTCTTTCCCTTCATCTTTTTCATTCTCTTAACCTCCATCTGTAGTTCCTCTCTACAGCCTATTTTCCATTTATCTCTAAACTCCACTCCATCATCATGGCTGACCAGGCTGTGTAAGTCTTCAACTCTTCCCCCTCGGGTTTTTCTTTATACCTTGCCATCGATCGCACCATCCATCATCCCCAATGGGGTCAATGCCAGGTGCTTTACCCGGGGCAGGCGGATATGCTTGAGGTTCTAGAGCTGGTTGAGCATTGCAGCCACATTCGCATCTACATCTGGTTGATGCCGATGCAAAACGCTATCCAGCAGAGAACCTCGGCGGTCCGTCGCTCTCGGGTTCGCACGGAGCTCCCTTCATCTTGCCTGTTTTGTCGCGTTTACTCGGCTATTGACAAGAGAACATGGTCACTGACAATAGCGCCCGTCTCGCCGGCATCAATGTCGGCGCTCCGGTGCGCCCTGCCCCCAGTGCTGATTTCGGCCTCATCGGTCTGGCCGTCATGGGCCAGAACCTGATCCTGAATGCTGCGGACCACGGCTTCACTGTCTGCGCCTACAACCGTACAACCGCTAAGGTCGACCGCTTCCTGGACAACGAAGCCAAGGGTAAGCGCCAGAAGAGATGGATAATTAAACTCAATCAAAAACAATTCAACCCACTAACTGGTCACCAGGAAAGCCCATTGTCGGTGCGCACTCCGTCCAGGAGTTCTGCTCCAAGCTCAAGCGCCCTCGTCGTATCATGCTCCTCGTGATGGCTGGCAAGCCCGTCGATGACTTCATCGAGTCCCTCCTGCCGTTCCTCGAGAAGGGCGACATCATCATTGACGGTGGTAACTCCCACTTCCCCGACAGCAACCGCCGCACTCGCTACCTCTCGGACAAGGGCATCAGCTTCGTCGGCAGCGGTGTGTCCGGTGGTGAGGAGGGTGCTCGGTACGGTCCCTCGCTCATGCCTGGCGGTAACGAGGCCGCCTGGCCCCACATCAAGGACATCTTCCAGAGCATTGCCGCCAAGAGCGATGGTGAGGCCTGCTGCGACTGGGTCGGTGACGAGGGTGCTGGCCACTACGTCAAGATGGTCCACAACGGTATTGAGTACGGTGACATGCAGCTGATTTGCGAGGTATGCTTTCTTTTCCCCGCCTTCACTATGGAAAAAATGGGCGACATATTCACATCCATTTTAGGCCTACGACATCTTGAAGCGTGGTCTCGGTCTATCCCCGAAGGAGATTGGCGATGTCTTCGCCAAGTGGAACACCGGTGTTCTCGACTCGTTCCTGATCGAGATCACCCGTGATGTCCTCTACTACAATGACAACGATGGCACTCCGCTCGTCGAAAAGATCCTCGACAAGGCCGGCCAAAAGGGTACCGGCAAGTGGACCGCCATCAACGCCCTGGACCTCGGCATTCCCGTCACTCTGATCGGTGACGCTGTCTTCTCTCGTTGCCTCAGTTCTCTCAAGGACGAGCGTGGCCGTGCCAGCCAGATCCTCGGCGGCCCGTCCCCTAACTTCACTGGTGACAAGCAGGCCTTCATCGATGACCTGGAGCAGGCTCTTTACGCCTCGAAGATCATCTCGTACGCCCAGGGCTTCATGCTCATCCAGAACGTAAGGGATTTTTGCTTCGATCATAAATCTTGGGACTTGCGATAGCTGACTCATTTTTCTCTCTTTATAGGCTGCTAAGGAGTACGGCTGGAAGCTGAACAAACCCTCGATTGCCCTGATGTGGCGCGGTGGCTGCATCATCCGCTCCGTCTTCCTTAAGGACATCACCAACGCCTACCGCACCAACCCTGACCTCGAGAACCTGCTTTTCGATGGCTTCTTCACCAAGGCCATTCACAAGGCCCAGGACGGCTGGCGTAACGTGGTCAGCAAGTCGGCTCTGTGGGGCGTCCCGCTGCCGGCCTTCAGCACTGCCCTCAGCTTCTACGACGGCTACCGCAGCAAGAACCTGCCGGCCAACCTCCTCCAAGCCCAGCGTGACTACTTCGGTGCGCACACCTTCCGCATCAAGCCCGAGTTCGCCAACGAGAACTTCCCGGAGAGCAAGGACATTCACGTCAACTGGACCGGCCGTGGTGGTGACGTGTCGGCCTCGACTTACGTGGCATAAGCGGGAGTCAAGGAAGAATAGAAGGGTAAAAAAAAATCCGGAATGTCTCAAATGTATTTAGATGCCAATCATGGAATGTCACGAAGTCCATTTCTGCGAGGACGAGTGTATATTCAGGCCATAAGGCCATATAGGTGCCTCAGGCTTTACTATAAAGCCTCAGGCGGTAGTCACTATTTGCGCTAAACCCGATCGGGTGGCCAGCAACGTCGACCCTGCCATCTTATCGTGTGTCGAGTCCTTCCCTCCCCCTCGATAGTCTCGTGGCCCGGTGGTGCTTGTTGCTTGATTGTTTATTTGGTGCTCTCTCAGTTTTGTATCCCCGTTGCTCCATCTGAGCTACCTTCGTTTCGTCATCGAGGAGCTTCATTGGAGCCCGCACCCCCGAACTAGGCGACGTTCCGGTGTATATACCGGGGTGCAAGCGTAGCTCCGCAGGAGAGACTCCGGCCTCAATCGTTTTTCGATCGGCTTCCAATGTCCTGAGCTCATCACCCGACACTGGACCACAGCACCGCAGACCGCCAAGACGGCTTTCTTTCATCGTGGGGGGTGGTAACTGGGCCGGCTGAGGAACTCAACCCACTCCGTTCGTGGAGATTTCCAGGCCGATGGCGGAGAACAAGCGCCAGAGTGCTGGAGTGAAGGCACCCGCGCAGGGATCATCTAATAACGCAACGGGCCCCGGTATGGCGGCGGCTATGGTGCCCTTGGAGGCAGCGTTGAGCGGCGCGATCGGTGCCCGGTGAGTCCCTCTTTTTTCCTCGAAGACAACCATCCGCGCCCCCCCTCTCCCAAGGATCCGTCTCGCTGACTGTCCCTGTTTGTTTGTGAACTTTCCAGTATCCGGGTCTCAACCACACCGCCGACTGTCTCGACCTTCGAGGGAACGCTGTTCACAGCATGCCCCATCACCAATCTTGTCGCCATCAACACATCCCCTTCTCTACCCTCCAGGGATCCCAAGCAGGCGCAGAATGGTGACTATCGTGTCATCCCCGTCTCGCGCATACAGTCTTTCCAGCTCCTCGCTCTCGGCCCTTCCGCCGAGGCACCCTCGTTCACCGATGCGCAGCCCACGATCCAGGCGCTCGATACCCGTACGCTGAAGACACGCGAGGCAAAGGCCATCGGTGAGGCGCATGACCGTGAAGCACGACGTGGTAAGGGCGTCACTCGTGAAGCCCAGGATATTTTCGATGCGTTCAGTCGGACCATGCCCGCGCGATGGGCTGGGTCCAACATTGTGGTCGCCGATGCGGTCACTATTGCTTCTCCCTACCGAATCGATGACTGCCGGCCACTGGTAGAAGGAGATACAGCGGCGCTCAACCGAGTGCGCAAGGTGGTAAGTTATAGTTGAGCTAGTCGTTTTCTCCCCGTATATGATCATTTTATACTAACGCGCATTGGCTGCAGCTCGAGATGGAGCGCAAGAAGATTGAACTCCGCAATGCTAGTGCTACTATTGGATCTACTGGCGCCTTCGCTCGCAACGCTGGTCCCGCGCAGACGGCCGCCAACATCCCCAGCGACCAGCGCAAAGGCGGTTAGATTTTCCCCGCCAAATCTTTCGTCAAACCTCTTCCCGTCGAAGACATGAACCGCTATGAATGGAGTCTGTTGGCCCCGGGATTGAGTAAGTTGATGAAATTTGAATATTGCGTTCACGTTCGATGAGCGCTCGAATGAAAAAAAAAAAATCGCTATGGAATTGAGATCAAGAGGGGTCGATCTAGAGGAGAGAGAGATAGCTGATCTCATGGATTTATGTTGTGCGGTCCCCAAACAACCACAACGGGGGGGCGCTTATGTCTAGTGAGAGGGTGGACTTTGCTCAGTGGCTTCATCGGCGGCAGTGTTCATTCCCTCTCTTTGCAGGCTATGAGTGAAGCGAGTTGGATCAAAGGATTCGACATTTTCGTTCTGCCGGGTGTTGTAGCCTGTACTTTCTGCCATATTCTCTGGATTATGGGCGTGCGGTCCACGTCCAGAGGTCTATGGGATAGCCAACACGTTTTATAGTTTTGCATTCTAGGTATTCCCTTATAGGGTCTATAGTAGGATGTCTCAGAGACTCTGGCGTTTAAATTCATTGTTCCATTGGTGATATACTGGTGCCTTCATTTTTTTGAGATATCGAGGCTATTCTATAGGAGAAACATAAATATGTAAAGCAAGAGAGATCTCCCTGGGAGACAACGCAGGATCATAATCAACGCAACATTGAACAGAGTCATCTAGGCTCAAAATGGCCAAACCAAATACAGCGAAATCGAGATCAGAACAAAAAGGGATATATACGAAATCGAATGAAACATTTGAAACACATAAGACACAAACTAACAAAATCATTGTCATTATCATCATCATCATATGTCCACTCCAAAGAATTCGTCTTCGTTAGACTTCAATTCCCGGAATTTTTCCCGACACGACATCGCACACGGTTCCTACGAAACCCTCGAGGCCAGACATCGGCACCGTCCCAGCCGCAGACCCAGACTCCGCGGCCGAGGCCACCGCAACGCCAGACGAAGACGCCATGGAGACCCCGGGCATAACGAGGACCTGGGAGCCGAGCTCGATCCACTCGACGGAGGTGACAAAGGTGAAACTAATTTTCACATCCTCGCTAAGGGGCTGGTGGGCGGATGGAGCGGTCCCAAGGGCAGCAGGGGTAGAAGAGGCCGTGCCAGCGACGACCTTGCTGATATCTGCGGTGGAGGAACGACGAGTCACATCATGACTGGCGGTGCCATTCCCGTGGCCATGGTCGTGGCCAATGCTACTACCACCACCTACATGCACAGATGTGGAACCCGTCGTCGCACCATTACTACTGCTGCTGCTCGGCTTCTCCCAACTTGGCGAACCCTGGCCGTCACCGTCGAAGCTGAAGAACTCCGGTTCTGAGGGGGAGGACGGGTCGGAGGGGCGATCGTCGCCGGCGCCGGCTAGCGCCATGCACACGACTCGCACGGTGGTGCGGAGGTTGGCAATATACGCGATGGCATTACCACCCAGCAGGAGAGGGGGCGAGCGTGGGGCAGAGAAGGCAGAGGCGGGGAATGTGGCGCAGAAACCAGTGTGAAACGGCAAGGGTAATG
Organism: Penicillium alfredii; assembly: GCF_028826965.1. Lineage (NCBI taxonomy): Eukaryota > Fungi > Ascomycota > Eurotiomycetes > Eurotiales > Aspergillaceae > Penicillium > Penicillium alfredii. The sequence goes on from NW_026622709.1 coordinate 878,233, forward strand.
TGGAAGAGGGAACGGACGATTGAAGTGGAGCAGGTTGAGTGCCGAGGTGGCTGAGGAACGGTAATTTGTGCAAATCCGAAAGAACCATGCCCTTACGGATGCGGCCGAGACGGGGCAACCGCCCATCATCTGCAGAGGAAATGAGCTCGATGCCAATCGTCCCGACTTGGTCTTCGATAAGGCGTCGGACTGGGAGACGTAGATCACGCACGCTGACAACGCGCACACGTTGCCACCTTGCTTGTGCTGATGTTGGATCCTTGGCAAACAATAAGCTCTGAGCGAAGGATGCCGAAAACTCGGTCGTGGGGCCAGGTCCACCCCGGGATAGTGGCCCCGGGGGCGGAGGCTCGTTGCCCGAGTCGCTTGAGGTGTCAACAAGAATGGGGCCGATGACCATCTCGTCGCCAATTGAAATGCTGCCATGTCGGACGAGACCGCACAGTACCATACCACGTTCGTTTTGGGCGGCCTTAGTCGTGGGTATTGAATAGACTTTGGAGGGGGGATCGCGAAAACTTCATCCACGGCGAAAACGTTGGCAGAGATGCAGGGCGCAGAAGGCTCTGTTTTAGGTAGGCGTAGAATGCGCTGAGGTGGCCGCTTTGGTATGGGTAAATACCGCAAGAAAGCATGAAGCTTTCCAATGCCCGTGCCATCGACGGCACTGGCGAGGACAATGGGCACGGTGTGCGACCAGTTCCCATCGGCCGCCAGAATCGTCTTCTGGGCGTCTTTGGTGTCTGCGGGTTTGATTTGCTGAAGATCAACGGTCTTGTCGCTTGCAGGTGACGCTGGGAGCATTGCAGGTTTGCGGCCAGCGGCCTTGAGAGCGGACAGAACTCTTGCCAGATTTTCTCGGAGCCCTCCCCGGGAAGCAATGTCTAGCTTGGTGATCACAATCAGAACAGGCACCTCTAACTTCAGACATAGATCTAGATAGGATAGACAAAGATCGATCTCGGCGTGCTCCGTTCCCGTCGGTTCATTTTCCGGTGTTTCATCGCCGCAATTGGCCGGGATACAGAGCAACACGTAATGCGGTGCCCAGCTGACAAGTCCTCGCAATGTAGACTTGAGGTATCGAACAGAGCCTGGTAGATCAGACACAAAGGCTAAACGCCCCCCGAGTGAGGCAGCGTGAATATCATCCCACCCGGCGACGTTTCCGGACGCATAGTTGACTACGGTGGACGGCACATCCTCAGTATATCCGAGCAACTCTTGAGCGACAGAGCTGGTGATACCAGACGAAATCTCGTGGCGATGTTTGAGTAGACTCAGCCGACTCTTGCCCCTCCCATTATCAAGCGATGAAGAGGTCAAAGTCCCCAGTAGTGAAGACTTTCCTGCGGTGCTGGGTCCCGCGATAGAGACCCGGATTTGCTCGGTGTGAGAGTAGTCCTCTTCCGAAACAGGCCGAGGTCCCGATTCAATGACTGCAGAACCGTCGGGTTTTTGTCGGGCCTGAACAGGAGATAGGTTGTAGAAATCCAAATCGGGACTGACCAGAGCCTCTGCGACCCAGAGACTCTCCGTACGGTTCTTTGTCAGGTCAGACGGCGCCAATGGCGAGTCTTCGGCCCATTCACACTGGCCGACGATAACTCGACGCAGGATCTCGACCCGGCACCCAAGACTCGCAGCCATGGCCTGCAGATTGGTCACGCTCTCGTCGAGCTCATCCTGCGTAAGGCCGACAAATGTGCCATCATCGGCAACCCCAATCTCATATAGCGCTCCCTGGCTTTCCTCGAGACCCGGAAGGAGACGAGCTGGCTTCGCCGGCACGCCCAATTTCGGTGTGGCCTCCGGGAGAACAGGGACCACAAGGTTGGAGGTCGTAGAAGAATGAAATGGAGAGGACTGCTGCAGACGCCATAACAGCTGCGTTGTCAGACCCTGGAGTCGTTGCTGGCGGCTCTGCGAGGACTTTGCCTGCATGGGCCTTAGGGGCGTCTCCTGGCCCGGAGACGCCGAGTTCGATGTCGGCGGCAGGCTGGCCCGCGAATGATACGACCCAGCAACTACATTCCCAGTAGACATGGCTAGGTACGGACGCCGGGGACGGAGCAAAATATGCAGTTTGTACTCTGTGGGACCCTCTTGGGGCTCCGGCTCCAGTTTGGTGATGCCATAGTCGGACAATACATCTGGGTCCGCACGGTCCAGCGTGGTGCTTGAGCGGGCGCGAATAGCCAAGCCACGGCTGCCTTGGGTGGTAATCTGGGGCGTCGAGGACCCCGAGGTTGACCAAGGGGATGACACCCGAGGAGGGTCCGGGTCATACGTAAAGATGGATGCCATGACGAATCAACCTCTCACACTGGTATTAGAGGTAATAGAGATATTTGGTGACGCAATAAACGAAGATGCCATAAACAGAGAATTGTCATTGAATTCAATGGATCAGACATAGGCATTCTTGCAGTTGAGGAAAGATGGTGTCTTTCAGATGGTGGAGGACGACCTCGTTCTCCCCGACTGAGTCACGGGTTGATGGCCTGAGGCATCACATGTACAAGAGACATCCAACTTTTTTGTGGTATTTACAAAACGACGATTACATTATTCCCTCCCAAGCAAAAGAAAAATCCTCTAGTAATGAAACACCCAGGGAAAAAAACAAGGGGAAAAAAACTCCAAATCATACATCTTGGCAGCCGTCTTTACTCCGTTGAGGACTCTCGCCCGGAGCTTTTGCACTTTCCCTGGGCGACGTGAATGTTGCGTGCCGTCGTGCGAGTGAAGACTGCGCCGCAGATAGGACACTCTGCCTTGGCAACCACACCGGATTTCTCACGCTGATGGCGCAGAAGGTTGCTGAACGTAGAAAACTCGCGACCGTTGCAGCCATGGTCCCAGCATTGCGGTCGCGGTCTTGAACTGATCACTCGGACCTGGTGCTCCGGTTCTGTGGGGGGCACAGAATCGGGCGAGGAGTACATCTGGTCTGCGGCGACCATCGACGGGGCCTGAGAACTCATGGAAGACTGGTTGGAAGTTCTAGCGGGTTGGGTTTCTGGTTAGTACACTGTTCCCTTCTCCATAGGACTGCCGATTCAACTTACGGGATGGACTGTGCTTCGGGCATATAGTAGGCAGGTTGGTTCATCATATACGGTGAAGAGCTAAGCACTCAGGTTAGTGGCTAGATCTAAAAGAGTGACTTCGCGGTCTTTCTTTGGACATGTCTGGTTGACTTACGAGGTCATAAGAGATTGATCGGACAGAGGAGGTGTGCCAGGAGCAGAATGAGGGTGAAAAGGACGGGCCAAGGAGGGACTGTTCACCATTTCATGTCAGTCCTGCGGGTGTGCTAGGCAATTCTTCGTCCTGGAATCGGCATACCTTCGAGAGTGAGTCTGGCGAGGGGCATGTCCCGGTGCAGCGGCCAAATACGATGCCGGAGCTGGATGCGAATCTTGCTGGTAACTAGGCAGCGGGGCACCGTGCTGGCCATTGTAGCCCACTGAGAAACCCGACGACGGGTATGGATGGGAGGGCTGGTATGGCGGGTTCATATGTCCCGTCGGCGGCTGCAACGACGGGAATGGGCGGTTTGCCCAGACATAATCTGGCAGGCGTGAGCACATCTCTCATCATAGAAACCAGGCAACTTTTTTGGGGGAGATTTGGACTTACGATGGGAATTTTGCTGCATGGGGCCAGCAAAGTATGCACTTGATGCTACGGACATGGGGTAAGATGTGATCCCAAGGCCGCTGTGTGATGGGAGTATCTGGTTAGCAGGTCCCACTTAATGGAAGGGGATTAAAAGAGAATAATGTTACAACTCACTGTGAAGATTCGGGGTTTGGCTCCTCTTTAGGAGGCAGATGATCGAGAGAGGACTGAGTGACGGTCCCAGCAAGTGGAGTTTGCGAGTCGAGCAGGGAAGCTGACTGACTCGCGTGGGACGGTGAATGATGCGAATGCAATGAGTATGGCGAGGCACCAGGGATAGGCGGTCTATGAATGGGCCAAGATCTTGAGACGGGCAGAGAGCCTTGTTGAAGACTCGGTTGAGAATCAACGGGAATTGGTGGCAAGGCTGGGGCTTGGGACAGAGCCGTGTGATTTCTGTGAGATGGGTGCTGTGAGCTCGAGTCCCCGGCGAACATGGAGGGTTTTTATCTAGGTCATGGACCTAGTGTCACAGAGACTACAAGAGCAAGAAGGGGGCGAGGGGGCCAATTGAGAACTGGATATCAGGGGTAAGGAATTGGCTTAAAAAAAAAGCCCAGGGCCAACCTACAATGCGTATTATCGGGTTCCCGATGGTGGCTGACACGGCAGATTTTGTTTTCTGGACAAGATCGGGCTGCCAAACGGGCGCAAAGGAGTATTTAAAAGAGTATCAACCAAGCTGGCAGGGCGTTACAGGAGAAAACAGGTCCCCGCAAGTTATGATCTGAGGGCCCGGTTGGTTTGAATGGCCCACTGAACCAACTTGGGCTTCTAGAACTTCTGGTTTGTCTTGGACTGGGCTGAAACTGGAGATATACCTCGAGGTGATAGTGCTGTATAGTTGTATATCCTTCATTCTTGTATGGTTGTCCTCTTCTTTCTACTAGGAATAATAATGATGATAATGACAATCATCATCATTAACATCATCACTATGGAATTACCTATCAAAGATACTGGCAGAACAAAAATAAGAATTAAAAATAAATAAAAATAAAAAATCCCCTAGGGATCCCATGATCTTCAAACAAGGTGGGCCGATTTACACTATCACGAGGCGGTATTTGACCCCCACAAATGACACCGGATCCTCTCTAGCGACTCAAACCAGTGCCGAAAAGGAAAAGAAGCTCGGGAGGATTGGGGACGGGGGCCAGGGCGTGTAATGATCCTTGAGCAGTAAAGGGGAGCTTGGTCAGGGCGTTTTAGCCCCAATTTATCCCGAAATGGGGCGTGTCCTGTTACTTGGGGGCCATGACGCTCGGGAGAGAAAGGTTGGGTTTTGATTTGATTTGATTTTCTTAGTTTGGTTATTTCTGTTAGTTTCTTTTTGGTATGATTACTTTTTTGTATTTCAAGGCTCACGCAAGCGTGCTTACTTGCTTAGGAAATACTGTAGTAGAGACAGCCTTGGCCCCCACGAACACACTGTTGGAACTGGGAAATTCAATTGTGGTTTGGTACACAATTCGATTGGAAGAGGGTGGTTAGTTGTTGGTTCATGGTCAGAGTGGCACAGTAGAATAATCCTTATCCTATACCCAGAGCATGTAGATGTGCATCCAAGTATGGATGAGTATGCAAAGTACCAAGTACCAAGTATAAAGTATACAACGCGGGAACTCCCAACTGGGTGAAATGCATATAGCTATCAAGGTCGAACCAAAGGTTTGATTATTGCCATATAATTGAATTACAATTATAATTAATTATCATGCTAAGAATAATCACGGTAATTTTTGCCGTATTCATAGCTTGGCGGAATCAAGCGCCTTCACGAATCGTCATGTTAAGCTGAGCCACCGTCAGACACACAGATTTTGGGGGCCACAGAGTCAGTCACACAACGGTGGGGCTGCATTACAAGAACCCGGCATTGTGGTAGCAAATCAAGGAGTCTGACAACAATCGATTGTGGGTATATATACAGTATATACATATCATAAATATATATCAAAATATCTAAATATTAAAATAATTCAAATCAATACTGTACTGGTAAATGGGGGGTAATTTGTCATAGGGGTTTCCATAGTTTCGGGTGGTTTTAGCGTCTCCTCGCGGGATTTCTCGCTATGGTTAAGTAGGCGTTAGATCGACCGGCCCTCTCTCCACAAGATCCACAAAAAAAAAGGTGAGAGTGAGAGTGAGAGAGGGGTTGGATTCGGGCCATGTGTCGTTCTGCATTGCAAATCCTAGGTTCTGCATATTATTCCTGGTCCTTTTGTCGGTGTCTTCACTAGTGGCAATATTCATACTTCTCCTCTTCCCTGCACCGATCTTATGCAGGCGATCGGATGTTTCCACCTTATCCTAGTCTTGGGTTTTTTTGCTTCTGTTGCCCAAGTCATATCCAAGGGTGTATCTATCTTCCCTTTCCAGGCTAACCCTCCCCGAGGGAACTGGGAGGATAGTGAAGGGGGAGAAACGGGAAAACCCCCATTGGAACTCAGGGTCTTACGGTGACATTCATTTCCGGGGCCTATCAAAGTCTTAATATGACTGAGATGGGGGCTATTGCCACTGTAGATCGTACCTCTCCATATTCCGCGCGTCCACACTCGACATGGATAATCAGACAGCGATAGACATGTCAGTTTGATTATTCGGGGGCCAATAACTAAGAAAAGGATAGGAAATAGAAGAAAACTGAGTTTCTCAAGGATCGATCTCTCCACCGCGAACCAGCTAAGCTGACATGAAAGTCAAAGGATTTCGTCAGGGCAAGGTGTAGGAAGGATTCGATCCGATCGTAGGTCGTGCGACAAGACTCGCTCGTGGATATGGTCATGTGATGTCACGTGGTGCGATCTTCTCGGCACCGCAACTTTGACGCCTCACCACACGCCATGCCCACCGCGCCCGGACTTCTCCACCATCGGCTAGCTCCCTGCTGGCAACCTTTTCTTCAGAGATCCTCCTGCATCTGCGGCTGATTCATCCACCATGAAGCTCGTCCGGTACGTAATGTCCACAATCCCCGCGACACGCGCAACCATGCCTTTGGCCATGGGAGACCTTTTGATTTCCGAGCGGATGGAGCTGATGTGACCTCTTAGCTTTTTGATGAAATGCGCCAATGAGACGGTGACCCTTGAGCTGAAGAATGGTAAGTTTGCGCGCTCGATGATTGAGGTCTCGATAGCTCCCAATTCTGTTCTCCCCAAACCATGGATATCGAAGATCTCGGTTTGATGTGGTCTGGCATCAGAATTAACTTTTTTATTCAATTCATTATAGGCACAATTCTTCATGGCACCATCACCTCCGTCTCCCCGCAGATGAATACCGCCCTCCGCACCGTCAAGATGACCCCCAAAGGCCGAGACCCAATCTCTCTCGACACCATCAACATCCGTGGCTCCACCATTCGCTACTACATTCTTCCCGATAGCTTGCCGCTGGATACCCTGCTTGTGGATGATGCCCCGAAGCCCAAGAACAAGGCACGCAAGGAGGCAGACCGTGGTCGCGGCCGCGGGGGACCTCGAGGTGGCCGAGGCCGGGGTCGTGGCCGTGGGCGGGGACGAGGATTTTAATCTCATGTTTTGACCTTTCTTTTTGTTGAGAGTACCACACCGGCGTTGACTTTCATCTGCGAACCTTGGTTTCTTATCCAGCTTGCATGATCATGGGATTGCCATCCGTTGTTTTTTTTTTTGTCTGTTTCCTTACCTGGGGCTGCCTCTGATCTTGATGGGACAGGTGAAAACAAAAAGCAGCTGTTCTTTTTCATCATTTCTTTTCAGGCTTATACTCCTGGCTCTCCTCGGTTCAGGGTGCACGAATGCGGGTGAGATAACGGGGAGCTCTCTGGCTGGGATGTTGAAGAGAGATATCTAAGAAGAGGGCTGATATAGTCAGTGGACTAACTTGCATCTACTATGCTTGTTTCCAAGACCACTGTCGATCCATCGTCCCGATACCAACCTGATATATGGGGGCATTTGCACCCTGCTAGACACAATCAAAACCATTCCAAGCCAAGGGCTATTCTCCCCTAGTCACCTATGGTGCCTAATTGTCTAGGCTATTCGAGGCCAAGTGGACAACCTCGAAGACATCGCTGCCCGTAAGAACTTGGGTATCAAAGCTGTTGTCCATGGCATGAAGTGCAGGGATCAGATCAGGTGACTAAGCGGTTCCCGCGGGTGCATCCAATCCATGGATATATTCGAGGGACGTGATCTACATAAACCGATGCCGATCAGTTGGAATGATCCCTACTATGGCACCTTCTGCCGATATTAAGATGTTGTCTCGGGGGGGGGGTTTCAGGGCTTCACCATAACACGTGATTTCTATCCACCTACCCCCTGTGACTACAACAGCCAACCAACAATAGGGTTGACAATCAAACGGCTCTCTGGACCATTTTCTTATCTACAACCTACCTGACTAGAAGTGCGTATTTAATATCCACTAGTGTGCTTGTTTCAACCCCCCAATCCATTACCATCCATTATCAAACAGCTAGAGAATTACTTTACTAGATACCGATCAACCTACTGTACTGTATGTACCCTCCCGTCGATACGTATCTATAGAACCTTGGTAAATCTTACTCGGGCTGTATGGATGTGTATACAAAGATACCGATCACCTTTCGGGTCCGGATGCCGGCCCCGGGGGTGGCAGAGCAAGGATATTGAAGACTGACAAGAATCCACCAGAGTGGGCGTATATTATTTATACGCCAATCGACACAACCCTTCCCGGCCAACACTAACTTTCGGAGATCATTTCCAAAAGACATTTTCTCATTGGTCTCAAGAATCACAAGGTGGGGGAGGGAAATAACTTCCTCACGCTAAAGAACAAGAAGAAAAAGAAAAAGAAAAAATCAAGGCTTGGCTCTTCCTTCTCTTCCTTCGTGTCAGCAGAGATTCCTGTACAATTACATGTCCGTTCTTGAAATTGCCCCTGGCATCCTGGACCAAGGCAGCCCTCGTGGGTGTATATACAGTATGTATGTGTGTTTGTGAGTGTGGTCGCCCCCAAAAATTTCGGGCCCTTGGTGGCTTCATTTTCCCCCCTGCCCCGGTCGGCTCGGTCCAGGTCGGGCGCCCGATTCCCCAACATCATCGCCAGGCACCTCTTTCTGTGTCGTGACGTTTGTATGACTGGGTTGTGTCTGTTGAGGTCCCACAGGTAAAGCCGGGCGTCAAAATCTGCAGATGTTGCCGTCTTATTCCTCTACTGTTCTTTTTTTTTCCTTCCTCTTTTTCTTCTCCCTCTTGATTTGTGGCTCGTTGGGTCCAAAATGCAAGCCTGTTTACTTCAAGGAAGCCGTGAGACGATCGTATGCAGTGGCACCGGCACTGCATCTTACTGAGGAGGTTCATTTGGGTCTCTGAGCATGTTTCAGAATTTTCTTTCAATAATAATAATAATAATAATAATAATAATAAAATAAAATAAAATAAAATAAAATAAAAACAAAGAATATTATTTCTATCCTCTGCTCGGTACTTCCCTATTGAACTAAACTGCCCCCATCAACACCAAGCTAACCCTACTTGCTCGAGCGAGTCGATCAGGGGTCTTCTGAGTCAGATAGTTAGTTAACTAACTACATGAGTTACTTAGTTACTTACAAGCCACAATGTCATTCACTGAGTCATCTTCCTCCCCCTGGTTTCCCTCCCCCGGCCTTGTCCCCCTAGTCCTTGGCATAGCGGGGGCTAACAGGGGCCAATAATGGCGGGATGGTCGAAAGGAGTGAAGTGCCACGCGTTGACTCGTTTAGGTCAATGGTCAAGATTACAAGATGATTCCAGGGAGGGAGAGCACGTGCGTATCCTTGTGGCTCTTCATAGATATATATAGATATAGATATACATCCATGGATAAGTTTGATTTATTATTATCCATCTTTTATGTTATATCCATTTCAGGGTTAGATCTATATCATCCCTAGCGTTTAGCCCCTAATCTATTTGCATACTATGCTTACTTCGGTTCTACATCATATCCATGGGTGTAGCAGTCAATCTACACACCCCAACTGTGATCTAAATATAGAGTAACACCAAATGAATATCCCCATTTAACCAGAGAATGGCGATAGAGGCTGACAGTGTCCAGTCTGCCGTAGAATCCTCGGAGTTGGAGTCTCGCATGCCCCGGGTTCTGTCTCCTCCCTCCAAACCGTCCTTGTGGCCAACACCATTCCGAAGCAACGAGTGCCGATTCATTTGACCCTAGGCCAATGCACATGGTACATGGTTGCGGATCAATAAGGCTCTCTTGGGCCGTTGTCAAGCCTGTGGATCCAGTCAGGGGAGGGGCCCTGGGAATTGGTGAACTATTTGTTGATGTTCTGCTAATGTACTAATAAACACTTTATAGTTTATAGCTTGCTCGTGATTTGTATTTAAGAAAAAGGGATGAAAAACATACTAGTGGATATTGCCCCTTCTTCTTCTCCCTTTGTTCTCCATAATCACTATCTTCTCTACTGTCAGCTCCTAAAGGTAGAACTATAATAGAACCCCCCCCCCCCCCCCCCCCCCCTTTCAAACTGAGCGTCATTGCACAAGCGACCACACGGACCCAGAGACAATTTGACCTATCCATACCTATTGCTAGCTTGTGGGCGGGGGGCTTGTAATGCCTTGCGATTGAATAATGGGGCTAATATTTCTTGTTTACAGTAGAACCTTCTTACTTTTTTTTCTTAGTATCTCCCCCCCAATTTGTCCACCATGTTGCACTTGACGGGTCAGAAAAAGAAGCAGAAGAAAAGAGATTGCGGTGCCAGAACAACTTGACAGATACATACTATCTTTCTCTTTGGCTGGTTGTTAAACGTCCATAAATTTTGGCTCTTCGATATTTCGGGGCGAGTTGCTTCATCGTAAAATCGGTCTTGGAAACGCCCCCAATAGCACGGGTGTCCACCTTCTGATTTGGTCATATTTGACTTGGTGCTTGTTGACTGTCTTTCCAGCAATTGTATAGGGAAAACTTGGGTAGTTGGGTATCCAGGGTGTTCATCATATCCCGAGTATCTATGGCATCTATAGTAAAATGGCCTCAATCTCCATATATCCAGTAGTTAGATAGAACTATGAACCAGCAGTCTAGGCTCATATCAGAATAGGAGACGGCCGATCATCTCCCATATACCAGGGCAGACCTATCAACCAGAAATAGGAATCCCAACATCAGTACACAGTACACGCACATACACGACAAAACTTTGTACCTCTGCTACACCTCTCTCCAAATCCGCACAATAACCAATTTCTCCCACCCAGCCTGCATCCCACTCGACCCAACCGTCTCCGCCCGCCACCCACCCCAGCCCCGGATGCGCTCTTTCACCTCCTCAGGCCGGTTCTGGCGACATAGCAGCACATACGCGACCCCGCGTGCAGCCAGCACGTCGGGGATAGCGTCCAGCAGCTGATTAGTCGTCTCCATGCCGTCGGTGCCGCCGGCATAGGTCAATGACAAGAAATACGAGTCGCTGTCGAATTTGGCAGAACGGGACTGCTCCAGAGATGCAGTCAAAGAAGAGGGGTCGTTCTGCGCTGCCGAGGGAAGTTGCGGTACGTCCTCAGTGGGCACGTATGGCGGGTTGAAGAGGAGTACATCCACGCTGCCGGCGCGTAGTGGCGTGCATAGGTTTGCGGTTAAGGATGAGATGTGAACGCTTTGCAGTGGTGGATGCGCCGCTGATACTGACTGCTGTTGCTGGGACCGGATGGCTGCTGTCACGGTTTCGCGGGTCGCTGTGCATGCGTTCCGGTTCACGTCTGTCCCCAGCGTGAGCACATCACGCCGGCCGAAGATCTCTTGGGACTGGGCGGCTGCAAAGGCCAGTACCACCCCGGAGCCGGTCCCTGCTTCGACGATTAGGGGTACGGTGTTTGGGGTGGTTGGGCTAGGCTGGAATCTCTCAGTGAGCCATTTTGACTCGGATGCTGAGGATAGCGTGTCCAGGAAGAGGTACGAGTCCTCAGCTGGCTCGTAAATGGTGTCGAAAGAGACATGTGAGGTGTCAGGTGTAGGCAGCATTGGGTTAAAGGTGAGAAACCTGAATATCTTCGCCTGGCTGCCTCTTTGTCTTTAGAAATGATTGGAGCTGGTGCTGGCGTAGTAATTCGCATGGATATATATCTCGTCGAAGTGGGGTGTCGGAGTCACTCGAAGACAAAAAGTGCCGGAATTAATCGAGAATCAAAGAGATCTCACGGAAACCAAACCATCAAGTATTTCGCTATGCAATATAGAAACCTCGTAGCATTGTCCATTTGAACAAGGCGTCGTTCATGAAAATAGAAAAAGCTCTCGGGCCGATCGCTCGCCGCTTTCGCGGATCCCCAAGAATTATGTCATTCTGCACCTCTCCCCCAAAACTCCATCCTCCACTACACAACCATGCGTCTCGCCCACCGGTTACTCATGGCCACGCCGACCTCAATCGGCTCCAAATCCAGCCTGAGCGAAGCCCTCGCCCTCCTCCCCCCGCTGCAGCTCTACCGGCGCATCCTGCGCGTCCACCGTAAACTCGACCCGGAGATGCGCGTACTGGGCGATTCGTACGTGAAGAACGAGTTCCGGGCGCACCGAAACGTGGATAATCCATTGCATATTGTACGTTTGCTCTTTTGATGCTTCATTCCCGATTTTTTTTTTTTTTCTGGGTCTGAGGGCTGGGTCTGAGGGCTGGCTGCGGAGAAATGGGAGTTGGAGAGCTGACATGGGATCGGTGGCAGATCGGCTTCTTGACCGAGTGGCAGCTCTACGCGCAGAAATTGGAGGGCGACCAGTGGGCTGGGGATAAGCTGGATAAATCCAAGTTGGATAAGATGAGTGGTATGTCTTCTTGTGGAGGGGGTGCAGCTTGCTTGGTTGATCGGGTTGCATGCTGACTCGGGGTGTTGGTAGATCAACAACTCGGACAATTGTACGAGCTCATGCAGGCTATTCGCAATAAAGATGGAGAGGAGAAATGAGGATCCAACTTATGCCGAGGTCGACGCTGGTACTCTAGGGAAGGGTGCGAGGATTCCCCTCGTCCTGCCCTGTCGCTGACCCCAGATGACCCCCGAGGGTTCGACTCCCAGAAACTAGGTAGCCGCAGACGGCTCTTGGTTTACTTTGCTACATTACCAATGGACCCGAGAAGGTGTGGTTGCCAGGAGATGCGGGCGTCTCCAACATCCAGCCCAAGGGTCTCTGTACATATGCACTGCGAAAGAGATATAGGATTGGAGATGGTACTTGGCAGCTTGTCCCAGTAGCATCTGCATTTTTATAGATCTCTATCTGTGCCTAGCTCTGTGCGGGGATCGTGTTTTGTATATCGCAACTACAACTGGTATGCCTTCTAGACGATGGAATTGAAGATGTCTGTACAGCCATGAACACCAAAAAGATCAGCATCTACCCAAGATCGAGCCAATTCAACCAGATCTGCATACTCTAAAAAAAAAAGACCATCCAATAGACAACCCTTAACCAGTGGAGATCGGAACGCCCTGCGAATGACAGGCTGACTCATCTATTCTCCGCGGACTTGATCCGAGAAATATAAAAACTGGCTATCCAATTGTCCAATTAACCTAGAAATACTATTCTTCCTGCTATATACACTCATATTCATACTAACATCTATCCCTCTTACCCACCTCTGATCCTTTCTTTCCATTCCATCTTAACCTGCAACCAAAATGCCCGCTATGCTAGAAGACCCCTCCACCCGTACCCCCCCCACCCCCAGCACACATCCAAGCCGCACACCACATCTCCACCCAACACATAACCCTCCCCAAAGCCAGCGGCGCCGGCCTCACCCTGCACCCGATCACCACGGGGCCGGGCAGCGTGCCGGCAGATCTGATCCGGTTCCTGCACGCCGAGTTCAGCGCTGAGATCCTACGCGGCGCGACGTATCCTATGGAGCAGCCGATGGCGCTGGATCAGTTCGCGGAGTATTGGTTTGGGACGTTTGCGGTGGTGGCGGTTTTGGATGAGGAGGAGCTCAGCGGGAGTAGTGATGAGCTGCGCGAGGGCAGGCAATGGGAGAATGTGTGTCTGGGTACGTTTTATATCAAGCCGAATTATCCTGGTATGTATCACTTGACACCCTATTAATATCTATACCTATGAATATAGCTCTTTAGACTTTAGAGTGTCTAACATATCCATATATATATATATATATGGATATAAACATGCTAATGCTAATTCTCCAGGCCGCTGCTCCCATATCTGCAACGCAGGCTTCCTCACCACCACCGCAGCGCGCGGCAAGGGCGTCGGGCAAGCCATGGGCGAGGCGTATCTAGAATTCGCGCCGAAGCTGGTATGCTTTCCTTTCCTTTCCTTTCCTTTCCTTTCCTTTCTTCTTTTCTTCTGCTTTATCCATTCATACCACCTTCATATACCCCAATATAATGAATATCCATTCAATGCTAGAAACCAGATCACAATCAACCACTAACTGACTCTATACAGGGCTACAAATACTCCGTTTTCAACCTCGTCTTCGCCAACAACCCGGCCTCAATCCGCATCTGGGAGAAACTCGGCTTCAGCGTGATTGGGCGCGTGCCCAAGGCGGCGCGGTTAGCGAACAGCGAGGAGCTGGTAGATGCGTTGATATTCGGGCGCGAGCTGGGCAGTTGATTTGCGGGTTCATGCTATAAGATTTCTAGATACATAGAGATTTCCTACTTCCATACCTATATTACCTACATTACCTAATTCCTTTTTATAGGTATGTATACTTGAGTATTACGCTCATTCAATAAATCAAGGTTATTGTGATAGCAGATAAAAATACAGAGAATATTCACATCGGCCGAAGAGAAGAAAAGACAACACGAGATTAACCGAGTCAAACATGAATGAAAAAACCCCGACGCAGATGGTGACCAACGCTCAGAACCATGCAAAGCAAAACAATGGGGGATATCACGCAAAATCCGAACCCACAAAGAATCAAAAAGAAAGAAAATATGCCTTTGTCTTTCTTGCTCTCGCCCTCACCTCGAACACCGGAAAACCATATTCAAATCGACGTCGGAGAGAAGAGGTAAAAAGACACAAGCCAAGAAAGTTAACACACACATGGAGAGAAGAGAAGAAAAGAGCAGAGAGGAAATAGTAGGAAGACGAAAGGTAATTAGGTGAGGATAGGGAGGAACAGGTGTAAAATGAGTCTTGGGACGGGTGAGAGAAGAAGACGGAAATTAACGCCACGGCGGCCGTTGATCCAGCTTCTTCTGTGCTGCAGATCGATCCTTTTCGTTTCGCGGCTTCGGCAGAGGCAGGAGACTAGTCCGGCGATTGCTGGAATGTCCTAGCGCAGTGCCGGGACGAGTCGACTTGCTGGGACTCTCACCTGCATCGTGGCTCTGCGAGGCGCTGCGATTGGCAGAGCCGAGGCCCGCAAAGCTCTGTCGGCTGCGAGGAGTGTTGGACATGCCTGATGGCCGGCGAAGTCGACTATACGGCGGAGGATCGAGGAGAGAGGATCGGATCGGGGTGGGAGAGGAAACGTTGCGTCCAGGGCTCCGAGAGGTGAGGCGACTGGATACACGGCTGACCGATCGACCGGCACTGGGGGCCGGCGAGGTAGAGAGGTCGCGGTGGAACGGAGTGGGAAGTGGGATGGTCGATGATGGCCGCGATGAACGGACAGGGGCGGATGATTTGCGGTGTGTAGAGGGAGTTGTGGTGCTGAGAGGCTTGAAGTTGTGCCCAGTATCCAACCCTTGGGTGTTGGTGCTGCCGTTCCAACGTGGGCGATTATTCGCCGGTGATGGTGGTGGCAGGCGAGATGTTCTGCGTGCGGCAGGCGTCGGTGTAAGTGCGGGATTGGTCCTGGATGGATTTGGAGACGCAATCCCATTGGGCTGAGGGAGGGAGGACTTGCGACCCGTCAACGTCGACGCCGGCTGTGGCACGCCCGAGTAACGACGGCTCTTTGGCAGAGCCGAGCGTGTGGTAGCGCTGCCGACTGAACTTTCTCGGCGGCTCGAACTGCCCATGGGCGTCGAAGAACCCTTATATCCACTCCCACCGAGAACCACCGACGACGCGGGCGAGCTGCCAGGGGTTTCGATGGCACTACCCGTCGCAGGACTGTCCATGGTGATGATGCTGGAGATCGAGTCACGCAGCTGCTGGCCCTTGACAATCTGCACGTCTTCAAGAGACGAGTCCATCACGCGAAGACTAGCCTTGAGCGCGTCAGTCCGAGATGTCATATCGGATAGCAGCCGCAGAATCTCGCCGTTAACCGTCAGGCGGTCGTTAATGCCCTTCTGGATGATCATGATCACACGCTCGATAGCCGGAACGTAGTGCATCTTCTTCGCCTCGTAGTTCTCGATGCGCTTGGTCAGAGTTGCCGGACTGTGCAACTGCACGCCGGTCTCCAGCCCCTCTTGCAGCTTGGCGATGCTGCGCTCGACCGAGTCGAACATCTTCTGGGCCTGGCTGCCCGCGTTGCGGAACACCAGAATCCACTTGTCCTCTCCCAATTCCTTGCGCAGAGCTTCGGCATCCGCCTCAAGCACTTTATAACTCTTCTCCAAGCGACTGCGTCGATCGTCAAGCTCCTCACATGCACTCGGAAAGATTGCTTCGGCCCGCGACTGGAACATGGAAAGCCGCATGGGCAAGAAGTCCAGCGACGCCCGCAGAGGTTGCATGCGCGCAAACAAGGCCATGAGGTTGGAGTGACTGGAGTCATCCTGCGGTGTCTTGATGATAGGCGTGCCTGACGCCGCCGCCAAGATGGGCCCAATACTCAGCCGGTTGGTCGAGGGCGATCGGCCCTTGGTGGGAGATTCTTCCACGATGGTCTCCAGCTCATTGATGTCGAGACCGCCATTGGATTCGCCGTTGTCCATCAGGGCTTGATGTCGCTTCTCCTCCATTTCGAAGATCAGCCCACTCAGGTTGTCCACTTCCATGCCCACATCGCCCAAGACGTTCGACCACAGCTCCTCCCATTCCATTGCCAATTCCACCTGCTCTTTCACGCCCCTGAGTTTGGTTTTGATCTGTGCCCAGTTCTGCAGGATGCTCTCCATTTGGCTCACAATGTTTTGCAAGCTCTCGGAGTCGACGTTGGCAATGTCCTCTCGTAGCTGTACGTTTTCAATAGCTGTCACATAGACGTTGACCAGGGATTCGAATCGTGTGATGGCCTTGTCCACACCATCCAACCCTTCTCGGCCGCCGGCCGCGGCCCATTCCACATCATCCTCCGCATCCAGTCCACTCAGCACATCCGACGCCTTCTTGATCCAAATCTGGATTTGCTCGGCAGCCCCGTTCAAAGCTCGGACCGCCGCAAGGGCCGTGGAGATATTCGCAATACTCGCCTCGAGCGACGACGGCTGCGGTAGAGGAATGGCTGTTAGCTGAGACAGCTGGTTGCTGAAAGAGGCACGAGAGAAGGAGTATATTGATTCCGTCCGTTGAAGCCCCTTCGGGTTGAAATAAGAAGACTGCGGGTTGGATGAGGATATCAAATAGGCTGACGGAGAATCCGCTGCCGGGGAGTCTGCCGACGGGTGTGCCGGCGCGGATTGCGCTTCGCTCCTTGCCGTGTCGTCGACATATTTTTCGAAGTCGGTTCGAGTATCCTGGACGGGATCATTGGGCAAAGCCTGTGATTCGGGGTCAGCGCGCAGCTGCGCGGGAACCGGCTCCGCAACAGACATGGAGGACGTAGGCGGGTTGCTGGTGGTAATTTCTGGGCTCTGGGTAGTCGCCAGGTTCTGGGCGGTGGACTCAACGGGGAGTTCCGGACTGTCCACGATCGCGTTGGCGTAGTCTACCCCTTGCCCGCGCGCCTCTGACACCTCTCGCAATAGATCGCAACGGGGCAATTCCAAGTTGTTAGATGCGCTCCGGGTTTGGTGCTCCGATTGGAGTCCCGGAGACGTGAGTGACGGGCCACTCCACGCCTGGCCTTTCCTCTCAACCTTGATCGAGAGGTCCTGGTGGAGACTGTCGAGCTCCTTGAGGTGCTTTTCCGGGATGCGACCGACGTTGGGATTCCGAGACGAGTTCGTCGCCTTGTTGCTGCCGTCCAGCAGCTTCACCCGGGCCGCTAACGCGGGAGACAGACGGCGAAGGATTGACGGTCGGGCCTTGTCGGACGCGGACAGGTTTGTGGGGGAGGGCTCGTCGTCGTGATTACTGCTCCCCAGGCTCCACAGGGAGGATTTGGATTTCAAGCGGCGGAGAGTGGAGGGACCGGGATCATTGGGGGAGACGGAGACCGCGGGGGAAGGGGACGGGGGGATGCGGACAATACGGACGCGTTGGATGGGTGCGTCGCGCGGTCAGTCGCAGAAAAAGTTGGACCGTCAACTGTGGCATGCATGGATACAGGCCCGGGGGGTTGGAAAGAGGGAAAAGGGAAAAGATGCGATTCAGGCAGGGATGGACAAGGAATGTTTCGTCTCGTTCGGTAAACGATAGGGCCCCTTCTGGCGGCTTTCAGGGTGGAAGAAGCGACAATTTGAGCAATCAAATACAATAAAGAGAGAGAAAGAGATTGAAGGCTACATGGCCAGACCCTGTATATATTCCATGAGAAAGAAATTGGGCAGCAACATAAAAAAAGGCGTTTGAGACAGAAACGAAAAGAGGGATGAAGTGGCCAGTTACGTCGGCTGTCAGGGTACATGGCACCCGCGGCGGTTTACTATGGGCCCGGATGTACCCCCCCTCGGTATGTAATTCAAGGGATCGACAGGGCGATCCGATGAAATCATTCCATATTTCTGCAGAATCACTTCTTTTAGAATAAACCCCTGTCTCATTTTAACAATGAAAGACTATGAAAGACGTTGCAAGTTGAGAGGTTGAGCATGGCCCGATCTATAAAACGCCAACCCACTGGACGAGTCGCCTTGGGTCAGGGGCATATTTCCTGTGGATCAGCCATGTGGTTACCGTTACAATATCCAACTCTGATATATGGGTACTTTCCAGTACCTAAGAAAGGGGGTCAAGTAGTCCCAAAAAAAAGAACAAAAAAAAAGAACAAAAAGCCAATGCTGAGACCAAGAGATGCTCGTTTAATGCGGGCAAATGCAACAGATTCCAAACGAGACCAACACCAGATGCGGAGGAACATATCGGGGGGCAATTCAGGGGTATCTAGTTAAAAATGCCCGGGGAGAGAGAAAAGAAAAGAAAAGAAAAAAATCAAAAAATCAAAAAATCAAAAACAAAACCGAAAACCAAGATGCAAATGCACTTCATCATTTCCTTCAAATCAGACCGGCACTCGGGGGCCGCCCCGGGTTGGCCGCCTGCCAATCTCGCACCAGCTCCTCGCGGACCGTCTTGCACCATGCCAGCAATGCCGTATCGAATTGCTTCCAGGCGACTTCGCTGTTGCCCTGGACGATCCCCATCACGTCCACCCCAAGCCGGAGCTCCCATCGCAGCTCCGCGGCCTTGACCCAGAACCGGAGGTTTTCTGCCTGCCGGTAGGGTTTGGCGATGTCCTGGTGGAAAGCTTTAATTTCGCCGAAGGGCCGCTTGGACTTTTTGATCGCAAGGTTGTGCAGCTGCACCAGGACCCGGCCATCTCGGAAGCGGTCCAGGAATGGGGTCGGCAGGGAGTCGGGGGCCGCCTCCTCGACGGGGGTCCACTCCGGCAGGGAGTCCCCATTTTGCGCCAGACTACGGAGGAAGGACTCCTCACGGGCTCGCTCTCGCCCTGTCCAGTCACCATTGGCCCAGTCCCAGCTCTGTCGTTCCTGGGCTTCAAGGTCTTCGAGCGCCTTCTCGCGAACCAGCATGGTTCGGACATTGGAAATCCACCCTTGAACCACGACACGTTCCTCCTCGCGCAGCCCGCTGGCGAAATGGCGCGCTGCCCATCGTTTCAGGACATCAAGCACATGGAAAAGATCCTTGCGGATCTCGCGCTCACTCTTAATGGAGGCCAAACGGTCCGGGCGTTCATGAGTAGTATAGTAAATCTTGGCTGCCCGGATGGCCATAGTCACATCGTCGAGAATGCACATGCCCTGCGCCTCCTCTTTGGTTTGAGGGGCCAGTGCCTCTCGCGATTGCTCATCTTCCGATGGCTCGGGGACATCGCCCGGGGACAGACTGGATCGCAGCGGTTCCCGCGGAGGAGGCTCCGCGCCATTCTCGATAGCCTCGATATTCTTTTCCGCCTTGTCCAGCGCAATCATTAAATCGCGGCGCAGGGACATCAGATCCGGCGGAGGCGGTATGTGGTGTGTTTTGATGCTATATGTGCTCACGGTGGGCGGCAGCATCACCTCGCCGTCCTCATCTTCGTGACCGGGCTCCAATTCCGCCGAGTCCGTCATTTCCGTCGGGCTTGCGGTGAAATCATCCATATTCCGCTCGTTAGGGGTGATCAACACCCGGGGCACATTCTCCTGATTCTTCTTCTTTTGATACTCGCGACCTCGGCCACCTTTCCCGTCCAACAGGCCCGTCCGAGCAAAATAGTATTGTAGGTGGGCAATACTGCCCAGGCTCATGACGCTGTCGCGGTGTCGGGCTGATTCGGAGAACTCGGCTCCAAAGGCGCGGATGTATCCATGGCGGCGGGACGAGGTCGAGATGGTTGACCGTGCATCTGCGGAGGTGGCGGAGGATGTGGAGCGGGAAGAGGTGGAAGAGAAAGTGCGGTCTGGGGAGGAGTACGATGAGATGGCGGGCGTGGGTGGAATTGAGGGTGAAGGCGAGAAGGCCCGGATGGGCGGCGAGATGGTTTCAGCGTCCATGGGCCGCGACTCGTCCATGGGGGATGGGGGATGGTATCAGAGAGATCGGGCTCAAGTCGATCGATGCACGCAAGAGAACTAGATGCCACTGGAATGTGAAGAAGAGACCAGTCTGCCTTCTGGCCACAAGAGAATCAATTCGAGCCCAAAGAAAGAAATGAAACTGCTTTAATGAAACTCGACCGATCGTCGGGAGAATCTTGGACAAAAGGGGGTTTCTAACGGGGGCTAAAAGGGGGGAAAGCGGGTCAGGGCTGATTATTCACGAAACTCCCCGTGCTCTAGCCTTGCACTGACATGGAGATTCCTGCTATTTACTGCTATCTACTGTAGTATTAAATGATATGGCTAGCTTTATCTTGATCTGTCATTAATGATCTCTTGTCTATCCATGGTTACCTCCGAGGTCGGAGTATACCGGTACACTATTAGGCAGTGTTTTAGGGCTAATTTATTCTCTGGGTTGACAATGTTGTGATATTTCCTAAGTGGGAATCAAACCGTCATCCATCGATGTATATGGATGTCTCTCCATTGCATAATCAGAACAACAGTCGTGTCTACCGTGGAAATGACGGGACCATCCCGTTGATGGCTTGTGGGGGTCTTTATTAATATGCGCCCCCACGTTTCTAAAAAAACAGAACATTCCATGGACCTTCCTTGACGTGACCCAAACCCCGCAAATTCAATGAGAGGAGATGTCTATGATTTTTTGACGCTTCCACAACGCCGACCTTAACGCCCGAAACCACCGTGAAACTCCCAATACCACCCATGCTTAGAACACCTCCTTTCGTTCCCATCCCGTCGACCGCAGGTTCTCAATGCCCTTGGTCGGATGCGCCTTGGTCGGGTCGGAATACTGAGTCTGATAGGGGTTGGGATCCGCAGCCTGATTCAGGTTGCTGAGGGTGTGGTTTACCTCGCGGTGCTTGGCTTCGTCGGCACGGATGTACATCAACAGATCGCGCATCTCGCGTTGGCCCTCGGGCATTTGCCAGTACTGCACCGCAATCGCGGGTGCTTTCAGATGACTCCATTCGGGCAGTTTGCCCTCCTCGATCTCCTTGATGGCCCGCGTGTAGGTGATGACCGCTTCCTCTTCGAGGTAGCCGACGAATCGGTGGCAGATCCGCGGGGAGATCAGGTAGGATAGGAAGAAGCCGTTGAAGAAGACTCCTTGGGCACCGAGAACCATCATCCGCATGAACCACCCTGGCTCTGCGAGCTTGAGAAATGTGAGTAGGTGCATGCGCTCGTTGAACGCTTCTTCGAGCAAGGTTTCGATCCTGTTGGAAAGAGGGGAAAATGTTAGGGTGAATCCTAAAGCAAGATACTATGGTCTGGGTACGTACCATCCATTGTCCCTCTTCATGCGTCGCAGACTCCGCAGGTGTCGCAGCATGCCGCCGACCATTCCTGGAACACCGGCCACACTTTCCAGGAAAATAAACCGGGCCATCCATTTCTTCTCAGTCATCTTGAACTTGGCGGGCGGTTCCTGGCCCGGCTCCGGGTGTCGGTATCCAGTCACAAAGTCCATGCCCCATCGAAAGACGCGCACCGTTCCCAGGGCGACCCAGTCCGACCAGTTTGTTGCCTCCCGGTGAGCAATTTTAACATGGCGCATCTGATCTTCGGTGTACCTGGAAATTGCTATCAGCCCGGGTCCTCAACCGCTGTCGAGTCATGAGAGAACGTACACTGGGTGTTTCCATGCCGATGCCACCTCCTTGATGTTTGGGTCTTTGGGAGGCGGGAAGAATTCCTTGATCTGTTTCTGAGGTGTGGAGGAGATGAGGCGTTTGGGCGTGTGGGGGAAGAGTGCGCTGTAGGCTTGACACGAGCTGTTGAAACTCATGACGGCAACCCCAGAGTATGTGCGGACTGCCAACTGAAGGTATTGCGGACGAGCTGCAGCCCGGAAGGGCGCGGTGGAAAGTGAGTTCATTGTGGCAGAAGGTGATAAGCGAATTGTATGAAGGTAGTGGTAGTGTGTGTAGTATGGTACGGTTGATCTCTGAGAATTCAAGTGATGGAGTGTTTTGGATGATCTCAGCCAGCGTCACTGGAGAGTCTTTATAGGAGAGACTGCGCAAATTTCGACAAACCCGATTTTGCACGAAAAGGGTCGGATCCACGTTCAAAGAGGAATCTATCAACTGAGTTCTTTATTTTTTTTTTCTTTCTCTACATCGCCGTTCCTGGAAGGATGACATTCCGTGGGGCTCATTGGCTGTTCCCATACAAACATCGTACGCCTTCTCCACCGGCGATCATCCACGCTTGGCCTCCGTCGACACCACAGGCATCTCTTGCCTCTGCACGACCCTGCTCTACCTTCCATCGTCGAAGAAGAATCAAGCTCATCAGCCTTCCCATTATCTTTGCAAGATTCTCTCGGTCTTGTCGTACTCTTGTGCCTGTCATCCGAATACCGTGTCGCCAGCGCAGGTGACCTCGGGAGGAGTCGGGATGGCCAACTATGACTCAGCTCATCTTGCTGTTTGAACGAGCATCGCCTCAAGAAGGCCGCCCGATCCCCGAGAAAAGATCGGGCTCGGGGATCGACTCGCCGACTCTGCCGTTTGTGTCGGGATTTGTTTGGTTTCAAGAGTTCACCGGTGGCCGAAGGGATAATAACCCTGTTGGAGGCCTGAGAAACCGGTGACAGCCCCCGGTTCCCGCCGATGATATGGCGTATGGTTATATCAAAGTCTGACTTGTAGATCTTGGTTCTGTGGGCCTGATATCATAAAGTCTTGTATATTGGTGTTGCCGGTTATTCTCTGAGGATTGTTGTACATTTACTGCTGTTATTACTAACTAGGGATACCCTCTTTCTCTGCTCTACTACTCAGCCATGACTGAAGAATCCAAGCATAGAATGAAATATGCTCAATTGACCGCCCCAGAATCCACCGCAGTGGGTTTGAAGGATTTCCTTGGCTTAAATAGATGGACCTACAATGAGCAGGTTTGAGAACAATGATCGACAAGTGTTCCAGAGAGAGAAAGGGCCTGATTCATGAAACGATATCTCTTCAAGGGGTGGACACGAGAAACAGTCATAACATTTATGGATGCCATCATTCAAACGAGAGAAATCAAATTGTAAACATGATCCCCAAGTCAGCTCCTCGAGTGAAACATCGACTCCGCAGTCCGCATCACCGCGAAATGATCCTCGCCATCGCGCGGCTCGAGCTCCCGCTTCTCGAGCTTGACCACATGCGCCATGCGTGGGCCCTTGTTGACCTGCTGGAGTAGCTTTTTCAACGTCTCTTCATCTCCCTGGGCCTCGCCTTCAACCTATCAACATCAAATGTCATTAGTTATACACATACTTAGATATCGCCGGATGGTATTGTCCCAATGGAGCATGCACCCACCTTTCCGCACGTGGTGTTTCTGACCCAGCCCCTTAGGCCGTAGCTGGCAGCACATTTCTGTGTAAAGTCCCTGTTGGGAATGGCAGGGTTAATGACCTGCTCCATCTCGTAGATGACGTCATCGGATGAGCGTGAGGGAGGGCTCCTTACCGGAAGCCAACACCTGGGAGTTGATGTTAGAAGGAGAAGAATGCACATGAAAGAAATTCAGATATATAGCCCGTTGGTTTCATCCCGGTATATAGATGACTTACCTTGGACAGTGCCGTGGACTTTGAACGCAACCTGAGAGGAGAATATCGTCAGCAAAGCAATCCTGCGGTTGATTAATCGATCTGGAAACACCAAAAGGGTCCGATAAACCAAGACATCCAAAATAAACAAGAGAACTCACTCGTTTGGTTGTCATGGTGGATGTTGGATGTGAACGAAGTTGAGTGGAGGATGAGTGGGAGGCGTGGAACTGATGTATGCGTGCTTCGGGGCGGCTTCCCCGTGTAAATGGGAATTAGCTAGATATCAACACACGATTACTTTAAAAGAAATCGATCAATTAGACTCCCTCGGTATACTTTAATTTAGTACAGATGTGATATTGGTGTGTGCTGATTGGGTGTAATGGCATGGGATCTACAAGAAGCGCAAGTCCAATTTATACCGAATTTACTCCTAATAACCTAACGCCACATGAACATTGGAGAAAAAATTGCAGGAATAATTGTCACAAAATACTCATTCATCCAAACTAGTCATTTATGGCGTGCAGCAAAGCAGCGTAAGGATCAGCCAGTTGACGGGACCTCGGCCCCCTGAGTAAACAGCGGCCTTTCCACCGACTCCGAATTTCTGCCTCTCCAAGCCCGCGCCATGCCAATCTCATAAAATGCCTTCGCTCCTTTCGTGGCTTCGGCGCCTCTACTCGCTTGATACACTCGACACTCGCTTCACTACCTCCGCCTCCACCTCTACTCAAGCAGACGCGCGACCCCCATCCGCCAAAGATGCCCGCGCCAACGCCGTTGCCCAGGGCGCGCCCGCACCCCTCTGGCGTACCCCGGAATTCTTCGTCTACTACCTCTTCTTTATCACACTTGTACCGTTGATGTTCAAGACTGTGGCTGATGCCTCGAAGGGTGAGTTGGGTCTGTGGAGCGGGCGAGGGAAGTGTGTTGTGTTCTGTGGCCGAGGGTACTGATTCGGTGCCACGAAACCAATAGAGAGCCACCCGATCTATTCATCCTACTCTGACCTCTTGTCACCGGGGTGGATCCCTGGCCGGAAAGTGGTGAGTGCTCATTCGCGATACGCACTTGATGATCCCTGTTCAAGGCAATCGCTGTTCGTGTCCCCAAACCGAGCTCCAGCTGACCTCCGCGGCTTCAAATGATACCAGGACAACTCCGACGCACAATATGCTAGCTTTCGCGATAATATCCCTTACCTTTCCTTGCTGGTGGTTGCTCATCCGCTGCTCCGCCGAGTCTATCAATCGTACACGAGTCGGACCGGTGCCGAAACGAAACCCGCACATCCCTCCGTGACTGCGGCGGGCGACGCGCAGTTCGAGCAGCGCATGCGATTTGATTTTGGATTTGGGCTGGTGTTTATCACGGCTCTAAATGGGATTTCCGCCCTAAAGGTGCTTTTGATTTTGTATATCAACTACCGAATTGGGAAGAGTCTCCCTCGGTCCTACGTTCCCGCCGTCACTTGGATTTTCAATATCTGCATCTTGTTCGCCAATGAGCTATGCACTGGATACCCCCTTGAACGGATAGCCACGGTGTTGGCTCCGGGATCTGGGTCAGGAGAAAAACGAAATTTGTTGGTTCAGTGGGCTCAAACACTGGATAGCTTTGGTGGAATCATGCCGCGGTGGGAAGTCCTCTTCAAGGTCACCGTGTTGCGTCTTATTAGTTTCAACATGGATCACCACTGGAGCGTTGACTACTCCGCCGCTAGTCCAATTGAAGTTTGTCTCCCCTACGGATCTTAGCTGCGAGCTGAAACTGACTGAATTCCACAAGAAGAAGCAACTTGATCCTGCGGCCCTGTCGGATCGAGACCGGGTGAAAATCCCAGCCGAACAGGCCGTTTTCAACATGCGCAATTATATTGCCTATGTGCTTTACTCGCCGCTGTACCTGGCGGGTCCGATCCTGACGTTCAATGACTATGTATCCCAGCAGCGATACACGCCACCATCACTGACCCGCACGCGCACACTGCTCTATGGCGTCCGTTTCTTCCTGACCTTGCTCTGCATGGAGCTGATTCTCCATTACATCTATGCAGTCGCCATCTCCAAAGCATCCCCGGACTGGTCCCTCTTCACACCCGGCCAGCTCAGCATGCTCGCCTTCTTCAACCTCCATATTATCTGGCTGAAACTCCTCATCCCCTGGCGCTTCTTCCGCCTCTGGGCACTCATAGACGGCATCGACCCGCCCGAGAACATGGTCCGCTGCATGTCCAACAACTACTCCGCCTTCGGCTTCTGGCGCGGCTGGCACCGCTCCTTCAACCGCTGGATCGTCCGATACATCTACGTGCCCCTCGGCGGCGGCGGAGGTGGCGGCAGAGGAGCAAGACAGCCGGCCGCCGGGAAAGCAACACCCGCACCACCGCAATCCAGCTTCAGCGACAAGGTCCAGCGCATCCGCAATTTCCTGTTGGTGTTCACCTTCGTCGCGCTCTGGCACGACATCAACCTCCGCCTCCTGATGTGGGGCTGGCTCATCACTCTCTTCGTGCTGCCCGAGGTCCTGGGGAACATGTTGTTCCCGGCTCGTCGCTGGCGCTCTCGCCCGACGGCGTATCGGATCCTCTGTGGTGTCGGCTCCGTCGGTAACGTCCTGATGATGATGGTTGCCAATCTGGTTGGCTTTGCGCTGGGCCTGGATGGGCTTAAGGATCTGCTGAATAGCCTTACGGGATCCTTCTCGGGGGCTGCGTATTTGGTTTCCTGCTGCGTGGTGCTGTTTGTTGGTGTGCAGGTCATGTTTGAGATTCGCGAGGATGAGTTGCGCGCTGGTATCAACTTGAAGTGTTGACCATTTTCTTCCCTGTTTTGCATATCCAGTCTATATAATCAGTTTTGCATTTTGCATTTTTTTTTAAATTTGGGAATGGAATGGCATTAGTGTGGCCTTGTTCTCTATCTTAACTATTGTACAGTGGGTTTGCCATGCGAGTCATCCAATCATTAATAAAACAGAGAATAAAAAGTACAGGTAAGGGGTACAAGGTCAACTCAAACCCCAATTCAGAAAAAAGCACCGCACCGCGAATCCTCATGCACCTTATAGCAATCCAGCCCGCACGTCCGCAAATGACAGGTCTTGCACCTGATCTTCCCCCAGTACCCACACAAACAGCAGAAATGGCGCGGCGGCTGCGACGAGGACGGCGGCGCCGCGCGGGCCGCGTTATAAGGGAGCGGCGGCTCGGCTAGCAGCAACTGCATGATGCGGTCCGAGGGGGCCGACGGCGCATACGAGCGCAGGAGGGGGTGGTTGTCGTGCTCTGTTTTGATGAGTTTTGGTTTGGGCTCGGCGTCGGCGGCTTCGTCATTGTGGTTATTGTTGTCGGGTGATGTTTCGGCTTCGGGATGGGTGTCTGCCGTTTCGGATACTGATGGGGCCGGTGTCGGTGTCGAGGTAGCGGTAGTCGTGGTGGCAGCAGCAGCAGCAGAGGGACGTTTGCGGCGCGCAGCACTAGAAGAAGCCGTCGCAGGCGTTGAACTTCTCCGTGCCGCAGCACTACTCCCACTCCCAGCAGCAGCAGCAACTTTCCCCGTCTTGCCACCCGCGCCGCCGGTCTTCGCTTGGAGTATGGCATTCACATTCGCACCCCCGCCACTACCACTGCCAACACCAGTACCCATCGCTAGCGCCGCCTCCTCATCATCCAAGTGATTCCGGAATGTTTTCTGTGACTGCAAGATGCGGCGCACGTTCGAGGTGGTCTTGGCGCGTGTTCCCCGGGACCCGGCCTCCTTGGCCTGCTTGACCGGCACCGGGATCTGCACATCGCGCTGGTTCTCGCGGTCCAGCTCGGCAAGATGGCGCATGATTGCGTTCGCTTGGCGCGAGGACACGTCGCCGCCCTTGCCGGCGTCGCGGATGCCGCGTTTGCGGCCGAGTGTGGGCGCCATCGCTGCTTGTGCGGGGTTGAAGCCCCGGTCTGCGACGTAGGTGTAGCCCGGGGTGGCTACTGAGGAGGAGTCTGGGAGGAGCTCGACGCGGAACATTGTGGGTGTTGTTGAAGAGTTGAAGATGGAAGAAGGGTCGCGATGTTGGATGTTTGGCTGGAGCTGATAAGCTTTTTATTTGTTCTGTTTGCATTGTGCGATAGCTCTCCAGCTTGGAGCTTCGGAGCTTCGGATAGCTGTGTGTACGTACATAGAGCTAGCTACTTGATGTATGAGGAATTCCCAAGATAATGATTTCAACATAAATACAATATTTGAAGAGACTTAGTCTTGTTGGAGACAGCCAGTTCATACAATGTCCAACAAGCATTCAATCCATGAAGAGACACCGCGAACACCTCGAGATAATTACAATTTTTCTTTCTTTTTTTTTCATTTTTAAACAAACAGCGAGCCCAAAAGAGCACCTCATTTCTTCTTCTGTAGCTGATCCACCTTGCCCTCCAGCTCCGTAATGTACGATTGAAGCTTGAGCGTGGCCGACTGCAGTGCCTGTAGAAGTAACAACCCAAGCATCTCCCCCGGACAGAACCGGAGAAGATATCATGACTGAATCAGCGTACATAAACAATAAAAGAAGCATTAAAAAATCGAAGGGTTTCTTAAGAGCAGTAATATAAGAACTTACCGAGATGTCATCCGACAGCATCTCATTGGCAACGCGGTAGTCTCCTAGCACATAGTAGTAGACCGACGCGCCCGCGGCAACCGCCCCGGTCAGAAAGCCGAAGACCCTAATGGCATTATTAGCAAGGAAAACCTAAGAAATGAAAGATATCTATACATACCCTCCTCGGAAAGCTCCCACGGGCTTCCTTGCCGGCAGAGGCGCGCCCTCCCAACGGGCACGCGATACCGAGAACGGCCGGATGACGACGCGTCCGCGCAGAGGGAGGAGTAGCTGGGGACGAACGATCATAGTGACACGAGGGTCAGCAAAATAAAATAAAATAAAAAGATAGTTCAAAGGGTGAGATCGTGCGAAATGCAGAGGACGAAGTGTGAAGTTGAGGGGGGTGACGTTGACAAAGGGTGGTCCGGGCGGCGTCGGAACTGGGGTTGGAGGGTTTGTATAGAGGGAGGACAAGGACAATAACAATAACAAAGCAGTAACTCATATATATTCTGTACAGCTACAAACCAAAAAAAAAGCAATGAATATGATATGCCTAAGTATGATTCGCCATAGTACTCTCGTTGAATAAATCCGCCAACAGGTCATCGCGACAAACGGCAAGATCTGCGCTCTCCATGCCGTACGTCCTCTCATACACACGGATGCTCAGCCGGTCAAAGAATGGTCGGAGGACCTGCTCAACAATCTCGTCTTTGGCCATCTCCCGGATCTGGTCCGATATGAGCCACGGCCGCTTGAGGCCGTGGGAAACAGACTCACTGGGCTCTTCGGGAATCATCGGAGAGACCACCTCACGAGGCTTGAAGCTATGTGACACCTCATCAGCCAGTGCGACCGGTTCCCAGCGGTTGGGCGGGTAGACCGCATCGATAGTGTCGGTCACAAAGAGCCATTCGAGGAGCTGGAAGTCGTCTGGTGCGAGAACAAGCAGCGTGTCGAGCAACTTGCACCCCTGAAGCAGTGCGTAGGGATTGTACAGCTCGGACGGTGGGTTTTGGGGAACGGCCGAGAGGACTTCTTGTAGCTCGGCGTTGATCATAGGCCAGAACGGTGCCATGGCGGAAGGGGAGGTCTTGAGCGTGAGTGCGCGGACAACCATGAAGATTTCTGCCCGAGTTGCCGAGGAAGGAGACGACGAGCTAGTGGCAGGAAGCAGGTCTTCCAGCTTTCGAAGTAAAGCCGGAAGCTCACCCACAAAGTAATCATCGCTGGCAGACAGGATCAGCAGCGCGATGCGCCGCAGGTTGAGTTGCGCTTTACGATCTGCTTCCAGCCGGGCGGCGGAAGCCCCCACGCCGAACATAATCCCTGCTGTGCTGGGTGGCGGAAGGCGACCCAAGATCTCTGCCAGACGCTCCTTGTCGGCGAGAACCCACTGCCGGAGAAGATCCATCCAGTTGTCCTTGACCCAATCCACCTGCAATCCAAAGAAGCGAGGGTCGTTGAACGCGTCGGAGATGTCCTTCTTCCACATCTTCGCCGCTGCCGGCACTCTGGCCATTTGCTGGAGAAGCACCATAACATTGCGGCTGAGACTGTTCGGGAACAGACGCGAACGGATGAGCGGCCCGACAACGTTCGTCGACATTCCCGTGATGGCAGTGGTGATCCGGTCCGAGTCGCCCAGGGTCGTGATGAAGGACGGCATGGAAACCGCAAGAATGCTCAGGATGTCGTCGGGTCCAGTATGGGACACGGAAGTGCGATCATACTCGAAAGATGATCTCGCCAGGAGACCGGAATCTTGATTGAGTCCCAAGGGCTTGCTGGTGAACACAGCCGTGAGCAGTCGCAGTAGAACCTCCTATATTTCGCGCAGTTAATAAAATAACGAATCAAAAGAGAAAATATGGGACCACATACTCCGAGTTCCTTTCGCATGCGCCGGTCCTCGCCAAAGGTTGTGTGCTCCAGCTTTGCGCCCAAGATCGCAGCGAATTCAATCAGACGTGGCAGAATCTGCCGATGCGGGAAGGGGTTGCTAAGTACATCGCGTAAAAACGTCATGCAGTCGGTCCAAATCTCGTCGAGAACGTCATCATCCAGTGAGCGTGCATAGGTGACCAGGAAACTGGCGAGCTCGGATTCGGAAAGGTTAGAAGCCAGCGATGACTTGCGGCTGTGGTCCAAGGCACTCGGATTGGTGCGAGTATAGATTGCGTTGAAGATGGCGGGAATCGTAATCTTCGGCCGTGACCCATCAAGGGTATGAAGCAGGTTGAAAATAAGCGCTGCCGTCTCTGTGTCAGACTTAGTCCACAAATCCACCAGCGTCTCGAGACATTCAAGAGCCTCCGCAGTGAAAAAGTGCTCCAGGAGTCGGCGGGATCGGTTCCTCATCCGCAGTGACGTATACTGGAAGGACGCCATGGACTCAGAATCGGGAGCAGAGCCGCTTCGATCCCCTGCACCCCATTTCCAGATCGAGAAGCACAGACGCACAGCGTCTTGGAAGCAGAGAAGCACCGTCAATCGATTGTTGGCGGTATTGGGACGTCCCTGGTTGCCTTCTGAATGGAAAACTCCCGACACCATGTTTCCAAAAAAGCCCTGTGCTTGGTCCACGGGGCTTTTGACTGCTGGTGCATTGGCCTCTTCTAGAAGGAGGCGCTCGTGGGCATTCGCAATGCAAGTTTCGAGGCCGGTAAGCAATGTGATAGTCACATGCTCAGAACGGTCTTGCGGCCAGTCTTCTGTCTGCTGGAAAGCGAGCTGGAGCCTCCCGTAGGACAGGCGGATTTCCCTGCAGAAGCATTCCACCAGCATCAAAAGAATCTGGAAAATTGAGCCAGAGTAGAGAGGGAGCACTTCACAAAGTAGCCCGATCCACTTGTCCACAATTTCCCTGGATTTTGGTGAACTGATTCCTTTAAGAAGACAGTCCAAAAGCCGCTCTGGAGGCTGGGGCAGCTGATGCAAGGAAGATGCCCTGTCTGCTCTATCACTGGTGAAAGATAGAATCGATGGGCTTGTCAACCGATCACGAGAAGCTGCTCGCTGATGCTTCGGTCGAGGCGGTTGTGGTGGTAAGTATGCTTGCGCGAACCGCACCTTCAGTGCTGCGAGAAGTGCATCAATGATGGCTCCCTGGATTACAACGCTGCCACCCTCATCAGCTGCCACGAGGAGTCTGTCCACGAGGAAATCATCAATGCCAGTTTCTGCCAAATATTCCGACCCCGGGCCGAGGAGAAGTTGTCGCATCAGATGAAGAGTATCTTTCTGCAATCGCTCTCCCTCCGGACTAATCTTCGTACAGCTTGGTGCTTTGTTGACAATATGAAGCGAGGAATCAAAAATAGCAGAATGAAGGGTTTTCATATCCACATCGTCTGTTATCCACCAGATACCGATTAGCGACTGACAGGCTCAATTGATACATGGCGAGCAGACTAACCTTCGGATTTTGATGTATCTGGTCGCCTTTCTGTTTGTCCTAACGTATGGTTGAGAAGGGTAATCCATCCGCTGTGGGAAAGCGAGGAGATAATATTCGAGGCTGTTCGTAGCAGATAATTGCACTCCTTGTAATCGTCTGGGGAGATGGCCTGGATGCCGTCTACTGTGTCACTAGGAGCATCACGCTCGAATAACTCCTCGAGTTTTGAAACGACGACAAGAAGAACCCTGGTAAAATGTCAGCTTTAATGACGTTCGCTCAAGTGCTTCAACAAAAATATTACCTGTGGATGGATGAAAGGTCTTGAAGCCAGCGCTGAACACTTTCGGAAACATCGCTCGGCTCTTGGGATAGGAGATCA
Organism: Penicillium alfredii; assembly: GCF_028826965.1. Lineage (NCBI taxonomy): Eukaryota > Fungi > Ascomycota > Eurotiomycetes > Eurotiales > Aspergillaceae > Penicillium > Penicillium alfredii. Next base: position 910,689 of record NW_026622709.1, read on the forward strand.
AGCACAATAAAAAGAGGGCGCTCAAGCATTGAGCACTGATAAGAGAATAAAGTCCCTCCAAGTTCGAATACTTGCTTCGGGGGTTGCTCATGCGTGTTGTGATGGCTGTGATTCCAAAGGACATAGAACCGCTCGGCTTGTTCCTCGGAGGAGAGATGACCTGACTTTGCCAGGGACGTGTTGACCATCAAAGACGTTATAGATGCTTCAACAAGGTGATCAACCCAAGAAATTGAATGCAAAAGCCATAAGCAGCGAATGGCTTCAACATGGAACTTGGGACTGAGCGGAGACAAATATTGCCAAAGCCGATCAACAAGCGTGGGGATGAGATCGCATGTATCCTCGTAACTGAGATAGAAACCGGGAGTCTGAACGAAAAACAGGCTCGCCACTGCGGACGTGATAGTGGAGGTCACCGCGAAGACAGCAGTCGTCGGTTTGTCCTGTCCTACATCCAGTCGCCGAGAAATGGCCTCGTACAACCGTCTATCTCGAAGAATCCGCGACTTGGGAAGTTTCCTGAGTAATGTCACAAGGAGATCGAGTTTTTCATGAAGCGATGAGGTGTCATCACGGCTTTCCAGCGCGGCAATGGTCAATTCGTGGGCTTCTCGAATCATCATCTCGCTCAGATGTCTGAAAGCGAATGGCAGAGGTGGTAGGTCAAGGCTGTTCTTGCTATGCTCATAGAAACGATGGATCTTCTTCAATATATCAGTACTCTTAGCCTTTCCATCTCCGGCGACGGCCTTTTCGGAGCTCGTCTTTTTCGAAAATGCTCTTTCAGTGAGCAGGCCAGTTACAGACTTCAGCACGTTGTTCAATTCACTGGACACAGTCCGCTTTTTGGCAATATTCTCGGACGACTGTCCCTGGGATGATGAAATTTCTCTCATCTTGACGAGGGCGGATAATGCCAGCAGAGGAATATGAACTTGAAGCATCTCTTCTTCCCGCACATTGAAGTTCTCAAGTATGAACCACGCAAGGGTCAAGTTGTGCAAGATTCGGTCATCGTTGCGGTTTATATCACTGAAGCGGAAATCAACCAGGCCCAGAAGCTCCGAGAATATTACTCCACTCTCGACCCCGTCAAAGAAGGCGCTCGCGCTGCGAAAGACCTCCTCAAAGTGACTCGTGGGGGCTTCTTTTTCAAATGCTTGAACACTGCGCATGGTGGGTAGGAAGACCGCGGGGACGATATATCCACCAATCTCCCAGCGATCCATCAAGGATAACGATATCCGGAATGGCTTTGTTCTCTCTGTTGGGACACTTGGCGCGTGTTTGATCATTTCCAGTAACCCGGTAACCAACGGCTGCAAACCCACACGGCTGAAATATTGTGTTTGCGAATGGTCCTTCCCATCGACTAGCGAAGATCGAGCGGCGTCTGACGAAAATTTTCGTTGATCTAGTGAAGGACGATCGTTGGCAGGTTCCGGCCCAAGCATCCATGCCCATAGCCGGCGGTTCAAGCTCATATCTCGCCGGGTGACTACGCCCACCGCCGCAATGATCAATGTTTGAAGGTCGCTGTCCACAATTTTGGACCGCAAAACCGGAGAGTTAAGAGGCAGATGGGTGGCAAGCAAATCGAGAAAGTTGCGCTGAACCAGGACTTGGTCGTCAGACAAGCCTGTTGCAAAGCACCGAATTAGCAGGCCAGGCTCCGGTAGGATGACGGAGTCTGCGGCTGCTAGCAATTCAGATGAAGCCTGGCTGTCGCTCGTTTCGGCTGCGCTTGGGCGGTCCGCAATGCCAAGTCTCGGGAGACAGCGATTCAGATACGCCAGGACACCAAGCCGCCGGCTGGGGTTGGTGATGGACGCGAGAAAAAGACATTGCCAGAAGTATTGTCCAGAAGCCTCTGTCCCGGATGTCTTCTGTATCTCAAGGCACCCGGCAGCACTGCGCAGCTTGTTGATTGTACGAAGCGTCGGCTCAAAATCATCGCTCGTTTCTTCTTCGAGACCCGGAAGTAGTGCTAAGAGAGTTGCTTTCAAGGCTGGGCGGATGGCTCGCGGTTCCAGATCAACAATATATCCCTCCACCAGCGACAGAAACAGTGGGCGAACGGTAAGCGAGGCAAAGGTCAAGGTGGGTGCCAGACCAGGCAGATACAATGGCAAGTCGTGCGACAGTCCCTCGTGCTGGTTATGAAGCCCGTCAGCGGTCAACTCTCGCGGCTCTTTTGTTTTGATAAAAGCCACACACCTTTATAAGCCCAAATATGTATGTATATACCTCGAGGGCCTTTTGGTGTACGCCTGATGGCAACGAGGGGTTCATGCATTGCGCGAGCCGCTTTGCAACGACCACCTTATGGGGAACGATTGGTTGATCGGGCGGATGTGTTTGGAGCGCCTGGTAACGCTGGGATCAGTAATGACACCCAAAGCAAGCCCTTGTAGAAAAGACTCACCTTTAGAAGGCGACTGAGGAAGGAGATATAGTCGGCCCATTCCTGTAGAGCATTGTCGAACAGCGACAACGCTCGCTCGACGCTGGAGGCATATCGGCGGTAATTCTTGTCTTTCTTCAGAGAACCTGTATTCGGCAGACAAAATTAGACACAGCGCCACTTCTTTGCGGAGTTTTCAGAGAGGGCGCAGACCATCTTTTCCCTGTAGGCGGGTGCGCGTCAGGGAGCTCTCGGAGCTTGCGGGGGAGTTCGACCTCGGAAAGGCACTGGAATCAAGGCTCATGGTGCCAATGTCTGACGTCGAATTGATGAGAATGTTGCGGACTGCCCTCCTTCATATTTAGCACATTGAGCACGACCCTGTTGGAGGGGGAGTTGGGGGTTGAAACTGATCCAAAGGGCCACGCACGCAGTCGATTGTTTTGTCCGCCTTGGGAGCTTCGGCTGTCCGATCGACGTCAGCGACCGACCACTTTCTTGGATGACACACTGAGCTCAAAGCTCCAGGGATTCCGTGATCTTTGAATTTATTGATTATTACCATGCGCTATCTATAAACCAGTTCCCCGCGACCTGCGACTGCGACAAAGCGCATGCCCGCAGCGGGGATGAATCCACACCAACGCGATAACCGGGACGGGCCTGCCCATGAGCACTCAGAGACCCTGGCTGGCTCAAACTTGCCGAATGCTGATCGCAGTGCCAGTCCAGAGGGAGAACGGCCGCCTCTGCCCCCGCGACCAAATACACTCAGCCTGTTGGACGATGAACCGGCGTCGCGAACAACCCTGCAGGCGGAGGCCACGACGGCCCTTTCGCGAACGGATATCGGTACTCAGTCACCAGGAAGAGGGGGAAGCGCACAGCCCGCATTGGCTGTCCGTGGTCTTCCTCGAGTATTGAGAGCACAGGCAAGCCTCAGCCAGCTGGCAAGCCCGCGGGGAAGCGAAGCAGGCGACACGGCAAGTATCCGCAGTTCAGTCCAAGGTGGCGATGCGGGGGATATGGAAGCCTTCTTCAAAGATTTTGTTGCGACAGCTCCTGGGCAACATGAGCAAGAGGTCACGAGCCTACTCCATTTTCCTGAATTCCCCGCCGATGATGTGGACGACGATGGGTTTTTGAGCGAGTTTGAACCTGTCGGCGAGCTGGATGAAGATGAAGGAGATGAAGGTATGAGTCGTACAAGGAAAAACTCTCTACTCTCGGTGCGAGACTGACCTGCGGCAGAACTGCTCCTCCAACGGTTGAAGGCCAAACAAAAGCACTATCTCATTCTGTCTGCTGCCGGCAAGCCCATCTGGTCACGGCACGGAGACAGTGGGTTGATCTCTAGCTATGTCGGGGTGGTCCAGACTATCATATCTTTCTATGAAGATGCAGATGATCGCCTGCGGAGCTTCTCTGCTGGAGATACCAAGTTTGTGATCGTGACTCGCGGTTCTTTGCACATGGTTGCAATTAGCCGCATGATAGAGAGCGAGAACCAACTGCGACTTCAACTTGAAGCATTGTATATGCAAATCTTATCGACCTTGACCCTTCCATCCCTGACCCATCTTTTCTCCGTCCGGCCTTCCACTGATCTGAAACGACCTCTGCAAGGATCAGAGACTCTTCTTTCTTCCTTAGCGGACAGCTTCACACGAGGATCACCATCTACGCTGCTGTCAGCATTGGAGTGTCTGCGAATCCGCAAACAACACCGGCAAGCTATTAACAATGCGCTCTTGAAGACGAAAGCCAGTTCCCTACTATATGGGTTGGTGGTGGCTGGTGGGCGACTTGTCAGCGTTGTCCGGCCGAGAAAGCACTCACTTCACCCGGGCGACCTACAACTTCTATTCAACATGATCTTCGAAGCTGAAGGAGTCAAGGCCGGGGGCGGAGAGAGTTGGATCCCCGTTTGCCTGCCTGGCTTCAACAGTAGCGGCTATCTATACATGTATGTCAGCTTCCTCGATCTTCGAGGCGATGTCGACGACAACGAAGAGATCACCAAGGACGAATCCGTCGCCATCATCCTCATTAGCCCGGACAAAGAAAGCTTCTTTGATATGCAGGAAATGCGCGATTCGCTAGTCGAGGTGAGTACCATCGAGCAACCAAGTCTCTCCACGATAATTAATCTGACATTACTGGCACGGCAGCAAATGGAGAGAACCGGCAGTCTTAAGGTAATCAAAGAGGCCATTGACGCGGGTCGACCCACAACGACCGACATCGTGCCTGGGACGGTGCTCCATCATTTCCTGTATAAATCGCGTGCCAACGTGCAATTCACCATGTCATCCTATGCTCCCGAGTTCTCTTCAATTTCTCGTCGACGAAGGTTGGTCATCCTAAGAACATAGGGGGGGGAAGTCATTTCTAAGTATGACTACGCTGGCAGAGAGATCTGACATTGTTTCTAGGCTGATGTCTATATACAACAACCTTCATGCAAGCATCCATACCAAGAACACCCATGTCAAAGTTTACCATTGTGTCTCTCGGTCCGCCAGCTCGTTCGCATGGGTGACTCCAGTATTCGAACTGTACTGCGTCGCCGAACCGAACACGAACCGAAACGCGCTGGCGCAGAGTGCTAGCAAAGTTGCTCAGTGGGTGCAGCGGGAGGAAGAGAGACTATTTATCATCGGCGGTGCGGTATGTATCACCAGTTCTTTTTGGTTTGGTATTGAGTGCCAGAAACCTGAAAGCTAATGATGGGGCCACAGATTTTCTGATCACCACACAACCCCCGAGACTTCTTGATTGCTTTTTTTTTTCACTTTTATTATACCCAATACTGCGTCAATGATAGACTCTATACACTGATGGTGTTGTACTATAGCAAGCCGAATCCGCCATGATTCCCAATAGTGTTGGCACGGTTCCTGGATAGATTTTCTTGGGCTTATTCGAAATTGAGTCTCCAGCTGTCTAGTAGTGCAGCTAATCGATTGAATCATCCCGGAGGTTGAAGAGCTGGCGCATGACCTCGCCCGACCTGCTGCGCAGCGCATCATGGTACATGGTGTTGGTGATGAACTGCTTGGTGCCCTTGATCTTGACGGCAGTGCTGGACGCCAGATCGAAATGGACATACATGTCGTCGATGTAGGTTGCCGCATATACGGGCACTTCGTTTTTGGCCAGCTGGGCCTCGTCATAGAGCGCGGGCCAGTCGATGTTGGCGAGAATGGCTGCCGTCTCTTGGACTTGTTTGAGCTCCGAGTAAGAGTCAAACATGTCTTTGTAGACCTATAGAAACATATACGATATAAAATTAGTTGCGGTCCCCTGATACTGTATCTAGGGGGCAGTATGCAAGCCTGCCGCTTACCATTTCTCCGGTAAAGTAGATCTCAGGTTGCGATTCGTCGATTTGGAAGATCGGGTTGGCGGCGCGCAGCCTGTCCGCAGACCACAGTGATGGTTGTCTATATTTTTTGTTAGCTATATCTTAGAACCCAAAAGAGGCGCCGTATGCTCACCTTTGACAATAAATGGCCTCGTGCAAAATAGCATAGATGATATTCTTGTCCATGCCGCCGTTGCTGTCAACTACAGACAAGGTCGGGAGGGTGAGAGAACCAAATATCTCCAAGTCGTTCCATACTCGTAGCACGATATCTGTAGCCCAGCAAGTTAGAAACGCTCTTCGTGTCAGCAACTATATGGAGAGAGATGCATATTCACCATGCAAAGAATCGAGACCACCTATGTTGTGTTAGAGCCACCACATGCATATACCGAACAAGGTCCAAAGGTCTCTTACCATGGAAGCCGAACAAGATTCCAAACTGTTGGAAACGAGATGGGGTCAACCATCCCGAAGACAAGGCAATCTTGTTTTCTGCCAAGTAGCGCATAATCTTCTTGACGCGGTCCACGTCCTCGGGGAATTTGGCATAGTACGCCCGGTTTCTCTGCTCAACCTTCTCTGGTATTGAATTAGAAATCGCCCGAGGAATTTCAAGGAAAATCCAGTCTACGCACCATAGGTTCGCGAGTAGACGGGGTCCGGGCCATTAACAAGGGGAGGCAATCCACCACACAAGAAAGCCTCGTTCAGTCCCTCCGGGCTTCAATGGGAGTACAGAAATTAGCAAAATAAGACATCGATGATATCCGGGTATTAACACATACAACTTCGACAAATAAGTCACCGCGCAGAACCCACCAAAGCTCTGGCCGATGATACTCCATTTGCGCTGGTTTTCGGGATAGTCCTCGGTCAAGAAACGACGAATCGCTTCGCAGTCACGAACAATGCTGTCCGCGCGGAAGTTCTTGAGATACTCGGCCTGTTTGATCGCATTTCCGTGGCGAGCAAGGGTTGCTGCCGTGATGGTAGAACTCAAGCCTGTGCCACGTTGGTCCAGAAAAAGAACCTATAAATCTAAATCAGAAACCGAATTCCGGACAGAATTCTTCTCATACAAGACTTTTGGATGATGCAGTCACCTACCTGGTACCCTTTGTTGAGCGCCAGCTCAACCCAGCCGTAATTCTGCGGGGCACCGCATCCAAAGCCCGGGCCGCCTTGAAGATAGACCAGCCAAGGAAGCTTGGTTTCTTCCTTGGTGGGCTCGACGGGTTTATTCAGACGACTCACGCTGCGAGCAAAAAGTCGCAATGTGCCATCATTGGGCTTACTGTAGTCGACGGGCACGTCGAAGAAGAGCTCCGCGACCCGGAGCTTTCCTGGACTCGAGTCAGCCTCATCTCTAATCTTGGGTTGATTTGTCGCGTCATCGCGTATATAATTCAACCAGACGTACCCGGTACGTTGTGGAATCGGCGATCAATCAGTTTCGCAGCCATTGCTGAGGATGTTGGGGTTCAAGAAGGTTCACGATAAAGGGGATGCGGAGAACCACATTTATACCACTCACCGTCTCTTGCAGTCTGCGTTTTATTATCTTTGCATGTAAGACATCAAGATATCAAGACATTAAGACATTTTACTTTTACACAAAACTAGACACTGGTTAATTGTGTTAATTTTTTAGGCTTAAACTCCAACATATCAGTCTTATAATATGCCTCTCTCACCATATCCATGGACATATCGCTAGCATCGGTATCTCCCAATGCTAAGCTTACATTGAATTTTTGAAGCATAAATCATGACTATCTATGTCGAGGTGATCATCGGCGACGGCCAGCTCCTCCCACATTCTCAGCTCGGTCTGCCATGCTGACGACCTCTCCAATGCCCGCGGCTTCTTGTTCGTCCTCGAGGGCCATGATCTCCTCGCGGCTGTCCCACCACTTTTCTTCCGCCATGTCAAAGGCTGCCTTTCGCAATTCCTTGATCGTCTTTTCGGCGGACTGCTCTCTCTGTCTCATGGTGTCAATCAAGACCTTCTGCCACTCTTCCGAAGTACGAGTGAAGAATTCCCGAAGGCTCTCAAATGGACGTGGGAGAGGTTTGCTGTCATCCACAGGTTCTGTCTCTTGCTCCTCTACCTCAAGTTGCTCCATCTCCTTGGTCACCGACGGCACCGTCATATCTGTTGGAGCAGGTGAAGAGGTGTCAAGAGACATAGCATCTTCTTCTTCTTCATCGTCCTCCATTCCTTCTTCGTCGTCCTCCATCTCTTCATCACTGTCTTCATCCTCCATCATAAGATTCCAGTTCTCGGGCTCCCTATAGAAAATCTCCTTGACGCCGTCGAGTTTGACCAGATCAATGGAGTACATGTCGTCGAAGGTGAATTCTCGGTCTCCCTTCTCGAACGTGCCACCATAGACGAAAAGCGTGTCATCCTGCACCGCGAGTTGGGCATTAAACCGCCTATGGGGCATCTCAAAGCGAACCACAGCCGGTTTAGTGGGCTCCACAGGCTCCTCGACTTGTGGCGTGCTTGATTGCAGGTCCTCGTCTTCATCATCGCCGCAGATTCCACCCTTGGCTTCCAGAGCCTTCAGATTATTCAGCAGCTCCTCCTCATCCGCCTTGGTTCGGTCGCGAGACTTCATGGCCTGGTTTGCCTGCTGTTTCTTGCCCGGCGCACGGGGCCGGCGCAAACTCAAGGGGAAAAAGCGGTTCCTGTCGGTGTTCCAGGCAAAGAGAGTGTCGAAGAACTCGCTATCAATTCCCTCTTCGCTCAGCTCCACATCGTGAACACCACCGAACATAATCCCTCGTCCTTTGTGGTACGCCATGGTAGTGCCAGCACGCGCCGGGTTGGGCGTATTGGCGGGCTTCTTTCTTCGCTCCCAGCGGACGGCAGGGCCCGCTGAAGCCGCTGCATCAGATTCAGGTGGGGTAATTCTGAGAAACCAAGTATCTTGGTGGACCATGGGTCGGAGGGTCATTTTTTGAGGACCACCCTTCACCTGCTTGCCCCCTACGCTGACGGAGGCCTTGACTCGCGAATATCCGCCATACAAAACGGCACCCGTCTCATGGGGCAGCAGACTGAATGACGAGCGCGGATCCGGCTTTTGTGATGCAATAGTCAACGTCGGGTTGAACCAGGTGTATCTCTGGCAATCGTAGATCCACAAGTCCTGTAGGTACTTGGTCTGTTGCGAGGTATCTTGGAAACCACCAAACAAGATAATGTAATTCTATCTCGTAATTCAGCTTGTGTACGCCGGGAAAGAAATAAAACATTGATGGGTGAGGATACCTTGTAATAAGTCATTCGATGGCCACTTCTAGCGGGTGGTCCCTTTCCTTTGGTCTCAAGGCGAGTCCACTCTCTGGTGGCCGGATCCAAGTGCCAGAAGTCATTGTAGTGATAGAAGGTGCCTTGTTTCGGCGATGAAAACTCCCCTGTGGTGCATGGTTAGTTCCCGCCTGGATTATATTCATGGATTTCCAATGATTGTGGTGATCATCTAACCTCCGAACAAGTATATACCACCGGTATTCCCACCCCGGCACCAGGCATGACCACTTCGAGGAAGTGGACTGTTAGGGCTAGTCACCTCCCTCCACTCACCCCGATCAATCAGGTAGACAAAGAGGTTATTGAAAAACGTAGCATGAGTCCCGTCAAAGTACTCGCCTCCAAAGAGCAGCAGCTCATTCCGGTTTGATGGAGACGCCAGCACCGCCGCCGATGACCGCGGCTTTGGTGGCTCCGAGACCACCTCGGTGACCTTCAAGAATTTGGTCTGCTCTTCGGCGTACTGGGCAAGAATGGCGTCCAGGTCCGCATCTTCGACGTCGCTGTCTGCATCTTTGCCCTTGGTCTTGGTGCGTTTTTCCTTCTGCGCGGTCTTCTTGGACTGCTTGGCCGCGACACGCTCTTTGTGCTCGGCGGTCTTCTTGTTTTTCTTGCCCATCTTGCGTGGATGTTGTCCTCTATGGTGGTTTTCTTGTTTCCTGGTCTTCGCAAATCGCGGGGCATAAAAAAAATATCTGGTCTCCACACGGCGATGCCCCTCTTATCTACACAGTCCGATGCTTGGATCGGACCCCCCATACGATGCAGATGAGGATACGACGAAGAGATGAAGAGATGAAATCAATTCATAGCAAAGCATGTATTTTTTATATTTTTATTATTTATTTTTACAAACAGTTGTGTCGAACGCAACCATCAGTCGAACCACTGTAGATCCGACTTGGCCGCTCACGTGACAGACGCGTCTTGCTTTCGCGACGCAACGAGACTCGTCCACCACGTTTGTCGCGAGCTATGAAAGCAACACGCCTCTATGACGAAGAATAACTTGGCCACTCATCTCAAATGGCTGCTCGCCCGAGGCCCCTCCTTGTACCCTTCGCTGACCGCCGACTCGACTGAACGCGACAATCGCGCCCCTCAACAACCCACTCCGCCAGTAGACAACCTCGACTTAATTGTCAAAGTGCTTGATGATGGCGAAGACGTGAAAGATGACACAATGGCAAAACTGCTACTTGCACCTCAGTCGGCGAGCAAGCCTCGCATGCTCAGCCGCCCCGACACGCTCCCCGAGAAGACGCCGTTGACTTCGAAGAAACGGTTTCCGGTAATACAGTCAAGCGTGGTTCGAGAATCTCACCATGAACCCCCATCCTCATCCTATAAGAATTCTCGGACAAAGGCGACGCCGCGTCGGCCCGATGACCGTTTTGATACCTCCCCACTAGGCCCCGTTGAATCCATTGATTTGACGGGCGATCTCGATCGGTCAATTCCGTCCTCGGGGACTCTTGAGTTTGGAGAGCCACGTCGATTATGGACCGAGGATGATGCGTCGCGCGGTAGGGCGCGTGAGAAACGGGGAAAGAAACGGAAGAGTGACGGGTATACATCAGATCTTCTCTCCCCGTCTAAGCATGCCACCAAAGTCCGAACACCCTCGAAAGCCACCAAGCCTTCGACATCTGGAGACACAGTCTGGGCCAATGCTCGCTCTTCAGTGGCACGTGGTGCTAGCCAAGGGAATTCCTCAAGCGCAGTGAAACGGCTCGACCGAGATTCGCCTGTTCCCCCGCGGTCCCAGCGGAAGCAGGTGATTGCTGACTCCGACGATGAAGATCCATTTGAAAACTGGGTTGAGGATGACCCCGTTGATGACATGATGCTGGATGCAGATCCGGGATTGTACCCAAAACTGCCCGAAGTGAGCCCAGCAGGGAACGAAAAGACTCCGTTGCCACTTTCTCGACCACCAATTGATAAAGAGAAGGAAGCAGTAACCAAAGATCCAGCTCCTGCTCAGCTGTCCCCATGGCCAAAATCATCAAGTTCACAAGAGAAGGACCCGGATCTCGTCCGTTTCTTGGCCCTTGCCCATAACTTTCTTCAGCAGTCGATTTCACAGTTGAAGGCTACGCTGCAAAAGAATGCGGAGGTTGTATATCAACAAGCAATGGAGGGTCGACCGGCGCCAGAGCTGATTGCCGAAAACAAACATCTTGTCTCTCAGATCCAAGTCATCGAAGTGCTGCAAACTCATCGAGATGCGCATAAAGATCGTGTGTCTCGCAAGGAAAGTCTGAAGCAGAACTTGATGCGTGTCATATCACAGGGTCTTGATCCAACAACCATGCCAGAAGAGCTTGCGCAAAGTCGAGCTGTTGAGACTGAATTAGAGCAGATTGAAGCAAAGATCTGTCGACTTCTTCCTGAAGCTAAGATCCTTAATTTCGCACAGACTTCAAAGCCTGAGTGCTCTGCTTCCCCGGTGCAGACCCGCTACCCAGAGACTTTTTGTGCCACGCAGCCTGGAAAAGCCTTTGGGGATATTGCCGCTACGAGAGCCTCACCACCCGCCTTCCCATCACAAGCATCTTTCAAAAAAGAAGCCCGCGAAGACCGATCACGTTTCTCGAGCCCCAAGAAAGCAAAAGAGTGTAACAGCTCCAGGATATTCGATCAGGACAACCGGACTCGCCATGACGGGGAAAATTGCATCTCTCGAAACATGGGATCCCCGCCGCTTGCGGCGATGGACCTTGATGAATTTGATTGGGGTGACAGCGACGATGAAATGCTCGAGGTAGCCGGCAGCTTTGATGAGCATCAGACGCCGGTTCGTGAGCAAGCTCCTCAAAGCCGCAAGGTTTTTGCCGAGACCTCTGGCAATACACCCAAAATTCCAGCCCCGAAGAAGTCACCTGGCCGCAGCAACTTTTGGTCGAACCACCCATGGTCTCAGGAGGTGAGGACAGTTTTGAAGGATCGATTCCATCTGCGTGGATTCCGTTCAAATCAGCTCGAAGCCATTGACGCTACCCTTGGCGGGAAAGATACTTTCATCTTGATGCCGACTGGAGGTGGAAAGTCGTTGTGCTATCAATTGCCCTCTGTTGTGACTAGCGGTCGTACGCAGGGAGTGACTATTGTGATCTCCCCGCTGCTCAGCTTAATGCAGGATCAAGTGGCCCACTTGCGCAAGTTGGACATTGAAGCATTCTTGATCAACGGTGAAACCGACAAGAATGAGCGCTCATGGATTCTCAGTCAGCTATCCATTGCCGGCGGGGAGGGCCTGGACCTGCTATACATCACACCGGAGATGATCAATAAGAACCAAACTCTCGTCCGAGCCCTGGAGAAGCTACACCGACGAAACAAGCTGGCACGCCTGGTCATTGACGAGGCGCACTGCGTCAGTCAATGGGGACACGACTTCCGTCCCGATTACAAAGAACTGGGAGAAGTCCGCGCCAAGTTGCCTGGCGTACCGGTCATGGCTTTGACAGCCACTGCCACGGAAAATGTGAAAGTGGATGTGATGCACAACCTCAAGATGCGTGGGTGTGAGGTGTTTTTGCAGAGTTTCAACAGGCCAAATTTGACATACGAGGTGCGGGCCAAGGGCAAGAATGACGAGGTCCTGGCCAGCATTGCCGAAACTATCACGTCTTCCTATCGGAACCAGTGTGGAATTGTGTATTGTTTGTCGCGCAAGACGTGTGAGAAAGTTGCTGAGGATCTTCGCAAAAAGTACAACCTCAAGGCCGAACATTATCATGCAGGCATGAAGTCCGAGGCCAAAACCAAAGTGCAAAGCCAGTGGCAGGCGGGTCGGTGTCACGTTATTGTGGCTACCATTGCTTTTGGAATGGGAATCGACAAGCCCGATGTTCGATTCGTCGTACATCACAGTATTCCGAAGAGTCTCGAAGGCTACTATCAGGAGACAGGACGCGCTGGGCGAGATGGCAAACGCTCTGGTTGCTATCTTTACTATGGCTACAAAGACACAGCAACCCTCAAACGTATGATCGACGAAGGAGATGGCAGTGGCGAGCAAAAAGCGCGTCAGAAACAGATGCTTCGAAATGTCGTCCAATTCTGCGAGAACCGCAGCGACTGCAGGCGCGTGCAAATCCTTGCTTATTTCAACGAATACTTCCGTCGAGAAGACTGCAACAACTGTTGTGACAATTGCAGGTCTGATTTGGTGTTTGAAGTCCATGACTTTTCTCAGCACGCATCCTGGGCCATCAAGATCGTGCGGCACTTCCAGAACGAATTGAATGATAAGGTGACCGTGCTCTACTGTGTCGATCTCCTTCGCGGAGACCTGAAAAGGGCCAAATCAGCCACACACAAGCAAATCCCGTGGTATGGAAAGGGATCCTCTTTGGAGCGTGGGGAAGCCGAACGGCTGTTTTACCGATTACTGGGCGAAGACGCGCTGGCCGAGGACAATGTCATCAACGGGAAAGACTTTGCCGTTCAGTATATCAAACTTGGACGGCGTGCCGTTGAATTTGAGACTGGCCAGCGCTCCATGAAACTGCAAGTGCGCGTGTCTCCAAACGGCAAGATTCAGGCCTCACGACCCGCGCGGAAATCGAAAACCAGCAGCCAGGGCCCCCAGTCCACTATGGTCTCTTCTCCCATTCAATCTGCCAATGACCGCCGCCAAGCGCGCGCACAGCTGCCCAGTGCCAGGGCCAGTCACTCTTCTGCTGATGAGGACAGCGATGGCTTTGAACGGATTCGAGTTGCCGGAAAGCCGCAGCGGCAGAACATGAACCAAATGGGGCCTCCGATCACCACCGACCAAAAGTTGGACCGACTCGATCATCTGCACCGTGCGGTTGTGGAGGACTTTGAAGTGACGGCCAAACGCTATCTCCAAGATGTAAGGCTTCGCTGTAATTTTTGTCCATGCTCATTGCTGTGCTAATATATTCCTTTAGATTGTTGTGGAGAAGGGTCTTCGTTGCCAGCCATTCCCGGATCACATTTTGCGCGACATGGCCATTTCGTTCCCAAGAGGTAATTATGATTGTCTATAGAAGTGGACCAGACTGAAGCTAACTTCGCGATCATAGATCTTTCGGCACTGTCTGCCATCCCAGGGATTGATCAAGACAAAGTCAAACGCTATGGCCGTCAGATATTACGGCTGGTGGATAATGCCAGGCGGCGCTATGAGGAACTGAAGCAAGACGCAGAAACCAACGGCATTGTTCCGGATCCCAACCACCACAACGTCATCAACCTCAGCAGCAGCGATGAGTATAGTGAAGACGACGATCTGTTCGCAGACCAGGCCTCCACACTCGATCTGGACAATCCCGTGAGCACTGTCCCCGGCAATATCACCAGTCGCTACTTTCCTCCACCTCCGTCCCCCGGATACAACTCTGCCGATGACTTCGAGTCTGGCCCAGCTGGTTCCACCGCGAAATCTCGCAAGCGTGCATCCAGCAAGCGGCCACGACGAAAGAATGGCTCGATGGGCAGCTGGAAAGGCAAAGGCGCGCGATCCAAAGCCAAGACGGGCGATCGTCCCCCCAGCCGGTCTTCGGGGACACGAAAGAATTCAAAATCCAAAACCACCAAGTCCTCGATTGGTATGATGCCGGTCTGAATTTTTTTCTCTTTTTGCGTTCGTCATGATTGCGGGTAAGCGTTTTGCGCATGATGCATCTGTAGGCGTTTTCATTTTTTTACGAGTCCACATAGCGCGATACTCGAGGTGTGTAATTTGGGTTTGTTCATATTACCATTGCAAACTTTTAGGGATATAGCGAATAGTCATCAATAATACCACCACTGTTCCTGATTATTCTACCAAGATCTCTCTAGTTGTCGAGTGAACGTCCGAAATCAATCAACCGTAGCCGCCGGGCGTCTCGTGGATGGAACTGAGCCACCTTGGCTCTCACCAGAAACCTCGATGCGGCCGAGTCGCGTTGCAAATCGATATAGGAGGTACCGGCCTCCAGCAGGGCATCGAGAAGACCCTGCATCTCTGTCGCCGCTGCTTCGCGCTTATTTGTGAGGTTGGCTCCGGCGGTGCTGCGATGCAAGAATTGATCAATTCGCTGCTGCGCACCATCCTCGGTGCCAGCTGACTCTTTTTGTTTCTTGGGTTTCCCGTGGGCCGTGTATCCCGCCTTCAGCGTAGCGTCCGAAACCTCCTGGGCATCCCCGACAGTCGGACCGCCCAAGTCTTCGGCCGCGAGCATCGGCGCCAGAGTGTCGTCAAAGAACTTGTCCAGGGAAGCCTTGAGGTCTGTCGAGGCACGATCGAGCCCCTTGTTCCTCTTCTTCTGCTGATTTACAAGTTCCCGCGCCACTTGCGAGGGAGACTGCTCTTCCTTTCTGGAGCTGGCATTTCGTATCCTTTGCAGGCGCTCCCGGAGCCCGCTCGCAATGGATCGCGAGTCCCGCAGGTTGGCCTCTTCTATGCGGAAACGCTCGCGGTCCACAGACAGTTGGTCTGCGGTCACCGTCACCGACGCCTTGTTATCTTTGACAAGCTGCGAGGTCTCATCAATGGCCAGAAGCAAGGGTAAGACAGAATCAGTGGTCGGGAACTCGTCCTTCGACTGAAGAAGGGAGTCGTACGCCTTCTTCGCCCGGCGTGTCTGCGAGACACGCATCCAGGGATCTGTTCCCGTGCTTGCGAGATCAACAGAACTTGACTCCCGGAGCTATTATGTTCGATGTGAGTCATGTAGTTCCTAGGATTCTCAGGATGATCTCAACGTACCTTTTGTAGTTCTTCCTCCTGGTGTCGCACTTGCTCTTGGAGCCCCCGAAGAGTCACGTCCAGCCTTCGTGAATAGGCTTGTAATGCCGTAGTACCAGCGGGCTCCATATCAGACTCATTCTCTGCATTTTGGCGATTTTGTGCAAACTTCTGGATCTTTTGCACTGTCTGTTCGGAGACGTCCATGTTTGGGTGTAGACAATGGAGACTGGTAACAGCAGAATCTTCCTTAGATCGACTAGACAAGAATGTTTAATCCTTCCCAGGTCACCTAGAACCTTCCTTGCCTCGACTGCCGAAAATCACTTAATCTATGAAGATGTGAAACTGCCTCGTCCCGCAACTATGAAAGTCGCGTTCGCGTTCCTCACGTGACTCGAGCACCTCCTCTCACTTCTCCCCGGATTTTGTCTCGCTTTATCCGCCATCTGCATCACCTTTTCCCCATTCGAGTCCATCGAACTCTTGTCGAGGCTCTCATCCCCTGACGGGTCCTTATCTCACTCCTCGCCCATTTTACTCGGTGTGATCGCGGTGTGATCGCCCCGGAGGCAACAGTGGTACAGCAGACGGGTACTAGCAACGCTGGAGATCCTCCCTAATCCCCCATTTTCCCGGCGCCAGTCATCTGTCTTTGTTTGCTCGCTTCCATCAAGACCCTTCTCCAACCCTTTCTTCGCTTTTACCCCCATCTCGAGTATCCCCGACAACCTGTGAAGCTTTCCTGCTTGTTCCTGGAAGGGCCCCCCCTCACCATCTTGAACCTGCACTTCCCGTCCCGTCGGCACTACCTCAACACCACCTTTCTTTCCACACCAGCCTTTCCAACCCTTCAAAAGCACCAGATTCCCTCTCCCATCGATCGCCAGCACCAGCAAGTCTTCTTGGGAACATCTGGTGTACATAAACGATCATAAAAAAGAAAGCAGATTTGATTCTTCACCGTCCGTCCGACTTGTCACGTAAGTGAGACAGACACAAACACAGCACAGTGAACCATGTCGGCCTCTCCATCCAACTTGCAGTCGACCAAGCGTCCTCTCGAGGACCCCTCTTCCCCCTTCCGGCCCCAATGACCAACCGGAGGCCAAGCGTCCAGCGCTGGACAAAGTAGTCAGGAATGATCCCGAGGCTGAAGCGAATGTGTCGAGCAACGAGATTCCGTCTGTGGATGGCTCGAAGGACATCCAGGGAGACACTGTTGTCCCTGATGCCCCCAACGGCAAGGGCCATACCGAGACCCAGCCCATCCAGTCGACCGCTTCCCACGGGGAACGGGCCGGCTCCCAGTCTGATCAACATGCGCCACAGGATGAATCGAGCTGGGTCCACATCCGTGCAGTGATTTCCAGCCCGGAGGCTGCCACCGTCATTGGAAAGGGAGGTGAGAATGTGTCCCAGATTCGCCGGTCGTCGGGTGCCAAGTGCACTGTCAGCGACTACTCGCGGGGTGCTGTCGAGCGTATCTTGACCGTCAGCGGCCCCCAGGACGCTGTTGCCAAGGTAAGTTTAGTCGCATGAGTCTTTCCGTATCTTTGAAATCTTCGGATTGCTAATAATCTGCCAGGCATTCGGTCTGATCATCCGTACCCTGAACAATGAACCCATCGATGCCCCTTCCACTTCCCAGTCCAAGACGTACCCTCTGCGTTTGCTAATCCCGCACATTCTCATCGGCTCCATCATTGGGAAGGGTGGTAGCCGCATTCGTGAGATCCAAGAAGCATCCGGCGCACGGCTCAACGCCTCGGACGCCTGCCTGCCGCTGTCCACGGAGCGCTCGCTTGTCATCCTGGGCGTTGCTGATGCGGTGCACATTGCGGCCTACTATGTCGCCGTCACCCTTGTTGAGCAGCTGACTGAACGCTTTGGCGGCCCCGCGGCGTCGGCGTACGCGACTCGCAGCGGTGGCCCTGCCGGCGCCGTTCCTGGTGGCATGCAGGTTGTTCCCTACGTTCCCCAGCCGGCTGGTGGTCAGTACGGTCACCCCGACACGTTCAAGCGCCACCACCCCCACCCCAACCGCGCCGGCGGCGGTGCGTATGGCGTCCCCTACCTGCACGGTCAGCCCGCGCCCACCCCAGTCGGCCAGCCGGCTTTGTCTTACGGTGCTGCACCTACCCCCTATGCCGGCGCCGGTCCTCACCAGCCAGCTCCCTATGTGGGCGGACCGCAACCGACCCCCGGCCGCGGTGCCCCTGCGGCTCCTGCCCCCGTGGGTGGCGCTATGCCAGGCCAGCCACTGACCCAGCAGATCTACATCCCCAACGACATGGTTGGCGCCATAATTGGCAAGGGCGGAGCCAAGATCAACGAGATTCGACATCTGAGTGGCAGTGTCATCAAGATCAACGAGCCACAAGAGAGCAGCAACGAGCGTCTGGTGACGATTACGGGCACTCAAGAATGTAACCAGATGGCTTTGTACATGCTCTACTCGCGACTTGGTTCGTACTTTTCTTTCTGTCCGATATTTTTCGACGAAGTGACATTGCTAACCCGATTTTCTTTCGTTCACACAGAAAGCGAGAAGCACCGCATCTAAGCCGAGCCAGCGCTCGGTCTACCAGGGCCATTGCGGTGTTTTGCTGTCTCAAAAGTCCACGGTGGTTTATGATGATTTTTTCTGGTTTTGGATCTCCCTCCCGGTGTTCCTTTTCTCCTTTTTCTTTTTCCCTTCTGGTTGTATCTTATTTGAGGCGTGTGTGATTTCGACCCTGCCTGCATTCTAATAACCAATTTCACTATTTTCCCTTCCCCTGCCCTTATCACGGCTGGTAGTTTTGTCCGTGTCCTTGTCCTTGCCTTCACTCCCAGCCCTGACCCAACCCCCTTCCTCCTCCCAATGAAGAACCTACCGCCCACAAACTAACCCAGAAACCTCTCTAATTCAAAGCTTCTGAAAACTAACATGCTTCATCTCCAGCCCAGGAACAGGCGGCAACATCTTCTCCCGAATAGGCGCAATGCTCTGCACAAACTCCTGGGTCTCCTTAGCCTTCTTATGCGCCTCGACGCTCTCCCACCCCACCGCCAACAGATGCATCACAGCCTGCCCGCTGGGACTCTTGGCGTGCTGCAGCAAACTGGGCCGGTCAACGTGGCCCATCGCCCATGACCGCGGGCCCGTCGCCTGCGGCAGCTGCTCGACCAGCGTCGTGCGGAAGTTGATCAAATCCGCGAACAGCTGCTTGGTCTCGGCCGCTGGCATCGAGCTCGGGAACCCCAGCATGCACAGCTCCGTCACTGGGTTCTTCGCTAGCGTGTCTGTGCTGGAGATCGGCGGGTTCAGGGTCGTGTGTAGTGCTGCCGGCGGTTGGGCGTTGTCCGGCGCGAGGAATCGGTCTAGTTGGTGCGCGTTGACTGAGCCGCGAGCGTCTGTCCAGTCTGTATATTATGGACCATAGCTGGTTAGTCTTGTGATGTCTTTATAGAAGAAAAATAATAATACAAAGACCAAAAGACACAATTAAATTCATAGCGAGGCAATGATATCACTGTCGGTTGTAAGAGACTCACCTACTACCCACACGATCGTGTTGGGGTCTTCGGCGCTGCGACCCCAGGCAGAGCTCTGATAGCCGCTGTAGTGTTTGATATTGCGAAACACGCTCATCAGGGCATCGCCCTCCTCGCTGGACGGGTCTTCAGGCTTGACCGACGGTTTCACCCGGAAGAAGACGAATTCGCTAACTGTTTGCGACATCGTGGGAGAGGGAAGAGGAATGATGCTGAAGTGAGGTTTGGTCCCACAACAAATAGTGGGGGGAGGGAGCATATCACATCGGGATGATGTCAGAGCAGTCTTCATTAAGCATGGCAAAGCTTCATCCAAGAAACGGAGGGAAAGGAAAATAGAAAACTATGTACATCGCAAAGATTTCCACGATCTTATGGATTGCACCAGATGAAACACAAAAGCCAAGGCCATTTTCCCCGCGCTCATAGAACCCCGAATGTCCCCAAAAACAGAAAAAAAAAGTTCCAAATGAAACGATCAGCGTCACACTGCGCGCTACAGGTCGTCCACACCCCGCACCTTGGTCTTCTTGCTGTCGATCGCCTTCTTTAGGTTGCCGACCAGCTGCTGTCGACGCTGCGTCTTCGCCTGCCAGCGTGTACTCTCTTCGGGCGAAACAGCCAAGTCCCCTGTACCTTCGACACTATGGAGACGGCTCGCCTTCGCGGACCCATTGATACTGGCCCGGAAGTTGATGCCACGCGAGGCAGACTCCGGCGTGTGGTAGGCACTACCGTCCAAGGAGCCACGCGAGCCGGGGGTATTGGGGAACCGCCCGGTGTTCTTCCGGGGCGTGGTGAAGGGGGTTCCTTCCCGGCTGCTGGGGGTGGGAGAAGAAACATCGACGCCGAGTTTCCGCATCTGTGCCTCCAGAACATCAATGTCGCTGCTCTTGCTCTCGGCCATACTCATCATCGTGGCAATAGTCGAGCTGACGGCTTCGACGGTAGGCCGCTTCGTCGACTGGCGAGAGCTAGTAGTTGATGCGTCCACGCGCGGGATGTCGGCGATCTTGGCGCGAAGGAGAGACACACCCTGCTCGAGATCGGCCATGCGAGCCTGAATGCCTGTGAAGGCAGTGCGCAGGTCATGCTGGATGGCGGCTTGTTCGGCGGAAAGTGGTGCCGCGAGGATAGCACCGGTGTCGGTGTGTGCGTCAAGGGTCTTGCGGATGCTAGCGAACTGGCTGCGCAGCGTAACGATCTCTTTTGTCAGGAGGTCCCGGCATTGGTCCAGTTTCTCTTCCACTCCTTGCACACGCTGCTCGTTCAGAGAGCCGGCAAGCACGGTCACCACCTCCTCGAGCTTGTTGATATCATGAAGGAACAGCTTCTCATCCAGCACATTTTCCGGCTGCTCACTTTGCAGGATGTCCACCCATTTGGCAACATCGGTGCCCTGTGATGGTTGCTGATACAGAAGGAACGATTCCAAGGACCGGGCGTTGATCCCCAGCGTATCGACCATGGAATTAGCATCCCGGTACAGACGCTCAATCATACCCGGAATGCCTGGTTTGGCGGTCTCGCCCATGTAGTTTTGATGGGGCAAGAACGGGTCAAGTGTGGAGACCGGCTCGACAGGGCGAGCAAGGTCAGCACGAAGCCTCTCGTCCTCGTCGTCGTCGGAAAGAGACAGCGCTTCCTCCTCTTCCTTGCGCTGGGCATCCGCCTGGGCGCGTGCCTGCTCCTCACGGACTATATCGCTAGTTTTTCTCAGTTGGCCATCGCGCTGTGCGATTTGAGTGAGGGAGGCCTTCCGCGAATCCAGAGCGCTCCCGGCCTCCTTGCGGCTTGCAGGTCGGTTAGGGAACATGCTCTTCTGCGAACTAACGCGAGTGGGGCTAGGGGACCGTTCAGGTTCACGTCCAGGAGGTGGGAGGGGAGGCTTCTTAATGATTTCACCGAAGAGATGTCCCGGTGCTTTGTCTTGAGTCGGCTTCGAGAAGCCTTTGAAGAACCCACCCGTGGAGCTTTGCTCAGACGGTGCACCAAATGAGCTTTCTGCCGAAGGCTTCAGGCTTGGGATCTTCGATTCGTCATGGGTGATTTCCTCGCCACTATCGCTGAAATCAGACTCATCCGCATCGGAGCCGTCAGGAACAGGGACGGCCTCATCTGTGGGTTCCTCCTTGACCTTGGAGACCATAGGGTCAGGGGGCAAGGGCGCGTCTTCAGGGACAGCTGGAGGACTTGCGGGCTTTTTGGGTTTGCTGAGGAAATCTGGAGGGAGAGGTGCATCATCCTCTTTCGGAGTGGGCTTCTTTTTCGTGGAATCAGGAGGCAACGGAGCATCTTCCTCCTTCAGGGCAGGCTTCTTCTGCGTGAAGTCAGGGGGGAGCGGGGCATCCTCAACTTCCGGAGGAGTCTTCTTTTGTATAAAGTCCGGAGGCAGGGGCGCATCTTCGACTGAGCTCTTAGACACATTGGAGGATGCCGAAGTGTCTCCAGGGGCATAACTTGCTCGGGTGGTAGAGTCAGGTGGTAAGGGCGCCTCCAATGTCGGGAAAGTAGGAGTGGACTCTTTCTTCGGCGTTGCAGTCTTATCAGATGGAGCCGACACAGGACTCGTCACCTGATTTTGAGACTGAGCAGAGATGTTGCCAAACGAGAAACTCGACTTGTTGGTCTCAATGGAGGTCGTAGTGCCGGCAGGCTGCGTTTGCGTGCCGAATATGGAGGTTGTGGTCTGCGAAGGAGGCTTGCTTGGGGCACCAAAGATTGAAGTGGGTTCGGGTTTGGGGGGCTGTGGTGCCGTCGAGTCCTCCGCATCGTCCATAGACTCAGCCGGAGGGCTGGGCTTGCTCGAAGAGGACACCATCTCATCGAAAGAACCACCAAAGGAGAAGGCCCCCGAAGAAGGCTTGTCGGGCTTGGGGCCATCATTGGCAGCAGTGCCATCGGGCTTGAAAGTAGACCCGAGAACAAATCCGCCGGCACCGCCGGCGCCAGCACCACCGAAGGGATTCTTCACTTCAGCAGGCTTCGGGGGCGAGAAGACCGAGTCAGTTTGAGGCTTAGCTCCAAAAGGTGACGCTGACCCCTTGGCAAAAGCGCTTTCCCCGGAAGCTTTTGCAAATGGTGACTCGCCGGGTTTGGCGGCAGCGAAGCCACCAAATCCAGTTCCACCCGAGAAAGAGCTGAATCCGCCTCCCGTGGACGCACCACCAGTACCAAGAAGGCTCTTTCCTGGAGTGCTGGGCTGCCCAAAGGTCGATCCCATGACCCCAAACCCAGATTTGCCGAATTGGGCTTGCCCCGGAGTACTAGACATACCGAAAGTCGCCCCGGGTTGTGAAGGGGCTCCGAAAGAGGGCGCAGGGGTTGACGACTTTCCAAAAGCTGGAGCAGCTGAGCCTCCACCTAATGGGGAAGGGCTGCCGAATGCAGAGGGAGCAGATGGTTTTCCAAATGCCGTTGCACCCATTGTAGATTGGCTACCAAAAGCAGGGGCCCCTGATGGCTTCCCGAAAGCCGAGGCACCCAAGGGTGACGGGCTACCGAAGGAGGACTGACCAAAGGCAGGTTGCGCCGGAGCCGGCGCCGGGGCAGGAGGCTGGGCCGGAGGCTGGGCCGGAGCTTGGCCGGCTGACACCAAGCCGGGATATGGCACTTTCTGGCGGATAGATTCATTGTAGATAAACCACCAAGAGGAAAGGATGCCGTCGTTGTTGAGGAGGAGCAGGTTCGGCAGTGGCGTAGCGCTCTCCGAGATGTCCTCGCCCGGAATGGGTGCAAGCACAGTCTCGGTACTAGACAGATCAGTTGACAGGCCAATCACCGAAGTCTCGTCGGAGGATTCCTTCAACGGAATTGTGGCCCGTTTGGTGTCGTCGTTAACCCCAGCAGTCTTGAACTGGCCGACGGTGGTATCATCGCTGGCTAATGGTTGATCAGACCGCGTGATGAGACCAACATCCGTAGACGCAGTTGACGAAACAAGCAAAACATCCTTCAAATGAGGCTTGTAATCTCGTAGCCGGGTAATGAACTGGTAAGCTGGCGTGCGTTTCAAAGTGAAGCCGATGGTCGAACAAATTTCTGGCAATTTCTGGGTCAAAAATGGCGCCTGCTTTCGTCTGGTGATAATGTAATATGAAGACGCCGGGGTTTGTCCCATATCATCTTCGAGAGCATTCGGGGTGTAGACCATGAAGAAAACATCGTTTTCAAGCCACGCGACGGACGAGACTACGTATCATCAGCCACAGCACTATAGGAAGGCCCAACACAAATCCAAAACTTACCATGGCATTCGCCTTCTAGATCGGGGGGCCGCGGGACCTCATCCTTCTTTGTTCCATCCGGAGTCATTTGATACCCTGTTCCGTCCGCTAACCCAGCGACTAGCTGCTTTCCTTTGTTGCTCCAACACACACTGCTGACTGCATCCTTGAGGACCAGTCCGCCAGGCCCTGGAACCAAGCTTCCGGCTTTCAGATCTGCGACAAGCAACTCCCCATTCGCAGTGACGAGCGCAACCAAAGTAGAGCTGGGATCAGGGTTCGGTGCCAGAGCGCGCAGCGACGCGCCGTTTGTCGGGACCGACAAGGCCGGCTGGGCATTCCCTTGCACCAGACTGGCTGTCTCAAAGACCGAGATTGACGGACCATTTTCCGTAGCCAGGATCAGCGCGTCTTCGCCTGATGTAAACGCCACATGTGTAGGACGCGCAGGGAGAGGGATTGTTGCTAGTGGTTGGAAGGGTTTCGTTTTGACCTTGTCTTCTCCGGTTGGTGACTCGATAGCCTTCTTGACAGAATCGGTGCTTGCGACGACGAGGGCGTCGGGGCCAGCACCTACAACCACGCCTTTAGTCTGCGCGACAGCTAAGAGGGAAGATGACGGGGCTGGAAGGGCGTCGTCGGGCCAGGGGGATGGGAGGAATCGGATGTTCGCGTCACCGGCTACACCTTTGAAGCCAATTTCCTAAACCAAGGTGAGTTAGACGGGAATCATGGAGCGTCAGTGAAAGCTCTGGCGGGGCAAGCGTACATCTGTAAAAACATCTGAGAGCTCTGGACCAAGCTCCGCCGGAGCACTCCCACCGGCAGAAGTGGGCGTCGCGAAGCTGAACGCCATTCTCAGTCGGTCAAAATCACCAGAGATGGAACGAGAGGGGTCGCCTAGAGGTGAGCCGGTTCGGGAAGCATTGAGCGAAGGCGAGCTTGGCGGCGTGGAAGAAAGAGACCGTCGATGGAGTGCCTGCGGACTCCGGTTGAAAAGCTGCAGAGTACGCGCAAAAATCTTGGCACGGTTCCTCCTCAAAAAGAGAAGGGAGGGAAAGGATCAAAGGAGACCCTGGGAGGATCGATGATGCAGAGGAGTAAAAAAGGTATGCAGAGGAGAAGCGTGAGCAAAGAGATTCAAAGATCCGAAAATGTTCCAAGGCAAAAACACCAAGTGGAGTGCCTGATAGGTAAGGCGTCTATTAGGCTGCGGGAGCTTCGTCACTCCAGGCTCGACTTCCTCCCAACCTTCAGCTTGCCGTCTACGCTTTCCCCCACCTCAGGACCCGTCGAAGTATCTCCCTATCTCTTTGCCTTCAGTGATTGCTTTAAATTCGAACAGGGCATCAACTTCGACTGGATCACCCCCTGCGTTCTCACGATGCCGGGCTTCGACTTCTCCAACTACAACCGCAACGCGGCGCTTCACGCCAGGGGTGTTCCGATGCCCAAAGCGACCAGCACTGGTACGACAATTGTTGGTTGCATCTACGATAAGGGTGTAGTGGTAAGGACCCTAAATGATCCGAAGACGAAGCGAATGCTTCCCGACACAGGGAGCTGACATGAATGGCGATGGCAGATTGCAGCAGATACCAGAGCTACCAGCGGACCGATAGTAGCAGACAAGGTAAGTTACACAATTCACTTTGGAGAAAATGATTCGGGAGCTGGTCCTTTGCTGGCTTCTCGCATCACTTTCTGGCATGAAGATGTTCCAAGTAGCTGACAGGTGATTTTCGGGAGGGAAATTAGAACTGCGAGAAGCTACACTACATCGCACCGAAGATTTGGTGTGCCGGAGCCGGTACAGCCGCCGACACAGAATTCACCACGGCACTCATCAGCTCGAACGTCGAACTGCACTCCCTATCGACGGGCCGGGACCCGCGCGTGATCACCTGCATGACGATGTTGAAGCAGCATCTCTTCCGCTACCAAGGCCACATCGGCGCGTACCTGGTGGTTGCCGGCGTCGACCCGACCGGAACCAGTCTGTACACGGTGCACGCGCACGGCTCGACGGATAAACTCCCCTACGTGACGATGGGCTCGGGTTCACTGGCCGCCATGTCGGTGTTCGAGTCGATGTGGCAGCCCGACCTCGATCGCGAGGGCGCCATCGCCCTCTGCTCCGAGGCTATCAAGGCCGGTATCTTCAACGACTTGGGGTCCGGAAGCAACGTCGACGTCTGTGTCATCGAGAAGGATCAGCCTACCCAGCTGCTCCGCAATTACATGAAGCCCAATGAGCGGGGCCACAAAGAGCGCAACTACCGCTTCCCGCGTGGCACGACGGCTTGGCTCAACCAGAAGGTTATCAGCAAAGAGGATATGAAGAAATATGTTACGGTGGAAACCCTGTCTGGGGACCCTAGCCTGGCTGCCGGCGAGAAGATGGAAGTTGACACTTAAGGTTGTCGCGAGTCTGGGGGTCAAGCAGATAGACCAGTCGTGGAAAGCAATGTGGTTTTTGGGGCCGATTTAATGCCCTTCCCAGTCTTATCTGTCACGCTACTATTGTAACATGGATGTCCTGTTCTTGGAGTTTATGCTTAAAGAGGTAACCAGGATACAGGGCTCGGACTATCGAGACCAAGTAGGTGTATTCAATTGATGGGATGTAGAGCTCGCAAAGCGTGGGTATCTCTATTCTACACAAATGCATGACCATTCAAGGCCAGCGTAACACCATCTCTTTCCTCCTGCAAGTACCAGTTCAAAGACACAGTTCTTCATATAACATGTGTCCATCCAAATCAGGATCCATCGTGACGGCAATCAGACATGGATCCACCGATCTCGGGTGGCAAACTAAGTTCCTCAACCACATCATGGCCCTCAAACTTCCGAATAATCCACATAATATACTCATACTGCGTAGGCGACACCCGACGGCCCTCACGACGATAGCGCACCACACCAGCGTGGTACATAGCGCGCACGAGCTCCGGGTACACAGGCCCACCATGCCTGCGCAGATAATCATAGAGCCAATGGATGAGATGAAATGAGCGGGACGGGGTCAGCTGGCGGCAGCAGGAGAAAGCAACAGCCAGCTGATGGATGAGGTCGACGGCAACATGGGGGTCTGGACACTCGCTGTTGCGGGGACCTGGGTGGTAGCGGACGACGACTTTCTCGTCGGGGTGCGGGAGAGGCAGCCAGGCCTTGTGCAGGCACAGTTTGATTGGGGTGTGGTTTCTGAGGAGGCGGAGGAGGGACCAGATGCTCTGGGAGTCGCCGACGCGGGCGAGTCGGAGGCATTCTTCTACTGAGGCGGTGCTGGTGAGGTCCAGGCGCCGGAACATTTCCTCGAAGGTGCCGTAGAAAAGAGCTCGGATCCCCTTATATGTGGAGGGGTTTGCCCAGACTTCGGCCAAAGAGGTCTGCGAAGTTTCCAATTGCTCGAGGGTTTTGCGGGTGGTTTTGGTGGTGAGTTTCTTCAGCTTGAGGTCCACTGCTAGGATCAGAAGGCTGTTGTATGGGATATTCAGATCATGGATTCCTCGCATCAGGTCAGAGAGAATCGGTCCATCTGTGTGCTGTATCGCAGTCTCGTATAGACTGAGCAACTCATAGATTGGCCGGTCAGTTGCTTTGCAGCTCTGATTGTACATGGGCCCCAAAGATCGGCAAAGAGTTCGTAAACCCCACAAGCGCAGAATAATCTGGTGCCGAGTGGATCGTTTTTGAAGAGGATCAGGCTGCTCGTTTAAGCCTTGGGGATAAGCAAGGGAAAGATCTATCCAAACCGGCGATTCTGCAAGCGCGGACACGTTCGGCATCCTCAACAAGCATTTCCGCCAGAGTTCAAGCAATTGATCCCTGCGAGCTTTGTCTCTCGAGGAGAGAGTCAAGAATTCCGTGACGCGAATGATACAATCGGCTGCACAGTCTGTGTCGATTTGATCCAAAACTTGTACTGGGAAAGGGAGAGATGTTTCTGTGCTGAGCTTGCCCCCAGCCTCCAGCCATGTTTTGATCAAAATAGAGGGCCAGTGGCCGTCAGAGCCGGCGCCGTGGGTTGCAACGACAATTTCCCGTGCAAAATGAAAGCTGCGAGCATGCAAGAGTTCCTCAAGCCATGTATACACGATACCCTGGTCCAAGTCACGATAACCAAGAATATTGCAGCGCCCAATAGCCCTCCACATGGCCCGGTAATGCTTCACTAATGCGATTTGATCCCACGTCCCCAGCGTTTTACTCCGCTCGACAAGAATGCCCGGCATAGCTTTGAGGATCATGCAAAGCTCGTCGGTTGAAACCAATCCCAGCTCCAAGGCGCGGTTGATCGCATTCAGCACGCCAGTCCGCTGAGACCGCTTGGCCTTCCTCCGCACAAAAAGCTCCACGGCCGCGAGGTAATTGCCCGAGCCCCTCGTGTTCAAGAACGGATCTTCCAAAAATGCAATTGCCTCCGTCAAGCCCGAAGTGGAACGCACGAGCAATCTGTCGAATATCTGACGGCTGTACGCTGGCTCCCGTTGGAGGTCAATTCGTAATCGGCGAGCGAAATCCCTGGCATCTTCAATGCCCCAGTGATCCTTGCGTAGGAACTCATCCAGAAGTTGGCCGCGCGTCAACTTCTCCGTGTCAAGGAGGTCCGGCGGCCGAACATCAGGGATATGCAATTCGCTGGGCCCGGGGTTCTGGTCGGAAAAGGGTAGCGGAACTTCAGGGAAACTTGCAGTGTAATCGCCCAGGTCTTTGTTTTTTTCAAGAAATCCAATTAGAACCAGAGATACCATAAGATCATATCTTTATTTTCAAAGGCACATACCTTGAGGTTCGAGTTGCGCTCTCTGCCATGGATGGTCGGTCCATTTCATATGCTCCCTCCCATTGCGCCCAAACAAACAGGCGATGTCTTCAGCCGGGCCTCCACCAATGCTCGCCAACACAGCATTCCGCCGTTTGGCAAGACGGCGTCGCGCCTCCAGGGGTCCGGGGACGCAGCTCCCATGGCGTCGTTGGCCGTTGGCGAAGCGACGAAACGTCGCGGCCAGCAGGTCATCGCTGATCCAGAGGTGGTCGAGGATCGGAGCAGCAGGTGGTTTGAGAGCATGCCGGTAGGCATGCCTACCGAAAGACATGGGGAGTCAGCAATGGCATATAAAAGCCAACGTTGGAATTGAGGACACCGAGTTCGACCAGCGAAGCTTCAGTTTCGGACGCAGCGAGCTAGCCCCGGCAGAAGGGGCTTGGCGTGGTGACTAAGCAGCATCGGGGTTGGCCAATGTGGAAGCTGCAATTACATCGATGGAAGTATACAAACATTAAAAGAATCATGGATGTATACGACTTATTTTCAGTATTTTCGTAGGCATCAGTCTAGGTTTATTTTCATCAGCCATGAGCACCGTCCATTTTTTTTCTCTCCTCCTCGTTCCGACACCATGGCTTGGGATATAGTCGACCCAAGCCCACAGTCATGCGTCCATCGTTGAATCATTAAAGAAATAAAAACAATCAAAGGGGAAGTACATAAAAAATGCAACCCATGCGCGCGCGCCGATGCAATGCAAAGCAACTCTCGCCAATGGTATCTCATGCGAATCATCTCAGCGAAGACATAATGGAAACCGTGTCATGAGCCGTGTAGAGGGTCGTGAGTATATAAGAGAAGAAGAAAGAAGACGAAGAGGAGGGGGGGGGGGAGTAAAAGAAAAGATGAAAATTCTCCTCATGAGGACTTTTCATCCGGAAAAGGCTTTCTCCCCGTTACCACATGGTAGTTCATGTAGGCATGCACATTCCGGTCCTGGATACTTTTCCGCACGTCGACCAGAAAAACCTCGATCTCGGGCTTGGACCACCCCAGAGCGAGGAAGGGCTTGTATGACCAGCCGGACAGGGCCTCAAGCCAGTTACTTTCGCTCCAGGCGCCGATGTTGCGCATGCGCTCATCTTGCGGCCAGGTGTTGGTGGGGATCTTGTGGACGTGCTGCTTGACGTCTACAAAGCCGACATCCTTCATCCACTGCTCGATGCGGTGGGCGATGCGGAACTGGCGGGGTGGGTCGACATCCTGGCTCGAGCGCATATTTAAGTCGAACCAGTCGTGGAGTGCAAATGCGCTGTACCCGTCTGGGTTCTCCGGGGGCATGGTGTTGTCGTCGCATTTGGGTTTCGGGTCCATCTCCTGGCACTCGATGTAGGCGCCGGGCTTGAGGTATTTATATGTCTGGCGCAGCAGGCGTTTAAATGAGGGCATGGCCCCAGTCATATGCGAGATATGAATAAAGTTGAAGTAGTTCGGACCCCACAGCCACTCATCTTCGGTAGCGTCGTCGACTAGAAAATGCACGTTCTCGGGAACTTCGGTCGGTTGCACAGGAGACAGATCCGTGCCTGTAATCTCGGTGTGTGGGAATTGAGTTGCTGCCAATCGAATGTAAGTTTTCAAGCACGAGGCTGGCATAACACCCCTATCAAAGGTGAGAGAATGGGGCATTCCTACCCAATTCGATTGGCCATATTCCCGACCCGGTGCCAATATCGAGGATCTGTTGGGGCTCTTTCAGAGGGACGTTGAATAACCGCCCGCCCATCACCATCTTGAACATGTGGTGCTGCATATCCAGACGATCGAGCTCCTGCTCATCGTTGGGATAGAGATAGGCTAGTCGGCCCTAGTCAGACAACCTTCGAAGAGACGGCAAGTCAAAGAGGACAAACTTACCTCCCTCATGGTACTTGTGATACCGTCTCCCATTCTCCACGGGGTAGTCCGTTACACTGTCAGTCAGTGACTGAGTGTCACTATTGACGGGTTAGAGTCTTCACGCCATGCAAATTGGATGAAAACCACCGGGGAGAATTACCATTCATTCTTGGGTTTCTGCATCAGTCTTCCGTTAGCATTCCTCGGGGTCCTCGCAGGCAAGCAAATGATGAAGCAGACAAGTAGAGCGGCGAAAAGTGACACCAGTTGTGCCAAGTCAAGAAGAAAAGAAAGAAAGAAAGAAAAAAAAAAAAAAAGGGGGGGGGGATGGAACTTACAGGAGGTTTGGGGCCCATCCTGATCACCTCGTCCCCAAGTGGGATCGACCGAGGCAGGTGGGAATTGCAATCCACCCCTCCTGGTGGGATGGGAGAGTCCAGGAATTCCCGACAGTGGAAATCAACGGGAAAAGATTCTGGAGAAGAAAACTGTGGAAATCCCAGGGTTAGACTCGGTTCTCTCTTGTGGATGGGGCGTGCTCCATCGTGCACACAGCGGGGGAGAGCTATTACTTCGTAAATGAGAGGCCCAGAAAAGCCGGCAATAGACCATTTCATGTCCCAATCTTGACTAGCATGCCAGAGAAATCCACAGATATCAAGAACGTCGAGGGAAAAAAATAATACAATGTATCTGTCAAGTTGGTCTCTTGTCGAGCCCGACAGCTTGGGTTAAGTTACCATTTGGCAGGACGGGAGGACGATCCGGACAACTATAAATCAATCGCTGAGTGCCGAGGGGGGGTGGATCGACATTTGAAATGTCTTCAAAATAATAATAATAATAAATAGGTTTTTTTTTTCTCTCTCTCTCTCTCTCTCCCTGCTTCTAATAAAAAAGAAAAGAAAAAGAAAAAGAAGAAAAGCAAAGCCCGTAGGGGGTGAGAAGTGGAGTCATGGTGCGTGCATGGATGGGGTACAAGGTTGACCCAGACTATACCGAGTGGGCATCCATGGACATCAAGAAAACAAGAGTAATAGGAGGGTCAAGCACCTCGAAGCAATTCCTTTCGATCTGGGAGCAACCGAGGGTATGTTTGGTTGAATCGATCTAGTTCAGGCCGCCTGTTTTGCTCTTTTTTTTTCTCGTCTTTTTTATTTCTCTTACAAAGGAATAGAAAAAAAAAAAAGAAAAAAAAAGGCAGGAAAAAGATGATTGGACTCGGGGATGATTCACAGGATACTGTACGGAGGTAATCTTCAGAGAGTGAAATACAGATTACCAGAGAACCCGTATATCCTTTCCCTGAGTTCGAGCGCTATCGGGTTACAAACTGTCTTTTTCCGGCTTAAAGTGACATGGGTTTAGGCAGGATCTACTTCTGCTTGATACAGAGAATAGAAAAGTGGTCATAATGATATTAGCATCATTTGTATTATTATACTATAATAATACCTCGATTTGTCCGATCGGCCAATAACACCGAGTCCCATCAGACTGAAATTAGCAACCGAGCCAGCCACGGGCTCTTGCTGGGAAACGATGCAAATATCTAGATCCCAGAGTGCCGGAACCAACTCTATATATCATGTTTTCTCCGGATTTTTTTTGGGGGGGGGGGGGGGGGGGTGCTATGTATCTAGGTAATAGGGAGTGTTGGCTGTCTGATCGAGGATAACAAATCCTCTGATCGCCCTATGCATTCCGCCCCGCTGCAATCAACACGGAGACGCCCTGGTGGAGCTGTCAGGAATTCATTCTCAGAGCGCGAGTCATGCCGGACCTGACCAGCTCGCCACGGGGGGCCAAGATTTTGAATCTGTCCTCCCGGGGATATTAATCTATTCTAATGATTTTAAGAAGAATAACAATATAAAGATAAAGATAATCAATTCAAGAAACAGAAGAAACAGAACCCTCGAGCCCAGTTGATATGTCAGAATTAGGGCTTGGTTGGCATTCGTAATTAGCTCCTTGGGCTGTAATGTAGATCCATCTGCCCAGGCCATCATATTCTAGTAATTATTATTATAAGATAATTATTATAAGATATTATTATAAGATATTATTATAAGATATTATTATATTATGGGAAAACGGGGCCATGCATCGCGGAACACGCCAAATCCTCCGGCGATCCGGGATTACCCCTTGACGGCTCGTCTCGCTATTTTCCCGAACACACTCCGACACGATGATATGATGATACTCTCGCTATCGGTAATATTTCGGATTAATGAATACACCCAAAGAAAGTGAAATAGTAAAGTAAAAGTAGAAATGAAACAAAAGTAAAAAAAAAAATCTTCATCATCACAGGTTATGATCGGCACACCGTGTCTCGTGCGCAGAGTGTCGATCCAAAGTCAAAGACCGCCAGTTGAGAGGGGACGGGTTTGGCAGAGTTCGTGTCCCACATTTGCAATTAGGATCTTGTTTGGCTGTTTATTTTTTATAAATTTTTTATTTCTTTTTTCTATTGCACCCCTCTTCTGTCAAGGAGATCCGTACTCGGCGTACCCCGAATCTTAGGGTAAAATAATCATGCAGATGGGCAAAAGGAAAGAGAAAATCAGAGAAAATCACATACAATTGTCTACAATTGTTATCCCTGCAAATATAGTCCCCAAAAATAAAACCCCTTAACGCCTTCACCACATCCCCGGGCTTCCCATTCCCAGGGTACTCGACTTTATTGGCAATCGGACGAGTCACAACAGGCCGACCCCGACCGCTGGGAATGTGGTCGGGGGTGTTCCCACGGTATCGGGAACACCGGCGCGCGAGCCAAACCTCGAGGCTGGGTATTGGAGATGTTAAAGGGGGAAATCCCGGTCCTTCTATGGGATCCATTTTTTCATCTATGGTTCTGTAGATAACTAAAAGATTGTTCCTTTCTCTTTTGTCAGTACTTCCGTTTATACCTACTGTGAATGGTACCTCATGTATGGATAATACTGTTGTAAACGGGGCAGTTCCGCTCCAGTGGAGACCCCCCCCCCCCCAATCCTCGGTTCTCTTTCCCCTCTTCAGCTATTGAAGAATAAAACCCAGTCGATAGTGGAACCTGCCCTCTGTATATCCGAGAAGCAGGTGATTTTTAAGGATTGCAGATTGGGGAATCCTAGTTCTACTAGACCAACTCCAAATGGACCCAGACCGAGGCAGTTACACCGATTGTCAGGGTCCTGGCGATCAGATAATGTCCCTGCAGGATCTGTTGAGGAGGCTGAAAGAACAAATTTTTTGAGTAAGGTAAACTGATGCTATACATAGTGGGAGAGGGCGGATAATTCATCCACTTCCTGTTAGGGCTAGATATCAACAGCTGGAAGTATATATATACATGGATGCAAAATCTGCTACACTCATTCCGTAATTTTACCCTCCCTGAATTACTTTCCAGCCGCCAACTAGGTTATCGCTTGCCCGCCCGGCGTCATTTGCAACAAATGCCCCGTCCAGCCCGAATACGACCTCGGAGTCCACTCCTTCCCCTTCCCCTCTGTCTGTACTGTACATTGTTTCGACTCCTGAAAACAGCAAATGACAATTTCCCCGAGCAAAAGACCCAGGACAGACTACTTTCTCGGCTACGTGGTCTTTGCATTCACTGTATACCTCTTAAATCAATTTTCATTTTTCATTTTTTTTTCTTCTTTGACAAATACTATATTCTCCACTACCAATACAGCCTTCTATTGGGCCGAGGCCACCTACGAGACGGCATAGCAGAATGAACAGAAAGAGTGGGTAATCAAATAAATAAAAACCCAAAACTCTGCCACGTTGTTTGGAAGGAGATCTTCAGAGTGTACAACTGCGGGGGGGGTTGCAAGTATGCAGATCGGCTGCGTCCCATAAACACACACGCAGAACATTCGACTTACTACATAGAGATAAGGCTAAGGAAGTCCGTCTCGGGTGAGGACCCAGTTGTTTGTCTAGTAACATGATATTATGGTCATGATTTGGAATGGCCTGTGGATAGAACATGCTCCGCGGAGACTATAAGAACCAATCGGTCTAGAAAGTAAGGGGAAAAAAAAAAAAAAAAAAGAAAAAAGACTGTCATGCAAAAAAGAACAGATCCAAGATCCCAAGACTCCAATGACAGCGAGTTCTCCAGAGTTTCCAGATCGGCCCTCCGAGGGGCCCGAGCTGTGTCATTCCCCCTGGGCCATATCTCAAATCGCATGATTTGTCATTGTCATTGCTCTTCTTACTTCGTACTAACCCCCCCAAATCCATCTGCACTCATGACGCAGGTGGGTATTCCTCCGATCAACCTGAGAAATTACAGGAAACTGATCAAGCCACAGAGAGAATCCTCTCCACCGACGCAACATTGCCTTCCATTGGTTGGACCTTGTCCGTTCTAGGAGCCGTGAGAATCATCGCATATACACACAATTGATAAATAGCACAAAAGAAATAAGAGAGAGAATACCTCGTTTGGATGCGGATGTCTGTCTGGACTCTGGCTATCCCTTGCTGATGGACAAAGGTGTGCGCGAATCCAATGAGCTGGACGACCTGGTCCCATGGTCCCTCTGCGATGAATTGGTCCTTAGCTGGCATTCTTCCAGGGCTCTGCTGGTTATGCTGAACATGAATTGGTCAGGATTGCATGTATCTGCAACATACCAACCGTTGTGCCTGTCGCGTGCATCTGGAACTTCAGCCCGGACTGCTGGATCAGACGCTGGATGTCGGCGATCTGCTGGGCGAACGAGATGCTTTGAGATCCGATCTAGCCATTGGGAACGAGTGTCTCGTTAGCTTGTTTCTGAAATAGTGGATCAGGATATTCTCGGACTCACCGGGATCAGGGAGAAGTCCGCCGTGCACCGCGAGGGGGTTGCCAGAGCCGGGTTGATATACGCCATGGTGCTTTGTTGATACCTTCTGCAATTTGGTTCGTTCAATCGATGTCAATTGGAACAATCAGTGACCAAGTCCAGTATTTATGGCTGAGCACGCAATTCAAACCTATCATGAACGGATCATGGTGACGTGAGATCAAAAAGCAGACATTACGGCGAAAACAAAGAACCACGGAGAGACGCCAGATATATTCTATTCTCTACTTATTTAGGAAAGCCAGGATCAACAGAAACTCGGTTCAGCCAAGTCTAGTACCAAGTCTCATCAACCGTCCTCCCACGCCTCTGCGCTGGCTCACTCCCAGGCACATAAATATCCTCGAACAAAATCCGCGGCGTAGCCTCCGGCGCCGGCATCTGCTCCGCCTGCCGCACCTCCTGGCCGACGGTATTCCGTACCTCTCGATCAATGCTCTTCGCCTCGTCCTCCGTCAGGACCCCCCAGTCCACCAACCGCGTCTTCAAATTCCCAATCGGGTCGTTGGCGCGCTGCTGCTGGAGCTCGTCGCGGCTGCGGTACGCGATGCCCGGGTCCGACATCGAGTGCCCGGCGTATCGGTACGTGGCGTACTCGTAGAGCAGCGGGCCATTGCCGGCTTTGACGTATTCGCGGCCGTGTCGGACGGCGGCGATCACGGCGAGGACGTCCATGCCGTCGACGCGGAGCCCGGGGATGTACTGGGCGCGCTTGTAGTATTCGGTCATGGCGGAGGCTCTTTCGGCGGAGGTTCCCATGCCGTATTTGTTGTCTGCGTGGTGTGAGTACCATAAAAAGCTAATTACTATAGCAAAAAAGAAAGAAAGAAAGAAACTCACTCTCGCACCCAAATATCACTGGCAAATTCCACAGCTTCGCCATATTATACGACTCGTGCACCTGGCCCTGGTTCGCCGCCCCGTCGCCATAGAGGTTGATCGTGACGTTGTCTGTGTCATTGTACTGCTGGGCAAAAGCGATGCCAGTACCCAGAGGCACATTGGCGCCGACAATACCATTTCCTCCAAAGAAACTCCTGGCGTACATATGCATCGACCCACCCTTTCCATGCGCGATTCCATCCCGACGCCCCAGCAACTCTCCAAGTATCGACTTGATCGTCCCGCCGCGCATGAGAGTGAACCCATGTGAGCGGTATGCCGTGATCAGCTTGTCCTCCCTGCTGATGGCATGTTCGATGCCCACAGCTACGGCCTCTTGTCCTGTTGATAGGTGGCAGAACCCGCGGATCTTCCTCTCTTTGTACAGGCCGTCGGCGGCTAGTTCGAGGCGCCTGGATTATACATTAGCCTCTGTGATCTACGCAATGTATGGTCCGATAAATTCCAAACCTGATCATCGTCATATCCCGGTATAATTGTCTGAGTTCATTCTTGGTCGTTTCGACTGAGTACGCTGGCGGATCGAAGTTGTAGGTTTCGAAGCTCGTGTCTGGTATGGGTACTGTGAACTTTTTATCATTTTCCTAGGACAATATTCTTGGTTAGAGAGCGATCTTCTAGGTCCAAGAAGAAAACACAATTAGATTCTCACAGGAGGTATATTGCTAATGTCGGCAACTTGAGCAAGTCCGCGACGACTAATAGAGCGATGGGCTCTCAAGGGTAATAATGTGGCCCTGGTGGCTGTCCACATAATGATGATTGCACTTCAGTTAATTGCAGAGGTTTTTTGCTGAAGAGATTGAAGCCCATTCGAGTTCGAATGCATATGTACCTCTGTGCTAACTAATCCTGATACTGCATCCCTAGAGTGATGTAATCATGAAATCATGGCCGATTGGTTGTTATGCGACTTTACTGCAGGGGTGCCAGGGAGGATATCTTGAATGTATTGCTAATGGATTATAGTGATTATGCTAGAAAGTACTCCAGAGCTGGTCCAAACCATGTGTTTTATGCTTTGTGGCATAGAAATATATCTTGGCAACAAGATTACCGATTGTAGTATATGATGAGGCCATATTATTCTGCTAAGAATAAATCTCTACCACAAAGACAGAGAGTCTATATATCAACTACTAAAATCTGGAACTTGAAATAGTCAAGTATTGATCATTCGCACCCCAACACACTCCCGAATCGGGTTATATAGCAAATGCGATCTCGGCACGGATCAACAAATATCCGATATGACGCATCTTCTCTTCTCGAAAACCCCAACATCAACAGATTGCGATAGACACGGCCATCGTGGGCAGTTTCACAAAATGTGGGAGCAATAGCAACTATACTATTCACTGCATCTATCTACTTGAGTCCCAGGCTCTTGCTTTAAACTTCCCCGCAGTGAAAGCAGCAGCTCTCATAACTTTCTCAGACGCGTCTCACCTACACGCGTATACCCCATCTGAACCAGAGAGCCCCCGGGAACAAATCCTTTATGCCCCTCAAAAAGCTGGTCTGGCATGGTGCGCCGTACCCTAGCGCGCTCCTCGAGGGGACGGGGATCGCGGCACAACCAGCTCAAGCGCGAGCGAGTAAGAGATGACTCAGTCCCAGAGGTCTACCAAGAGATGCTAGAAGAGGCAGAAGCTCGTGATCCTGGGCAGTTTGCCCCGGACAGACCCATTAAGAGACGGCGAGTTGGAGACATGAAGGCAATCCCGGTGGAATCCCAGCCGCTGGACCAAGGCAGTGTCTCGGGCCATGCTGGCAATAATGATGCCCAGCAGGTGCAGACTGTCTATGACACCACTACTACAGATGAATCTGATGTTGAGTGGGAAGATGTCGATATTCAGCACTCTGCACCCACCATGCTGGGTACCCCTGCGTCCCAGGCTGGTGGGGAAACGCTACAGATTACCCTTGATCAAGAACCCGAGAAGCGAAAAAGGACGGCCCAGAGAAGGAAGCCGGTGACAGCAGCAGAGAGGAAAGTGAGATTAGAAGTCCATAAAACCCATCTCCTTTGCCTCTTGGGCCATGTCCACCTTCGCAATCTGTGGTGCAACGATGAGGATTTACAGGTACGGCCTGGGCTGCTTGGGGGTTATTTATTGAACAAAGTCCAATAATTTTTCTAGGCTTTTTTGAAGAGAATGCTGCCCAAGAGAATCCTCACGCTGCTAATCCCAGAAGAGGATAAACCGCAGTATATCAGGTCCACAACATTTGTTGATGGCCTCAATCAAGCCGGCGACATCTTCAGTCGCAGGTTTCGGGTGACCAAGCCAGGCATGAAGCGTGCACACTGGGCTGATGATCAAGACCAGCTGAAACAGAGAACGGTATGACACGGCAGGTTATATGTTGCAATACGTGCCTCTAACATGACTATAGGAGGCAATAATGTCCAATGCCGAAGTCTTCCTGTCGAAAGAGGACTTTCGGATGCAGGCCAAGGCAATGAATGGCTCTCGAGATTTCGGGGCCCAGTTATTCTGCGCTTTGTTGCGATCTGCTGCCGTGGAGGCAAGGCTTGTTTGTTCATTGCAACCATTGCCATTTTCTGGGACGGTCAAAGACATGACGCCATCCAAGGCAAAACCTGGGCCCATTGTTATCTCTTCTGATGACCATGATACTTCCACAGATGAACGGCAAAAGCCCGCGGATTCTCCCACGCCGTCAAGGATTCGACGGATCGGGCGGCCTGAATTTGCTCCTGCGCGCCCTCCCCCCACATCTCCGCGCCCAGGTACGTGACTCTGGATAGTTGGCGCTGCTCCCAACCGACAAAAGGCTAATATTATCAGGCCCCCGTCCGACCCCTCAAGAATCATTGTACCCTGTGCTTTGGGTAGAGGCCTTTAACGAGGCTGTACAGAAATGGGTTGCAATCGATCCTGTCGTGACCAAGTCCCTGGCCAAACCCTCTAAATTCGAGCCGCCTGCCAGTGATCCATACAATCAAATGAACTATGTGGTTGCATTTGAAGACGATGCCTCTGCCAGAGATGTTACCCGACGCTATGCAAAGGCATTCAATGCGAAAACGCGCAAGCTACGTGTCGAATCGACACGAAACGGGGAGGCATGGTGGGACAAAGCCCTGAGAGCATATGAAAAGCCGTTCTTGGAGGATCGGGACGCAGCGGAGGTCGGTGAACTGACCTCCAAGTCGGCGGCTGAGCCTATGCCACGCAATATCCAGGACTTCAAAGATCATCCTGTCTACGCACTCGAAAGACACATTCGTCGCAATGAAGTCATCTCCCCGAGACGCGTTATCGGGTACGTCGGTTTAAGCAAAACCACGTCCAAAAGTGACAATCTGGAGCCCGTTTACCGGCGCACGGACGTGCATCTCGTGCGTAGCGCTGATAAATGGTACCGTTTGGGACGGGATGTCAAACTGGGGGAGCAGCCTCTCAAACGAGTCCCTGCGAGCCGGGGAAAGACCGGAATGTGGAGTGACGATGACGACGAGCCCCAAGAGACAACTCTCTACGCCGAGTTTCAAACAGAGGTCTACCAGCCGCCGCCCGTGGTTCAAGGGAGGATCCCCAAGAATGCGTATGGCAATTTGGATATCTACGTCCCCAGCATGGTTCCACCCGGTGCGGTCCATATCCAACGACCGGAGGCAGTTCGAGCAGCCCGCATCCTTGGCATTGACTATGCAGAGGCTGTGACGGGATTCGACTTCAAAGGGCGGCGTGGCACTGCCATTTTTAGAGGAATCATCATTGCTCTTGAATACCAGGAGGCCCTCGAAGAAGTCTTGAGAAGCCTTGAAGACGAACGGCGCCTAGCCGCCCTCGAAGCCCGGTCTGTGGAAGCTCTACGGTTCTGGCGACTGTTCCTCACTAAGCTCCGCATTGCAGAGAGGGTCAAGAGCTACGCGGGCGAGGACGAAGAACTGGCGGAAGAATTGGAGTCGGAGCTGGTGGAGAATGTGGAAGACGCTGGCGGAGGGTTTTTCCCAGAACCCCATCAGCCGACGAAAAGTCCACCACCACAACTGCCCAAGGGAGGAAATCTGGCCACGAGCACTCTTTCCTCTGGTGATACAGAAGCCAGTCTTCCCTTTGCTCCCCAGGACGATGAAGCCCTAGGCGGAGGATTCATCCCTGATGAACCGGTGGATGACGCGCCAGCTGCAGAGCCAGCTGTCCTTGTCGCCAATGCAAACCCAAGTCCGCACAACAACAGGACCCAAACCTCGAGTGAGTCTCGGTACCGCTTGGTTGTGGTGCCACATCACAAGCCGAGCACAGAACAACAACCTCAACCAAGTACGCCAGAACCAACAGCACCCGCAGAACCCCCGGGATCATCTGAGAAGGTCCCTATTGCAGTAGACTCATCCACGAATGGTGATTCCAAATCTGTCAGCGTAGATCCCATCTCGCGACCCGTGTCTCCCCAGGCGCATGCCCCGGTCCCGGATTCCGACAGCGAGATAGAGAAAGGCTCGCTGCTGTCCGAGGACCCCGAGGATGAAGATGCGATTCCCGAGTGGCTGATGTCAGACTAGAAATGTAAATAGATGATACCTGTGAAACATACATGATGCATGATTCTGTCCTGTTGGTGGGCAAGTAAAGTCGACTCGAGTAGCCCACATCCACAGAGCGTGCACGGACCATGTGTTAGTGGGAGCGACGCGTTGACGCGTCGATGGGCCCAACGTCATCGTCTTTCGTTTTTTTTTTTTCCAACAGACAAACGACTCGAGCTGAACTCTGCACTCACTTGAAGCTGCGATGAAACGCCAGCAGCCCCATAATTTATCAGAGATCGCGCGAGACCAGTTCCGAACCCCCAGCCGACCCAGCCCGCTGGGCCCAGCAGCATTCGCAACCTCAAAAAGCACCTCGAAGCGACGCCGGTCCCCCGACTCAGCAGCACCCACGCGCATTCACAAGAGGAGCTCTTTGCCCAGCGGCTCGCGGGCCCAGCCCACCCTCACCCAGATCGACTTTGTAACGCAGCCCACGGACTCGGATGAAGACCAGCTCGATTACATTGACGAATTCAAGCCTCGTGGCGAGACCGAGACCCAAGACCCAGCTAAAGACGATGACTCTGACGACGCGGACTATGAAACACCCCGGGCTCGGTCGGCTCGGATCTCGAAGTTCGGAATGAATCATCCAGCGCGTGCATCCAACGAACACCCGAAGAAACGACGAAGTGTTGGGATTAAAGGTCGAGACTCTGAGCCGAGAAGCCATGGCCTCAGAAAGAGCGAAACACCAAGGGCAAGTATCGGTGCTAAAAGCCGTCGGAAATCACTGGAGAAATCGAATGGGAAGCCAGACAAGACTCTTACACAAATGGACTTTGTGCGGCGCTACATAACCATCGATGATGATGACGACGACGATGTCAACATGGGATACATACAGCAAAAGCCTACCACAGATAATGCCCATGATGAAGAGCGAAAACCAATGGTTGAATCGAAGGAACCACCTCCGGATCTTCCCCCGCTGTCTGCCAAACGCAACCCCAGGGTCTTTGAGGAAGAGCTGGATCTATCTACAGGAGAGCCCATATCACAGTCAGCCGATACCCAAGAAGGAGATTTAGGTCAAGTTCGTCAAGACGCTCCGTTATCTGGGGCACCGGCGACGCCGCAGAAGCCTCGGAGGTTGGAGGTTCCCTCTTCACAGTCACCTGAAAGCCCCGGTCTGGCGATCATCACGTCGTCCCAGTTTCGGGGTGTTACTCGCTCGCCTTTGAAACAAAAGTCTTTGAACCTCCCTGACCATCTTGAAAAGGCCATTAAAGAGGAATCTCCGCAGTCCGAACCGGCAGCTGAGAATTCACACCATCCAGAAGATTCACTCAATGCCACCACTGCTGGCTCTTCCACTGCTTCTGAGTCTCAAAATCTGCCTCAGCCTACTTCTGCTGCGAAAACCGCTGTCTTAGTACCGCCCCTAAGGCCAACACCCCAAGGATCTCCTGAAGCAAACGGCGAACCGACAAGCGATCAACCCAAGAGGGAGAGGACAGTGGTGTACGAAACGGACGCCGAGACAGATTATGGTGACTTTGACGAAAGGTCAAACGATGGGTCTGAGACCCCATCGCCAGGGATGGGACAGCGAGAGCATGATTCTAGTCCTGGCTCGCCAAAAGATGACTCCCAAGAACTGCCATTGCCGCCGGTCCAATCCACAACAGAGCCGGATTCTGCTCCTCCGTCCAACGTTCCTATGTCGGATGCCTCGATCTGCTACCAGCGAATGCACCCAGCTACACAATTCCCACATGAACCTATTCCGGCGTTGAACACGCAGAAGCTGTCTGAGCTTTTCCCGCATGAGAGCAGCACTCAATACCCCCAACCAGAACCGCCACGACCTTTGCCCCAAGAACCTCCTGCAGCATCCTTACAGACCCAAACACAAACCCAGACTCAGAGCCAGACCCAAAACCAGACCCAAGGGGAAAAGGTGCCAACAGAATTTGTACCTGAATCTTCGCCCACTCGGGAACGAGAAAGCAGTGTTGATGTGCCGGACGCGAGCTTTTCCCGACCTCGCGTGCTTGACTCGGTGGTCCAAGTTGAGTCGTCACAGCCCGTCGACTGGGGCTCTAACCGACCCCGCGGGATTCTTTCTCGCAGTCAGCTACTCACTTCGAGCGTGATGGAGAGCGTTCCGTTGCCAAATTTCTGGACGGGGAGCCAGGACAGTGTGGGAGAGCCGTATAGCTTGCCGGATGCTTCATGAATTATGACCTTGTATTTGCAGCGATTCTGCCATCAGCGATTTATTAAAATAGACAGTTAAATAACCCACCATAAACAAGCAGCTACAGTTATATAGTAAGTAGCCGACAGAAGGGATCAACCGTGGTTGTCCGGTGCAGATCGCCAAGCACAAGCGGGGCGGTCGGCCCATCGAACGCGGAGAGGTGCTGCAACCTCCGAATGGGCAACTTCTCTCCTGCACATCTCACCCGCCATGGACATCGCATACGACCACATCCAGGAGGAGATTCTGACCTCCAAGCAGGACGACGCTCCGTCCAACTCCAACGCTCAGCAGTCCAACATCAACCTCAACACCGAGCTCCAGGAGACCTTCCGCGCTTTCTCTGCCAGCCCGTGGGGCACGACCATTGGAGGATTGTGGGATAATGTGCGCAAGCAGGGCGAGAGCTACTACGAGGGCGCTCGTCAGGAGTATGCAGCCGCCAGCGAAGAAGCCGTCAAGGGGTTCTCCGACCTGAAAGAAAGCCTCGTCGATCGGACAAAGGGACTGTCGCTCAGCGCGACCGGGCTTACAGGCGGTGGCGGCGAGGGCCAGACCGACGAGGCCACCACGCCGACAGCGTCGACTGAAAAGGAGTCTCAAGAGAAGGGCGAGGCGACCCCTGCTGCCGGTGGCGAGGGCTTCATTTCCCGCTTAAAGGCGGAGGCGGCTCGACGACTCAAGGAAATCGAAAAGGCGGAAGAGGCTGCGGACGAGGCGATCCTGCGATTTGGGATGAACATCAGCCAGAAGCTGCGCGATGCAGTAAGCATCGTGCCTCCTGAGGCTGATGCTGAGGGCAAGCTCTTGTTCGAGAGCAAGGATGCTGAGGGCAAGCGGGTCATCCACGCCACGCGGTTTGATGCCCAGCTGCACGTAATCCACTCCAATCTCGAGAGCTTCACAAAGGACCCTGCTAGTGACAAGTGGCCGGCCTTCCAGAAGGAATTCAGTGTCGAGGGCAACACGGAGCAGATCGCTTCCCACTTGGAGAAGTACCCCGAGCTGCGGGCCGCCATGGAGAAGCTCGTCCCGGAGCAAGTGGAATATGCGGATTTCTGGACTCGGTACTATTTCCTACGCCTTGTTATCGAGACTGAGGAGCAGAAGCGCAAGGAACTTTTGAAGGGTTTGTTGATCCCCTAACTTCTACACCTACTGGGCTGAGACTGTTGGCTAATTACTATTCATATCTACAGGCGCCAATACCGAGGAGGAAGAAGAGGTCGGCTGGGACGACGACTCGGACTCTGAGTCTGAGTCTCCCTCGACACCCCAGCTCCGTTCCAGCAACCAAAACCCCGCTCCCAGTCAGGATGCT
The DNA here is from genome assembly GCF_028826965.1 of Penicillium alfredii. NCBI lineage: Eukaryota > Fungi > Ascomycota > Eurotiomycetes > Eurotiales > Aspergillaceae > Penicillium > Penicillium alfredii. The sequence goes on from NW_026622709.1 coordinate 954,798, forward strand.
CCCGAGGCCGATGCCCCCAAGCCGGATACCCCGAAGGCAGGCGCCCCGAAAGCAGATGCCCCGAAAGCCGAGCCTCGCCGGTCAAATGACCAGCAGTCGCAGGCCGATAGCGAATCCAGCTACGACGTTGTTAGCGGCACGGCCAGCCGGACGCCTGGAAGCCCCAAAGAAAAGAGTCCGACGTCGGACGCAAAGGCGGATGAGAGTGACGAGGACTGGGAGTAAATCGGGTTATTCAACGAGAATGGAATCGCTCGGGGTTTTCCCTTTTCCTGCGGGATGCAACTTCACTTTTCATATCCACTTGACAGTGGCCTAAAACCTCGACTCGTCTACCTCAGTTCGGAGTTGAGTCAGCATAACCGCCTTGTGGATTTCCCAGTCGCTTTCTTTGCTGGAGTTCGGTTCTGATGTTTTCGGGGGCTCAATGGTGTTGCAGGGATTTGTTCTTGTCTCTTCTTCTTATTCCCAGCCCTGCTTTTTGTCCCGTGGCTTCAGCGACGTTGCCTCTTTGCTGCCTTTTCTATGATATCTGGTCATGCATATTATTCGTTCAATTTACATATCTTTCATCATTCCTTATTGGTATATATCTCGTATTGGAAAAGGCTAGTCTGTTTTGACGTATATTTTTCGACTACCGAGTCTAAATATTTTCGGGTATGGGCTACTAACGAAAACCGGGCAATGGCAAGCTTGCGTGGTAGATGTGAACAAAGTGAAAGTACCAATAGTTCTCGATTCTACCAGGAAACGCCCCAGGCTTCACAGTGCGAAGTAAATGCAAGTTACATGTACAAGGATCATGATAGCTCATGCAAACGGTCCGAGAGTCATTCCGCAGTCCCAGAACCAACATCTCCATCTTTGTGTTTCGGAGCGGGCCCCGACTTCTTCGCAAGCGGCGAGCCCTGCCTCGAGCTTGCATTATCCGCATACGCTGGCGTGACACCACGGAGACCACTCGGTCCGCGTCTCGGATCAGACCGAAGACCGGGCGACCCTCTCCTGGGAACAGACACGGGCGTTTCAGGGGTATTCTCACGAGAGCGGAGATGGAAGGCCGACGATCGCCCACTAGGCGTGTAGATGTCGTCGGCATCACGCGGGGTTCCCGCGGGACTGCCGGGCATCGAGCCGTACTGGTAGTCCTCGCCGCGGCGCTTGACGGGGCTTTCATCGTAGGGGTCCCATCCGACGCGGCGGCGGGCCTCGGAGCGTAGGCGTTGACGGTGCTGCTCGTCGCCGCCGGCGCCGGTGGTGGAAGATTCCTCGAGGAAGAAGTTGAGGAGTTCGTCGCTGATGGAAAGGTGCGACTGTTGCTGGAATTGCTGGAGGGAGGTGAGCCGAAGTAAGGTCTCTAGGAGGGAGAGCGAGGTGCGGATGTTGTCGAAGAGAGGGTTGGAGACCGTCGTTGTGGCTGCGACTTGCGCTGGTGTGGAGGATGGCGGTTGCTGGGAGATTTGCTTGGGGGTTGATGGCGAAGGAGATGGAGAGGCCGAGGGCCCCTTGTCTTTCAGAGAGAGCTTGGCCATTGCGCTGGGGTCAAGGGACGTTTCTGTTGCGTCTGCTTCGGACTCGGTGTCCGAGGCTTCGTCCTCGTTGTAGACTTCGAACGCAATCCATTCCGGGTCCAGCCCAGGTGGTAATCGCCATTCCTCGGGGATGGAATCTTCGTGCAGGGACATGAAAGGATGATCGGCGCCAATGGTCGTTCCGTTAAGCTGTGCGTCGAGCTGTGCTTGCTCGTCGTCTTCCGGTTCCTCCTCGAATGATTCGTGAGCAAAGTCGTTCATCATGTCCTCGCGCTCCATCATGCGCCGTGGAGGCAGAGCGTTGGTGTCTCGCTTCAACAACAACACCGGGTTATTGGTCTCTCCTTCGGTGCTGATGTTGAGAATTCTGCCTGTGTCGGCGTAGAAAATCTTGGAGATCTGGTGGATGGGCATGATCTCCCGTATTCCTGCTGAGGCGACCCCCTCATAGTGCTGGGGTCGAGGTTCGTTCTCTTCAAATGTGTGAACCCGTCCATCATCAAAGTCTTCGATGATCAGAACTTGATATGCATATTCGTCCACTCCGTCTGATCCTGAAAGCTGTGGTTCTTGGTTTTGATCTTCCGAGTTATAGAGGTCTATCGGGACTCTTCTGAGTTTCAAGCGTGCCTTGTGCATGACCTCTTTCCATGTTGCTTCGCGAACAGATTCTTCGTCGTGGGGCCGTAGATGACTTGCAAAAAGCATGTACATCGACAGGGTAAACGTTGGCCCTATCTGAACCGCCTTGGATTGCGACATGGAATACTGTGTGTCACCAGCCGTCAGAAATGTACTGGCCTGTAATAGTCGAGAGGGCGACACAGTTGCCGGCAAATTGGTGGATAGCTTGGCACCAGAGGTGGTGATTGCCAGGTTCATGAGAGGCACAGCATCCTCGATCCGGGCCAGGAGCTTCTTGATATCCTTGACGATAAACTTGAGCTCCGTATTGTTTTGCGTTCGATCTTTTGCACCCTTGGAGCATTTCCGCATTGATTCTTCAGACGCGGCAGCTCTTGCTAGCCGTTGCCCGAGCGCCTGAATATCCCATCTCAGGGATTTAGTGAGAGCAACGGCAGACTCGAGCGATGTGTTACCCCGAGCTGCACTAGAAATACTATCAGAATCTGTATAATCGTTTAATCGCAGAAGACGACAAACTCACATCAGTTCAATCATGTCAATTGAAGGGGAAATGACCTAGATCCCTGATGGTTAGTTCAGAAAGTCTAGAATTGAGATGTTCGATTGCGTGATTTGCACAGACCTGGATTTTGCTCTCAAGGCGTTGCTGCAACGAGAGTAGCTCATCTCGATCCTCACCATCTACAGTCTGGCCAAGTCAAGACAAAATGATCAGTAGCCGCTCCACGTACACGATGTGCGAGATGATCCATACTTGAAGTAAACGCGACGATTGTCGCATTGCATAGCTGGCCGTGATCGCAATTCCCGAGCTGTAATAATGCCAATGAGCTTGATTTCATCCTATAGTTCCACCAGCAATGATCGTACCGGATGGCATAATTCATCGCCTGCTGGGTAAGCTGTTCGTCATACTTGCATTAGATTTCGGCCACCTATTGCTTGAGACAGGACTGGAGAAATCACGTACGCGAGTGAGAAATGCGTCCATCTTGAATGAGATCACCACGACTCTCAAGAGCCGAGCCGATTGAGCTGGGTGTGGTTATAGTTGGCCCCTGAGCAAATGCCTTGGGCTGTGATATGGAGGGGTGCTTATCGATAACGGTGTACCCAAACACTCTAGAGGGCCCAACGCCGTAGTCACCCGAGGCTCAAGGGTCTGATTGTTTTCGCCGTAGACATCTCATATATAGAGAGGAAAAGAGAGAAATTGAAGCATTAACCACACCTGAAGAAAACGCGCTAGACACAAAACAAAGCCGCGAACGCCTGCCACGTGATCGCATCGCGGGGTGCTGAGTCATCGGTGCAAAATCAAAAGGCGCTGCCCCAAGCGTCGGACATCCCACCATTCTTTGTTTGTCCTCTTCGTGTGGCTTCTCTCCGACTGGTTTCTCTCCCGGTCTTCTCTCAAGATGTCCAACCAGACTCCCGACTCCTGGGAGGATGAGCTTTCGCGACAGGCCGAGGGCGTCAACCTGAACGCACAAGGCCGCCCGCAACCTCAGGCGCCCTCATTCCAACCCGGCGCGGCCTCGTTCCAGCCGGGCGCTGCAGCCTTTGTGCCTGGACAGCAGCAATACCAGCAATATGGCGGTTATCCCTACGCGCAGTATGGCCAGCAAGCCTACGGTGGCTACCCCCAGCAAGGTTATGGCCAGTATGGCGCATATGCGCAGCAGCCGGGTGCCTTCAACCAATACTACAATGGGCAGCAGCAATACGGTGGCTACCCCCAGCAGCCTCGTCAGAACGCTCCGGCAGCTGCGCCTCAGCAGCCTCAGCAGCCAGCGGCCCCGGCCCAATCCGCCTCCAAACCTGCCGCGAACGCGAACGCCGCCCCGCCCAAGGCCAAGGTGTTGTCGATCGGCGCTACCACCTCCACCACCGCTCCGAAAACCAAGGTTCTTTCGATTGGTACGCCTACCCCGGCCGCAAACGCACCGGGCAGCGGCTCGGACAAGGACACCAAGGGCCCCGAGGCTGCCACGGCTGGTGCCAAGGTGACGGCGTCCAAGGCGATCGATAAGACGGAGAACAAGACAGACTCAAAGACCGGTGCTAGTGGCAAGTCCTCGCCGACGCCATCCTCTGGCCGCTCCAGCCCTGGACGTTCCAGCCCCGCGCGCGGTGAAACAGCCAAGCAGGCCCGTGAGGCCAACGTGGTTGCTAAGCAGCAGCAAGCCGATGTTGACGAGGCAACATTGAAGGAAATCTACGGTGAGCGGAGGGAGCATATCAACGTGGTGTTCATCGGTCACGTTGACGCTGGCAAGTCGACCCTGGGTGGCTCTCTACTGTACGCCACTGGCATGGTCGATGAGCGAACGATGGACAAATACAAGAGGGAGGCCAAGGAGGCTGGTCGAGAAACCTGGTATCTTTCGTGGGCGTTGGATCTGACCAACGAGGAGCGTTCCAAGGGTAAAACAGTCGAGGTGGGCCGAGCCTTCTTCAAGGTCATGATCCCGTCCCCGGATGGCCCTATTGAAAGACAATTCTCGATCCTGGATGCTCCTGGCCACAAGTCCTACGTGCCTCACATGATTGGTGGTGCGTCTCAGGCGGACCTGGGTGTCCTCGTTATCTCTGCCCGTAAGGGTGAGTACGAGACTGGTTTTGAGAAAGGTGGCCAGACCCGTGAGCACGCGCTTCTTGCACGGAACACGGGTGTCAGGAAGATCGTCATTGTCGTCAACAAGATGGACGACCCCACGGTCGAATGGGACAGGGCACGATACGACGAGTGCACAGTGAAGGTTGTCAAGTTCTTGGAAGCTCTCGGCTACAAGAAGGATGATATCCACACTATGCCCATCTCTGCCCAGCGTTCCATGGGTATTAAAGACCGAGTTCCCCAGGACCTTGCTCCCTGGTACAGCGGTCCATCACTTCTGGAATTCCTGACGGAGTTCAAGATTCCCGAGCGTAAGATCAACGCCCCGTTCATGATGCCGATTACTGCGAAATATCGAGACATGGGTACCATTGCCGAGGGTCGTGTTGAGGCTGGTGTGGTTAAGAAGAACGGCAGTTACCTTATGATGCCCAACCGGTCAGAAGTCCAGGTCGCTGCCCTCTATGGTGAGACTGAGGATGAAATCCCGACTGCCACCTGCGGTGATCAGGTCCGCATGCGTCTGCGTGGTGTTGAGGAAGAAGATTTCTTCCCTGGCTTCGTGCTTTGCTCGCCGAAGCGTCCCGTCCACTGCGTGTCTGCTTTCGAGGCGAAAATCCGTATCCTCGAGCTGAAGAGCATTCTCACCGCCGGTTTCAACTGTGTGCTTCACGTTCACTCTGCCGTCGAGGAAGTCACATTTGCGTCTCTGCTTCACAAGCTCGAGCCGGGCACCGGCCGAAAGAGCAAGCGCCCTCCGCCGTTTGCGAGCAGGGGCCAAACGATCATCGCCCGTATCGAGGTCACCAGCACGGCTGGTGCAGTCTGCGTTGAGAAGTTCGAGGACTACAACCAGATGGGACGCTTCACGTTGCGTGACCAGGTATGCTTGAATCATTATAGATATGCTTTGGCTATATAACGACTGACAAAATGACTAGGGGCAAACCATTGCGATTGGCATGATCACCAAGCTTATTACCCCCGAAACCGAGAATGCGTAAGGTACTCTTGGCAACGGATCGTTAGAGTGCATATTCCCCCAAAAAGCGAAGCGAAGCAAAAGGCCGAAGGCTCCCTGCGGTTAGCTTGCCATGGCCTCTTCTGTGCGGTGTACTTCCGCTAGCGTTGGGAAGGACCTCTGAGCAGGGAGGTACGGGTGGGCAGAGGATACTCTAGACAGTCCACCTTAGCTGATGATGATGAAAACTTCTCTTATCTTTCCTATAGATATTGCGCCTCATACCTGGGCTAAGAAGCATTTTCCAAGGTTGCTTAGTTGACTGTTTACTTGGATGTGGTGAACAGTCCCATGCGATTGAATACCTCCGTATCTACTCGACAGGGAGGCAAAAGTCGTCTATGTAAATAAATAAAAAAAGAACTCCATGCGTGGATATATTCGCAGAAGCAGAAAAAGCCAGACAAAGCCCAATCTAGCGCTTCTTCTTCCCAACAACCTTCGTAAACCCATCATCATCAATCTCAGGCTCGACCTTCTCGCGAGGAGCCCGAACAAGAGCAGGCGCATCCCCCATCTCGACATCCCCAGCATCCGCACCATCACTGTCCTCCTCATCATCAGTCTCCTGGTCCTCGTCATGGGCCTCAACCTTCTTAAACAAGCCCGCAGCCGCCGACTTTTGCTGACTCTTCCGTTGCTGCCACGCATCCCACATTTCGCGCACGGGGCCGAAGTCGCCGCGAGCCGTCTGAGACTTGATATCCATGATCTGCGCCGCGACGGGCGCCGCGCTCTCGTCGTCGACCACGACGTCGAACTCGTCGTTCATCACCTGCACCAGCACGTCCTCCAGGTCCTCAGCGTCGGTTTCCGGGCGTTCGGCCAGCATGTCGGAGATGGCGCCGCAGAGCCAGTCGCGCTTGTCGGCGGAGGTCGGCCCGCCCCAGCTGGATTGTACGGCGAGCGTGAGCGCGGGCCAGTTGTTGAGGGCCAGTGTGATGCCTAGGTCGAGGAAGGACGAGGCGGAGTTGGCTGGGGGTGCTGTTGAATCCATTGTGGGGTTTTATGTGTATGTGTGGAAATATATTTTGGGGGAGAAGGGAAAAGAATCGAAGGAAAAGGATGTCTTCGATTTCTGTTGGAGGTGGGCTGTGATCTTCTCGTCGTTGACAATTGCCCCGCGGAGGTTCGTAGGTGGTTGGGTTGGGGAAGGGAACCCAAACTCTTGCCGACAGGAGAAAAACCCGGTTCAGGTAATTGGATATGAGGAATCAATATGCGTGCACTCTGTGTACACCAAAATAAAAAGTGTTATGAGCAATTGAAGAACCGAGTCTCGTCGCTGTGTTTATCGTCCAAAAATTCTTGAGCGGCGATTAGATACGATAAGCCCCGTCATGTGACTGCACCTTTCCAGTTGGTATTCACTCAAAGGAACAGAACAAGGCCTATGAAAATAAAGATAGAGGATAAATTAGATGAGATAATATAGAAAATGTCATAAAAAAGGATACGAAGAACATATCATAAAGGATCCATTGAAGAACAGATTGAATATAAAACAGACAGAGAATTCGATAATTTGGTAGGGTGAATGAACAAGAAGGGTGTAATAATGTAAGCCAATCAGAAAGTGAAAAAAAAAATGTCAAAATAAGACAGCAAAATAATATCTCCGATAGGGGGAATCGAACCCCCGGCTGCCGTGTGAGAGACGGCGATGTTAGCCACTACACCATATCGGACCACTATGGTGGAGCCTAGTCGGGTTTAGTTTTTATTGACTGGTTTAGCCCATGTGTCCCTAGGCACGTCCCCGCGTGTGTATATCACTACGCGCCCTCTTTCCCCTCTCAAATCCAACAGTCCCCAAAATCCGTTACCTTCTTTGCCTATCAATTTCACAGCCCTTAATTGCCTTTGCCTTCTTTTCCCTGCCCTTTTGCAGCTGAGGCATTTCTGCTACTGATTAGAATCGCCGAAAGCTCTGCCACCCGTACCTTTACCGCTTATCGGCGATTCCAGCTACTGTGAATTCGACAACACGGCCGCATTTTGTGTTTTAAGCAGGGCGTCAATTGCATAACACAGACACACACACATCATATGATAACAGATTAACCGGGTCGTAGCATTTTCATGGTTGTATAACTCTTAACTTCTTGAAAATTTGCTGCAAAATACTATCCTAATAGCCTTCATGTGAGTCATGTCTGAAGAATCCTCGACTAGATACTTTGATCGCTCTTATTCAAACACTAGAGTGCGCTTTAAAAGCTGGCTTGTTCCACGACGGTCCCCTCTTGCCTACAGAGCGCCTTTTGGAATTTGATCGTCATCGCTATCTGAAAAATCGTAATCCTACAGCTCTGGTTTCTGTTACCGATCTGAAAGCTTATCTTCCAATCTAGATGTCTAAGAATAGAATCAAGTGAATGGGCGCTTATTTCATGTAAAATACTCAGAACATACGTTCAGACAGAGCAAACATGAAATTTCCATAGAGATAAAGCTTCTCTGTTTGAATTTATGTGGGATAGGTGACAGAATTATTGACTAGTGCCCTGGCTGCGCCAATAGTAGGATCCGTATACTGCGGAACCTCGGCGCCAACACCATGGCCCGCACTACATAGTACCCGTGTATCAAGCTATACTTCAAATCCGCGAGGTGTACAGGCGACGGTTTTGTTTTCTTGCGCGCACCAAAAATCGTCGCTATTCTACCGTCATCTATGTTTATACTATATCGGAAGGTCACGGTGAATTATGCAAAGAAGTTTAGTCTTATCCCTTCCGTTTAAGCGTTATAAGTCGCCGTGCGTGGTTCTATTAAGTCCATCTATTGCCGCTTCAGCTTTTTGCAGTTCTTCGCCCTGCTCTTCCTTCTTCCCGTCCTAATACATATCCAGTTAATAAGGTATTTTTGCTATTGATATATATATCGCCGAACCCTGCCACTCCCTCTCCCCCCAATACTAGCTAGCTCGAAATGGTTCGTCCGCTACGATCCCCCTAGTCTCCTCCGTTATTCTAGCCTCGAAGAGGAAGAGGGTTGAGTTGATCAGCTCTTTGAACCGACAAGACTATTTCGACCATCTAATACGCGTCTACAACAGCTTATAGGTGATTATAGTACTGCTTCGTTCTTTCGCAACGATTGCGAGATTTTACAAAGACCATTTCGAGACTTTGGGTCGGGTTTTAGGTTTAAACAGCCACACGGCCCGTCGTCCGATCGCCTGCAAACACTACATATCAAACCTTTCGAGAGGCTATGCTTGGCCCCTGCCACCGAGCACGAGCCAAGTAGCTTAACCCGATAATAATAGATCTTTGCTGTATAGCTTGCCGAAATAGCGATTAATAAAATAGCTTATTACTTATTCTAGCTACTAGAATCAGTTTCACCCAGCCGATCTCTAAATTAGGGGTGCCCTGCTGGATTGAGCTGCTATACAGGATTTCTTATATAGGTTTAGCGCTATCGAATTATGCAGTTGAGGAAGGGGGGCAAAAAAGGCGAGTCGAAGAATTCTAACGCTTACCAATAGACCTAAAGCGAAGATTGCTAAGGATATAGTGGATCCACACTCTCTCGACCTCACTATTACTAAGAAGAAAACTCAGTTGACAAAAAAAGGGGGGGCCGATTCTCAAACGGATCTAACGTACATAAATCGGCCCATGCACAGAATAGCGTATGGATGAATATGCCAAAATTAGATTTGTCTATACTACATATAGTAACCGGCAAGCTCAAAGCCACCTCTCGGGTTACGATCTGCGTCGAGCGCGTATATATAACTGAGATAGATGGCTGTGTGCTCTACGTATATTTACATCATTGGTCATGCATAGTGTTCGGGGCCACTTTTAAGACGAGGCTCGCAGAGGAGCCTCCACCAGACCCTGACTCTGACTTCGTTCTGTCTCTCTCAGCTATCACTCTCATTGACACAACGCGCCCTACACAACACACCCTCGATTCTCCATTATATCGCACAGCAATGACGATACATATCGAAGGCGGCTACGCGGCTCGCCGCCCAAATGGTTGTCTTCCAAATGAGAATAAAGCAGAGGCTTGGCAACCAAGATACTGGGCATGCTGTCCAGATGGGCAGTATGCTACGCAGAATTCCGAGGACAACGGGAACTTCTTCTGCAAAGGCACAGAAGCAACTGCAAATGACATTCCCCGGCTTTGCACGAACTCAACCTGGACCCTTTACTACAATACCGGGTTCTTCTGTTGCGACCAGGGCATGGTAGCATATTTGGCGAAGTCAAAGAACGCCGATTCTACCGATGCGACCTTTGGCTGTGATTCCCAGGCCTACGTGAACCAGCAGATAAATAACCATAGCGACTGGACCGTTCAACCTCTCAACCCTTATACTTCTCCCGGTATGCCCGAGTCTCCGTTTGTTTCTTTTCTTCCTTCTTACGGATTCAAGAATATTGAACAAAACAACTAATCTGTTCACCAAAAAATAGACAAAAATTCAGGACCAAATAAAGGAGCTATCGCCGGTGGAGTTGTCGGAGGTGTTTGCGGTGTGATTATTATCCTGGGGCTCGTATGGTTTTTACTACGTCGCCGCTCTCGCTCGAAGGTATCCCACAACACCCCGGGCGGTTCTGTCGTTACGACTTCCGACACACCTTCATTATCCAAGTATGGACATCAGCCATCTGAGATTGAGGGGGAAAACAAACCAATGGGCGAATTATATGATCCTGCTTCAATGCGGACTGAGCTTGAAGCCAACAAACAAGCTCGCCACGAGCTTGCCAGTAACGTACCGAAGAACGTGAGGCAGGGCCCACCTTCCGAGCTTCCTTGATGCATTTGCTTGGACCAAACTGTCTACCACGGGATCAAGCGTTTACTTCTTGAGTTGAGTTGGCCTATTGTTTGGGGCCTGAAGTCAAAGTTAATACTGTAAGGTAGTGATTTAACTAAAATACCCATACCTGTTTTGTTAGGCAAATTCATATCCAAGTTATAGTAGTAGCAATCACATATTCGTATATTATATTCTTTATATTTTTTTTATATATAGCTATTTTAAGAAGCAGGAAGGTGGAATATCATTTTGGTGGCTGGCTCTGGGTTAACCAGCTCATTCGCATCCGCATCTTCGACGCCCAAGTCTCCAATTCGCCGATCCTTGGACGGCTCAGGGGGACTTTCTTTCATGGCCATGATCTCCTCGATTTTCTCCGGGGTGAGCTTGACATCGTGCTCCCATTCAATAATCCCCGTCACAATCCCCTTCATAACATCTCTGTCCCACATGGTCTCCCTGGGGCAGCCAACAGTCGCCAGCATCGACAGCGCTTTGAGACGAAGAGGAAGGTGGCGGCATTTCAGAGCGACGAAATACACCGCGCTCACAAAGCCCATCTCGAACGTGAATTTGGGGAGTCTCGGCGAGGATGAATCCTTGGCCGGGGGGTCCGCGTAGCTCGCTAGCTCAATAATTTGCTCGAACTCATCCATGTATGCGTTGTACACGCCCTCCCCGGGAGTCAAGCAGGCACTCGACCAGATTTTACCTGCAAGCCATCGTACCTGCAGGATTCGGTCGATAGTCGCATGTGCTTGGGGTATGGGATTGCGCGATTTGAATTCGGTCATTGCTGACTGCCACACCTCTAGGCCCCTGACCACTCGCTCTTGTTGTTTAATGAGCGGTGTCGGAGGCCATGCAGAAGAGGATATATCAGAGGCCCTACAATGGTCCTTTGCCCGGAAGAGCCCCACTATATGGTGAGTGAGCCTATCTAGCGCCTCTTGTGCCTGGAGCAGGGACTGAAATGGGCCGGTAGTAATCGGAATTTGACTGGCGCTGAGAGGGTGATCTGAATGTTTGTTGGCAGCGAAGAGCGGGAAGATACCCATGTGGCGTAAGATGGCCAACAGCTCTGGTTGAGGAGTGTGGAAGGTGAGAATCTGAGTGCCGTGCCTGCAGTGCTGGAGGGCGGCTTCGACGTCCCCCCGAAGAAACTCGATGCAGGTGAACAGAACGCATATGAGCAGTACTGTATCGAGATCAGAGGGTCCCGGGGCTTTCAACGCAAGAACGGACTTAATTGCTTGGTTATAATGACGAAGCATAAAGCCGCTGTCATACGGGACTACGGAATCCTGGGGATTTTGGTCGAGCCGTTCGTACAGGACGCTAATGGCCATAGTGGCATGTCGGGCAGCGGAGTCTTGGTGTACCACCTGGATAACCATCTGGGTCCAAAACGAGCGGCCTAATGGGCCTGAGAGAACCGGGGCCACCACCTGTTGGAAGAAGGCCAAGCTGCGTAGTTCAATGGGATTCACATCCGGCATCATCGTCGGCTTCAGCGACAGCAGGCCTAGATAACCATCGCATTTTCGACTAGTGCATGTGGATCCTGTGTAGTGTGGATATGTCTCATCGCACTTGGCTTTGCGTATCCTGCTCTAGCGTGAGTCACGGGAAGGACCTTCCACAAATCCATGCATCACACACACACTCTCTCTACTTACGTGGTGATACATGCCGGATTTAACTTGGTCACGCGTTTCTCCTCGGTTCGTTTGATCGTCCGGTCAGTCTGATCGCGGAAAACGAGTTCCCATTCATCGCGGTACCCCGGACACTTCTGGCGCGCCCGGATGCACTGTCCACAATGGGGGAGCTGCTGGTCGCACTAGACGGTAGTTAGCACGAGAAGACGAGAAGAAGAAAAGAAGGACAGAGTCCACGAACGCGGCGCTTTATTGCGCGACAGTTGGCGCAGTTTCTTGAGATTTTGGGCATTTTTGGTTAACAAGAGGGGTGACAAAAAGATTAAAAGCCTTTAAAGCTTGAAAGTGACGACGAACCTTGGAAAGTTCCGCCCCCAACAACCTTAAATAACCCCCATGCCGAAAATAATTCGGAAGAGTGGATGCACTCGTGAATTTGAATTTGAATTTGAATTTCGCGTACTTCAATTTGCGCGGTGACCCCAGCTCCTGGATTCCGACTCACAAAATTCAGATTCTAGTGATGGAGATCCCGCTTAAGGAGATCATATCCTTCCTGGATATAATTTCCAAGTCTGCGGTTCCTGACTTTATGGCCCCCAAGCCTTGAACGTTCTCGAGAGCTGAAACACCCTCGGTAGACCACAACGGACCCTATAGGGCGAGACGAGTCTGGAGTCCGTGAGTGGTTTATAGCGTAGAAAGTTAGAATATAGAACCTCATTTCGATTTAAAGAGACACAACACGACTTAGTTTTATTCTCGGTGGAGATTATTCAATAGCACATATAAGGAACCCGAGAACTGGAGATATTAGAGTTTCTCTCAATATATGCTTAGGATGATGATAATAACGATGCGTTTATTTGCCCAATAAATCTAGCCTATATACAAACTGCTATACAGGAACTGGGCCTGTTTAGAGAAACCAGACTAGAGTAGATATATGTAGTATCCCAGCTGAAGTTGTTGAATGAAAACTGCGTCCACGGATGAAACACACAAAATTTCAAGTAAAAAGTAAAAAAGAATAAAGATAAAGACAGAAACAGGTCTGTGGCTAGACGCAGAAAGAAGAATAATTTCGAACCTAGTCTTTACAGAGCTGTATCTTCACGATATCGTATGCTAACACATCGGCTAGTCGAGCCTTTTCCCTAGGTGTGTTTAGCCTAAGCCTTTTCCATATAATTATCTCTCTGTTTCTCATATTTTCATTATCATTTAATTGTTGTTATTTTTTTTTATAGCCCTTCAGACTCTATATCAAGCCTTGTACACATGATATAACGGGGCCTTCCGGCCACTATTACTAGCTCTGTTCCGTATCATTCTAAGCCAAGCCTATCTTCAATGATCTTAACTATATCAGTCCATTCCAACATAGCACCACCCCCAACATCTCCACAAGCCAACATCTTCGACGCCTGCGGCGGCAGAACCTCAAACCACCCAGTCTCCTCGCCCGTACCCTCATCTCTTCTCACACCCCATTCCTCCCCAAGCACCCGGATCTGCTTAGCCGTCACCGGATGCCGCCACATAGCGGTATTCATAGCCGGCGCGACAAGAATGCGCTTCCGCTGCCCGTCCACCTGCCCATCGGTATCCCACGCCCGACACACCGACGTCAACAGGTTATCGCTGACGCCGTTGGCGAGCTTCGCGAGCGTGTTGGCCGACAGAGGTGCTATCACCAGCAGATCTGCCCACCGCCGGAGATTTATGTGCAGGATGTCGGCTCCGCGACGCCAGGGCTCTGGGCCCCATTCTGCGGCGTCGTCGTAGACGGCTTCTACGCCGGGTAAGGAGCGGAGGGAGGAGAGGGTTGGCTGTTCGGCTGATTGGCCGCCGAGGAAGTGTTGCGCGTGATGTGTGAAGATTACTCTGATTGAGAGCTTGTGGGTGTAAGGTGCTAGGGCGCTGATTATCTGGGGTATCTTGATTGTTGCGACGGAGCCGGTTGCGGCGAGGAGGAGGTGGATGCGATTGTCGGAGAGTGAGGCTTCCCAATCCTCGGTGGGGTCTTGGTTGGGTGTGTCATTGATAGCAATATTAGGTTGGGTTGCTTGAGGCATTGTGTGGATACACACACTCCTCGAAGGCGTCCAAGTTTAGTCGGAAGGTCGTGGCAAAGTTGCGGAGTGTAGAGCCCCGAGGCGGGGGAGTGCGATAAGGGCTTATCGATAAGATATGTGCATAGATGGCTGTCAAGGCTCAGAATACCCATGGGTTGTTAAGGGTAAGGATGATACTCTCTTAGATCAATATCTGATTTTCTATTTTGCTACTACAAATGCCAATCTCCGGTTGTTGGCTCATCAAAATTCCTCCCCCAATGAACGGAACCACTAGAATGATCGGCTCTGCAGCCTCAAAAGTTCCTGCCTAGCACTGGAAGCACTGGGAATACCCTTGATTCTTCCTCCTTTGCTTTGCTCCCCGGACCTGGGTTCTCACCTAGAGGCTCTCTTGAAAGTCCGTATCAGATGAAGCAGGAAATCGACACTGGTCTAGGGCTTCCCTTCACCTGCGGGTAAGCCCCTCTGAGACGGCGCAGGCAATTCGACAACCATAGCGTTCATGCGGATTTACTATTTATCTTAGGGCTCTGGGTATGCGTGTCCTGTCGGTCCTAGCAAGATTGCTCGACACTACGCAAGTACGGCTGATTTCAGCCACCCTCTAGGACCGGATGGTAAATCGACAGCATTGGAGAGACGCGTGCAGAGGATGGATGTGGTCACTGCGAGGTCTTACATCCTTTCGGCCCAAACCAAGGCCATCAGTAACCATGTGACCACATCTCGAAATCACTCTGCGCACTGGTCATCTATTGAGGCCCAGAATGCTGCATCTCAGAGCCTCTAGTTCTCCTAGAAAGCCACAGGGGAGAAGAAAAATGCAAGCCCCGTAGACCGAAATACTCGAGCACGAACTCGGGATAGAAGATGAAGGATTTTTTTCATTTTCATTCACCACATTGTACCTGGTTCCAGAATGACAGATGGGACCCCCTCTATTTTCTTTTTTCAAAGGAGTCCATTAATACACCGCGCCGTTAAACTGTCATTTGCAAAATGGACCTGAACCCCACACCGAAGAATTCCCTTAAGCCGACTTGCTCTGGACGGCCTCACGGCCCTTGGCGATGCGCGCGAGGATCTCCTCACGGTCCTTGTCCATGTGGAGCTTGGTGATAACGACCTTGGAGGGGGCGATGGGGATGGGAATGCTCTGGCCATTGGTCTTCTCGCGGACAACACGCTCGACGTGGATGGCGAATTTGAGACGGTAGGACGAGGTGACCTTGCCCTCGCGGCCCTTCTGGGAACCGCGGGTGATCGTGACGATATCGCCAACACGGATGGGGATGGCGCGGACCTGTTTAATGCCCTTCGGTTAGAATCACTGGGCCCTCTTCATGCTTTCTTCAGGTCTGGACCGGATTCGGGTGGCATTCAAAACACGTACGTTCTTCTCCTGGCGCAGCTCCTTCGAGAGAGGGGCCGACATCAAGATACGGCGCTGGCTGGAGGGCGCGGAGAAGTGCGCCTTGCGGGACTTGCTCCGCGAGGAGGCGATGGCTGTGGCACACATCAGTCAGTATGGAGAAAGAAAATTGGAAAAAAAAAATAGGTGAAAATGATTCCAATGGCGCGAACAGCATGCAGGACGAGGAAACACGCACCGTGGTTGCGAACAGTCATCTTGATGGGGCCTCCTTCAGGGTGTCGTGGATGGGGGTTGTCGTAGGTCGGGGATGAGGAGTCTTGCGTGGTTTGAATATTCGCGGGTCGCATTGTGCGTCACATGATGTGTCGCTCCGTAAGTCGGCTAGGGCTGCTATCTGAACTTTTATTGGTTGCAGAGACCCACATACCAGATTAGGTACATCGCCATCTATTGCCAATTGGTATCAATCTACAATCACTGAAGGAGCGTTCAGTCAAGATAAACTAGCTGTAATTATTCAATGCTGTTTAGATATGCCCACAGGGATATTTTGGTCAATCTCTTCCAGACCTACCAACTGCTTCTAAGACATCTTGATCGTAGTGGTTCCATACCCTATAAATATGACTACAAATACTCATATTCCTAAGAAGGTTTCGTAGCATACTAAAGAGAGGCCGGTGAAATGATCTTCTTCAAACAAATGAACTGTACAGTATCAAGTAGCAAATTCTGTCCATTGCAAGAGCAAAACACTAAACCTAACCATAACCCGGAACCTCAAGAGAGGAAAATCTGCGGCTATTCCCAAGACTGGTTGCTGGTTAGGAAACGCTCGATAATAAACATGCTGTCCCCTTTGCCGAGTTTTAACACCGAGCGCCATCGCCTCATCACAGATATCCATGTTCAACACGTTCATGCGAATATCATACTGCCTGATTCTCCTCTCCATTGGCGCTGACACCGCAAAGAAGTCTTTTTCCACCTCTGCTTTCTGGCGGTCATTGTTCCCATGTAGACTCGTTTGGGAATTCCGCAAAATGGAAAAGAGCCGGTCTAAGTTTGCAATCTCGCACTTGTATGCCTCCAGGATCTCGACCACAGACTGAAGCGTCAAGAATGACAGGTTCTCGAACAGCTTCAAGCTGGCAATGCCGCTATTGATACTCCATTCACTTAAAGAACGGTTGAGAAGATGAAGCTCGCCTAGTCGAAATTTGTGGGTCAATCCGGTGCCCAGGTAGAGCGCCTCGAGCCGAATGTAAAGAGAGCGGATCTCTCTGTTTTCGGCCTGATACAGACCTAACCAGACATTCTTCCAGAGTTGGACGATCCGGGATTCCAAGTCCTCGCGGGTGGGTGTCTGCCTTTGGGATTCGACTCTGGCACAATATTGAGGAGGGTTGTGGGGGCGTTTGGCCACTTCGGCATGATTGGGGCGGTCACTCTCAGCCGCTGTGCCGCTATAGATAAGGGGGTGCGGCGTCTGCGGTATTTCCTGATCTAGATATAGAGATGAGTTGATGAGTTGGGCTTGCTGACTGTTGTGGAGATGGGGAATGTCTACCTAATGCAAGAAGTAACCCTAGGATTGGGTATCGATGAGGATAGATGGAAAAAGTTTAATAGTTTTCGAATGAGCTTGTGAGCTCGACTGGGTCTCGTTGCGATAGTACGAATAGGCTCGCTTTGTGGAAAGGTTGGCACAATGCCACTCGGATAATTGAATTTGTACTTCATCTCTGGTGTTGTGTTTAATCTATAGATAGATTTACATTTGGGCTATCTTATGTATTCCAAGGGCTCTTGATTATGTCAATGTTGTAATGATGGCGTCCATGTCTACCACCTCATCGAGGAACATCAATCCGGCACTTTCTGCGCTTCGCAAGACTTATGAATCGAAGACATCATTAGCAGGTATTTGCTAAGTATACATGTTTTCTCAGGAAGAGTAATTTTCGGCTTTTTGACAATAGTGGAGAGATTGACGTGATAGGGCTAGCATGAAGATGCTGGGCACTTCATAGTATAATTCCTGGATCACTTAGATGTACTGGCAATGATGGCGAGATTTTGACGGGGAATTTAGGGCTGTCTCACTTGCATTATCTTGGGACGCTACATTCTTCTTGGCCTTCTTGTCTGAAGAAATAGAGATTCCCCATCGATTGGTAATAGCTTCGTTCCCGAAATATCACCGGAGATATATCACATCCACAGTATGCACGGCAATATCAAAAACCATGAATCCCCAAATGACCGCCTTCATTCAAGCTGAGATTGGGGTCAGGTACAATGTACAATACTAGTCAATTCTCAGATAAAGAATCTTCATTGAATACAAGCTACTAACCCCCACTTGGCGAATTATGAGGACTACTTAAACTAAATATAAGAGATTTTAGGCGATTTTATTAAGGAGGTTAATAGATTACCCTATCGAGACTGTACCTTCGAGGCCGGCTACGGCGACTACATTAAATATAACCATGACCTATATCTAACTGAGAAAAGCTTCGATAAAGGGATTGTTTAAGCTTTACGTGATCGACTGCCTTACAAAGTGCTCAAACGTAAACATAATATCGAATCGAATTCTTTGAATAGTAAATATATATTATACTAAATGGTCCGAGTCTAAAAAGAATTATAAGATCATGTTTACGCACGCGGATTTATATCCAAGGAATATCCTCGTTTGGCTTAATAGAACGGTTATTCTATTAAACTAGGGTTTAACTGGATTCTAGCCGGAGTATTGGGAGTTCTACCGTGCTATGTATAATCCACCCGAAGAGCCTCGTAGGATTGTATAGTAGAGAAATTTATTCCGCCTTTTTAGATTGAATATAGTGTGATAAAGAGAATATTTGGGACTACGTGGAACTGAATAGAGGAAATAGTCTCCTGTTTGCAGGAGAGGGCTTCTTGGAATTTAGATCTGATCATAGTTGACATAAAATACTACAATACTATACTATCTCAATTAGAATAGGGTCTTTATATATGTTTCTGGTTTGTCGTATAGATTTAGAAATTGCTATGAAGGCCTCACCACATAAAGCGCTGGATCTGACCCAGCTCCTGCGGCCACTCAAATTCCTTGTAGAGGAAGACATAACCGGCCACTGCGTTGATTATCATGAACCACACGGTCTCCAAAAACGGAATACATTTCACTTGTTTTAGGTAAGCTTTCTCTAGAATTATCCGATATTTAGCACTAGGGAAGTTAACCGAGGGTGAGACCATGCTTACTGCGCAGTTTCTTCTAAAGTCCGCTTGTTTTCATTGTTTTTACGTATATATATCATCAGATTGGCCATATTTGAGGTGCAAAAGGGAGTAAAATAAGGGGGTGAAGCAGTAGAGAGAGTACAAAGTACAAACTTATTATTTAACGCGTTTGCTGAGATTATCACTATAGCTATGGCCCTATCTACGCGCCAGAAGCGCTTCTTTACGGCCCCTAGCCTCCCCCACCCTGCTCAACAGACTTTTTATGCACCCGCTTAGGTATATATCTTCGCCCAAGGAGCTGGCTATTACAAGTGTCCTGATGTCTCTCTTAGACTCTTTCAAATTTTCTTCTCTTTATCTATCTTCTCTCCGATCATGCAGCCGAGACTTTTTGTGCACTCGCTTGGGTGCATATCCATTCTTGGGTATTTTCTCGTCCTGGCCATGGCAAAAATATAACATGGCCTAAAGGAGTACCTAACATCGGCTTTGCTCTGCCTCTCGACAAGCCATCCCATTCCCATTCTTTGCATTCAAGAAGAAAGATGGTACCAGACAACCACAAAACAACAATTTACATTTATTTCGAACAACAAGCTCGGTGCTCCTTCGGCATCTCTCGCTTTCAGAGCCGATGATAGTGGTGGGAAGGGTGTCGGACTTATGTTATCGATTTTGCATTTGTATACTGATTCGCGATCTCACTTTGCCTACACTATATCTCTGTACGCCTGCACGCAAGACAATTGTCGCTGTATCTCTATAATCGGCAGCCTAGGCTAGTAGTAACGTGCGGAGATACCATCTTTATCTTTTTAATAGCCACTGAATAGATTAAACAGAAAATATTGACACTGGTAAAAGAGAGCGAGGTTGTTATTATCAAATGTTCAATTCGCCTAAGTGAAAAGGCATCGGAAAAGCTTGGCGTCTCCTCTCCGACCTCCCCATCGCCATAATTTCCGTCTTGCGCCTGATGTCATGAGTCACCCTGTATAGATTCTCGCTTCAAGTCCCCGCCTTTGTATTTCAACGTTCCTCCTATCCGCCCTCATCATGAAAGAAGAAACTCCTCGCGACACGTCCGAGGATTTGGGCGACGAAAATCAAGGATCCAAAACTGGAGGCAACCCGGCCCTCAAGGACCGCAAATGCCAGTACTGCCAACAGGCGTTTACCTCCTCCTCCCTCGGTCGACACCTCGATCAATTTCTCTTCAAAAAGAAACCCGACGGGGTTCACGATGTCGAGGAGATTCGGCGCATCCGCAGTGGGATCACTCGTCGCCAGGGCCCGCACCTCGTCAAAGCGCGAGGGTAGCCCGGACCACACATCGAAGAAGAGTTCTGCCGACTCATACACAGGCGAGTCTGCGTTCAAGCCGCGAGACCCCTCGGTGCGCATGATGTTTAATACGCCCACCTGGCATGCGACTGGGGTCATCAACGACATCCCCAACCCGAGTCGCGCATTGGACGGACCTCGACAGCCACCATCGCAGTCCCGGACAGCATCGCTGCAACTGCCCGACTATGCAAGCAGGGGCGCCACCGCCAATAACCCGGATACGATGAAGGCGCTGGAGCTTGCATTGCGAGAGGTGCTCGACAACATCAAGGCTGCCACGTGAGTGTGGGCGAGCTAAGCTCCAGGGAATGTATTTGCTAACACAAATATGCCCAGATCGCGCGCATGTCCTCCGCTGTCGCCATTTGACATCGATATCCAAGCTCAGACGTTTCCTTCACTCTGCCTACAGCTCCTGCCGCCCCCTCCAAGCCTATTCGCATCGCACCCATTCCCTTCTCCGTCCTCCTTCCCGCTCCAACCGCCCGGCGCCGAACACCTCGACATTGTGCGCCAAGCATTACATTCCAAAATCGCACAATGGCAAGCCGATCAGATCGCCGCGGACTCCTCAACACCGCTTCATGCGCGACCGTCGAACAGTAGCGTCGACCGCGGCATGATCCATCGAAGCGCCCAACAACACGAAGAAATCAGCCTCCGACACCTGGGGATTTCCTTCGATCATTGGATTTCCTCCCCCTCGAAACCCGCAACGACGCATGGAAACTAGAACTCACGCGTGCATTTGCCCGCGAGGCCGAGAAGCGCAAAAGTCTGGACGAGCAGCTCGTCCGCGTGCAGCAGGAGGCAAACCAACTGCGCGCGCAGGTCGAGCGTCTCGGGTCCTGCCAGTGGCCCCGCGAGTTTGCGCTCTTCCCACCAGATACCCTCCCCCTACCCCGCGACGTGGCCCGGGAACTCGACGGGAAGGACAGCCACATCAGCGCCGACTCCTCGAGGTGGGACTACGACAATGTGGTTGCTAAGTGGCGGCGTGTCGTCATGCACGACAAAGGCATGGGCCGTATCGGTGTCGGCTATGCCAACAACAGTCCCCTGATGGATTCGGATCAAAGCTTGCGCCATAGCCCCGACGTCCGACCCTCGCGTCCCGGCGAAGACACCTCGGCTCATCCGAATCGCCTTCGCCCCTTACAGTCTGCCCCGGCTATGAGTCCCGACCCTGCTACTGCGTCCACCCCTGCCTCCTCCACTCACTACGCCTCCCCTTACTCGCACGCCGATCCTCGAAGTCCGCCGAGTGCGGGTGCCAGTGGTGCGCCCCAGGCTAAACGCCCGCGCTTGATGAACGGCTCCGAGAGCCAGCCTGGTGCTTTGTCGGATGCGGGCTCGGCCAAATCCACCTGGCCTTCGTCCACACCCGCTCTGTCGAATCTCACTGCGCCGTCTGGTCAGACACCGCCGTCTTCTGCTCGAAGGTAGTTCGGCTTAATATAGTTGATTTATATAACATGGGCGGAAAAGGAGGTGAGGGAGTTTAGGAAATACTCATTGTAAAATGCATTTGATTCACATATAGTCAATTTATGTTTGTTAGCAGGCTCGTCTCGCTTCTCGGGCAATCTCCTCGCCCAGATAATCCGCCAGTGTTAGCATCTTCTCTTCCTGTAGTCGTCCCAGCAGTTGAACTCCCACGGGAGCACCATCATAGGTATCCGCATTGTCTGATATAATTAGTCGGGTATTCCCACCTTTTGTTTTGGCTGGGGGACGAAAGAAAAGAGAAGGAAAAAGAATAACATCTTTCCTTAACGAAGATGGAACTCACAATCCCATTCTACATGCTGATCCGCCGCCACTAAAGCCGGATCAGATGGACGCACGTCCACCGTCTTATCCGCCAAGGTCATCGGAACCGTGACACAGGTATAGTCCAGCACATTCACAAAGGACGTATACCCACGAAATCATACTGGCCCGGGATGACGGCGACATGCGGCACCAGTGGACAGAACACGCCATTGACGGGGCAGCCGGTGCCGGTCAGCGTGGCTGTGCTGTTCCAGTAGCCCATGTAGCGTTTCTGATACTCGCGCTTGGCGACGTTCAGTGCGGCGATCTCGGATGCAGGCAGCTGCGGGCCGGCTGTGTTGATGATGACTTGGGGCGCTTGCGGTTCGCCAGATAGGCCGAGGTGGTGTCTGAGGTCTGCACCGCCGTCCATGTTGAAGGTTTTGGCTTGGGCGCGGTCAGTACTCATTTCATTTTTGTGTATGATTCCATATCAGACCCCCCCCCCCCCCCCCCCCCCTTTCTGTCTTTTGTTTTGTTTTGATTTTAGGGTTGGCATAGCAGGTATAAACATACGGCCAGCTTATGGGCGGTGACATGCGACGGCGGGTCCCAGGCAATGACTAGATGTCCCAGTCGCTTCAGGGTTTGTTCAACCAGCTTCAATCCCCTCGCAACAAGCGGGTGAACCCGCGCCACGCCGTTGTAGTGCATGATCGCAAACGCGAGGGACGACAAGCCTGCCCTCGCTTGTTCAATCAAGGCACGCGTCTCGTCCACGATGGCCTCCCGCCACGGCAGCTCGAGAACCAGCGGGTCATGGTACCAGGGCTCCTGGTCGAGGACAGCCCGACACAGCATGGACAAGGATCGGGCTGTGGGCGCGAGCGGGCCGATCACAGACAAGATGGTATTCTGGCCATCGATGGAATTCGCAGCGCCCTGGTAAGGGATTCGGCCTGACGAAGAGCGCAGCCCAAATAAGTTGTTGAATCCAGCCGGTATGCGCACGCTGCCGCCAATGTCAGTACCAAAGCCGGCCGGCGATGCCCTCATCGCAATTAGTACTCCTTTGCCCCCGGAGCTGCCGCCGCTGGACAGGAGCCGGTTCTTGGGATTCCATGTGTAGCCGATGACATTGTTGATCATCTCAGTGGCCACCAGCGTTGCTGGTACGCTAGTCTTGCAGTATAGAACCGCTCCGAGATTGCCCAGTTCTCGTACCAGCTCGCTTTCGTCAGTCCCACGACGGGGGTCATCGCGGTGACCTTGGAAAGTGCTGATTCAGCCCACGTAGACCATGGTCGTCTTTACACCCTTGACATGAAATCAGTCCTTTATGCTGATGGGAAGTCCGTGCAAGGGACCCATGGGGGCTTGGTGCCCCGCGAAGAAGGCATCTAATTGTTTAGCGTTTTGGATCGCAGCATCGAAAAAGATCTCGTGCAGACAATTGACCTCCACGGAAGCAGGTCAGTCTTCTTGGGGGTTGAATTGGGTTCGTCACAATATACCAACTGATGAGCCAATGCGGCGCGGTGACAACAGGCCTAGGTGACCCCAACAGCCGACCAGCGACCTGATGTGGTCTGCGTTGTAATATCCACGGCATCGGACTCCGTGATCTCGATCTCGCGTGTATTCAGGAACTGCTGGATATGCTTGGTTACATCCTGTAGTTCTGTGGCGGGGGGCACGGGGTCTTCCAAGCGTCATTTCTTGGGGATGGCATTAAGGATCAATTGGCGTTTAACTTCACCTTGTGCGCACCAGGAATCCGTGGCCATGATGAAGACTGAGAAAAGAAGCAGAAATAAGGAGTGACGCTGTTTACTTTCTGATCGGGTGCGGGGCCGTTGGAGTCATTCTGCGATACCCGCGCTATCTACGGAGCGCGATTCTGCGGTTGCGTTACCTCGGGACGATCATGACTGGTATTTGGTCTATCTGAGCCCGTGGGTTTCTCCGGACCTTCGGTGTGTAGATCCCATCTGCTCATCAGCTTCCCCTGTGGAAGGCAATGGCGGTTGCCGCGAGTCGGCCCTTCTGGCGTGAACACAGACAGGGCTCCCAAACAGCATGGGCATGCAAAGGTCGCCATGTACTGAGAGACCCTGGTGGATTGTGGGTGAAGCTATAGCATAGCAGCCCAATAAGGGATATTCCTTAGCCAAGGAGCTCCGGGCTTATGAAGCGGAAGAACTGGTCATCTGCCGCACATTGAGATTGATCCGTTTACCGGACATCCAGCCCTTCCACATCTCAAAAGGAGCGGGTGGAGCTCCCGGCACATTCTCCCCGGATGATGGCCAGTCGGTCAACCATTGGGGACAAGTCGATGGCAAAATCTTGGGAACGCCGTGCCAGGCAAACCGCGACTTGCCATTCATGTAGACCGCATCGCCCGATCGCAAGCGAATGATCTCGCAACCATTGCCATCGTCATGGCTCACTAGAAATAATCCGTCGCATCCAAAGCTCACACTGATCAGACCTACGTCACACTTCTCGCTCACGTCTCGGTGCACATTGAGGGTGTCTCCGGCAGAGTAGAGATTCAGAATCGCTGCTTGGGCTTCGGTTTGCGGGAAGGCAGCACGTAGTAGCTTGGCAATGTCCTGTGGAAACACCCGGGGAGCCTCCGAAGGGTATACTTTGGCGGACCAGTCGTACTGGCCACCCAGTGTAACCCAACGTAATTTCTTTTCCAGGACGCTCTGGACGGTAACGGGCTTGTGAACCTGGGGATCCTTCGGATGGAAAACACGAGTTGGGTCGTCCGCGAAGAACGATTGGCCCGAGTCGGGGTACGTCACATCGTAATGAAGATGAATATTGGTTTGATGCTCATGATTGGGCAAGTCTCGATGGAAAAGACGCGATAGCATTTCAGTCTGAATTGTGGGTGGGAATAAAGAGGGGATCAACAGAAGACCTGTCAGGGGTCAGGAGTCCGTTCTTTGATCCTGCTGGAGTCAGTCGCGAGGGGAGTGGAGGCAAGACAATGCTGACCAGAGACGGAATCGTGTGTCAAAACAGGGATATTCTCAGCCAAAGGCGCGTCTTCTTTGGCCGCTGCATGGTTCCCACGGATAAAGTCATCGAACGCCAGCCGGAGATCCTGACTGGACATATACTGTGAGAGCGTCAGTCCCTCCGGCAGGTTGTCCGGGTCCAGTCGCTGCAGGTCGAGAATCCCGTGATCATGGTCAATATCTGCTAGGGGGATGCGGGAATATTTCTTATAGCAGAGCTGGAGCACCTCTGGAGGGCGATCGTGGGCACTGAGGCCTACGATGTGAGCCATGGCGAGGTCAAAAAGCCGCCGAGTTGGCGTAAGAGCGAAAGAAAGGGACGCGCTCACCGCCTTACGCGGGGGTTGTTTGTTTGTATCTCCCCACTATGTGGATTTGCTGGTTTCTCGACTCATTCACTTCTTGACCACCGTTTACCAAGACAATTGGGGTTCCCCTGCTGTGTCGAGATCGACAGGTGCGTGGTTGATCCCTTACTTCCCCAAATGCCTCCTGGCAATCTCCAGGTGTCACCTCCATTTTCCTCACCCCAAGTTCTCTAACTTCCCTTTACTACCAGAAACCAATTGGTAGTAACGGTCACCATGGAGAACTACCAGAAGATTGAGAAGATTGGAGAAGGTAAATGTCCTTGACGCGGTTGGTTGCATTGCAAAACTCACGCGTTGCTCGGTAGGGACCTACGGTGTGGTCTACAAGGCCCGTGAACTCAACCACCCCAACCGTATCGTGGCCCTGAAGAAAATTCGACTCGAAGCCGAAGATGAAGGTGTTCCTAGCACGGCTATCCGCGAGATTTCCCTCCTCAAAGAAATGCAGGACCCGAACATCGTCCAGCTGCTGAACATTGTCCACGCCGATGGCCACAAGCTCTACCTTGTCTTTGAGTTCCTCGACCTCGACCTGAAGAAATACATGGAGGCTCTGCCCGTTAGTGAGGGTGGCCGCGGAAAGGCTCTTCCGGATGGTATGAAGATGAGCACGAACCTGGGACTGGGCGAGGCTATGGTCAAGAAGTTTATGGCCCAGCTCGTCGAGGGCATCCGCTACTGCCACAGCCACCGGATTCTGCACCGTGATCTGAAGCCCCAGAACCTGCTGATTGACCGTGACGGTAACCTCAAGCTGGCCGACTTTGGGCTGGCTCGTGCATTCGGTGTCCCATTGCGAACCTACACCCATGAGGTATGGGCACAGCATCCCCGGTGAATAGCTGCGGCGTACTGACTCCTCTAGGTTGTGACTCTCTGGTACCGCTCCCCCGAGATTCTGCTGGGTGGTCGTCAGTACTCTACGGGCGTGGACATGTGGTCCGTTGGGGCTATTTTCGCCGAGATGTGTACGCGCAAGCCGCTCTTCCCTGGCGACTCGGAGATCGACGAGATCTTCAAAATTTTCCGGTAGGTGTGGCTCGAGCATATTGTATGACATGTGTTTACTGACGCGTACCTGCAGGGTTCTCGGTACCCCTAGTGAAGACACCTGGCCTGGTGTGACCTCATTCCCCGACTACAAGCCGACCTTCCCCAAGTGGAAGCGTCCCGATGCAGACCTCGTCCCTGGTCTGGAAGAAGCGGGCTGCCAACTGCTGGAGGCTCTGCTCGAGTATGATCCCGCACAACGGCTTTCGGCCAAGCAGGCCTGCATGCACCCATACTTCCGAAACGGCAGCTCGTACTACTCGGGACGTACCCAGCGCAACGGTTTCCACTAAGGACGCACTTCACCATGTCGTTCTTTTCTTTCTTCTGTTTCCCGTGTAATCTTATTCACTTCGGGGGTGACGATTACATGATGCTTCTGATTCACCGAGAACATGTACTGTTTTTTATGTACCTGGCGTTCATTAGGGAGTGATTCGGAGGGCCGGCTGACTGGGATGTTACAAGTGCTTTTAGTTAATCCAGGCGTACATACCCACACTTTCTTTCTCTTTTTCCCTTGTGGCTGAATAGTAGGGTGCAACACTGTCGTGTTCTACATCACCCAGGGTGTCGGTTTTCAGCCTCACGGGGTCAGGCACCAATCACGGCCTGAGTCATTCAATTCTTTCCCAATGTGACCTGGGCGCACCCGGCCTGGGAATGAATCATCTTGACGACCAGACCAATAAGACTCGCGAGCGAAAAAAAAAAAACGCCCAACTCGTATCAGAGCTGAACTTGAGAAGCCCCACATGGAGTGATGAGGCATCCATCAATGCGGAAGGCCAACACTGGACAGAGAGTGGTTTATTCTTGGAAATCAAAGGAAGTGGATTGCATCTCGGGCCAACGCTAACTGGGCCCATCTGCAGAAACGCATCCTTATTTTTGGGCTGCTGAGGGGGCCGTCTGAAGGAACCGTTGCTCCCGGCTGAAAGCAAAACAACCTTGAAAGAAGTTGGGGGGCCGTGCTGTGCTTGGCTGTGCTGTTGAGGCGGCTTATTCGTGGGTCGTGGACTCACGGCCACTCTAATGCAGCCCCCCTGCAGCCTTACGATAGAGAAACCACATGGAAAGGGTAAAAAAAAGAGGGCGACTGTGGCCAGAGAAGCCGACTGATGACTCTTTTTCTCCCGGCATCGGATGGGTGGCCGTGCAGGGGGATTCAAAACCCAGATGTGATTTGGGTCGAAGGCACGGTGGTCAGTGCGATATAAAGGGTAGATCACAGCACCCCCACTTCGGTCGTGTTCTTTCTGCAGTGGCGCAAGAGAGAGAACGGAAGAAGACGAAATCAAAGGAAATATTAATCGAGGCGACCCCGAGCCAGGAAAAAAAGCTAGTGGCTTTTCATCCCACTCAGCATAAGCAATGGATTACGACGACGACGTGATCTACGGGTCCTCGATGCCCCCGGCGTCTTCGCGCTCCAACAGCCGGCCGCCCCGTGCACGCTGCCAACCTCCACAGGAGTCGGTCAGGCAGTTCTGGGAGCAATTCAACACCAAGTACCCGGGGAAGGTGTACACGGTGTTGCCAGACAATCCGTACGCACGGACGCGGGCCAAGCGGGTACCCAACGGAGTGATTGAGGGCCACGAGGCCGTCAAATCGTACGAGCAGGCACGGCGTGAATGCGAGAAGTCGGTTGAGCGCATTGTCAAGGAGTGTGAGCGCGTGAACCAGAAATACACGGATCCGCACTTTGACATCGAGGTCGATCTCAAGTCGCAGCGGCGCCATTATCTAGATGGCCTCGATAAAGTCAATGAGGAGATGAGGCCGCGTGGAGTGAAGCGGGTGACGGTTCGTTTCTAACCCCAGAGTGGATATGGATGTTGGGGCATTTCACTGATTGAAACCGGGTTGGTGTCTAGGAAATCTTCGAGAAACCCCAGTTCTTTGTCAATGGGCCGACGGCATCAGATGTGCGCCAGGGCCATGATGGAGACTGCTGGCTCATGGCTGCACTGTGCACGATGGGCAACAAGGAGGGCCTGATCGAGAAGATGTGCGTTGCCCGCGATGAGAAGATCGGCATCTATGGGTTTGTTTTCTATCGGGGTAAGTGTGCTGGTATCGCCTTCTTGGTGGAAGGAATCGAGAGCTAAACCAGACTACCAGACGGCGAATGGCAGCAGTGCATCGTTGACGACAAACTGTATCTGCGTGCCGCCGATTATGATGAATCGGTGGATGAGCGACCTATCTGGGACGACATCAATCGCACCGACACTGAGGAAGAGTACCGCCGAGTCTGGCAGACCGGGTCTCGGGCGCTGTACTTTGCGCAGTGCGTGGATGAAAATGAAACCTGGCTACCTCTCCTGGAAAAAGCATTCGCCAAAGCCCATGGTGACTACTCCGCGATTGAGGGTGGCTTTGTTGGCGAAGCCATCGAGGATCTGACCGGTGGTGTGACGTCCGAGGTTCTGTCCAGCAACATCCTGGATAAGGACCGTTTCTGGAACGAGGAGCTCATGAAGGTCAACGAGGAATTTCTCTTTGGATGCGGGACAGGCCTGTTTTCCAACTGGTTAGACCCCAAGTACCGTGGTCCTCCGCGAGATCGAAAGGGGATCTCAGAGGACCATTCGTACTCGATCATGGAAGCCCGGGAGATTGACGGTCATCGCTTGTTGCGGTTGAGGTAGGTTGACAAATATATGCGCCCGATCTGAGTACACCCAGCTTACATCTATCAGAAATCCTTGGGGCAGGAAAGAGTGGCATGGCGCCTGGGGCGATGGGTCCAAGGAATGGACTCCAGAATGGATGGAACGACTTGGTCACAAATTTGGCAACGATGGCGTATGCATGTCTGATATCCTTCGGGTTTTTCTTGACTAACCTGCCAGTACAGTTCTTCTGGATCTCCTACCGCGATCTCCTTCGGAAATACCAGCACTTCGACCGGACGCGCCTTTTTGGACCTGAATGGACAATCACGCAGCAATGGACAACGTTGAATGTCCCGTGGTCTGCCGACTACCACAGCACGAAGTTTATGATGAATGTCACCAAGAGTGGCCCGGTCGTCATTGTCCTATCACAGGTTGGTCGTAACTCGTACATTACACATAAAACTCTAACTAACGCATGCCAGCTTGACACGCGCTATTTCAAAGGACTAGTCGGCGAGTACAGCTTTGTACTCAAGTTCCGCCTCCAAAAAGAAGGAGAAGAAGACTACCTGGTGCGCAGTCACAACAGCCACTTTATGGGCCGATCAGTCAACGCAGAGATCGCACTGGACCCAGGCCGCTACCACGTTCTGATGAAAATCACCGCCTTCCGACACGAGGACGTGGAGTCGACCGAGGAGATAGTGCGCCGGCTCGCCTCAGTCCGACGAGAGAAGCTCGTGCAGGTCGGGCTCTCGTACGATCTCGCACATGCCAAGGGGCTAGTGGGCGAGACAGAGCAGGAGCGAACAGAGCAGGAGCGACACAAGGCGGCAAACCGCAAGAAGCTGCGCGACGAGGCCAAGAAGCGGCTTCAGAAGGAATGGATTCGGGAACGGAAACTGGCAGCGCGACAGCAGCGCATGGCGGGCCGACGCGCGGGCCGTATGCCCAACGGTACCTCGCACGAGCGCAGTCCCGAGCGCGGACCTATTCCAGGACAAATGTTCACTGATAAACCGGTCCAATCACCCACAGACATGGGAAGCATTTCTAGTGAGAGTAGTGACCGCCGGCCGGTCACTGCCAACGGTTCCGTCCCGACTATCCAGTTCAACGGCCTGCATATGCGCCATGCGAGCGGATCTCGTCATCGCAGAACCGACTCTCCGCGCCCCAGTCTGGATACTCGCTTGGCTACGGACGGCCTGGATCTCAGCGACTTGGAGTTGCTGGACGGGTTCGAATTCGACAGTGACCTGGACATGCCACCCGATGACCCCGACGCAAAGAACCAGTCACAGTTCTCGGAGCTCGACGGACCGGCTGCTGATCCATGGAACGCAGTGTGCGTCGTCGGGCTGCGAGTTTACTCCAAGGATCCCAAGCTCAGCCTGGAGGTCGTGCGGCCTGTGCCTGAGAATGAGGTCGAGGCTCCTCTGGATCGAGACGATCCGGCGGCGTCTGCAACCATTGAGAAGGTCTCTTGGAACAGTCGCATTCCGATCTAAGCTAGGGGCAATGTGTATGTGTGTTTTGTTAAAACGAGGTGTACGAGGATAGACTGTCATTATTTAGAACTGTTCTATAAAATCGTGATTCATGCAATGGATGTGCTATAGGCCGAGTTTGATAAAGAGCTAGCTTCGCAAGTAGTAATGGCTACGTGAATTGAAAACTGAAAGTGATAAACGCACCGGTGGTTCACTCTTGGGGGACCTCACTGAAAATCAACGCGCGCACTTCAATACTCTCCCGGGGAATCACATTTTCAGGCACATTCGAATGCCGGAATGATGCATGCGGGCAGCCTAGAAATGCACTCCAAAGGTTAGAGGTTGGTTCCATCTATCACTCGATACCTTCCATCATAGCAAGACTCACATTTACCCTCAACCTCCGGGTCTGAATCAAACATCTTGAGCAGAGTGACTTCATCCTTTCGCTGCCGATGCAAATAGTACCACCGATACTTCTCCCGGGCCATTGCATACATCGTAGCCCCAAGATAGTGCTTCCGGACATGGTCCGTTTCAAGCATGTCGTCGAGGGTGATGGTCCTAGCATCGCAGAGGGCTAGCGGTACGTCCTCGACGACGTCGGCGATAGGACGCCAGATACTGAGATCAGATGTCAGTTTGACTCAGTCTCTTGATTTATGTGCTAGGGCCGTACTTGACTACTCGGACTCGGCCTTGTAATAGGTGCTCTGCCTTATCTGGGAGATGAAGATGAGCTCGAGAAACCACGGCAGATGGCGCCTGGTCTAATTCAGTGTGAGGAAACGATCCAGTCAAGTGTCAATGAAAGTAGTGTTCTTCATGCATACCGACATGGACCTGACTAGCCGGAAGAAAAGACCGGGTCTTGTCGGCGGCATTGATACACGTCTCGACCTGCTTGCTCATGTCTCTATTCTTCCTGATCTGTGGGTATAGTCAGTGAATGTACCTTGAGAACGGGATATAGAACCAAAGCAAGAAAAGAGAAGGAATAAGCTTGCCCTCCAGTCAAAAAAGCAGATCTCATCTAGATCCCCCAGCTCATCACGCAGCAACTGCTCCAGCTCCGGCAGGTACGTATCCTCGACATCGGCAGCACTATCAAACCGCTGAAACCGCGTCGGATAGTTGCGAAAAGCGAACCCATGTGTGTCCAGCGAGTACGAATCTATATCCGGTCTGGCATCGATGATTTTCTCGGGCTTCCCACACACAAAGTGGATATTCGCGCGTCGCTGATCGGCCGCATCATCCGGGATGGGAGAGAAGATCTGGAAGGGTTTCTCGGTGTTGTAGAGGTCATCCCATTGGATATACATCAGCGATGCTTCTTCGTCGTGAGCCATGATAGCGCGGTAAGTGCCAACAAGGGAAGAATACCAGGGGAACTGGTTTGCGCAATCTCTGTGCTTCTTGATATCATCTTTAGTTCTCTTCGCCGGGATTCCAATCCTCTCCTGGCTGTGTTAGGCTATTGCATCCTGCCGTCGGCCAAGTAGGCTGTGTTGCACCCCCGCATCATCCTGTGCCCGGGTAGGGCGGCTACAGGATTCAGAGGCCCGTGTCCGTTGCCAGGTCTTTCTGTGCCCGGATGGGATGGGGTTGACGCCACTCGGGGGTACTGCGGGGAATGGGTCGATTCAGAGTGCCTGGATCTATCAGGGGCGGTTCTCGGGACTGATAATTCCACAAATATGCATTGGTAGTCACATCCACCGCATGTATTACGCCCATTCTAGCTCATTAAATGATCAAACCCGCCGTCTTATTGTGATATCTAGTTTTTATCATAATTTCTTATCATCCCATTCAATATAAGCTTGCTAAAGTTTGCAAGAGTAAGACAGAGGCCATGCTTCGCTCTTAGACCTTGTATATCCTCAACCGTAACCCTAATTCACACCCGGCCCAGATTAAACCACCTATATCTAATGTTTTAGGAACTTGTTCGAGTTGAAAGCATAGATATGAGTGTAAATTCACTGCGTAGATAAAATAATATGCTACCTCCCTCTCTGGCTCGACAGGCCTGGCAAAGATAAAATGGATCCAAAGCCCTCAGCCAGCAATCCCAGTGCACTGCACATTATACTCCTGCTTGAGATCAATCCAGTCCTCTCCATCCTTGCCCTTGTTGTAGGATTCACCCAAGGTCTTCTTCCACGGCTGGGTTCGAGCATCTTTCTTGGATTGGGCTTGGATCTGATCCACCCAGCTGGACTTGGTAGCTGGCTTCGAAGGCATCTTGGTAGTAATTCACTGGAACATATTTGTTAACCGTTGTCGAGATATTCCCAAGAAAGCCTCATTATACCTCGATGGTTTCCGCTCGGTGGATAAGAACTGCTTGACTGGGAGGAGCAGGTATAGTTTCTAACCAACAATCAACATCTGTTTCATGCGGGGGATCCGGGTGATTTATATAGACTGTCATATCTGATGTCAGAATACCACACCCCCAGAAATCACTTGACTTTACCAATCCCGGGCTGCCACATGGCAGAGCAATCACCCGGGTGCCGGTGAGGTGCAAGGCCTGTGACCAGTCTACGCGCCAGCCCCAAGCAGGCGTTGAGTGAGGCGCCCTCAACATGGGGCGGTGATCCTGCAGCGTACTGCAGGCCCCCCTGCTTGACCCCCTCACTTGTTCAGCTGCGATGGAAATAGCAGCGATGCACTAGTGTTGGGATTCAACGTAAGTTCGAATCCTCATTAAAGAGAGAATATCCTGGTCGATGAAATCCAAGCAATGTATTGAGTCGTGAGATCTTACATCAGGCAAGATGGCATCGCTGGTGCGCCATCTATGCTGTTTCGGCTCACCATCTTCCAAATCGACCAATTCGAGGGAGGAAGCCGTCGCTCTCGAGAAGAAACCAGGGAACAGTCGACAGTCATCCGAGACCGAGTTCGACCTGTATATCGATGAAGGAATCAACCTCCAAGAGAAGCTGTGGCAGGCAGCGGTCAGCGATAAGTCACAATGTATCGCGATCAGCCAGCGACAGAGCCTGGGAACTTTTACCACGGCCAGCTACGAGAGTTCGCTCCAGAGTCTGCGCGGCAAATGTCGCTCGAATTCGCTCTCGCGATACCAGCCCCATGTCGAGAGGGTGCTCGGTGGAATCAAGCCCTTTGTCGGCGCCTTGAATACAATGGTCTCGTCGCATCCGGAGGTCGCAGGTCTGGTTTGGGGCGCGACTCAGATTGTCCTAGAGGTATGAAGTTTTTTGATGAAAGTCTGCCGAAACTCAAGACGCATTTGTCTCATTAATATATACAGGGTGCCCTCCGCTACACTTCGATTTTTGAAGAGATCAGCCGAATTATTGAAGATCTGGCGCAGGTTCTTCCACGATTCGGGGCGTTCCTGGATATCCTGCGGACCCCGAAGTTGCACACGGCGCTCCGAGAGGTGTACTGCATTTACATCGACTTTTGCTCGGTGGTGATAAGTTTCATTTATAGAAACTCCTGGAGTACGTTGTTTGGACTTGTTTTTGTTTCCCTTTTTCACCATCCAAAGCCTGGTCTGATACCCCGTAGAAACGTTCTTGACAATTCACTGGTCCTCGGTCAATGCCAACTTCGAGGAAACCAAGCGCCTCTTGAGTCGGTCCAAAGTAACCTTCGAAGATGAGGTACAGCTCGCAATCGTCCAGGTTGAAGCGGCGCGCCACCAGGAACTCTTGTTGCGATTGCCGCATGGCAAAGAAGACCCCGACGAGCCAGTTACTCAAGGTCTCCTCGCACAGAATCCTCGGTTCACAGGACGGAAAGCCATTCTAGAAAGGATACACAGTCGTTTGGATCACAGTGGCGAAACGTCACCCGAAGACTGTCGAATGCGATCATGTACCGTCCACGGCATTGGAGGAATTGGAAAAACCGAAACAGCCCTAGAGTATACCTACCGGTACCGGTCTTATTACACACATATTTTTTGGTTCCGAGCCGATTCGAGCTCAGATTTGCTCGACTCATTCTTGAAAATGGTAACGACCTTGGGACTAGGCAAGGAGGATATGTCGTCAGAGAAACTGGTTGCCGAGGGACTGAGGTGGTTGAGCAACACAACTGCCAGATATCTTCTCATCTATGACAATGCAGAAGAGCCGCGGACCATCCTTCCTTTCTGGCCCAGTGGAGTGCACGGCACTGTTCTGGTGACCAGCCAAAACCCGGGTTTAAGCGATATCACTTCGTCTGCGGTCGAGCTTACCTCGATGACTCCTGGCGAAGGCAGTTTGCTGATTCAAAGTTATTTGCAGAGAGGAAGGTCCGAACAGGCGGAGGCAAGAGCCCTCTGTGAAGAGCTTGGCGGACTTCCTCTTGCCATTGCACACTTTGCAGGATATGTTGCAAAGTCTCAGTGCTCACTGCAACAAATATCATCTTCGCTCCAAGAACGTCTCAAGTCAAGTCAGATCTGGTCATCGGACAGCGTGGCTTCGAGAGACATGCATGCGCGGACTCTCAGCACCGTGTGGGATCTGGCGATGCACAGACTGACGCCGGATGCATATGAGCTTCTGCGTCTGTTGGCATTTCTGAGTCCAGATTCAGTCCCAGAGGAAATGTTCATTGGCCCCGGGCAGGAAGAAACAACTGAGGAATGGGATTATTGGAGTGTTCACAAGTATTGTTTACCCAGCTGTCCACGGAGTGACTCGGTGGCTAATGGAATCGTCAGGTTCAACGAAGCCGCCAAAGTCCTTAGAGAACGCCACCTTGTCGATCGACTAAGAATGAACGATGGCAGCGCAGCAATCAAGATTCACCGAGCTCTGCAGCGAAGCATTCTCCACAAGCTTGATCAGGATCCAACACTACGGCAGCATGTATTCGATACCGCTGTCTCGATTGTGCGCAGGGCCTTCCCACTTCAGAGTCTGGCCAAGAAGGGAGATACCAGCCAGTGGCCCGCGAACAAGAAATTCCTTCCTCATGTCAACAGCCTCAACACCTGTGTTACGCAGGCTGACCCGCCGATGGGCCATAACCTCACGTTAGCCGAGCTCGAACGGGATGCCAGCTGGTTCTTGCTGAACTGGGAAGTTCGTCCTACTGCCATCCCATTGCTGGAGGGAGCGGAAAGGATCTGTCGTGGAATGATCGCCACAGAAAACCCCAAGATTGCTTCAATCTATGCTGATGTGCTCTGCACGATGGCATCCTATGATCAATACGACGGCATCGAGGGCCGAGAGCGTGGCCTGGAACGCACTGGGATGGCATGGGAAATCCGCGAGAGAGAGTTCCTTGACAAGCCTACCGAAGATGTTCAACCCGAGGACTACATTAACCTCGGACGCACGTTGGGCGATTACGGATGCTGTTATGCCCAAATGGACCGTATACACGAGGCTAATGAATGTTGGGAAAAGATGCTCGGTTTCTACAAAAAGGCAGGCACGGAAAAGACCCTCACTGCGCGATTTGGACAAGTATATGGAGACTTGGCGATGGCGCGTGCCGCACAAGGCAGACATGAGGAAGCAAAAGCATACGCAAGGAATAGTCTGCGGTTACTGGAGCAAGCGCTGGATCCCGAAAACCATTTCCGAGTCTTCACGACATTCATACTCGCTTTCTCGACGTTCGCTGCTGGTGACATTGAGGATGCTCTTCAATTGCATCGAGATGCTCTCAGCCGGAACCTGGAAGACTTGGGTCCATCACATCATCTCACCTTGGCTAGTCGTTACAATGTGGCTGTGGGTTTGCATAGAGTTGGGGATCTCGAAGGAGCGGAGTGCGTTTTGTTCCCCAAGCGCTCCAGACAGGGATCAAGCTGACTGTTATTTTAGGGAACAACTCCGTGAGATTTTGAACACCAACAAAACCCTCGACCAATACCAATGGCGAAGAGACGACGAGGCACGGGTCTATTTCCGTCTCTCGCTCATTTTGCGAGCTCAGCATCGTCCTACTGAGTGTCATTTCTTTGGGACGAAGGCAACCATGATGCATGACCAGGAGACTGGAGAACTGTCCATAGCTCCCGATGGAACCCAGCCCAGCGATGAAGAGCAAATGGCTCGCTATGATTATCGAGTTTCTCTTTGGCATGGCAGGACAAGTGGGCTTTGGGGCAATGGGGGAAGATGGTAGGGTCGAGCCGGATTTTTATTGAAGAGCGTATGATAGAAAGCATTATTATCGGGTCTTTCAAGCACGACTCGATGGGACAGTCTCTGGTTTTCGGGCAATTCATTCTTGTATGTTTATGGTCAGACAGGGATCAACGATGTCTATTTACACAAGCAGTCTACATACTGCCATTGCAGTAATTCAGGCTGTCTTTTATTACTCTACATTCTTTCTAGAAAAAGGCACCATAGGTTCTGTATGAGAAACAGTCCCTTGATGTGCGACAAAAAAAGAGTAGAGACGACCGACGAGGTTGCGGGAGAACTGCAAAAAGCGGCAAGGCTTAATCCCCGAGAAGGGTCAATTCCTCACTTGGCACAACCTCCCTCGAAGATCCTTAGCAGAGCCTAAATACATCAAATGGCGCAATGCGCCCATGGATTTACTCCTCCAGTCTTCGGCTCTTGCGTCCGCGCAGAGGAGTTGCCACCGCGTACCGGGGCGCGCGGTTTCTCTCGACTTCGCTCGACTGCGTCGACGAGACCGTGTCGATTCCTGCCGGAAACAATGGATTAGTGTCGTTGCAGTGAGTTCCCGTGCAACACGTCCTGATCATATTTGGAGTCATTCAATGCTAAGCCCATCCCCAGAGTGACGCGTCCAACCGCGTCAGGCCCATCCCACGGGCAATCTTCGCGCCCGAATGTTATTTTGTATCTCCCACCCGGTCCCTTGTTTCAGGAGACGGGGACAAATCAAGAAAACCCGCAGGATTCGAAATCCTCGGAACCAGGGAGTCATTATGGCGAATGGGAACTCGCATCCCCATACGCAAAGACTCTCCCCCAACATGTCCTCGCGTCCACGACGGCCGCGACAGTGGTCACGGTCAACTATCGCCTGGGAAAGATAGAGGCACCGCGGATCTCATCCCTGGAACCAACCCCGGATTCCCAGGACTCGCTCGCCATCAACGATGAGGCACTCCGTGCATTCAATTCCCGCCCCAGCTTCTTTCAATATCCGACCCCGGTCCATGACACGCTCGCCGGGTTCGACTGGATCCAGACCCATCTCCAGCCTACGCACATCGCAGTTTTCGGCTCCCATATCGGCGGATCCCTGGCTCTTATGCTCGCTTTGACCGAAGCACAGTCGGTGCGGGCCGTCACGGCATTGGAACCAGTCTGCGACTGGCCTGGCTTGGATGAGTACTGTGCAACCGAGGTTGAACCAGCACATATGCCTCTGGATTTGAATGACACTGGTATTCCCCGTGCGGAATCCTCAGTCACCGCATATACGAAGCAAACGCGACCACCTAAGAAAAAGACCGCAAGAGTGGCGTCGCCGGACCTGGTCCCGCTGCTTAAGGCGCGCGAACAGCTTTTCTCGTCCCCAGAACGCTGTTTCGACGCATTCGCCTCCCCGATTCTCTTTCTACGCTCCGCAGGAAGAGACGTTCCCCGAAAATTCCCTCGCTATCTCACAGGTCCAGAGTATCCGGTCCCGGTCTTGCAAAGCTCTCCCATGACAACCACCACAGAGCAAACCGCCGCTTCTGATGACGATTCCTGGGACCGGGAACCGGACCCGTCTCTCGAGTCTGACGAGGAAAAAGCCATCTACGGAAAGTCCACGTCCACTCTCCCCGATAGTTCCTCGGGAGTGGCTCGCCGCCGAAAGGCTCTCTCCCGCTGGCCTCCATACGGACTCGATTACGGGCTCAGTGGCCAGACCTGGTCAGGCCCGGGAGATGGAATCAGCCGGCTTGAGCTGACGCTGCCCTGGGTACGGGTTTTGCTGCGGGAGCCACTGGCGGGATTGTCACCCGCTGCCCTGATAGACTCATCATCTTCGTCACACTCAAAACTGTCCAGGTCTAACCACCCTGGCCCGGGTCCTACGGTTCTTGCTCGGCAAGCGGGTGAAATGGTGTCTGTTATGAGACGAGCTTGTTTTTGGGGTCGTGAGAAGGGGTTCGGGGAGCGGAGAGTGACCTTATCGTCCCTTCAGAACATTCAAACTCAGGATGCCGATAGCAACCGGGATGTTATAACACGAGAGGTGGGAGAGTGGCTGATAAGTGTCTTTGAGGAGTCTATTGAAAACAGGGAGTAAGAATATGAAACCGATATATGAAAGCAAAATTGATAGGTGTGATTTTAAAGCCTTATCAACTAAATAAGAGGGATCAAGACATTGTTTCTTTTGATGTGCGCAGGGAAGAAGAATAAGAAGTACTATCATGATTACTGTACTCTGAGTTCAGGTTCGTCAAGCTGCTTTCATCTGCAGAATTGAAGGATACCTCGTTACTTGATATAGGGAATGTCTATATTAATATCAGACACAACTAGCTATTGGTAACATATCGAAATAAAAAAAACACACGTCGATGAAGTCTATATATACCACAAACAAGTCCCATCCCCAGCGGCAGACCACGCTATACTGACGATTCCCCCGGTTCCGGATTTCCATTCGGCGAACCCCACCACCCGTCAAGATCCCCCAGATCCGGGAGCATACCCGGGTCATCAACAAAAGGGGGCGAAGATATCTGGCCAAGACCCTGGACATGAACCCCATGATCAACCTTCTCTTCGGGCAGAAAACGCAGGTCGGCGTTACGGATCCAGTCCAGATCGCCCGGCTGAGAAGGAGGTGGGGGAACGCGTTGGCGGTGATAAGAAGAAAGCGATTGCGGCTGCTGCTGCGAAGGAAGAGGAGGCGGTTGATACGGGTGGAAAGGCGGAATCGTAGCTGAGGAAGATGGCAACTCGGCAGAGGTAGAAGGTTGCTGCTGTGACGGCAGGTCAGCAGCATTGAGGCGTGATTTCTTCCGGGGCACGGGTTTGGTCTGGCCGTTCCGGTCTGTCTGTGCCAATGAAGAAGATTGCTGTGAGGGTACGGATTGCAGATTTGCGCTGCTGATCCGTCGCTTCGCGGCTGGTCCTGTTCGGCGCATGTGCGCTTGCCAACGGCGCTGGAGGGTGACCAGGTAGTCGCGGGTACGCTTGGCGTTTTCAAACGATTGTCCTAGCTCATCGAGGGCGCGGAAGCATAGGTTGAGGTAGGCCACCATCTCGGCGTTGCGTGGGTGGTGCGGGTTGCTGTCACCGGGTTTGCCGGGGGTGAGAGCGGAGCTGGACACCGTGACGAACAGTAGCATCAGGGCCGCGCTGAAGATGATGGCTACGACTTGGTTGTTCATCCGGCGGAAGGTGTAAAGTTTTTCGTAGAGGTGAAGAAGACGCGCGACGGCGGTGGCGGATTCGACGCACATGCGCCGCGCGTGGTGGTACCCGGGCCCTTGGCGGGGACTCCGCGGCTGGATATAGCTCTTAGAGACCCATGGTCGGTGGATGAAAATGACGATCTGGTGATATTGCATGCTGAGGGAGTTCGTGAGAAGGTGTTCCAAGTAGATCAATAGACTGTCAGAAGCTTACTGGAGTAACAGCAGATGTGGCAATTTGGGGGTTGTATCGTCATTCAGGTCAATTTCGAGACTGGAGGGAAGATTGGATTTCCAGGAGAATAGATCTTCGGTCACTTGGTAGCAAATCCGTTGCAGGTCA
This sequence comes from Penicillium alfredii, assembly GCF_028826965.1. Lineage (NCBI taxonomy): Eukaryota > Fungi > Ascomycota > Eurotiomycetes > Eurotiales > Aspergillaceae > Penicillium > Penicillium alfredii. The sequence goes on from NW_026622709.1 coordinate 995,144, forward strand.
TGCCGAGATATGTCGGAACATCCATACCTAGAGATATGTTAGCGGTCTGGAGTAGTACACATTACAAAAGCCACGCACAGGATATGCCCGACTGGCGAGATCATCTCCCAGAGCACAACGAACTGCCTGCAGATTAGTTCTAGAGGATTTTTCAACCCCCTTTGAAGCACATCTGAGCCGGTCTGAAGCCCATAAGGATGCCAAATTTCTTCCTTCTCGGGCCCCAGCGCAGAAGCGCGTTTGGGAACTGAAATATCTCCGGCGTTCATGCGGAATGGACGACCCAGATAGAAGCCCCAGAAACTAATGTCGTTAGTGAGAATTCCAATGAATGATACAAGTTGGAGGTACTGACTGGTCTGCGACATAACTCCCCCAGAACGCAGCTCGACGCACGTCGGCTTCAGATGAGCTCATGTGGCCTTGGTTGACATACGGCGTCATATCCAAATGCAAGCCGAGGTCAAATGCAAGTCGCATGGACATCCCTGCAGAAATAATAAGTCGTTGACTCTACCATTCCATCTTCTGTTTTTTACTTACCACTGTAAAGCCAACCTCGAGCATCGCGGTTCGATGCACCTTCGTGGCAGCTCATAATGACAAGCGCTTGGACAGTAGCAACACAGGGCGAATCAAGTTCAATCTCCAACAACGCTTTCGCCCTGTCTGCGAAGAACTCGGAAAGTGACTTAGGGAAAGTGATAAAGGTTGGATGGTACCGTGCCTCGAAAGCACCCCCAATAGCGCACCTGCAAAACGTTAATATCTGGAGCAATCAAACAGCCTCTTGAACACATACATGGCATTGGTCAAAACCTCCGAGTAAAAGGGGGTATCGTCATATTCATTCCGCCATTTTGATCGTGCAGTCATGAACATCTCCTTGTCCACCACGTAGATGCTGGGGTTCTGCCAGGTGAAATAGAGCTCCACCAAGTGGTCCTCCATGGCCTGATCAACGGGTTGACCCACCCGGAGATGGTTGAGAATATCCTGACCATCATGCCGCACCGTGCGTGCATCCGGCCGTTGTCGCTGTTGCGTTGCAGACACATCCACTAGGTTGAGGTTGGATGTAGCGCCGTAGAACCGGAGATGACCATCCCCCGCGATCTTTAAGGTACCAATGCGATTCGAGAGTTGTTCAATCACGTCGCTCTCGGCCTCGTTCTCTTCTCCACTATCGGAGTCGTGATCACCGTCCTGCTGAGATTGACCCAATAAAGCCCCAGGCTGTTGAGCCATGTCCATGCCCAGCTGGAAACTGTCCGGGCTGAGCCCCGTATTGAGCGGCATTTCCGACCCGCCATGGATATTGGCGTAGATGGTATCCAGGCTTTCCGCCGTGGGAAGAGTGAAACCCCAATGAACGAAATTTTGGTTTCCAAAGGGGGTCCAGGTTTCCATAGGCGGGGGTATTTGCTGATTAGGAACAATGCTCTGTGAAGGAGACGGACCAGAAGCCACTCCTTCACTTGTTGACCGGATCTGCTCCTGAGGAGTGGTAGCAGGCGGGCTCTGCACTGGGGACGTACCCGGCACCATCGGGCCGGGCGTTTCAGGCACTGGCTTGACCGAGCCAGGGAGATCTGCATCTTTGGCCACCCCCCGCGGGATTTGCAGGGTATCCAGAACCCGTTTCATGCCGGCCTCATCCTCCGGCTTCATTGGGGGTGGCTCGAGGCCTTGGTCGTTAATAAATTGACATAGCTGATCAATCCTGGCAGAGAATAGCTCTGTCGCCGCTCGAAGAGATACCCTGGGAATCTGAATTAACCACTGGGCCTTTTTTGCATACCCATGTGTCATGCACCATGCCTCCCACATTGGCGCATTGTTCAACGCCAGATCACTTGTACGAGGACAGTTGAACAAAGCAGTACTCACTTGCGCTTGTCGTCTCCATGTTGATATTTGCAATCTTTTCCTTTTCGCTGGCAATTCTGACAATGTGGAGTCGCCCCATCGCACTGCGAAGAATGAGCGCGCTGGTTTACTAGAGCACAGCATGCATACATACTCTGATCTTGCTCTCTCGGCACGGCACACAGGCCGTCGTAACATGCTTGCGGGGTGCCTTTTTCGGGCGGTCGGGATTGGGCGACATGGCTCCAGAATCGGTCGGCCGTGCCTTCAGCACGTTGTCGGCAACTGGCGGTTTTCGGTCTGGAGAGATCCCCGCAGGCAAATGGGTCTACCCGAGTACGTCAATCATCCCTCATCCATCAAACCCGACATTGTCGAGGATGCTCGGGTTTATGTTCTCGAAGAAGTTGGAGATCAAAATGTTCTGGGGGCGGGGAAGAAGGGTCCACCACGTCCGCCTATGAGACGGTCGATGATAAGCCAATGCCAATTCGGCCCGATGGACTACGGGGAATATTGCAGGATGGAATATTTGAAATGTATTTTTAGATGCCGGTAGATTTGAAAACTACTCGTTCTACCAGTTGGAGGTGTGCTTGATCTTCTCGTTCTGAATCACCTCAATCCAGTATCCATCGGGATCCAGGAGGAAAGCGATGTTGTGCATCCGACCGTCCGTGAGACGCTTTTTGAAGTTCACATTGAGCGACTCGAAGCGCTCACAGGCCGCTGGAAGGTCATCCACCGAGACACCTAGAAAAAAAGAAATAAGTTGAGAACCAGACATTCAATCACTGTGGCACTTACAGATGTGACCAAAACCTTGGGGCTCGGAATTGCCGTTGTGGTAGACCAGTCCCTCCTGCTTCTCTGTCCCATAGTTCCAGGTTAACTCAAGCAGGCCTTCCCACTCGGCAACCCCATTGCGCACACCCTCCTGGATCTTGGGGTTGGCACCGGGGTAGCCGAGGAAGTACAGGTTGAAGCCGTTGTCCTTGTTTTCAACGGTACGGACCAGGGTCATACCCATGGACTCCTGGTAGAATTTGAGGCTGGTCTCGGCATCCTTGACACGCAGCATGGTATGGTTGAGACGGTAGGTGCTGGGGTCGGTGGTAGGGCTCAGGTCCTCGTCGGCACGCCGGATGATCTCCACCCAGTATCCGTCCGGGTCCTTGGCGAAAGCAATATGCTTCATGCGACCATCAGTCAGTTTCTTTTGGAATGGGTATCCGGCATCCTCGATGCGCTTGCAGGCGGCTTCGATGTTGTCGACCGAGATGGCGATGTGGCCGAAGCCTCGGTAGGGCTCCGTGTTGCCGTTTACGACGCTGTAGTTGGGGTCATTTTCCGTGCCGTAGTTGTGAGTAAGCTCCAGCACAGCGTTGCGGTCCGTCCAGTGGCGGTCACCCTGCAGGGAGGAGGGGCCGTTGTAGGTCAGGAAGTAGTTGCAGAACTTCCATTCAGGCATGTCAAGCTTGTTGATCAAGCTGAGGCCGAGGAACTTGTAGAAATCCACCGATTTCTGCGGGTCCTTGACCCGAATCATCGTGTCTGGGAAGCATCGCGATCCGTCAGTGTCGAGCTGACTTGCTTGGGAAGAAGAGACGAACGGTGCAACTTGTAGGTGGAAGGATCGGATGCCATGGTTGCTAGAGATCGCGCGCCTGCTGGGCCATTAGTGATTGGTCGAGTGGAGCTCGAGGGCACATACGGGGCACAGAGAATCTAGATGTGAGGACCCGAGGGGAAAGACGCGGGCGAAACATGAATCAAACGAGAGGTGGAAAAGAACAATTCGGAGGGGCAGCTTTTGTCAGCCGAGGAGGTCCACGGGTGGGGCCATGACGCTATCCATACAGATGGGCTTTGTAGAACATAAAATATCTAGTGATTTAGGCAGTTTATAATATAGGAATATGTGACTGCGAAAACACACAATGTGTCGTTTTTCGAGTTTCATCGTGCCTACGTGACCTTCATCTAGCAATTATCTTAGGCAAACAGGCTCTCTAGGTAGGGCCCCCTTACTACGTCTGTAAGATCAATAGTAGTAAAAACACTTAGAAAGACACTTAGAATATTATCTAGAACAAGAATATAGAAAATTTAGAGGAAAAGAGAGAAAAAATAAATAGAGAAAAAAGAGTAGCAATTATCGTAAGCTATATAGTAAGTAAATAAAAAGCCTATAAAAGCTAATTCTCGCTCTTTACTATATCCCCTAAAGCTCCCGAGTGAAGCAAGGGTCAATAGCTTGTGATTTATATAGTTCATACCATGATATAGACATTGTAATCAATTTGGATCAATGATCAAAGCATCATGGACGTAATAACTACCGGAGATAGGGTTTTCGTCCTCGGAGAACCGTTGTAAAAGGCCCAATCTTGGATAGAATATAAGAAAAATGCATTCATATAAATTAGAGAATAGAAATTTGAATAGTAGCCCAAGTACCACCTACCGTGTCAATATAAGTATCGGCGATATCGAGCACATTCCACCGTGAGGGGTGCCAGCGCATGGCCGGTGGAGCGACAAGCAGTTTACCCCAACCGCACTCCACTCGATCTTCCTCTCTTCCCACTCCAGCACTTTGCGACAATTCAACACAGCACAGGCCAGGTTCGTCGAATATGAATTGTTTCCTCTTCACTCGCTCTCCGCATATCCCCCCCCACCTCCCTCGGCTGATCGTCCTCTGGCGATTGGCTTGCAGCCACCCCTCGACTTCGTGTCTTGCGCCCGCTGGAACGATCCTTAACCTTTGCCTTTTTCCCACTGCCTGATACTCCCGCGCTTAGCACGCTGAGACTGCCACATACCCCTTTGCCCCCCATGTTCCCCTCCCAATCAGATGGACACCTGTTGTCACAGTGGCCTCCAGTCTGCAAGATGGGCCCTGGCGCCTTGACTTGCGGAGCCTCTGGGCACACCTCATATGACTTGCAGTCCTACCTGACTCCTTGATAAATGCCGTTCCCTCCCCATCCGTGTTTCCGCTGTGCCACCGGGCGCGGTTGGAATTATCGTGACTTGCCATTTGGGCCAGGAGGCCAGACGTGTGTTGAGTCAAACGCTTCCGAAGCCCCTCATGGTTCATCGCCCCCTCGTCTGCCTGGCAAAGCGCCCGCTATGACCACACTGCCTCTTGCCCTCGTGATATCTGTTGGTTGAATTCAGGCGGGTGGAATTCTTTTAAAGATAAAAAGCACAACCGGCATATTCTTGCTGCCTCTGTTGCGCGCGCTCTTGTCTCAATGGGTAGGAAGATGGCTGAATTCGAACCTCCTCCAGTCACCGAATTTTTCTTTGCGAAGCCGAAGTGCGCGTTGACCACCTTTTCCTCTACGGAGAAACCCGACGACCCTCCGTTCCTCCCTTACTGGGCTCGTTGTAGCGCGCAACACGCCCAAAACCTGCTGGACTACTCGGACGAGCCGATCGAATACGACCACGACGACGAGGATTATCGCGATAATTGCTTCTTTTTCCCGGAGGACTGCTCGTGGACACCTCCTAAAGACTGGGTTGTGGAGGCGCATCGCCAATTAGCGGACCCAGAGATCGCTGTTGAGGGAACCTGCCAGACCGGCCGAGATACCGACACCATGATTCCCGGTCTCCCGGATATTAAGATGCTTGATGCTGAGGCGCTAAGTGATCTTCTCGAAGATAACCTGTCCCCGCCAGAGATCACGACTATTCTGTATGGCACCGTGCTTCTATTCCAATAGCATTTCCTGGGCAGTCTGCTGATACATTTCGTCCATAGTGTCTTCGCAACCAACGGCGCAGTGTTCGCATATGGCTCGTCCCTCCCATCCCGCCAGCTGCGCAACCTGAGCGCAACCTACGGCGCTGCATACACCTGCTACGCCAAGACTGCGTCGAGTGGAAACCTGACAGGCGTCAACCCCGCCAGCCACCCGTCCTCATACGTGACGGCTCAGTCTATGTCGCTGGGAGATGTGGGGTCAATCGTCTTTGAGCTAGACGACTCCGTCGCCGTGGTCACGCGCATTGCCGACAAGGTGCTTCTGGCTGCAGTGGGACCGTCTAAACTCGACCAACCGGATGCAAACGGAGGACCAGATGGCGAGCATCTCACTGTGGATGGAAGCGCAGTGCCAGCTACAGACTCTGCTCCTGGTCACGGGTCTACGCCGGATGGATCGCAAGGCGACGGTCACCGCACACCCACGGCCTCCACATCCCCAAATCCACCTGCGCGCAATGGCCATCTCGATGCGCAGCATGAGATCGACCGCAGCGCTGATCTCGCGCGTCTGGAAAGCTTGAACTTGTCGGCCTGCCCTGCCGTGCTGCTCGCCCTGGAGTCGAAATGTGCTGCGCTTGGAAAGTTCCTGGGACAGAAATTGGATGATCTGGAAAGCCCGGAAGATTTCTGATGAATAGGATATGTGCTTAACGTACACGACCTGTACTGCATGCACCCTGATATGAATTGATGACTTTTGCGATTATGACCCTCAATGGCCAATGGGCAGTAGATTTGAAGCATGTATAGACGTGAACATTAACCGTATTTGACAAATCTTCTTTCCAACATTCCAACATAAAATAGCCCAGTGGGACCCATTATTCATCCATTATCCACCGTTATATATCCCCTCCCAACTCTCGAAGCAATCAAAGAAAGCATCGATCACTTGTTCAAGCTCATCGTATAAGGACTAACCGTAAACACAGCATTCGACCCCGTAAACGGCTCCGTACCCGCGCCCACAGTCTGCAAGAAGTAGTTGGCCGGTACGCCCTGGGTTTTGGTAAGGAACTTGAAGAACTCGTTCAAATCCGCCGAGAACTGCCGCGTCTCGGTGCGCGCCACGAAGCTAAATACCTCCCAAGGGTTGGTGCCGGGCTCGCCTCGGCCGTGCCACAGGTCGAAGACGACGCCGCCGATAGTGAGCGGTTGGGCCAGCTGGACTTGCTGGCCGATCGGCTTGGCGCCGTTGAAGGAGGCGAGCCAGACCATGACCTCGTAGTCGTGGGGTTTCTCTTTGGTGGCTTGCTTGGAGAAGAAGGCGTCGTAGGCGACGTCGCCGTAGAGGCCTTGGCCGGTGTAGCTATTATATTGTGAGTATCCTCGCCAGATAAGGTATTCATGGATGTTGGGTAGTATGGGTTGCGGTTAAAGGCGAAAACGTACTTCCAGTGCCAGGTCGTCGGCAACCCCTTGATAGCACTCAACTGAATGGGTTCGATGTTCAGCACGGCATTGGCATAGCTCTTGACGGCGTCCGGCGCTTGATTCCACGTCCACTGCGTGTGCCACGAGATGACGCCCCGCGAGCTGTAGTCAAGAACCGTGCACTGCTTGCCCGAGGGATCCGAGTCCTGGCCCCAGAGGTTATTGTACAGCAGGAAGTTCGACGCAGTGGCCACAGGGTTCTTGTCACACATGGTGGTGGTGGCGCCGCGCGGAGCCAGGTTGACCTTGGACGGGGGCATGATCTGGGCTCGCGAGGGTGCTGCTTGCGACAGGGGGATCATGGCTGCCACCGCGAGGGCGCAGGCTGTCAAAGAGGATCCCAAATACATTGTTGAGAGAGGTTGCACTTCGCAGGATAGTGCAAGTGTGGTGAAGGAGGTATGAGGTTGAGGAAAGGAAAACCGGATGTGGAAACGGGGATACGGGGGAACTATAGATGAATAGAGTTCTATTGAGATCTGCAGAAATGCCTATTCCCTCAGGAGCAGAATATTCTTCGTCATCGGGCTCGGTGCTTACGAGTAAACACGATAGACTGATCCGTCGCGGTCTCAGGATCAGCCCCGGGGGCGATGAGATTTGGGGTCCAGGGGCACAACGTGCATAGTATGGTAGCTCAGTAGCTCTTCCGACATTCAATCATGTCTTTCATATGGCCCATGAGTCCACAGAATACCAGAATTCCAATTGGGTTGGACACACCGACCTACTATCCCAACATAGTCAAAACGATCTGGCGATGGTTCGTGGTGTTCGTCAATAGGGGGCCAAAAACGCCTAGGCATAAGAGCGGGATCGGAGGATCCTATCGCCCCTCTTCCACCCCCCCCCATCAAACGCTGTTTAAGTGAGACGCTGCCCTGCTAGAGGATTGTTCTTGCTCCGTTGTCATCGTCTGTGTTTCGAGTTCGAGGCTTGGTTTGTTGCGGGGAAACTATACAACTCTTGGCTTTTCTTTTTTCCCGTTTTAGTCCTCACCCCTCGCCGCTTTTAGATCCCTGCCTTAGGTGTCTTGACATGGCTACCGTAAGTTTACTTCTGCTCCAAGGGTAGCGTAAATAAAATGGAACCACTACTCGTCCTTTCTCTACCACGGGCTATATATATTGTGTCCTGGCCCTAGCCCCCAAGTGGCTGCTTACCCAAGTCTACTATGAAAGATTCCCTTCATACGCAGTAGCAGATTACAAATGAACAGAGGTTTCCCTTTGAAGGATGACTACTTCTTTAAGCTATTTCTCTTATATGATTGCTACGACGACCTCCACCTCCTTCGCTAACCATGTACATTTCAAAGTCGTTGGCCCTGTTGAGTGGATTTGCGGTCTATGTACTTGCAAAACCCTCTCCCGACAATTCCTGCAGGGGACGTCCCGAAGCTGAAAGCAACGACCAAGGCCGATGACAAGGAAAAGAAGTGCTACGTCGAATTGGACATGCCGGAAATAGGGTGCACGAGCAGGACGAGCGAGTTGCTGGAGTATACCCGGCCCTCGCACTCCCTGCCTCTTGCTTGTCATGCTAAGCGTAGGTTTGGATTTCACACTTCTTTCCTCTTTCTCCTCTTTATAGTCTTCTTCTCTTTCTTCTGCTTGTGGGATATTTTTTTTTTTTTCATGACTCATGCTAATAATCAAAACGGTACAGTCGTCGGAGACGGCCACAGGATTCAGTGGTCAAAAACCGACGGATCAGTTTCCGGATCCAGCAAAGCGACAAATGCACTGGGGTGATGACAACAACGGGGACCTGGAGTTCACGAATACCAATGGCCAGACCGTGTTGTTCTCGTTCAAGCATGCCACCAAATTCCAAAGTATCTGGATTGATCCCGAGATGAAGGGAGTGCCGCGCCTTACTAAAGAGCGCTCGTTAGAGGATGAGGGACTACAGTGAATTGGCTGTTTTGAAATGGAGCTAGAAGCGGGGGTGGGAAAGGGAGGAAGAAGAGAGGCATTGAGAGAGGTGGGCTGGACTGTTAGGTGCTTCGCAGCCTAGCTTAACGTTGAGTATACGGATACCTGCTTGTCTCTTCTGTAACCAATAAACTGACTTATTCTATAAGTATATAGAATGCATATCTTCAGGTTCATTAATAAATGCAAAACAAGGGGGTGTTCGTCTGAATTCAATCAATGCTCTACCAAGCCATTACGACTTCTCTGATTTCTCTGACTTCTGCTGGTTCTCCTGCACAGCCGAGCCACCGGGGGAGGTATGGAAGTGGCTAGCCGTGCTGGCAGTGCGGCTCAGACCGGGCTGAGAAGTCGGGCTGGGTGCAAAGTCCTTGGAGTCGGTGATAGGCGAAGCAGCTGCCGGCAAACCCGCCTCCTTCTCTTTCTCTGCCTCCTTCTCCTTCTCGGAATATATCGGGGGCTGGCTGTGCTGAGAGACACTGCGGGAGGGGGCAACGGAGGCGATGGGCGAGGTGACGGTGGGCGAGGACACGGTCAGGCCGCGGGTGGCATCCTTGATGACGGACCACCACTGCTCGGCGTCGGCCGGGGTGTGGGCCTTGAAGCTGAGCTCGGTGCTGGTGTGGAAGGCGTTGCCGACCTTGCCGCTGGAGACATCCTTACCCTTGACGTTGAACTTGACCCCGTCGATGGCGCCGACCACACAGTCGGGCAGGTACAGCGACAGTTCGGGGGCCGGATCGCGCCGGAAGTCGTCGTTGTCCTTGAACTCGTGCAGGTAGCGGGCCGGGGTGACGACATAGTAGCCGGTGCTGTAGCCCTTGATCACGGCACGCGAGCGGCGCTCCAGCGAGCCCTCGATCAGGGCCTGGGTGGAACGGTGCTCCTGGTTCGGGAAGGTGATGCTCGAGAACGTGCGCGGCGGCGAATCGGGATTCACCAGGGTGGCATCGTTGCTCACGACAAAATTGACCCATTCAAAGTCCGGCGGAATGCGTTGAGCCGTGCTCAGGATATCGGCGTACATAGCGCGTTGGCGGTCCAGCTGGCCACCCACCTGCTGGAAGAACTGCTCCAGGGCACCCTGGATCGTCTGCAGCACGTGCGCCTCGAACTGCTGGAATGAGTTCTGCACGGCGAGGATATCCTGTCGGTGGCTGTTCTCCTCGTTGACTTGCTTGTTGAGCCGGTGGTTGATGCCTCGGCGTAGGAGGTAGGGGTCGTGCTGCTGCTCGATTTTGTTGGCAGCGGCGGCGTCAAAGGATGCCGAGTTTTGGCCGAGGAGCTCGATGTGCTTCTGAGTCAACTGCCGTGCCTTCTCAACGGCCTTGGCTCCCTTGGATGCACCCGTCTGAAGCTCCTTCGACTTGTTCTTGATTTCCTTGTGGAGACGATCTAGAGTCGGGAGCACACCGCTTCTGAGGTTCTTCTCGGTCTCGAGGTACATGTTGATCATTCCCTGCAAGTATCACTGGTCAGATGCTGCAACCGACGAGTAAGACAGACCATTCCATACCTGGGAGTTGTTGCGGATGTTCTCAAACAGGCCAGTCACGCCTCCTGCACTGGAACTGAAATGATGGCCCTCCCTCAACGGATCGCTCACGCTCTATGGCACAAATCGTAAGTCAGCTCGGTAGTCGAAGCCTCCATCACACCGACCAACACAAACCTTCAAGATCTTCTCATGATCCTTCGACTGCGACTTTTGGATCTTGGCAGTAACGGAGATATAATCCTCGAGATTTCCACACATGTGCTTCCATGCCCGCAGACGTTCCAGCAGGAGATTGGTAGCCTGAAGAACAACGACGTCAGTTCTCCGACCTTGTATAACCAACAAATCATACACACCTCGCTGCTATCGGTATTGGGGATCGCCTCATCCTCACTCATGGAGGTGCGACGAGTGATGCTGCTGCTTACGGTGCCCGACCGCGAGGGGAGTTTGAACTCCGCGGGGCTTGTCGTCGTCGACATGGCTGCACCGGGGGGGGGGGGGAGGTGGAGAAAGAGAGACTGGACAGTCAAGGGAAAAGGGGGAGTAGGAAAAAAGAAAAGGTGGTTTCCCTCCAGACCAGAAACCCCGATGGATTGGAGCACACTAGTCTATGGCTGGACTAGTCAGGCGAGTCGATAGTCGGAGGGGCAGTAGAAAAACAAGGTGGGATGATCGGACTTCTTAAACCCTTGCGATCGGCAGATGAGGTCACCCCTCGAATGGTGCAAATTGCGGTGCGCCACAGACGTACTTTCAACCCATGTATGGATATTCGAGTTTACAATGTATTTAATTATAGGTATTATAGATATTAAAGATATGTAGATATATCTAAGAAATATATTCTTAGTATACTGGTTATCAACACCCCCATATTCGGTTTCTTTGGATAATCTGCAGTGTCGCTTCGGGAAATCGGATGGCACGGTGGATCCCCCCAGACCCCAGGCATCGCATGCGGTGCCTTTGCCACTGCTCACTCCTTGGGTCGCATTATGTGGACCTCGAACAATGCCATTGAGCCCGGAAAGGGGGACTTTGCGGGGATCGACTGCGACTTACTAGACTCGAGACACGATATCACCTACCTCTTCGAGGTTATAGTACCTACACCGGCTTGGGAGTCATGCTGATCATGCAAGAACACGGTGGAGACAAAGAGCTGGATTATATTACATATAATGGATGCGGTATATGCGTGACTCGTGTGCTGAGAGATAATCCTCTTCAGCGGACTCGTATCGAGATTGCGTTCGTGAGAAACTCGGAGTAACCCTCTCTATGAAGAAAAACCAGAAATCAAAACACCAAAGCAACCCCCGATTCCGTCTATGTGGTTTCCAAACGCCGAGCAGAAAAGGACAGGAGAGAAGACGCCTCTGCCGGTGCCATGCTGTGGGACGAGTCAAGGATCTATGACAGGACTCATCAACCCGCTTTCACGAGAGAGAGAAACAGAGTGGCTCCAGTGGCCCGCACTGGAGATCGAAGGATTTTTGTTGTAGTTCGGGATGCAAGAAACGCCACGGTTTTACACTCTAGCTCTAGCTTGCGCGAGACGTAGCCTGCGGTCCTCATCATCAGCACTGGAGCCATGCGAATTGAAATAGCCAGAGCGATTCTGCACCTCTAGAGGAGTCGTCACCCCACTGGTCCGGCCACTGCGGAGGTAGGCCTGTTGCGGGGACTGGGGAATCGACAGCGTGGGCATGCTGCTGGCCATCACGGCATTATAGTCAGGCAGACCTGCGTCATGATACGGGCGCACGGTGGTCCGGACGGCGGTCGAGTAGCTGGGCACCCGGCTCAGAGTCTCCACCTCGGCATACTGCGGATGGAAGGGGGTCGCCATGCCCGAGGAAATGACATCGTGTTCAACTTCGTCGGACGCTCTGCGGGACAGTTCCGGACTGCCGTGGCTGTGTGAGTTGGACCCGGATGTCGGGCCAAAGTAATCAGGCACGCCCAGCTGGCGGTTGTTGGTTTGTCCCTCGGGAGGAGATTCGTGTGCGGGTTCATTGGGCGATGGATGCCCGATCGGGGTCATCGGGGTTGCGCTTAGATTCGTCAGGCGGCTGTGCAGCACGGATGCCGAAATGTCGGTGTTGGTCAGGGCATTCATCGAGGCGAGGTTCTCCGATGAGAGATTGCGGCTGAGTGTGCCGAAGGGCGTTCCAGGTCCACTGCCGGGTCCGGGGGTGCGATAACCGTTGGGGTCAAGCTCGCTGTAGAGCTGGTCGAACTGGTGCTCGCCGTACAGAGGCGGGGCTTGCTGGGCCAGCTCATCGGCGGCTCTCTGGGTCGACTCTGGCATCTGGCCCGTCAAATTATTATTTTCGTCAATGGCGATATGTGGTGAAATGAAGATAGAGACCGGGAGCGTGGCGCGCAGCTGGATTCGAGGTCAGAGGGACTGCCCAAGCAAATAGATACACGATCGGATGAACTTACCTCACTGATGTGGCCATCTGGGTTGTGCAGCTGGATGCGGAACTTCAATTTGTGACGGATTTTAATGCCCTTGGTGTCTGTGTCCTGCAGGCAGCGGGTCAAGGTCCGCGGCATATCAAGATGACGCGTGAACTCGTAGCCTTCGGCCACTTCATCAATGATCTGAACGTTATCCGCGTTGAGGTCATGATCGTCCGTCAGGATAGTTCGCGTAATCTTGTAGGTATTGCGGATGGAATCGTGGTCCTCGGGATTCAGGGTTAGATCGTGGCTTTCGATCAGCTGGGACGTAATTTGGCCGATCCGAAGGCCTTTGAGGAGAGGAATCAATTTGAAGTCGACTCGAAGGGAGGTACCAAAGATGACGGCTTTAGTGGGGGTGCTGATCGAGTATTCAATCTTGTTCGGCCAGATATTGTCGACCGACTGCACGGGGATAGTCAGTGCTGATCACCGAGTACCTCGGGGAAAAAAAGAAAAAGAAGAAATCAAAGACGGCCTTACCATCGCATGTGACAGCTCCAGAGCACTGGGATCGAGCGTGCGAATAATTCGCAGCGGTTTCCGAGCCACGATGTCTTTGGCGTACTTTCGTCCGATCTCGGCTTTGAAGCGGTACATCACCCACGTCTCGTGCAGCCCCTCGACGCTCTCGGGCATCGACCCGTTCAGCACCACCTCAAATGGGTACTCGTAATTTCCCGCAGCCAGGACTTCAGTCTTGCCCTTGCCAGGGTCACGGAACCGCCATGTCTTATCGTAGAAGACTCGCTCCCGCCACGACTTGCGGCCGCCGCCCGCGGCAGTGGAGGGAAGGTGCCAGCTGGATGAGAAATTTGTTAGCATTTGTGTTTCACCTCTTTTTGATCCTCTTTCTTTCATTTTAATTTTTGGGGTTCTGGAGGAAATTTGTGCAGATGATGACGTACCAAACCCGAGACATGCCCGTCAGCTCGAGCCGAAGGTGTTTGATCGCAAGCGGCTCCGATAAGCAGAGCACCAATGTGCCCTTCAACAGCGCACTGGCAGCTTCATGTTCACTGCCCCGAAAAACAATATAGTCATCATTCAGCCTTGAAACAGAAGGTCATTTGTTAGCTTTGAAGATGTGCCATGAAAGTTACGGAACCCCCCACTCACCGAATATCGAAGTACTTGGCGTTGCTGGCGCTCCCGCCACCACTCAAGAAGCTGAGAGCCATCGGGGATTGTTCCAGCAGCTGCAATCAAGCAGCTGGGGGAACCACAATAAGGAAGAAATTCGCAGGTTGGAGAGAGAGAGAAGGGGAAGAATGTGGGATGGAGGGGGAGAAAGGAAAAAGGGTTCCAGAGGTTCCAGAAAAATAACCAGATATGACACAGATTAGTTTTTTTTCTTTTTTTTTTTTTTTATCGCTGATCTACCGGAGAATCACCAGATTCGCAATCCGGTCCGACCAACGCGGGTCCCACTGGGTGCCGTTTTCGGGGTGGCAAGACGGAGATGATGCGAGATAAGGATTATGGAGGGAATGTTCTCTGCCTTCTAGAAAATATTCCTTTGACTTGACAGTATACAAATACTGGAATTAGAAGACTAAGAGGGGGATCATTAGGGGTGAAAAGAGATTTACATTTACGTCATGGCAGATCACCAAATAGTACATAGTATTTAGTATTTAGTATTTAGTATTTAAATATTCTATTTCAATGTTTCAATATCATTATAACATGACAACTTACGTACTTGACTACTTTAATAAATAATAAGGTGTAAACATTTTCCCCCCGGGGCCTTGTTTAGCCATCACGCCATCCTCTCAGGATCGCCCTCTGATCGATGATCGTCCCTGCACTGCACAACATCCATGTTACACGACCTTGACGGCATTGGGATCTTCATGGGAGCTCCGACTAATCTCCGTGCTGTAATCCAGGACCCTGTCTGTGTATTAATTTAAATATTTCAGCAAGTATCCACAGGTATGTACAGTACCTAGTATAGAGATCTTGGTATGGTGCCTGAAAATCATGGTCGGAATGCGATGCCGCCAGAAAAAAAGCGGCAGGATTCGGGGTTTTTCCAGTAGCTCCCCACCGCAGAGTTTTTTTTTTTTTTTCTCTTGTTTATTCCATCGGAGCTATCCGTGTTCTTACCCATTAATCCAGACCGCGGGAAGAGCGGGAAATGCTTCTTTGTACAGTAAGGGACCCGATCCGCCATCGGGATCCACCAAGGTGTCAACTGCTCTCACCGGCCACACCATCCCAGTCAGGTTCTGATAGGCGTGACAGCTGTTCGGAGTTGCTGCGATAAGGTCTCGAATATCGCCTTAGTCCATACAGCTGGACCGCCTATCTTTGTGGCGTTTCCTCTTACAGTAGGTCTGCGTCGCAGGAATATAGCAGTATGCAGCCCGGAACTCGCAAGATGAAAGACCAAACAGAAATATACGGACGCCACTGATGCAGAACGCACGGACTTCCTTTCTGTGTTGGGAGTATGTCCACGGTCCCGAGGCGCGTCCCGATGGGTTCTGCGATTCTGCGATGCCGACCACGGCCTCTTCGGGATGTACCCTCCCTTTTGCCTCGCGACTCGGGCGATCCCGCTTTTCACCGGGACGGAATCCCGACCATGTTCCCCGGTTGCCCACGCGCGATCTTACCCGGGTTGCAAGTGTGCGACATGTGGTACTGTTCAATTGTGAGTTTTTGTTGTCCTCGGTGTGAGTTCAATGAGCTTGATTTGAATTTCTATACAATGGTGGACGCCTGGCTTCTATTTAGGGCAAGCGGTTCCTGTCAACTTCTAGGCACTGCCTAGTGATTATCGCCCAATATTTTTCAATTGGATGGAAACACTGTGGCATGGCTTTGTGTGATAAGTGTCGTTTCGACGTCAGCACCAGAGCCGATGGTTGTCTTTCTACCATACCATAGTTCCAACGCAAGCTTTTCGAGTTATTCCCATGTCTCGATCAAGCCTTTTTTTTTCAACAGGACCCACCCAGCAGATGAGATCAGGGATGATGAGTTTTGCAGAGAACCCACTGATTTGCAAACATCCTTTCGCAGCAGCCACTTCCAGCATCCCGGTGTGTCTGGGCCATGCCCTACAGTAGTGACAATGTCTCGACAGCTACATCACATCATCCGAGTCACCGAAGCTAATAATGTGGATCAAGATGAACCATTTTTTATTATTTCATTATTTTATTATTTTATTATTTTATTTTGGCTGTCTTCTGAGGACCTCTCGCGCGACACAGATGCCTTCCACGTAATCTCGCACTTTGCCCAACAACGAGATCGACCCGCCAACCTACTTCCTATGAACAATCTGCAGTCGTAGAGTTTCTCGTATCCTCGGGGAGGAGTTTACGCCCTTGGCCTACCCACCCATGTATATGTCATGCTAAAATCTCTTTTCTGGAAAACTCGACGAGCACCCCTGCTGTATGATGTACATAAAGTAGACCTACTTTACATACAGTAGTGTACATGTACATGTAGCTGTCCCTGCAAGACGACAACGCCACACCAGCTGGCGTAACCACGCCTTATCAGCTTCGCCTGGTTGTCTCCGAATCCACAGATAACGTGCCAATAGCCAGACAGAGTTGCGGCACGCACACAGGAGATAATCGACCCACCGCGGGTGGAAAAGGGGATGTATTTATGTTTTTTTTTCTCTCTCTCTTTAGAGTGGGTTTATGGGCAAACCGGGCATCAGTAGTATTGACACTCGGGCGTTCACTATTTGCCTCCCCCTTTCCTAGCAAGTCAATGTTCTCGTCAATTATTTCCCTCCATCCTTCCATTACGCTGTCTCCACGGTAAAATAATATTTCATTGGGGGCGTTTCTCGGCAGATCTACTGCCGAAGACAGGAAGCCGAATCCCTTGTTTTCCTCCGATGATCGCCGTAGGGCGGGTTCTTGGCCCGCCCCCGAATAGTGCCCCGTCGATGTGGTATCGGCTCAGGGACTGTGTAGCGGGATCGGAAACCAACTGGTCTATACACTTTAGGGGAATCCTGGCTTGGCAAGATCGCTAGTAGCCAAGAATACATAGCCCCGGGATAAGGATTCTTGCGGAAGCGCCTGTTACGCCGTAGGTCACACAGTCGTGGGGGCTCTCCTATGTCGGATATTCCAAACGCCCTGAATGACTCGGCATGGTAGCTCTCATACAGCCTCAATTCGCCGTCGTGGCGGTTGCATCTTTGTTGAGCCTGGATTGCAGTACTAATGGCAGTATCATTTTTGATGTCGGCGCACGAGGTGGCTAGCAGAAGGTTTCTCATGGATTTGGTTTGACAAGTCCGTGGTTCCAGCTGTCGGCTGGATATAGATGGCATTTTCAAGCTCTGAGTTCTCGTTCCACTGACGAGAAAAGGACATCCGAGTTCATATTATCATCCTATCAAAGAAGTCGCAGTCGCTTAGAGCCGTAGTGACACTATATGGACGCTGGTTGCCAATATCTGGCATGCGGCATAGACAATCGAAATAATGGATTAAAGGTATGGCCAATGAAAGGGGAAATATCTGAGCAAGAATTATTTTCGGCAGCCGCGAAGAATTATGACAACAAAAAACTTCGCACCGCAAAACGCCGGCTCCGCTCGAGTTGGTTGAAAGTCGTCAGAGCGTCAGTTGAGAGGTGGGTGATTAGGCTGGAGGGGTGATGTGTGACGCAGTCGCAGCGCCAGGCTCCCAAGCCCCAAGAAGGGGAAACACAAGGGAATATAGAATGCAATTAGAAAGACCCCGGCGCACGATTATGGACTCGGCATCTGACGCGCCACATATCAATATCGAATCCAGACGAGGTGACGCGACCGAGGGGCAAATCAAGAGAAGGGATACGGGTAGGGCGCGGCAAGTCGGGACCATCAGACGATCGAATCGAGTCTCGAACCGGCAAGACAATCAACCATCACGATGTAGGCCAAGGGGTGCTTCGAGCCAGCACAAGGGATCAGAAAAAAGCGCTGAAAAAAGGAAGCTTTTTCTAGAAAATCCAACTCAGAATAACGTAAATTGCCACCCCAGCCGCGACACAGATGCCCGCGACTTTCAAGACAGCCACTGTGTCGCCTTGTTTTGCCATTCGCGTCAGCCGGGAGGCACTGCCCTTGAGATTCGTGGAAAAGGAGGAGAAAACATCATTCTGCGGACACGAGATCGTCAGCTCGTTGGTTCCATGTTTCACTGATCGGCCAAAATAGATTCCAAGACTATCGCAATCTCATCAAAACTTCTGAAAGGAGGCAACAAGATTTGGCGTACCGTATGGTCAAGGGTATCTTGATTCCGGGCGTTGTCGTGGATATTGATAGTCACATCATGGAGGTTGGTGACCTTGCTCCTAAGAGAGTTGAGAAGCGCATTGTTCTGCCTGGACCCAAGTTGTTAGCAAGGTTGGTTTCCATAGCGTCAGATGCATGTGGGTTGTTCCAGAGCTGTCTGGGGCTAGTCTGATGGGGTGAGGTGAAGACATACTGCTCGCGTTCATAAGCGTCCGTCATTTTGGCAACTTGACGATATTATGGCTGTTGTGCTCGAGTGTGTGAAGTGCACAAGCAGGAGTTGGCTGTGGAGGCGGTGGCTCGGAGTCCGGGGATTTCGACACCGACGTCAACTCGGATATTTCACGTGACATGGGTTGCTACTACGAACAAAGGAGAAAAGGGAAAAAAAAAGCAGTGCACCCTTCATCTATTCTAACTTTATCAAGGCACACAGAAGCTTATCATCCTTCCAATCTTCGAGAGCCTGTTTCTTCCACAGTCCCCATTTCTCTTCAGTGGAAAAGGCCCGCTGGAGCCCAGAAAACAAAAGATGCAGGGTTTCCATATCCAAAAACGAACTTTCAGTACCAAGGGAAAAAAAGAATCTTTGGACCTTTCTGCCATCAACGACATACTTAGCAAGGTCTTCACGGCCTTTTCCCCGAAAAATTGAAGCTAATCGCAATTCATCTGTGCCGAGTTCATTGGATCCCTCATAGAATTTTTCCAATGGCCACATCATGCAGGGAGAGCTGAAAGCTTCGGCCTTGGAAACCGTTTGAGACCATTCCCAGTCAATGATCCCCACGATATCAAAGGATTCATTGACTAGGATATGATCGCCCTTGTCATCAGGGTGCTTAAGGAAAAACTGGCCCGATGGCGTGTCTCCCCAGAGATCTTCTAGAACATCTAGGCGAAATCGATGGACGAGGTAGGTATCGACTGGACAACGGGCATCGATTTCACCATTCGCGATCATTGTAAGATAGGAGTTGAGGATGGCCTTTGATCCCTCTAGCGATGAGGAGAAGGGACCTAGTGGTCCACGTCCTACTTGGAAGGTTGCTTGATGGGCGAGGCCTTGGACCTCTATTGTATCTCTCACAGCAAATCCAAGTGATCCTAGTTTTTCAAAAGGATATTTCTCGATTTCGAGAAAAATGTCGGCTAGTTGTTGCATGACCTTCTCTTTCTGTTCAGAGTTTGCTTCTTGCCAATCAAGGGATTTTCCGTTCAACTTTTCCATCAAAATATAGCTCACTCCAATAGGGTTCGTGGGATCGGATTCGCATGCCCAGTCAAAAATTTTGGGCGTTGGAATAGAGGTGTGCTGGAGATGGATCATGGTGGTAGCTTCGCTTCGGACAATCCAGTCACGGACTTCCTGTGGTGGAGAGGATGTCTTGACGAGGCGAAATCGCCCAAGCCACTTGACACTGTCTTCAAAAGTGATCTCTGCATGGCAGTTCTGGTTTCCCATCATAGTCGCTAGGTTCTTGCGAGATATCTCCACAGCGCAAGGAATACCTCCCCGAAGACTCGATGCGAGAGAACACAATTTGAAAGGGTTTATTTGACGGCATAGCCTGTCTATATGACGAGACTCAGTCGCTGCGTATTGAGCGCAATAGGCCGCCCAATCTTCCTAAATCAAGGTATGAGAAGGGTTTCTATAACTACTTTTTAGGTTTTTATATCACTAACCTCGGGCTCTGGGCATCCATGGTATGGTTTTTGGCGGTGTGTGCGACACAGATGTTTATCACACAGCAAGCAATCTCCTGCAGTCTGCGCAGCTGGTTTCTCACAATTTTCCCAATCGCATGACCACAAAGGCATTGTCAAAATATTTTCGAGAGTAGGTGAACCAAGCCAAAACAAGATATTGGCAATAGTAGTAGTGAATTAATAGGAGTGAAGGGGTAAAGTAGCAAGGGATCTTGCGTCCATTTTATCTAAGCGGCTAAGATCATGTTGGACACAGCTATTCCCCGCAACCCTAGCCTATTATATCCCTCAATCACCACGCAGTAAACAATATAGATATAATTTACACAACTAAGAAACAATTTGACTTTTATGACTCGCTTAAGAAAGTAGATTACTAGTGCTAGTCACACCGGAAACTCTTATCATGCATAATAATATATGTGGTCTACCATGACTGGGCCAAGAAGTCCTAATATATAAACTATTAGTAAGGGGTGCTTCATCTATGTCGATTTCCATAACTGGTCCCTGCTGGGATCCAACAGGCTTGTCTTTGAGAAGTCAGTAGATTGCCAGAAGAAAATCCAAGAATAAGTAATACCCACGGCTGGAGCAGTAACGGGAACCACTACGTGCCCACGCGGTACATCCGCTATATTCACATTTGCCCGCCATTTCCAGATGAAATGATAGAGAGATTTCAGAAAAAGTGGATGCTGCATTTTGGGTTTGATAAACGTATATTGAATTTGATCAGAAAGAATCCTTGGAAATGTTGCAAAAGGGGGGAGAGGGAGTAACAGTTTCAGCCTTTATATAGCCAAAGAGAACCACCAGAGATCATTTTTGTTACAGCGCATTGATGATAGCGTGCTGTTTGGCATGGTAAAGCGTATTAGATAGGACAGGAATTTTAGACACACAGTAGAGTCACGATTCGCGTTAGGGGGTTTAGAGTTAGTTGGTCGCGGCTACAGATCATGCGGGGTTTTGCTAAGCACCAATGACAGAGCGCCAGTGATTACGAGCCGCACTATCGACATACGTTTTACGACATAATTTTCCACTCAGGCGGCTTATAAAGGAAGCAGCCCAATAGGAGCGCTGAAAGAATACATGCCAAGACTCTTAGAATAGTCGATTTTCGTGTAATCCTGATAGTATTGCCAATGAGAGAGATAAATCGTCGGCTGATAGTCAGGCTTGCGTAACCGCTGTGAAGCGACTGCATTAGCTCTTAGCAAAACGCAGAGTATTGGGCAGCGAAACGCGCAGGTTGGGTATCAAGACTCCATGGTTATTGTTGTCTCTCTAGGCAGCGGCGCAGGAGACAAAGATCATGGTACGGGACAACTCAACGATGTCAACAACATTGATCCTACGCTAGGTCACACCAAAACCACTCACTATTCGTTGTGCCGGCACCTGCAGCAAAGGTCTTTATCCTTTCAAGGAGTTCCAGCCAGCGCCGTGATCGCTCACAGTGGAGAAGGTGGAGAGAGATACGAAAAAGAAACCCAGGTATATATATAGAGCTTTGAGTGGGGGTAGATAATAGGGAGAGGGAAAGAAGTTATCGATCTACGCCAATTTTCTTTCTTCATCCAAAAAGCGAAGACATCGAGGAAATGCTGGGGTTCAAACGAAGTTCCCTCCTTATAGCTCATCATGGGGAAGATGGCGGAAATGGTCATGATCATGACTATCATCCAGCAGCTCCGGTTCGTGAACATATTTCCGCGCACGATGAGCAGCACCAAAAGCCCCAAGGAACATCGGATCAATGTGGTCTCGAAGTAGAGACTTGAGTCTTGCAGGAAGAGCATCCTTGACAGCATCACGAATACTATCCAATGAGGAGGTATCACCGCTCACAATCACGGCACGGACTTGAGCCTCTTCGGGAGCTAATTGCTCTGAAACGAACTTTCGAATGGCTTGGATCATCTGATTTGGTCAGAATTATCATGGAAGAAGAAGAAGAAGAAAGAAAACACACCGTCTCATCAGCCAAACCAAAACCGGAATCCCCTACTTTTTTGTGATGAGGAGCTCGATGGTGCACGAATTCGTTCAAAGTCATCTCGGTGACATCGGCCATCCATAGGTCCAGGTAGTGGGCATTATAATCAACATAGAAGATTGTATGACTTTTGTGATTGATGTTACAAGAACTGGCAAGTCCCAAAGACTGGCATGTATCGAGGTGGTATGCTAGCCGGGCCGTGTCGAGAAACTGGAGTCGTTGCCACCCATATTGAAGGGCTGAGGCGTCGGTGTTGATCAGAGCGTGATAAAGATGTCTGGTAGCGATACCATCGAGTCCAGATGGCACACCCGCCGCAGTAATCTCAATCGAATAGCCCAGAGAGCGCGTGGCATGATCCGTCACTTGCCGCAGATAATCTGAAAACATCGCTTGCTCAGGCTCGTCGTAGCCAAGATATTCCTTTGGGGCTGGAGTCAAGTCGGGGCCATCTTCGATGTAAACTTCGCCAAGATGCATCCTACACACTATCAGTTTGCTGGTTTGGCAAAGTTGCCGACAATTGTGCTGGGCAAGGTTTGACGTACACTCGTTTTTGGGAATCGTCAACCAGTCTCTTCATGTGGGTTTGATACTGCTGGGATCCTTCTATCTTGACCACTGGAACCGAATCGTTGGACTTGGTCATGTACGCAGCGGTACTGCAGGAAAGTCGTCAGTTCTCATGCGAACTATGTGGCTTCGGCTCTCTCATGCTAAAAGGATGCATACATGTACGTCAATCCGAAATTAACACCGAGAGCTGTGTGAATGATTTGTGTTAGTGGTGCAGTAGCGTATTGCATTGTTAATCACTGACGATAATGCTCGGCCGCCAGACTAGCTGCCGCCCATAATAAAAACCCCTGGAACGCCCACATGGTCTACAGGAGTTGGCGAGAGAATACCACATAATATAATACAGTAGACTGTCGCCGCAGGGGAAACGGTGATTTAAATGCCCATGAGAACTCTGGGTGGGGGCCGTGCCAGTTATGCCAAAAGCAATAAAAGCTCAGATGTGGATCTGAGTCTTAGAATGGAAATGAAAAGACTTAGAGGCCCAGACAAAACAAACTCTTTCAAACCCCGAAAGTAACCCCGAAAGCGAGGGCGAAGCCGAAGCCAAGGCGCTTTAGCCCCCATGGAGTTTGATAAAGCTAGAGGCACTTGGGCTTAGGGCATAGAAATAGACCCTTTTTTTTGATATCCCCGACCCGACGCGTTTATGTCTTCCCCTTGAGGCTCAATTTAGATAGCAATATTAGAGGCCGAGGTCTTCTATAGAATATCAATACCGAGCCGAAGGATCTAGGAATGACTCTTTCTAGTATACTAGTGCCCCCCGAAAACCCTTTCCGGGAGGGTCCTATACTTCGGTTATCCCCGAATCATTCTGCTTTTATGTAGTAGGAGTGTGTGCCCCTAGTCCAATGTATTTAAAACAGCATCCCCTGACCAGGTTTATCATTCAGCAAAACTTTCCCCATTGCCCAGAAAGCAGATTCCATCATGGAGATCCGGCCCCTTCTTTCACTCTTCTTCGCTTTTTTTATGGTTGTTCAATCTTTGGCCAACCCGATCACTGCAATCAGAAAGAGAGGAATTCCGCGAGTTGTCACCCAAGAGAGACTCGATGAACTGCATGGCACATACAAGGGCATCTGGTTCGGTGACGCAGCCAAAGAATGCAGCAAGCAGCAATTCGACACTTTGACCAGCGTCTTGGACAAATCGGTCGAGGTCCTTGACCTCAACGGAAAACATCCCGTACATAAAACCGCAGGCTGGAACCGATACTTTATTCAAGATCACGAAGTGACAAATCCGGATGACAATGGCTGGCGTTCTGTACGTCTCCCATTCCTTCTGAGGCGAAGTTTGATACTAACGAGCATTCTATTTTTTTCTCTTAGAAAAAATCTAAAGGCAATCCCTTCACAAATGCTCTATGTTAGTATCGCATACCTGGCAATGTCATGTTGAGTTTATGTCACTAACTGGACTAGATAATTTCAACCAGGTCATCAAGTTTCCCAAGCAAGGAAAGGGAGAAGAAACTGAAGAAGTCAAACACAAACGAGCCGGGCGAGTCACTTTTACCTGCAAGTATAATATGGACTTCGGACGCACAAATCGCTGTGACGAACATGGAGTGGGTGGTGTGACCTACAAGGCACACTTTACCAACATAGGTATGGCCTAATACTTTTTATGCTTGGAATGGCTGTCTAACATATCCATGGATATCCTGGGATTAGGAAATGTGATTCAATTTTGTCCTTTATTCTTCAGCCCCAACATGAAAACCATCGCCCAGTTTATCAGTGAGGGTGAGAAGGAGTATACGCAAATAAAGGAAATCCTTACGAAAGAATATATCATGGTCCATGAGTTTTTTCACTGCGAAGATGCTGCAGAGACCATGGGTTATGGTGAGTCGAACTCTGCCCGCCACTTTTCTGTTTATTAACCAGGCGTGCCATAGTCGTGGATGTGCATGCCATCATCCCAACTGAAAAGAAGACCAAAATGGTATGGACCAAGCCACCAGACTGTCTTGAGATATCGAGATTGAGCTAACAGCCGTGGCTTAGGGCGTGTACGGGGGCGATAGAACCGCCAAATGGGCTTGGAAAAACTTCTATCAAGGGTCATGGCCTGGGTTAGAGATCGACGTGGGCAAATCAGTCAATTTTAAAACCATCGAAAATGGTGAGCCTGCCTTCTTTTCTGTGATATACTAGTTTCTGATCACCAAGCTTAGCGGACAACTTTGCCTGGCTTCTCATCTTCAATTATTTCCACCATTGTTGGAGTTGGAAGACCAATGGTGCTTGGAAATGGCCCAAGGACGAGTTGAAGCGAGGCATCGTCCAGGTGCGCACAGATAATTCCACAGTGCCACAAGACTTCGAAAAAAATCCAGATCTGGCGGTCGATGAGGATGATATCAATCTCGATAACCTAGAAACCCCCAAGTGGTGCCACCAGGTGGGATCAGACCCGGAAAACATCCAATGCACATATAATGCCGGCAGCAGCAACAGTGCTTCTATCACTGCCGCCCCATCTGCGACCAAGACTCCAGCTTCGTCCACTTCGTCCACCAAATTGACACCGACTCCTACCGCCACTCAAAAATGCAGGCTTCACATCTGGGAGGAGTCACAAACCCCAACCGATTTAGACCAAACGATGTACGCCAAGTTCACTGTCTACGATGGCGCCGACAAGCAAGTCTACAACAACGACGACTGGCAGAAGCTCCAATGGGGTGGCTCGATTAACATCAACCAAGATGACACTGGTCTGGCGCATGCCCTTACAGTCACATTCAAGAAGAAGGATGCCTATGAGAATACAGACGCCAACTATCAGAAAAGGATTTTCGATGTTAACTATGGGACTACTTCCTGGCGGAGTGATCAAGCAGGGAGCTACGATGACATGAACTCGTTCCCTTTTTGTGGAGTGGGTGAATGGGATCAAGCTGGAGGCGAACTTACTTCCGAGGTACAAGATGGCCCGCAGCTACTTCCGGTGTGTTTTTCTTCCTTTTCTTTGTCTCACCTCCCCCGGTTGATTCTTCTTGCCGGTTCATACTAACTATGTTTAGAACCGACAGAGTGACTGCTACTTCAAGTGCTGAGAGTATCTCTAGTTCTTGCGCTTGGATATTCGAAGCAATGCTATGGAATTTGAAGGACCTCGTTTCGTATTCTTAATGACTCGATATTATGTACTTGATGTAATTAATTCGATTCGGTCCATACAATGGACTCATAGTAGACAGATTTATATCAATCACAACAGAACAGTCCTAGATATATTTATAGACATCCCAAGAAACAAGGTCAAGTCCATTCCCTCCCTGTACCATTGTCTTTACACACCAAATCGGATCCTCTTCAGAAAAAAAGAACATGTGGACAGTCTGAAATACAAAAACTGCGATCGTTTCATAAATTGATCAGGCGCTTTGTGCCAATCTCCGAAAACTATACCAACGGCCGATCTAGTGCAACTACTTACGCGTCAGGTAATATGATCAATTTCACGAAATTTTATAAATCTCAGATAGACAAAAATAAGTTTACAGTCTAGGACTCGAAAGGGCTACCCAGATGCCGCGCCCATGAGCTAGGCTATTCGATACACCCCAGATCGATCCTCAAAGTACCTGGGAATATTTTAGTTTTCGAGTTTGCAGTAGGTAAGGGCTCTTTTTTTTTTGGCCCTATCCTCCTAGTCATGATATTAATAGACAAGCTATCACTTAATTGATGTATCATTATTATAAGATAAAATAAAATAAAACAGAATAAAGGGAAGGAGAAAGAAGGGAAGAGAGAAAGGGGAGAAGAAAAAGAAGAAGAGACTATTTAGATATCAAATCACTAAAAGTACTCGCTCTTTAAAAATAGTTATATTATAGGGGCTTGTCTAATAACTCTAGATTGTTCACCTCTAAGCCAAGATAGCAACACTATACTCAACATTAATTTAAGAGGCAAATTATAGATCACTTTCTGGTAGAGCCTGGGGTACAGGCATGGATCACACCTAGGGATCACTTGTGCATAGCTCTACCTTGCCTTTTACTTAAAATCAATATACATAGGCGTAAAAGGTGCCCAGGTGTGGTGTGACTGGGGGCACAAGTAGGGGTTCTAGCAAGTCGACACCTTAAAATAGTTTTTCTTGCGTCTGTTCCTGGCAGCCCGGTTGCTATCTGCTACTTTGATTAACGATATGTAAGTACAAAATGAAATTCTCAGTTGATATCTTCTATGGTCTCTACGCTATTTTCATCGCGTATAGCCTCGCCGTTTACGGCAATAGCGCTTAGCTCCGCATAACATAAGCCACAACTAGAATAATCCTCTACTGCTTGTCTTTTTCTTTTTTTTTCCCTATAAATACATATTTCTCATAAATTATCAAGATAAAGGGGTCTGTAAATCAGTCTATCTTTTCTTAGCTACAGCGGTCAATGGTTCCCGTTCCAAAGGGATGTACACCGTGATCAGCAGAAATGAGTTGTATAGCGGCTGAGAACACCAGAAAAAGAAGTGCTCCGTTCCCGCCGATAGATACAACTCGCGCAAAGATTTAGATTAATTCAAGTTATTCTTTTTTTGTGAACCCGAGTTTTCGCGCGGACTCTGATGACACCTGCCCAACTACCCCATTAGGAAAGATCCGATCGTGTGTGATCGCAAGATCCCCGGTGGTTTTGCTGTGGATCCGGCTCGGCGATGACCTTTCACGTCCCATTTCCGAAGAAAAACGCGAGTCAGGGGTTTTTTTATTGCAGTATAGGGCAATGATCATCTCTGGGCTGAGCGGTCTATTTTTGTCAGTTGGGAGCCGTGCTTGGCAGACCCTGGAATGCGGCACGTCACTATACCCTACGATCTCTTGTGCCGATGAGAGAGGGAGAGACTATGAGAAAGGAGGCATGGGAACAACTAATGCAGCCCCATGATCGGTGCGACTGGCACAAGCCGGGTGGCTTCGCGAGCCTTGGTGGGTAAGCAACTAATGCGCCAAGTGAGCCCTGCCGCCCTCTCATTTTACGCAATAGCGCAATGGATCCTTGTTGGTTCACCCGTCAGAGGCTGCGGTACATCCAACTAACCACCAGGCTGTGATCCTAGATCTACCTTGTGGGGGAATCCAAACCCTGCGCAAATATCCCCCATTGGATCTCATCATCGGGGGCCATGTATCGCTTGGCATGCGCTGTCCAGGGCCCAACGTGGACCCCTGATGATCGCTGCATAGCCTTGTTGATGCATTGGGTAGTCTTATGGCTGCCACGGATTGCTATAAGAAGAGAGTGCTTTCGCATGGCAAGGTGGAACAACAAGCTTTTCTTTTCTTGATCCATTCATTCATTGTTGTATATTTCCTTTCAAATCGCAAAGATCACTGCATCTGATATATCCATTTCGCCGCAACTATGGTCCAACTCGGCTTGATCCTTTTCCAGGCACTGGGCTTGTCCGCTCTTGCCAATGCCGGCCTGATTCCCCGACAAGACACGCGGCCCATCTATGCCATTGCCCACCGAGTGATCCGAAACTCGGCCGTGACGGCGGCCCTCGACCACGGCGCCAACGCCATTGAGATCGACCTGACCCCCGAGAAGAACGGATGGTACGCAGACCACGACGGCAAGGGTACGACGGCCGGCGGTACAGCCCGCGAGGTGCTGGAGTTCATGGCGAAGCAGCGGGACAACGGCAAGGCCCTGACATTCGTGTGGCTGGATGTCAAGGACCCCGACCACTGCGAGAAGGGCTCGCCGTGCTCGATCGAGGCGCTGCGCGACATCGTCCGCGACACGCTGGGCAAGTCGGGCGTGCGCGCGCTCTGGGGCTTCTACCAAACCCAGACCACCCGCTCGTTCAAGGTGATCCGCGACGGGCTGGACAAGAACGAGGCGATGACCTTCTCGGGCGAGCACCAGGAGATTGTCGACACGTACAGCAAGGACGCACCGGACGTGCCCATCAAGCAGCGGGTCGGCGACTACGGCGCCGCGCACATCGCCGATGGTTTCGGCGACTGCACCGAGAAGAGCTACAACACCTGCACCGAGCTCAAGCAGACCAGCGCCGAGCGCGACGACGGCAAGCTCGGCAAGGTGCTCAGCTGGACCAGTGACAAGACTGACACCAAACGCGTCGAGCAGCTGCTCGGCACCGCCCACATCGACGGCATCATCTACGGCTACCACATGGCCGACTACGACCAGAACGCCAAGCAGGCCTTTGACGACATCAAGAACTACGTCGACAAGAACAAGGACACCCTCCGCATGGCGAGCCGCGATGACGTTCCCTGGTAGGAAGACCCCAAGCCGCGGGCGTCCCATCAAACCACCTCGCCACCGGTGCCTCGTGAGACTCAACCGTCAGGGTCTCAGGCCTCCGTTTCTCTCTTTTCGCCGTGGCTGCGCGGTCGGATGTCCACGGCTTCTTCTGTTTTGCTGTATATATCACTGATTTTTTTGATTCAACTGTGGGCGGAATGACTGGAAAAGCTACCTGTATATTAACCCAGCTTGGACATTGCATTGTAAGATTTCTTTCTTTTTCTTCTTTCATAGCTTTGCTTGGTCCAGCGGAGTGAGCTTCCTCAGTGGAGGCCCTCCCCTACTTCCATCACCGGCCATAGCAGACCCCGAAGAGCCGTCCTTGGGTAGATTCAGCCTCCACTTGGCACGCAGTGCTTCGGGCGCTGTGTTCTCGAAACACTCGACGATGTATCGGCCCAAGACCGGTAGAAATTTGAATGCACTAATATTAGAGCATGTTAACATCAACTCCCTCTCAAAACATTGTCTACAGAAAATCAATGAACTCTTCAACTTACTGTCCCGCCCCGCCCGTCGCCACGAACAATCCCTTCAAAGTTGGGTGGTGGTCAATGATGAAATCGCCATTCGGCGTATCCGTATACCAGCAGAGCCGGCGATTGATCCACGGCCGGTCAGCCAACCGAGGAAAGAATTGCCTTAGACCCTGGCGAAGAGACGCATCCGCGTCATCAGGGAGATACCCCGATGCGGCGTTGTTGCTGTCAAACTTGGGCGACGAGATGGACCGACTGGCCCCGTCGACGTCGACGGTGACTTCATTTGCGAATCCGTATCCATGACGTGCGAGCTTGAGGATATTGGTTCCCGGCGTCGGCGGGAAACAAAACACCCCCGTGCTCATGTTGATCATCACGGGCGTCGAGTCGAGCGAGCGGGCCTCGGCCTGCGTCAGCTGGATGAACCCAACAGGCTGCCCCGAGGATGACGCTGAATTGCCCACATTCAGCAGACGACTCGTCCACGCTCCTGTACTTAAAATGACTTGAGACGCGAGCAATGTTCGTCCACCGAGGAGATTAACTCCTACTACCCGCTCGCCGTCGCGACGCAGGGAAACCACCGTGCCCTGCGGTCCAGTGATGATCGAGATGCCCGCTACACTGCACTTGGATGCCAGTTTCTGGATGCTGCCTCCTGCGTCTGCCCAGCCACCGACTGGGTTATGGTACCCATTCAAGCCCGACAGGTTGGCCTGGACGTTGGGGTAGGTGTTGAGCAGCTGGGTCGCATCCGGGAGATCGTCCACTTTACCACCCGAGGCACGGATAACCGCCTTTGACTTCTCCATGTATGTATTTTGGGGAGTCTCTGAGAGTAGAACAAATCCGGATTGGTGGTACTGGTCCTGGTACTCGGTAGTCCAGCCCTGGTATGCCTCGCGGGCCATCTGCGAGTAGATGGGGTCCGCGTAGTCGCTGCGAATAATGCGCGAGATGTCGACGCTGCTGCCGTCTACCGCCGGGGGCACATATCGGTCCACAACGGTAATGTCACTATATCCACGCTTTTTCAGTTCCAGTGCGGTCGAGAGTCCGAAGACACCGGCGCCCACGATCAGGATGGAATCGCTCTTTGACGGTGACATTGCGCAAAGCAACAACCACATAAATAAAATGCATGTACAGAATGTCAAAAGAAGTGACGGAAGAAGAAAAGAAGCCCACCTTCGTAAAATGTGGAGGGGCATAGAGCATACCCGGTCCAATCCCGGGCCTTGGCACCCGGAGAAGACGGACCCGGGCCGTGTTCCGGGCGGTGATGCCGGAGACAGCCGGCATCAAGTGGAACGCAAGTAATAAGAAGACATGTCTTCAAACTCATGTGGGTTAAGACTCAGCCAGTCCTCAAACGCCCTCCCATAATCTTGGAGCTGGAGAAACAACGCCTCTTCACCATCGAAGTCCAAATGCTGGTCGTCGAGTTCAGGGAGATCTATCGTGGGTGAGGTATGAGCTGGTCCTTGGTCTGAATGTATTGGATCATGAGTCTGCTCAGGTGGATATGTGACACACTCCGAGGCCACGGTTTTGTGTCCTGAAATGCCAGCAGACCCGATCAAAGAGAAGCCGGGTTCTTCAAGGGCGTTGTTTGACGAGAGCCATGGTCCCTCGATGCTGTCCTTGGCCAGCCCAGGGCCAAAGATATCGCTTGTAGCATCATTCGTCTTGCTTGCGTGGCTATAAACCAAGATTTTCCACAACAGCTGCAAGTTGACGTTCCATTTTTGGCGGAAGTTGGGACCTGTTGCAGCGCTATTGTCGGTCATCAATCCACCAGGTGAAATGCTGTCTCGCAATTGTTGCAACTGTCGGGCCTTTCTTGAGGTTAACACGACATGAGAAAGATTTGTTGGATGTGAAGACCAACGTACCTGTCGCTCAATGTGAGGCCATTTGCGACCCATCCCCTGTAAGAATTTGACACACTTTTCAAACCCCGAACGTGCCTTACTGCTGAAAGCCTGGTCTTCCACAAAGCTATGTTGGAGGTATATCGTTGCGACAACAGCAACACAGTGTCCCAATGTCGGATCAGACACTTCAAAGTTCTTGAGCTCGGTGAGGTCAAGGAAATGCAGTATCCAGCCTGAGTGCAAGGCAAGCTGTTCAAAGGAGCTGCGCAAAAAGGACTGGGGCATTGTCCGCCTAAAATTCCGAAGTCGCATCGAAAGAAGAAATGGATGGTTCAATATGCAGGGAACAGCATGCCAGATCAGCTGGAAGAATAGCCAAGGGCCCCAGTAGTCTCGGTGTGCTTGTAGCTCAGCCGGTGAATGATCTTGAAACCGGCTTGCATGGAGTCGAAATTTCAATGGCATGCGGCTTTCATGCTCTGTATGCTGGTATGTAATCGCGGCATACTCAGAGTACGGAGACCAAGGGGGATGCTCATCACCACCAACGTGGCTTGCGGCGTAGTTGCAGGCCAGAGCCCAAAGCTCGCTGGAAAGGATGTTGCTTGCCCTGAGTCCAATATCCAGCTTTGAGTCATCCCCAATTCTTCGGGACGTATCTGAATTTGATAAAGATGACCAGGGAATGGAAATTGGCCGAGGAGAATCGCCAGATGAACGGATCCCTTCCTCGGGTGGCACCGGGGAAGAGCCATGGAGATTTCTGAGCATGATAACACTTGCATGGCAAAGCTTCTGTTCGTCTTGCTCTGATTCTAGATTTCCCAAGAACCCTAGATTGCCCGTCCTGAGATTCCGCATGAAATAGCTCGCAAGTCTGCTATAAAAGCCTGCACGGATGACATGGCCAGCTGATGTTTTAACAGTTTTTGTAATTAGCGAGCGGACACTAGAGCAAAGGAGGTATATCTCTTACCAGTGAATTCGAGCATGCTGAGGAGACAAAGCGTTTGAACCGTCGATAATTCCACCTGCCCTTCTGTTATACGAACCATCACCAACTTGCTTGCTTGCTCTGTCTTGTGCTTGATTCGAGATTCAATTTGCGTATCATTTACCCTCCTGCCGTGAAAGCGGATTCCGATCGCTTCAATTGTGAGCAGAAGCTCATGATCCCGCTTTTCCAAAGAAGCAAGAAAGGATCGGTGAGGAAACAGTGGAAGTGGTTGGGAGTTGCAAAAGATCAAATACAGCTGGGCTGCAGACATATCAGACACGCCATTTCTATCATCAGTTAGAGAGTCACTTTTTCCAGAGTGTTTAAAAGTCACTTACGAGGATATATCACTTGTTGAAGGCAATTCGGGACTTGGTGCATAGTTGTCCTGCAGATGAGCGGGTGGAGAAATTCCGGGACGAATCTGCTGCTGGCTGAGCCTGTACCAAATCAATATGAGCAGGGAGTATATTCACGAGCCGTTCTAGATACCTACCCAATGTATTCGATCAACTGCTCCAATTTGCTTTCGATGCTAGAAATGCGCTCCTCCTAGCGGTTGTTATTAGCTGATGCATGTTGAATGTGCTTTGTATCTCTACTTACCATTCTTCTGCCAAATTCTGATCCTTCCTCGACTGGCTCGGCACCTGAATACACGCATTTCTGTCCCAGACGCTCACAGAAGGAGCAGATCGGTCTCTCACCGGGACAGCGAGACTTTTTGCGACTAGGCAGTGGCAATCGAAATCAGCAATTGATCAATTGGTTCACTGTCAACGGACTTACCGACAAGGCTCACAGGCCTGGCGGGCACGTTTGGATGGCCGCTCGTCTCCGATGGAAGTCATCGTGGATCTTGACACATAAGCGTCGTGAGGCAGTTTCGTGCGGTTTGTAGTTTTATATAGCCCTGTGGAATTGCTCGTTTGACTGAGCTCGCAAAATAGGATAGTTCCAAGCTTGAAGCTCCCCACTGAAGGGTGATTGGTCGAATGTGGCGGGTTTCGTGTAGAAGAAAAGGCGGTCCGAGGCGGATCGCCGAATTGTGGGAAGCTGGCGGGATGCGGGTAGCCGCCGAGTTATAGCCATCGGCCATATAATGTAGACCATGTACTTTCTAACAACTGGGGAAAAAAGAATATGTCTAATAAAACTTGTATCATGAAATTGGAAATAGATATAGCTCAACATAAAATAGTAAAACAGGCGCCAATGAAGCCGTTGAAATCAGGAACATCGCTGCAGAAAATTCCAATATCAAATCACACAATGCACATGAGTGCCCTAGACCTCACCATTCAACGAGATGTTTTCTTTTTCCTGGGGAACAGACCGGGCATTAGAAGCCGATCCCTTGGCGAAGCTGCCATCCTCGCAGATAAGCCACTCCTCCGGCCGCAACCAATACTTATCATGCGAGTCGACACCTGACAGCATGCCCTTGAAGTCAAACGGGTCTACAAAGGTCTCCCACGACGAGCGACGATCGAGCCAGCCAGGCCCGAGGCGCTCGGTACAACCGTCCGGACAGAGATAGCGTTCTTTCTGGCTGGGCAGATACCGGCCGGGATGGAGCATGTTCATCCAGTAGGTAAAGACCAGCATAGGGCCAAGCTCGAAGGCATAGAGGAACCACTCGTTGCCGAGGATAGGCCCGCAATTTTCGCGGCAGCCGAGATTACCGAACATGTCGAAGGCCTCGATGGCACGGCAAATACAGCGCAGCAGAACGAGAGTTGAAGTACCGTACAGCGTGAAGCAGACCATGCGCACATTCGGCGGGACTCGGCCGGCGCGCGCGCACCGTCGGTGTACTGCCGCCACGATAGCTACTACCACCAGCTCGGCGACTGCTTGGAGCACCAGCCCGGCGGCAATCAGTGCTCCGCCTGTTTTGTATTCAGAGAGATCGTTGCCGGCCGCTGCGTTCTTGGCGGCACCTGCGGCTGTAATCCCTTCGACGGCGGCTCCGACGTAGACGAAGAAGGTAAGCACGCGGTTGGGATTAAGAACGGCGTGCATAGGGACGTAGTGCATCAATCTTCCGACGATGTTATAGGCTGCAGCCGAGTACACTGGTGGACCGACATAGATCATGAACGTCTGGGCGATAAAGATATCTTTGTTAGAGGGGTGGTAGCTGGAGATACATCGAAGTATCCAGCCCGCTGTGAAAAGAGTACCACCCCAGCAGATGAAGAAGGTCACCCTCCAGAACCTGTAGCGACTATCATCCACGGAATGTTAGAAATGCACATGCGCCAAAGGGAGTATGACACCCACGTGTTCTGGTAGATATGCAAGAGCAGCGATATTCCGACGAGAGCTGCAAAGACCGCCGGTAATATATGGCTGGGGTTGTAGAGATACAAGCTGTCCTCGGGGGTATTTGGGCCCATGATGTCGCCCTGATTTGAAGATTGAATGGAGAATAAGGGATTGAAAAACATCGAGGTGGCAGCAACATTTTATATCCATCATCCATGGCCATGTTGATTCTAGGGCTGAGCGGCACGTAGATCCGAATAAGGTTAGTGGGGGCTCTGAGGCAGTGACTGCAGATTCACGAGCATTCAATCCAGCCCGATTAAGCTAGACAAGCTCAGCGCGAGGAATAAAAAAGAAACAGCGACGATCGCTTGTCAGTGGCGTCCCCATAGATGTCCCGCCAGCCAATCACATCGCGTAACTGGACGAGCGCCGCATCCGACCAAATCGGGTTAGAGCGAGTCGGTGATGCTGCGCCTGGGAGCCTCATCTTCCGCGGGGTGAAATAGACCGTCTCTGCGATCTCGAGGCGGCGCGTAATTCCGCATTTGTCTTTGCTTTCTCTCCCTCTCTGAAGATCTCCTAGCACAAGTAGGTTGGCCCCACGTTGCTTTTCTGTATTTAGATCCCCCTTGCATTCCCCACAGCAGCCATGCCGGGTGTACCATCGGGACGGGCCTGTGAAGGGTGCCGTCGGCAGAAGAAAAAGGTACGTGCGCCAGAGGTGTGCGGCCTTCGCTTGGGGCTCTTAATGACGCGAATTAGTGCGACGAGAAACAGCCCGCCTGCTCACGATGCATTCGTCTCAACTTGGACTGCGTGGGCTCGGGCCAGCAGCGGTTCAAATTTAAGCAGGAGCGCGGGTTCTCTCATGATGTGAAACGGTCCGGTCGGGCCCTTTCGCATAAGGCTAGCCCAATGCCGACAAGCAACATAGTCGCCGTGGGCCCGTCCACATGTCCCAGCAATAACCTTACTCTCTTGACGAATGCCTTTGTCGGAAGCATCAAGAGATCAACCGACCTACGTTATAACCTCTGGTGGTCCTTTGGCATGTTCCTCGAGGAAGTGCCCCGACGCCTCGGCAGCAATGAGGCCCTAGACCGTGCGGTGGACGCTGTGACCAGTGCACATGCGAATTTCTGTGCCCGTCGAACCATGTCGGTGAATACGCTGTCCAAATATTCGCGTGCTCTGGTTGCACTTCGCAATTGCTTGGATGACTCTGGCACTGCGCAGTCTTCTAACACGCTTTGTGCCGTGATGATACTTCTGGTCTGCCAGATCTTCCTTGGCCCGAACGGGACCGGCTGGACGGGCCACGCCGAAGGTGCGGCGCATATACTTCGGGCCCGGAAGGATTTTGGGCCTCGAGATGAATTCGAGGGTAAATTATTTCTATCTCTCCGTGGCAGCGTGGTATGTTGGCACATCTTTTCTTGATTATGTTCGCTTGCTGCTATCATCGTGTGAGACTGACGATGTTATCACAGCTGTTTGAGGGTATTTTCAACCACAAAATATCCCTTAGCACAGAAGAGTGGGAGAGTCTCGTTCAAAATGACCTCGACAGTGAACGTCCCGAGGGCCAGATGTTGAAATACCTGGCCCGGGCCCCCGGGTTAATGCAACGCGGCAGAGATATTCTACAATACAGGGGCGACCCGACAGACCTGCATGCCGAGACGTGGGCCGTGTATGAAAAATGCAAAGAATTGTTGGCGGTCATGAGTGCCGATGCGACAGCTAGTGAGGCCGCTGCTCCAGGCCCAGGTCCCGAGACGTTGCTCTCCCGGATTCTGCGCGCTCACTACCAACGCATGTATGGAATCGGACTCGCAATTGTTCTTTTCTTCAATTGCATGCTTGGTGCATTGGATTCCGCGAATAGCATTGTTATGGCTGATGCGGCCTACTTTGCCCACGAGGTCCTCGTGCAGGCTCAAAGTGCAGCGAGGTATCGGCCCGTTGGGGCTGGCTATCTCATGGCCTGTCTGCCAGCTGCATGGGCAGCCACAGCAGACCCGGAGCTACGGATTTTGCTCGAAGCAGAGCTTCGCAATTACCAGGAGGACTTTCATCGGCTGCCTTTGGCTGGTCAACGAGCTGAGCTGGAATGGACGGGTCGGCATCTACGACTCGGGAGGTCCTGCTACGAGTCATAAACTGAATGTGCTAATAGTACGGAGACAAGACATAAATATAACGACGAGAATATAGAGCCGGGGAACTTGGTGCATCGGAGATGCCGAATTGGGTTCGCGGGTCGGGACGATCCCCCACTTCACATCATCTCCACCCCGACGGATTGCAATGAAAGTAGATGGATTTGAGGTGATTGAGTGATCCAATTTGAGGGAATTATGACATCTTACCGACTCGCTGCTAGTATGAATCAGGCTATCTAGTATCATGTCGGACCGGTCATGAGTCATGGACAATATAAAATCCCGGCTCCCCCAACCGTGCTGACGGTAGAGGACAAGTACTTGACCGTTCCTGATTATCTCTCTCTCTTCTTCCTTCTCCAGTCATTGGAAGAGGAACAAAAACACTGCGTAAAACCCAGTTACTCCCGTCCCACCCATCATGGCCACCCCATCCGGTACGTACATCCACAACCCAACAAGAGCACAAGAGCAAGATAGCACACGACTAACAAGGAACCCGGCCCCCAGAAACTAACGGCACCAATCCCCTCCGCCTCGGCATCGTCCTCTTCCCAGGCTTCGAAGCCCTAGACGCCTTCGGGCCTCTCGAGGTCTTCAACACGCTCTCCCTAACCCACAACGTAACGCAAGCGATCCTAGCAACCACCCTAGACCCCGTAAGCACAAAGGCGCCAGGATTCCCCAACTCCATCGAGCAGCGCATCGTGCCAACACACACCTTCGCCAACGCCCCACCCCTCGACATCCTCCTCGTGCCCGGCGGCCTGGGGACGAGAGGCGATAGCACGGAAGTGCAAACCGCCATCGCGTTCATCCGCGACGCATTCCCGGGCCTGCAGTACCTCATGACCGTGTGCACGGGGTCCGGGCTGGCGGCGCGCGCGGGCGTGCTGGACGGTCTGCGCGCGACGACGAACAAGCGCGCGTGGGCGGATACCACGGCGCTGAGGCCTGATGTGCAGTGGGTTGCGCGGGCGCGGTGGGTGGTTGATGGGAAGGCGTGGACTTCGAGTGGGGTGAGTGCGGGGATTGATGTGGCACTTGCGTGGGTTGAGGAGGTCTTGGGGAGTGAGGTTGCGCGGAATGTGATGCGGCGCATGGAGTATACGCGGCATACGGATGCTGCGGTTGATCCTTTTGCGGAGTTGTATGGGTTGGCTTGAGCGAGGATCGATGTTTGTGGGTTTATTATGGCGCTTCTCTGCTCCTTGTATATCATTCTGCATCATGGCATACCGAAACTGGCTTTACGGATACCCCGATCAAGACTCCGAGTCAAATGCTGGTAGAAGGTATGATGCTTCAGGCAGTTATAGAAGAGGCGCCTCAAATTCCTATACTCTTTGCTGATACTCGAGACAAACGCAACTCAGAAAGAAGAGCACCTGTGGCTGGAAATGAGCCTCGGTATTCCAGTTGTTGTTACCAGCATCACCAAAGAGGGATAAGAACTTGGATTCTGTCGAACAGAAATGGTCAAGTACGAAAGAGAAAAGGGAGAGAATACAGGACATAGTCCCATGCGTGGATGAATAGAACCAAGAAGACAGAGAAAAGAAGAAACAAAAACAAAACCCCAGACGCTATGCGAAGAAACATCAGACCATGTGTGTGTGTGCAAAACAAACTATATGGCAGTGCGGCCAGGAGCACGAATCCCGCAGGAGTAAAGATGACCCCAGAAAGAGTAGAGACTGCCCGACGGAAAGCACTGAAAGAAAGAGAGGAACATCTTGCTAAGGATTGACATCCCAGGCAGTGGGTTATGGATGCCCCGGCGTATGCATAAAGATACGACTCGGTGGCCGGTTAATCGGAACTATCAAGGGAAAAGGGAAAATGGTAAGAGAATGAAAAAGAAACGGGGAGATGAGGCTCGAGTGTACAAGTTCTAGGAACCAGAACTGATAAAAGGTATGGGTATTTCCGTGCGTCGCAGAAAACAAGGGACCAGAATGTCGAGGAAATAAGAGACAAGAAAGAAAGGAAAAGAAAAAGAGGAAAGGAAAAGAGACAAGAAAACATGCAGGCGCCGGCTCCTGATTCACCACATATCATCGTCATCGTCGTCATCGAGTTGGACATCATCGCCAAAGGATGAGTGTCCATATTGGTAATGTCCGGAGTCGTAAGCGTGGCCATTCTCATAGCCGCGGTTATGGCTCCCTGAGTGGGACCGGTAGTGATCGTGCGGATCGTCATCGTAGTCGTACATAGAAGGATCGTCATATGCGCTATCCGTGTATTGTTGCTCCTGTGCCTGCGAAGCCCGCTGTCAGTCACCTGGCGCATCCTTGCGACGAGCATTGGCTCCACTTACTTCTTGGTATCGCTGATACTGGAGGTACTCTTCCGGCTGGTCCCTGGACTTGGATTGCCTCTGTGACCCGGAGGACGACGCAACCAGCATCTGGGGGTGCATCTGTTGCACCTTGGCCAGGTACGAGTACATGAAGTTGCTCAGCAACACCTGGGAGTGGAGCGCTCGCCGGGGATTTGCAAGCTTGATGTGCGCCATGCGGTAGATAGCCCGCTCCTCCAGAATCGAGAACCGGCTCCACGGATAATCAACGTCAGCCCGCAGCTGTCGCACCGGGGGATCCGGAGACAGATTTCGAGACGAATTCTTTCGGTGATGTCCGTCTCCGCTGTGCTTCTTTCTCCCGCCACCGAAGATGGACGAGAAAATCCCGGAATCCTTCTCTTTCTTCGACTCTCCCGAAGCCCGTCGAGCGCCGTCCTTCCGTCGTTCCTCCTCCAACTTCGGATCCAGACGGTCCAAAATGAGGCTTTCACGTCCCCGCTGGGTGCTGTCAAGTGATGATGATGCTGTATCCACACGTGTGCTGTCTTGGACCTTCTCGGCGGATTTGGATTTCCCTTTTTTCGAGTCGCTGTCCTTGTCCTTTTTCTTATCCTTATCCTTGTCTTCACTGCCTAGTAGCCAGTGCCAGCTCGACTTCCGGCCACCCTCCGAGTCTTTTTTGTCCTTCGACTTCTTGCCTTCAGACTTGCGCTCCTCGGGTTTGCGCTCCTCGGGTTTGCGCTCCTCGGATAGGGTAGGGATGAATGAGAGGCTATCAGTCCGCGTGCTGTTGCCTGGTATCAATTGGGGGTTATTGGCGAAGTCATTGAGAGTGGCGGTAGGCTTGGCGGTGCTCTCTTTGCCGTATTGACGGTTGCTCAAGGATCGTTTGCTCGAGGCCGAGTCATGCAAGGAGGATGATTTGGTAGGGAGGGACGGGAGCGTATTTCTCTCTGAAGTGCGACTGCTTTGTGATGCCGAGCTTTGCGGTGCCCGGTTCGCATCAGCCGGAGGGGTTTCAATGATAGAGGGAACCTTTTGTTCGGGAGGAGGCAGAGTCAACGTGGATCGGCCATTTGAGCTGATGCGAGAATGCCATTGCCGGCCGTATGTGGCAGCAGTCGCTCTTCCCTTGGAATCCGATCGATCAAGGGTGGTATCTGGCTGCGCGTCAGCCGAGGCTTGTTCCTGCTCCGCCTCTGGTCGGTCGAGGATCAAATCAAATGTTGAACTGGTAGTGGCCCCAGGAGCAAAGGCCGTGCTATGAGAAGGGGCGGAGGGCGCACGGGCTGTTCGGGTCTTCGGGGTGGGATCTGTCGATACGCGAGTGAGACCCAGAATTGGGGCTTCCTCCGGCGAGGGAACAATCGCAGGAGGGGTATCAGCGGATTCCGAGGAGCCTCTACCGAGGCGTTTGGAGTATGGTAGTTTTTCGCCCTTTTTCAAGCTACCCTTCTTGTATTGAGTTCGAGTCGAACGCCGCAGACTGTGTCCCAGGGGAGCGGGTGGTAAAATCGGCTTGTCTTCGGCTGTTGTGATGTTCATATTCTGTATGCCCTGTGCCATCGTAGAATCTTTGTCCACCGGCTTCGAGTCATCCACCAAGGTCTCCAGCTCTTGCAAATTGGGACTCAGCATGCCATCTCGTTTCCTTGACTGCGAGCGCTGGTGCTCTAAACGATCTGCACCGTCCGTATAACCGGAAGAGCTGTCGATTTGCCTCGACAGCATGGATCGCTTGCGGCGAAGGCTGCCTCCGGAACCCTGGCGCTCGGGACTCAGCGAAGAAGAGAAATCCCCCGATTTGCGCTTGATATGATCCGCTTTGCTTTCAAGAAACGATTTGAATTCTGTCGGAGCCAACTCCGGGTGTAACCGCGCGGGAACCCAGAATAACCGAGATGCATCATTTTCGTCGGCCGAAGGCGAGGGTGGTAGGGTCGGGATCGCGGGGTTTGAACCGAATCCTGGAAGGTCAGGGTCGCCGGCAGCCCCCACATCCATGGACATGCGCCGAATGGCTGCCAGATTGTTTAACTCCTGGGCCACCGCGGCAGGGTCTGATTCATAGTCGATATCGTTGAGAGGAAAGGAGGATGTAGCAGTTTCCGACGGCAACCGGGTTGCATCTTGAGAAGCAGTGTCGCTTTCTCGCTCAAATGATCGGTGAGTAACCAGTGACGGCCGCAGGTGCCCATTAGTCGGGGCCAGGTGTCCCTCCGACAAAGAGTTGGATGGTAGTGCGGTTGAGGAGGGGGGGGATTCTGAACCGGCGGCGGAGCGCGGAATTGTGGTAATAGCCTCGCTGAGGGGCGAGGATATGTAACTGAGCCGTTTCGGATCGTTGCGATCGTAGTCATCCCCATACATGTGCCCAATTGCTTCCGTCACATGGTGGCTGGGATCGCTAATCGAGAGATGGGGTGAATGACCTCTCCGCGTCGCGTGTCCTCCGCCGGCCTCAGGGGCACCCGTGGAAGCCTAGTGAAAGAAAGAAATAAGAAATCAAGAAAAACATTTTCTCGGACATGCTCCCGGTCGAATAAGGATCATCCTAGAGCCCCAGAGTGTCATCGTGGTCAAGGAGTTCAAGGTTGAGGGGGGATCGACCCAAGAAATCTTGCTCCGACACAGGAATCCCACAAAATGGAAGATGTCAAAGACATGACAGAAAAGCACAACACACCTGCATGGAAACCAGCTGAACAAGAACCAAAGACGTCCCAACAAACCCTGGAGACCGCAGGGCGGAACCTTCACCAGGAGGGGGAGTAGGAGGTCAATGTACCACCTGGAGAGGCGAGCGTAGGCGAACAGTCATCGAAGCGCGGGGTCCAAAGAGAATCGAGGGGGGCTAGGCATTCGAAAGCTACCGGTTGAGAGGGGTCATGAAGAAGTAAAAAAAAAAAAAAAAAAATTTAAAAAAGGGAAGAAAATGAAGAGAGTCTTTTGATGGGGGGAAAGAGAAGAACGAGGGTTGGGGGGGGGACTCGGGCGGAGTGCTGACTTCGCAGCACCTGACGTGCGACTCCCTTCGTCTCCATGCATCATTCAACGTTCAACCTAATTTGTTCTTGACTCAAGAACCCCCCCGGTGCCTGGCTCCACATGAAAATAAGGGCGATCAATGGAGGATCTACACACCCTTATTCTGGCTTTCTGCCCTCCGTCCCGCTCTCCCGTCTTTGGAATCTATATTTCCTATATTTCCTATATCCCTACTGATTCACTTTTTGGTTCGGATTCCAACCTGCTCGGACTTCTCACAGAGGATATGGCCAACCGGTGAGATCATTAGATGTCCTGGACTCGCACAACATCCATGCAGGTCGCGGCCGAGTTCACCGGTCTCTCCAGCCAGTCTCTTCCGTTGGGGTTTTGTTCGATTCTTGTGTGAGGGATGGACTGAATAGCTCCTTTGACGTTGTTGTTCAGGACAGGCAGATGGCAATCAATCATTGATCCAGCCTTGGACGAGCGTGGCTCTGGTCACTGATGCTGATAACATGCTCATGAACGCCGTGTCACTTTGCTGGCTACACCCCAGAGCGGAACAGGGAAGACACCGGCTCCACTCCCTGCAGTTGTGCAAGTGTTGGCGTAAGCCGTCGAGGCCCTGAACACCCTCAAACCCTGGTAGCTACAAGTGACACAGCTAGATATACACAGCCCTTACAATCATCTAGACAGACTCAGCGTGGTATTTCTCTCAAACAGAGAGCAGAAATTTCATTCAAGTGGCCTCTAGACAAAGAGGCTTATCAAAGAGCACGAGTGGCAGGGGGGGAAACAAGCTCTTCAAGGAACAAACTGCAATCAAATGGGAAAAAAACCACTGCACAAAACCGAAGATACCTCAAGAGCCCCGATGCCCCAGAAGCGAGCAGTAAGAACGAGAAACTCCAGCGCTCAAGAATGTGAAGCGGTACAAATGGCAAGAAAGACGGAGAAGACACTGATCCGAAGACTCCCTAGATATATTCAAGCCAGCCGAGGCA
Source organism: Penicillium alfredii (assembly GCF_028826965.1). Taxonomy (NCBI): domain Eukaryota; kingdom Fungi; phylum Ascomycota; class Eurotiomycetes; order Eurotiales; family Aspergillaceae; genus Penicillium; species Penicillium alfredii. The sequence continues at coordinate 1,038,124 of NW_026622709.1, forward strand.
GTTATGTCCATGGACGAGGTCACCGATCAAGGCGTGTCTCTCGCTTGATTCATCATTGTGCCGTATGAGCCAGCATAAAACAGGCACAAATCTAGGAGGTGTCGACATAGTTGCTGTGATTTGGTTAGATCCGTCATGTCATATCGAGTAGCAACAGAGCAAGACTTACCTGGGGAAAATGCCAACCCGGTCGCCGATGCGACCTGTCCACCAATCCTCCGCCTTGTCTGTCCGCTTCAAGATGGTAATGATCTCCCCCTTCTTGAATCCCAGATCACCTTCTTGGTCCGCATCAAATGTGTAGAGCGCGACAACTTGGTCTTGCCGCAACCCGACACCCTGGCCTGTCCGTTGCCCGAAGACCGGCTTGGGGGCACTTGGACGAGTGGGTTTACGGTCGGAGTAGACATAGTCCTCCTCGAAGGGTGCGGTGTTACTGCGGTTGCGCCCATGCGTATCCCAGGAATTGGCGGGGGATGCCCGCGTGGTCGCAGAGCGGCCGATTCCCCCGGAGGGTCGATCGTATACATCGTCTGCCCAGGTATTTGCCCGGCGCGGGCCCCGGTCCCGGGAATCGTAGTCGTCGTCGTACGTGTTAGATCGGCCACGAGAGCCTTGGCCATAGGCTTCGCCCCGTCGACCCTCCCAGACCACGTCGTCATGGCTGTCGTCGTAGACAGGCATATCATTGTACATGGCGTCTCCATACGCCCTCGAGTTTCCTTGGAACGCACGCGAGTTGAGAACGCGCATCAGGGCATCGGCGGCGGGCGGCGGTCGAATGCTGCCGGTAAGGAGCTGGTTCGCAGTCACGCGGCTGTGGTACAGTTTCTCGTTGGCATCCTTGCGTTCCACCAGCATACTTCCTTCTAAGCTGACACCAGCGAAGAGACCCTTGGTTTTTGAATAGGCAAACACGGCGGCCACGCCGCGAGTGCTGGCAGCTCCGGCAGCTTCCGCGTTTCGGCCGACCGGTCCAGCGGCGATCGAGACGTTGCCACCCAGCGTGAGCGTGCCAACTTGGGAGAATGTGCGCACAGCCGCCGCATCGTTGAGAATAAAGACGAAGTCGGTCAATTCAAACCCAATCTGTCCTCCGATTCCCGCACCGGCGGTCGCAATAGCTGAAGGCGCGGACCAGGTGCCATCGGCGAGACGGGCCACAACAATGCCCGATCCGAATCGGCCAGATCCCAGGAAACCTGCTTTGAGGACGGTGAGAACCGCAAGACCCTGAGACAAATCAATATTCAACGATTAGCCGGACGTGTATCCCTTCCCCTCCAACGGCGAATGCTCACCTTTGCACCAGCCAAAATCTCCGGAGGAATGACCTTATCCGGACCGAAAGCTTGTCTGGGGTCAATAAAGGATGTCAAGATCTTGCCCGCCTTCTTGCATTCGCCTGTGCACACGGAACTCGCAGTCAGTGGGGTGTGCCATTGCGGGGAAGTGGGCAGAGAATTGCCGGTCACACGTACTGCTCATCGACGCCGGCAGCGGGTTATGAATGCCGAGAGGCATCTTGGTTGAATTTGTCGAGGAAGAATGAACTAGAACTCGACTGAAGGAGACAGGGTAGGATGTCGGGAGGAGGCTCGGATTCAGCGCGACGGGGTTTAGTCAGTGAACGGGGCAGATGTGGGCCTGATGACAGTTGACGCGGGACTCGGGTTCGTGGAGGCACACCCGCACTGTGGCAGTCGGAGGATATTCAGGTCCCTAGCAGCCCTTCTCGGTGTCAATTGCGTATGAAAGAAGAATGTATTCCTTGATGGGGGCTAACCTGCAAGATCTGAGATGGTTCACGGTCTTTCAGTTGGCAATTTTCCAAAGGTATATTCGCTCGATCTTCATGTAGCTCGGCATGGAACTACCGCGTGGCGATTGGTCTTCAGACTATACAGCCATAACGCCCATAGGCTCTCAAAACATGAGGAAAGAAGTGGGATACGAATAATATCTGCTCTTTCAATCGGGGAAAAAAAAAAGACAGAGCAAGTTGAGGACTTTCAACTTTCAGCCAGCGGTTTCACGTGCGGAATGGATGCCCCAGGCCAAGACCCCTGTTATCATATCGCGTCTTCTCCTAGAATCATCACCGACCCGGCGTCAAGGCCATGGACTTATAACCACAGCGCCTGTTATCTGCGCAAATGGCCACAGGTGTGCTAGAATGATGCCCGACCCCTTATGGCTCCGCTAATACCGTCCTAGTCCGGATTTGCGTCTGCGGCGACGAGGGCACTGGCAAATCCAGCCTCATCACCTCGCTTGTCAAAGGGGTGTTCGTCACGAACAAAATCCAGCCGGTCCTTCCTCAGATTACCATCCCTCCGACGATTGGAACTCCCGAGAATGTCACCACCACGACCGTTGTCGATACATCGGCCCTCCCACAGGAGCGCAGCAACTTAGCGCGAGAGATTCGGAAATCCAACGTGATTCTACTGGTATACTCGGATCACTACAGCTATGAGCGGGTGGCATTGTTCTGGCTGCCCCACTTCCGGTCACTAGGTGTCAATGTCCCTGTGGTGCTGTGTGCCAACAAGTCGGACTTGTCGGCGGAGCATAGCGAGGCACAAGTAATTGAGGATGAAATGCTGCCTCTGATGACAGAGTTCAAGGAAATTGATTCCTGTATCCGCACCAGCGCCCGCGAACATCGTAATGTCAATGAAGCTTTCTTTGTTTGCCAAAAGGCCGTGACGCACCCGATCGCGCCGCTATTCGATTCGAAGGAGGCTGCCCTGAAGCCTGCGGCCGTGGCAGCTTTACGGCGCATTTTCTACCTCAGTGACCAAGATCGGGATGGATACCTCTCGGACAAGGAGATCAAAGATTTCCAAACGCGCTGCTTTGGGAAACCACTCAGTGAGGAGGATCTGGTCCATATCAAAGAGACCATCCAAAAGAACTACCCGGAATCTGTCACTGATTCTGGAATCGATTGCCAGGGCTTCATTCATTTGAATAAGCTATATGCAGAGAAAGGGCGCCACGAGACAGTGTGGATTATTCTGCGCGCGTTCCAATACACGGACAATCTGTCTCTACAAGAGAGCTTCCTGCACCCCCGGTTCGAAGTGCCGCCATTTGCCTCCGCTGAATTGTCTCCAGAAGGATACCGGTTCTTCGTGAACCTCTTCCTCCTATCGGATAAGGATAACGACGGGGGTTTGAACAATACCGAGCTGGTATCATTATTCGCTCCCACCCCAGGCTTGCCGGCCTCATGGGCCGATGGGTCATTCCCGTCCTCGACAGTGCGCAACGAAGCTGGACATGTGACACTTCAAGGATGGCTCGCGCAGTGGAGCATGACGACCTTTTTATCACCAAAAACAACGCTAGAATATTTAGCCTACCTGGGCTTTGAGCCGTCCGATCGAAGTAATCCATCCATTACCGCTGCATTAAAGGTCACACGACCACGCAAGCGGCGGCGACGTCCTGGCCGAGTGGGACGAAATGTCGTTCAATGCCACGTTCTGGGAGCCCCCGGGTCGGGGAAATCAGCCCTTCTCGACGGCCTACTGTCGCGTGGATTCAGCACCACGTACCACCCCACGATTCAGCCTCGCACCGCGGTGAACACAGTCGAACTTCCCGGCGGAAAGCAATGCTACCTCATCCTCGATGAGCTAGGTGAACTGGAACCTGCTATTCTTGAAAACCAGGCCAAACTGCTGGACCAGTGCGATGTGGTCGCCTACACGTACGATTCATCCGATCCCGACTCCTTCGCATACATCCCAGAACTGCGTGCCAAGTACCCGCACCTTGAGGAACTCCCAAGCGTATTCATTGCCCTTAAAGCTGACTTGGATCGAACGACCCAGCGGGCCGAGCATCAACCCCACGAGTATACAGCTCTGCTAAACATGCCCAGTCCACCGCTCCATGTGAGTGTGACTTGGAGCTCGATCCCAGAAGTGTTTGTCCACATTGCGGAAGCGGCTATGGAGCCCAGCACGGCATTCCCCCGCAGTGAGGAGGATGAAGAAGGCAAGTGGATGTCGTGGGGCATCGCCCTCGGAGCGGTGGTTTGCGCGGGGGCCGCTGCGGTAATGATCTGGCGGCGGGTGAGTGGCAGCGGGCCTTGAAGAGGATGTAGCCAGATTAGCGTGTTATAATGATATCCCATGCATACTGCAGCTGGACTTGCTAGGTATAGTAATCATCGCAATCCGTGGATAGTCAAGTGTTGCATCATAAGGTTGGCGCTCGGGTGGCCCGGAGTTAACCCGGCGCCCCCGCCAGGCACCGCACGCTCCGCTCGAGTTACCCCAGACATCATCTCCCGCTGATCTCTGCGTCGCACTTCCCCTCCCCCAACTCCCTTCGAGTCCCGTTCTTGCTTTACGCCAGTGCGATGCTCTTCGCTTGCCCATCTCCGACCGCTTGAATACTCGTACCTTGTTCCATCCCACCATTGATCTTGTCCATCTGAAGCTTTCGTCCACCCATCCTCAATCCACTCGGTCTCCTGAACAATAAGAAGAAAGCACCGCGCCCGCGTGTTTTCGTCTTCCTACGGTGGAGATTCGGACATTTTCTACCTCGAGATCCTTATCGCCGATCGGAGACGTGCCTGTCAACCCGCTGTCGTACACCGATCGAGCTGGTCCGAACTGAAATTGAATCCCAGTCGTCTCCACCGTCGCGATGTTGTAAGACTCCCCTCTCTTCAATCCCCTTTCTTTTTCTCGTTCCTCCCCAGTTTGTTCTGTCGGCAACTCCACGATGAAGATTGCTGTCGTGCCATGCCCAATGGTGCATCTGGAAAGCCTCACATCTACTGGTTTCATTTCATTGGATCCCACGAGCGATTCCACCGAACTTTCTCGCTAACTTTGACAGCAGTGTTCTCCCACCTCCACCACCCCGCTACACTATCCCCGTCGCTTATGCGGCGGGGGCTTCCAATGGCATGGCGGTCCCTGTTGTCGAAACGAACAACACCATCTCTCATCCCGAAGGCGGATGTTCATTGCAAGTTGGTGAAGGTATGTGGGCACATATTCGTCGCAATGTGGGAATATTGATCTATTCTGATCCATGGACTTATGCTTGGTCGATGGGATTGCTGATATACGGTATCGTCACAGGAACTTACACTCTGAAAGATGACCTTCTACTCGCAACACCCCCGCCCCATCCATCTGAAGCCCCGATAATAAATCCAAACCCTCTTGCGACGGTCCCAACGCCTCCCACATCCGGTGTCAAGTTGTCTTTGGTTAGTCTTGACCCTCGGAAGAAGCCACCGATATTCCTGAAAGCCGCCGCCGCGGCACCGCAATTTGGAGACGGAAACCCAGCGCTTGCTCCGCCAGCGTCGACATCAAAAGATGGTCTGAAGAGGCGCAAGCCGAAGAACAATATCATCAAGAGTAGCTCCTCGTTTGTTTCCAGAGTCATCACTCACGAGACCTCCGCCAAGCGGCTGAATGACCGTGATCCAAATGGGGTCTTCGCCTTCGCCAATATCAACCGTGCTTTTCAGTGGCTCGACATCAACTCTGCCCAGAAAGAGGAGCATCTCACCAAGGTTCTCTTCACCAAGGCCCACATGCTGTGCCATGATATCAACGACCTGACCAAGACTTCTTCTCATCTGGACATTGTGATGGGCTCTTCAGCTGGCGACATCATTTGGTATGAGCCCATGTCGCAGAAGTATGCTCGGATCAACAAAAACGGCGTGATCAACAACTCCCCTGTCACCCACATCAAATGGCTCCCAGGATCCGAGAACCTTTTTATTGCATCTCACGCCAACGGTGTCTTAGTGGTTTACGATAAGGAAAAGGATGATGCTTTGTTTACACCCGAAGCTATCATTGAAAAAGAGGGCAACCGATTACCCCTGGAAATTTTGAAATCGGTCAACTCGAGGAATCAGAAGACCAACCCAGTTTCACTGTGGAAATTGGCGAGCCAGAAGATTTCGCATTTTGCTTTCTCGCCAGACCAGAAGCATCTCGCTGTGGTTTTGGAAGACGGCTCTCTTCGTCTCTTGGATTATCGGAAAGAGGAGTACGTTGATATCCCATGACGAGAGAACTATTTCTTGCTAACAAATTTCAAATTTCAGGGTCTTGGACATTTTTCGCAGCTACTACGGCGGATTGATCTGTGTCTGCTGGTCACCCGATGGTAAATATATCGTGACTGGTGGTCAGGATGACCTGCTCACGATTTGGTCATTCCCTGAGCGCAAGATCGTTGCCCGGTGCCAAGGCCACAACTCCTGGGTAGCGGCGGTCGCCTTTGATCCGTGGCGCTGCGATCAGAAGACATACCGATTCGGCAGTGTCGGTGATGATTGTCGATTGCTTCTGTGGGACTTTAGCGTCGGCATGCTGCATCGTCCCCGAGCGGTTAGTTGTTCTATTCCCCGATGGTTCTTTTGAGAAAAAAGTGACTAACTCATCCGGATAGCACCACGCCAATACTCGTAACCGCACCAGCATTGTAGCACCCAGTGTTCAACCGTCCAACCGCCATCGTGCTGACAGTGGCGGCAATCGCGTGAGATCGGATTCCGATGGAACCGAGAATTACGAGGCCAACCAGACTACCAGCCACCCTGTTGAGCCTCGGTCCCGAACGGCTTTGTTGCCGCCGATCATGGTGAGTTCCCTCGCTCTAACTTGCTAGCATCTTGCTTTCCTTTGAACCGTAGCTCATTCATATTTAGTCTAAAATCGTCGGAGAAGATCCTATTGCTTGGCTCGGATTCCAGAATGATTGTATCATGACATCCTCTCTCGAAGGTGTGTACCGAATCCTTGGTATTTTAAACGATGAAAGGAATACATTTCTAATGTACAACAGGCCATGTCCGCACTTGGGACCGACCCCGCGACAGCGTTGTCAACCATGACCGTCGTCGCTGATTTCAACCATGACACTCATGACCTGGGTCTATTTGTGGTCTCATTTGGAGGAAATCTATTTTCTTTTCTTGGGGGAACCATCCTACTACGTTGGTGGTATTTGTTTTGGGAATTCTGAGCGTTTTGGGGGGGGGGGGGATATGTACAATTGCTATTTCCTAGATACCCAGTCATCGATTGAATACTAAATTTGTGTTGACCTTTGCCTCGCACTCAGCAAATCCAAGGACTATCCAACGCTTTACTTGCGGGGTGGAGTATATATCATGAGGTCAACGTCGCAAGCACTAATTATTGCATCTTTCATTAAATTAAGGGGGGCATAACATAGGCCCATAGTACCATCATTCATCAAACAACGCATATTGAATCCAGTGTAACTGGAATACCCCCGAAGACGAAGTTATTTATCCTTGCCTTGAGGATCGGGCACCATCATATGGAAAGGAAGAAAATTGCACATAGACACCAAACCAAAACAATCTTTGATACTTCATCTTTCCTTTTCCGTTCATTGCCATTCAAGAACCCCGCCTCCCCAGGCTAACCTTTCGAGGGATTGCTTGCAAGGGAAGAGGAAACTATGAAACTGATTTCACAGAGCCAAAGCAAAAAGACCCATCAGGAGACTACCCGCCTGGACGGGAGCAACGAGAGAAGCAGCCGCGTTGGTGGTAGTGGAGGCAGAGCCAGTGGCGGTGGAAGTGCCGGTGGAGGTCATACTGTCGGTGGTCGTGGTCATTGTGCGCGTGTTGGTAGTCGTGGACTTGGTGGTGGCTGTAGTAGTTTCTGTGTGAGATCGGAGTTAGTTCTCTCGAGATTAAGTGCATTTTGTGGTCGTCAAAGCCAAATTCGAAGTAGTAAAAAAGAGAACCTGGAAGCCAAGGATGGCACCATGTACTCACCAGGAGTAGTGGAGCCAGTGCGGGTTTTGGAAGTGTGGGTGCGAGAGGAATGAGTAGTGGTGGTGTGTGCAGTAGAAGAGGAAGAAAGAAAAGAGGAAAAATGGGTATGAGTGGTATGAGAAGTGGTCGACAAAGTAGTAGGGGTGTGGGCTGAGGACGTGTGAGTGGTCATATATGAAGAGCTGGACGGAGAAGAAGTAGATAGACTGGAAGAAAGTGTAGATGATGACATGATAGAAGAAGTCATCAAGGAAGAAGATAGGGAAGAGGGAGACGCACTTGAAGAAGACGCCGTCATAGAAGAAGATGTTGAAGGGGTAGGAGTAGAAGTGGGTGGAGTACTAGAGGAAGGGGAGGTGGCAGGGGTAGACGCACTGGTGGAAGAGTGAGCAGTAGTCGGAGAAGAAGTGGGAGAGGCAGTCGAGGCAGACATGGAAGCCAAGGAACTCGAGCTCATAGCACTGGTCGAGGACGCTGAAGCAGAAGTGGAATGCATCGACTTCGATGCAGATGCAGAGGTTTCACTAGCAGTGCTGGTTTCCTTACCAGACATAGAAGCCTGGGGCTCCGTCACCTTGAATTGCTGCGATTGTGCCAGAATGCCACTGTCGCTGTCAGAGACGAAGTTGATCTGATATCCGCCGCTACGATGGTGTCAGTGGTTGGAATGGCCAGTAGATTCAGAAAGAAACCTACCCCTTGTCGATGTTCTCCATGGCCTTCATTTTATACGAGCCCTTATCTGAGTCGACATTCGCGGCAATAAGCTCCTGCGTGTTTGGGTACACGTTTTGGTTCACCAAGTAAATGGAGAACGAAGATGGATCGGTGCTGCTGGTGGTTAATGAAACCCTAACCCCAGAACAGCAATTCACAGGCGATTTACTTAACGGCCTGCCATTTGATTGTCACAGGCTCTGACACATCGACCTTGTCACCCTTGGCCGGTGAGGTAACAAGCAGGCCTACAAAGATGTGAATTAGCTCTGATTACCTCCTGCCATGGGCGTCAACGCATACCTGCAGCAGTGGCAGCAAAGGCCATCAGGGAGGGTGCAATAACAACCCGCATTGCCGATAACTGAGTCAACTAGTAGTTGAGGTCAAGGAGGCAAGACAACCAAAAGATATACAACAGGAGAAAGGATGCAAGTAAGAAAGCGTTGTGGTTCGAAGGAAAAGAAATCCAAGCCGACCCACGCTGGATATTTTATAGACGCTATGACGACGGCCCACACCAACCCCTCCCTCTCGCAGGGTTCCGCCTCTTCTGTCATGGCAATCTTCATTTTCGGACCAGGTTCCTCGCCGTGCCTTGGTTTGCCATGTCTCATGCCCCCAGCTCTGGCGGAGCACAGACAGAAATCAGCAAGGGCCACACATGGATGCAGTAGACCCCGGAACCTTTGTCTTTTGATAAGCTCTGCCGAGAAGCAAATCTCTGCTGATGCAAAAAGATCTTTTGCTGCGGAAGCTTTGCAATGCCCATCTCGGCCCAGACTGGAATTTCTCGTCGGCGATTCCACGAAACACAGCCTATGTGATTCCAACCGGCCGCGCGTCAGAGTTCCTGTCTGTATTGCAAACCCGAAGACTTCGCTTGCTGCGTGTTGCCTCTGTTTTTTGCCTTTGGAAGAGATTGGCCCATGAATGGAGACCCCTGGGATCACCGCTGCAGCCCGTTTAGCAATGGTACTTGATCACCCGGGATTCATCCGACCAAGATCGCCGATCCGCCTAAACCCTCCCGAGGCTAGTGCAGCTACGTCTTGATGACCTTGAAATTCTTTAGATTATCATCTTTTCTCATGCCAAGAAAGAGGTCCTCGTAGGAACTGTGAGGGTCATCTTCCCAAAAGTACTGGTAAAATTTAGGCCTTGATCCGAATTAGACACCACGAGGGTTTGGTATTGATCTTCCTCGTGGCCTTCCCTAGATCATCCCAAGTGTATGACAGCAAACTTGTATAGCCTTGGCCCACCAGAACACCTGGATCCCCTGCGCATAGTCGTGGAGGGAAAGGGAGGGGGGCAAGGCGTAGGTGGGACAGAGCCCAGCGCAGAGATCACAATATTGTGTTTGCGGCCCAGAATCCAGGCTAACACAGCTTTAAATGTCATCGTGACTTCATACTTTGAAATGCAGAGACAGCGTCCTTGCAGCGTCTCCTCTAGTTGTATCGGTGGAATCTCGTGGAAATAGCTGTCTTGAAAACAGTTGGAAGAGATGGGCGAATCTCGCACAGCAAGGGGATCCCAACCGGAACAGCCCTAATTGGATGTTGCTGGAAACAGGTTGAGAAGAAACACTCGATAGCTTCGTGTGTCGTTCGTTGGGACACATCCTGGTCGTTCGTTGCAAGGGAAAGGACCCCTCGTTCGACCACGACGCGTGTTTGTGTTCTCCGACGCTTCCATCATGGGTCGGACTGAACTTTTTGTGTGTTCAACCCCATTGCGAAATTTGTATGTTTCCGGCATCGACTTCACTAGACTCTAGGAGAGCCGTCTTCAACATACACGATCTTCAAGCGGACTGACCCGGCGTAACTCAGTCTACAAAATAGGAGAATCTCGCAGTTACAGGGCTTTACTTTCTTTCTGCGATCGGTCCAGATCACGGTATATATGGATTGCCAAAAGTTGCTTCAATTTCCTGTCTGTGAATCGATCATGAAAAGTCTGTATGATACACAAAATGCCTTCTCCCTAGTCACCGGTGGTACTCCTGAACAAATCTCGATGGCTGCCAAAACCATCCTCTTTTCACCGTTCGATGATGCTTCGGCCTCCATCCGCAGTGACCCTCTGGCGAATCCGAATGCGAATATGGCCAGTGCCGAGTTGAACAACTTGGTGCTGCTCGGCATCAAACTGGTCATCATCAAGCGAGGCATCTGAGCTTGGGGTCGAGGCAGTCGAGGAATCTCCATCTTGGTCCACTTCTACCTTTTTCGCGGTGTCTAGAAAAGCACTGGCACAGAAAAGCAGTGCCTCACCGGTCCCCAGGCGCACAATTCTGTTGAAGAGAGCGGACGCGGCGGCTGTCTTCGAGCCCGAAGCGTCAATAGTGGCACCCGCGATGCGTGCTTCAAGGGCCTTGAACCAGGCGGGCGACGTGAAGCGATGAATGACGGTCACATTGCATAGATCAAGCAAACTCGGGGACACAGTCGGCTCCTGGGTGGCGATGACCACACGAGTACCCAAGTGACGCTGCTGCCGCACAACAGAGAGCAAAGTCTCCGTCAGGTCCACGGCCTCGGGAGTGGTCGAAGTGAGGAACTGGTTGACCAACGTTTTAGTAAAATCCAAAGGGTATTATTTCAAGGCGTCGACGTGCTGAAACAAAGTGCACATACCCCGTGGGCCTCGTCAAGAGCAAGAATGCGGCCCGCCTGCTCACGTCCCTTCAAGAACAGCGAAATGCAGATGTTAAACAGTGCGCAAGCATCGTCGGGGCCAACAAATGGGCAACTCAAGTCGATGATAGTCAGAGTCCCCTTTCCAAACTCCCAGCCATTTTGTACATGCTTCGTCTTCTTGGGTGTCGATCCGGGCACGGTTCCAGGCTCGAAAAAGGACTCCAAGACCTCGAGGCGCATTCTAAGTGGAGCCTCCTGACCCCTCACAAAGGTTTCATCCAACAATCGACGTTTGAATGCGGCATAGTTGAACTTGTTCTGGCCCTGGTTGGCGATGGCCATTTCCCGGAGGATTTTCATGACGACCTAGATCAAACTGTCAGCGCAATCATATCGCAGCGAGCTTGCCATCCTATTGAACATACCTCGACGTACAACGGTTGCTCCCTTTTGTTGTTGATCCCCATCAAAGTCTTCATCATGCTGATGTTGAGATCCCTCTGTGGAAGGTACAGGGGCTCCACCTTAAGCAGATGCGAAGTGCCGCGCAGGGCTGGGAGATGGGTGTACGCATTCTCCATTGCACGGTAATTGGTGGGAGAAACCAGGATGCGAACTGGAATCTTCGAGGAACATAGATATGCTGCCTCGCACAGCTGAGTGCTCGAGAACGCAGTAAACTTGTCATAGTGAAGCACAAGGCCCGCAAGAGGCGAGGTCAGCTGGTTTGCGGGAGAGGAAGAAATCAGCGAGTTTTCCAGGAGACAAGAAAGCGTGTGGCTTTTTCCACTGCCCTGGCTGCCACAGATGAAGGCAGACCATGGGGCCGAGACGTTGGAATAGATGAGGTGATCTTGACTGGAGGTCATGGGAGGGTCTTGAAGACGTAGCCCAAGCAGCCCATACTGCGGATAGACTTGTTCTTCCTCATCACTGTCGCCGTCCTTGCTGCACTGGCGATTCAAAACAACACAGGTGAGCAAGGAGAAAAGAGGAGCAGACGATAGCTCTTCATCCAGATGAGTCTTCGAAGCCTTGGAAGCTCTGCCCTTATTGGCCTTGACAAGTCTCAAGTGATTTGCCGCCTCCTTGGTCCCAAAATCCAGACCAGAGGCCATTTTGGTGGCGATAAGAGAGAGGAGGGGGAGAGTGGAAGGTTGTTGTGGAGGATTGCGAGGTTGAAGTTTTGAATGTGAGAAAGTAGATCGGTCTTGAAGGACTGAACAGGCGTCACTTTTTGGAGACTGTTTTAGCCTCATCTAGCCATGCCAGATCTTAGGATTTATTTCTCATTTACTCATCAATCCTTCCTGGAGATCATTATATGGACTCGACTGAGACATAAAAGCCTATTCAGGAAAAATAGGGAATCATGTAGTAATTGCCTGTAGGTTTTTATTGTTATTCATAAATGCTGTGATACGGCACACCTTATGAATGAATATACACATATGCATGATTTCTTGATAATATTGTCTAGAAAAACTAATTTTAAACAATATAAGATGACCCTTGCTCTTGATTCCTACAATAAAGAGAAAAGAAAAAAATCGTTTCATGCTAATTTTCGCTACGACAGCAACAAGAGTATATCTGTTTTTAGGAAATTAATAAAACCTACGTCATAATCTACAATGCCAGAAGATACCCCGCATTCCACGTCCCTTGGATGGCTACCTTTTTTACATTCAAACGAAAGGCCATGAGCAGTTATATTCCAATTTGAATTATTCCTTTTGTGCCTTGTCTTGCCTGCGATTACCTCTTACCAAACCCTAGACAACCCTAATTTCACCCCTGCCAATGAAAAAGACTAGGTCGATAATGAGAGATTACGCGAAATAGCCCTAGTATAGAGCTGCGACAGCTCTTTGAAAACAGATGCTTTACGGTGCCCTATATGGCCATGAGAACCTAGGGCCAATCAAATACAGCAAATCCATAGGTTCTGGTTGTGTATTTTCGATTATAATTTTTCAGCAGCCCCTAGATATGCTATAGCTGATAGAGGATTTTAGTAACCTAATGTAGAATCTGGTTTAAGAAAAGTTGAGAAATTTCCTAGATTAATCTTAGACCATATCGGTGTTCTCCCACTTATCGTTTCAGAAAAAGAACAAAGGAAAAAGAAGGAAAGAAGACATACATTAAAAAAAGTCCTGCCAGAAATTGTCCCATTTTCAGCAAGGCCATTTAATGCATGACTGCATTTTAGAACAAACCCAGATATTTAATGATTGAGCTTAACCCGGGAATAACACCCGTGTCCCTGTCTGTAGACAGTATGACGCAGGAACAGCAAGACGATTGCAGTCGGTGTCGATCAGCCCGACTGCCGAGGGCGGTGGGAGTTACGTGAGGCGGTGGCACCCTAGCACGGCAGTACTTTCGCACTCAATCGCGGCGGCCTGCATGTTTTATCATCCTGACTGTGAGTCAAGTCAAAACACAGTCACAGTTTGATCCTGATCTGGGCTTGGGGGTTGCCTTTTTCTTATATCTAAGTAGCCTGGACTGACATTCTTCTTCCCTTCCTACTTTTTTCTTCTGGTAAGGAATGCACATCGTTACCCCGCAACGTTTCCTGGTGGACAGCCTACGACTTCACGATGGCGGATGCTAGTGACGCGTTTCTTATGGTAAGTGTCTTCTGAACAGGAAATAGAACTTGGTAACAGACGACCTGTGGCGATGGAAACTGATATTTGGATTTCGCCTTCTCAGGAGCTTGAGAGTAGCTACTGTCCTCCCATCGACTCGGCACTGTTTGCTGCGATAGTCTCCGACTATGACCTGACCGTTTCCTCTCAGGTCCAGGATCTGTGTGATACGCTTAATCTTCTCAAGGACTCTGCGCTGCAGCAGGAAAACCTTCCCTTTGACCCCTCAGGCACCGCCAATCTTTACCAGGCCGATGGTGACCCATCCTTGACCCCGCCTGAGCACACGCCCTCGCTCAATGGGCATGATACCTCCCAACTCCTGACTACTGCTACTGAAAGCAGTGACAGGACTCTCCAGAACACGAGCCATGGTACGTCTCGCACTGCATACACGGTCACGGCCGATGGCTCACTGCAGCTGTCTGGCGCCACACATGAGGACAAAGTCAATTCTCTGCGAGAGATGTTCCCAAATACCTCGCATTTTGATACAGAGCAGACACTGCAAAGGTGTGGCAATGACATCAGCAAGTCCATGGATGTCCTATTGAATCATGCATTCTTCGATGAGGCTCAGGATACCGATGGCGACAGCCAGATCTCTATTCCCAAGGGAATTGATGGCTTCCTGGCAGAGGAGGGATATGACTTTGGTGGCAAAAAGGGGCGCAAAAACAAGCGCAGTAAAAAAAAAAAGCTTCAACTTGAGGCATCTGCCAGATATGGGGATGCCCCCACTGACCAGCTCAACACATGGGAGACCGCCAAGAGGGACATCGACTTTATTTCCTCTCGAATAACTGCTCTCACGCGGGAGAAAGTGGCATCTGCCTATCACGCAAACTCAATGTCCTCGTCCGCCACCATCAGAGCACTTGCACTTGCTCATGGTCCAAAGAGCACCAAAGACATTGAGAGTGACTCGGTGATGGAAGCTCAGCTTGCCGAGCTCTCCCATGAATTCCCTGGCCTTTCCGCAACCACTGTCGTTGGGCTGCTCAAAGTAACCCAGAACATGATCTCGGCAGCGAGTGAATTGGCCACTGTTATGGTGCGTGAGCCATCCCCAACTCCGGTCTCTGACTTGATCCAATTCAAGTCAGCTCCACCCGTCCTAGAAGAAGAGGGGTCCGAGATCGTCGCATCCTCCGGTAAGCGTGGAGCGAGTTCTCGGATGGGCGGGAGCTATGAGCAGGAGCAGACGGCGGCCGGGGCTCACTTCTCAGCCGGAAATGAGGCGTACTCCCAAGCCTCCCAGGCTGCTCGGCGTGCTCGATCGAACCATCTCTACGCTGGTGCCGCGGCCTACTACCATCAAGTGAGGCGAGAGCAACAAGCATTGGGGCGGAGCCACAATGCGGCAGCCTCAGACCGACTGGTGGATGGCCAGTCCACGGACTATCAACTCGACCTCCACGGCGTGACTGTCCAGAACGCCGTTCGCATCGCCCGCGAGCGAGTCGAGGCGTGGTGGGACTCTTTGGGCGACCTCAAGCATGTGCGTGGAGGTGGCAAGAACGTGCATGGAGGGTTCAAAATCATCACCGGCCGCGGTCAGCACAGCCGAGATGGCACCTCCCGTCTTGGCCCTTCCGTCAGCAAGATGCTGGTCAGCGAGGGGTGGCGAGTGGAGGTGGAGCGAGGATTCCTTGTGGTGGTTGGGGTGGCTCGACGATGAAGGTGAAGTGAGCAGAGAGGGAATCATTCCGGCAGGTACATCATGCTCACCTGGTTTCCTTTTTTTCTTCTTTTCTTTCTATTTGCGCATGTGGATTCATTTTCAAGAATATTGTATGAGATACCCCTAGCACTGTTCGGAGTTAAGATTTATGCATTCGGGAGGAATTGTTAGATGTAATGTAGAGTGACTTGAAGCATTCGAACACACACTCTCACACCGTAGAAATCCTCTACCCCCCTGATAAATGTATTTTAAATGTATGCTCGACTGTTATCCGTTGCGTATAGAACTCCCCGCATGATGACGTAAAGGCGCTGTGAGCATCTCCCTCAATTCTCGATGCGCTTCGCTTCTCCAACTTGGCCAGCTATTGCACGTCGATTCCATGCGCTATCAAACTCTACGAAGCTTCACCTCCCTCAAACACCAACCCTTCCCTTTCAGGCACATAGCCTCATCCTACCCTGTCCGTGCCCATTCAAGTTTCACGTCTAGGACTCTTCGTTTCCCGGGTTCCAAAGCACTCCGAGCTGCTCCGACGATCCCCTTTTTGGGCGCGTTCTTTACCTCTAATAGCAAAGCCGAGGAGCCCTCTGACAGCATGTCGTACCCCGACCAGCGAAGCGATGACCAGTGGAGAGCGGTGTTAAGTCCCGGTCCGTACCCTTTGCTTTTCGCAGACCCCTACCAGGTGACCCAGGTGTTTTTATTCTGTCCAGACTACTAACCTCCATCATTGTAGATCAATTCCGCATTCTTCGCGAAAAAGGCACCGAGCGCGCCGGCACCGGCGAATACGATTCTCACTATCCGTCCGAGGGGGTGTACAACTGCGCCGGATGTGACACTCCGCTCTACAAGGCGAGCCACAAGTTTAAATCGGGCTGCGGCTGGCCCGCCTACTTTGACTCCATTCCCGGCGCAGTCACCCGCCATGTCGACAACACGTTTGGGATGAAGCGCACGGAGATCGTGTGCAGTAACTGTGGAGGCCATCTCGGTCATGTCTTTGAGGGTGAGGGGTATCCGACCCCGACCGATGAACGGCATTGTGTCAACAGTATCAGTTTGCGGTTTACCGAAGACGAGGGCAAGACGGGCGAGGGACAGAATGCCAAAGCCAAGGCTTAAAAGGCCCGTAGACCATTAGACGATGTTTGGGTGTTTTGGGAGCCACACTGTGTGGGTTTTGGTGATGCATTGGCCGAGGAGTAGAATGGTGGTTGTGGATAGAGCACATTGTATTTCAAGATTGACAACAGCAGCAAGTTGAGCAGAAAATTCCAGGAGCGCAACCGTAGACCGCGTATCAAACGGCGCAGCTGGCGCTCCTCCCCGCCCGTATGCCATGTTGTCGCCTTAGGCCACAATACCGACCGCCACCCAAGATTAAATTCCAGGCCCTCATTGTTTCCCTCCCACTACCTTCGGACACCAATTTTCGAGTCGCCTGCTACAGATTATGTCTCGACGTGCCACTCCGGGCCAAGCAGCCCAGAACCAGCAGACCATAAAAAGTCTTCTGAAACTCGAGCCTAACAAGATATGTGCCGACTGCAAGCGCAACAAGCGTCCGTGTTCCCTCTCCGAGATTCTACAACAAATTTCCGCGCGCTTTGGCTAGGGCTTAGATGAGGTGGCTAACTGTGTCTTGTCGTCAATTCAGATCCGCGATGGGCTTCCTGGAATCTGGGTATATTCATCTGCATTCGCTGTTCGGGCATCCATAGGGGGATGGGCACCCACATCAGTCGGGTTAAGTCCGTGGATCTCGACGCCTGGACCGACGAACAACTTCAGAGTGTGTTGAAATGGGGCAATGCAAGAGCCAATAAGTTCGTCGCGAGCCATTGACGATCTGTGTCGCCCACGCGCTTACGCATCACAGGTACTGGGAAGCCAAGTTGGCCGCGGGCCATATTCCGTCGGAAGCGTGAGTGGAATAATTTGGCAGTTATTGCGATTGCAGGATTCTAATGCCGCTGTCGACAGCAAAATTGAGAACTTTATTCGGACCAAGTACGATACCAAGCGATGGGTCATGGATGGCGGAATGCCCGACCCCTCCACTTTGGATGACGGCGACGACGATGTGGTGAGTGCTTAATCAAGGCGCGCCATTTCTCCTGATCAATAACCACTGACCTACCAGCCTCTTGCGGTTGTACAGGAAAAGGCAAAGATTGAACGCTCTGCTTCGCAAAGAGTTGCCCCCAGCCAGCCGCCGCCCCGCCAACAGC
This sequence comes from Penicillium alfredii, assembly GCF_028826965.1. NCBI lineage: Eukaryota > Fungi > Ascomycota > Eurotiomycetes > Eurotiales > Aspergillaceae > Penicillium > Penicillium alfredii. Next base: position 1,055,886 of record NW_026622709.1, read on the forward strand.
AGCCCTCGATTGATTTGTTTGGTGACGATATCATCTCTCCCCCATCGCGTCCTAGCACGACCGACCTGGCCCCTCACCCGCCACCGAAACAGGCACAGCCCGCGCAACCTGCGCAGCCGAAACCCCAGAAGCCGGGCGACTCATTGTTGGGACTTGACTTCTTCGGCAGTACCCAAACATCCACTGGTAGTCGCCCAAGCAGCACGGTCTCCACGCCCGCTGCGCCTACGGGCATATCTCGGCCGGATCTCAAGCAGTCGATTCTGTCTCTGTATTCCAAGCCGCAGCCCGCTCCCGCTCAGCATGAGCGCACAAGCTCATTTGGTGATATGGCTGCGCCCGCGCCCCCGTCCGCATCCTCAAACATGAGTGGTCTGACGGACGCCTTCAGTGGACTGAGTTTCCCTTCCACGGCCACCTCTCCTCCGCCCCCTAAACCAGCGGAAAAGCCATCCCCCTTTGCAAACCTTACCAGTTTCGCCACTACCAAGTCGACTCCTGCCGCCCCGAAAGTCACCTCTCCAGCTGGATCCGCCAGCGGCGCTAGCGGGGATCTTTTCGATAGTCTGACCTCCCCTACTCTGTCTGCGCCCAAGCCTCAATCTCGAACCACGTCCGTCTCATCGAATGGACAAGACTTTGGATTCGGGGGGTTCACGTCCCCGACTGCTAAACCCAACCCTCCGTCATCATCATTGTCTAACGACCTTTTCGGACTTTCTTCGCCACCTCCGGCGCAGGGTCCAGCCCCGGCTCCGCCCAAGCCTAGCGCATTTTCACCCCAGCACGAGTTGAATTCTGCCTTCAACATCTCCAGCCCTCCCCCTCAGCCTCCAGCGCCCTCCAAGCCTGCAGCCCCAGCCGCAAACGCTGCCACTGCTGGTATGCTCTCAGCCAGCCTCGACCCTTGGGGCGGCAATGCATGGAGCACCCCCGACCCAACACCAGCGCCAGCTCCGGCTGCCCCTTCGCCAGCATCGATGATGAAGGTCCCGGACACGTTAACCCCCAACGACATTGGAAGTGGCTGGGGTGCACCCAGCGCAGCTCCCAAGCCCGAGCCCACCGTTGCGGCCGACGAGGACTTCGGTGGCTGGACCAGCGCCGCTCCAGTCACTTCTACCACCACTACTACCAACTCCAAGCCGGCCGGCGGGTTTGGGGCTGACGACCTTTTCTCTAACGTCTGGGAGTAAGAAAGAGATTCTTTGTTTATTTCAAATAGATTGACGAGTTGAAACCCACATCTGCATCTGGTTTGCATGGACGGTAGCTCTCTTGCGCATTGGACATTGCACATACCGGTGTTTATGACTTTGAGACTATGCTTTGATGCTTTCCCCGTTTTTTTCTTTACTTTGTTCTAGAGGCTTTCGGTCTCGTTGAATTGCGGGCAATTGTGTAAAATGGGCGGGTCTCATTCTTTCCATATCCACTTTGGCATGTATACACCGTCACAATTCATTTTAATATCTTCGATGATCACTAGGACCTTTGGTTAAGGTGATCTACATGACGGGGAATAGGCGATCCCTGACAGCCCCATAGTAGAGAGCCCCCTCATACTGTATCCTTATATTGTAAAATGAGCACCATTGAATTTCCTTTTTGAGGTTGGTTTTGCCTTTTCCGGGTCCTCGAAAAACGTGCTGATTCACTCATAGGTCTTGCAGCCGAATTTGGATTCTGGCCTTTGGAAGCTCTATCTTCCACCACCAGCGTGTTTCATTTAGATCCAGCTACCTCAGGTTCTAATCATTCAATTGTATTCAACTTTCCAAAAAAAAAAGAAAAGAAAAGAAAAGAGAACTCAGATAAAAGCTTCGCGATACAACACTGCCCTCTCGCCTTCCTCTCGCCTTCTTTCACCGTTTTTTAGTCCTCACAATCGTAATCCGGCGGAGCCCCAACGGTACCAAGGGGACTTTTATATATGTCGTTGACCTGGTCGATATCGGCTTGATTTGGCCCGCTCTTCCAAGACGAAAACGGCACAGTGCCTCCGTCCTTCTTATTAAAGACTGTCTTTTTCTTCTTGGCATCAACGGGCCTGTTGTAAAACGTGATCGAATCCCAATTCACGATTCTCGGGAAAAAGTCTGTGAGCAGTCTCAGGGGAGCATTAAATGGGGCATATCGCTCCGGCTCCCGACTGAATTCCGTCTTAAATCCTGTACTCGTTGAGTACGACTTGGCATTCACCATGTCTTGACATGCGTCCGTGAATGCTTTCTTCTTTTTTGATGAAATACTACTAGGACAATCAGATCTATACACGGGATATAGTCAGTTCAGTCATTTCTTTGCTTATAGATGGATGGGATGTCTCACAAAGCCTCAGAATTAAGTTCCATCTGGTCCAAGGCATGCGGGCTTTGGCTTTGATGAGGTAGTGACAAGACATGTGAGATTTCATGGGCAACCACCCCAGCCCAATCGTCCAGGTCTGGGGTGTCTTTTCCAAAGTCATATTTGCCCGCCATGGTCAAATATTGGGGGGATCTCCAAAGTCATGTATCATTTGATCGCCCTTGTAGCCATTTGTGGTCATGCAAAGTTTGGCCTTCGGGTCCAATCGCACACGAAGGAAATGGGCAGATTCCTTGTTGGTTGCAGGACATGCGTCTTTCCTCTGGAATTTTACCAGAAGATCGGTATAGTCGGTCCATAGTTTCAGACCCTTCTCAAACCTCGCTTTAAATTCATCACTGACTGCATATTTGCCAGTAGATTCGAAGCACCACTTGACAATTCCGTTGGGCCAATAAGGGGACTTGCGCGATAATCGTCCGATGTTTGCTAAAGTCCCCCAAGGTGCGTAATCGGTGAGCTCACTCATATCAGGACAGGAAGAAACCAGTGTCGCCCATAGGCCTAACGTGACGATTAGAAGGCCGAAATGCATATTGCAAAATTTGGAAATGGTGAGTGATGATTGTTTAAGGCAAATGCAGGGGGGGCTTTCCTTATAAGTGCTTCAAGCCTTGACCCTGGGGCTAAAACGCTACATATTTTAGTAGGAACCCCTTTCCCTTTTTCCTTTTTTTTCGTTATATTCTCTACCCACAATAACTAATGCTAGGGTTAATACGCATTAATGCTCAAGATCTACACGGGCACACGGCTAAAGGCACACGACTAATAATAGGGGGCCAAAATTTGACCCGCTCTTTGGGCCCCCATCGACTCGCTTAGTCGACCGGGGCTCTGTAGTGATTCAGGACACCCAATCCAAAAAATGCATACACCCTCAGGAATATGCACACACAAGGACTTTAGTATTGAACAAGGCAATTGTGCGGTTGCATGACTTACAGCGAGATTGTACAATATATCCTTCACAGCTGGAGTCTTTTGAAGAACATGAGACGGGTCTCACGTGACGTGGTTAGAATGACCTCCCCATAGTGGTTGCTAAGAATCTTTGATCTGGATTTATCCTTTCACTGGCGACGCAGCTGGTTTAGTTAATCCGAAATCTATTGGATCGACGAATATTCCGGAGAACAAAGACTCCAAACGTACATCAGTCGAGGGGGTGGTCACATGATGTTTATGTAACCCAGACCCACCTCTCAGCTGAGATCCATACTGAGTCCCTACTTTATAGAGTGATTATAGGTCAGGGGGACCCCCTTGACTCAGTAGTATGTTTTGAAGAGTCATGTGTTTTTATTATAAGTATCATTCGGATTATTTGCTATTGGCTACGACGAAAGTCCACTCTCCATGAAACCCAAAAAAAAAAACAAGATTCTAGATGATGTATCATCCAACTATCAATTACAATGGATGATATTACGAGCTGGGTGTATTTCAGTCTTTAACGTCATACTGACATAATGACATCCACACTATATCAGTTCTTTGTTGGTGAGATAAATAATGGACCACATCAAACCACAGTCTTCAACAGTTCATTTCTCGAATTATACACTCCGGATATGGGATTGCACAAAGAAACAATAAGGGCTGCTCAAGGCCCCCAGGCTCAGTTCCAACAGGGTGAGAATCCTTTGGCTTACTTACAACTGAAATTCAAAGCTCATCTGATTCGTTCATCAGGACATCAGATTCCAATCCAACATCAGGAGCAGCCTGGTCTTCAGCATGAAATGGAAGACCCAAAGCCCACATCAACACAGTTCCCGACTGAAGACAATAGCTATCAGACATACAAGCCCGCAGGAAAGTTGGTCGGCAAGAAGGCTTTAATAACCGGAGGAGACTCGGGAATAGGTCGAGCTACCGCTATCCTCTTCGCAATGGAGGGTGCATCCATTCTGATCACATGTTTGCCTGAAGAGATAACAGATGCCCAAGAAACGGTTCGTTGGGTTGAGGAGAAAGGAGGGAAGTGCCATATTTTCAAATCGGACTTGCGAGGCGCAGGAAATTGCAAGAAGGCTGTCGAGCAGGCGCTAGAGAAGTTGGGCGCTATCGACATATTGGTCAATAACGCTGGCACACAGACTATGATCAAAGATATAAAGGATTTAGATGAGTATGTCTGCTCGCTAAGTATATTTCAAAAGTTGTTAATCATCACTGCAGGGAACAGTGGGAAGCCACATTCGACACGAACATCCACTCCGTCTTTTACCTCTCCAAGTACACACTTCCCCATCTTAAGAGCGGGTCGAGTATCATCAATTGCGCCTCTATCAACGCCTACATCGGCCGGCCAGACCTACTAGACTATACGTCTAGTAAAGGCGCGCTTATCGCCTTCACTCGAGGGTTATCCAATCAACAAGTGAAAAACGGCATTCGCGTAAATGCCATATGTCCCGGACCAGGTAAATTACAAGCTCATTTATTCAATTTTAAATTTTGCTCATTCTTTTCTAGTCTGGACCCCACTCATTTCTGCGACTATGACCACTTCGGCCATGGAGCAATTCCATGAGACCCCTATGGGTCGACCGGGTCAGCCTAGTGAGGTTGCTTCATGTTTTGTCTTCCTCGCGAGCCAAGACAGCAGCTTTATTTCCGGACAATGCCTGCATCCTAATGGGGGCGTTGTAGTTAATGGCTGAGAAAATCGGTGATGACAAACATGGAAATTGAATTTTCTATCCTAGTCTCTTGTTTTGATACGGGCATCGCCGCTCTCGTAGAATCAAATGGACCATGTGCTGTTTGTCTCTTAATTGTGGGCTTCGAGACTTTGATATCAATCATGACTTGGAAAATGATCATCCTTAACATCACCAAAGCCCCTGGGGAAACGAAAGTGGGGAGAAAAACGTTGAAGAGTGTAAACGAACTGGTAGGTAGGAACCAAGGTTCGGTACGCCATGTGCCAAGCTTAGTGAGCTAACCAGTGGACTATAGCCACCCAGGGCTGTCCCTACCTGATTTTGCAAGGTTCAATTCTTGATATAATAGGGCCGTCCGTGTAGTACCATGTCTATTCAAAGGCATATGGTGTCATACTTGCGTAACAACTCACATATAAACGCCCCAAACAACGCTCAGCATTTTTCCTATATCCTCTTTATTTCCAATATCATAATAATATGTCATAATAAAAGACTTTAGATATATAAAAAGAATCTCTAAAATAAATAATTATAAACTTAGGAAAATTATACTAAAATACGTTCAAGTAGATTAACCCATAGGTTAATGGGTTAATCTATAGACAAATCTGGATTTTGTTAACCCAACCTATAGGTCATAGGTTTAGGTTATAGGTCAAGACCTTTAACCCATAGGATGGGTCTGTCTATATCTTGATAGTATTTTATATAGCTTAACTAGACTAGATAGAGAGAGAAAGAAAAGAAACTACTTCTAGCATTATTTTAGTTACAAGTAGAAATAAAAAGAATAAAAGCTAAAGGTAAGAGTTAATATTAGGACTGAAAAAAAAAAAAAAAAAAAAAAAAAAAAAACTAATAGTACTGAACCTGAACAGGAATAGAATAGTAGTAGTCTAGGGAATAGGCAGTCAAGCAGTGAGCCGCTGTTCAAAGTTATAGGTAGAGGTAGAAAGATCACTGTTTCTAGCGTCAGAAAGAGCCATTTTCGGCGTCAATTCATGGGTCCCCATATTCTATGTGTAAATACTAAACGCGCAACGAAGCCTTGCGAGCCTCACTTGCTGGACGTTGTACCCCCGCGATGGTCCAATAACGTTACCGCTGGCGGTGGGTCAGAAAGGCAAGCTCGTGGGGGCCATCGCCCGGCACATCCCACCATTTCAGAACATCTCGAACTATGGCAGACTTGAAAGAAGCTCTGTGCTTCAAGTGACACTCTCATCTATCAGTGCCTCTGCTGCCTCTCTCTCTGTCCAGTCCCTTAGTTCTGCGTCCACCCTGCGCGGCATGAACTCCCATGTGGAACCTCGGGGTCCAACCGAACGAGCCCCCGTCCCACACCGATCCTCGGCGCCACGGGTGCGGCTCAGCTGCGAGGCCTGTCGCCAGCGCAAAGTGAAATGTGACAAATTGAGCCCGTGTACCAGCTGTCAGCGGCTGGGGTTTGTCTGCGTGCCGGTCGAGCGGGCGCGACTCCCCCGCGGCCGGGCGAGAAGGAGTGCGGAGAAGGCATTCGGGTCGGACAAGGAGCTTGCAGACCGTGTCGCAAAACTCGAGAAGCTGCTCAAGACGGTCGCCAATGAGCGCGACAGTGACTCTGGCCATGGAGTGCCCCCGTCGGTTGCTCCGTCCGATTCCATTCCAGAACACCCTCCTGCACCGGAGATTCAGACCCAAACGGCCTATGTCGAGTCCCGGAAGGATCAGACTGCCATGTATAGTGTCAGTCTACCGTATCGCCCTCGTCCCCGTCCGCCTACAGCATATATGGGCAGCTCTTTTTGGGAGGATATTATGCAGCAGGTACGTACTTTGGTCTTAATCTCCTCCCGCCAGGCAATATTCACCGGGATCGATTTTGACATATTGATGGATAGACCCAAGAGCTTCGCACCGTGCTAGATGACCGTCTCGAGAACGCACAGCCTGATTTCAGTGACCCTTCTGGCTTTGGTCATTCCTTGGTTAGCTCAGAAAGCCCAGAAAGCACAACTAACTCGCCCCAATCCAATCGAGGAATTACTTTATTGCCATCAATGCGCTCGAAGTTGTGCGATATCTACTTGCATAATGTTGATCCTCTGTTCAAGATTCTGCATGGGCCGTCACTAAGTGCATTTTTGCGAGATGGCAGGCCCTATCTTGACTATGAACCTGAACACCAGGCCCCTGCCACCCTCGCTTCCGCCGTTTATTGTGCTGCAGTGTGTACCCTCAGTGAGGAAGAGTGCTTGTCTCTCTTTGCTATGGAGAAGAGGACGGTCGTTGCGGATTTCCAACGAGAAACGGAGGCTGCGCTGGCGAGGGCGGATTTCGTGACCACCAACGACGTGACCGTTCTGCAGGCGTATGTACTCTCATTGGTAAGTTTTATTCTGAAAATGTGAAGGATTATATCATTTCGCATGGTTGTATACTGTGGAAATAGATACTAACCGTCTCCAGCTCGCTGCCCGTTCGCAAGATCAAAGCCGACGAGTATGGACCATGCTGAGCATGGCGCTCCGAGTCGGACAGGCTTTATCGCTTCACATACCCGATCCACCATTTTTCGTCCCGCCGTTTGACCTGGAGATACGCAAGCGCGTCTGGCTCGGCATTGGCATGTTGGACGTGGCGGCCTCGCTCGACAGGGCCTCCGAGCCGATGATGCAATCGGCGTGGCTGGAATCACATTCCCCAGCCAATATCAACGACGAGGACATCTGGTTTGGGATGGATGGTCCGATCCCAGAACACAAGGAAGGCACATTCACAGATATGTCACATACGCTGGTGATTGCCGCGTCGCAATCGGTTACCCGATCCATCGCCTTTGCAGATTTTATCGAGCCCTCGGTCGGGGGAATGGGCTTGCGGCAGCAGCTGGTGCAAGACTTCCAGCAAACAGCGCTGAGCCTTCTCAGTGGCTGCGAGCCAGAAGTTTCGGCCTTCCAATGGTTCGCGAAAAAGTCCGCTGGCATCATGAGCAGCTGGCTGCAGCTGGTCTGTCTGCGGCCTCTGCAACGAAGCAAAAGCTTCACTCCGCCGGCCATCCAGGGCGATGCGCTCCTCCGCCTGGCAGCTGATAACCTGCAGTGGTCGCAGGAAGTCTACACGCATCCGGCCACGACTCCCTGGCAGTGGTTCGGCTGCATGTGGGTTCCGTGGCACGGGCTGGCCGTCGCCATCGCTGAGCTGTGTGTCTGCAAGGACCCGCTGATCATGTCCAAGTACTGGGCCCTGATCGAGTCGGTGTATCAGCGCTCCCGGTTCCTGATAGCAGACTCGCAGCACGGAATGTTGTGGAAGCCCATGGAGAAACTAATGACCCAAGCTCGTACTCGCAAGAGAGAGTTACTAGGCCCGGACCCGGACCCACTAGTCCCCAAGCCGACCTTCCCCCAGTTCCCCTACAGCGTAGCCACTGAATCTACTCCTGGCGTGCCTCAAGTCCAGTCGACCCCGGCAGAATTCTCCTCATTGGGTTTGGAAACGACTGCCGCTCCGCCTCTCGACCCTGCTACCACCATGCCTCCATTGCCGCCTTTCTCTGTGCCGGATTCCTGGCCGAATGTGTGGGATGCCATGGACCTGAGCACGTCGGGACTCCAGCCGTCTGGCGATACTGCATGGCTGAACTATGAGAACTTCATTGGAGATGTATATAACAGCGTTGATTCTATGTTTTTGCCGCGTTGATAGGCCGGCACTTGATGATACTTTTTGCGAGGCGCAAAGGGGGCCGGGTGTGAGTTGTATATATTGGGAGATATCGGAACACGGAGTAAGGCATCATCAACAACGCCACTTTTTTCTTGAAGAACTGCAAAAGTCAAGAGTTGTCTATTGTTTGATAACACTATCCCACTGTTCTAGCGGGCCTATCTTGTAGTTTTATTTACATCCACAATCCAACCATCCAAGCAGAGTCTCATTGATATCCCCGCCCCGTCAAGGCAACCCCATCAGTAAAATGCTTCAAAAATCTTCCAGTAACAACCTGCCCCTGCCCCCCAGTCCCAGTCTCAGACACAGCAACAGGCCACAAAACACGCGCAGCCCCATCGTCAAATCCAATCGGACACCCCTCATCCCGCTGGCACTCGGGTGCCGCACTCATATACCCCGGATCAACGGAGTTAATCGTGACACGACGCCGCTTCCACGCAGAATGGGCCTCCGTCTCGGTGATCATATTGATAGCAGCCTTGGACATATTGGTGTGGACGTGGTGGCCGGCCTTGCTGCGTGAGCGGGGGACATCCTCGAAGATGCCTTCGCGCGACGAGACGTTGACGATGAAGCCCTGGGGATTTATAGTTGAGGCTGGGTCATCGGTGCCCATGCAGGCGAGCAACTCGCGGCACAGGATTAGTGGGACGAAGGCGTTGACGGAGTGCGCGCTGATCAGGTCTTCGTAGGGAATTTCGTGCAGGGACTGGACCCAGGAGGATTTGTCGGGGTCTGTTTCGTTTGTGCTGCGGAGGCTCTTGTGTGTGATCTCCTTCGCGGATTCATTTTCTGGAGCCGAGGGCTTGTTGTCGATCTGGAGGGGTGTTTGCTCGTTTTCGATGCTTGGGATCCACGATGCTTGGAGGCCTCCTCGCACTCGCGGTAAATAGCCTTGGTCTGCACCGCCGGCGAGCAGGGCCTTGGTCACGGGGAGGTGTCTTAGTTGCTCTTCTCGGGAGATAGCTCTCATCTCCGCTTTGACGGGATCTGTTAATGTCTGCGCGGCGTTGTTGATCAAGATATCGAGGGTTTGTTTCGACGCGGATTCAGAGGTTGTCGCCCAGGTAGAAAGCAGGTCTTTGACGATATAAACCAGTCGAAACGCATCTTGGGCAGTGCGGAAGTCTGCCCCGACAATCTTCAACCGCGACGCCCACTCTCCAAAGTCGGTCTCTTTTGCATATCGCGCTGCTGCATCTGCGGGATACCGAGATGAGACGATGACCCGGGCACCGCACCGGAGCAACCGTAGAGCAGTGTGGTAGCCAAGATTAATCCTGCCTCCGGTCACCAGGGCTGTCTTGTTGGCCAGATCAAGCTTCTCGGGCAGCGAGCGCTCCGAGCATCTGAGGTTGAATAGACCGCAGGGTCGGCACAGCGCCGGATAGAACTCGTGTGCTTCGGATGCCGAGAAACAGTAGCGACAGATATAACACCGAAGTTGCCTGGGGTTTGGTTTCCCGTCGTCCCCGAATCTGCGGGACATGTTGTAAATCTTAGATCGCTCAGTGCTGTCCAGAGAGAGCTGGTTTTGCACGGCAACAATCACGTCCGATAATGGACTGGACGACGATATCTCAGATATCGACCCATGTCTCTGGAGATCCCCCAGCACTTTCAGGGTGGTCTCGAGCTCCTCGTTCGTTGGGGCCACGTCTCTTTGCGCCCATGGCTCATTGCCGCGGTCAGAGTTTAGTATGGTCTGTTGTCCGTACGCCCTGATTCCCTTGATGATGCTCTCGCATCGCATCGAGCGCAGGGATTTGGGAATCTCACTATGAGGCGTGAGATGCCATGCGACTTTATCCAGGAAGGAACTTGGAGCAGAGGGCAGGCGAAAAGCGACATTGCTGGGCCGTCTGTTCTCCCAGCATAGTTGCTGGTCACGCCTCAAGCACTGGGCAACTTCTTCGGGGTTGTCCAAGTCGACAGACTGCAGAGATTGATTTTTGCTAACCATGGTCTTTTTCTTCTGCCCGCAATCACTGTCAATTGAGCACTGGCTTCATATATCACTTGGAGGACTTGAGACTGAGAACCCCACTGCCTGATTTTACAAATAGAATACGAGGACCTGTGAAATTAACGCCGAAAATGACCGCTTTGGGGGCCAGAAATGGCGGGGTTTCCGCCCGTAACTTCCAGGAGCGTCGCAGAATCCAGATCACCTGAGCTTTTGGTTTGATGTAGAGTCTACATCTGGGATGTGGAATTTGATTATATATGCACATTCTAATTAGGGGGTATTGATAGGAACACTACATGTTTTTCGCTATTGGCACTCCAAATCTGACATAATCACCTAGCTTATATAATCTGGTTTTTTATCTACACTTGTATATTAAGAAGATTGATTATTATAAAAATTATAGAGTCAGAATTATTAAGATAATTTATACTTTACTTTCTAATAAGATATAAGACAATTAGAGATAAGGGCTGTAAAATATTGAATTAAGGTATATGATACATGCTGGATTCAGGGGTCGAGATAGACTATAAACGCACTTCCTTAGTCACATAACTATTTTCGCATTCAATTCTTTTTTATCGCTTTTGGAGCTAAAAATAGAGATTATTATAGTTTAAGAATATTAAATATATATACTATTAATCTACTAAATCAAGGCTTTAATTGCTTGAAATAGTTATTACATAAGAAAATATAGTGCCAACAGCGGACATCCTGTAGTGCCCCTATCAATACCCGCGAGCCGTTACGGTACGTACCCCAAAACACATAATTCGTAAATCCGATAAATTACTCACCACCTCTATTTATATCTGTAAGGGATACCTAAAGTATTCCTCCGTCGGTTTACAAGAGGTTATACATACTTAAGGATGCCTAGCAAGGAGCTTTGCGCCAAGAATTCTAATTACAACATAACTGCTTCTCATCTCATACCAAGGGGAAGTGGTAAAAGCAACGGGAGAATACTTGAAGAAACCAAGGGATGTTTCTGGGTCCAAAGGAAACTAAATTGAATGTCTAACACTAAAAAGGGAAGTTTCTCAATGTTTAGACATACTGACCAACGACCCCCTGGAAATAAAAATGATATAAATCAAGCGCAGGCTGTTTATTCGCCTATTTGGTAACTTGCTTCACGTACGCAAGAATATCTCTTATGATGGCGATGTCTTCGTTTTTCGGCAAACCTTCGGCTCTCAAATCCATGTTTGCTTGGTCGCACTGGAAGAAGCATTGTAATTCCTCAAAGGCAAGTATCTATTTTATAAACCCCCCAGAAGGCGGCTTGCTAATAACGGGTTTACTTTCATAGTCCACCAAAAGAAGGATTCAACGGCTTCCTCGGGCCCAAAGTTATTCTTCGACCTCGATTGACACATTCACCTTAGAAGTGATGGACACGGACCTCAATGCAGACGAAGGATTGACGCTATCAAACCCTATCCCAAGTCCTCCTGATTTCGGCGACAGCGATTGGTCGACAATGTCGAGCTCAAGAAAAGAAGTCCATGGTTCAGTGGTATCTGGTACTTCGAGACAAGATTCCTTCTCTCAATTACAAAGCCCGACTCTTCAAAACTTGCCCTCCGTCCTCAATGGGCCTACGGATTTTGATTATTTAACCAAGTATCAACACGTCGAAGATCGAGGAGCCAATGGGTTGCTTCAATGGTGCAAGAAGTTACGCTGCAACTTTTTCAAAAGACAACCAAAATGATGCTTAGCAAGAATAATACGTTTCTAAGGAGATTAAGCTTAAAGTATTTTCCATTGTGAAAGATCTTCGTGCTTCCTGTACTGCAATATTGAGTAATAAACTGTCCAACCCCCAGTTTCATATCTGGCATGACTAGTGAAGCAATGTTCGGTCAATTCGTATTCAAATCTAGTTTTTTCTGAATCCATAGACAAGGTCTATCTAGTTTGAGCCATTCAATCCAATCATGGGCCATCAATATGCTTTAAAAAGCTAATGCTTGCGCTCTTGTAGAAGCTGACTTCTTAGTAGGGGGCATAGACCATATCACCCTAATATAATAGAACAATCATGCTACTCAACCTGTATATAGTTAAAAGCCCAATATACACTTACAAACGAGCCCATATACTGATTTTTTATGATTGATTATACCTTTGTGCGTTACATGAGCCTCTGTTTTTTGGTCTACAAGCTAGCCACCGGAACATGACTCAAATATATTTATCAGAACAAAATCGCACCAGGTAGTATGGATTATATGAATTTAAATCGGATTTTCTAGTGATATCTAAAGAATTATCGAAAACTTAACTTTTTAAAAATGCATTAATTACGAATCTTATGGCTACTATATATCCCGCTTTATATTCAATTATTTTGGTTGTAAACCAAGATTCTCCTAATATCTGACTAGCTTTCTTTTTTCTTTTCAGAAAAATATTCTTTTTTGTTATATTAGTTCTTTATTTTAATATAAAAAATAATCTATATATATAGCTATTACTTAGTATACTAGCCTTCTATCTCGTTTACTGCCCTTACATAGTTTAGTGTCGAATTCGATATATTTCGCAAAGCCGTCTATCTAATAAGGTTCCATTTTTCTAGGAGGCTTATACAGGAAACTTGGGCATAGCCTTATTATTAAGTGTGTTTATCTAATAGCTTTGGTAAATATCATAGATTTTTATGTTTAATAAAGCCTAGACGTTCTTAGTTGAATTAACAAATAGAGACTGAGGTATTCTGAACTATGGCGTATTTCTACTACTATTTTCAAAGGCCTATCTTAGTTGAAAAAATTTCGAATTAAGATCATTTCAACTTTATAATCGATATCGGCAAGTAGATCTTCATAGCGCATACAAGTGGCGGAAGTAGCTTTCTTGTAATTTGATCACCGTGATTTTTGGTAAACTCACGTGGTTAGCCGGGGCGATATTTGAGAAATTATTAAATCTCTCGTTTTCTTTGATCATAGTATATCGAATAATCAATAGAGGAATCGAAAGGCATATTTTTTTTTGAATATACTTATAGTAGTTAAATTGAACTCGTATATTAGAGTATGAGCATATAAGTTAAGTTCCTTACCGCGAGGTATCAAAAACAAGTATATACTAGTAGAGAAAGTAAGAATTCAGGGGTAAATATAGATAGTAAACGCGTCTACTCGTAGATATCGCGCGAGATGGTTAGCTATATTATTAGATAAGTGATAGACAAGTAGCGTTTAGAAAATATAGTAGGCCTAGGGGAGGGGAGCAAACAAAAAATAATCACCCACTATCTAAAGGTGCAAAAAGCTGATTCTATTCGCTGTTACATTACTATACAATTGTTATGTAGGGGTTGTATTATCCTGGCTTTTCATGCTTTATGATTGGTCGGACTCAAAAGCCGGAGCTGGCAGAACCCCATTATCAGCAATCCTGAAGAGGCCCAGACTCACTAGCTTCAAGCCACTTTCCTGGCAAAAATTTATGGCGGAATGTAAAAGATAACAGAGGATATGCATTGTAGGCTCTTCTGGCTTACGAGAAGCGTTAATAATTTGTGGTTTAGTCGTCGAACTGCAAGGGACGGACACCACTTGCGTAAATAGGGGGGTATATGATATACTTTTTTGGGGTGATATACATACTTCAATTTCTTTAACACAGTAACCATGATAGTGTGTAGGAAGAGGTTTTCGGCGAGCTCTGCTGATCCTTGAGGCCTAACATTATAAATATCGAGGGCCATATTAAGATCCGCCAAAGCACTGAATGATCACAACAATCTGGTACCAAAATTGAACTTCAAAATGGACGAGACACCAGATCAATATGATGCTTCGTTCCTTGAGAGCTTGTCAGATCCTGATAGTTTCCGTGTTCTGGACTCCGAATTGGACGAGTCTTCTCAGCCTGTTGACCTCCCCGAAGATTGTCTTTTCAATGGACCTGCCAGAAATCATGTGGATCGATCAATAGAAATCCCTTTCAGACGACTTCAGCCCGAGCCAAATCATAAAGTTGCAATACCTCGCGCAAGCACAACGAGAAGTCGGAGCAACCGAGCACGGGTTTTACAAGCATGCAAATCCTGCCAGGAGCTCAAGACTAAATGTAGCGGCCACCGACCTATCTGCCATCGGTGCGAAGAGCTCGGACTGGATTGCAATTATGGCGAGCGAAAACGGGAAATCACTGCAAAGTATGTTCACTACTAAAAGGACCACTTAAATTCAATGTTAACCCAAGATCGCCGATTATCAGGAAAATTGAAGACCTAAGCTCACAGGTCCATATTTTGGGAAGTCTACTATGTGAAATTTACCCCAGGCTTGACACTGAGTCTGCTAAGCGCGTTAGTCAATCACTGAACAAGGTCGGAATTGTCTCCTGTCTGATATCAACCCTCCCGGAAACATGTATATGAAAGCATTTCTTCTTAAGCTAATCTGTCCTATTATTATATGCCCGATCAGCCCCCGCTAGCCCGTTCAACTATTACCGACCTCTTCAACGCGCCGAATAGTCCTTTTTCTGTGCCTGACTCGACGCAAGAAGACTTCAATCGCGAACCAGGAATTCAGGCGATCGGTTTCATCGGAGAGCATTCAGCAATGGCATGGCTACATCGACTCAAGTCCATACTCGAACAAGACCCTATCACGTCATCTAGCCCTCTGGGGCACTTCAATGCCCCATCCTTTTCTTCAGTTGATTATTACGAGAATGGATATGAGATAGATGTTCGAGAGGATTTAGATGTCTTTGAGCGACCGAAACAGGCCGAGGTTGACGAGCTCATCGACATATATTTCCAAGTTATTCACCCTTCATTTCCAATCATTGGAAAAGCAACCTTCCTCGCGCAATACCGATCGCTTTATTCAAACCCAACTGCAAGGCCTGGAAGACAATGGCTTGCGGTGCTCAATTTCATTTTTGCTATTGCGACAACACACTTCTCGCCGAAACGAGAGACGACTGTATGTGACAGGCAAATCCGCCGAGCTTACTTTTCACGGGGATGGATTCTTTCTATTGACAAGACATCCCTACGGGAACATGCAAACTTGCAACAAGTGCAGGCCGAAGGATTAGCATCGTTCTACCTACTATCAGTTGGCCAGGTCAACAGGTGCTTAGACCCCCGAAACTAAAAACTCTGGCCACCTTTCTTTGCTAAATAAGTTAGCATCTAGATCCTGGAAATCCTGTGGTACTGCAATTCGCTCCGCTTTAGCCATGGGGCTCCATTTGCGCAACGAAAGTCAGATTCCTCTGGCTTCGAAAGAGATCCGATATCGGGTATGGTGGGCTTTGTACATGCTGGATACTTCTCTTTCTGAGCTCACAGGCCGACCACCAAGTGTTGAAAGGGGCTTCTGCACAACACCGCTTCCCATACCCTTTGAAGAGGAGAGTCTATACACTGGGCCCTTTCGAAAATATGTTCAAGACGTGGCGAGTGAATTCACCGAAGACGAATCATCATATCGTCAAAGCTCGAGAAAGAGAGCGTTAGACGAAGGTGAAAAAAACGCTATTTTGATCCCAGAATACCCTCCACCGAGCAACTCGTTATGTTTCTGGTTCGCGATGAGTCTCTCGATGATTAAGCGTGAGGTGATAGAAAGCCTTTATGCGCCTAGTGCACCGCAAAAGCAGTGGGGCATACTCGAACTCGCGATATCTTCCCTGAACACCAAAGTCGATACTTGGATAGCATCACTCCCTGCGTCCTACAATTTCCAGACTGCGGGCAAACCGATATCTTCCAATCGCCATTCAGCCAACCTTGCGTTTCAATACTATTGCACCAAGATCTTGATCACGCAGCCATGCCTTCGTCAACTTATGCATTCCTCAGAAGCTCCGAAGAGTCCTGAGCTTTCATATGACTCAACACCAGGGATATGCATTCATGCTGCAATCCAGATGATTGAACTACTACCAAATCAACCGAACTTGACTTGGCTTTATGGTCTGTTCCCTTGGTGGAGTGCCCTTCAATATATTGTTCAGGCCATCACTATCATGTTGACTGGGTCCTTTTTGCGATCGAAATTTGGCTCGTTGTGCCACGTCGGTATCCCACAACGCGTAAGGAAAGCTCAAGAATGGCTCAAGGAGTTGTGTAAGGTTCATGTTTCTGCTCGTAAGGCCTGGTTGATGTTCTCGGATATCATCTCAAGTCACGGGGCGAGGCTTGGCTTTCCTGATTCATGACCACTGTTATATCTGACTTGACTGCTTTTTTCAAATAAGTTTTGACTTGATCTCTTTGACGAATACAATAATATCAAAGTTAATTTCGATGTCAAGGAAGGTAGCGAATACAAGTACCTAATGCTATGTAAGAGGGGACTATCTCGAGTATAGGAACAAAACATTTCTACCAGTCTGCTTTATGCAGTATGTTCTATGAATCTTATTCGCCCTGTTTTTAAAGCCTTGATAAAGACCTAAAACTGCGAGAAACAAAGAAACATGTATAAAATTGATGGGCTTTTAACCTAGACATAGGAAAAAAAGGAGCAGAAAGATCATGCATAGAAATATACCGGTATTTCCAAGGACAGGCACCAGGGCAGATTAATGATGATAGAAATCCCGTGGTAGAAAACAGAGAAGGCTAATACTGTTGAGGTTTCGACACCTTTAATTGTATTGATGTCATGTGATACCAGACAGCAGCGGAAGCGCGGGAGACCCGAGGCGCATGA
This sequence comes from Penicillium alfredii, assembly GCF_028826965.1. Lineage (NCBI taxonomy): Eukaryota > Fungi > Ascomycota > Eurotiomycetes > Eurotiales > Aspergillaceae > Penicillium > Penicillium alfredii. The sequence continues at coordinate 1,073,321 of NW_026622709.1, forward strand.
GGATCGCCAGTGGTGCATATGTTTGTTTTCTGCAGATATTTGCTATGCGGATGGAGGCAATCGATGTTCTATGGGAAACTGTATATAGACTTTGATATCGAATTTTCTTGAGACAGATTCTCGAGGACATCCTACATTTCGCAATCAACCAAGTTGTGGAAACTCCTTTTTCTCATACTGTCTTTACTTCCCGCCTCAATTCAAGAAAGAGTAGAGCGGACAAATTTAATCGTCGTTCGAGATAAAAAAAAATAAGGCATATACGAGACTAGGGATTCTTATATAGCAAATGAAAACGAAAATCATCGAAAGAGATATAAAAGACCCGAGATATCTAGATACGTTAATCCGAAGCTATAGAGCTAGATAGGTATTTCTAGAAGAGAAAGATTATCTATACCGCGTTACTCAGTACTATACTCCTCGAGAAAGTTTACGGTCCACTATGTTTAAGAGCTATTCGAGTCGTAGATGAATCATAAACCAAGAGTGGAGGTAGAGACAGTAAAGGCCCAGCCGCAATTTACGACCGAAAATAAAGAGTAAATAGGGCAAAAAGGGTACCTACGACGACGTATATCTACTGGGCAAGTGTAGAATAGAGAGGATAGAGAAAGGGAGAATTAACAAGTTAGAAAGGAACAACGAGAGCGGCAGATCTTATATATAGGGGTTTAGTGGGCGATGTTACCGGACGGCGTATAAGGACGTCAAACCAGAAATAGCCAAACTAACCACAAAAGGAAATTCACAGGTCCTCGTTTTACGCCCCAAAATATTAATAGCCGCACATTGACTCACTTGACGATCGCTGTGCGGCGAAGCATGTCGAATGGGGCCTCTGGAGGGGCCGGGCCATTTTTAAGCCGCTTCTCCCCCGACCAGCAAATCCCCGGCTGAACTCACCTGGCAAAGTCGACATAACCATGAGTAACCTGCCGTTTTATTCAATCGTCAACGCCCTGGCCACCACCCCACCAGAGCTCGTCCATCAAATCATCGATGATCTGCGCGTGTGGGATGTATTGAGACTTCTCTGCCACAACAACGAGCGCGTCAATGCCAGTCTTCTATCGCACCCCTTGTGCCGGAAACTGCTGGGCCACGATGCCGAAGCACTCTCCAAAACGCGGGCAGTTGCCCAGTTCTACTGGGATTTCTTCCGTGAAATCAACGTGTGCCTAGCGAAGTCTGACTATTACTACTACTGGCGGACGGCCCCGTGGGTTCTGAACTTGAATATCCACTGCGTGGAGCCAAACGACTACAAGCATGTCTTGTGGAACATGCTCACGCGTCTCTATGAGAATATCCGGCAGCAGGGCCTCGTCGTCGACCTCAACCGGTACTTGCCTCCGGGCACGGCACCACTGCGTTCGTTCTCCTGCTTCCCAGAGGCGGGTGAGTTCCCGTCCTTTGAGGAGCTGAAGGACCACTGGCAAATCATCAAACAGGCCAAGGCCAATCTGGTCGCTCAGACCTCGTCGCAGCTGCTCTGGGCGGCCGATCTCTTGGAGGCCAATCCAGATATCTTGAAGCGCACGCTGGACCCAGAGCAAAAGCAACGGCCCAATACCGCGCACATCGTGTCGGTCATGAGAGGCAAGGCTGCGAAAATTGTGCGGACAGTCAGGCGGGCACCGGGAAAAGTGTTCACACCGTCTGAGCACTTCCGTTACCATTTCTTTCCAATCATTCCTTTTGATGCGGTATTGACGGAACTGTTACGCCTGATGCAAAAGTACGGGATCACAGCCAACAACCAGCGAGTTTCAAAAGGCGAAGAAAGCCAAAGTCATCCAGGCCCGCACTCACATCCGCCGTCAATTTGGCTGGCTGCTCATACCCTGATCAAGGGGATGCCCTATTTCTTCATCTCACTGCCTGTGGACCGCCAAAAGCTGGCGAGCGAGCGGGTTGCAAATGACGACGGCGATGTTTTCAGGACAGGCAATACGCCTTGGTCGGACAAGCCGCAACAGTATGAGTCTGTGGAGGTTGACACGCCTTATTTCACGCCACACCAAGCCGGAGTGGACGTTTGTTTCCTTCGGTGGGGCTTTGAAGGATATGAACCTCATGACAAGAGAGAGATGAACTGGCTCGAATCGTTTGTCACTATGTACCGTTATTTGAAGAGCTTGGAGGATAAGGAATCTGGTGCTAGCTGAGTATGCGATGCCTAAACGTTATGTATTCATTTGGGTCAGTGGGGGTTTGAGACATTGGACCAGGATGCGTACCAATCCAGAAAGAAATAGTCTCACATTTGGAATTATTTCACGATGTCAGGCTGATTGAAAAGATCGTATACTTCGGTATTGTCCAACCCACTGGGGGAAAAAGGTTGCACGGTTGTTTTGTTCAAGTCGCATAGTTATATCGATCCTTAATCCGCATCGATGCCTCTCGGGACGGATAAAAAGTCTGAAGCCCCAGACTCCAGGGCTGCTCACTAGCACTGGATCCAGAGACGACATCCATCTGCGAAGCTCGATCCTGGCGCTCCAAATTCGATAAGATCCGAGACCCAGAGCCCGCAGGATCGTCCTCTTCTCCAAGACGCTGGTAGGTACATCTCCGGTGACGATGGCCGCACTCCGAGCATGGCTGCTCGCCATTGCAGGCCTTGCGCAGGCCTGCACAGCTGTCACAGGCCCGTTTCTGCTTTCCGCTTCGGAAGGGCGCGGGCATTGCGTGGCCGGCTTCGACGCGGGCCTTGCATGATTTCCAGTGTCGGCGTAGCACGTCCCTGTAAGCTCCATTAGCTATTTTACTTTGTATAGGGATAGGAATGACCCCCAGAAGCATAGAAGCATAGAAATAGAAATAAGACCTACCCGCGACTAAATGAAGAGCTGCAAAAGGAACAGACGTGGTTTTTCTCGGTGTTATCTACACTTAATATTAGTTATTGTTTCCTTTTCGCAAGAATGCTACTTTCTCGTGGTAGTCGAGCACTAACGTGTCAATGTATGGCGCTTGAGATGATCCTGTCGCCGGAAGATTGATGCGCACTCGCTGCATTTCCACTGTTTTTCGGCTGTGCTGGTTTCAACTCTCGCGGGCGACGTCTCCTCCATCATGGAGGTCCTCAGCTTGATGTCTTCTCCAAAACAAACAATCTGTGTCAATATTCACGTTGAATTCTGCGGACGAAAGCAAAGTTCGTAATCGAGCTGGCGCTCTTCATGTATGTCCTTGTGGGGAATTCTTGCTAAGAACAACCCCCCGGCAATCTGGACAACTTGTTCTGAACATATGAGAAGCTCGAATTCATGTAGACTCGATCCAATCAGCCGAAGATCTCGGCATAGAGAGTGTGGGTTGATTGGTATGCCGGAGCCACTCGGTGATCGCGGGTCGTTGGGAAAGGAAAAAGAGTGTCGCAGGCCGAGGCGGGGGATCTACACTGTCCCAACGGATCTTTATCATCTTCTGCTTCCGCGATTCCATGACGCTCTCAGATATAAGTGAACATTGCAATAGCAATGTCCTTGATATACGTCCAATATTAAAGGCAAGAACTACTAATACGGTAGGCTACGAATGCACCTCAAGCCAGGGATCAGATCCATTAAGATAAATTAAGGCTATAGGTAAAAATATGTGTATGTACATTTCAGAAACATTTCAAGCCATTGCAGGATGCCGATCATAAAATAGGTCGTAAATATGGGAGGGAGCAGATCGCAATCATATTGAACCATCGTTCTTCTCCGCCTGACTCGGGTCGGTTCTCCGCTTCTTCTGTGCCCGGTAGTCATCGATGACACGGCTCTCCACCGTCTCGTCGAAGACATCGACCTGGGTAGAAGCAAACTTGCGCGCGCTGACCCCACGCTCAAAGAGCAAGTCCAGCTCGGCGAACGTGCGACCTCGAGGCTCGGGGACGCGGAAGTAGGTGTATATAATGCAGAGGAAGCAGATCCCGCCCCAGAAGAAGCCCGCGTAGTTGCCCCAATTCCAGGCGGTGGGGTTCAGCATGTACGGGGTCAGCACACCGCAGATGATGGCGACGATGTTGTAAAGGTTCCGGCCCAGCACTACGGTTTTGATCTGTAGCCGCCGCGTCGAGAGCTCGGCCACCAGCGAATAGCCGACCGTGCCGACTGTCAGCTGGTAGAATAGTGCCCAGATCAGCATCAGGGATCCAGTGGCCAGCGAGCCTTGGTCGCGGTGCTCCCTGGGAACGAGACCCAAGAAGCCCATGGTGAGCAGCATCGCGCTGAGCCCACAGAGACCGTACAGAACCAGGGATCGGCGACCGATGCCGAGAGTCATGAGAAACCATGCGCCAAACACGCCGAGCATGTTGATCCCGTACTGGCCCATGGCAAAGGCATAGGAATTCGATGGGTCGAGCCCGGCCTGTTTGAGGAAATAGGTGGAGTAGTTGGAAAAGGAGTTCCCGCTGAGGTTCTGGATCGCCCACACCATGCAGATGATCTCCGTACGGCGACGGTCGGTGCCCCGGAAGCAGTCCAAGTAACTGGCTCCCTTGGTGATCTTATCCTCCAATGCGGTGGTGTGCACCATCATGGCAATGGTTTCATCGGCGTCGAAATCTGTCTCACGATCTTGGCTAGTCAGGCGTAAAAGGGCACATTTCGCGTCTTCGGTTCGTCCCCTTCTCACTAACCACCAAGGCGACTCGGGAGCAAGTAATATTCCAATGAAGAGCGGCAGGGGCCACATCCACTGCAGCCCGTACGGGATTCGGTACGCCCATTCATCGGTGCGGTTCAACATGGCCTTGATCACGCCAACCCCAATGAGCTGGCCAAGACCCCAGCAAAAGTTGACATAGGTGGTCAGATACCCTCGTAGAGCCACGGGACACACCTCGGAGGCGTAGGTGATGGTCAGAGTTTGGAAGACTCCCCAGGGAATTCCACACAAAATCTCTGCAGCCAGGAGGGCTTGCACGTTCGGGGCCGTGAAGAAGATGGCGGTCCACGCGGTCACCAAGATAAGACAAGCCATGATTGTGTAGCGATACCCGAACCGCTCCGACGCCCAACCATTGATAAACAAGCCGATTATCTCGCCCGCGTAGGCACCGTTGCTGAGCCCTGCTTGCCACTAGATATCCGGGATCGTATCAGTTCCATGCTTCCATGAAGGGGATCCACCCGACTTGGGTATTGTGCTCGACCTACCGGTGCAGAGACTTGGTATTCATTATTTGCTCCTAACTCGCCGTATTTCCGATTGAACTGCGGGAAAGCGTAGAAATTGTTGACCAGACTGATATCGTATCCCTCCATGACAATGCACGTCGAGATGAGAACACTCCACGCAACTGCCTTGGGGTACAGTCGAATGCCTTGAAGCAAGGACATCTTCTGTTCCTTTTGTGTGGCGGCTTTGGCATTTTGAATGACTTTTGTCATGGACGAGTCGGAGGCAGGTCCCTCGGTCGAGGGGTAGTGGTGGAGGGGCCCATCAACCGGCATCACGGTCTCTTGTGCCTTGGGATCGGCCATCATTAAGACGAAGGCAAGCACCAGAGGACACGAGGAGAATTATGAGGACAGTAGGTGAGGCTAAGACCAGATCAAAGTGTGCGGTCAAAGATTAGACCCCCGGAGAACTGCGGAAACCAAGGCGTGAGAAAAAAAAAAAAAGAGAACCCCACCGAGCGCAAAGACATTGCACGCGATCAAACCCATGCAACAATCCTGACGCCTCCCCGGGGTAATGGAAGCGGCTGGAAGATCAGAAAGCAAGCTAAACAGAATTCGGTCAAGACAGTAGTCGACAAAGTTGCGGGGGGGGAGGTTGGCTTCGAAACGCAAAATCTGAAGCTTGGCGACGCCGGATGGGGCACGGGTGGATCAGGGGTTTATGACTGCCATTTATATTCTTTTTTTATGCTGACTCTCTTCTTCACTTTGTTTTATTTTATTTCTACACTGCTAGAATATAAAGTAAGGTCAATTCAATCCAATTGGATTACCTCCGATGCATTCCACGTGTTTATTCTCCGTTGTCCTGCAGTGGACATGCATTATATCCAAGTAGCCAGTGGGATGAAATGCAAATCAAATAATGCTAAATTAGTTCGAATATCAAAATATGAGTTCTGCATAGATTCTATGTCCTATTATAGCAGAAAAGAACGAATTCGAGAGATTTCATAGTGGCAACTCTTGAAGCTAGCCGAATGCGGAAGTCTATGGAATATTCCACGAATGTTCTTAGCTGCTTAATTGTTCAACACTGGCTATGCTCTATATCTACTCAATTTCCTGATTATGGCATTAGGCCATTGAATCCCTCCAATTTCTCGTTTTATCGGAATGCAGAACTCAGAGCCCTCGCGTTGATTCAGATCAAGTAAGACCTTATAAGTTGGTATACTGGAACTCATTAACCGTCGTTTTCCAGGTATCAAATTTACAGCGGTCGAGAGAACGCTGCGAGGGATGGCAAAAGATCCAGAAGGCGTAAAAAAACAAAAAAAAAAAAAAAAAAGCGAGGCGCAATATAGTAATTCCTCGCTGTGCCCGACAAAGTATATACTCTAGACTTCGGGTTTACCCACATTCCAACTCCCTCGATCACAACTGGAAGGACCAGAATACTAGAATATCAAGCGATCCAATTATAGAACGTAGAATGGAATCGATGACTTCAGGGTACCTGGCAAGTCGATCGATCAATCGTGCCATGGAAGAAGCCAGAGCTAAAGGAGTACGCCCGGTGGGCCTCTTCCAAGGGTATGATATCATCGCCAAGGGGGGGGGGGCATTGACGTACCTATAAAGCTGCTCGAGTCTTGAATTGAAGCACTTCAATCCAACAATCCATTTTCTCCCATCGCATCAACTGTGTCCTCTTTTGATCATTTTTCCAATCAATCCTCGCATCTCTACATCAAATCACTCAAATCACTATGTCTTCCAACGATAACAAGGACAACCGTAAGTGCCAACCAAGCATATCCAGGATGGGTACAGTCCAAACTAACACCCTCTTCATCCACAGCTTCCTTCTTCGGCGGCCTCGGTAGCATGGTTGGCAAGACTGCCGATGGCGTCGGCAAGACGGTCGGCGGGACCGTGGGCGGGCTGGGTAACACGGCCGGCACGGCGGCGCAGGGTATGGGCCAGACAGTTAGCGGGGTGACCGAAGGACTCGGCAATGCCACCAAGGGCCTGGGACAATCAGTAAACAATGCCGTCGGGTCTGGGCAGAAGAAAACCGGCGACGGGTCGAGTGAACAGGCTTGAAGGGAATAAAAAGGACAGGAGGACCTTAATGTACAGTATTTATGAGCTGTGATGAGAACACGTGTATTTTTGAGGATTTAGTTCTCATCAATATCATCAAATCAAATATTTGTCAAGGGTACTATCCCAAGTATATCGCTATAGTTCGGTTCCATCGCGGCAATTCCTCGCACGGAGACTTCCGCGGACCCCCGCGTTCAGGATGCAGGAAACTATGGAAAAATATAACAAAATTAAAAATGGTCTTTGAATTACCAATTGCGCGAGTCAATTAAGAATTAAAATCCAGAAATTCAATGTGCTCCCTAAACATGTATTCCTACTATAAGAGCGTTCGGATCGACTTACTCGATTCGACATGACAGCATCGCCTTACCCGAAACGGGCAATATACTACAGATCTATGAATAAGAGCAAAGCAGTGGGGATCTCCCCAGCTTGCCCAAGTCGTCCCTGACTAACACCGAGCATCTCGCCCGAAGCTTGAATTGGGACCATAGAAACAACCTTGGAATAATGGGATGGTCCTTCAACAATTTTGGTCTGGCCGGGGTCGACTGACAAACCGCTCCCCGGACCCCAACCTTCCTGTTGCGCGTGGGAGATGGGTCTTGCCCAGTTCCAACTTATGGTACAACACAGGATGTCCAAGAAGGAGATCCGCCGACATCGGTAAATTGCTGGATGGGCTAGAAGTAGAAATTTGCGGGTGTTGTTGTAGGGAAACTCGAGACGTACAAGCAGAGAGATAGAGATAAAGTGGGCTGAAATAACCACCAATCAAAAGCTCCGAATTTCCATATCAACAAGCTGGTTTACCACGTGTGGGGCCCTGCGGTTTTTCCATGGATCCCCACCAGGCTTTTTTTTCTTCAGGCCGATATAAAGCTCCTCCACACGCCTCCGCATGTTTTGTCTGTTATCTTCTTTCTCTTATATCTTCCTCTGTGCTTTGTGTTACGCATCAATATCTCGCCACAATGGGCCAAGACGACGAGCCGAGTACGTGAATGCCGATCTTATACTTCGATGATAGAAGCTAATCTTCTCTGCAGAGACCTACCGCTACAATGAGACTCCGGTCTACACAACCTCCAATGGCTGCCCGGTACGATGAATTTTCTGTCAAGCAGATCCGATATTCTGGTCTAACTTCCTCTTCTGCTAGGTCATGGACCCCCAGGCCTCGCAGCGCGTGGGTTCCAATGGCCCACTCCTGCTGCAAGATTTCCACTTGATTGACCTGCTGGCACACTTTGACCGCGAGCGTATTCCAGAGCGTGTGGTTCACGCCAAAGGTGCAGGTGCCTATGGCGAGTTCGAGGTCACCGATGACATCAGCGATATTGTACGTTTCAGGTCTTCTCAGTGACCATATATGCCACCTAGATCATGAGCTAACATAAACTGGCGCAATTCATAGACCACGATCGACATGCTCAAGGGCGTCGGCAAGAAAACCAAGCTCCTCACGCGCTTCTCGACCGTCGGCGGTGAAAAGGGATCCGCAGACAGCGCGCGCGACCCGCGAGGCTTCGCCATGAAGTTCTACACGAACGAGGGCAACTGGGACTGGGTGTTCAACAACACACCCGTATTCTTCCTGCGCGACCCAGCCAAGTTCCCGATCTTCATCCACACGCAGAAGCGCAACCCGCAAACCAATCTCAAAGACGCAACAATGTTCTGGGACTACCTGTCAACGCACCACGAAGCCGTGCACCAGGTGATGCACCTATTCAGCGACCGCGGCACGCCATACTCCTACCGCCACATGAACGGCTACTCGGGCCACACATACAAGTGGACCAAGCCCGACGGCACCTTCAACTATGTCCAGATACACTGCAAAACAGACCAGGGCAACAAGACCTTCACCAACGACGAGGCCGGCAGACTCGCCTCCGAGAACCCAGACTGGCACACGCAGGACCTCTTCGACGCCATCCAGCGCGGCGAGAACCCCTCCTGGACCTGCTACGTGCAAACCCTCTCCCCGGAACAAGCCGAGAAGTTCCGCTGGAACGTCTTCGATCTGACCAAGATCTGGCCGCAGAGCGAGGTGCCACTGCGCCGCTTTGGCCGCTTCACGCTGAACCGCAATCCGCAAAACTACTTCGCTGAGATCGAGCAGGCCGCCTTCTCGCCCTCGCACATGGTCCCGGGAGTCGAGCCCTCCGCCGACCCCGTCCTGCAGTCCCGTCTCTTCTCGTACCCGGACACCCACCGCCACCGGCTCGGCGGCAACTACGAGCAGATCCCTGTGAACTGCCCGCTCAACGCCTTCAGTCCCTGGCACCGCGACGGCGCTATGAACGTCCACGGCAACTACGGCGCCAACCCCAACTACCCCTCCACCTTCCGTCCGCTCGCGTACAAGCCCGTCAAGGCGAGCAATGACCATGAAAAATGGGTCGGTTCTGTTGTTGCGGACCAGCTGCCTGTCTCGGCTGAGGATTACGTTCAGGCGAACGGCCTTTGGCAGGTCCTTGGTCGCCAGCCCGGTCAGCAGGATCACTTTGTTGCTAATGTCTCTGGACACCTCTGCAATGCCCATGAGCGGGTCCGCAAGCAGACGTATGGGATGTTCCGTCGTGTGAACCGCGATCTTGGTGCTCGCATCCAGTCTGCTACGGAGGCTAATGTTACCAAGACCTCGGCGCGGCTATAGATGACTGTGCTCTGCTTCTTCCTGGTTGTCGCATTACTAACCGGAGTTTCTTATTCTTCTTTTTCTTGACATTGTACTCTTCTGTGCCATTGTCCAGCCCGCATTCATGGATATCCCATGTTTGACTGTACCCTAGCTGAACTTGACCAATTTGAACATGGATCATGACTTACGATGAACAAACATCTATAAACTGATCATAGTCGGTAGTTGATGTTTAGAAATACTCCGCAGTATGAGTGGTATCAAATACAGCACATGGCAACTTCTATGAGACAATTGTTAATTTCCAGAGCTAACTGCAAGTCTAAATGTGGGAGTCAGGCTTCAGGTACAAGGGGCTTCTCGGCAGAGGCTGCTTGCTCGAGAGAACGAGAGAGGCATCGTCATGTGCGCCTGGCGGAGAAACCTGGATGCTGATGGCAGCGTAGTATGAACCTAAAAGGAAAGAGAGAGAGAGAGAGAGAGAGAGAGAGGGAAACCTTGAATCCAAAATCCCGAAAGAAAGACAAAACTCCCATGGTCAGAACGCCGGGAAAAGACCACCCCCATCCGATGCAGGAAGGGGCAAAGAAAATTCCAAATATGAAGAAATGAAAATGCTCGCTCATGTGCGGCCGTAGATCTGGTATGTGTCATGTAGAGTTTCCAAAGAGAAAGAACGGCCCAGTTTAGGAGCAGGAGAGTGTGTTAGTCCTTTGGTTTTCTCAACCTCGGCATTACGGGACGAGGCAGATCAAGCCAAAGAAGACGTGCCGGGTGCAACTTGACTCGGAAGAGGATGTGGTGGTTGGGAGAGATGTGGGTGGGGACGTGATGGCCGGGGTGCTGGTCGGCTCGTCTTGACAACCCCAGAAAAACCCGGGTGTTTCGCAGGTTGAAGATGTTTCAACCGGCGTCGAACTAGGAACATCTGTGTTTGCGGTGGTACTAGTGGGATCCCGACACCCGAACCAGCCTGGGTCGTGGCAGGTTGTCGTGGAAGTCACCGTGGGCTCAGTATTTGTCGCGGTAGGGGCGGGTGTTGCTGTGGTGGTTGTGGTGGGGTCTTTGCAGCCGAACCAGCCAGGTGTCTTGCATGTTGAGGTTGTAGTTGTGGTGGTTGACGATGTGGTCGTGGTCGTCGTGGTTGCCGTAGTAGATTCATCAAGACACCCCCACCAACCGGGGGTTTGGCATGTCGACGTCCTGGTATAAGATGAAGTTGTCGTGGTAGTGGTGGTGGTGGTGATCCTCTCGGAGCCATTGCTGCGGAAAAACTTCCAGAGCTCGCAGTCAAGGCATTCTTCCTCCGCAGCACATGACGGGACCTCATCGTACACCTCAAGAACGTCGGAAATCACGTTCTCAATCTTATGGGTTCCAAGACCCACGCGCCAGCCTTTATCTCCAACAGTATCATATGCGCACATCTGGCCAGTGTGACAAGCCGACTCCAACGCATATCCACCCCATGTACAAATCGAGTTAATCCCATTGCAGGTCCCCATGTACACCGGATCTGCTGTATGTCCGAAGTGGTAGGATCCGGTATGTTGGCGCGCCTGCGGAAATCGTGCGTCATAGCCTGGTGGGCTGGGAAGGCCCAGTCGAGCGGCTGGCAGGGCCTCCGGAACAGCTTCGAAAGTGACCACCGGTAGCCCGTAGGTCAAGCCAAGCAAGCTCGTCATCGCACCGCCCAATGAATGGCCTGTCAACCAAACATTCGCCTCGGGGTATATGTCGGTCACGTTGGAGTAGAGGTCGAGCGCGGCTCTATAATACTTGTTTTCGTCGTTCATGGCTTCGACAATGCAGGTTAGATTTGCGGTGTACGTCGCATTTTGACAATCGCAAGACTGCCTCCATAGGTATGATCCTCCTTGGCCGCAGCAGCAACTGAAAAACAGATTGTCGTTAACTTTATCGTTCGTGGTAGTGCCGGCACCATCAAAGAGGGCGGGGGAAGTGCCCTTCAACGAAATGACGACAGTCTTGTTCAATTTATCGGAGTAAATATGACCCCTCAGTCCATCACTCTGCCACCCAAAACTCGTAGAGTAATTAAACTTGCCGTGGATGGTGTGCCATTTCCCGGTGCCGGGTTCCTCGATATAATCATTTGCAGTCATCCGTGCAAAAGTCAAAACGGTTGTTCTATCGGTTATATTCGGTCCTGGTAGGGTGTCCATGACCCAGTCCGACGGTGACAAAGCCGTGGCTACGCCAGAAGACCGCGCAGCTGCCAGGTGACCCTCGATAACTGATTGTCGCCGATCTGCCAGGCGTTGGATCGTAATCGGGCTTGATGAAGCTTTCAAGCGTGGGTATGATGTAACAGCTTGGTTCTCGGTGCCATCCTCTGAAACAACCCTAAGTTGAGTCTCCGGTTTGACGTCTAGTCTTGCGTGAAGGTCTGGATGTCCATAGGTGCCCCGGTGGAATATATGGCGGAGGGACTACCAAGTGTTAATGAATTCCAACAAAAGAAGACCGGAACCTTGCAAGCAGCTTACAAAATCAACGGATTCTGTCGCAGGCTCGAGCTCGTTCAAGGGTATTTGAGGCGGAATAATGGGGGCCTGTAGGGGTGGATAGCCTGAAGCCAAGGCCGTGCCTAATAAGAGCACAGTCGACAGAAGCAGGCTACAGACTCTCGATCCAAGCCAGAACCGCTTCTGGGACCGCCGCTGGTAGTGAGACATTATGGGAGATGGTGGACAAGATGATGCTGGGAGACACCAGACACAAGGCCGGCGTTATCGAGGGGAGTCACTTATGACGCAGTGCGGAGGGCTCCGCACGTGATAAGAGCCCCGTGACGCGACGTCGACTTCTTTTGTGAACAGCGAAGCGTGTTGAGAATTCTTTCCAGTCGACCTTGCAATTCTTTGGCTGCGATTATCCGAACTTCATTCCTCGGATCGCTTTCGTTGCACGGCACAGGGAATCAACCGACTCGGGGAGCTCGGGCGATCTGCATGAGCCTATCAGCTGGAGCTGGGCGGAGTCATCTTAGTGTCGTCTGGGACCAGCTTGCCCCTTGAGTGAGAATGTCTGGCCCCGATGGCTCCGGTCCACCTTCTGTGCACTCGGTGCGATCGTTCACCAGAATGGAGAGTTCGGACGTGAACAGGACCAAGGCGTCCACCGAACCGGTCGACGCCAACGCGGGCCCGTTGTCAAGGTCTACCAACAATGAGGGGCAAGATGCCGGTCCCGATGTGTTCGAGCGACGCGGATCTGCGGATTCTGGCGCTGCAACGGATGGACAGGGAGAGGAAGGCTTTGTGCTCTCGCGGAGCTTGCAGGATCCCTCGGAAGAGCTTCCAATCGAGCTGATCAGCTTGACCGATCGGTGAGTTTGCTTGTTGACTGTCAACTATTGGACAATTTGTAACTAATAATCCTTTTCTTTGCTAGGTTTGTCAACTCGCTGAGCGCCAAAGTACACAACTCGCCTCCTACCATCGAAAAAATCTCTGAGCTCTTCCAAGTCTTCTACAGCCGTGCCGAGTCTCACATCGCCACGCACATCTCCGCGCTTGCATCTCGCATCAACCGTGATTCGTCCCCTCAGGTTCCGGCACGGACTTTGCGGGGAAGTGGTCTATCAAAACTGAGCAACAAGCGGTCTCAAGACAATGTCGAACAAGGTGCTTCGGGTCGCCAAATGCTCACTGCGTCAGAGGTGGCAGAGAGACGAAAAGCCCGCAAGGCTCTTGAATACAAAAGAGGCGCTCTAGAAGAGGCTGCCGAGCGAAGAGTATGCGAGCTCGTCTACGACAAGATTTGGAGGCACAGGAGCACGTTGGATGATGTGCGAGATGAGAAGTTACGTTCAAAGACAGCAGCTTTATTGCTGGTGGAGATAAATTTAAAAGACCTCGGCATCGACATCGACATGTCTTCAATCGACGAAGGAAAACAGAACGAGGCGAACGAGTATTTGGCTCAGGCTCGAGAATATCTCACGAAAATGAACGAACAGAAATATCCATTGGGAAAGCTTCAACAACTAGCGGCCGCGCACAAAGCCATCGTGGATGCCCTCACCAAGCTTCTTCCCTCCTCATCTTCTGCAGACGAGATCCTGCCCACCTTGATCTATTCACTTATCACTTGCCCACCCGAGGGAATCAATATCATCAGCAACCTGCTCTTTATTCAGCGGTTTAGGTCTTCCAACAAAATCGATGGCGAGACGGCGTACTGTTTGACCAACCTCGAGGCTGCCATTTGCTTTTTGGAAAATGTCGACCTATCCAGCCTGCGTGCCGACGTAGTACCAGAGGGTGCTCTCAAGACCCCGAGTGAGACTACACCATCCTCCGAACGAGTCGATCCCTTCCGTCCAACGAAGGAGTCTGCAACCTCGTCTGTAACAACATTGTCCGCTTCGCCCGAGCTCTCGAAGCCCAACAACAAGGAAATCCCTTCGACATTACCCAGGCCACAGCCCCCTGCTGCATCACACCAGCGACGCATTAGCAACCTTTTCCAACCACCTGCCAAGGTCCTTGGAGCTGCCAATGACGCCGTGCGCAACACCGCCGATCAGAGTTTGAAGAACATCGGCGCGACGCTGGACAGCAGTTTCAACCTCCTTTTTGGTCGCCTCAAGGAAATGCAGATCAACCAAGGACCTAGTTCACAGGGAGGCGGCCCGGTGCTGCCGAAGACACTGGCTGAAGCCCGTCGTCTGGTCACGCTGCCATCCACTTCTACCAATAAAGACATTGGCCAGGATGACCTCTTAGCAATCAACCCTTTACCTATCGACGATGGCCCCCAGACACACAGTAGCCCCAGCGGCGCGGGGACCCCCATCGGAGGCGGCACGCCGCGTGATCGAAGCGTGAGTAGCACGCGAACTCAAGAGAGCAGCAAGCGCTCGATTGTGGCATCATTACGAGACGAGTCTGCCTCGACTCAATCCCAAACGCCGCCTTCGACAGCCAGCCCGACTCCGCTGGAATCGGTGCGAAATTTCGGCAACACCTTCAATCCCCTCAACCGCCTCCCTGGCATGATGAAGAACTTCGGTCGCAATGCTTCAGAGGCGCCCAGCACCAGATCCGTATCTCCAGCATCGCTGGACCGCATCAGGCCGTGGCCTGCCCCTGCCCTAGCAGCAGCAGATAACCGCAGTGGCACAAGCAGCCCGCTCCCTCCGTCTTCTTCGAAGATCGATCCTCCGATCCAGCGTTTTCTGGACACGCAGGACGCGTGCGACCTTCGCATTGGGGATGTGGCTGCCCTCCTGGAAGATTACAAGAGACTCGCGGCGGCACTCTCCAGGCCTACCTCGGAATCTTGATCTGTGTTTGAAGATACTTTGCATCCTGGGTTATCAATGGCGTTATATGTATTTGGTATCTCATGATAACCCTCTCATCTTGGTGGATACATGTTTGTTTTTTTCAAATGGCTAGGTCTGCCGGATTAAACTATGCAATTTTGCATGTCATACATCATTAAGCCGACGTAGGTGCTTCCACAAGAAAATAAAATAATCATTCCAGTTTCCTTCCGTGCAAATAAGGTTCCAATAAGAGAATAAAGACATGGCTTCGCAAGCGTAAAGGGGGGTATTGAGCATAAAATGCAAGATCGAGTTCCTCCAGACACTTTTTTCCGAGATGCAGCACGCAAACTCCATAGACATGAATCGACAGTACTTTGAAAAAAAAAAAGACAACAGCAATAAAACAAGTAATGGGAGTGGCAAGCCGTTGCTCATTGGTTTCGTCCGCGCAGAACCTCTGCACCGCCGGTTCTCATCTCGTTCAACTTCATCGACAGCTCCGAGTCTTGCGCTTCAATTTGGTCATGTCGGCGTTTAACTTCGGCTTCAAACACAGCTGCTGTGCGGCGGCGGGCACGGCGGAAGTTCTTCATCTCAGAGAGTAAATGGGTGAAACGGTCGATTATCTGGTCTCCACAGTCTTCCCATTCGTCGACGGACAGGCGGGACAGGTACGCGCGACGCTCTTGGTCACCAACACTCAAAAGCCGCGAGACTGTGTTCTCGGGGGACTGCGAGTCGGAGACCAGGGGCAGGTTGGATGGCATTGCAGGGGATTTGGCAGGAGGAGGAACGGGGGTGGGAGCTTTATCGAACGGCTCAGCTTGCAGTTCGGAGAAGGATTTCTGGTACAGCAGTTGCGGGGGATAGTCGGCTTCGTCGAAGTGCCGCTTTTTGGCATGGATGACGGTGTTACGCCGGCCGCGTCTGGTGATGGAACTAGTGGAAAAGGGGTCGAGGATGGTTTCGTCGTCGTCCCCCTCCATATTACTCAGGTTGGTAACATCGAAAGCATTGGCCGAGTGCCCGCTTTCTCGTCTGCTTTTTGTGTGCAGGGTCTGGTTCATTTCATCTTCGCTGTCGTCTTCATCGTCGCTGAGTTCTTGAAACGCTGTCATGCTCAGAGTTCGACCCGCTTGGGTCGCGTGATCGCCGTTACGGGTCGGTGATATTTCCAGTTGGTCAAGGAGTGAGGGCTTCGGTGGACTGAAACGGGTTCTTGGAATTGCCGTCGCCGTCACACTACGGGGAATTGGGATCTTCCTGGGCCCAGTGGGAGGAAGCATCTGGCCCAGCTTCCGTGGCGGGGGTCAGAGACGGGGTTCTGGGCAACTGGTAGCCGCGAATCTCCACGGGCCGAATCCACAGCCTTGGCTGAGGCTCTTTTGCTAGCAGACCAGAAGTTCTCCAAGCGCTTGCTGAGCGGTTCATCGGTCGATCGGTGCCGGTGAGACACATACCAACCGTTTGCTTCGTCGGGCTTCTCATCGTCTGCACTGACAGACGAGGTCACTGGACTCCCGATATCATCGGCATCGTCGGAATCAAAGCCAGCCTTTTTCAAGGCCTTATCACCCAGACCCTCATACCAAGAAGCCCTGTACAGACGTCGGGCCTGTCGTGGGTAGGCGGG
Organism: Penicillium alfredii; assembly: GCF_028826965.1. NCBI lineage: Eukaryota > Fungi > Ascomycota > Eurotiomycetes > Eurotiales > Aspergillaceae > Penicillium > Penicillium alfredii. The sequence goes on from NW_026622709.1 coordinate 1,090,150, forward strand.
CGGCGGGTCAGGGTTGGCATAGGCGGCATTCGTGCTTGATGCTGCCTGAGACTGATTATCATCAAGCCCGAAAACACTAGTCCCCGCGATGGTCGAATCATCGGCTGCCTCCACATCGGTATCGAACATGTCCCGCTGTGTCGCGGGTTGAGGCGTAAGAGACTGGCCCTGGAAATTCGTTGGTCCTTGGAGATCCGATGAAATAGCATGTCCGTTGGGTGGTTGGGCGGGTGGCGCAACCAGTTTCATGGCAGGCACTTCGACCTTGGCTTGTTCCGCACGGAGCTGGCGCGACTGCGATGGGGTCTCAGAGGTTGCACGAGGCCCAGCCTCCTTGGAGTGGACGTAGTCGCCCACTCCCATGGTGAGTTGGGGGGCTGCCTAATAAAATTATAGAAAAAAAATGACCGACCCCCTTTTCTCCATGGGCTTTCAGCGATGGTGTGCAGTGTCTGCCTCGAGTCGAGCCGCCCGACGCGACAAGACCGCGTGGACACGTGACCCAACATGAATCCTTGACCTGCACATTGTACAAACAGAATAGATGTTGGCATGGGTCTCGCTCACCCAGTTTTACCCGGTTTAAACACAGCTTTCCGTCTTCCAGTAGTGTCCCCTCCCTTTATTACATGATCATAATGCAAATGACCGAGTGGATGCCACTATACAAAACCTTCTATGTAGTCTGGCACTGGCCAATCAGACATGGCTTGGGGTTAAAGGGCAGTGGAATCTTGACTGAAGAAGAGCTCGTTGCAAGTATAAAACTAGTGCTTCACCTAGGTACTCGGGCCTATTTCGACGATATGTTTATTGCCACCATTCGGCATGACCCCCCGGGTATTCCTAGTGGTCGATTAATTCACATACACGTAGGACTCTTTGCGAGTTGTGACGTCAACCCAATGCTCCTACACAATATATTGCCTGGTGTATTGCTGGGGATTTCAAAAGACAAAATTGCAAATCGAAAGCTCCTTGAGATCTTCTTTCTAGCATAACCAGAGCATAATCTCTAATTGGAAACATCACACTTTGGAGACCTTGCAATATGCCTGCCGCCTACAAGCGCCTCGATGTCGACAATTGTGTCTTTCTCTTCGTTGACCACCAGGCAAGTAATCTACTCTTATCTGTATCTTGAGTGGTTGCCAACATGATCCATGTATATTGTATAGTCGGGCCTGATCCAGCTGGTTCATGATTTCGAGCCTAATCAATTTCACACCAACGTCCTCGGGCTGGCCAAGATGGCTCAGTACTACAATGCCCCCGCGATTCTCACGTCCTCGTTTGAGACAGGCCCAAATGGTCCAATTGTCAAGGAGATCCCTGAAACTCTTCCGAAAGCCCCGATCATCCGACGCCCCGGTCAGATCAACGCCATGGACAACGAGGACTTTGCAGCCGCAGTCACGGCAACGGGCAAGCAGCAGGTGATCATCAGGTAGGTAAATCCTCTCAAAGGTAGCAACCAGTGGAGATTGACAGGCCGCAGTGGCGTTTTGACCGAGATCTGTGTTGCTTTCCCTGCTCTCACTTTGATCGAGAAAGGGTACGATGTGTTCGTTGTCACCGATGCGTCGGGCACTTTTGCCGAGCATACGCGAGAAGCGGCGCATAAACGAATGGTTCAGGCGGGGTGCCAGTTGCTGAACTGGGCGGCTGTTTCGGCAGAATTGCAGAGGGATTGGCGCCGCGATGTGGCTGGATACAGCAAGATTTGGACGAACCATGTTCCCGGTTATTGGTGTTTGCTGCAGAGCTACCAAGCCAAGGAGGCGGCACAAAAATAGGGTTTGGTGTCCACATGCCTTCGGGGAAAGTTGTATTCAGGCGTATATTGATCATGGACTTGTATCGAGGCCCCCGATACTCCCAAGGCAATTCAATCAAAAGAGGTATCGTCAATATGTAGATGCTCGAGGTTATAGGCAACACTCCTGCCACGTTTCTTTGCCTTCTCAAAGAAATCAATCGACTTCTGTACTTCCGCCATCCTTTTCTCTGTGGCAATCCTGTGCTCGCGTCTTACCTCGAAAGAGCTCGGTAGCTCATCAGTAACCATTGCGCCGGGGTCATAAACATCACTAGTTTCCGGCTGTGTCGCCAATGAAGAAACGAACAAATCGCCAATCCAGAGTGAAACCATCCCTCGGAGCTCCAGCAATTCAGAGGAGTCCGAATACGGGGGTGATGGGAGGATCGCGTCCATACGGGCTGCAATCTGCTGCGCTTGTTCCAGCTCCTGCGCCCTGGCTGCTGCGATGAGAGTCTGCTTCTTGTTCGGCGATCCCCGGCGATGCCCCGAGTCAGACATTGAATCGTCATCATCAGAGAATCCATCTGAATTCTCGTGGTTGAGTGTGATATCATTCCGCGTGGCGCTGCTCTCTTCCTGGGCGACATAGATCCATAGTCCAAATATTGCAGGGTAAAAGTGCAAAGGCGATATTGCGTCGGGTGAGGATCTCGCGCCCGGATGATTCAGAATCAGTCTTTCGTAATATTCTTTAGCCTCTACAAAGCCCTTTTTGCTGAAAGGTAGGGGGGTGTTCTCCGAGTCAGAGGATGTCCGTTGAGAGTGCGTGGGTGTGTCGCGCTGACTTCGTCGGAGTAGAATTTCAGCACCGATGCCCCATCTGCCCTCGCTACGTACATCCATTGGAAGTCCCCTAAACTCTTCACGCAAAAGAAGACCCCACGCTCTTCCGGCTCGTATGTAGTCACCTTGCAGTAGACAACGGTGCAGGATGGCCGTCAACACCGCTAGATGCTGGAAGCGAATGTTGCCCTGTTGTGCCGGCGACTGAGGCGGATAGATTGGGGGCGAGAGGGAGGACAAGCCCTTGCGAAGATGGGCAGGCATGTTCTCCTTACTGGGGCGGTCATCCTTGGCTGGTCCATGGGGAAAATGGCCACCCGGTAACTCTTGGTTCAGAGGGAGGCCGGCGATACGGTATTGGTGAGATTCATTTGGCGTCAAAATCAGAGAGTCCCCGGCCGGAATTGATTCCACTGCCGATGGAGCATCCGTGGTTTCAGCTCCATCTTCATCCTCATCGCTCCATTCATGACTCTTGCGTTTCTGGCGCTCATATTGGGCCACACGAGTACTCGGCGGCTGGGCCCAGGGCGGCAGCGGTAAAGAGAAGAAGGAGGCTGACGGGGCAGACGCCATGTACTCAGGAACAGACAAGTTCCATGCGAGGCTGCCTTGGAAGAGAGAAAACAATACTCGAGTTCACCGAAGAAAAGTGACGATGACGGAAGATAGGCCGAAGTTGACTAAGAAGCCGAGTCCGAGCAAAGCGGGCAAACATCACTTATCGCCCTCATATCACCCTTCCACCTTCACTCCTTCTTCTGCCTTCTACCTCTCTCTTTCTCCTTTTTCCTTTGTTCCTCATCTCTCTCGCTGTCTTTTATATCCTATTTGTTCCCCCGTTTGTTCTTCGCGCCTTCGGTTCTGGCCAACCTCCCCTGAGTGTCGGCATCGGCGGTTAGTTGTGGCCTACGCCTGAGCTCATCAGGTCTGACTTAAGCCTATTGGCCACGGTTTCTCGTGTTGGGCAGTGGTTTTTGTCTCACGCCTGTTTTCTTCGTTACAGCAAGGCCATTTATCGCATCGCCACCTCCTGGCTGCCTTTCCGCTCCTTTGTCCCGGCAAGCCTTCCCACCCGTCTTTCTCGACAACGTGTGTCACCTGGACGCAGCATCCGTCAGATTGTCAACCGGGGCAGCTATCCAATTCTTGATCTGCTATTCTCCAGAGACTACCACACGGTACGCCCATTTTCGTGAAACCAAGCCCACGACGAACCGATTGTCCTCGGTACTAATACGGTCGCCACCAGCAGTCATACATACTTCTATGGCAGTATACGGTGTCTGAAATCTTATTCTTCCCTCTGTGCTTTGCTACTATGGGACAGTCTTCATCTACGCCGCGTGAACCACAGAACATTTCACCTTTTTCGATAGAGCACGACCCAAGCACGAGGGATGAAGAAATGAACAGCAGGCCGACGGATGCGCAGGGTGGAGAGGGCATTTCCTCATCCGGCCTGGAGATGAACCCCCACAATCATCAAGATGCATCAGCAGATCAGCCAAATGATTTACTTGGAACATGGCAGCAGCCCCCGCGACATTCGGGCGGGTTCTCCCACAATATGCGAAGTATTGAGGAGGAGGACGGTCCCGAGTTTGAACCAATGCAACGTGAATACCGCTCTGCAGCGTTCGCTCGAATGGCAGCAAGGAGACAGTCCACTATGTCAAGACTCGGGTCCAGGATTCTTCCCAACTCAGTTATTCGTGGGCTTCTTAGTAGTCAGGAGGAAACTCCGGCAGAGGGCCATGCGCATCGGCATGGGTTAGTTTCAAGGACAACTCCGAGGACCGAGACCGCTCATAGCACCGGTCGGTTCAGTCCGTTCAACGCGCTTGGCTCAAGAGGCATCACTCGACGGCGTCTTTCCGCCCGAGGTTCTTATCTTATTCCGCCGCGCGCGGATTCATCAGCGACTTCGGATGGATTAGTGAACCCAGCATATCTTGACTCGACCGCTGAGCCATTACCCGAGCCCACCCGGGCATCCTGGCGACGTAGTGCTCGCTTGCACCGGATGCGCCATTCGCTATCGACACCCATTTCTCATATGTTTGGTCAGCCGCACTCAGACATGTATTCGCCCCATGAGCGCTCGTCACGTCAGTCTCTAGATGCATCACTTGGCGCGAGCCTACCAAGAGCAATGGACACTCGTTTGGACTTTGGGGAGTCTCCGCACGAACTTGATTCAGTGGAGCCGGCAGTGCACCATGGAGGACCAATTCCACCAGCGTCTTCTGGCCAGCCCAATCCCGGGTTGGCAGGAATGCGCCGCATACCCGGTCTGCTCAGAGCACGATCTTCTCGGGCGGTACGGCGAGAGGAACAAACACCTCTATCACGGGTCCTGCAGCTTGCTGCTGCCGCAATTGCTGCTCAGCTTTCTGGTACTACTGGTCCTGCTTTACCAAACATACAGGCCTTGGGCAACGATGGGCTGGACGGCTCCCTGGAGAACTTTATCCAGAGCTTGCAGCATGCCACGTCTGCCCAAGCACAACCAACCGCACCGGGAGAAGGGCCGAGTAACCTTGCAAATCAACGGCCGTCGCCTCCTGTCAATTTCCTGCGGGTCTTTCGATTTGCCAATTCCGAGTCCCCGACAGGCCCCGGTGGCCCTGCGCAGAATGGGACTGGCTCGGAGGCTCAGGGCACCCAATCCGATGGAATGGATGTTGATGAACCTCCTGAAGGGACCGAAGGACGCACGGTAACTCTCGTTGTGGTTGGGGTCAGATCTGTGCCGGCAGGAAATGCAGGCAACAGTGAGCGTGAACCACAAGGCCCTCCGGTACCTGGTGGCCCTGGCCTGGATGCTTTGCTTGGCCTGCCCTTCCTCCCGCAGAACGCCATTCCGCGGCCGCAGGATTTGCCGGGGGATCTTGCACATCGAACGGATGGTCAGTCAAGATTGCAAGCGCCGCGTCCTCCTGGCTTCCATCCGCCTAGCGCATCCCCAGACCTTTTACGCCAGCCTGGCCCGAGCCACTCCCGAAGGTCGTCAGACGCCGGGCCTCGCGCCGGAGCTCCTTTTTACCCTCCCTCCGCTCTTTCGGAAAGCCCCCGGGGCCTCACCCACCGCCGTCGACGCCTGCTGAGCAGGGTATGTCGGCTGTATCTTCTGGCACCTCAACTCCGAGCCGTAGGCCATCCTCTGCATCAGCCCTTTCCCCCGATGCTTTACCCCAGCTTCGCGAAGGCCAGTCTCTGCAGCCGACCGCAGACCTTGCTGATGAATCTATTCCCCTCAACGCGGCTCGTCAACGACGCCGAAGTGATTCTGAGTTTGCCCGCCACCGAGCTCTTGGGTCCGGTGCCGTTCGACGCAATGGTGTGGTTGAGCCCGATCAACCGCCACCGAGTGGCGGTCGAAGCTGGTTGATCTATGTTGTCGGAACCAATCTCTCGGAGAACCACCCAGCCCTGACGACTCCAAGTTTGTTCACCGATGTACGTTTGACCTCCGAGTCGTATCTGTAGAAAACGTTTCGCTAACTTGCTTCCCCCAGAACCCTACATACGAGGACATGATATTGTTGTCGTCGCTGCTGGGCCCAGCCAAGCCGCCAGTCGCCAGTCAAGCCGACGTCAACTCGGCAGGAGGGTTATTCCGCCTAGTGGAATATGGGGGCACGTTGGTCGCAGAGGCCGTGGATGGCGCAGGCGTCATTCCAATCCAGGATGGGGAGCGGTGTCTGATCTGCCTCAGTGACTATGAAGTGGCTGAGGAGGTCCGAGAGCTGGCTCAATGCAACCATGTCTTCCACAAAGATTGCATCGACCAGGTTCGTTGTCCCATCCGTTGTATCATTGGAATTAGTACTGACTAAACGTACCAGTGGCTGACTACCGGACGCAACTCCTGCCCACTCTGCCGAGGCCAAGGTGTCAATGAGACCTCCAGCAGCAATAACACCGCCCCCGATCCTGCTCTGGACAACGCTCCTGTCTGATTCTATGCCCGCTACGCCGATATTTGGCTAGCACCGCACTGGCCTAGATGGTCCACTGTTTTGAGTCGTGCACTTTCCTTTTCTCTTCCCTCTTTTGAGCCTTAGCATCAAGCGTTTGCTTAGAACTATTACGAATTTTCTTCATGGATATCCCCTTGGCAATTGTTTGATTCTGTTGATTTTGGGCACATTCGTGACCCTGTCCTGTGTCGTTTACTCTCGAGTCGAGCCACTTTCAGTCCAGGTTCGCCTGGTTCCCGTCTTAAGACCTTTCTTTCGTTGGCCATTGTGAATGTTTGGACCTGCTTCAATCTCGGGTGTTGCAGCTTGTGGATCCGCGACAGGAAGTGCGGGCGCTAGGCCTTTCATTCCTACTGTAGTTAATCCATTCAGGATCTCTTCTCTACAAAATAATGTATGCCTTGCACGTTAGTCGCCTCTATGTGTAGTTCGACGAAACGTCTCCAACGGTCGGGTTACAGCTGAGGGGGCCCCAAAAAATACTGAGCGGGCCCCAAAAATCGGTGGAATATTACGCCGACTTTTGGGGCCCCCTTAGCTCGCTAAGTCGACTGGGCCCCAAAATATTTTTATTACCTAATCTTATTTAATACACACAAAAAGAAAATTCTCAACTTTATATTATTATCACCTCACTATGTCATCTGCACAGTACTTCCATAGTCCGTCATTCGGACCTCGTTTTATATTTTCGCTTACCCCCCTTATTTTCTTTGTTTGTACCGTTTCTAGGTTTTGCATATAATTTGGAACACAGATTTTTTATATGTATTCAATAAAAAATCACTGTAAATATCATAAATATAGAGATATAAGGTTATATAGAGTTGATCCGTGGATAATGAAAGCATTATTAGTAAGAATTTTAATTTTTGCATAAAATATTTTGGGGCCCAGTCGACTTAGCGAGCTAAGGGGGCCCCAAAAGTCGGCGTAATATTCCACCGATTTTTGGGGCCCGCTCAGTATTTTTTGGGGCCCCCTCAGCTGGGTGCCCTCCAACGGTGGAATTTGCCCCGCAGACCCCCTCGGCTGACTCAGCCCCTCGTGGAGAAAATCTTCGAGTCCGCGCTGGAGCTCTGCGAGTGTATTCAGAGGTTCAGTGATAGCTGGATTTGTCGAGTACGAGTGTGCAGATCCATTGTGTGTTGCAGAAGTCAATTGACCGGCCCCGCGACCGAGAACCTCCCATCGACGCGAAAGGTGCCTCTCTAATCGTGACCGCCGGCACATCTCCAACCCCACGAGAAACCAGAGCAGAAATCAGTGCAATACACAGAATTCACGGCGACAGACAATTCAGCAATTCAGCACATCCGCTCCCCATATAGTCATACCCAGAGAAAGAGAGATATGGCCTCCCCGATCCGAGTCACAGTGCTCATCTCCGGCAACGGCTCCAACCTCCAAGCCGTAATCGATAAAGCCCGCGCCGGCCACCTAGGCAACAACACAAGCCTCGTCCGAGTCCTCTCCAACCGAAAGGATGCCTTCGGGCTCGAGCGCGCCACGCGCGCCGGCATCCCAACGCAGTATCACAACCTCGTCAAGTACAAGAAGCAACACGCGGCGACGCCGGCCGGCGTCCAGGCCGCGCGCGAGGAATATGATACAGAGCTGGCGCGGCTGATTCTTGCCGATGCGCCGGATCTGGTCGTGTGTCTCGGCTTCATGCATGTGTTGTCGCCACGGTTTCTGGAGCCGTTGCAGGCGGGCAAGGTGCGCATTATCAATTTGCATCCGGCGCTGCCGGGGGCTTTTAATGGGGTTGTAAGTTTCTCGGTTTCTCAGTAGGGGTGGATTTATTCTGTTGTTTTGGTTGACTGACGGCTCATATTCTCTGCTTTTCAGAATGCAATTGAACGTGCTCATGCTGCGTGGATGGAGGGCAAGATCGATAAGACCGGCGTTATGATCCATGACGTGATCTCTGAGGTGGATATGGGTCAGCCTATTCTCGTTCGTGAAATTCCCTTTCAGAAAGGGCGCGATGAGAATCTCGAGGCTTTTGAGACGCGGGTCCATGAGACCGAGTGGGAGACGGTGATTGAGGGAGTGGGCATGGTGATCCGGGAGTTGGAGGCTCAAAAACAAAATACGAGAGCATGATGGGAATATCTCCCTAATTGTCTTTGTTGGTTGACGATTGATGACTGCTACTATATACGCCTGTTGATGTTCATATCTATATGATTCTCGAGTTCTAGAAATGATTCTAAACCTCATACTTCACCTTGTATAGGTTGCGAGTTACTTCCTCAGGGTTACTCCACACATGCCAAGCAGAAGAGCACAAAATTGCGACTGAATATCGACAAAGGCCAAGCCCAGGCAACCCACTGGAGGAAAAAAGAAAAAGCCTTGTCTCAGTGGCGGACACTTGGCTCGCAATGATCCGTCCACCCAGCCCACTTTCTTCTGTATGGAGTCAGGGATGGGCGATGGCAACCACCTCAACGGTCCGATGAATATCACATGTTGGGGCGAACAGGGGTGAATTTCTTTCTTTTCTTTTTCTCCGTCTCCTTGCCTCGAGGCATCAGGCACCAAATATTCCAGCAAATGCAGTGCAACCTACCTACAGCATCTACAGGGATGTTTCTATACATAGTGTGTCTTGGGGAAGTGAGCAATCGCAGATGCAATCCCACCCTAGTCACTAGTCACCGTTGGGCCTATGACGATTGACAGGCACCGACAGGGGGTGCAGAGAAAAAAAAGGTGACAGATCAGAACCAATTTTCGTGCTCTTGTCTGGCCCACAGTACTCCATCGGGGCAAAAGCACAGGATGACTCGCGGACACCTTTGCTCCACCGTCGCAGCCCCCGGTCAAACTCAATTTGAGGGTGAGTTTCCGTGGAATGTCAATGCCGGAGTGTGATCTGCCTCCGTGGTCTGAACCGGCCGTGGTTGAGCCGTTGTCTATCGGATCTGGTGTATGTTTTACACCACACTTTGTGTCGGTGGCTATGGGAAGAGAGATTGCTGGCTACACATGGGAACAAGATTATTTTGGGTATGACATTCTCGATGATTGATTGATGACACTTGATCGTGTGGCTCAACTAGGAATCTCGACGCTGCAGCATCCTCCAACGCCATATTTAATTGCACATGTTTCAGGATGATCAAAAATAATGATCTTCCTTTGGCCCACTTGGCCTTTTGCCTGACAAGCTCATGACTTACGGAGTACATCGGGGTTCTCGAGTATCCTATGGCCTATAGCCTATAGTATAGTCTGGTATAGTCCGCACAGCGATAGAATAATGAATTGAGACCACCTCCCCACCACACTAGGCTTATAGCAGTAAACAAGACGCTCCAGTTCTTTCTGTCTGTTAATAATAAGGCTGGTTCCCCCCTCTCAAGGCTTACTTGACTGGGTATAACAGCACATGCACTCCCCCTCCTCAGTGGTGGGGGATATCCACCTACTCTACCCCGACTCCTGGGAAATAACGATCAGATCTGGGCCGGAGATATTACCCAACACAGCTCATGCTGCCAGAGAAAGGGTGGTACTCAACGGCATCCACATGCCGGGTGGACCGGGGCGCCCCACTGTCTGTCAAGGAGCAAAGGTGTTAGCGCCTGTCTCTGCTGGTTCATCCTTCATCCCATACATTTGCACAAAAAAAAAGGGCCCATGCGCAGGTGTCTGTGCACGTTATGATGAACATCGAAGTGTGTCTCATCGAGTCTCCATAGGGGCAATCCTTATGGTGGGTATACTCCCGGGGCAATAGCCCCTGCCTATACTTGAGATAGTAGACCCTCACCTCTTCCCTCCCCATCAACTACCTCAACCACATCAACAGGTCGTATCTCGTATGTGGGATGGGCCCAGCGGAACTCCGGAACTATGGGCTGGATACATTAGCGCGCCTTTTCGATCTGCCCTCCGGCCCACTGGTCTCCCCTGTGCACCTGTCAAACCATCGTCGATCAGGGACACTGCCGATTCCTCGTGCGCTCTCAATGGATGTGCTGTGCATGTGTATCAACAGATGGAGAGTGGAGTGACAGGGGAAAACATACCTATCATACCTATCATGTCTCTCAGTACTAGTATACTAGTATACTAGTACAGCATAGCTGCACATGCGTCCCTCAACGTCAATGTGACTCGGAAACAGACACACCGATCTTTTCACATCCCATTCACATTCATACAGGCACAAATGGATCATCCGGAGGCCGTCTACGCCGGCTGGGCGGCCCCAGATGATAGACAAGGATTGGACACGCTATCGTTTATCATTGCCCAAAGGAGCTTCTGTCGACTCCACTTGGACCCGATCTCTCCAGCGGAATGCTGTTCGGCATTGTCTTCATGCGCCAGGGTTTGCCGACTGGGTAGTCATGGGCGGCAGACTCCGATGAGATTTCATCTCGTTCGGAGCTGGACAACTTTGCTGTTATGGCCGAGGCATTTCCAGGCCCAAGCGCAACAGGATCCACGGGAGAACCAGAAAAAAAAATCCCTCGATCATCTCTCTGTCATACTCTCTCACACTTATTCTCACTCTGTGTCTTATGACTGACTTTCTCGACAGTTTCACCCGAAAGGGCAAGACGTGCCATGAAGTATAATTCCATGGAACGTCCATTCTCCAAAGGATCGGTCTGATTGCCCTCGGCAAACTGGGCACCAGGGCACAATTGACAGATGCCATGCGGATCACCCCTTTCTTCTAATTTTTCTTCCATGTCCATACTGTATCCATGGATATGTATATACCGAGGCACTTGTACAGCTATTCTCCTGTATAAACCCACCGGCTTACGCCAGCCCTAAGGCAGAGGAACGTGATGAAATGGCCCAGGATCGTCACCTGCGAGTGACTCTCCCCTTTCAAGTTCACCGAGACCCGAGGTTCATCCGATCTTCGTTCTGACTAAGGATTAAAGATAGAAATAAAGGACGGATGCCGGTGGAGAACTAAAAGGGGGCGGAAGACATGAATACGACGTGGGATATTACTGACCTGATTGATTTTATGGTCTTTTTACTGGGATTCCGGGGCCCACGGAAGACCCCCTGATCCTGGTGAGCTAGAGTCATGGATCTCCACCGAGTGGGAGATGCTATGGAGCCTACAGCTACACATCTTGTATGTAGCTCGTGGAAGAGTATGCGTTCAGATCAGCGATCCGTGGATGATCCATAGATCCTCCCTCCTCTTATGGATTTCTCCTGCCCTTGATTAATTTCTCGAATATTAGAGAATATTAGTTAATAAATAGAAATATTAATAGAAAAAAAAAGCAACAAAACAAAGTCGCTTTTAATCTCCGCACGGTCCGACAGTTTGGGTCCAACTTGCGCCCCCCCGCGGTTTCTTTTCGTTTCGTCATTCCATCAATGCGACATCCGTGACTCTTCTTTTTCTTTTTCTTTCTTTTTTCTCTTGTTTCTTTGATGCGGCAATCCGGGGCAAGAGTGAGGGCATCGGGTTCGCGACTATGGCGCACTCGTATCACCCGCCTCAAACCGCCCTGACGGGCTTCATCGATTCAATGCAACAGGAATCCAACGTCTCCGCATATTCACTGTTCGGTCCAACCCAGTACCCCGAGAGTGTTGCGTTCTGGCACGACCCGTCCGCCCCGGTGGCGTCCGCTCCGACATATCCGGCCAAACAGCCGACATTACTCCAGCCCATCGACCAGAAGAAGCACAAGCGCACCCGAAGCGGCTGCTTCACATGTCGCGCCCGCCGGGTCAAATGTGACGAGTCCCGGCCCGTCTGTGACCGCTGTCGAAAGGGCGCCCGGGATTGTGTCTACCCATCGCCGGCCACTTCCTCCAAGGCTGCGGCGGCCCGGGCGCCCAAACCGCGTGGCCCGCGCCCGCCGTCGCAGGGCAGTGACTCGTCTTCGGGCAAGGTCGATCCCGACGACGTCAGTCCCCTCGAGCCCATCCTGGATGAGGAAGAAGAAGGAGGAGGAGAAGAGGGGACCGCGGCGGCGACGCGGCCGTCGCCGACGCCGACGAGCGGTGCACCCAAGTCCCGGCCGGACTTGCACAAGAGCCATAGCACGCAGTCATTACCCAACCGTAGTGTGATGCCGGCGTCCGAGTCTAGTTCGTTCCATCCAGATCAGAGCAGATCGCCCTCAACTGAGTCGTCACGTCCGGAGTCGGTGAGCGTGCGATCGGCCAGCATCGGTCATTCCCTCGATCTGCTTGCCAATGCCCGGCTCCCGGAAGACTTGCAGTTCTATCTCAATTTCCATCAGGAATATTTTACGCATCATCATTACTTCATGAGACCAAACAGTACTCGCTTCATCCATCAGAGTATCATCGAACTCGCCCTACAGTACGAGCCGTTGCTCTACGCCGTGGTGGGCTTCGCGGCCTATCATCATACCCTCCACAGCCCTGGAGGCAAGCTCTATACATTTCTCAAATACTACAACAAGGCTTTGATTCTTTTACGCAAGTCTCTAGGATCCGGGGAAGAACACAATGAGGCGACCCTGGTCACCGTTCTAGTTCTGACAACATTTGAGGTAAGTGTCATACTTATCGAGGTCTTGCTATCACATTTATTTCATGTTTAGTTTCTGACATTGGCTGCCAACCCAGGAATATATCGGCGACTGGGTCAATTTGATCGACCATCACCAAGCCGCACACGCCCTGATGCGAGAATTGCTGACGCCCGAATCGGCAAACTTGTACGAGCTACACAACAACATCTTTCTGTGGTACGCGCGCTTCGACGTGGTTGCAGGAATCCTGGCCGGCACCGAGACGATCCTAAGCCGAGATTGGTACCTGGCGAAAGAACAGTACGATGCCGAGCAAGCCGCCCTTTACCCTGACGACCCATCCAAGCAACTTGCCCTCGTCGCGTCGATAAACCGTCGCTTCGGGCTAGACATGGCCTCGTTGTATGCGAAATTGTCGCGCGGTCTCATCCCCATGGACGAATTTGCCGTGCAGAATGGATTGCTGGGGCAGACTATCGAACGGGCTAAGACGATCCTGAAAGGCTTCAACGAGTCCGAATACACCGTGCGCGACTACCCACACAAGCAGCCACTGGCGCAAGACGACATCGTGGATCCGTATGTGCCGGGTGGTCTGCACCGCGGTCCTTTATGGGAAATTAATTCTGCCTGGATCGATATCCTCTCGACCGAAACCATGTTCAAGTACCAGACCATGCTCGCCCTGAAGCAGCCCCTGCTCCCGGAACTACAGACATTGGCGTTCGAGCAATGCCGACTGATCGAGACGATCGACCGCTGGCCCGACAAGGAGAGTGGGTACTGTATCGCGTTCAAGAACAGCTTGGGTATAGCCAGCATGTTTTTGCCCAAGGATAGCAAGCATCAGATGTGGGCCCGGCGCAAGATGGCGCTGATGGAACAAAACGGGTACGTTTTTCCATCAATACCATGACAATATGCTCCCAAAGGAACAAGAAACAAGAAGCTAATGGATTAATGGTTTTTCTGTCTGATAATAGATATATCATTGCCCCCCGATTCCGCGCCGGCCTGGCCGCGATGTGGCAACTGCCCGAAATCCACTACTGGTGGCTCCCCAATGACGAAGGATACCCGGACATCGTCCGCGAGATCCGCTCCATGACCGAGGAACGCATGAACCAGCCGCGCGACAATTTCCGCGAGAATGTGCGCGATATGAAGTCGCTGTTCTGGAAGCTGAATGTCGATGACGCGGAGGATGACCAGAGTCCTGCTAGCAGCCACAGCGGGCTTCCTTGAGTCTGTTCTGTTGTTCTTGGAACTGTTGCAGATGCCAATGGAAATTGCACATACTGCCCAGTCGTGCAATCGAGCCTCTTTGCGTCCGGTATCATTTGACATTCGACGTGCCCTGTCGATTCACACAGAGACATACATACATCCTGCTATATATCAGCTGGCTACACCATCTGCATTTCAGCAGCCCTCGGGCTATGTACACTCTACACCAACTCTATTCCACCCACCGGCTGGACGAAATGGGGCGAAGCAGTTCAGAGCAGAAATCAGAAACCAGTCTGGTGATGCTGTCTCTGACGTCCCCAGCTCGTGTGCCATCTCCACTTCCTCGCCAGGGATCATATCTTTTCCTTTCTTTTCTAATTACCACGACCACCCCCCTTTCAAAAACCGCGCTTGACACAACAGCATATGTTGCACATTTCGTCCCATTTCTATCCTCCATCCTCTATCTATCCCGCCTCATCATACTCCTTCCACACACACACACCCTGTGATTTCATTTTCTCGCTCATGACTTGATGTGTAGAACAATTATATACCCAACCTTGTGACTCGATAAAAAGAATTATTCATAATGGCATCTTGCTTAGAGGACCGAGTTAATCATGCTACTGGACAAGAGATTGGACCACCCCATATTCATGACCTGGCGCTTGACCAAGTGAAGATATTGTACAATAGACAAGGATGTTCCTCGCAAAAGAATGCAGTTTACTTGCTGACTTGGTAGTTCGGGCATCGGCCCTAAGTACAATGAGGAAGTAAAGAAAGAGGGGATAAACCGTGATAGAGAATGTGACGGTACATCATGATATCAAGTAATCCATCTATCTACAATAATTCCAACATTTATTCTCACTCGGCCCACAGCCCGATTTCCACGGCACCTCCCCAGCCTTGACCACCGTCTCCAGCCCTCCAGCAAGTTCGCCCAGGTCCTCACCATCGACATCCTCGCCCCACGGCAAGGCATCCACATCGACATCCCAGCCAATCAAACACCGCAAGACAACCCCAGCGCCGGCCTTGCTCATCACGACATTCATCTCCTTGCACCGCTCGTCGCAGACACACTCCACGCAGCCCTGCGGCGACATACACGAGCAGGCTTCAATGCGCGCGACGGCACGTCGGAGAAGTAGGCCAATGAACTCGAATGCCTTGCTCGCAATTCCGGAACCGCAGGACCCGCCCTTGGCGTCGTAGAAGGTAAGACGGGCGGGGCGTTGGCGGGAGGGCGGTTGGAGCTTTTCTTGGAGGTGGGGTGGAGGTTTTTTAGAGTTGGATGAAGACGAAGAGGATGCTTCGTGGGCGCGGCGGAGAGAACGGCCGAGCTCCTTCTTTGCGACCTTGCATTCGGTGCGGACATCGCCTGGCGAGGAGATGACAAAGGACGGGAGCAGCGACAGGACGGCGTGTTCGGCGGCGTGGATGGCGGCGGCGATGTTGAGCCGGTGCGACTCGAGGATCTCGATTGCGCGGCTAGGCACGTCGAGCCACATGCCCTTGGTGAGGAGGTCGATGGGCGGGTTGTCGACGGCGACGGCGTCGAGGACCCGGCCGCGCTTGTCGACTTTGAAGAACCCGTACACCACGGCGTGGATCTGGACTGATCCGAAGAAGGCGCGGCAGGCGGCTGGACCAACGCCGACGAGCCGCATGGTTTCCGTCTCGATCGGGTCGATGTCCGTGAAGTCGCGCTGCATGGTATTCCAGTCGACATGGACGCGGACCACGCGGGCCAAACAACGCTCTGGGTTGAGCTCCTGGACCAGATAGGTTTGGCCTTGGTGCAGGAAGATTCCGCCTTCGTAGATGGTGAAAAAGGCCCGCGACGCTTCGACTTCTTCTAGGACTATGTTGCGATTGTTCGTGGTATCGATTACTGCAAAGTGCTGGTCCTCCGTGTCGCGAATGCAGACGCAGCGTGAAGGCTGTGGCCGGAATCGTTCATGGCAATGATAAAACCCGAGGCTATCCTTTATCAGGCGTGTTGCGGTCAGCGCAAGGAGCTGCTCGCCAAAGTAGATCTGGTCCTCATCCGGCCGGATGGGCATCTCAAAGGCAGCACACTGGACATGCCCTTCAAGGATGAGCTCGTTCGCCAGGTCGATCTGCAGCTCACAGTTGGGACGAGTAAAAATTTCCTCGGGATTCTGCATGTAGTGCTGATCGGTTGGGTACCTATCTCCAATAAGCACCGACAAGGAATCTTTGTTACGCCGTCCGGCACGGCCGCTCTGCTGGCGCAAATGAGAGATCGAATAGGGAAATCCCAATGTGAGGACGGCATCCAAGGACCCAATATCAACGCCAAGCTCCAGAGCATTGGTCGCGACGATCCCCATCAGCTTGCCTTCAAACATCTCCTTCTCGATTCGGCGTCGATCTTGAGGACTATAACCGCCGCGGTATCCCATGACCATCTTGCCGACTTCTGTTCTCTCGAGGGCATGGAATTCATTCCGCACCGCCTGCAAGAGGATCTCACACAGCTTTCTGATCCGGCAAAAAGCAATCACTCTAACCCCTCTCAGGATCAGTTGGCAAAACAGACGCGCAGTCTCAGCGACGCTGTCACCACGCCCGGAAGTCGGGTCATTGGGATCTTTAAAGGGAGTATTCCAGCAAAGAAACTCCTTGCGGCCGGAAGGAGATCCATCAAAATCCACCAGCTTCACATCCTGCACATTGAAAACAGACTTCATATGCTCTTCTGGATTAGCAACGGTAGCAGAGCAGGATATGAACCTGACATGACGGTTTCCCACCGCAGCACAAATTCGGCGAAGCCGTCGCATGACGAAGGCTACATGGGACCCGAACAAGCCGTTGTAGACATGAAGTTCATCGACAACCACGAACTTCAGATTCTTCAGGAAAGTGCGCCAGGCGCTCTCCTGCGGTAGTATCGTAACATGTAGCATATCAGGATTGGTAAAAATGATCCGCGCTTCATCGCGAATCAGGTTCCGACTTTCCATGGGCGTGTCCCCGTCGAACGTCTCAACCATCGTCTGTTGCAAGCCATCCATATACTGCAGGAGATCTGACATGCTGCGCTTCTGGTCCTGTGCGAGGGCTTTTGTGGGAAAGATGTACATGCCTCGGCTACTGGGGTCCTTTTCCAGTTCGTGAAGCATGGGGATCTGATAGATGAGCGATTTCCCGGAGCTGGTCGAGGTTGACACAATCACATTGTAGCCGTCATACAAGTGATTTATCGCCTCAGCTTGGTGAGTGTATAGCTGGGTGATGCCTCTGGTGTTGTACAGAGCGTTGACAAGGTCTTGCGACAGTCGAAACGTCAGATCCCCATAAACGGGCGACTGAGCATCAAATACCCGGTGGCCTTCCGGGACAATTTGAGCATGGTACCACTCCATTTCCCGAATCTCCGCAATAATCTCTGCAATTGACTTGCGTTCCTTGGGGATTGTAGCCGGAGCTTTAGCCACTGTGGCAGGGGTATTTGCACCACTGCCCGGTGGCGTGGGCAACAAGGAATTTTTCTCATGCTCGAGAGACTCAACCGGGTCAATACCTTGATCCTCACACCGGACAAGGAATTTATCGGCGGCGTCAGAGAATTTCACATTGCGCTTCTCGATCAGAGCGAGCATCTGCTTTTGGCTATAGACCGGCATCTTCAGATCTTCGTCCTTCATTCGGCGCACGGGTTTAGTGGGTTGCCCGGTCTTGGGATGCTGCACTTCCCGCTTCAAGTCGCCGTCCACGAACTCAAACAACAGGACGTCTTTTGTGGCACCCGAGTCGTCGAGGCCGTTCTCCATATCTGCGCCCGTCAACAGACCGTGCTGCTTGCGCAATGCATATTCGGATGTCTCCTTTTCCCCAGTCGTCATAACCTCCAACTTCGCTTCATCGACATACTCGAGCCGCACGGCGCGAGGAACCAGTACTTTCACCCGCGCGACATCTTCAACCGTAAGCTCCCGCCCCTGGCCAAGCTGGGCCTGAACCGCCTTCTTGATATTGTCAAAGGTCGTAGCAAAGTGCGTGCGTGTGCAGCAAAAAGTATACACGACGTTCAGGGCGCGATGTATCTGCGCAAGACGCTTGAAGGACTCTGGCCACGGCGCCGATTGTGTCCTCTTCTTTGATGCTTGTGAACGTGGATTGGACGAAGCAGACTTCCTGCCTCTACCAGTGTTTTTCTTGTCGGCTTTTGGCTCGGTGGAAACTGAGTCTTGGGCATTAGACTTCTTTGCCAGAGGGTCGGCCGGGGTCGAAGTGGGTTGCGCGGGAGGGTCTAGAGGCGACGCGTTGGGGGTTGGGGCCGCTGCAGGCTCAGTGCCTTGAGTATCGTCTTCATAGCTTCGTTTTCGCTTGAGAGACGGATGGAACTCTGGTGCTGACACGGATCCCGCCATGTCGAAGCGCCATGCTGATATTGTGGTGACGGCGGTTCGATCGACAAGACATGAGCGACGCGAGGTCACGTGTGGCGATATAACCCAACTGGGTAGAGGATCTATGGGATAAGGGTTGGTCTACTGTTGATACTCCCGACAGACACATATCAATTCGTAATCGCTCATAATCAGATATCGCTCGCCACATCCTCAATGATAAACTCCTAAACACGAACCCCCCAGTGCGCTCTTTCGAGAAAAAGAAAATCTTTGAAAATCTTTATCGCTCAACTCTTCTTCACCCCACTGATCTTCTTCAAGCTTCTTCCAACAGGTCCTTGATCACCGAGTACAGATCCTTAGCAAGGGATTCGTTCCCAGTCTAAGCCAGATGGTTAGCACGCTTATTGTAACAAGACGGATTGAAGCACGGAGAAGGAACTTACGCGAAGCAGCAGTGGCACGGTGCGGTTGTCTTCCGTGCTGCCCAGGAGAATCTGCTTAGTTGAGGGAGCCTCGCCCTTGGGATCTCCATAGTTCATCCCCTTGAAGATCGGGCTGTTCAGCATCACACGCCCAGCGCCGTCCGCACGCATGATCATCCGGCCAGATCGCTTGCCGTTGGGACCCCGTCGCACGTTGACCTTGAAAGTGCCGATGCCACGCTCCTTCCATTCCTTGTTCGAGAAATTGAACAGCTTAGCCTTGCACGTAAAAGCGGTCTCCTCTTCTTCCTCGCCAGTTTCAACTGTGATCGTGTCAGTAAACCAACCAACGAATGCAAAAATGTAGATGAAGATGCATACTGGTTTGTTCAAAGAATCGCTCGTCGGTCTTTTCCGCTTCAAACGTATCTGCTTCTTCATCGTCGTTGTTGTCACTTTCCTCACCCTCAGATTCTTCAGCTCCAAATGGTTTGGCTTTGGATTCACCAAAGGTAGCAGGGGAGTTGGGAGACGCAAAGCTGGTTAGACCACCTGGTCTAGCAGTCCCAGAAAAACCGCCACCGACCCCGGCGAAGCCAGTTCCGAGAGCGCTAAATCCCGAACTGCCCGAGGCCGAGGCAAAAGCTGATGGAGTAGAACTGGCGGACTTGAAAACAGAAGGGGTCGATGCACCCAAGGTGCCGAACGGGGACTTTTCAGAGCCGGCAAAGGCAGCCAACCCAGACGATGCAAACGCAGAAGTGGAGGTAGTTTTGTCAGCATCCGATGGTTCATTAGCAGTAGTCTTAGTCTTCGCAGCGCCCAACGAAGCAAATGGGGAAGCGGCAGATGCATTCCCGAATGCACTCGCAGCAAAAGCCTGCCAGGGAAGAAACGTTAAAAATTGCTTTGAAATATCGGAGAAAAATTTAAGACACAAACCTTGTCCGTCTTGGATTCTCGTTCCTGGGAGTTATCACGATGTTTTTTCTTCTCAGGCTCTCCCTCGACTGTGGCTTTCTCGTCAAGAGGGGCAGACTTGGGTTCAGTGGTAGTCACAGCCCCGGATCCCTTCGAATCGTCTTCAAGTTGCTCCCTGCTCCTCTTCTTCTTGGGAACCTTTGCGGCTTCGTCGGCATTGTCGGGAGGATTGGTGGTAGCGCCGGAGGTGCTCTCGGCCGCAGACTTGTCGGTGTCCTGTGAAATTGGGTTGGTATCATCATCATTCTTGAGATTGGCCTTGTGCGATTCCTGGGTATCCTTTGGAAGGATATCTGCAGGAATTTTGGCATCTTGTTCCTCAGGGATTTTGGTGGTTTGGATCTCCTCCAGGGTGGTGTCCGGGGAATTGGTGGCTTCCAAACTATCGGATTCAAATTCAGAGTCACTCACATTTCGCGGCGCAGTGCTGGTTGATGCGTCCTGGTATCGGCCAATTGCGGGGAATTCGTGTTCGGAAGCCTGGGATTCAGAGTTGGCATCATCATTCTCATCGCTGTCTGTGTGGTCTTCTGAAGAGGCATCCTCGTCGGAGTGATCGTCCGTGGAATCACCGGAAGAAGCAGTATCATTCGAGTCATCATCGGTTGAGTCTCCAGAAAACACAGAATCATTCTCGTCACTGTCCACGGAGTATCCAGAGGAGGCAGGATCAGTCTCGACAATGTCGATGGAGTCTCCAGACGAGGAGTTCGTATCCTCTTCGCTGTCCCTGGGGTGTCCAGAAGGGGCATCTTCATCCTGCTCGGATGGTGCGGTGGCTTCATCGCTGTCCTTGATTGTTTCCAGGAGGGGGGCCACTTCAGGGTTGGTGGATTCAGGGTCACTCACATTGTGAGAAGCGGTACCGGCATTTGCCTCCTCATTCTTGACCGACTCGGAAGAAAGTTTGGGGTCTTCGGGGGTGCACTCGCGCGATCGCTTTCGTTGGTTCAAACCGTTCTCGTTGGGATCAACAGCCGCGCCATCCTCACGCGACTCTTCGATGGAGCGCTTCCTGCCGCCGCTGCTGGATCGGGTATTTCCACCAGCTTGCGAGGTCGACTCGATGCTGGTTTCCTTGAGCTGCTTCCGCACAGGCCGCTCACCTCCGTCATTGTCCGAGGGAGGCGACTGCGCGTGTTCGGCGCTCACTGCAACAAACACACACACTCGGTTAGACTAGGCAGTGATAGGGTTGTAGGACTTCGGTCATACCAGTCGGTTTCGCCATTTCTTTTTTGCTCGTTCTTCAGAGCTTCCATGCAGCGTCAGCAACAAGTCTCCAAGCACCGCGGGGAACTGCTCCCCCTTCCTCTCTGGAAGCAGTCACTTACCAGGTGTCCAGGCCTTGGATTCTTTTTAAAATAAAAGCTCTCTGACACAGTTGTCTTGTACAGAGAGCCGACCGAAGGAGAGAAAGTGGTGGGTATCGCAAACGCACAAGAAGGAGAGGAGCTTTGAGGTGAGGGTGAGGGGAGCTTGAAGAGACACAAGTAATCGAGGTAGGGGAGTCAGGACGATTCAGACCAGCCGAATCAGAGTCGAAAGGGAGTTGTAGCGGGTGTTGGGAGGAAGAGAAAGAGACGATGAAAGGAGGAACGGCGAAGATAAAGCGTTGTCCCGGTCACCGCTCCGCCCCGCAGCAAACGAAGTCAATGGGATCAATAGACAATTAGAGCGATTAAATAGACTATTAACATTATTGAGATTATTGAGGTCATTCAGATTATTCAGATGAACAAGATAAATGAGATAAATCAAAGGCTGCATCGAACAATCAATAGGAACAAAGTACATTGCATACATTGAATAGGATATGCCGGTATCCAGGTCTAATACACAGAATGCTCAATGGGAGTCATTCTTCCCCAGCCCTCGATCATGTGATAGGGCTTCCTCGATGCTGCAGAGGGTGCGAGACCACCTCTTTTTAACTAATGAAACAAAGACATCCGATCGCAACATAGAACACAAAAAGCGGGTACACCGCGATGCCGACTCGGTTTCGTACCACCCCCGAACCACCCAGGATGCTGACGCCTGCTGCCAACGACCATGCCACCAGGACAAGGTAGACTGGTATGCGAGCAATTGTAGGAAGGCCCACGGCGCTAAGAAGGGAGGCAATGACTAGCGGGAAGAGCGTGTAACCGATGATGCAGACGGACTGAAAGAAGGAACTAGAGGCCCGTCGTGTCAGTAGACAAAACACCCCCAAGCAGAAGGGAAATAGAGAAACCACACGTACATCTTGCCACCAAGAAGCTTAATCTGAAGCGTCACTGCGGCCTCGCCGATCCAGACGATACAGAAAACACCCGAGAAAACCAGCGACGCCTGATCGCCCTTGGCGACGGACAGGAACAAACTCAGGACCAAACAGAAGATCAGCGGACCCCTGCAAGTAGAAAGAAGAGACGATAGTTAGCTTTTGAGGCCAGGCACAAAGCGACCAAAATGAGTCCTGCTGGAATCATACCAAAGATCCCAATCGCGCAACCCCTCACTCATTCCACCCTGCAGGACCACGTCGGGATCGGGCCAGCGCCCAACCAGTCCGCGCAGGTTGCGACCAAATCCAGTAGCTTCGCCTCTCTCAGCATCGTTGATACCACCGCCACCGCGCTGCATCATGCCACCCAGCAGGTACTTGGGCCAGAGCACCTGGCGCATCTTCTCCCACACGGCAACCAGGTCGCGCGACAACGTCGCCCAAACCGTCTCGTCGATGGTGTTCTGTGTCGCGCGACGGTCCTCGCCGGGGATTGAGGAGGTCAAGTAGTTGCCATAGCCAGAAGCACCGCCTCTGGATCCCGAGTCGGATTCAATGTTGCCTCGCAGGGGAGCCGTGTCGGAGGTATCGCGCAGGGGGTCATCGGCCTCGATGGCTAAATCAAACACGGGTGAGAATCGTAGCAGAGATAGATAGAGAAACAGAGACACAGGGAGATAATCCAAGACCAAGACCATTGTCAGCACTCACCATCGTCGGCCATCAGGTCATCTTCCAGCAGCGAGTCATCGTCGCGCGAGTCGTAGGGCTGGCCGTGCTGTACGCTGGCCATGATTGCGATTCAATGAAAGATTTAATTCGACTTGGAGCGCAGAAGCAGAGAACGCTGGAGAAGCAAAGGGAGAAGGTAACGTGTAGCTGTCTCGGAAAGGCTACTGTAGGTACTAGGTAACTTTGGGAACTGTCTCTAGGTCACATGACCTTTCCCTACCTCAGTTAGGAAAAGCTCCAAACTCCACGTGATGCATCCAGGGAATTCTTTGAGGGGAAGGTTCAATTCTCATCTTTCCTCTTGTCCATCTATCTTCTAAGCCCCAGAGTCCATTTTCTATTCCTGGGTCTTCCATTTTCTAAGGCTCTGTACTCATTTCCTTCTGTTGACATTTCCTCTGTACTTTCAGGTGCGTTCTGTTATCTTGCCCGTACTTCGGACCCACTACGTCTCCTTCGGACCCACTACGTCTCCCCCACTCACGATGGATGCTAACCCATCCCCAGAATGAACCCAGCAACAGAGCTAGACGAACCTTTGAGGGTGTCCCTGATTGAGCGGCTACAAGAAGCCACAAATTTACAATCCATCGATTCCATGGCCTGGTCATGTCTCTGGCTTGCGGAACTGAGTGCCCTTGAATCATTCGTTCACAAAGCTGAAGCTGGCGACCCGAGTGTTTCAGTATCACTCCGGAGTCAGGACATCACACGAACAGCCAAAGCTTGTGAGATATTATCTTTTCTCTCCCTCTTTCTCTCTACTCCAAACTAATATTATGCTATATAGGGGCAGCTCGTACTCGGGAGACACAGGATACTCGATCGAAGAAACGGACAGCTGAAGAAGCTTTCAATCCAACCTCTAGAATCCCTCGACCTATCTCTCGCTCAGAGTCTGCAAAAAAAACTGTACGCCGGTCACTTTTCTCCTCTTTATTTATCTTACTTATATGAAATACTAGGTTCTTGAACGAGACAAAGAGACCTGCATTATAAGCAAGGCAGGCATTCCGATCGAAGTCGCCCATATCTATTGCTATAGTATGGGCAAAAACGAACAGTCCGATCAACAACAAGTTTTCTGGGATATCCTGACTCTTTTCTGGGGTCCAGAGAAAGTCAAGGAATGGAGAGAAGCCGTGCTTGGTCCGCAAGGGACCGAGGTTCCATCCAATTTGCTTTGCTTAATGACCCTTGTGCATACACTATGGGGCAAAAGCTGTTTCGCCCTCAAACCTCTTCAGGTAGCAGATGATAGAAAGTCCATGCAAGTCCAATTCTGTTGGCTAAGGCCAGCTACATACCGATCTCAAGTCCCGATTACCGAAAAGCCTTGTCTCCCCCGCAACCTCGACTGTGGTCCGCGTAATATCAAGCTCTGGAATTGCTTGACCGAAAAAAAGATTTGTTCCGGCGAAATAATTGAGATCCGGACTGACGACCCTGAGCTTCGCCCGCTTCCTTCGGCCGTCTTATTACAGATGCAATGGATTTTACACAGAGTCCTTGCAATGAGTGGAGCCGCAGATGCCCCAGACGAAGAACTTGACACTGACTCGGAGTCAGATGTTGCGTCATGGGAAGCGGATGACCTCCACATATTCCCCGTACCGGGGAAAACATCCCCTCCGCCACCGAGTTCGTCTATGTGAAATCTCCACAGAGTGTAGTGACTCCTCCTGCTCCGAGATCTCCGTCTAAGGTTCAGCGGGGAGACCAACACAAGCCCCTCGTGCTTCGAAACTTGGACACAAATACTGGCGGTTGACGCGATTTGTTTATCCTTTCTACTGGCTGCGAACGCGATTTGTTTGTCTTTCCTCCTGGCTGCTGACGCGATTTGTTTATCTTTCCCCTGGCTAGTCAAACACTGCGTACGGGTTATTATTGTTATTATATCGTTGCATTACGAGGAAAATTCCATCGCTATTCCCTAATGTTATTGGTACTAAGACCGTTCCAAGGTTAATCTACCGTCTATCCATAACGCAATCCAGCCATCCAGCTTCATACCCGGTAGGTGTTCAAACCAGGGGTTTAGTGGGTGTAGTCATTACTATCTGGTGGAGAGAGTGAGAAGAAGTGAGAAAGAAGACCCCCAAGGCGAAGATGTAAGTCACGCACATGTTAGAACCGGGGTTCTAAGGGGGTCGAAGAGGTCCTTTAAAACCGGGATTCCAATAGACATTGCAGTCTGAGGCCTTTCTCGCTCCACTTTCACCTGTTTACTTCGACAACTTCGACAACTTCGACAACTTTGCACATTTATGCTTCAGAAAGCATACGAATTGACATTACGATGTTATCCACTATTTGTGATACTGTTCAAGTAGATTCAACATGGTCATGTCATTGACTCGCGACTCGTATCAACTCGTCTCGGCCCCAATGTAGGGCTCTTCCTCCTGGTACACGTCGTACTTGAACCGACTCCCAGGGTGATCAGCCCGGAGCTCTTTCTGACCCTTTCCATAGATCTTCTCACGAGCCGTAAGGGGTTCCTCTGAAAGATCTGGGTACACACCCCGTCTTCTAAGCTCCGGGATAAGCAAGTCAACCAGGTCCTTGAAGGAACCGGGCGTGGTAACATAGCCGATATTGAACCCGTCAAGGTCAGCTTCTCGAATCCAGCGCTCCAGCTCATCTGCGACAGTCGCAGGACTACCAATTGCCACGGGGCCCAAGCCACCAATGGCCGCCTTCTCGGCGACCACGCGCGGCGTCCAGCGGGGGATGTCCTTGCTAGTCTGGAGGAGAGAATCAAGAAGACTGGTCACTTTACCGGCCTCCAGAGAATCCGCAGCTGTCAGGTCCTGATCCAGCGGGATCTTGGAGATATCGATGCCCGTCCAGCCACTGAACAGGACCAGGCCGCCAATCACTGACGCGTACTGCTTCAGCTCCTCGTACTTGGCCCAGGCGGCCTCGTCACTCTCGCCGATGATGGGCGTGAACGTGCCAAAGAACTTGATTGACTGCGGGTCGCGGCCCAGCTCGGCGGCTTGCTTGCGGATGTTTGCGATCTTGGGCCGCAGCACCTCAGGCGAGTGCGAGGAAACAAAAACGGCTTCTGCGTGGGTCGAAGCAAACGCTGACCCGGCCGAAGAAGTTCCAGCTTGGAAGAGGAACGGCGTTCGCTGAGGCGATGGGTCGACTATGTGCCGCGTGTTGAGAGAGAAGTACTTCCCTTTGTGGTTGATCTGTCGGACCTTGTCTGGGTCTATGTACGAGTCTGTCTCGGGGTTGGGAGAGAGCGCATCAGACGCCCAAGAACCTTCCCAGAGCCTGTTTCAGACAGACGTGAGTTCCTCTTTTGCGATCTACTGGAGGGACTGGTACACACTTGTAAACCACCTTGAGGTACTCATCCGCCTGGCGGTACCGTTCATCATGCTCAATCGGACTATCCAGCCCAATAGCCTTGAAAGCCGCCTTCTTATAGGAAGTGACAATATTCCAGCCCAACCGGCCATTGGTCAAGTGGTCGAGGGTCGAAAAGCGCTTTGCCAACAGGAACGGAGGCTCGAAGGAGGTTGAGGCTGTGATCCCGAACGCCAGATTCTTGGTCACAGCAGCCATCGCAGAGATCGGCTAGCCTCGAGTCAGTTCTTTTCTTCATTCTATTCTTCGCCCTCTTTGGTCAACTCACAATGGTTGGGTCCGTCACCGGCCACTGCGCCGCTCGCCGAATACACTCGTCCACTTTGCCCTCGTACGTATCATAGCCACCGGTGGTATCCGCCAGGAACAAGGCGTTGATTCCGCCACGCTCCAGGAGCTTAGCTAGCTCGACCCAGTAGTCCAGACTGCGCTTCGTGGCTGATTTGTCCTTGGGGTTCTATGCGTGCGAGGGAGAGAGATGGTGAGTGGTTTGTTCTTTGTCTTCACGGGGCAATTGTATTATACCAACCTTCCATTGTCCAGGAGACAAGTGTCCCACGGTCGACATGTCAAATGCATTGAGGAGGATCTGTTTCTTGCCAGTGCCAGTGTCAGTGCCATTAACCGGGTTATTCTGGCCCGTTACTGCGCCCGTGTCTCCCATGTTGCTATAGTTCTGATCCTGCTCTCTATAAGACTCAAAACCTCCCTGGCAACAGAAGAATAGATATAGGAGTCGTCCGAATCAATTCGAATAAATGCCCAAAGAAAAAGTTACTCCATATCCCCGCCTCGGTCATTGCCATCGGCCTCGGTTCTCACGCCATCGACTTGGAGAGGGCGGGAAGTACGGAGGATCCCCGAATACTAAGAAGCTACCCCTGCTATAGACGGATGCCTACCCTGCATGATTCCATGGATATAGATGTGCAGATGGCGTGCCGCAGACGAAACCTTCGCCATCATCTCCACTGCCTCAGATTCTATGGGCAATCGATCTTGTCGCACCGGCATCGCATATTCTCGCGTCAAGTCCATCGTCAAGAAGTATCAATTGAGTAAGAAGTCGGGGAAGAGAGGGGCAGGGGAGATATTTCACCATCTGATGCGCGATTGCGTGACGCTGCCTCGTCAGCAGTTACAGCCCGCAATCAAGGCCCTAAGAAGAAGAAAAAGCATTCAAGACTTAAATCGAGTGGATTGATATATGTGTAGAGGAGAATGGGCCCATGCACTTATATAAGTTGGGTGGCCAGTGAGAGGATTTTGTGTTATCACAATTAAGAGGGAAATGAAATTGTTTGGTTGAGTTATGCAGAGGCTGTACTTGTAAAGTAGGGCCATACTATGAACCATTCATCTATACATACTCGGATATTGACTTTGGTGTGTCCAGGTATTGTGAATATACTTCTCTTGACTAGAAGAAAACAACCGCTCTGTGGTTTCTCCAATGTACTACATTGATATCAATATCTTACCAAGATCGATCTTCTTTCCCCTGCACCGAATCCGCAGGGACTCCAGACTCCAAAGTACCCGAGTCTCCTGTAGTCGAGTCAGACGCACTGTTCCGTCGAGCATTATTCTTCCTAAACAGAACATCAGTTAAAAGGACAAATTCCCAAACTCCAACCCTATACACTCCGTACTTACTCTTCCCGCGAAAGAAAGAACTGGATGACATGCGCGAGCACAATCAAGCAGATAGCATTCCCCAAAACAAAAGAATAGCCCTTCATAAAGCGAGGCCCCTCAACGGTTTTGAAAACCAAAAGCGGCGTCCAAGCCGTCGTCGACTGAGCAACAGCATTAACCAGAACAAGTGTCAGAGCACGCTCAACGGGCGAGTACCGTAACTGACTATTAACCCAGCCATACAGCACACTGGACATAGCAACAGCCGAGTATGTAGTAAAGAAAGCAAACCACAAAGCTGACTCCGGAACGCGCCAGATAACCAAGACGACGATGCCGATGATATTCCAGACATGGGACACGGTAATCGCCCAGGCGGGTCCAAGCAACAGATCCGAGGAAAAGCATACAATCAGCGTATAAAGTATACCTAACGCCGGCGAGATAGCCGCCAGCTCGTTCAGCCGGCTCGTCGAGAACCGGTCCAGACTCTTCAGCCACAGCTGGTAGCCGCCGGTCGTGGTGTTGACGCTGGCGTTCCAGAAGAAGATGTCCAGCCAGAGCAGCGCCCAGAACTTCCAGTTACGGCTGACTTTGGTGATAGTATGCCATGAGAGCGGGTCTTCTTTGATACGATGCGAGGCGCGCTCGAGGCGCGTGCGCGCGAGGGCGATGTCATCCTGTTTGAGGACGAGTTTGTTGGGCTTGTCGGGCGTGCCTGGGAGAATGAAGTAGCCCAGGATGGCGATGGGGATTGTGATTATCGCGCAGATTATGTACATCCATCGCCAGCCGGCTAGGCCGTTGACACCGTCGAGTCTGCTTGAGGCGCCTGCTTGGATGAGGCTTGCTGTCAGCGTGCCCAGGGTCAGGCCGACGTAGAAGCATCCGCCTCGTCGGGAGATCTCGTCGCTGCGGTACCACGAGCCTGTAGTATCAGAAGTAAGAATTTGTCTGGTTAAAGGAATACTGGAGATTTCTTGGATTTCTTACCAAATATATAATGCATTCCAGGATAAAAAGCAGCCTAAGCACAGGAAAAGCAACAAAAGAATGAGTAATGTCCATCTGAGCCCATTCTAACATGTACCATGATCACTTACCTCAAACCAACCAACAAGAAACCGATACGCCGCCAGCTCCGCATACGAAGTAGCCCGATACTGGACCAGCGTAAAGATCCCCCAGGCAACATCCATAAATGGGATGACCCACGACATCGGCAGCTTAGTGAACAAATACGCAAAGGGCAGCTGGCCAACCACGGCGCCAATGGTATACATAGTCTGCAGCTGGACGAGCTCATTACCATGCAAATTCAAGTCTTCTTTGAGGCCAGAGACATAGGCGTTGTCTGTGGAAATCCAGTTAAGTTAAAGATATCTCTGGCAGTAACATGAGAAGGGGCAAAAATCCACGTACTGATATTGGCCTGGTCGATATACTTGGTCCAGTAAGCCAGGAAGGCATAGGGGACAATCAACAGATCAAGTTTGAGGAGAAGCCATCTCTCCTCTTTGGTGTCGTGGTCTGCAAACCATTGTAGTTTATACCATTTGCGGCGTTGTTGGGGGCCGGCCATCGTTTTTTTGGACACTTCTCTTCTTTCTTCTGCGTGCAGAGAAGAATGTACAAGGACAACTTAACAGGTGTTGAAGGAATTAACGTCCGCTGCCACAGTCATGCTAGTAAGCCCCTAGACTAGACGCGGTTTCAACCGTTAGGGCACGATGCAAGATGCCACCGTCGATGTGGATTGCGTGACTGGGTTGGGAAAACTCTAAACAAATCAGTAACCATTTTCATAGATAGAAATGAGAATGTTTATCGTTCTTGTCATTCTTGCAAGACTGTGGAGACCCTTGGGTCTTGGAAGAGAGAGTTCTCTCGGCCAAGGGACGTGTCAGAAAGTGGAGAGAAGACGTGCTAGAGATCGGCGGGCTATAGCAGTTACAGCCCGCAATCAAGGCCCTAAGAAGAAGAAAAAGCATTCAAGACTTAAATCGAGTGGATTGATATATGTGTAGAGGAGAATGGGCCCATGCACTTATATACAAATGCAAATGCAAAACGCCGTCTAAACCCCCAGACACGGTGACATGCAGTGATAATATACAGATCCCAAGCCCATGCACAGATCCCAAAAGAAAATGAGGAAAAGAAAAAGGAAAATACAAAAACCGCGTAGATGCAGAACACTCTGGCTTTTTGCTGCGTGTTTCAGTATTTCAAGAGCGTTGAAGGAACCTGTTCTTCTGCTCGATGGTAGGGAAGATATTCTGCGACCTGAATTTGGCGACAGTTTCCTTGTCAGAGTACTTGCGCAGCATGCGCGACTCTGACTCCAGGGTCTTGCGGTCACTCTTCGGGACGAACAGCATGTACTCGATTTTGAGGGTATCGTCAATCAACATGCGCGCGCGGGCCATGACCTTAGCAGCAACCATGCCAAAGACAATCTCGGGCTGATGGAGCGCGGACCAGCGGCCCTTGGGCGACGGCTTGCCGTACTCCATGGCCTCGTGCAGCTGGTTGATGTGCGGACGCAGCGTGGCCAGAGCAACGAGCCGCAGCTTGACCTGTAGCTTCTTGCCCAGATTCTGTAGACTGCGGGCCTCGAGGCCTTCGTCTGCGCCCAGGCCGTTCATCGCTAGCAGAGACTCCGGGTTATTGGAGAGGATCTGGATCAGCTCCAGATACCCTTCCAGGGCTCGGGGGTCGGGAAGAATCAGGGACTGGTGCATCAACGAGAGTAGTTCATTCGCATACAACAACACCGAAGGGTTGCGGCGGTCACGACGACAGGATGAGAGAGCCACGTGGAAGGCTTTTCCGTTAGCTTGTTTGGAGGCGACCATCTGATCCCGCATAACTTTAACTGCGGCGAAGCTGGACCGCGAGATACGGAGAAGACGCAGATACTGAAGGAAAGAAACAGGGTCGGGAGCGACGTGGTGGTCGGTTTCGCCCAAGGTCAAATGTCTCCAGTAGGCCATGCCGGCCGCCGTCCCTTGGGTCATGGTGAAACAAGCATCCAAAATGACGGTGAGGTCCTTGTTGTCGGGTTGGAGGTATGATAGGTCTGCTTCCTGTGGAACGACAGGGTCAAACAAGTCCTCGAAGGATTCCTCTTCCTCCTCTTCCATCTCCTCTTCTGGTTGCTGTTCATCAACAGCAGGCTCAACTCCATCCTCTTCCGCCTTTGCCAGTTCCAGTAACTGGTTGTCGTCGTCCACGAACGGAACGTCTTCCACCGGCTGCCTCTTAGGAGGAGGGGGAGGAGCAGAAGAGGTATCTTGCATAATCCGTCCAGAATTGACCCTGGCCTTAAAAGAACTGGGAATTGGGGGCGGCTTCTCTTGCAAAATTGGAATACCCATGGTTTGGTTATACAGTGTCAGGACGTCGTAGCAGTCACGGTCACTAGCACCCTCCAGCAGCAGAGTAGCCATGGCGTGAACCACCTTGTTGTCCAGCGTCAAGTGTTCGTGGGTCCATCGGTACACAATATCGGCCCAGACACGCTTGCCTTCTCGGACAGCTTGAGCTTTTCGCTCGAGGATCTTATCGATTTGGTCCGGGCCCAGCGCCTTGACATCCCTGGCGGCGGCAAATTGCAGGGCTGTCAAGATAATAGTGTAGGTCGCCATATCCGGTGCTCCTGGTCCCTCCTCCGGAAGATCTCCGGCAATCCGCCACAGCATATTCATATCTTCGTGGCGATGGCAGACGGTAAGCATGGCATTGGTGTGGATGGTGCTGCGCTTGACAGCCGAGTTGGGAGCAGAGATCGAGCGGTAGACGGAGTAGGCGGTTTTAACAACTTCCTTGGACTTGGAGGCCCGACTAAATCCTCGAAGCATGATGGTATACGTCGTTTCCTTTGGTTTGCGGCCGCGTTTCTTCATCTAAAACGAAAGCAGTCAGTTTCCAGGGCATATGAAACAACAGAAAAAGCATATCCCCAAAACTCACATCATTATAGAACTTGAAAGCCACCCGAGGCTGATTCCGATCCATACAATACGCCAAAAGATGGTTCCAGGCAACATCACACTTCATCTTATTTTTCTGGGCGCCGCGAATGAGCGCCACCGCAAGCGCTGGGTCGCCCAGCTGCAAGACCCGCCCAACACGGTCCGCCAACTCGCGCGGATCCTTCAACCACTTCAGCTCGATATTGATGCCCTTCCGCGAGCGATCCAGCTGGGACGCAAGCACCTTGCGAGACAGGCCCGACGGCAAGATCGAATCGCCAGGCGCGTCGACATCGGGCGACAGTCGCGACGCAATGGCCATCAGCAGATCGCCTTCTGCCTTCTCGCCGAGATTGCGAGTGTCCAGAAAACTAAGCCGGCCTGAGCGGTTCGCAAAGCGGGCGGGCTGCTGTGGCATGGAGGTCGGTGCGGCGGGTTGTTGCTCGGGTTCTTCATGGTCGGCGGCGGCAGCGGGTTGTTCGGCGGGGTCGGGGGCTGTGGAATAGGCTCGCGCAAGGCTCGGTAATGATCTCGCTGTCAGGGACTGGGGTGTGCGCGCAAAACGCTGCTGCTGTGCGACGACGAGTCGGCTGCGCAAAGCTCTGCCCCAGAGCGAGCCCGGGATCCGGGCTATCATCGCTCAAGCGTCAGGGGGTAGGGTTGGCGTCACAGCCGAAAAGCCAGAGCAGACCCAGAGATCCAGATCGGTCTGAATAGCTAGCCCGAGGAAATCAAGGGAAGGGAGGGAAGGGAAGAGCAGCAAGCTAACCAAGAAAAAGAAAAGAAGACTAAACCTGGCAATGCGGACACCTCCGAATCTCCGGCGAAACAATAATTTAAGATAGGCTAGGCGATATCGGGTTTAGCTCTCAACCCTTATCTTTCAGGCAGAGATCTTTCACCAATTGTTGATGCCTCAGGCATCAACATACACATCACTCACGTGGCTCCTCCGATCCATCTAAGCCGCAAGCAGTTTAGTCCACCAAACAACCCACGTTTCCCCCGATGGAGCCGGGCCGGAGACGCTAGAGCATATTTTTGCCCCCCGAATTCCATGACTTGCCTTAGCTCCTAGACTACATTAGTTCCCGGGGGTTCAACTGAGGGACGGATGCAGATCAGTGTACCGAGGGTTAGGTTTATTTCCGCATACTAGATCATACAAAGCCACCAAGAGAGAAAAAAATATACCTGCCAACCTTTCCACTATAAGTGAGTCGAAAAAGACAGGACTTTATATTTGGTACATATTACTATAGGGATAAATGTTCTTTTTTTTGCACCCTTTTATTCCTATTTTTGTTTTTCCTCTTTTATTTTAGTGCCTTGAGAGCTGACGTCGACACTGACTTAGCGCCATCCCACTAGCCTACCGCAGTTACATCTCGCCCTAGGTGTATCTGCCTAGTACGAGCCGTCGGCCACCAGCAGGATCTAAGCCAACTTTAAATCGCCCAAAATTACTAGGGGCTGAGCCACCATCCCTGGTGGCTGATCCTAAACTAACCCTATCTATACTCTATATGTATGTATGCAAGTATCCAGGTACTGTACTTTTGTCTGCTCTAAGCCAACGTACCTATTGATCATGACACGCAGATTCTTCTTGTATAAATCTGCTTTGTTTCTAGAGTTTTTCTGGCAGGACAATAGAGAGCCTATTTTAATAGGGGAAATAATAATTGTTCGGTCAATAGTGTATATAACAGCTAGATCATTTACACGCATGCTCCCTAAACGCAATCTAGTCATTCACAACCATAGAATTACAGAATAGAAATAAGAGTTGTGAGCTTCGTAGAAAAAAGAAATCCCACAAAAATACACATCAAGATCGTCATACACAGAACCACCGCCACGCCACCAATAAGACAGTCGGTCCTTAAGAAAAGTTACCAGCGAATGAATATTGCACAGGGTCAAATTTGCGTCAAGGCCCAGCATAGCACAATGTACGTTAAAAGAGAAAGACAGAAAAGTGGAGAGGCATCGAATGACACCTACACAGCAAAACTCCATACATAAATACACACACACAGCAACTAATCAACAAGTGAAAGACAATCAGAACCTCCCAAAGAAGAAAGAAAAGAAAAGGATCTCATTTTGGGAGAATGCTGATAAAACAGAGAAAGAAACCCGATGCGTTATAAAAAGGAAAAAAGAAAGACAGAAAGAAAAGAATCCGCCACCCAGTCAATTCTTAAGTCACAGCCCCGGCAACCAGCATCCACAGGGATCTCTTGTAAGCCAAGGAGAAAGGCACACACACAGAAGAAGAAAAAGAAGAGAAGAGAAGAGTCTTCTGTGGAGCTTGGTGCACTCTAATGTAAGAGCAAGGAGGAATCACAGGTTGAGAACAAAATTGGAAAGCCACTCTTTGACGGAAAGAATTAAAGCTGCAGAGAGGAGGGTGGTATCATTTGCGCGAGACTTCAGAAGACGGAGATGAAGGGGGTGGGATCATATCCGCGACCAGAACATAAAAAGCAGGGATATCGTGATTAGAAAACAATGCAGTTGCCATCCATAGCGTGGGAGAGAAGTTCGATTATGGGATTATTGCGGGTAGTTGGTCGGTTGAGGCTCTGGAAAGGCGGAACGAAAAGCAATCAGCCGACCGGTCAGGGCGAAGGCGAGAATGACCGACTCGAAGAGAACACAGAACAAGTCCAGAGGGGGGGAGAGAGAGAGAGTCGGGATGCTGGCAACAAGCAGGTGGCGACGTTTACTCACGTTGCTGGTACACGGGGCCACTCTGGTAGGGAGAGTGGGGGTAGTTGGGAGGGTAGCCCATCTGTCCATTGTTTTGGTAGACCATGCCACCACCAGGAGCACCATATTGGCTGGGGACCTGGCCATCGGCAGGTTGGTAACCGATCGGGGGCAGCTGCGGACGAACTCCACTAGCGTAGGCAGGCGGCTGGCCCACCTGAGAGGGATCAGAATGACCAGGCTGGTCAACCTGGCTGGGAGTAGACTGAGCGGCAGCACGCTCGCGGTCCTCGGCGGCCTTGCGCTGGGCCTCTTCCTCCTTCTTACGAGCCTTCCATTCCTTGCGGATCTCCTTGAATTCTGGGAGAAGTCAGAAAAGTCAGAAAGAGACGAGAATAGCCAACGAGGTAAGTAAATAATGAGCCCGAGAATCGCGGGGATCGCGGGGATAACAGGGATAGACCAGCGGGGCTCAAAGGGATAGACAAGCTTAGCTCGGCATTTAGTGTAACTCACTAGCGCCGCGTAGCCGGTACTAACCCAAAGGAGCGATTTGCGACACAGTCTATATGCCCATCCCCAAAGCACAATACCTGAGAACAAGAGATTCACATACCTTCTGGGGTCCGCTTAGCACCGTGCGACTGCATCGTCACATGCGCATTCAGGTGGTTCAACGTTCCGTATGCCTTTTCACAGCCATTCCACCCACACTTGTACATACGCTCAATCTCCTCGTAGCGGCGACGGGGTCGCTTGTGCTGCTGTGCACCAGGGATCGGGACAAAAGAATAGACCTAGAAAACAGATAGGTGGTCAGTCAAGGTCCCAAAGCAAGTATAAAAGCCATCTCAACCACTAGAATAGTCGAGACCAAAATAAAGACCAAACAAGACAGTTTTTGACAAGTTCCTGGGAGGGTAACTGGGCCAGTCAAACCCAGCAGTGCCCCCAAGACAACGATGATAGAACCATGCGAAGCCTTTGAGAAAACACACCCAGAAACCATCAAAAACATACCTTATCAGAACGCGGCACGGCGGTCGCAGCAGGGGAGGCAGAACCAACCGTAGTAGCCGGAGAGGCATAAGGCCCTGGCATGCCATGAGGCTGTTGGCCATAGTGGTGAGGCCATTCTGGACGGGTGTACATCTGGTGAGGCGGGGGGTGACTCTGGTACTGAGCCATTTCGTGACCCTGTGGCTGGTAGGGAGAGTAGGGGGGAGGGTAGGAAGGGCTGTTGGCCGGCAGCGAGGGATCTATAGGAACGGCCGCGTCAGACTTCAGGTTCGAGGGGCTGCGCTGCCCCGCAGGCAAGGTGATGTACGGACTGGTAGCTTGAGCCATACCTGCCGCACCGCCTGGCTGGGTGTTTGGCGCGTACGACGGTGGGCGCGGGAGGTAATCCTGGTAAGCGGGCGAACGGGCGGCCGGGGGGTTCAGACCGTAGTCTGGTTGCGGGGTGTTGGATGCCGAAATGTTGGCGGGTCGCACCTCAGGCTGCGGGGTGTACTGAGTTGGGCGGACCTCTGGTTGAGGGGTATAATGAGCAGTGGCTGCAGCAGAAGTCTGGTCTGCGGGTTGTTCAGAAGGTGTGTCGCTGGGTGGTGCTGGGTGGTGCGAACCTGACTGCGCGTACTCGGTCGCCGGTCGGTTGTCCATATACGTGAATCGCGCACAGGACTTTTGTGTTTGTGTTTTTATCTTGTGGCCCTAGGTTCAAGAAATTCGCGTTGGCCTAGAAAAGACGCGTCGAAGAAAAAAACAATGAGCTTTCTGAAGGTCGGGGAAAAATTGACCAGTCGGTCCGACACGTTTCAAGCCAGTTCGAGGTCAAGCAAGGGAGGGACTTGGGTTGCCACGTTGCAATGGTGGCTTAACGTCCTTTTCTTTTTTTATCGCGAAACGTACTCTGGCTGTAGAATTCCTCCTCTTTCAACAGGTGAAATGATGAAGGGATTGCGCCTGGAAAGGCGAGGGGAAGGGAGAGATAGGGAAAAAGATAGAACGAAAAGGTGAAGAAGAAGAAGAAGAAGAAGAAGGTCGAGTATCAAGCGAGAAAGACACCAGATCGACGCGTTGTGGAAGTGTAGGTCCAAGCGCACGAAGATACCAAGATGCTTAATCTTAGCTCGCTTTTTGAGATGCCGTGCAGGCTAAAAGCACAAGGCACCGGAAAAACAACGGACGAAAAAAAAGAAGAAAAAGAAGAAAAAAAAGAAGAAATACAAAAAAAAAAGGAGACTTAGACTGAAACGGTGCCTCTTTTCTTCCTAGTTGAAAGAAAAGAAGAAAAGTCCAAGGGAAAGGGAACAGAGCAGAAGCGGCCCTAAAAGTGCCAGAGAACGATTCGGCAGGAGAGAAAATGGGCCTCGTGGGATCCGAGGATGCGGTGGATCCATGGTGGAGCGTGTAATTTTGGAGGGTCAAGTTCGTTGGTCGCAAAATTACCATTCCAAGAAAGAAAAGAAATAAAAAGAACTGATTTATTTAAGTTTCTGATTTGTCTCTTTGCACTTGAGACACGGAGTATACTTGGTATACTTAGTAGATAGTATAAGGTACTACCTAGTATAATTACTGGGGCATATTCGCAGATATAGGGGATATAATGGATATGGGGATATGGACATTGGACAGGAGAATCGCTGTAATACCAGTAATTTCTTTGATTCTTCGACTCGGACCATTCCCTATTCCTCGCAATACTCCGGTTTCTCTGGGTTGGCCCCTTTCCCCTCAATGTAACTGCTTTTCGTTACCGGCTAAGCTTTCCACAATTCTCGCAAAAGAACCAGCAAAAATACAAAAAAAAAGAAAAAGCGGATCCAATCAATGTAAGGTGGCAATCAGAAATACACATATAATAAAAGATTGGGGGGAAATAATACTAAAAATAATAAATAATAAATAATAATCCCCCCTTTTTTTTATTCTGCTCCTTTCTCCTTTTTTCGATTCCAAGAAACAAGAAATAGGAGAAAAAGAGGGGAAACGGTGGAGAGAGAGAGAGAGATTGCATTGCTATCATACTATCATAATTGTATACTGTACAATTAACTAAGTAGACGTCCCTAGTGTAGAGCAGGATATACTTCAATTTAGCTTGCCCTTTGGAGCGATAGTCTACCCGCAACTCGGGTGCACGACAGTGAACCTAGCGTACTATCGCCCGTGGGTACCAACCAAGATCGCATGAGAGTACCGGTCAAAGAGGGGGGTTGGGTCCAGGGGGTAAGAAAAGAAAAAAAAGGAACCTAAGACCCAACCGGGCCAAGAGGGGGCACTAGGCAATGGCGTGCCCGAGGAACCTCAACGGGGCCATGGAAACGAGCGCTGAAAGGGGATTAGGGGGGAGAACGGAAGTGTACTGTAGGGGGGGGGGGAATCAGGAGAAAAAAAGATGTAGGAATACAATCAGGGGCCAATTGGACAGGGGAGTGGAGACATGGTAATTTAGCCCCAAGGTCTTTCCTGCGAGTAAAGCCGAGAGGCGGCTGAAGCCGGTGATAGCTTCTTTGATGAATTCGGGGGCCGATATTATCTTTGATTATGTCGATGTTTTCTATGCTAAATACCACTAATACACTATTATAGTATGTACTTAAATTAAGTTAAGAAGATACGACTACCTAAGAGCAGTCAGACACTATACATAGTATACCTAACAACTCCTTATATACTCTATTGCGGCATTTCTATATACGCCCGGTCGCCATACCCAGGAACCGCAGTGGGGACCAGAAACAAAACCCCGTGATCGGAGGCTATCTGCGAGTATATCCATTATTCAATGATTCAATCTTGACCCCCTCTTCCATGATCCATCTGTGATACTCGTAACAATTGCGACCCCCCCCCCCCCCTCTTTTTTTTTTTTTTGTTTTGGACTCGGGTTCCACCTGCAGTGATACCATGTGCCCGCCAGGAAGTGGTTCCTGGATCAGAGTATCCAGAGTCTGGTATAGATACCTGAATAGGTAGAAGAGAGGGGTGGTTCTGATTTACGCAGGTTAATTATAGGACAAAAGAAAAGGGGGCCTCTTCCCTCTGATGGGATATCCGTGGTACATACTGAGAGAATCAGCAATTATTGGCCAGGTCGAGAGAATCAACAGAAAGAGTAAAAAAAAGAAAGAAAGAAAGAAAGAAAGGAAAGAGAAAAGCGGAGTATCGGCGGCTCTCCGGTATCTATGGTGGGTACTATTACCTGAGATTATCTTACTGTACAATATGTTTCTTTCTCTTTCTCAGCCTCGCATGATAACTGAATAATTGAATATTGGGAATAGGAATATAAAATATAAAATAGAATATGCAAAATGAGAGCGCAAAGTGGAGCCCGGGCACTTTGATAGGAAGAAAACAGGGACCAAAAAAATGGAGAAAAATGCAGAACATGCACGACTCCCAGCTAGGAAAAGAGCGTGTCTCGCCGATGCCACGATGATTGGCGCAGGGCGAGTGGGCTGAATCTCACCCCGGTGAATAAAAGAACAGTGAGTATCCAGGCTGATTTTGTTAGAGCTCACTATCTAAGAGGATACTAGGATGCTATCACCTCAATATCTCTGAGAATTCCAAGGGTCTATCCACTACTTCAATCATGATAAAGGGGGGAGACACATTATTGTATACTTACTGTATGTATGTCCTTGCTCGGCGAGTGGGTCCAATGCCATGAAAGGGCCAAGTGACGGCCAAGCGATACGGAATATCGGGGAGGATTGAAAGAATGGAATCTCGAGGGGAATAAATATGAAAAGAGTATAAGCTATTAGGCACAGTTCTACTGTACTATATCCAGGGGCATTAGATCAAATCCGGCACATCCTATGTATACCAGTCAGAAGTACTGTACACTAAACAATAATTTCCTCGGCGATCAACATCTCCAATGATCCCCAGCTTTCATGTCCAGCCCATTGCCCACAGCTCCGCCGGAGTAGCCTGGGATGTTATCAACCTCTGTTTGAGGCCCACAAGCTTGGCATCAACTCGACTTCATTTCGATTGTCCACGACAATTCCGCTCGCGACATTCCCGATATATGTATTTTTTTGGATTGGGGAGAGCTGGCCATGCTGTACTATTTACTGAGGTACAAATAGGAAGCGCTTTTCGCGGTTGGTGCTGATATGTATTTGACAGGATGTCTCAGAGATGCATCCCCTGAACTTGGGCATGGCATCGCATGCACGTGGAGCGCTTTCTTATTCTTTAATTCCGGACAATCCTACTCCGGGGAGTGTTATTTATTTCGTGATTTATAATTGTTATGGTGTACATAAAGGCAGATCTTCTCCTTCGCTAGAGACATCGGAGAACGGGTATACTCCGAAGCTCGAGAGCTTGGACTAGAGTGAATGCCGCTGGCACCAGACGATCAGACAAACAAAACAAGGCTTTACTCTCTCTGT
The DNA here is from genome assembly GCF_028826965.1 of Penicillium alfredii. NCBI lineage: Eukaryota > Fungi > Ascomycota > Eurotiomycetes > Eurotiales > Aspergillaceae > Penicillium > Penicillium alfredii. The sequence goes on from NW_026622709.1 coordinate 1,130,418, forward strand.
CTTTCTCTTTCTCGTCACGGGAACCCGTAACTGGAATTACCGATGATCCCCCAGGCGAGCCAGAAAAAAGAAACCCCCCTCTCCGTACCCATCATGGTCCGTTCACATATACAGAACACGCTCACTGGCCTGTTCAGCACTGGTGCGCCCCACGGTCATTTGCCGAGCTTACTATTTAATAATTTCATAGGAGGGACAAAAAAGCAAGAAAAAAAAAGAAATATCCCGCTTGCCAATTGAATTCGGTGCCCCATGCTCAGAATTGAATTTCTTGAAAATACAAGACCTGGAATAGCCCTACTGTGTACACATATACACACAGGCGACTCCACTCCATGATTCAAAACATAAACAGCAAGTCTCGTCCGGAACTCCCGTCGGGAGATCTCGTCTAGTCTCTTTTCTTTATGGATGTTTTGGTGGGGGAAGTATTGGACTGGTATTGGTGTCTCCGCGGATATGAAGAAACCTACAAAAACCCCAGATGATAGACAGTTCATTTCCTGTTCATGAAAAGCGGAGCGATGGAGTAGCCTCGGCTCGAGAGTCAATATCATATTTAGCGGTCTGGGGATGCTGGAAAGCAATCATAAAATTATGACAGAAAAATAGGGGAAAGGAGAACCTGGAAAAAGAGTAGATTCCTGGATTGCTTCTTCCAAGGATTCGCATCCCGAGACAGGGGGAAGAAACAGCACGGTAAAACAACTCCTCTCATGGCAGCCTGCCAAGGCACTCTGACTACATGGATGGTTTCCAATATATTCATGGATTTCCAAGTCCTTGTGTACAATACTCTGTAAGGGAAAAAAAAAAAAAAAAAAAAAAAAAACCACAGCCCTAAGAACCTGCCATGTCGAGCCAGCCAGAGTTACATTTTCCATGCAGTTTCTACGGCGCCTCTCGACCTCGACCGTAACCCGAGACGGGAAAGGGTGGAAAAGAAAAGATAATCAGAAATAATAGAAAATTAAAACAAGGAGACAGGTGCATTGCATGACAGGGGATGGTTTCTTGCTAGTGCAATCCTGCGGCTGCGGCCTCCTGTTGACCATCGGGTCGGTGTACATTGTATTGGAGGGCTTGACGCCTGTAATGAGTCAAGTTATTAATATTAGTATTATTATTATTATTATTATTATTATTTTCATGCCCTCGGGATCTGGACCGGGTGTCAGAGGAGGGGTTATGCCATGGCAAGGACTGGTGCATCCACTGGGATTTGGGACAGGCGTAAAATTAGATACGTCGAAGTGTGCAGGAATCATCTGCACGATACTATCTTGGGGAACTTCTCTGCATATCCAGGGCGGGTACATGGGACGGATGGGCGGGCTTGACTCAATATATATATATATTTTAGGGGGTCTGCTTGTCTTTGGTGTGACTGATACCCTGAACCCATTTTTGAGCAGATCAACATAACTCCCCCATGTCTGATTGTCGGTCGCGAGGACTGTGGCTCGCTGAATGGGGCATGATGCAGTTGATGCAGGTTTTGATAACAAGAGTAAGACTCGAAGAATCCTGCTGTTAGTTTGCTGAGTGTTATCTGGTACAACTACCTCGATATAGGGTGCTGTTCCCCATACCTCGCATGCAAGCACTCTAAAGAAACAACAAGCACAGACACTACCCCCACAGCTGTCACTTTTAAGTCAAGTCCACTCTTTTACAGTAGTCGAGTCTTTAAATCGAGCCAAACTTCCACTAGACGCAGCCCACCACGCCTAGCATCCCGCACAGCCTCCCCCCCCCCCCCCTTGTGGACCGTTCATAAGCAACATGCTACGCTTGCCCAGTCGAGTTACGTCCCGAACTAAGTTCTCGGCGATTTATTTAGCACGATCCATCGCACTGTAACGCTAAACTTTTTTTCTTTGTTTTAGAGTTAGAGGTCCCTTATCAAAAATACTTGTGCGCTTAGGCCGAGTGAGGAATGGTCCGTAGGGCTTAGAGGTTCTGTTTGCTATATACGGCACGAACTATTGACCATGGGTCGATAGTTACTTGACAGTACCTTAGCACTGTTCTTTTTTTCTGTGGTATTTTACCGTGGTTCATCGTTCGGAATTTTCATTGAATTTTGGGGATCTTTTATCCAACCGTGGACCGCTATCTCTACAAAGTTGGCGTAGATAGATGAACGTGCATTTATGAAATCACAGGAATAGACCAATAGACGAAAGACTATTTCCTGTTTATCAATGAAGATAGACTTGGTTGTAGTCGAGCATCCTACTAGAATTATAGAAATAGAAATATTCTTATTGCAGAGTCCATCATACATAAAACAATATAGATAAATCCATGAGCAACACAATGGCATAGAATGCCAAGTCATACCATGCCGAATTAAACCCATTCTAATCAAAGCTTGTTCAAGTAGACTGGAACCTCGGATGATCTAAAAAGCACCAAAGAAGCAAGAGACGGTGTCATCAACCGGGCCTAAACTCTCACTTGCACAATTTACTCAAGTCATACCTCATTTCATTCCTGACTTCACTGGATCGCAAGCCAGAGAATTATGAAACAGAACGAGTTCTGACAAAAACAATAAAACCACATATCTAGAGTGACCAACACAACGCTACTCTTACTCGGCACTCACATTTCAAAAGGAAAGACAGAGAGACCGGAGTACCTTGATGGGTAACCAGACAAAATGCCATGTAAGAGAACCTAATGCAGGATAAACTCGTGAATACAACTGGGATTCTACATGGCATCAACCAGCTTAATATCAATGGATTACATCGAGAACCGAGTCCGTCAAGAACATAACTCTCAAGACTCTGACACATCTACCAGACCAGACTCAAACAATAATCTTGATTATGAACGTACTAACATGAACAAGCCAGAAGGACTCCCCGTGAGCCCTGGCACAAATAACTTTTGCAACTGATCAACATGGCTGGTGCCATCAAAGTCCAAGCTCTAGAACCGCAGAGTCGTTGGCTGTGGCGAGAAACGGCCCGGTGGATAGACAACTCCCGGTGGAGTCTCCAGACCGATAAAAAGAAAGAAAAATCATGTAACTGTCTATGACATCGAGAATAACGCCGTCCGTACCGTTACGCAGGGAACCGAGGGGGAAAAAAAGCAGGGTCTACCGGGGGTTGACAAGACAATACAAGCTCAATGACTGCACACGGGCAGCAGCAAGGCGTATCTACCAGCGACGGTTGCTACCGATGGGTGCAGCGTTGGAGGCAGTGAAACCGCCGCCGCGGCCACGGCCACGGCCACCCCAGCCGCCACGACCACCGCCCCAGCGACCACCACCGCCGCCACCGCTGTAGCGAACCATCTCAGCGAGACGGGGGTCGATCTGCTGCTTGGCCTCGGTGAGGATGGTGACCAAGTCACGAGCCTGCTTAGAGTCTGTAATGGTAAAAAGACAGGTTAGCAAAGAAATTTCTCAAGTCAAGCGAAAGACCGAGGGGAAGAACATACTGTCAGTGGTGAAGAAGGTGATGGCAGTACCCTTGGCACCGGCACGACCAGTACGACCAATGCGGTGAACATAGTCCTCCGAGTTGCTGGGGTAGTCATAGTTCAGCACATGAGTGATGTCGCGAACATCTTTGAAACAAGTTCTCGTTAGCAAACCGAGCATTAGTGTAAAAAATCAAAGTGGCCATGAAGGGCCCTCTTCTCAGTCGTGAAGGACTTGATGCATCACTGCTCTCTTCATGGGCTTCTTTGAAGAAGATCCCAGGGGAAGCGAGTCCATGGGGTGTGGCGATATAATCGCGGTCCTGGAGTAACCTTGGAAATGCAGCTTTTAACAGGTCAACAACAAACGTTGAGGTGTGAAACTCCAACTCTCCTTACAAGTCTCGGGGACAGGGGAATTGGAGAATCAAATCAAAGATCGCCTGCTGCTACGCTGCACTGTGAGTCCAAGGTCCTCCTGGCATGAGAACCATTTGAGTTGACCCGATGCGCCTGGACGGGTCATGTACACCAACATGCTTCGAGAGAGTTGAGCACCGTGTCATTGTGTCACACAATATCAACACGGGTGAGTGTTTTCAAGGGCCCCAAAGGGTGGGGAAAGGGAATGGAAGGGGGAGGAGGGATTGCAATCTGATCATACCAATACCACGGGAAGCCACATCAGTGGCCACCATGATGGGGCTCTTGCCCTGCTTGAACTCGTTCAGAACCCAGTCTCTTTCTTGCTGTTGCTTGTCACCGTGGATGGCTAGAGGGTGTATTAGCAAAGGGCTTTTAGTAGGAAAAACGGGGAGAGGGGAAAAACTCACAAAGTGCGGGCCATCCGTCCTGACGGAGGAAACGAGTGATCTCGTCGGCAATGCGCTTGGTGCCGGTGAAGATCAGAACCTTGTTAGAGCGGGTCTCCATAATCTTCTCCATGTGCTTGATCATGCGGTCGCGCTTCTCAAAGTCCGACATAACCTCAACAATTTGAGTGATACGGTGGTTAGCAGACAAGTCCATCGAACCAATGTTGACCTGGATGTAATCGTTCAGGAAGTCCGAGGCAAGCTGGCGAACCTCCTTGGGCCAGGTGGCCGACCACATGCAAGTCTGACGGTCCGGACGAATCTGGCCAATGATCTTGCGGATCTGGGGCTCGAAACCCATGTCCAGCATGCGATCAGCCTCATCCAGGACGAGGTAAGTGACGCGGCGGAGGTTAGTGCGGCCAGCCTCCAGCATATCGATCAGACGACCGGGCGTGGCAATGCAGACCTCCACACCACGGGACAGGTCACGGATTTGGGGACCCTTGGGGACACCACCGTAGACACAAGTGTTGCGAATCCGGGAAGACTTGCCAAACTTGGTGATCTCAGCCTGGATCTGCACAGCCAGCTCACGAGTGGGAGCGAGGACGAGAACAATCGGACCATCACCCGGGGCAAGGAGGGGCTGGGCGTTGATGTGGACGATGGCAGGAAGACAGTAGGTAAGGGTCTTTCCGGAACCGGTCTCGGCGATACCAACGACATCACGACCAGAGAGAGCCATGGGCCAGCCCTGGGACTGAATTGCAGTCGGGCGATCAAAGCCCTGGGACTTCACCTCAGAGAGCACATACTGGGGGAAGCCAGCCTCATCGAAGGTCTCAACGGGGCGAGGGACATTACGACCCTGCACAGCCATCTCCAGTTTCTTGCGGAAGTCTTCGACATCGCGATCAGAGCGGTCAGAGACATCGGGGTGCTCCTTGTAGAAGGACTTCTCGAACTTGGGGAGGGAGTTCAGGTCTGTTCAGAAGAAAAGGATTAGTACTGCGATCGGTGCATCGGATGATGACCAAAACTTACCCCAGTCCTGTTGTTTGAGGCCGGCGCCCAGGTTGGACATGCGGTCACCACCCTGACCACCGAATCCACCGCCGCCACCGTAACCGCCTCCACGGCCACCACCGTAGCCTCCACCTCCATAGCCCCCGCCGTAGCCGTTGGTGCCACCGTTCGAGTAGCCATTTTCATAGCCTCCACCACGAGAGCTAGATAACCAACAGTCAGCCATTCGATTCATACATAATGAGATGTTGCACGCTGCCCAACGCCACCCAGGCATTTTGTGCCCAGAGATGTGTTTTTCTTTACCAGACAAGTTCAGGATTTGACACATAGGCATAGAGTAACACAGGAAACGTGCAGAGACACTTGTTTGAGGAACTTACCGGTAGGAGTCACCGCCGCGCGAGTATCCGCCACCGTAAGACATGATGGGCTGTTGTTTTTGTCTTTTGGGGTTCTTCGGGGGAAAAGGGAGATGACGTGAAGGTGACAGGGAAAAGACGTGAGAAACGTGAAAGTAAGGACAAGAAAAGATCGGAAGGGGTCGAGTTCACGAAGGAACTTGACAGGAAGTGAGGTGAGAGAAGGAAGATAAAAGGAAACGGGAAAAGAAGGCGCCAGGGGAGGAAAAAAAAAAAAGGTAGACACCCAATTAGGACTAGTGCAGGCACTTTTTTTTTGCCATCCAAGTCATGTGACCTAATCTGGACTATTGGCTCAGCGCTGCCTTAGGTGATTCGGTCGGTTTTACTGACCAGTTGCCGTGGTGGAATGTATACATAACGTAGAAGTAACGTGAAAGTAACGTATTTATAATGCTGAACACCTAGAGATCGTAGTGCATCTCAATTCACTTTCTGATTCACTGGGTCTATATTCCCCGTCCCTCATGCTCCATTGCCACCGAGTCCCATGTCCCAGAAGCTGATCTCTAGCTCTGTAGCTCGGATAAAGATTCGGATAAGTTCTTCCATGCGGCTTGGTGATACTTGTTGCATGTGCTCCTCCAACAATGCTGTAAACGAGTCAGCAAAGGGACCCACCCATGGAGTATTAATTGACTCACCAGACCCCAGTCGCACGGCTTCAGTATAGTCCTCGGCGACATAGTTTTCAATCCACTTCCAGTACTGATTTCCTTGTCGAAGGGTCCCTTCTTCGGTGTAGAGACGCCTCGCAATGGCACCGTAGCCGATCAAGCATGGTGCCAGGGCCATTTGCAGTGCGAGCCAATCTTCGGATTGACCCACATCGAGGATGTATCGGCTATACGCAGTGCATGCTGTGTAAAAGCCCCTAAGTTAGAAAATGCACCCAGGACAGCATCAAAAGAAAAGAAAGAAAAGGTCACATACCGATGGTTTCCGGGTGATCTTCCATTTCCTGCTTGGAGAGACCGAAAGAGGCACAGTAGTCGAGATGCAATGCCATTTCTTGTTGAATGTGTAGCACAATTTGGGCCGACTAATATGCTACAGTCAGAATTGATCATCTCCGAGGAAGGGGCGAAGAGCTACCTACCGCTGCTATTGAATCCATACTCTTGGCCTTGTACGACGCTAATGCGTTGCTTCGGGCAAATTGGACCTGCACAAAGAGATACAATTAGCAAGAATCTTTCCCCATCGGCTAAAAAAAAATTGAAGTCCTCACCAAGTAAAGATAGTCTTGAACGAGATACTCTTTGAACCGCTCAAGAGGGAGGGTGCCTTGGCCTATGCCCTCGACAAACTCATGGTAAGTGAACCGTTCCCATACGCGCTGAACATCCGAACGATCCAAGATATATTCAAGGAAACGCCCACTAGAAGTAATTCGATTAGTACCAGCACCAGCAGTTGGATTCCACATGTATATGTCACATACGGTACAAATGGCATCGTGTAAATCGAGTGGAAATGGTTAATTGGTCCACTTCCCTTGCCTAGGTCCACGCTTGTCTTGATGCCCGCCTCAACGAACCGCACGGCACCGCGAACAGCTCGCGTCATGTTCTTGCCCATTGCCAGGTTTGCCGCAATGGCGGAGGCAAGTGAGCAGCCCGTGCCGTGAGTGTTGCGGGAAACCAAGTATTCCGTCTCGAATAATGTGACAGACTTTCCGTCGAAAAGGATATCGACAACCGTAGTTGCTTCTTCCGGGGTCTTGGCCGTCTTGTGATCTTTGGTGAGCGGGAGATGCCCGCCCTTGAGCAGGACGGCTTTCGGGCCCAGTGAACAGATTCGCTTGGCGAGCTGGATCAGTTCGTCGCGGTTTGTTGGTTCGGGGACATCTGCCCCAGAGTCTTTTAGGAGGAGTTGAGCTTCGGGAATGTTGGGGGTAAGGATGGTGGTGAGAGGGAGTAGTTTTGTGCGGAGTTCCTTGACTGCTTTTTCGGGGAGCAGTTGTGATCCACTGGTCGACACCATGACCTGTCAGTGCTTATTAGCATGAAGCACATAGAAAGGGAAAGACAGACTCAATATACCGGGTCGAGCACAATGGGCGGATCTCGATGAGCCTGTAATGTCTCTGCAATGACATCGATGGTGTCGGCAGATGAAAGCATTCCTAGTGAAACCATCAGTGACTGTTCATGTCCATGCCAGACAAAATAAAAATTTCCGTGACTGACCCAGTTTCACGACATCGGCACCGACATCCTCGAGGCCAGCATTGATCTGCTTCCTCACAAACTCCGAGGGAACGACGAAAATGTCTTGCACGCCCAGGGTGTTTTGTGCCGTCAGCCCCGTCGTGGCAGTGAGGGCATAGCAGCCATGGGCTGCAAGCACTCTTTGATCGGCTTCGAGGCCACTGAGATACGTTAGCTGCTGTTAAAGCTAGCAATTATTCAAAACAATAGAATATCATGAAATTGCATCATGGGGATGATCAATTGGCACCATTCCCGAGTTTTTTTTTTTTTTAATGGGCGGCGCAGGATATTGCGGGGTGCAGGGTTGGGATCAACGTACGCGCCACCAGAGCTGTCAGATCCCGCAATAACCAGGACCCGCTTGACTGACATGATCAGAGACCACCTGGAGCTCAACTGTTGGTTGGGGATGAATTGGACCAAGTGGGAGCTGTGAAGAATGACGGAGGTGGGGAGCGGCAGTCGCGACTTCGATAAGATAAAGCATCGCGATGAAGTTCAAAACCCACAATTACGCAATTCGATATCTCATGATCATAAAACTGTTTGTCCGATGTCCCAAGGTAAATATTTACAAAAAATCAGACAAGTCGTGCACCTCTACTGCAACATGAAGCGGAATAGCCCATCCATCTCGACCCATTGCCGACCACACTTCTTCAGATAGCCGTCGACCACCCCCTTGATGGTGCCGAAACGCATGCGGTTGAATTCCACCAGGGCCGAAACGCTGTCCTTCTTCTCTCCGATTTCCTTGGCCGCAGCGTCCTTGGCCTTGTCCGCGTCCCAGAGACCGGCAAAGTACAGGAGCTGGTTGTAGATTTGCTTCTCGGAGTATTCGTACGACATCCGTCCCAGGCAGCCTTCAGCTCGCCCACGGGGTCCCAGACACCGGTGTCCATACACGCTGATTTGTCGCGAGCGGTTGCCACACGCCGAATCATCACAAACCAGCCAGCCCTCGTAGTACCGGGCAGTCTGCTGTCGGATTTGACTTTCCAGTTGTGCGATGATGGTCAGCACCGTAAAGGGTTTCTGGCAGCTCTGATTCGGACACACGATCCCGTGTGGTGTGCACATGTGCGACGAACCCACCAATCCCTCGAACACCGACTGCTCTTTGCAGGAACGGCACCGCAGTGTCAGGCGTGCCGAGTCAGCAAATCGAACCGAGTCCGGAATCTGCGACTCCAGCGGGAAGATCTCCGTGTTTTGCTGGTTGTTACTCGATGTGTTGATCTGGTACTTGCGGACATCCAGACCCAGGCATTCGGCAAGACGGACGGCATCGGTGCCGGGGATTGGCGCGCAGAGACGCTCAATGGGAGGAAATATCTGCTTGAGAAGGTAGAACTCGACGTCTGGCTTCAGGCCCATATTCCCCTTGAGTACATCCTGTGGACTGTAGGACCGCTTGGCTGGCGGTAAAGAAGATGTTTCTGAGTCCCCGTTTGTCACAATGTACGAGATGACATCGTTTGGCCGAACGGTCTTGCCTCGGGCAATATCACGAAGTGCGACTTGTGCCGGTGGCATGCTCTCCTTGTTGGGATACTCATCCGGTCGTTTAGACAGTTTCTATGGGATAAATAGTTAGCACCAGATGTGATATCAATCTTAGAGTCTCGCGTACCGTGTAGATCACGTATTTTTGAGCAGGAATGACATATTCCTTCATCTTCTCCGCAAGATCACGCAGGTATTCATGGACCCGGTTGAGAACGACTTCCTGATCCTCCCCAGACAAGACTTCGTTGAGAAGCCTAGACGATACCTCCTTCGAAAGGGCACAGTATTCACGTCGTTTCATATCCAGACCTTTGACCTCCAGCTGCTCAACGTATTTGCCATCCACCTCAGTGAGGTTGACAGCAGCATACTTCTTCTTGGCATGTAGCAAAAGCCGACGGAAGACATTGTCAATATCAATCTCTAGCAGCCGGTATCGCTCGTTGACTGATTTCTTGAACTCGTCGCCAACCTTGAGGGCATCACTGAGGTTATCCATGTTGGTGTTGATCATGACGGAGTCAGTATCACCATAGATGACTCTCAGCTGACTGCTTTCTGCCAGATCCTTGGTGCTTCTCAAAATCTCACGCCCCTTGAAGGTGGTGAGCATGGCGAGGGGCCGAGCGTAGAATCGACTTTGAGTGTATCCCAGGCACCCATACATGGAGTTGGCGGTCAGCTTGAAGGCCAGCTGCTTGGTGTCCCACAGAGCGAGTTGATCGGGCGTGGCACGCTTGTCTTTCATGAGCTTCTTCACTTCGCGTCGACGACCGACCAAAGTGGCAATCAAACGAGGCAAAATGCCTTGTTGTTGATCCGAGGATGGGATGTCGGGCACTTTCTCTTCGTTCTCATTCTCCGCCTAGATGAATTTGTTAGATCCGCTGCAGTGACAGTGAGAAGATTTACAGTCATGCTCACCGAGGCTGTTCGATCTACTGTTGTGAAGCAGATGTTGTACTCCTGGATGATGCTGGGGTACAGACTGTTGAAGTCCATGACCAGAATGAACCGGTCGTAAAGGCCTTTTTCGGGCTCGAAAACCAGACCACCCTTGTATTTGTCCTTCTTTTTCTTGTCACCCGCCTCATCATCATCAACCTCCTGCATCTTCTCCTCTGCCTTCTGCAAACGCGAGGAGTATTTATCAGGGCAGATGTACTTGTTCCGGTGGAACTCATGAAGCAGAATGTACTCGTTGCGCTCTGCTCGGGTACCGCTGAGTGTGCGAGCCCATGAATTACCAGCGATGTTAGTCAGGACCTTGGTGAGCGGCAGCATCTGTAGGCGCAACACGAGTGCGGCAATGAAAAATGTATCCGTATCGCAGTGGTTGACGAAATTCATGAGACCCTCCTTGGTCGTGGCCCAGGTCTTCAACGCTGCTTCAGCATCGAGGTCTTGTCTCGTGTTGCCTTGGCCAAGATACAGCTGGCACATCTCGGTCAAACTCCACGATTGACATTTCATCATGAGAGACTATGGAATGTCAGCACTGTCCAGTTGATAGATTGACAATGAGACTTACCTTGCCCATATCATTCGCGGTGTCGCACATCAATCTTCCAGCAATCAACTGCCTCTCCGCAAAGAAGCCACTGCCCCTGTTGAAGTTTTTGGGCCAGTCTCCACGCTTGAGCCGGCCGATGCGGTGCCAGCCAGGAGTCTTCTTCTCACGCATCCGGTTGAGCAGGATACTAAGATCAACATCCTGCAATTGATGACCCATGATCACATCGGGGTCCATCTTCTCGAACAGCGCCAAGAATTTGCTGAGCAAGAATTGCTCGCTCTTCTCGAGCATGAACATTCCCCGCTGCTTCCGGGTTTCGGCCTCAAAGTGCATTGGGTATGATGCACCAGCGGGTCGCATGACCGTAAATGTTTTGCAGGGAAGCTTCTCGGGGGGGGTTGTATCCGTGAGAGAGACGTTCTCATACACCCGGGCGCTTGCAATCAGAATCTCTTGCTTGTTCTCCTTCACATTCAGCTGGGTTCGGAAAGAAAGACTCATGAGGGTCAAAGGTGGAGTGTCCAAGTTCTCAGAGTCTGGCACCGGGCTGATAAGCGCAGGCTTGGAGGCCTGACATTCAAATTTGCACCACGATGCATTGTTGACCGCAGAGAAGTCGGCTTCGTCGATCCTGAGCCAGCAAGGGCCCATTATGTTCTTCCAGAGGACGAACTGCTCAAACAGGGACGTGTTGGTGCCGAAGACATGCGAGAAGGTCTCGCCCTTGACATCCATAGGCAGAGCAGGTTTATCGTAAGGGTAAAGCAGCTTCAAGTACTCTGCCTCTTTCGGGACACCGGGCATCTCGAATGCATACTTTCGAGTGGACGGCTTGATTTTGTGCATTCCAACCCGCAGGCGGGTCATCATCTCGTCGACTTCCTGGTAGACATCCTCCATTTCCACATCCTCTTCGGTTTCTCTCCCTTGCTTGCGTCGGTACTCTCGAGGGAGAAAGAAGAGCTTTCGCAACACGTTGTCGACTTTCACAAAAGCACTGGTGAAGGAACCATTCTGTTTGTTCTTGACTTTCCCAAACAAGCACAGACTGCCATTGACTTCGGTGTAGTCCAGCCAGAACATGCGTAGACTGCCATCTTCTTCAACAACATCCTGGGCCCGCAATTTGCCAAAAGTGCGCAATTCCGGCGCCGGGCTGCTCAGGACATTCAGCTTGCTCCTCACATCGTTCCAAGAAGCATCCATGACTTCTGGCAAAGCCTTGACCGGTGACGAGCTTGCCGGTGTCGGGAGAACCTCTTTCTTAATTTTCGGAGGCGGTCGACTTCCGGTCATGTTGACAGTTAGTGTCTTCGTGTCTGAGTCTCCGGTAGCTTCCGCAACGTCCATCAAGTCATTGTCTTCATCGTCCGACACCTCAGTCTTGATCGGCGTCGTGGTTTTTCGCTCGACTGCTTTGCTGATCGGGGATGAGGGCATGGGGTCGCTCATGTGCACATCGTCGTCATCCGCCATGGGAAGCGGGTCGTCATCGAGATCGTCAGAAGGAATTATGGGTTGTTCCTTGATGGGCGAGCCGGGGATATTGTTCTCATCCTTCGTCTGAATCTTTTCCCGGCGTCGTTTTTCGGACAACGGAGGAGACAAGACCCGAACTTTTCGCCGAGTCTCCGACTTGACGATGTTTTGGGTGGGAGCATGGTTCGACACGACATTGGTGTCAACTTCCCCAAGCAGGTCGGCCATGAAGGCATCATCTTCGGCAGTGGCAACGGGCTGGTACTGTTAGCCACCCTCTCGGTTGCAATAGGCGAAAAAGAAACGGAAACTGCTTACTCTTGGCTTGGGAGCAGTGGCTGCAGCGGAACCGCTATTGAAATATTTGGAGATGCCGTTGTTTATCTTTTCCTTTCGCTGTTGCTCTTCCTCACGTTTTCGTTTGGCGGCCTTGCCTCGGGCGGGTAATTCGTCGCTGTCATCGCTCTCGTACTCCACGGTCTGTTCGTTCCATACTTCGCGGCCGTCGTCCGCGTATCCAGCCCCGTTGTCGTCGACGACAAAGTCGTCCTGGTCGAGTCGGTTCCGGATAACCTTCTTGTATCCGTCATCGTCAACCTCGTCGTAAATGTCGCCCTGATCCTCGACCTCGTAGGTCGAGAGACGCTTCTTCCCCGAGGCGCGGAGGGCCCTCAGCTCCGCCAACCTATCGCGAGCAGAAGGCATGGTAGACGAATATTAGGGGAAATAGCCCATTCACCCAATATAGACACAGAGCGTCAGAATGACAATCGGATGACAATTGTCGCGGGGAAAGGGAGGCCGGCGAAAGGGAGGTCGCGCATAAGCTAGGGCGCGCGAGACACGCGACCGGACGCGTTAATTGGTTGTGTTGATCAGGTGGGTTATGTAATATTTGATGCCTGTTATATAAGGCATAAATACTCACACTAGCCCTATTTACCGAAATAGGAAAATCAGCACAGAAAACAATTGAGCCACCACGCTGATAGACCAAGAACTGGTGTTATTTTGTTTTTATTCCTGATCATCGTTTCCGAGAACACCTTCATAGTATCAAGTGTGTACAGCAAGTAATTGGTTTTGCAAGATTCGGGAATCTGGAGATGATCAAACGCCAACCGATATAAATAGCTTTTTAGCTAACCTTTCTAGATGTCCTATTAGCTTAAGAAATCTATATGGTCAGACTCAGAAAGATGTGAGCGTCGTGCCTGTTGATAGTATGGTCGTATGCTGTTCTAGGGAGTATGAATAGCCTGTGTAGTTTTGACATTTCCACTGGGAAGGCATCCACTGATAGGTATTTCATCTTGCTATAAAGTATGCTAGTATCTTCAGATGTCAGATGGTAAAGTGACAGGCGGCCATAAGAATACGCGCTAACGTCGTGACTCTGTCTTATTTTTGAATTCGTTTTCGTCCTTCACCTTTTTCATTCCACTCTTTCTTTTCGCCCCTCCCTCACCCACCCTCATTTTCTCGTTTGTTTATCGAATTTTCTTTTCTTTTCTTTTTTGCAGCCATGGCTGTGTCTAATGTTGTGAAGCTGTCTGGGTAAGTATATTTATCCCGGATTCTCTACCCCGGATAGATTAGGCGGGTAGTAAGGCTAGGTTCGGCTGAGTCGTCGACGACTAAGCATACCTGGATTCACCTGCTGACCCTTCTGTCTATTGCTTTCTTGATCTTATCTTCTTCTTGCTTCATTCATTCCTTGTTCTTACCGATGAATGACTTGTAAATCTGATCCTGTCGCTAAATGTTTACTCGCAACCAGGGAGGATCTGGTAAGATCTTGCTTCTTGACGATATATCCTTCCTTTTTCCCCCAGAACTTTTTCTAATTAGCTTTTACAGGCGGGCTTGCGGGGTGCGGTGTCCGGTAACGAGGACACCATTCAAATCCCCAAGTGGGAGTATGAGGGCCTGGTAAGTAAACCCATCACTTCTTAGCAAGAATCGCCATTATCTAACCATCGATTACCGATATAGCTGGAGGCTTTGGCAGAGTTGAGTGAGTATTTCGTCTTCTTTTGTCGTGCTAATTAATCACATTCAAGTGGGCATTCTGGCTGACGGTATCTCCAACATCATAGATCTGCTGAAGACCTCCCTGGCGGTCAACGAGGAAGTCCTGGATGAGGACAAGGAGGTAGGGACATGCCATGATAAAAGAGTATGCAATTAGTTCTAACTTACTCTGTGCTTCAGGAGGTCATACAGACTCCTGAACTCAGCGTGGCTAGCTCAGCCGTCCCCTCTCCTCGTCGCAAGAGGGCTAGGGCCGCCAGCTCGGCCAAGGACCAGGATGAGAAGCCCATGGACAACGAAAAGCCGGGCAATGTTGCCGGCAATGTTGCTGAGGGTGTAGGAGCTCCTTTCCCTCTGAAAGCCAAGGGCCCCGGTCTGACCATCCTGCCTCACTATGACCCGAACGCTAAGTGCACCGTGGTCATCAAGTCGTCCAACACCATGACCCACGCAGACGTCGCGGCCGTTGTTCGAGGTGGTATCGTGGTACAGATCTTCATTCGCCCAGGGACCAACTCTGCACAAGTCACCTTCCTCGATTCGGAACAAGCCAACGCGTTCCTGAAATACGCTCAATCCATCCCGTTCCATGTTGCTGGTTGTCTGGTAAGTTGCCTAGAGTACCCCAAGAGAGAGAAAAGAAACCACCCCCCCTTCAAGCTTCTCTTACTAACTATCACAGGTTACTGTCAGATGGTCGAATAGCTCCTGGGTTGCGCCGGTGTACGTGCGCCGTCAAGCTTTCGAGGGTGCTACCCGCAACCTCTTCATAAACAACGTTCAGTCCCACATCACTGAGGCTGTCATTCGGGAGAACCTCCTCCACATTGAGGGCTTGGCTGTGCTCCACGTGCTTTTCTCAGGAGGCACTGCCTACGTCAGCACGAACTCCATCAAGTACGCCCTCGTCGCTCGAACCTGTCTGACCTCTCGAGCTATGTACAAGCATATGAAGATCGGGTTCTACGATGATGAGTGTGCTGCTCCTCTGCCTATCAGAGTGCAGGCCCAGCTGCCCCAGCCTCAGGCCCAGCGAATGTCTTATTTCCAGAACCGTTACGAGGTTCTGGCGCAGCAGAAGCTGTGATTCGAGGCCCCTGTGGTTCGAGCACACTTTGAGTCGAGGATACTGAGGAAATGTCGAGGATTGTGCTATGAGCATCTGCCCTATTTTTCAAGTGTTTTCGGTATGGGCATTTAAGGAAGAGTTAATCTTTTTTTTCTAAGGGCATCTCGGATTTTCTTTTCCTATTATTATTTCACGTCACTTAACTCGTACTTTCACGTTACTTAGTATAAGTGCACAACAAAAGATTCAATTGAATGACATTAATTTACAGTGTAACACTGTGCCCATGGAAGAATTTAGTTGCTCTACAATCCATCAAAGGACGAAGGTCTGTAAGTAAAATTATCTGCGTTACCATGCAACGTTCCAAATTCCACTACTCACGTAGACATTTTTCATATTATAAGATCAATTTTATTGAGTACGTAAAGCCACAAACATGATCACCTTTTACATGAAACAGACTCAGCTCTATGGTAAAGACAACTTCGACCAATGGAAGGAAGACCCTGTTGGGGAGTCTTTCGAGTAGGTAGATGAGCACGTGCCTCGTCAATGCCCTATTTTTCTACGATTAAGTGACACAAGAGAAGAAGAAGCTACAATACTGGAGTATGCTAATATTCTACACCAAGCAGAACGTAATTGCCGGTCATGGCTGTGCCTTAGCAGAGAAATAGGCTGAAGCCTTGCGATCACCTAACCCACTCTCAATAAGGAATAGAAGCACTATTAGGTGAAAGCTGTGGTGTAAACCCACGAAGCTTCTGAGTACTGAAAGGCGATGCATACAATGGGATGGGGATGGGGATAATATGCCTGAGCAGTATCTCATCAAGTATAGGACTGATTGAAATAAGTATTCTTAGAATTACCGACGAGCGTGCAAATCGATGGTCATGGACTGCCTTTGACCATGCCGAACTCGGCTCCAAGAATATCAAGGCAGAAGATGTTTTAAAACAAACTAGATCTGTCGGCATCATTGACTGGGAGGCTGCTGGATACTTTCCTAGATGATGGGTCCAAACGAAGGTTCGGATAAGCAGTGGATGGAGTTCAGGAACAGATAGACATTAGTGGCGAGCGGAAGTTAGAAGTCCCTTGAGGCACATTGATTCAAATCTGGTTCAGAGAAATAGGAGCCGTGGTGGTATTGGCGTCCCGAAGTTGTATGTCAATGTCCTACACATGGCGCTTGTATCTCGTCAAATGACATGGTTTGTTGGCCTATTTTCTAGTCCATCCAGAGTGGAACTTGGCACAGGCTTAAGCGTTTCTCATCCTTGATCTAACAGACCCAGGGCAGGTATTGGGGTCTTTAGGGGATTCAGTCAAGGACCAGGCGACGATTGAGCCAGAATCCGCCCGTGCAGTTAATCAGCAAGCCTCGACCACCTGGACACGCAGATAGCAGATGTTTGAACAAAGATAAAACCCGGTGTTATTCGAGCAGATTTTCCTGGCCTATGCTAGGTATTTTTTTTAATCCAGCCATGTAGGACAAGCGCCAGTGAAAAACCATAGGATATCCATCCTCTCTTCACACACACCCACCCAGCACCGGGACACGGAAGACCATTCCAACAGACGGCTCGAAAGGGCTCGAGCCCCGGTGTAGTGTGTTTCCATTCTCATGCAAAGCAGCGGCCACTCCGAACCAGCCGCTCAATGCAAAACCCCAGATCCTCCCAAATGCACCATCCAGACCACCAAGAAGGCCCATAGAAAAAAGAAGAAAGTCGTGACTGAGTCGACAAGAAAATATTGAAGAGATTTCTTTTTTCCATGTCCTCCCCGCATCCATCCCGTTGCAATTCCTTTTCCCACATAAATAAAGGGAGCAAGGAATTTAACGGTAGGACTTCTGGTAGCGCGAGCGGGCACCGCGACCACCGAACTTCTTGGGCTCCGTACGGCGGTTGTCGGCGACCAGCAGCGTGCGGTCGTACTGGGCAAGAGCCTGCTTGAGCTGGTTCTTGGAGTGCTCGTCGACGTACTTCTGGTAGTAGGCGACGATCGACTTGGCGATAGCCTGGCGGATGGCGTAGACCTGCGAGGTGTGACCACCACCAGTGACGCGAACGCGGATGTCGACACCGGCGAACTTGTCGACGCCGACAATCAGGAGGGGCTCGTAGACCTTGAAGCGAAGGATCTCGGGCTGGACCAGGCCGAGGGGCTGGCCGTTAACCTTGACGAGGCCCTTGCCTTGCTGTAATTGCAGAAGAAAAGTCTCAGCATTTGTTCGGATATCGTTCCATCATTGCGCTTTGTGTGGTGCTTCGTCACTTCGTCTTCCGACACCAAAGCTCTTTTCCCCTTATAACTATTTTTTTTCTTTCCAATTTCTCCAGGCGCAGCGGGTGTATATCGGGGAATCGTCTTCATACCTTGCAGTGGGCGACAGCGGTGGCTATAAAAATTAACAGTTTAGCAAATTGATTCCAGGTGTCGCTTGCAACGCAGAGACAGGAAAAGGGAGACTCACCCGTCTTCTTCTTGCCGAAGCATTGCACACTCGGGAGGGAAGCCATGGTGGGTGAAATGGCCCTGGTTGTCGATGGGAGGAGTGTGTTGTCGTGGATGAAGGGAAAACCGCAAGTGCACCGAACTCGCCTGATTTCCCTCCTTCCGTGCGGCCGTCGCTTATTAGGCGCTAGTCCCAAAGGGGTTAGTGAGTTGACTAACTTAGGGCTTGGTCACGTGACCGGAGAACTTCAGAAGCCGCGAGTTGGCGGTTCGGGCAGGAGCCAGCGATCGCGCGGGTTGGTCGCAGTCTGCGTCTTTTAGCAATCGAATCTTTTTCCTTGATTTATTCTTCTCTAAGTCAATTGAAAGATTGTCGTATCGTTGACAAGATGTCGCAAACCATTGGAAAGGTAAATACACCATGCGCAAACATTGTCGCAACAACCCAACATAACATTCAAAGTCCAACCCTATCGATCCAGACCTGCTAACTTTCTACTGTCTCTAGACTCGTCTTGCCTATTCCCGGACATGGCACTATGTCGATGCCGGCTCCGACCCGCGCTCTCTCGGCCGCCTTGCCTCGTCCATTGCCCTGGTCCTCATGGGCAAGAACAAGCCGATCTACGACCCCTCGACGGATTGCGGTGACTACGTCGTCGTGGTGGGTTGCCATGACCTGCACACTACGGGGAATAAGCGCCTCCAGAAGAAGTACTACACGCACACGACGCGGCCTGGTAGCCTGAAGAGCATGACTATGGACCAGATGTTCGCCAAATGGGGCGGTGGTGAGGTGCTACGGCGCGCAGTGAAGGGCATGCTGCCTAAGAACCGGCTCCAGGAGCCGCGGTTGGCTCGACTCAAGAGTAAGTTTTGGTCTGGTGGAGATTTGCCTCGATATGGCGTGTCTGCTTTGCTGGCTCTTTGCGAATCTAATATCGAATGCTGTTTTATGAATATTGACTGACATGCATGGTTTAGCGTTCGAGGGTCTTCGCCATCCCTACAAGCATAACATCATCAAATTCGGCAACCAATCGGTCCTGGGCAACCTACCCGAAGTGCAAGAAGCCTTCCAGCAGACCAAGTCCGCATAACTGTTTCGTTGTGTTTCTTTCCCGTCGACCTCGGGTCTCCGCCTGTTCTGTAATCTATTGTCGATGTTATGATCGAAACCGCAAGCGCATGGGTGTGGAGTCTTTTTCTTTTGTTCCTGGGATGTTTCTGATATTTTCGTTGACTACCGCTTGGACTGCGGGTCTTTGAATGTACTTATAGAACCAATTACATAAATCAGAGCGCATTTAGCCATGATAGAAAGACATGGGTCCTGAGTTCGATGAGCAGAGGATAACTCATTTACATGCATATGGAATCCTGAAGGAGTCGGGCAGCAAAGAACTGTGATGATCGACAGGGACATGAGTGAAATTGAGCACATTGAACCAGAACATCCATCTGCAATTTCGCAAGAATAGGGATGAATCCTTCGTCTCTGGCATCTTCGACCCAACAACCCTGGAAACCATCGCAAACGTGCTCATTCCCACTCGTCCCTTACAGCTACGCATGCTACTCGCATTGAGGACCATCCGGGTGAGTGTAGGCATTGGTACATTGCTTTATGTGATGTAATACTATATCCATGAATTTGTGATAGAAGAAACCCAATACAAAAACAAGGCCATGATAGGACTACTTGTACTTGTTAGAAGAAGACTGAGACTAGAATCTGTTCTTTAACAAAATGCGCAGTAAAGCAACAACCCCAATCTTCCTTCATCTACACTCCCTCAAAAAATCAGCCTCTTTCCACCGCATGGCATCCGACCCGCCAAACCCCAAGCATACCGATTCTATCTCTCGACATAATCCACGAGAACCAGACAAGCGATTCCCGTGGCCATCAACACAAATCCCGACCCCATATGAAATTATCGGGATAAAGAGGGGCCAACAATATTCCAAGGCAAGATACTACGATCTCGTGAAGGCATATCATCCAGACCGTACGATAGTATCTTCTCCTGGCCATCTATCCAAAGAAGAACGAGCAAGGCGGTACCGACTGATTGTTGCCGCCCATGAGATTCTATCAAACCCCCAGAAACGCGCTGTCTACGATCTATACGGGCTTGGGTGGCTATCTCAACGAGGGAATGGTATCCAGACACAAGTGCATAGATCTGGGGACAATCACCGGGATGCTGTTGATGTTGATCATCCCTGGTCCTTTCTCTCGGCACATAAATACATGATCCGGCTAGTGGTGGTGATCTTCACGTTTGGGGAAGTATGTCTCTTCCTGGTGATGTTGTTCAAGGCAGAGACAGAGTTGAAACGGCTGGACACGGAATGTCGAGAACTATTACGTCGCCGTCGACAGAGGACACTTGACGCGGACTCAAAGATGCTGCAGATTGAGCGTTTTTTGCTCAAGAGGGATCCTTCTGGCGTGGGGCTTTCGTTGAGTGAAGAGGGTTGTTACCGGGAGGTGATTCCCTTTTGTATGCATTTGGCATAGCTAGAGTTGGTCGTATATTTTAACTTAATTAGATCTTTAGCATAAGGCATATAATTATATAGATCAATGATAAGCTCTTATCAAAATGAGCGAATTTGCGCTCGATTCTGGGGGGATATTCTGCTCTAAAACACCCCAGTCAGATTCTTATTTATTGGCCCCGTTTGAGGTCATAAGAACCTGAAATTGCGCGTAAGAATTGTTGGTGTTGGTTTTCAATGGCTGCCAATTATATCTAGGACGAAGAACGGTGTAGACACGAGGGCATTCATCCTAAGTCGGGTTTCTTCTCTGGTTCTACTTCTTCCAACAATCAATTCTCTTGTCTCTACAACGAAGCAAATGACACACGTACATAAGTCCACAGAATCGGATATGGCAGACACCAGTGACAATTACAATTCCAGCATGGCCATGCCCATGTCCTCCGTTTTCACAACCAACACCAAAATCACACTCCTCTTCGCCGGCTGGACAACCACCTCGTTGACACAGTACATTCTTACACTCGTCTGCCTATTCCTGCTGGCGATATTCAACCGCTTCCTCGGCGCCCTTAAGTTCCAACTCGAGCGAGCATGGTCCCATCAAGAGGCCGGGCTACCGTCTATCAACCTGAATGGTACCCACAGACAACAGAGATCTATCCCGAAGGCAAAGCTGAGTCCACTGCCACTATACATAAACACAGCCCAGGCAGAAGAAACAGCAGCAGCAGAAGATTCTTGGTCGGTTACCTACAATAGCCTAGATCGAAGACGGTCCTCTACAACCGGTTTGATCGAACACAGCTCCCCACGAAACAGGCTTATTTTTTCGTGGAGGCATCTACTGCCACCATGGAAGGCAACAGGGGCATGGAGTTTCCGCAAAGATGGGACTCGCGCTTTGCTGGAGCTTGTGAGGGCTTTGGTGGGATACTTTCTGTGTGTTGCCTCGAGTGAGAAGTCCCAAACGAATCGAAATCTCGCTAACAATACTGGACAGCATGCTGGCCGTCATGAGCTTCAATGTTGGTGTTTTGATCGCTGTGCTTCTCGGGATCTTGTGTGGGGAACTGGCTCTGGGGAGATTTTCTGGGGGATTGTCTGCGTGGCAAGAAAGTGTTTGCCATGACTAGGTAGAGTTGACTATGTAGCATCTAGGGATTACATTCGATTTCTTTCGGTATTGGCGTGCTTATAGCTCACTCACGTTAAAAGATAATCCAGTTTCTATTCAGGGCATTTTGAATATCAAAGGCAATACCAAATGGTTTCATCGGTATATATCATTCAATTCGGCTCATTTATATGTACAGAGAAAATAGACACCATGTTGAACTCCTGCGTTGCTGTCGCTAAATCTAGCATCTACAGCTTGGCCTTCTGGCCGGAGCGGCCCACGGTACACTTGATGAGACCGTTGGGGTTGGACTGCGGCGCGTACACCTCGGCGTCCTTGCCAGTGTTCTTGGTACCCTTGTGCCAGCTGAGATCTAGTAGGAAAAGTCAGAATATTGGAAAGGTGAGAGTAAGAGGGATAGAGAGAAAACATACCGACTTCAAAGTAATGGTTATTGGGCAACGAGTACTCGACAGTCTCGAGCAGCGGGACCCGAGCGAGAATCTGCTCGCCCATCTTGTACATCGTATTCTGCACACTAGCGCTGTTATCCTCAGCAAAGGTCTTGAGGGTGATGCTGCGGGCCGCCTCCCAGGCGGGATTGAACTGGGCCGCATTCGCCTGGACATCCGCAAGGCGAGCGAAGCGGCGCCACTGCCAACTAGCCGAGACATCGGTGCTGAGAATCCGGTCCCAGGTTTCCTTGAGGGTGGTGTATTCGTCGCGGATAAAGCCCCAGAACTGTGAGTTGGTGCTCTTGAGCACGGTCAGGCCCTGGATGGCGGAATTGATGTCGATGCCCTGGCCCTCGACGACGTCGACCTGCACGTTGCGCGTCTCGGCGCTGTCCTTGACAAACGAATGCGGGTGCGGCTTGCCGTCGACGTCCATGCGCACCCAGCGGTGCGTCACGATATTGACGTGCGCCGCGTGGATGTGTCCATATTTCTCGATGAAGTGCGTGCCCAGGATTGACCCGAAGAGCTCGGGCGGCGTCACCGGCTGCTGCTTTGCTGTGATGTAGATGGTATTCTTGATCGAGTCTGTTGCGACTACCACGCTGTTGTCGGCTTTGGTGTAGCTGTGTTCGCAATGGAGTCAGCCTTGTTGTCGAAGAAGCTATGTGTGGCCTTGGTACTCACGAGGTTTCGATATCCCCCTCCAGCAGCACACACACCGTCATCTCCACCACTGTCTGCACTCCCGTCTTCTCATCGCGATGCACCTTGTACACGCGGACATTGTCCTTGCCGTAGCGGGCGGCTGCCAATGCGCTCATGGTGGAACTGGTGATCAGGTCGGGGAAGACAAGATAAGAGATAACCAGCTGTGGGAGCGATCAGGGAGGGCTCGACTAGGCTTGGGTGAGAAGACCAAAAGAATTAGAAACTGGACGAGAAGCTGAGAAGCTGAAGGTAGAAGCAGTCTGGACGGGACTCTATTTATTTGAGGGAAAAATGGGCTGAGACGCTGAGGAAGAAGGCCGTCGGGCACCTCCGATGCCCGCGAGTGGCTCTCTTATCGCAAGCAGCTTCAGCCGACGCCTCCTCACTTAACCTCACGAGAAATCCCAGAATTTAAGCAATTCAAGAGATCTAAGCAAACATAAGCAAGTTTTCTTTTTCAGTGGCCACAAAGAATCAGATGGGGGAAAAAGAAAGATAGAAAGAAAGAAAATCCCCTATACTACTGCCTGAGTGTTGAGCTTCCCCAGACTGCGATAACACACCTACATGCTCACCAAAGGATTCCCCCCTCCATGATCAACTACTCGAATACCAAATGAACCCATCATATCCAAACCCGAACCCCGAATTTCCGACCCCGAGCCTCTCCCGGGATTTGAAGGTGGCTACCTTGTTAAAAAAAAAAAAAGAGAGAGAGAGAGGAGGGAGATCCACTTCGCAGCCGGGTCGGCGACCTCCACCGCGGCTCAGTGCAGCTGTCACGGCGAGATGCGATGGAGAGCAACTAGATGACGCTGAGATGGTGCTGTCGTACTGTGCGGGGGATATGGAATTGTCTGTGACGTCCATGCTATCTTCTGACTATGAAGTAGCTACGGAGCTATGTAGATAGAGTAGAATATCGACCTTGTATAGTATGGACAAGCCCTACACTGCGCAACAACTCATACCGCCTACTCGTCTACTGCATCGCCAGGTATGTAGAGACAGTGAGACGCGTCGGAGCACATCTTTCTTCTAGTCACACAGCAGCAATGCCATTGCGAAACTGAGCTCGACTTACATACGTACCTAGGGGATAATATCTCGTCTCAATCCATTAAATCTCAGACTGGTTCTGGTCAGCGGATGAATTATCAGAGAGCATCAAACTTGTCATTTTACAGCAATGGAATGAATATCAGGATTCAACTTTGCAATTCACATTACTCTACCGTACCACTTTAATCAATCTACTATCGCACCGTCAAGTATAGCCACCAAAAGCAAGAACCAATGAAGAGGCCAATACCCAAATCCAAGAAAGAAAAGAAAGCGCACAAGCAAGTCGAGCAGCAGAGCCAAGCGCGGTTTCGTTGCCAATTCTCGAATCGGAGCCCGAGGTTGCTGCTCAACGCGGGTGCATCTGATCGTTCTCTGCAACGTTGACTTCAACGGGGGTGCCAAGGACAGACATGGGTGGAGGGGGCTTGTGATACTAAGACAAACAGACTCAAGACTGCTTCATCCCCAACCCAGCTTACCTAGCTGCAGGAGCAGTAATCAGTGTCTCGGGAGATCTCGAATGGATACCTCTCTTCAGAGTCAGCGGGATTTCTCGTTTGGCTCATTTTCGCTTTGATCTCTTCAAAAGTACCATAAGAGTGCTTTGTCTGCCCTTGAAAAGCACATTCTTGGGTTATCATAGACCCGGATCGCTCATTGTTGGCATTGACTTTGCTGCACGCAATTTAGCAATAATCCGCCATGACGCCAACCTCCAAGGTCATCCCCGGCAGTAGCAGACCGCCATGGCTTCTCAAGCTACGTTCCTCGACGACATTCATTGTAGCGACAGTCTGGATGTCCACATTCACGGTGTGTCCGAATCCCGGGTTAGGAGAGGCCATGCGCTAACGGGGCCGACTGAAACAGGACTTTCTTCTCTATGCCATGGTAAGCGAGCACTTTTGAGCATGGCGTGAAGACTCAAAAGTAACAAAGATTAACACCTGCTAGATTGTCCCCGTCATGCCCACAGCCTTGATGGATCGGGCCAATGTCGAGTACAGCGATCGTATGTCGTGGCTCTGCACCTGCGAATCAGCAAGTACCTGAAGAGCAACACGGGTTGACACAAGCAGGCGAATACTGGATCAGTATCCTCCTAATGTGTGAGGCCGGTACGGCTCTCGTCCTCTGCCCGGTCTTCGGATACCTCGTCGACAGCGCGCGCACACGCCGACTACCATTCCTGAGCGCACTGATCTTGCTCGCGGGCTGCATGGTAGTGCTGCACACAGCGCACTCGCTAGCCATGTTCATCACAGGCCGGCTGCTACAGGGCTGCGCGGGCGCCATGGTCGTAGTGGCAGCCTTTGCGCTGCTCCACGACTCGGTGCCGCAGGACCGCCTCGGACAGACGATCGGGTACCTGGGCTCGGCGATTGCGTCCGGGTTCCTGCTAGGCCCGTTTCTGGGCGGCGTGGTGTTCCATGCCGGCGGGTATGACGCGGTGTTCTGGATGGCGTATTCCATCATTGCGCTGGATTTGGTCATGCGCGTGGTCATGATCGAGAAGAGGCAGGCGGAGCGCTGGGTGAGTGCGTCTGATACGAATTCCGACCCGGAGTCGCCTGTGCAGTCACAGGAAGAGCAGCAGCAGCAACAACAACAACAACAACAACAACAACAACAACCGCCAGAGACTACTGCAGCATCGCAACCTCCTCAATTCAATGGCCGCTTTGCCATGCTTCGAATCTTGCGACAGCGTCGCGTGCTGATCTCCTCGTGGGCCCTACTGGTGCATGGGATCTTGCTCTCGGCTTTTGATGTGGTCTGGACAGTCCACCCCTGAAGAAAGAAGCAGGCGCTAATGTGTTGCATCATACAGACCCTGTCCATCTTCGTCGAGACGCGGTACGGGTGGTCCGCGCTGGGAATGGGGCTGATATTCCTGCCGATGGCGATACCAGCCTTCTTCGAGCCATTCTTCGGTATGTCAGCGCCCAATGGACCAACCTTGAAAAGGTCGCCCACAAAAGGCGATTGAATTGTCCCATCTGATAATCCGTCTTATCTTTCTCCAGGGTACATCACCGACCGATTCGGCGCGCGCCTCGTCGCCTTCGCATGCTTCTTCCTCCTCACACCATCACTGATCTGCCTCCGCTTCACCGAACCCCACTCCCCACCGCACATAGGCCTGCTGATCACGCTGCTCTTCTTCATTGGCGTGTTCATCCACGCGTGCGCGCCGGCCATGTACGTCGAGACGCAGCGCGCGCTGACGGCGCTGGAGCTGGCGCAGCCCGGGTCGCTGGGCTCCAAGGGCGCGGTGGCGCAGGGGTTCGGGTTGCAGAGCATGTGTCAGTTTGCCGGGGTGTTCTTTGGGCCACTCTGGGGTGGGTTCGTGGAGTATCGGTTTGGGTGGGGCGCTATGTCGGCGACGTTGGGTGGGTTAGTGGCCTTGACGGCGGTGCCGATGCTGTGGCTTGGTGAGGAGGTTGAGGGGCATGAGGGAGAGAGACAGCCGCTGTTTTGTGGGTGAATTGCTGGAATTGCTGGATTGGTGCTTCACTTCGCCTCCTTTGGGCTTGGGACAGGGAGTGTTCGACAGTTGACGCAATGGCCAGTTGGGTTGTGCTGCCTTCGTCGCTTGGACTATCCCGTTTAGGCGATGACCTCAATCCTGGCCTTGTGTCTCCTTATCTCTCTCCTCTGCTCGCCATCCATGGATAAATAGGGTCGCATCGCGCAGTTCTGTGTGACCTTTTTTTTCCCGCTTGCAATGTCCACACTTCTCTGTGCATTCTCACGCTCGAGTCTCCGCGTTCGGGGGTTTCGGTCATCCATCGACGTTGTAAGCAGAAGAACCACCTTCCCCTCAGACAGGAAATGGCAAGGCGCATGTGACTAACTATGAGATAAGCGTCTATTATATTGCGCATCCACCACGCCACTACAGTCCACATTCGTCCCCAAGCTCCCTCGACAATCCAACATCATCACCGGTCCTCCCAAACACCGCAACATCACATCCTCAACCCGCACCTCCACCATGCCACCCACAAACAGTCTCTGGCACGCGCAGCAGCGAGCAAGCAAAGAAAGCAACGAAAACACCAAAAAGCAATATATCTGCCCCGCAGAAACAACGCCGCACCGCGCCACAATCCTCGGCTTCCCCTCACGCTGCTCCACGCTCCCGGGCCTGTACAAGCGCACCTGCAACGAGATCGTCGACCTAGCCGGGACGATCGCAGTCTTCGAGCCCGTGCGCCTGCATGTGCGGCCCGAAGACCAGGCGCGCGCGCAGACGCTCGTCAACCAGCGGCTGCAGGCGTCGTCAGACGCTGATAAGAACAGACAGCAGGGGCGCATCTCGCTCGTGCCGTGCGCCACGAACCACTGCTGGGTGCGCGACACGGGCCCCGTGTACGTGCGCGGAGCCGATGACCAGCAGCGGTATGCAGTCGACTTTGGATTCTGCGAGTGGGGGAATAAGACGGACGAGTGGATCTATGGTGGCAGCGCGGAGACGAAGACAAAGACAGCATCAAAGACAGAGAGTGAAACGCCTGACGACTGGCCCGAGATGGACGAGTCATCCCGGCGCGAGAACGCAGTCTTTGCATCGCGCGCACTAGAACTCGAGAACGCCGCCGACCCCACGAACCCTGTGACACGGGTACAAGCCGCGATCCGGCTCGAGGGCGGTGGCCTCGAGTTCGACGGCGAAGGCACGTTCATGGCAACCGAGAGCAGCATCGTCGAAGCGGGGCGGAATGGCGGCCTCTCGCGCGCAAACTGCGAAGCCGAGCTGCGCCGGCTGCTGGGCATCGAGAAATTCATCTGGTTCCCCGGCCGTCTGGGGCTGGATATCACAGACTGCCACGTCGACGCCGAGGCACGGTTCGTGCGGCCGGGCGTGGTGGTGCTAAACCGGCCGCGTGGGTCTGCCTCTTCTGAGTCTGCTGATCCCGTTTACTGGGAGATGTATAACGAAATGCGCTCGATCCTAGAGTCCTCGACCGATGCGCGCGGCCGCCGCTTCGAGATCCACGATGTTGAAGAACCCGATCTGGCGCTGGTGAAGGGGACGCTGGCGCACGAGGAGGAGGCGCCTGCGGCGTCGTATGTGAACTTTTATTTTGTGAATGGCGGGCTGGTCATCCCTGCGTTTGGGGATCCCGTTGCGGACCGGAATGCGCTCGAGGTGTTGCAGAAGCTTCTTCCTGATAGGGAGATCCGGCAGGTTGCTGTGAACGCGCTGCCGAGGACTGGGGGCGTGCTGCATTGTGTTACGCAGCAGGTGCTATAATGTATTGGCCTGCGAGGTGTAAATGTACTTTATGGTGGAATATGGAGTATATGGAAGAGCGAATCCCATCTCATGAGACTCATCCTCGGTGTCTTTTAGGGCTAGTTGTGTGTAGGCTAGATATGTGTATTACTCTTTGCAAGGATGAGATGGTCTGGTAACCAATTGTACATTCATGCTCGTCTTCACTGCCAGAGGATGAGACAAGAAAAAGGAGTGGAGAGACAGAACAGCCCAAATCATCAGTCATGTAGCATCCGTGTAGATGTATGTCTTTTACTTTTCAACGCCCAAGTAAACCAGAATAAAAGTAAGGAATAAGAAACGCCTTTCCAGACACCCAATGATGCCATACGCCAGAATGGACACAGAAAATGTAACCAACCAAAAAAAGGAAAGATAAATAGATAGGAGGGAGGCATAAGAGTCATGAGAGGGATATATCGAGTATGGGAGTCATAGAAAGCAGGGGGAGGGGAGAGAGAGAGAGAGAGAGAGAGAGAATCACAGACTCAACTGATCAATACTCCCCACCCTCCCACTCCCCCCAACCTTCCCCCACCCTTGGTCACCATCCCAAGCCGATAGAACCGCTCCTCGCCCGCCGGCGTGCGCCCCCCGACATACCACTTCTCCGGGCCCAGCGCATCGCGGAACCCGCCCGAACCACTGGAACTGTCGCTCCCGCGGCGCTGACGGTCTGCGGGGCCGTGGTTGATAGGGATGGGGGTGGACGAGGACGAGGCGGGTGTTGTTGGGGGCGGGGAAGGAGTGGTGGATGTAGAAGAGGCTGTGGCGAAGGGGGAATCGGAGGCTGTTGTGTGGTAGTGTGTTGTTGTTGTAGAAGATGTACCCGGATGAGGGTTTGATGATGCTGTGGCGGAAGGTGTGGAAGGGTGATGGTGGTGGTTGTGCGTATTAGACGCAGAAGATGACGTACCCGCCCCTGTAGTAGGAGAAGAAGAAGACGCTGCTGATGAAGAGGCAGATCCCACAGCCTTGGTGGCTATAGCGCGGGCACTTTGCGAGATCTGGCCCGAGGAGAGCGACGAGGACCCGGTGGCTTGGGAAGAGGCTTTGTAGGTGGACTGGGCGCGGAAGGCGGCCAGGAAGTTGGCCAGGAAGGGGCGGTTGGTGGACATAATGTGAATCCCAATATGGACGCCAATATCCTGAGATATGTGCAGACTTGTGTGCTGTGTTGTAGGTTGAAGGAAGAGGGAGAGAAAAAGCACATTGGCAACGGGTTTGAACGGCGGGGAAAGCCAGCGATCCCGAACTCGCGGGCGCCGCGCCAATCACAGACGCTGGATTATTATGGACATGACGTCGATCAGGAAGATTCCGGACACGACCCTTGCCTGAAAATTCGGGTATATGGAGAAATGGAGATTATGGAGGATACGGGGTTTTGTAGTTTTAATGCAAAGATAATCTATGCTTTTCGTTGGGTCTCGAGCCCAAAGGCATTTATGTCCGTGCCGTGCCGACTCTCTACTTACAGGAAGCCCATGCAGATGCACACACCGAGAAGTAAAAAAGAAAAGGAAAAGAAAAGAAAACCAGAACAAAAACCAAGACAGAGACAACAAAACACAGGCAACACTGAAAAAAAAGAAAAAAAAAAAAAAAAAAAAAAAAACTGATTCGACAGAAGCCTTCCCGCAAAGCTTTTTCTTTCTGGGGTCGAACATCGCAAAAGGAACACATGCCCATGTCTATAGTGTGGACGCCGAACAAAAACCACCCACCATACCATCTGCCCACTCATCAGAGAGGAAAACAAAAACACAATCAACCGACTCGAGAGGAAGGCGGTCCCACAGATGGGATCAGACCAAAAACACATCGATACTAAAACAAACACCGCAACGTGGACGCCAGAAGCACGAAACGCCGCGAGCTCGAGCGGTGCCGATCGGGTCGGAGGCAAGAGGCGAATCGGAGATTGCGAGAGAAAGGCAGACCCGATAGTCGGCGTCAACACCTGTTTGCCATCTCACTCCACCGCTTGCATTCCGATCGAATCAGCCGTCTACTGTCTCGCGGGCTGGACGGTGCCTGTAACATTCAGTATAAGGATAGGTCTTTGAAGAGATAGACGCAAGAATAATAACTTACCGTCACCGCTCAGCGTAGTCGAAGCCAGATACAATCCGTTCATACCGCTCTCGGGGCCGCCGGCGGTCGTGGCGGGGTAGAACTTCCGGTCGGCATCGACGGGGGCGTGGATGGGCTCCTGGCCGGCAGCCATGGAGTGGGCGAACACACTGTTCATGTAGCCATCCGAGGGACCGTGCTGAAACATCGAGGTCCAGTCAACTCCCGGCTGATTGGAATGGGGGCCGGGCATGACCGGGTGTTTATGGTCGGGAAGGGCCAGGGGCTTTACCTGTTCAAAACGATCAACACTCAGTTGCTGGCCATGGGCATGGGGACCAGACGGCATGAGGTACTGATTGGGCTGGGGTGCAGTCATCCAGGGGGCTCGCGCATGCGACTGGCCAGCAGAGAACGCGTCGTCACGGGGACGGTTCATGCCGTTGGCCGACATGTTGAACCCCAGTTGCTGCTGCTGCTGCTCCGGGAACCCAGGACGGCTGGCCCCATCGCCGAATTGCGTACTCATAGCACCATGGGACGGGACGGGACTACTAACCTCATCCTGAAGAGGCTTGGCGGGGTTTGCCGCCGCAGCCGCTTGGGACCGTTTCAGATGGGCTTGCGGGTGCGACAAATGAGTCGCCCCAGTCGGGTTGCCCCGTCGTATCGAGCACTTTTGGAAGTGACGCTTCAAGATGTCACTGCGGGAGAAGGTGTCTTTGCACAGAACACACATGTACGGACGGTCGCCAGTGTCTGTTTATAGTTGACGCGTCATTAGCCGCGACTGAGAAGCAAAAGGAAAAGAAAAAGAAAAAGAAAAGAAACTCACGTCTCAACAGATGGCGCTTCAGGTGCTTCGCGTGAAGATACGTCTTGTTACAGTGCGGGCAGGGGAATTTGCCATCGGCGTCCTTGGCCGGAATCGTAGTACTCTTCGCGGCGCCATTGACACCGTTGGAGACCGGAGTCGCGCGTCCCGGAACACTCGGCAGGATCCCACGACGGCCCTGAGAACCGACGACCTGCGTGCGTGGCGGTTCCTTGGATCCGTAGGGAGAGCCACCGTTCGCGCCGTTCACCTCCGGGCCCATGCCCCAACCCTTGCCATCGGAGTAGCTAAAGGCACCGGACGGGAGACCGTTGAAATCCGTTCGACGGTCGCGTGGGGGAGCCGGCGCGATGGGCTGCGGGTAACTCTGCGCGGTCGACGCGGGCGGCAACACGCTCGGAGGCGGGGGGTAGGATTGGGTCGGGTGCGCCTGCGTCTGGTTAGGAGGAGGAAGCAAAGACGATGAAAGGCTACCGACAGTCGTGTGCGGCATGATTGGGGCCGTAGAGGCCCCGTACACGTCGTGAGTCGACGCGGGAAACCGCGACAGATCCGGCCGGTACGGCTGGCTCATGTAGGGGTGCGGCGCGGGCGACTGAGGGTGGTGAGGCTGCAGTGGCGGCAGCGTATGAGGCTGCGACACGGGATACTGAGGCTGCATCGGATATTGTGGCATGTGCATACTCGAGATGGGGGTCGAGGAAAGAGGCGTGGAGCCTTGAGGCAGGCTGGTGGACGGAGGCCGGGAAGGGTGCGACCTGGGATCCATGGCGATTGTATTCGATCTGGGGGAGACAGAAAAGAGAGACAGAAAAGAATGAGAAGGGAGAAAAGATCACGGTAAGTCAATCATCGAACACCCAAATCTCTTTCTCTTTTTTTTTTTTTCCTGGTCTGGTTGAACCCAAGTAGCTCCTTGTTTTCTTGACGTTGAAATTTTCCCGAGGTGGAACAGAGTCACGGGGGAATCCAGGTCGAAACTGACTCCACTGAACAAGCGTTAGGATATTCGATGCAAAGGGAAGAGAAAGAAAGCAGAGGGTTGATCTGAGGAGGTTCCCCACGGTCACCCACCAGAAGAATCGTTGTGTGGGAACTTGATGAATTATCCGCACGTTGTCACCTCGATGGGTTCTTGTATCCACCAGGGAAGCGGGCGTGCAAGTGGGTCTCACGCAGCACAACAACCTCCAGATCTGCTTCGCGTCACGGAATGCGAGACAATCGAATTGAAGATCAAGCTGTGAAATGAAAAGAGTTGGGGGGGAGTTGTAGAGATGAAGAGAGCAGATGAGAGAAGAGAAGAAGAAAAAAAAAAAGAGATAAAAAAAATTTGAAGAGGCGAAAAGAGAAAAGGAATTCGAAGTTTGATCGCAGACGGGGGGAATTTGGGGGGGGGGAAGAAATGGGGGGGCGGCCAAAGTTCACAAAAAAAAAAAAAAAAAAAAAAAAAAAGTAACGGAAGACCGGGAAAAGGACGATCGCGCTGAGGCAAAAAGGCCCTACCCAAATAATGGGTTTTCTGGAACGTATTGCAATTACCAACGTTACGTGTAATTTATATCACTTACCCTCGATTCTAATATTCGAATATTTGGATATTCTCATAGTGATTTAATTTATGAGTTATGAGTTAAATGGTGAAGCTCTAAATTCTCACATTCTCATTGTTCACTTGTTCAGTGAACCTTCTACCATTTGCGTTCAGCCAACCCGGATCGGGACGTCGCATTCGGATACCATTCTGTATGCCGACTCTCGCAATGGTTCCTGGATCAAGTGGAATTGGAGTAGCCGATACAGGATTTATTGGAGACTGTTCTCCCCGAGATCTCGTGGATTCTCCCGTCCCTGACAGCCCCGCCGGGATGACATTCACCATAAGACATTGAAGATGAAGAACAGGAATGAAGAACAACACTAATTGAATTGAGATCAAAGGCCTCGACTCGCACCGATCTCGCGCCACCTCCGCTCGCTGAGAAAGAACCCGGAGCTCCGACAGCCATTCATGGGAAAAGCCTCATGCATCCTCGATCCAGCCTGCATGCTGAGTGTTGCTCTTGCATATTCAAAAGAGGGGAAGAGTAGGAGAAAGAAACAGAGAGAGTATGTGGAAGTCGAGTAGCTTAGGTGCTTAAAAAATCCTCTGCGACCGGGGGAGGTTGGTAACGGCGATGCATTGTTGCCCTACATACCGGAATTATAGGGTACCTACATTACCTACCTGGGCCAAGTACTTTCGTCGGATGCGCCGTAGCCGCCTGGTCCAACTTGCCCGCAAATGATGGGTTCTAACAGGGGTATTTAATGAGCCACAGGAATGCACATCAGTTTCTTACAAAAAAAAAAAAAAAAAAAAAAGAAATACCAAAAAAAGGTTCAGACTGATGCGAGCATTCAGGGGGTTGATTGGCCCGTGTGGCTACTTCCAGGACCTGGCATAAGCTGCCTGTTTGGCGGTTCGCATTGGATTGGATATTAGTTAATGAAATCTCTCCCGAGATCATTGTTTCAGCATAAAAAGGGGGGAATGCATGAATTTGGACTGATCATAATACAGTGTATATCGTGGACATGTAAACATGTTTATAGTAGAGACTGAAATAATATAGTAGAGTATACATACTGTAGTATTCACATGGATGATGACCCTGGCCCCTCTTGTCTCCACCAAAACATTCGCAAGAGCTTCTCCCGCTTCGATTGTGGACCTGGAAGGCTTCGACCAGGGTTCTGCAGAAACACGATCAAGCATCATCTATTCGATTCATATGGATATCCATATACAGACAAATATATTATATGATCATGCTCTGAAAATAACACATAACACATAACGCAAATAACACACAATACCCAAGAATCGGAAGGCTTCGGGCCACTCGCTTAACCTTCCGTTTTGTCTCACCTCGGGCCAGGACTCGGGAGCGTGTTTCCGGGAAAAGCGTGTACTGTATTATATGATAATAGAATTATAGAATTATAAGATTATAAGATTATAGAATTATCATTATGTTATATTATATAATCAATTCTCTGACTACCAAATCGAGTCTCCTACACGGCGTGTTCCTGCTTTTCCAGCTTTCTCCAATGCCCGATCCTGAAGATCCATCGGCATCACTGTCGGGACTTGCAGCAGATCCACTCAGGCACCCGAAACGCGGTCGGCCCAACCCAGGCACAAACTACGGTGAGAGAGCGTGGTCGGAGTCAGGGGCCAATACCTATCCGTGGATGGCTGTACAATGTATCCCTACATAATAGTGGCAACTGCAGAAATCAAAGATCCAGTGGATCGACACCGCGTTTTCATGGTTTAAAGCTTGGCGGCTTGGGGGCGACCCGTGGACAGTTCCATATGCTGACACCAGACGGAGGGCCCGCCAGTAGGGCTAAAGGTGCAGGACTATGGATGGAGATTGTCATAGTTTAGATGCTTTCAATGGTATCTCATTAGTGGGTGGAATAGCGCCCCCAAGTAAAAAATTTAACAAATAAAGAAGGCAAGAAAAGTAAGAAAGTAAGAAAAAAGATCACGTCGATCCCGCCCCCAAAATCTGTTCTTCTTTCTTTTCTGGGTGATTTTTCTGCCCAAAAGAGTTGGAAAAAGAAAAGGAAAAAGAAAAAGAGAAAAAAGAGAGAGAGAGAGATAAATTCTGAGGGCTAAATGGACAAAACTCGGCGATACTTAGGTATGAGTTGGGGTCATCATGTTGAACAAGGCGCGCGCTCTCTCCAACGTCGTAGCAGGATGCGGGCCAACTTGCCCGACAGGAATCTATTTTGGAATTCTTCCTTTTCTTCTATTATTATCACACATCACACCTACAAACTAAACATCAGTCATGATTACTGTAGGAGAAAAATTACACCCTCATGATTCTTACCCGAGAGCCTTGCCTGGTATAAGCCGGATACTGCTGAAGCCAAGTCCGGATCGTCCAGTTTCAGGATATGTAGAAGCCAGTCACACCCGGAAATTGCCCCCAGCCGACGAGGGGATCGCGCGCGCCACCCACCTCATAGGTGTGTACTGTCCATATAGCCTCGAAGGTCCTCTGCTGTATGCAAAATACGGTTATCGATACATCTGTAATATATACTATTTATTTATTTTGTAGCTCAACTGGGCAGATTGTACACCTTTAACTTTATTGAAACGAGCAGAAAAGAAAATGACAGAGACGCATTGAATAGTCGGATCCCAATCCGTGGAACACCCGTGTTCGCGATGCCATGTCCCATGTCTCTCTTCCCAGAACCAGGAGTTCTTCACGAAGAGTTACCATGGATTTGGGAACCACGGACGACTGGCCTTAATTTACCCTGCGATCTATCGCCACGCCTTGACCACTCACATACTTACTTATACTATACAAGTCTGTACGTGTTCTCGATGTGATGAGCCGAGGAAACTGGCCGCGTCATGCGTTTCAGACTCGAGAGTTTGGCGCGTATGATGAGTAGGTATTATTATATTATTATTATATTATTGTGTATATCCATGGATGGTATGAATCTATTAATATTCTCGTCTACATGTGACTCGGCTGTTCTCCTCGAGCTGCAGACATGGAAGTATTACAGTTCGGACGCTGAAATACGTCCGTGGTAACAGCGAACCATCTGCCGTTTGCAGGAATGTGTGGCTTGCCTGAAGGTATGCCGTCCTCGGAGAAGTGCAAGCATCATGAAATCTTGTCAAGTGATCATGATAATAATATTATAATTACAATTGTTATTATATGTTATAATGTTCTTACAATATGAGAAGTAAATATGAGAGTAATATGAGAGTAAATATTGCAGTAAAATACCCTGTAAAAAGGCAAAAGCCGCCCCCAATTTTCATTACAGACATCGGCTCCCTTCCGAGGCCACCGAGGC
Organism: Penicillium alfredii; assembly: GCF_028826965.1. Lineage (NCBI taxonomy): Eukaryota > Fungi > Ascomycota > Eurotiomycetes > Eurotiales > Aspergillaceae > Penicillium > Penicillium alfredii. The sequence goes on from NW_026622709.1 coordinate 1,166,374, forward strand.
CATCGGAACGCGGCTTTTCTTGGAAATGAATACGGCGACCTACAAGCACTACTAATGTCCCAACCCCGTTCTTCCCTTTAACAGTTCTCAAATGCAAATAGTCTACAATCTATCCTATACACGGTCAAGAGTCAGCAAAGTAAGCAAAGTAAGCACTATCGACAGACCTGGACAGAACCAGAGTACATGACGTAGGGTGCCAAGGCAACATAAGACAGACAAAGAAAAAAAAAAGCAAAAGAGAAAATGGTCCCTAGACTTTTGCCCACTCATCCTCGGCACAACTCGCCAGTCGCAATTTCCCCCCCCTGACAGCGTCGATCGGGCCTGCGCGCAATATGGGCGCCCGTGTCTGGGACGGGAGCGTGCGATCCTGCGAACAGGCATTCCGTCCCCGAATAATCAGATCAGAATCTCCTTTTTTTTTTCGCGCAAGCAGAGTCTTTGACATCATTTCTTATTTCCTATTTCGTTCTTTCTATAAAAATATTATTTTTCTCCTTGTTCCAGCTGGGCGATGTTGTGCCGTGTTTCGCGGTGTTCGCCGTGCTGGGAGGCCTGGCGCTATTGACTTTGGGGGAGGTCTCCGAACCCCTGTTTCTTCGTCTTGTTATTATTATGATTATTATTTACTTGGCTATTCACGGCTCGTATTATCCCCAAATCATAGTTGTATTTGTATTTCTCCCTCTATATTATGAGAGATATTATCATACATCCAAAAAAAATATCTTGAATGAGGTTAACAGAACATGTGGACCCCTGTCAGGGGCAAAGAAAAAGAAAGTGGGTGGATTGCCCACATCCACCCTCATCTGGAGTCAGTTTAAGCATATCTGCGCGTGCCCATCGAATCTGAATTTCTCCGTCGCATCCATGTCCCCAGTGTCCACCAGGCGCCGCCAGTGGGACCCACCCCCTGGACAGGAGGGGGTGAGGGGGGGCACCTGGTGGAGCGATTTGCAGGATTCGGAGATCCCAGCGCCAGTGGTGCTGAGGCGTACTGAGTACTTTGATGATGTGGATGAATTTGGGCAAGGTCCGATAAGTTTGGATGTGTATAGGGGGGGTTCTTGGGTATGTTTTCTATGTTGATATCTGTCTGGATTCGGGCTTTGGGGTGACTTAGGGCTTGAATTGTCGAGGATGTTGCTTTGGCACTGAGGTACCTAGTACATCGAAGGCGTGATTGATTATCTGTGCTGCTGTTTGATATCCCAGGACTTTGAGTAGTGCTTAGATGAATGATTAAATAGTTAACACGGGGTGTATTGTGAGGTTATGCTATGTTGATTTACAATAAATAGATATCCCATGTACATATACCTGTTGAAGGTGCTATATATATATATATATCGTGATAACCCTAAGTACCTCCACCAACTCGACGTCGTACGAATAGCCAAAACCCACCCCCCTCAAGAAATTACAGAAAATGCCACGATCCATGATGCTTTAGTACCACAAGACAACTAAAGACACTCTCATCTTTTTCTGGGTTATGCATGAAGCTATCTCGAGCATATGGAACCGGTGGAGCAAGCCCACTCCATCACGGGGAACCACATGGCATGCATACCTAAAAACGAGACTATCGGGGGCCCGCTCTGCAGATGGGTCCAAGATGCGGCTACCCGTGTAACCATTGATGTTGCTGTTCAACCTAAATACTACCTTGCTATGCCCGACTCTATATCGTGCTATTGGCATTGGTTGACAAGCCCTTCCATACCAGCCTGACAATATGAATGCTTGCTGCCCTTCAAAGCCCATACAATCGAGTCAAATGAATTTGACTAACAAATTGTAGACTTGTTTGATTTGACTCACATACAATCCAGACTACAGATGATAGGGCTAAACTCCACATCTCTAAAACGCCTTGCCAGCCTATATCTTATATCTCCCCATCTATGACAAGGCATTATCTGACTTGCCCAACACTGCAGGCGCATCACCTCGATCATCAACAGGCTCCACACCCTTACTGATGACAGCCTCTTGCTCCACCGCATGAATAGCATGCTCCACATTGACCTTGGGACCCTAAACCAGCGACAAGCATCAAGAACCCACCACACGATCACAGCCAGCATCGGCGTGAGATGGCCGCCCGTCACACTGGGCAAGCACAAGATCGGAACCATAAGCAGGACAAAAGCAACCCCGAACCCGCCAATATACGGCTCAAATGGGCCCAGACGCCACGGCCCGCGGCGGAAGCGGTCACTAACAAAAAAAAAAAAAAAAGACGCGCACAGCGATGGGGATGCTAAACGCGACGAATTGCGTGATGGATCCGATCGAGAACAGCGCGCCGATGGCGACGTCGCCTGCTAGGATCAGGAGACACATCAGAATGCCGAGGACGGCGTTGAGGATCACGGCGTTTACGGGCGTCGCGGTGCGCAGGTGCACTTGTTTCCAGAGTCGCGAGAGTGGGAAGCAGTCGTCGCGTGCGCGGGCGTATGTCACGCGTGATGCGGCTACCATGCAGCCCTGGCCCATAGAGAAGCCACAGAGGATGGTCAGCGCGAGGATGGCCATTGCTGTGCGCGCTGGCAGAACCTGGAGTAGATATGATGCCCATGGCTGGCCCAGATCTGAGTCGATTACAGCCTCGATGGCTACCACTGTGTATGCCACCACTAGCTGCAGGAACTAGCCCATCAGCCCACCGACGCCGGACGTCATCACGATCGCCCGCGGCGACGCCACGTTCGCGTTCGAACAATCCTCGCTCAGATGGAAGGGCGAGTCGTACCCAGACATGGTTCAGATAACGCCCACAAAGGTCATCAGCACGGCCACGCCGTCGGGGAAGTCTGTCAGGTTGGTGTGATGTGGCTCCAGACCTCGTGCGACGACGTGAACTTCGGGGCTGTTCTTGGTTCCCACGGGGATCGCGATGAGCGTCGTCACCAGTGCGAGGAAGTTGAATGTTGATCCGTATGAGTTGAACTGCGTGACCCGTTTCGTTGGCAGACTGCTGATGCCCGTGTGGATGATCATGATCAGCGCCGTCAGGAGGAATGTTTGCCAGCTCGTAGGTACATAATTTGGGTTGTTGATCGACCCAGCGGCTAGGATCATCGCGGCCAGTGAGTAGTCGACCGACGGTGCTGCCGTGATCTGCCCGATTCAGTTGGACCAGCCGGTGATCCAGGCAGCCAAGGGCCCGTAACCGGGAGGAGCGAGCACCGCTGGCGCATAGTAGAGTCCGCCACTACAAGACACATATATTGAGTCAGCGCATGCTCGACGATACAACTGCACACACAACTTGCCATACCTGGTGGGCATGGCCGAACACAGCCCTGCCATTGACATAGCAACGTACTGGATAAAGGCCAAGGTAATGATCCAGCCCCAGACCATTCCCGCGGTTCCTGCATACCCCATTCCTTCAACTGATATCAGTCTCCAATACAATAAACCGCTCTCTCTATGAGTCTTCGTACAGGGGACATTTACCGTAATACAACGTGCTTGCAAATGATGACAAGAGCCCTAAAACGGCAAAACTGACACAGAAAGTCGACCATAACGAGAACTCGCGCCGGAACTCCTGTTTATACCCCAGCACCATGATCACCCGCTCGTCGGCGCTCATCTCATGGTCAGTGTAGGGCACGTCGCCCTCTGGGAGCACCGAGGTGACGGGAGCATGGTCGACATCACTGTAGACAGCAGGTTGCTTGGAGGTACCCGAGTCCGATGTTTTGGTATCCATTCTTGCGAGGGGTTTTGTGTCCATTCAGGCACTTCCAGCCTGGGAATACCTAGTCCACAAGTCAAGTAGGCTGAACTGATGGAAAGCAAGACAACCTCGACTGCATAATAAAATGTTAACCACGCAGGCGGGGATGAGCGGTATTGGATTTGCTTGTTTTTCATTTCTTTTGCTTGAGATCCAACCCAGCACAAATCGAGGGAGCTTGTGGATGTTGTAAACTGGCCCGGGTTCTGGTCCCACAAGGAAAAAGGTCGAGCCAAGGGGAGGAATGTACTTTATCTCTCTCTGTCGGCATGCTGCAGGTAGTACATCCCCGCAATGACGATCGCGACAGGGAAGCAAGACCAGCCGGGACTTGACATCAGCGCCACCGGACATCCCGAATGCTACTAGAGAGGGAGGGCTCAGGTGAGGGGGAGTGCGCAGCTAACAGGTTGAAGCGCATGCTGTACTCTCCAAGGCTCTCGACATAGCAAAGAAAGCCCGTGATAACAGTGATACTCGGAATCGGACTTAAGTTGAGAGAGATGTGGATGGAAAGCCCTCGAGACTGGATTTGCTCCGAAGAGCTGGTCTCCGCACGGCGACCACTGTGATTCGCAGAGAACTCAACAGCCCCTCGAGTATCCGTGCTACGGGGGAAGCTTGGCAGAAGAGCCAAACCCACGAGGGAAGTTTGCGGCGTCGAGGTGAACTTGTGATAAGCCGAGATAAGCCGTGCCTGAGCCCTTCTCTTATCAGGATTGGACCTGCCCGTTGAAGACTGGCGAGTTTTAGATGTATCCATGGGATGCTTTGTTGAGAAAATTCGAGAGTCTTTCATCGCTATTCTACACATACAGCCCCGTTTATCAGCCGGTCAGACTGAAGCACATATATTGCCCTCCTAGCAGCACCTCCAGATAGAGCCAGGCCCCGGGTATAATTTAGAAGGGCTGAGACAGTGTTAGCATCCAGATCTATGGTCAATCCACAAAGAAAAAAAAGCTGGCGGCCACTTACGTTGTCCTCGGGGGCAATGGTGCGGTCAAAGTACGTGTCGAGGAAGGGCACCTTCTGCAGGATATCCTTGCGCACACGGGGGATCTCGCCGAAGAAGAAAAGCGCGAAGGTACCGGCGGCAACACCGAAGCTACCGGCCAGGGTGCCGCTGTGTTGTGTCAAAACATCAGTATATGAGTGTTTTGTGGGCGAGTGCTTCGCATAGCAAGACAGTTTGAAAAAGGGAGGGTGACTTACATCCGGAAGGCATCACCGAAGCCCAGACCGTTAACATTACGGGGGGTGTAGTACCTGCAGCACGGGATGTTAGCTTGGTCGGTTCTTCTTGGCCGTGTCCAATTTGTGTCAAAGTGTATGCCAAGCGAGTTTGTGCTCTCCGCAGACGGGTGCCATTCTCCATCGTTGGAATAAATCGTCACAATGGAAGGTCTCATGCAAGAGTAAATCTCATCACCACCAATTCTTTATTAAGAATGCAAATCCACCGAGGCATTAACCTGATACAAGGACTTCGGATCCGGGGCAGTCTCACTTGGGCGCGAAGGCAGAGGCCTGAGCCGCAGCGCGGCGGAGGGTGGGAGTGAATGGCTGTTGAAAACACAAAGAATCTCCAAGTTAGCAACTGACTCTTTATCCAATGCTGGGTCCATGTTCATGTGGGTTCTGGAGGTCGGGGGTCATCTCCACGGATGCGATTGCTGCCCCGACCACAGCCATGGGTGATTGGAGACAGGAATCCACGGAGAATGCAGTCGAAATCTCCTCGAAAAGAAACATGTACGTACCATTGTGTCTGACACCAAAGGGGAGCTGGTCAATTGCGGCGAAAGCGAAGACAGCCGATGTCGACGAAAACCGGGAGCGCCCGAGCATGGACCACGTGATACCAACACAGCCAATCAGACGCACCACAATTGGTTCAGGTTACAATGGGATGCTGATGGATAATTGCCTTGAATATCTGAGCAATAGAACAGCCAGCTAAAACAACAGCCACAACAATACCCTACAGAATCTGTGTCTCGAAAAAAACCCTAGTTTGGACTATGCAAAAAAAGATGAACGGGATACAGGACAAACGGGAAACATCAAACCAGCCCAGCCTCAGATCAAAATACCAGTCGAAACAGAAGATCATAATAACCATGCAGCCAAACACCTTAACTGTACATGCCTCATTAATCGACTTTGCCGGTGGAGCCCCCGTTCAGGAAGCTTTGCTTGTTATCCAGAGCGAAGAGGCCACCGCTGGGGCTAGTGTTGCCCAGAATCCCTCCACGGCTGGTTCCACCACGTCGCAAGGAGCGACTCCGGTAGATCGTGACCCCAGCCACGGAAAGTACCAGAAAGACAAGAGAGAGAATGGGGTGGCCAGTAAGGAAGGTCCGCGTCAAGAAGATGACCGACTCAAAGGCACCGATGGTGGACTTGGGGGACAGCTTGGTAGGCGAGGAGACGACCAGAGGAATAGTTTCAAGGATCGAGGTCCGTGAGGCTATAATCGGAGCTCCACTGGACGCAGTATCCCAGTAGCGACGGTTCTGCAGACAATGAATTAGTTTGAGACGATCACCACTCGGCATGGGGTCACTTACATCCTCATCGTTGATAATCACACGATCGCCATTCTCTACATCTATCCCATAGGTCGTGCGCAGCCAGCGTTCCCAGAAATCGCCGTCGACCCAGGCAAAGGTAACTGCCTTCTTGTCGTCCTCCCGGATCGTGATGCGCGTGTTTTTGGCGGCCCGCAACGCACGCTGGTCGTTACGATCATCGGCCTCCTCGATGCGCAGTTGCTTGGCGTCGCGAAGTTCCGATCGCTCAAGCCGGAACAACTGCACCTGCTTGTCCATCCACTCAAGGGCAGCCTCTTTCAGTTCCCGCCTTGATTGCTTGAAATCGTCGGAGCGGCGTCGACTCAGAATCCCAAGCACCACGAATTTACCGTCCATGATTTCCCGCGCGTTGGATGCTGTGAGCTCGGGAACAATGGGCAGCCACACAGTTTGCATCCAAGAAAGTAGTTGGCGGACGTCTCGCATGTCCTTAGGAGCGAGAGCGTTGTAGTAGTTGGGTCGTCCGTCGCGGACCACCAGGAGACGAGGCCAGGTAGAGATCTTGAACCGTTCGGCCAGAGCAGCACTCCTGGTTTTGACGATGCGGGCGTGGCCCACAAGGCTAAGAGTCAGACGCTCTATGGCCTTGAAGTCCTCGGAGGTGGTCGCATGGTCGTAGAAGTACAGGAAGAGAACTTCCTCGGTTTCTTCCAATTCCTTGAATGCAGCTGTGTCGACCTCCTGAATTTCAGAGTGTGGGCCAACGGCCTTCTTCGAGTACGCGAGCAAATCTCCCAGGCCACGTAGACCGGTGTATTCAACTCTCTCGCCGCCGCGGAAGAAATGGATGGTCGGGAAGCCTTCCACGTCCGCTTCTCCGCAGAGCCGTTCCTCGACATCGCAATCCACCTCGCCCACGTTGAGGGTGTTCTTCATCTCCTTTGCCATCTCTAGCCAGTTGGGAGCCAGATCTTGACAGTGAGGACACCAGGGAACGAAGAATTTGATGAACCAAGGGTCTTGCGTCGTCGTTACGAGCTTTTGGAAGCTCTCGGCAGTAAGAGGAACAGAAATACCCTGGGGATTAGGGGGCGGTCCTTCATCCTTGGGCTTAGTGTTGGACTTGCGAGAGACGCCTTCGGGTTTAGCAGAGCCGAACTTGTCATCATTTTCGATGTCGTCCTTGGTATCGGAGTTTTCAACATCGGCATTCTCTGAATCATCCTTTGCCCTGCCGGTTTTCTTAGTGTCGCCCGTTTCACTGTCGGCCTTTTTCACTCCATTCTTTTCAGTGCCGGCCTTCTTAGAACCGCCCTTCTTCTCACCATCTTTTTCGGCGTCGGCCTTCCTGGAGCCACCCTTCTTCTCACTGTCTTTTTCACTGTCGGTTTTCTTGGAACCACGCTTCTTGGAGCCACGCTTCGTCTCACTGTCCCTTTCGCTACCAGTCTTCTTCGAGCCACTCTTTTTCTCACTATCTCGTTCACGGTCGCCCCTCTTGAGCTCACTTTTCTCGTTCCTGGACGACGACTTGCGGCTATACCGATCGTCGAGATCGTCGTCGAGATCGTCGTCGTCATCGAGATCGGGCCACAGATTGGAGAAATCATCATCGTCCTCATCCTCATCCTCGTCCTCGTCATCATCCTCCGGTTCTTCTGGTACCGGCTTCATGCTGATCGCGCCAACCTCTGGCAACTTGGGCCCGCCCTCAGGACGAGACCCAGGTTTAATCGCTTCAAGTTTCTCTTCAATGAGTTTGCTCAATTCTTCTGGTGGCTTGTGGCCAACGTGCGACTCTTTCGGTGTACCATTGTCGTAGAACCCCCAGACCGGATAGAAATCAATCCCAAGCTTCTCGCAGAAGTCTCCATGAGCAAGACAATTCATCGACGCAAAATGGAAGTTGTAGTATTTGGTGAAGGTGTTCGGAGACTTCGGATCTGGGGAATCCTCCGAGTTTGGTGACAAGGGGTCCGAAGTCTGCCATGCATTAGTTCATCTGCCCTCTCGTTGGGGCCTTGAGAAATACTCACGTAGTAGTATTCATACAGAGTTTGGTAGACCGGCGCGGCCTTCCTACAATGGGGACAAGAGGGCGAGTAGTGTTTAACGAGCCTGGATTAATTAGTGTCATGAAAAAACATGTGATGTTGCGAAAGGGGAGATGCTGACCAGTAGCCATCCTTCGTGACTTCCTCAAACATTTCAGGGGTCAGCTGCGGCAATGGAGGCACTTCAACACCGTTGAAAGTCGTCGGTGTATCCGGGTCGGTTCCTCGGAAACGCATGGCCAGAGTAGGCACAGCCCACAGTGAGAAGAGGGACCACCCCAGCCACGAAGCCTTCATCCTGGCTGCTGGTTGGCAGGATCCTTGATCAGATTCAATAGAAAGTAAAAAGAACTGGCAGAATAACGTGGAGCCAAAGAGGCGAGGCCTAGGTCGAGAGGAGCCGAAAGGAGAATGCGCGAGATGTTACAGGTGGCCCATTGAACGGGGCAAAACGCTCCCAGTTAATAATCAATAGGGAAGAAGAGAAGCAGGGAGGGACTAGAGTGCCCCAAGCCTGAAAAGACCAACGAGAAATGTGCAAAGGAATCTGATGTCCATCAGTTGAAAGTTGGCCACAGGACCCCTTCCTCCTGGGAAAATCTGGTTTATCCGCGCCGATCCGACTTCGACAGTTCCCGCGCTCCCTGAAACTAACAGCCTCCCATTTCTACCCCAAATATCAACCACCATGAGGTTGACACTTCGGTTGCTGGCCAATGTCAAGCCCCGGTACCTGGAGCCCTTTGCTCCGACCGGATTGACTGGCCTGACCACTCACCCCAGTCCTCGCCCGACTTTGATTTACCTCTATTCAAACACGCTGCAGAAGCTGACGGCCTTCCCCGAAACCTCCGCTTACCGTCAATCTGCTGAGGCATTGACCCGCCACCGCCTGCAAATTGTCGAGTCGAAGAAACCCCCGGGCTTTGATGCTTGGTTAGAGCGTGTAAGGAAGACCGTGGGCGCCGAGCCCGAGCGGTTTGCCCGACTCCAGCGCTCCGATGGCACCTTCACCCATGCCGCTGCTGAGCAAGCGGATGGAAGTGACAATGTCCGTGGGGAGGAATGGGACGGTGAAGGGCTGTCGGCCTCCACCGAGGGTCCCGCCCGCACCCCGCAGGAAGAAGCCCAGTGGCATAAAATCATGGAAGAGTCGAGCGAGACTACCGAAAAGGCCGAGGCCGACTTTTACAATGAAACTATGAAGTGGGAGAACGAGCCGGCTCTGGAAGCCCAACAGTATGTGATATGATGTCCATGACCTCCATCGGGGAGGCCCTGAAGCCGAGTCACCTGCTAATTTTCCCCACACAGGATCTCTGAGATCGAGCACGAGATCGGTGCTGGCCTCATTGAGGAGGTCATCCAGGTTGCAGAGGCAGAGATGAAGCTCGTGGATGATATGTACCAGTCGAAAGTGTAAGTCTTGAGCTCTATGACTTCCCGGTCGGGAGATGCCGCTGACAAGTTTGCAGATGGGAGGAGCTCGAGGAGAAGCCCAGCCCTGGTCAATGGTCCTACTTTGAGCGCGGCAACTAAGCCGGCCATTTGAGGAGAGGGTTCAGATATCTCTGTAATGATTAGAGGTCGGTTTGTTTGAATACAATTTTGGCTGTTTGCAAGATCTCTCGTAGAGCTGCACCCCAAGACTAGGTTTCAGTAATCATAAAAATATGGGTTGAAGAAGCCATTGTAAGCCATTCCTTTCTATCAGCAGCAATATAGTAATAGCAACTCCATGATCGTCGAGGTCGAAAGATCCGTGGACATCCAAGGCCATCGAGGTGAAGGCGGTGAGCCGAGCCGGGAATCCCTTGTGGACACATACATTGTCCCTGAGCCCTCCAGCTTTCCTCCCCGGGAGTCTCAATTGCGGCACTTCTTTCCCTTTCTTTTCTTAGTTGATCCCGAGGATCCTTCTCTCTTTTCTCGGGCTGTCTGAGCGGTTTGTGGAATCTCCTCGCTCTTGCAGGCCCAACGCCGCACACATATTCGTCCCATCCCCCCACACAACATGCGGCTCGACGTCAAGGTACGCAGACACGGATGATGCGACAGCTTTTACACCTCTCCAGTCGCATATGCAATATGATTTTCTCTTCTGGGAGCGTGGAATTGACGGATTAGCTGACGGATTTGGTGTCATGCAGAGGCAGCTCTTTGCCCGCTCGGAGCGGGTTAAGGGCATTGATTTCCACCCTACGGAGCCATGGGTAAGCCAAGAAAATGTCCTGGGAATGCCTTGATCCAAGCTAATGGCTCTTCAGATCTTGACAACCTTGTACAGCGGTATGCCTAAAGAGTACCCTCTAACCAAACATTCAATGCGCTAACGGCTCCGGCCACAGGTCACGTTTACATCTGGTCCTACGAATCGCAGGTAAGCCTAGAGAGTGATGTGTTGCGTTACCGAGAAAGATGTTTCTGACATTTCCTGCTCTTTAGTCCATCATCAAAACCTTCGAACTTACCGATGTCCCTGTGCGCGCCGGTCGATTCATTGCGCGGAAGAACTGGATTGTCTGCGGTTCCGATGACTTCCAACTTCGTGTGTACAACTACAATACATCCGAAAAGATCACCACCTTTGAAGCACACCCGGACTATATCCGCTCAATTTGTGTCCACCCGACCCAACCGTTTGTGCTTACGGCCTCCGATGACATGACAATCAAGTTGTGGGATTGGGAGAAGGGCTGGAAGTGTGTCCAGGTGTTCGAGGGTCATAGCCACTATGTGATGGGTATGGCGATCAACCCCAAGGATACCAACACTTTCGCATCTGCTTGTCTGGACCGGACCGTGAAGATCTGGAACCTGGGCTCTCCTCATGCCAACTTCACTCTGGAGGCCCACGAGGCGAAGGGTGTGAACCACGTCGATTACTACCCGCAGGCGGATAAGCCCTACCTTCTCACTACCTCGGACGACAAGACCGTCAAGGTATGGGACTATACGACCAAGGCACTCATCGCAACCCTGGAGGGCCACACCAGCAACGTTTCCTTCGCTTGCTACCACCCCGAACTGCCCGTTATCATCTCGGGTTCCGAAGATGGAACAATTAAGATCTGGCACGCGAACACCTACCGGCTGGAGCAGTCATTAAGCTATGGCTTGGAGAGGGCCTGGTGTATCGCCTACCAGCGGGGTCGACAGGGAGTCGCAATGGGTTTTGATGATGGGGCTGTGGTTGTGAAGATGGGTCGGGAAGAGCCCGCCGTCTCGATGGATGGCTCGGGCAAGCTCATTTGGGCCCGACACAGCGAGGTGGTATCGTCAGTCATAAAGGGTAGCGAGCCGTCTATCAAAGACGGCGAGCGTTTGTTGTTGCCGACAAAGGACCTGGGACAATGTGAGGTGTACCCGCAAACTTTGTCCCACTCGCCGAATGGTCGTTTTGTTTCTGTCTGCGGTGATGGCGAGTACATTATCTACACCGCATTGGCATGGAGAAACAAGGCCTTCGGTCAAGCCCTTGACTTTGCTTGGGGCTCGAAGGACAACAGCAATGACTACGCAATTCGCGAGTCTACAACAAGTGTCAAGATCTTTAAGAACTTCAAGGAGCAGAGCGGCGGCCTTGATGTCGGGTTCCAAGCAGAGGGTCTGACTGGTGGTGTTCTTCTCGGTGTGAAGGGGCAGGGCGGTATCGGCTTGTTCGACTGGGAGTCGGGCAACCTGGTTCGGAGAATCGAGGTTGACCCCAAGAATGTGAGTATTACTTCCACGGAAAATATATACGAAGCTTGTGGTGAGCTGACCACATTATCATAGGTCTACTGGTCTGAGTCTGGAGAGTTGGTAACCCTGGCCTGTGAAGATACCTTCTATGTCCTTCGTTACTCGCGAGAGAACTATGTCAATGGCATCAACAACGGCGAAGCCGATGAGGATGGCGTCGAGGCTGCCATTGACCACGTCGCTACCATTAGCGAGACCGTCCGGACCGGAGAGTGGGTTGGTGACTGCTTCATCTACACCAACTCTACCAACCGCCTGAACTACCTGGTCGGTGACCAAACTTACACCATCTCCCACTTCGATGATTCCATGTACGTCTTGGGCTACTTGCCTCGAGATGGTCGGGTCTACCTGTCCGACAAGGATGTCAATGTCGTTTCCTTCGGTCTTTCTCTCAGCATGGTCGAGTACCAGACGGTGGTCTTGCGCGGCGACATGGATATGGCAGCAGAGCTGCTCAGAGATGTGCCCCAAGATCAGATGAACAAGATTGCACGATTCCTCGAAGGCCAAGGGTACAAGGAGATGGCGCTGGAGGTGGCAACAGACCCGGAGCACCGTTTCGACCTTGCCTTGTCGCTCAATGACCTCGAGACTGCCCTCAAGATTGTCCGCGAGGCCAATGTGGACTCCTCACACAAGTGGAAGATTGTCGGAGATGCTGCTCTGGCTGGCTGGAACCTCTCCCTCGCCCAGGAGTGCTTCACCAACGCCAAGGATCTCGGTTCCCTGCTGCTGCTGCACACCGCCAGTAACAACCGTGAGGGTCTTCGCGCTCTGGCCACCCAAGCCTCCGAGTCCGGCCTGCACAACGTGGCCTTCTCTACACTGTGGTCTCTGGGTGACATCGACGCCTGCATCGACCTCCTCGTCAAGACCAACCGTCTCGCCGAGTCTGTCCTCTTCGCCCACACTTACAAGCCCTCGCGCGCTCCCAAGCTCGTTGTCCAATTGCGCGAGTCGCTGGAGCAGGCGGGCAAGACCAAGTTCGCTCGTCTGATCGGTGTCCCGCCCGGTGCCCCCGACGTTGCTTCCACCGACGACGATCTTTTCCCGGAGTGGGAGGAGTACATCCGCCTAGAAAAGGAAGGCATCGTACCCGAGCCGCCTTCGTCCGAGTCGCTGATCGACGTCAACGCCGACGGCGATGAGAAGGAGCCCGCAAGCGCCACGAACGGCGGTCCCGAGGTTGAAGCCGAGGCTGAACCCGAGCCCGAGGCCGATGCCGATGCCGCGGCCGCTGCGGAAGCCGAGTAAACAATGAAAGAAAGTGAAGAAAAAAGAAAGAAAGAAAGAAAGGGTGGGTGGACGCGACCCGTTTTCTATTTGGACTGCTCAAGCGATGGCGATGCGAAAGAAGAGTAGAGAGCTTTTGTTTCCGATTGACGAGTCGGCTGATTCTTGATTGCGAGCGGCGTCTTAACGTGTGTCCGATTTCTGTTTTATTTTATTTTTCCCCCTGTAATTTCGCTGCGACGTGTTTTGTTTCTCGGCTTGAGACTGAGACTGGGTAGATAAATGCCAGGAATTGTTTCTTTACATGGGGAGATAGATTTCCTCTATTTGATAGACCATGTTAGATTGCTATTGTCATTCGAATGGATTCCCTCTGATTGTAGCCTCATGCCCACGATCTCGTTGATAGTCATCTATTCCAGGAATAACCACAACGAGGGCTACCGCTGAAAAGGAACTCGTCTTCGCAACACCTGCTTCGAATTGTCTCATTGGGACTTTGGTTTTGGAGAATACACAGAGAACACCTCACTCACATCAACGAAAAAAATGACGCAGATATAGGAACCACGGGGACGATAGATGATAGAGGACACAGGTAAAGACCGCTTGAGAACATCAACACAACAAGAGATGGGAAGGGACCTGCCAAAGAGAAACAAAACCAAAGCGCTCAATCGGGTGTGGGTTCGAGAGTAATCTCATAGGGGAGAGGGGAACACCGAGTTCAAGATGCCACGGACTCCTGCGTGATGAGGGAAAGAAACAAGACAAGAGAAGAGAAGACAACAAGGCCAGAGAAACGAAACGAAACGAAAAGAAGAAAATGATCAAGATTGGTGATATGTGGATGAAGACAACAACACAGTACATAGGAGAATCGTGTCTATGAGGACCCCCCTTCTCTCACTCGCACATGGATCATTTCTCGATCTAGTTGGAACATTCAAGAATTTACTCCGGGATGCTTCCGAATGATGGGTCTTTCACGCTGCCGCCAGCATCCCCAAGGCCGGCCACCGGCCGGTTGTAGGACCATCCGGCAAACTGTTGTTGCATGGTCTGAGACAGGACCGGCCCGTCGACATATGAGTCTTGGGGTGCTTCGGAAGTGAACTCGCGGTCAAAGTTTTCTGTATCACGGGCGTCCAGCTGCGAATAGTTAGCGTCGATAGAACAGGATAGGAACAGCAAAGGAGAAGAAACATACCACATTCGGTCGGAAGCTAGGTTCGTACTTCCGCTGAAGAAGCTTGCGCCAGTCTATGTTGGCAAAGAAGTGATGCGACTTGATCTCGGCGGCTCCGTTGGCACCCAGCCGGCGCTGAGGATCCCGGTCCAGCAGTCGCGAGAGGAGATCCCGCGCGGCGGGTGGGACAACATCGCTGCTCGGGAAGGTGAGAGGTTCCTGCAAGATCTTGCGGTACATCTCATTGGTGTTCTCATCGTAGAATGGCGGCAACCCCGTCAGCATCTCATAAAGCAAAACACCCAGAGTCCACCAATCCACCGTCTTCGTGTAGCCATTGCCAAGCAGGAGTTCCGGTGCGAGGTACTCGGGAGTTCCACAGAACGCTAGGGTGGGTCAGCAATGATTTGCATACAGAAGAGAAAAAGAAAGCATCTTACTGTTTGTTCGATCCTCATCCTTCATGTCCAGTTTGCAAAGACCGAAATCACACAGAGCAATGTGGCCGGTATAATCAAGAAGAATGTTCTCGGGCTTGAGATCTCGGTAGATGACCTTAAACCCATGCAGACATTCAAGAGCGCACAGCAACTCCGCGGTATAAAATCGGGCTCGGTTGATGTCGAATCGCTGTTCTCGTTGGAGGTGGTGGAAGAGCTCTCCACCATTCACGAAGGCAAGGACCAGATACAGCTTTTCGGGTGACTGGAACGAGAACTTCAAGGGAACAATGAACGGATTGTTGATCTGCGCAAGCACCGATCGCTCGGCAAGAGTGTGCGTCACTTCGGATCGGGAGATAATGTGAGCCTTGCGAATGGTCTTGAGGGCGTAAATTCGGCCAGTATCTTTCTTCCTGTTTTCCCCCAATCGTGGTCAGCGTCTAGAAAGAATATCGTTGAAGGGAGATTGAAGGGATCATCGTACATGACCTGCATGACTTTGCCGAAACTTCCCTTGCCCACAACCTTCAACAAATCAAAGTCCTCCAGCTTCAAGCTACGTTGCTTATTCTCGACAAAAGAGACACCGATCTTGATCGAGCCGGTCCCGAACTGGAGATCCAGCCACTCGGCACCCTGCTGACCCTGCTGGCGGCCCTGCTCTTCATGAGCGGCGGCCGCCTTCTGGTTGTCCTTCTTGCTCAATTTCGGGTCCTCCACAAAGGGTTGAGATTCTTCAAAGCGGGGGTGAACCTTGACCGCACCCAAGAAGATGTCCTCACTCCGACCGGCACCAGGCCGAGCCGCAGGGTTGCGCAGATACAACTGTACGTTCAACTCAGTCTTCCGGGACACATCGAACTTGAAGGCTGTACTGTCACCGGCCCACAGGGGATTCTCCGGAGTCCCCGACACGGCATCCACGAAGACCTGGTTCTTTTCGAAATCAAGAAGGGCGTATGGAAGATACTTGGTCGAATAGCGGCCATGAATGGTCGGGGCGGCATTGATCCCCCCACTGGTGGATTGCGGACGATTGGACGGTACGAAGGAACTCGCTTGCGTCGAATGTGACGAAGAAGAAGTACTTGGGCGCAAGGAGGATGGTGCGTAGGAGTTGTTCTGGAAATGCGAGTTGAAGATCTGCTGGAAGTGGGGGGACAGAGAGAAGCTCTGGCCTTCGTGGAGGGTGACGATGAGAATGCCTGGGTTGAGAAAAGCAACTGGAGGCGAAACGAGTGACTCGGAGGCGGCTATTTTCAACCAAGAAAAGGTCAATCAGCGGCTGAATGTAGATTCGATATTTTCAAGTTTACATACCGATCCCGTTGGTGGAGGCGGTTGAGGGGGTCGAGGCGGCAACACTGGGAGAGGGGGCGGCCACCGGAGTCTCCTCAGCACCATTTGAGTCACCCTTGATCGTTGAGGTCGAGGATGACCGAGTAAAGGTTTGAGTCAAGGGCGCCAGGTGCGTTTCCTTCAATTCTATCAAGTGCGCATCATCTTAGCAATTGCCCCAAAGGCCTGACAATTGCCCAGGCATTGTCAGGGAGGAGGGGTGGATAGGGAGACCAACTGAACATACTTTTGGTGAGTTTCCAGGACATGATGGCGGGGTTAGGGTCAGGGAATCAAGGAGTAAGAAAAGAATCAAAATCCAAGATGCCGACCGCAATGCAAGGTGTGCAGACTGCCGGAATCACCAAGAATCAACATCGAAGTTCCCAAAAATGAAACCTGGGGCCACACAAGAATAAGCAACACATACACCCACACAAGGGAAGGGAAATCAGACAGAGGCAACCACTGCCTATTTCACCCAGGGATTGGAGGTACACAAACCTGGGAATCCAACAGATAGAACGAACAAAAAGTCCTCTCGAGGAGAGGAAGAGAGGAGAGACGGGGAGGAGGGGAACCCCGTGCCTGTACGGCCGGTACATAGAAGACATCTTTTGATTGGTTTGTTGGTGATAGGGTTGTAACGAATGTAATTTAGGCGCTTTTCAGGCATCTTCAGGCCACACAAGGCCCCAGTCTCAGCCACCGACCGAGGCAGTGCTACACCGCCACATCCAAGGGGACTCTATTCATCGAGGCACTCCACAGCGCTCTTGCCCCCAGAATCGCGCATTTTAACTTAACCAACCAAACGAAACCGTTTCCATCCACCGATCGATCGTGGTGAAACCTGTCTTTCCATCAAATCTCTCAGTCTCGGACTATCCCCCACCCGTGTGCGGAGAACCCTACCCCAGGATCACCCACCTAACTCTCGTCGCAACATCAAATCTTCGATCCACATCTCAAATTGCCCTCTCAGACCTCTGGGGGGCGTGTTTGGGCTTTCGAAACGGCGTTGGATTCAGTGGAGGATGAAAGGGCCCAAAGACCGATGGGTGTAATACGCAAGAAGACCGCCTCGCGCGGCACCGAGGCTGGTACTAAGTTCCATTGCGATGTGTGCTCGGTCGATGTCACATCGACGGTAAGTTCCCAGTCGGCGAAGCTTGGTAATAGGCTTATTGCTGATTCCTGCTTCAATCTGTAGGTACGCATCTCGTGCGCGCATCCTGCGTGCCATGAATACGACCTCTGCGTCCCCTGTTTCGCCGCCGGAGAGAATTCGAAGAACCATGACCCGGCCACACATCCGTTTCAAGTGATTGAACAGAACTCAGTCCCGATTTTCCAGGATGACTGGGGGGCAGACGAGGAGCTGTTGCTGTTGGAAGGCGCGGAGATCTACGGGCTGGGCTCATGGGCAGACATCTCAGACCACATTGGCGGCTACCGTGGCAAGGATGAGGTACGCGACCACTACGTCAATACATTTGTGGACAGCCGACACTTCCCACTGCCAGACCGGGCAGACCCGGCGGACACGGATCTCCAAGAAACCATCTCCAAGGAGGAATTCCAGTCACGCAAGAAACGACGAATCGAGGAGCGCAAGGAGGCGGCCAAGGCAGCGCCGCCCACAACACCGAAGCAAAAGCCGACTGCCAGTGTGCCAGCATGCCACGAGGTGCAGGGCTATATGCCGGGTCGTTTGGAGTTTGAGACCGAGTTCGTGAACGAGGCAGAGGAAGCCGTCCAGCACATGCAATTCGAACCGGGGGCGGGTATCAACGCCGACGGCGAAATGGATGCTGAGGCGGAGCTCAAGATGACTGTTGTTGACATTTACAACTCGCGACTTACGGCACGCACCGAGCGGAAGAAGATTCTATTCGAGCATAACCTTCTGGAATACCGGAAGAACACTGCACTTGACAAGAAGCGGTCCAAGGAAGAGCGCGACCTACTGAACAAGGCGAAGCCCTTGGCGCGGATGATGAATCGCAAGGACTTTGAGGATGTCAACCGGGGTCTGGAGTACGAGCACAACCTTCGCCTTGCCATTTCACAGCTGCAGGAATGGCGGCAGATGGGGATTGGCGATTTGAAGGCGGGCGAGAAATACGAACAGGATAAGCAGCAACGTGCACAGCGATTACTACCCCAGGGTTCTTTCGATCGCTTTGCCAGCGCGCGGCCCAAGCAATCGCAGCTGCCGGAGCTGCCGGCGGGTGCGACTCAATTGACAACTCCCGACCTTCCGCTGCGGCTGCAAAATGCAGCGAATCCCAACAAGCCGCAGGAGCCTAACAACGTGCCTCTCAACGACTTCGACCGCGCCTTTGCTGTTGATGGCGACGCGCCTCCACCCCAGCCAGCCAAGACTAAGTACGTGGTACCGCAGCTTAGTGGGGTGCCTCCATGGAAGCTGGATAGCGACAGTGCTGCGGATCTGCACCTTCTGACGCAGGAAGAGACCGAAGTGTGCAACGTGCTCCGTCTCATGCCCAAGCCGTATTTGGTTGTGAAGGAGACGCTGCTGAAGGAAGCAATGAAGCAAGGTGGCAATCTGAAGAAGAAAGATGCCCGCACGATCTGCAAGGTATGTCTTATGCTCTTCTGTTCCTCGCTGGAATTCTTGTCTAACTTGTCACAGATCGAGGGCACCAAGGCCAGTCGCATTTACGATTTCATGGTGCACAGCGGGTGGATCAACAAGGCGTAGCTTGATGTGGAGCCAGTTTCGTTTCTTGTTTTCTTGATGGTTGATATCTACATGTACTTTTGCCTTTACTCAGGTAGCGTTTGTTTCTGGCGTTGAGGGCGGGTCCTGGAAGAGGGGTGGTGTTGATCTGAGATGTTCATATGCCGAGTGGATTGAATATCACGAATTCATCTGATCTTCAGGTTGGTAGAGTATTTTTCGAGTGCACTATACCGGAGCGGGAAGACAAAGCTACCTACTGTAGTAAGCCCAGCCAGGACCGACAGTCTTAGCACGGAGTAAACGCGCGTCAGGGTTTGCATGGACCACAATGGATCTGACGTATAACAGAAATGTAAGATTAGCCCGATCCACGAGTCACCCACGAGGCACCCCCGATTCATTTTCTGCATCTCACAGAATAAACCACTCAAGAAATAGAAAGTGGATATCAAAGAAAGAGATGAGTGATCCACTCCGCATCGGCCCTCGGCATCCCCCATCTCCGCATAGATCGGACCCATCTCTATCAACTCCTTTCTCACCCTCCTCATACCTCCCCAAAGATTCCACTCAACGACACAACACACCCCCAACAAATACAAGACCTCTAAAGCCATCCTTTACTTAATTACAGCTTCTGAACCATGCCGCAATTCTCAACACCTCCACCCACCCCACAACACGCCCTCCTCTCGTTCCCAGCCCCACACGTCCTCCTAGTCACGCTGAACCGGCCACGTGAGCTGAACTGCATCAATGCGCAGGGCCACGCGGAACTACACGCGGTGTGGGAGTGGATGGACGAGGAGCCGGGGGTGTGGGTTGGAGTGGTGACGGGGCGAGGGCGGGCATTCTGCGCGGGGGCTGATTTGAAGGGTGAGCAGGCCAATAAAATAAGAAATCAATAGAAAGCCAAAAAAAAGTGAAAGAAAGGAAAGACAACTGATATAGATCTAGAATGGAATAACCGCTCAAACAACACTACCAACACCAATACCACCCCAATGCCACCAAGCGGGTTCGGCGGCCTCGCCCGGCGCAAAGGCAAGAAACCCGTCATCTGCGCCGTGAACGGGATCTGTCTGGGCGGCGGCACAGAAATGATCATCAACAGCGACCTGGTCATCGCGGCATCGCGGACGACGTTCGGGCTGCCGGAGGTCAAGCGCGGGGTGGTGGCGCTGGCGGGGGCGCTGCCGCGGCTGGTGCGGACGGTGGGCAGGCAGCGGGCGATGGAGATGGTGCTGACGGGGCGGATGGTGGCAGCCAGCGAGGCGGAGCGATGGGGGCTTGTGAATGGCGTCGTGGAGGTGGAGGCGGGCGCCACGGATGAGGAGGTTAGTCGGCGGGTTGTGGAGCGGGCGATGCGGGTTGCGGGGGAGATTGCGGGGAATAGTCCCGATGCAGTGCTCGTTAGTCGTGAGGGCGTGAAGCTGGGCTGGGAGGGGATTGGGGCGGATGAGGCGACGGCGATGCTGAGTGATACGTGGGTGAAGCGGTTGTATGACGGGGAGAATATCAAGGAGGGATTGCGGGCATTTGTGGAGAAGAGGAAGCCGGTTTGGGTGGATAGCAAGCTGTAGATAGGATTTTACAGATACTCAGATACCTTACAAGCATTCCAGACAATACTGACACATTCATTGTATTCATACTACAGTCGTTAGTCATATCGAAAGCATCCAGTCTCCATCACGCCGTGTATTCGCCATATCCCATGCGAGTTAATATTTCATGGCAGCTCTCAGATGCGCGGTTGACCTCCTTCCCTGATCCGACAATGAGCGACACGCATTTGATAAGGGTTGGGGGCCCTACTTGGCCTCGGACTGGACCCGGTCCACCACCTTCACAACGGGTTGGAACAGCGGGTGGTTTCGGTCCAGGCCAGTCAGTTGGATTGTTGCATCACTGGGCGAGTTCTCCTTGAGAATCTTGGCCAGCTCCCCACTCTCTTCATCGCCCTCGATGTTTTGGAAGCGCAGTGCCATCTCCACCGAGCCCAGCAAGGCCTCGCACTTGGCGTTGCGCTCCGCCAGTTGCGAAGCCGGTCCGATGAATCGCTCCTTGCGCGACAGCTTGCGCAGCGGAGCACGGCCGACACGCTCGACGCTGTCTTCCAGGTAGGGATTGGAGATGCGGCTGATGATCCTTTCGACGTATTCCTGCTGCTCCGGCGCCGGAATCTCGTGCTTGTCGACAATCAGAGAGGCGGTCTCCTGGAGAACATCACGGACCACTGCCCGAATGCGGGAATCCTTCAGTGCCTCGGCAATGGTCTTCTTGCCAGCATTGTAGCCGTAGTACGCCGCGGTGGCATGTCCGGTGTTGACGGTGAACAGCTTGCGCTCAATGTAGGGCTCCAGGTTGTCGACCCAGTGAATGGCCGGGATCTCGGGGTGGCCGACACTGCCAAAGGGCGTCTGCTCAACCACCCACTCGTAGAACTTCTCGATGCGGACGTTGAGCCCGCTGCCCGGGGCCTGCGCGGGAACAATACGGTCGATGGCCGAGTTAGCAAATTGGGCGCGCTCAGAGAGGGAGTTGAGCCGCGCAGAGTCAGTCTTTTCCTTGATGTAGCCGTGCAGAGTGTCAGTGGCCCCGATGGCATTCTCGCATGCAATGACTGCCAGCGGCTTGGCTGCGGTGCGAGCGTCGATACCCTTGGCGATCACGGGGGCAATGAACTTGAGCACGTTGGGACCAACGGCACAGGTCACCACGTCGGCAGAGGAGATCTCCTGGATGACGTCGTTCTCGTGAGTCTTGGAGTTGATGGCCCGGTAGTTGGTGATCGTCTTGGTGGTCTCGCCTTGCTCGCTGACTTCAGTGACCTGGTACGACTTGTTGTCCTGCAGAGCCGAGATGATATTGTCCATCACATCGATGAAGACCACTTCATAGCCAGCCGTGTGAAGGAACTCGGCCACGAAGCCGCGGCCGATGTTTCCACCACCGAAATGAATTGCTTTCTTTCCCATGGCTACGGCAAAGGAGGTGGCTACGGCAAGAGAGGAGAGGACAAGGGCAGGGGAGAAACAGGATGATGAAGGGAGAGACAAAGAAGAGACAGGGAGATACGCCCGTATTTAAAGGAAAAGAAAGAGGGGGGGAACCTTAAAGGGGCAGGCGCAAACCAAGTTTGGGGATGACTTCATCGAGACGGAACTGGCCTCCGCCTTGTTTGGAATGAAGACATCATGAACAGTGTGACGCCCCCCCCACTCTACCGTACAATATCTCTCCCGAGGGTGTCACGAAAAACAAAAGGAGAGAAAGGACGATCGAGGGTTCTAGCATTTTCCGCTGACCCGACCTCTATCTCATCGGGGGCTATCAGTACCACATCCGGGAATTTCCGTCTCAGACTCATATCCAACCCGATCACCACATGCCCTTGGCAGCTCAACGGCAATGCCAGCCGACGGGGAAAAATAATGCGCCGGATTACAGTGTTCCTAGAAACACATGGATATGGAGTCCAACGTTGATACTGGCTGTCGAGACAACCTCGTTGATCGTCCCAGCCCATCCCCACTTGTGACGTCGGATAAACGGGTGACAGGCCAGTCGGTGCCAGACCCAGTTTTTTTGTCTTGCTAGTCGCAGACGCCCGACTCCTTCGAGGTCTATATGAATGTCCATCAACTTCCATCGCTTTCCAAAGCATCTGCAGAGAGCATCTAGAGGCTTCTCGACATGGCAGTTTGCCGGGAATTACTCAAGTCGCATTGATAATCTCACTCCCGACACAAGCCGCTTCCGCCATTTTTACTTTCGCCATGATTGGCTCGAATGGTTTCATTAGGGTGGTATCGCTGGTCATACAATGCAAGAGATGAATCCTGTCCTGGACGGCTCTGCCCGACTCTCCCCCACTCTTTCTCCCCGTGCCTCATTCTTTCTGACTGGATCCCCTTCTTTACCCTTCTGCGTCTTCTGCTTCTTTCGGTGCGGGTGTGGGTGCCGACCCGCGAACAAAGACGTTCACGAAACTGGCAAGGCTCCCCACAAGCAACAGACCCACTGCTGCCCAAGTCATCCCGAGGAATTTCTCGCCATACTTGGCAGACACCTTCGACCCCTTGCCGTGGGCGTTGATCAAGGCCACAAACTCAAACGCAAGGACAGTCGCAATGATCGACGCGATGCTGATGCTGAGGGTACCGAGCTGGTGAACACCAGGGATGAGTTGATTTTGCCAGAATGCAGGGGAGATCAAAAGCGAAACTTACCACCAGAAATCCAAATTCAAGCAAGCCTTGCTGTGGCTTCGGCTTGAGGGTCATCCATACTCGTACCAGAAGCACGACGCCCATCGTGGCCACTCCAATACAATATAACACAGCCATGGCCTGACTTGTGAGCCGGAAAGCATGGAAATCATCACTGATTACACGCGGCCAGGCCAGCTCCGGTCCCTGAGTGATCTCCTTCGGCCACGCCTGAGTCGGATCAAAAGAGAAGGGAATGCTGCGGCCTGAACATTTGGTCACATTACGTGATGCTCCGGAACCAGGATCGGGCGTGCTCAATGTTCCCTGACAGTAGGACATGACATGGACCGAGTAAAACTTGTGGGCCGCATCGGAGGTTTCTGGGGTATAGAGCTAAACCAGAACCAAATTTACAGCATCAGAAACTGACAGAAGCAGTGGAGGGGCAGGACAGGACTGTTAATTCCACACATACTGTCAAGACATCAACAGTGTCCAGGAAGTTCTTCTGGGTACCGGCGAAGAGACACAAGATCGTGATAATAAACGCGATGAATGTCGTCACCGTCGGGAAGAAGGGCTTGAAGTCCGGCATCTTGGCTGGTCTGGCTGATTATTCTGTCGCGAGGAATAAAAAGAGATTGGTTCTATCTAGATGGATGGCCTGTAAAGCTGGACGATCGGTTCCGTTCAAGAAACGGGAGGACCTGATCCACGTTTGGATACGTGACCTGCAAGCTGCGATGGGATTGTCTGATCTGTCTTTCTGCCAAGCTATCGAAATCTTCGATTTGGGCAACTCGCCTTGCTCTTTATATTATCTGTGAGCGCGGGTGTGACCTGCCAGCTGTCATTCCTGGCGTGGGCTGCGTGCGATCAAAGGCGCGAGTACGCGGGCCCGCATGTCGAGGACCTGTGAAATTCCCCGGGGTCTGTGTCTGCATTGTATGACAGCTCAAGGAAATATGACAAAAACAAGATCTGAGCCAAGTATCCCAAATGCCTCGAGTGGTTGGGGTACGAAGGGAGGGAAGTTGACGCGATGGTCGTCCCTGAGGAATGTGGCCAGCCACCGGGGGGCTTGCAAGCCACCAGCAAGCAGTTGAAAGACTATATCAGTTGGAACTAATCATAAAACAGGTTTAGTTAATTGACGTATAATTTCATTCCTTTCCAGTTCGTTGATATTTAGTTATCTCGGTCATGCGCTGCCCATTGAGCGTCGGTGCCCCCAGTCCTCATGTCGACAGCTCTGACTGGATGTTGTGCCCTTGTTCATTTCCATAAAAAAAAATTAGACCTTTCTTGTATCTCATTCTATATTTACCCAATGATTCCGAATAATTCAACATGAAATCCAGTATTTGCCCAATTCACATACAGAGCATCTCTCGCTGTTCACCCAAATTCCCATCAAGAAAGCCTTATTTACACGATTTCTACAAAGAATCTAAGCTTCGATCGCTTTCAAGAATGCAGGGCTTTCATAGCCCTGAACAACCTTTGCAATCGGGGTCAGACACGCGTCGGAACTCTGCTGTTCCTGAAGCCGACGGATGTAAGCCTGGGCGACCTTGAGCCACAAAGCCTTCTCCTTTTCACTGGCACCCAAGCCCTGCCAGACCCACAGTCTGTTACCGACGTCATAAAGGAAGACGTCGTTTCCATCGAGATCGTTCCGCTGCACGCGCTGCCCATCCTTGACCAGATCAAAGGAGAGCGACCCCGAGGCATCGCTGAGCCGGAACAACTTGTGCGAACGAGCCTGGGCGTCGTCGTGGCCTGCACTCCGAGAAAAGAACCCGGGCCGCGGAGCTTGGAGTTTGGAAGCATCGACGTCCTTGCCTCCGAGTAAGTCCACAATGATCTTGGATCGCGATTCAAGCTGTGATAGAACCTCCACGTCGATATGCTTCGCTAGAGTCAGGTCATGGACCACCTGGGCAGCTTTGGCCTTCTCCATCGGGCTGCAGCTCTTGCCCTGCCAGACCCAGATCTTGTCGCCCTTGTCCAAGATAAAGACATCGTTCTCGTCGAGGCTCTGCCAGGTCGGTTCGACCTCGTGCACGATGATGGAGTCGATGCGGCCCGCGCCGGGGTGCTTGAAGATGCGGAGCAGCATCAGCACCTCCTTGGGCGTCTCGGGTTCGACATGAGTGAATCCAGAGCGCACGCCGCCTGACAAGATCGAGATACGGCGGAACAGCGACAGGAACTCCGCTGAGGGACTCTGCTGTACCTCGCGGTGCTGGGTGGCTGCGCCATGCAAGAACTCGTCCAGCTCGACTGTTTTGTAGGCGGCGGTGCCAGCCTCATCTTGCGTGGTCTTGCTGCCCAGCCAGAAGAAGATGTCGTGGCCGAGTTTGTCGCCGAGCTTGTATGAGTGTAGCACAATGTAGCTGTCCCCGTCGTAGAACTCGCCTGTGCGCTCCTTGGGCCATGGGATAACTTCGAAGTTCTCGATCCGCCAGATCAGCAGGCCCGGCTCCTGGCCCACCTTGCCGTTGTTCCAGGCGGGCTCTGTCATGGCGGACTTGTGTTTCACGCGGTGGTCGAGGTCCGATCCGATCAGCTCCACATTGCTGTCTTTGATGTCATATTCCTTGGGATGGACTAATCCTTCGTGGGGTGCCATTGTCGTTGGGAGTTTGATGGTATGTGCTGAGTGTTGATGGAGATGGAACTGTTCACCCAAGGGAGCTGAGGGGTACTGATTCTGCCGCCAGTATCGGCTCCGCGTTACCGAGGTATTGAGGCGGATGGAAAGGCGGTGGAACTATTAACTAGGAGATCTATGCTCACAGCGGATAGTTTCAAGATAATGAAGGGCTTTGGTTGTAGTGGCGTGAAATTATGAAATCGCTGGAATATTACTCAGATGAGGTCTAGAGCATGAAATCTGGGTATCTCTGTTGAATTATTGTTGGTATTGTTGTTATTTGTCTGCCTGACTATGCCCTGTCTACTTTTGATATTGAGCACAAGTACAGCAGTTAAGACATGTATAATGATGAAAGACAATTACTCGATTTTTATTTTTCTAAATATTTAAAACCAGCCCAGGAAAAAAGAAAAATTGGTTAGATGAAGATAATAGGATTAAAGTACTGCCTTGCCTACTGAGCCACATATAAAAATTTGGATAATTCTCTCCAACACATTATGTAGACGCAAAGATTTAATAACAGTCTCGCCTAAGTTCAGTAGAACCAAATCCATCTTCAGGGCAATGGGAAACTACAGCATTTAGTCCATATGGGGTATATTAGATGCATGCGATCCAATCAAACGGTTCATTTGCTAGCCCAAGTACTAAACAGCTTAGATCGACCCACCATCGCGAGTGTAACTGGTGAGTATATCAACACCAACAGTCCCCTCTCCACCCCAAATCTAAGACACAGGAGTATCCTGGGAACACCTCGGGAACTTCACTGGCTCATTTAATAAAAGGGCAACCTCTCAAGAGTTAATTGAGGGATTTATAGTATTTAAAGGAGTCCTTAACCGAACTTCGTCTCATCCAGCCCCTCGGGCTGAAATAGCCGCCAGTAGTCACTCCAACCCGGGGCCCGTCGTTTCTCCTAAGCCGCTAAGTACTGGTTTTTTTTTAGGGGCCAAATCCAGTGACTCTTTTTTCTTTTCTTCCTCTCAGTATTCTCCTCGACGATTTGATTCCTAGAAACAACACCATGAAGCTGTCTACGCTCTTCCTTGCTGCTCTCCTCGGAGAGGCAGTCTGTGCATGGAAAACCGGCGACAAAGCCACAGGAGAGACCGATCCCAATGTGACCCGCCGCTGCTGGCTCTGGGCCAACGATATTGCTTCCGGCGATAGCTGCAAGGCGCTCGAAAAGCACTTTAATATTGATTTCCTGCAATTGCATGAATGGGTGAGTGTGGCTTATTATCCTCACTTTTTTTTTCTTTTTTTTTTCTTCCAATGTTGGCCAGAAACAACTAATAACATGTACTTTAGAACCCCTCATTGGTTAAGGATCCTTGCAACCCGATCGAGGGTTGGAGTTATTGTGTCAAGAGCCCCCTGGCGACCAACATCCGTGCGAAGCTCACTGGCACCGACGCGCCTGTTCTCCAAGATCCCCAGTCTGCAGATTCTTCTAGTGCTGCGAGTGCGTCTGCTACTTCGACTGCCACTAGGACTGCCGCTGAGACTACTACTGGGACTTCTGCTGGGACTTCTACTGGGACTTCTACTGGGACTTCCGATTCCACTTCCAGTCCTACTGGATCCTCTTCCCCTCAGCAAACCGGCGGTGCTGCTAGCTTTGGCTCTGCCAATATTCCTGGGGTCTTATTCTCACTTGCATTCTCTATTTTGTTTGGACCTGTTGCAAACTACTTGAATTAGGGAAGAAGGGATCATTTGAAGAATTATTGATTTGACCTGCTGCTTCCGGAATGGGCTGGCCTACTTATCGTCATTATCCACTATGCTTCCTCTTTACTTGGTCGATGAATATCTGAAAGGAAATGCGAGGGTAAAGACTAGAAGCACTTTTAACAAACGCTCAAATGAATCATAATCAGAATACTCATAATTATAATTGCAAACCCCAATCTCTGCTCTACAAAACCATGTTTCTTAGCCTACTAACATAGATGCTGCCTCTATATCAAGATGTACCTGAAGCTAAAATATCCTGTGGATATTTCAGACTGCTGTGACCAGCTGATTCCTTTTGTTTAGTATGCCTACTTTGAGGCTAAAGCGGCACTCACAAGCAGCAGAAGAAGTCCAATATATCTACGGAAAGGATGTGATTGATTCTGACCTTCGACCGGATAATTCTTTTTATTGTACAGCACCACCGAAGAGAAGCTGGATCTTTTGCTTACTGACTTTGGAGGATCGACATGTGGGGATATTGATGGTGACCATCTCCCTGGTTTCGGATTCTTCAACCTATACAATCCCTGTGTGTCCACGGAGGCGACGGATATCTTCAGTCTTGGGTCGATCTTTTATACGATCATGGCTGGCAACTGGCCCTATAAATCTCCCGGTCTGTTCAAATCCATGGAGGAGAGGAGTGGTTATAAGGACCGGGTAGAAAGTCTCTTTGCGGCGAGAAGGTATCTCTCGGTCGACGATATTGTTGATGGTACTATGATTCAAGGCTGTTGGACATGTGGGACCCTGTTTTCGAGCTCGCCCATAGATCAATGTCGATGCCAGCTGGTCAAGTCTCGGCCAATATACTGTCCCTATCCTGTTAATAAATAGAAATGGAGAGGAAGTATTATCCATAGATATAAATGTGGGAAAAGAAGACGAAGAAGAGGAGGGGAAGAAAAAGAAGGAAAAGAGAAAACCAATATATTGCTTATTGTATGTTGAGCAATTTTATAGAGAGAAAAAGAGGTGAGAATGTAGCTTGATTCAAGGGGGGATATACAAGAAGAGATCAAAAAACAAAGAAGCTCCGTAATAAGACAGTCACATCAAAGTCGTTTCCTTCCAACAATCAAAGTCAACAATACCAGCCCCGAGGCCCCAATAATAGTTGTGACAGGCCACTCTCTGATTGAGTCCTTGAGGGAGGCCAAGAAGTGAGTGATAGGGGATTAAGAGATTGAAGATGTAAGGTATGGATCGACAGAGTTTAGTGCTTGCAGAAGACTGTGGGCGCTGCGGAATTTTCCGTTCCAGCAGCCTTCAATAATCGAGCCTAACCAGACACCCTGTGTACTTGGTAAAGACTCCCTCTTTGGCCAATAGGCTCGCCCGTCAGTGGGAGAGTTGTCTTTGTAGAGATCGATTTCACACTTGTTGCCAGTCACGACTTCATATATGACTTTTCCAAGAAGCCTAACATCAATTTGAGTCATATAGCCGTTATCATCAACAGCATCTATATCAGAACCCAAGGGCAAGAGAGATGCTTCTGAGAAATCGCATATTTTAAGAGACAGATCGGAATCAAGAAGAAAGTTTCGGCTGGCGATATCTGCGACAAACACACATCTGTCATGGATATATGCGAGAGTGCGGTCCATTTCATAAAACCATGCAAGTTGAAGTTGACGGAAAGGTCGGCACTTTGCAAGATAAGCCTGAAGATCTCCATTGACCATATAAGCAAGCTGGGTGGCCTCAGGTGAGAATCCAATACAATGGACAACCCCACTAGAACGGTCATCTTCTGTGCTTTGTAAGCGACGATAGACATCTTGCTCGCGTCGAACACTTTCAGTGTTGACGTTGACGTCCGAATTTGAGCTCCAAAGATATCTCAACGGGGTTTTGACAGCTACACCATTTCGAAGCAGGACTACTGCAGTGCCTCCGCTCCCGAGAACCTGTTCTAGAGGAATCGAATCGCCTCGAATATCGAGAAAGGGCGAGGACATGGCAAAAGGAAGAAAGGCAGTTGGGTTGAATTGATCGAGAATAACGGGGTGCGAGGTTAGATACATTCATCCGATCACGTGATTGCTCTATTGCCCGTATCATTCCCTCGTTCGTTCAGCGCATCTTTTTCATCAACACCTCCGTCGTCAACCAGTCAGCAAGGCACCATCGAGCTCAGCTCTTGCGATGAGCTAGGCAGTCATGACCACGCTTCGTCGAGCTCGCTTATGGCTTCGGCGTCACAGGGTTGCAAATGCTGCCTCTTTCCTCGGCCGGTATACACCATTGAATATGGTCATGGGTGGGATCAAATGGGATACAGTTTCCTTGGCCCTTTCCCTTGCAACCGGGAAATTTGGCGGGGGTTCTCCATCTCTCCCAGCACATTTTGCTATCTAACTGTTAGCCAACTTATTAACCCGAAGGCTGAGCTGAGGTGACTGTACCAGGTTTGATTTGATGCTTTCAGTATTTGAACAATTTCAGTGATTGCGGTATGCTGTGTTGTTGAAGCATAATTCTCAAGGAATATCAGGGCTTTAAATAATCTGCGATATCGAAGACAACCTGGCTGCCCCAGTACGATTGTTGAAGTGTGAGTAGCCTATGAGCTGTAGAAACCTACAACGCCACCACTGTGGGTGTTCCAGATCTGACACTGGCGGGACTCTCCACAGATGCCATTACATAGGCATTATTACAGTACAAGGAAGAATGCGATGATGTTCCCCAGTCTCTACTGGCGGGCCACTATCATTGGAACATGGTGGCCCACTGAACTATACCAAGTTTGGCAAATCCCTTTGGCAACAATGAGATTCCCCTAGAATGGAGGTACATCCCTGAAACCCTCTATTTCGGAGATCATCAAATGTAGCTATGCGAAAACAATAACGCTTTCCATCAGCTGGCTTTCGAGCTGAGACCCACAACAAGTATCGAGTGCATGTATATGATTGGTAATTTACTAAATCAGCTCCCATACTTCGATAGTCAGTGAACAAGAATCTGCGGCAGAGCTACAACTGCTGGCTTTCGCAAAATTAATTCGACTTTGAACCAAAGGGAGCTACATAGAGACGGGTAGTGGGTGGTATACCCTAATCAATTGAGTGACCTATGTATTCCGTAGCACCGACAGCATTGGTAGTATAAGAATATGTGATAGTGGGAACGTTGCGCTTCAATTAAAACTATATGATGTGTTGTTCTCCGAGTTTCTTGGTGCTTCCGGGATAATCATGTAGCAATTAAGCTTAGGTAAATATTCCCTAGATAGAGCTCCCTCTAGAATAAATATTTGAAAAAGATATTAAGATAAACACGAAGAAAAATACT
The DNA here is from genome assembly GCF_028826965.1 of Penicillium alfredii. Classification (NCBI taxonomy): domain Eukaryota; kingdom Fungi; phylum Ascomycota; class Eurotiomycetes; order Eurotiales; family Aspergillaceae; genus Penicillium; species Penicillium alfredii. The sequence goes on from NW_026622709.1 coordinate 1,197,316, forward strand.
TCGAAAAACAGGATTGAGGTAGAGTGAGAGAAAACCAAAGTAGGAATTATTGTAAACTATAGATATTAAGTAAATTATATAGCATTTTGAACAAGATAAAGTCAGATTATCATCCTACAAAAAACCAAGTAGAATTCCTACTCTAGAATATGTCTCCTAAAGCTGCCTGAGCGAAGCGAGGGCCAGCGGATCATCCAACATAATACTATGATCCAGCTGCATCATAACAAAAAAAAATCAGATGGAAATGGCCGTCGGCCACTAAGTCTTCAGAACCTCTTCGTATCGTCGATCTTGAAGATAGGCGAAGTTGCGGGAGGGACGAGCTTCTAGGGATTGATCACTGGAGCAAGCAGTTTCAAACAAGACCCGAGGACTGATAGCCATGTCGCTTTTTTCCAACCAAACCGGCCCTTTAGACGTTGGCTCGCGAGCATGCATCAACCATCGCGGATCGAGCGGATCTTGACCAGAGCCGAGGTTGATCCACCTGGTGACAACGAGAGCTCGGGCATCGCCGAATGGAGAAACCTTCAACTCATAATCAGTATTGCAAACCTTGCAAGTATCCGCAGAGCGGAACTCTGCATTCGCGTCTTTGGAGGACAATGCCCCAACAAGAGGTTTCGCCGATTTCAACCACCACGTATCATTCATATGGAAACAGACTTGGAGAGTGGATAGAGGCGGTTCATCCCATTCGATTTCCCTGTTCTGGGGAGCCACAATCATATCTTGCAGTCGGAGGTAAAGAGCCGGTGGCTCAGAATAGATCTGGGCTTCACTCGAAAAAAATGTGGTTTAGTAGCGGTATTCTCTGACTTCTGTGTATGATAGCGATTCCAGAGAGATCCCGGCTCCGGGGCCGTGGGTAAAGCATCTCATTGCAAGTTGAAGATGGAGGAAAGTGAAAAGGTAAGAAACATGCCGTGGGATCCGATGGGTGCTCATGATCTTTGTATATCGTCTTAATAGTGACTCGTCCGTACAGGGAAGCCTACATCTCCAGCGCCAGAACGGGCCGGCGATACCAAAGTCTTCGGATCCGTCGTATTCATGAAGAACGAAAAATTTGTAGCAGATGAAATGATTGAGGTAATCACGTTCACGCCGGCATAGAAGCGGCAGCTAATTCCATCTTAGTATTGGAAGATGTTTTCTTGCTCGATCAAGGACCGTGAAGAGCTGACGGTTGCATAGTGACAGACAGAGGATGTCTTCGGGCAAGAGGAGGTCTGTTATTGAGAGTAATACCTCCACCGGAAGGGCAGTCAACGTAGTCGAGCCCTGAAGTTTGGGCTTGGGATATGAGGCCTTCTGTTTTTCTTGGGAGCAAGGAAATGACATGAGAGAATTACGCTGCAGATTTGCCATGGTTGCAGTATGACAGTCCAGAAGAAGTGAAGAGGAAAAGGGAAGATCAAGAAGAATAAAACATCAAGTGTCGTATTAGAGCCAGCAGGATCTCCTCACTGTCATCATGCCCAAAGCGGAATAGTATAGTACTTGGGAAAGAGCTTCCAAGTCTTGTAGACCAACATGCTTTCCAATAAAAAGTATGCTGAAGATTCATATAAAAATAACCCTGAAAAAGGGACCGTTAGTTGAATAGCAACAAGAAACTGTAGATGCTTCAAATTTACAAATTAAGATCAAACGCTAGCTAGGGTAGAGAGTAGAATAGTATAATAGAGGCGTAAAAGCATTCCACTCTTTAAACAATACCTATTTTGCTAGCAATCAAAGCTGATAATCAGACACATAAAGATGATCAACTAGTTTTATACCCATTAGGCATTAGAAGATCATAGGTGAAACAGAATGACTGAAGGTAGTCTCATTATCTCTGGAACAAGAAGACAACAGGACTGAGATGCTACTAGCTACTGTCTCAGATTGTTTGACAAAATACTGTAGGCAGGTTCCTTCAAGAAAGACACCGGCTGTAGCTTCCCATTGCAAACAAAGAATATGCGACATGGCCTGAAGAGGCGCTGATTCTTCCCCCATCTTCTCTCACATCTTCCTTAAATTATCCCCATCCCCTACCTTACAGGTCCACAACCCTTCATCTCACAATTCATCTCAAGCATCTTCATTGCCCCATCTCCATCGATCTATTTTCCATCACCCTATCTTCTCTTACTCCATTGGCCTGAGCTCCATCCGGAACCCATCGCCATCATGGGACGCTGGGGCTGGCGTACGTCTACAACCCTCTCCCCATCAACTCTGCTATCACTAAACATACTCTCCTGCAGGCCTTTTCGAAGGTGACATGGACCTTGACATAGCTCTTCTGGTGATCACAGATCTTGGAGTCGGAAGTGAGGACGATTGGAAGTGGAAGCCAAACATGATGATCTCCCAAACCGATATGCTTGCGCCGCGTGAAGCCTGAGCCTGCTACCGAACGGCCGATTACGCCGACTTCTTGGCTAACACCGTCGTGCCCTATGTTCGAAATAAGTTCGACAGTGACAGTCTTGGAGATAGACTGTTTGCCGCCTCTGTAGGAATGTCAGATAGCCAACCGCCCAGAGCACCGTCCCAGCTGCATGCCCCCCGAGAAGCGCCCAATGATCAATGTCTGAACAAGCAGGGGGTCCTCTATACAGCTTGGTTTGTTGTCGGGCAAGCTCTGCGACTCTTGTTTATCTAGCAGGTCAAGAAGTTATGACTGGG